>NC_138083.1:21910520-23180877 GCF_964212035.1 Myotis nattereri | reverse complement strand
ATTTATCGGTATATTAAACAATTTATATATCATATTAAGTTGTACTATAAATAAACTGTTAGAAATTTCTTAAGAAAAAAATGTATTTTTCTTTAAACATATTTATATTTATTATATCTTACACAATTAAATATTTGTATGAAAATCATCTTTATTCAAAATAAACTATTTTTCCAGACATACACAAAAAATTAGGTAACAAAAAAAAACTAGAATTGTTTCAATATTTTTCTCTTTCTAAACACAGGTAATTTTAACAACTGAAGTAGATATATACACACATAAAAAAACACATATTTATTTCTATTTGTATACTTTGGGTGAGATAGATGTCATGCAAAGATAATTACACATTTTGTTGTTAATCTATTGCAATTTAAAGCAGAATACAATCATGTTTATTAGTGTTTTGTGTCTTGTTTTTACTGAGAAATGTTTCAGGCTTTCAAAACTTATTACCTGGCTCATTTGTCTAAAATCTTACAGTAAGATAAGAATTGAGAAATTATAATTTACTTAATACATCAAGTCTTTATGATTGTAAGAATTTAATAAAATCAAAACCTTTAAAAAGACATTATTATCATTTCAGTTATCATTTTATTTCATTATGCATATACATAAACTTAAGTTAATACATATAATTTTAAATTTTAAACCAGTTATGTAAATAGTGATTAACTTACATGATTCATAAATCTAATATAGGAAATTTATTAAGTTTATATAATGGGAAATTTCACCCTGGTCTTTATCGAACAAAAATACTATCCTGATATATTTATATGGTAAACTGATTTTTAAAAAATATATTTTATTGATTTTTTACAGAGAGGAAGGGAGAGGGATAATGAGTTAGAAACATCGATGAGAAACATTGATCAGCTGCCTCCTGCACACTCCGCACTGGGGTTGTGTTTGCAACCAAGGTACATGCCCTTGACTGAAATGGAGCCTGGGACCCTTGAGTCCGCAGGCCGATGCTCTATCTATCCAGTGAGCCAAACCGGTTAGGGCAGTAAACTGATTTTTAAGCACTAAACCACATCCAAATCATTCCTTTTACCTTCAACCAAATGCTATTGCTTCTTAGTTCAGAACTATAGGATAACAAGGGCTTATTATGTAATCATGCTAAAATGTCCCTAAGAGAAACACCACTTACCTAAATTTAAACTCCATTTTAAATTTAGTGTTATTTTTTGACTTAGACTATGGTATATCCCAGAGAATGTTACATATGAACTTGAAAAGGTTTGTATTCTGCAGTCATTGAATGGAGTGTTTCATGTAACTCAGCAAAGTCAAGTTGGTTGATAATGCTGTTCAATTCACTCATATCTTTGTTAATTTCCTCTCCAGTTGCTCTACAAAGTATTGAAAATGGGGTGTTGAATTTTTTATTGCTCCTTTCAATTCTATTAGTGCCTGCTTCATGTATTACTAGGGTATGTATTTGATATGTATACATTTATATACTTGTTATATCTTCCTAATGTGTTAAGAATTTATCATTGTGATGTCCTCTTTGTAATAATATTTCTAAGTATTTAAGTATTAGATATGTCCCCTCTTTTCCTGGTATTCAATATAGCTATTCACTTCTCTTATGGTTACTATTTCCATATCTTTTTGTTTTTCATTTTCAATCTCTGCATCTTTCAATTTAAGGTGTGCCTCTTATAAACATCATATAGTCCAATCATGCTTTCACATCCAGTCTGACAGTCTTTACCTTATGATTAGGGTATTTAGATAATTTACATTTAATGTTCTATGATTGTATTTATGTCTGTCATTTTTCATTTTCTTTCTACAGGTACCCTGTAATTTTTATTCTTCACATTTATTGACTGCTTTCTTTGGTATCAAATAGTTTTCATCTAACATTTTAATTCCTGCTTGGTTTTATTTTTACTATTTTTAAGTCGCTGCTTTAGGATTTAATATATAACTCTTATCACAGTCTACTTCAGATTAATATTATCTTAGTTTTATTAAAATATTAGAGGCCCGGTACAGAAAAATTTGTGCACTCCTTGGGGGGGGGGGGTCCCCTCAGCCCTGCCTGTGCCCTCTCACAATCTGGGACCCCTTGGGGGATGACCACCTGCTTGCTTAGGCCTGCTCCCTGGGGGATTGGGCCTAAGCTGGCAATCAGACATCCCTCTGGCAGCCCAGCAGCCCTCGGGGGATGTCTACTTGCCAGCGGGGAGCAGGCCTAAGCTGCAATCGGACAATCTTCCGCTGCTGAGGAGGCAGGAGAGGCTCCCACCACCAGCAATGTACTGGCAGCCATCAGCCCGGCTTGTGGCTGAGCAGAGCTCCCCTGTGGGAGTGCACTGACCACCAGGGGGCAGCTCCTGCATTGAGCGTCTGCCCCCTGGTGGTCAGTGTGTGTCATAGTGACCAGTCATTCCCAGTCTTTCTCCTGTTAGGGTCAGTTTGCCTATTACCCTTTTACTATATAGGATAGAGGCCTGGTGCACGGGTGGGGGCCGACTGGTTTGCCCTGAAGGGTGTCCCGGATCAGGGTGGGTGTCCCGGATCAGTGTGGGTGTCCCGCTTGGGTGCCTGGCCAGCCTGGGTGAGGGGCTGATGGCTGTTTTCAGGCTGGCCACACCCCCTTTAGGGTGGGCTCCCTGGCCAGTCTGGGTGAGGGGCTGAGGGCCATTTTCAGGCTGGTCGGCGACTGAAGCTCCCAGCCTCTCCTTTTAATCTTTTTTTTTTATTATTCTGGGATTTATTTACCTTCTATAATTGAAACTTTGTTGCCATCACTGGAGCTAAGAGCTGGCTCCTACTCACTCCAGCTCTGAGGCCATGGCCTGCTGAAAGTAGGTATCTGGGGTTTGTTTAGCTTCTATAATTGAAACTTAGTTGCTTTCGGAGCTCAGAGCCGGGATGCGGCAGGAGAGGAACCTTGACTTCCTCCATCACTGGAGCAAGCAAGCCTCCTGCTAGCTTCAGCTGCATGGCTGCCAGCTGCCATCTTGGTTGGGTTAATTTTCATATCACGCCAATTAGCCAATGGGAGGTGTAGTGAAGGTACAGTCAATTACCATGTTTGTCTATTATTAGATAGGATAAAAATTTGATCCAATGTAGCTTCATTTATTCTCAGTGTGCTATTAGTGTCATGGATATTTCATTGATATATATTATAATCACAATAGTCCAGTGTATTATTATTTTTAAAGACATTAAGAAACAAGAAATATACCTATATATCTGTCTCTCCACTTAGTAACTATTTCTGATGATCTTCATTTCTTCTTTTGACTGCTGTCTGCTATCATTTGCCTCCAGCCTGAAAAAATTTATTTTGTATTTCTTATTAAGCATGTCTGGAAGCAACGAATTTTCAATCATTGTTTATCTGAGAATGTCTTTATTTTGCCTTCATTTTTTGAATACTTTTCCTGGATGAAGTTGTTGGTACATAAGTTTTTTGTTTGTTTCTATTAGCATTTGGAATATGTCATTCCATTGCCTTTTGGCCTCCAACGTATTTGATGAGCTGTCAGTCATTAAGGCATTGTTGCTCCCCTGTACATAATGAGGGTGTGTTTTTTTTCTTGCTGCTTTCAAGATTTTCTTGTTTGGGCTTCCAGAAGTTTGACTACAAAGTGATAATTAAGTGTTTACTTTCTGTATTTATTTTACTTGGAGTTTGTTGAACTTCTTGGGTGTTTATGTACTATGTTTTGCAATATTTTGGAAGTTTACAGCCTGATTTCTTCAAATACTTTTTCTTCCTTTTTATCTCTCCACTTCTTTCTGATTATACTTACAGAGGTTCATTTGATGTTGTCCCACAGGTCTCGGTAGCTCAGTTAATTTTTCTTATCAGGCTTATGCAAGTCTGTTTCTTAAAAAAAAAATTCTTCTTATAAATACACAAGACACTAGGTAAGTAGAGGAATCATGTGAGCTGGTATTAAACCAGAAAACAAATTTAATGAGGAACAATACAGATGTGATCAGATAAAGTATTACCAGAGGACCTTCAAAATAGAAAAAAAATAAACAAAAAAAAGAATGTTATTGAATATTACAGTTTGTTGTACATCAACTTTCCACCCAACTATAGGCAAGTTAGTACCTCAACAGGTAGGGATACAGATCTCATATGCACATTCTTACTGGGTCCAGGATTCTAGTCGAAGGCAATAAAGGCTTCAGCTGGCCTCAGCTGAACTTGGTGAACTTTCATTTTTGTCAATGCCTTACAGGCAAAGACCCTCATGAAGACACATGAAATTTAACGTCTGGCCTATCAATTTATTAAAACCCACACCATAGAGAACTGGGAGGCATCATGGTAATAAAAATATTAGAAAAGACTTATAGGAGTTGGACTTGTGTGAGATATTCCTGAAGAGGATTCAAAGCAGCAGGGCTTTGCTCTGCTTCGGATGCTATCAGTAAGTGGGGACAACTTCATGATTAACTGTCTTAATAAATCTTACCCAGCAGGTTACGGAACAGTGAAGCTGAAGCTGGGATTGGTTTTTAAAAACTCAGCAGTTATTTATAGTCCAACCAGGAGAGAAAAATTACCATTTTTTTGGTTTGAGCAACTCATGTTTTTGTCTTTACTCAGAATGATTACAGAGTGCTCATCTTCTCTTAGTCCATCATTATCACAGAGTGGTATTTCATGTTCATATTCTGTTTATAGAACACCACTGCCTAGCTGTGAATACCCCTCTAGATCTTGGCATCAACACAGGGTAATAATACCAGACCAGTTCCCAGATATCTGGACTGCTGTTCTCTTCCTCAATGTAAATACTCAGGAATGACACTTTAGGGATTATGGCCTCACAAGATGCTGAGATGGGCTGGAAGACCATCAGGTTCCCTCCCACAGGTGAGGACAGGGTCTAAACCAGTGGTTCTCAACCTGTGGGTCGCGACCCCTTTGGGGGTCGAATGATCCTTTCACAGGGGTCGCCTAAGACCATAGGAAAACACATACATAATTACATATTGTTTTTGTGATTAATCACTATGCTTTAATTATGTTCAATTTGTAACAATGAAAATACATCCTGCATATTAGATATTTACATTATGATTCATAATAGTAGCAAAATTACAGTTAGGAAGTAGCAACGAAAATAATGTTATGGTTGGGGGTCACCACAACATGAGAAACTGTATTAAAGGGTCACGGCATTAGGAAGGTTGAGAACCACTGGTCTAAACAAACTATGTAGGGCTGGGCATCCTCTGGTTGATGAGATCGTGCTGCCATTTGTAGGAAAAACTTGATGTCAGAGACACCAGTGTGAAAAACATCACTCCTTGCCCTAAAATGTCTAGGCAGCTTTTGGGGCTATAGGTGAGGCCACAAGAGGGCCCAATGCTGAGGTCATTCATTTGCTAAAAACTTTTGGTTACTTACCAGGACCAGTTGTAGGCCCTTCCTCCAGTAAAAGCCCAGCCTTCCTTTTCCAGAAGAGGAAAATCTCACAAGTTGGGACATCTTGGATGGTAGAAAATTTTTTAAATTTAATGTGAGGACCAAAGAGCCCTCTTGGCTGGCATGCTGTTTCTGTGAAAACATTTGGTGAATATATGTTTCCGGGGTTGGCTATGGAAGCTGAGCTACCCAATGGTATATTTCCTAAGGACCTCTCTCAGGTGGCCACTTTCCCTTTCTCTGCATGAAGACCTCTTCTGCAGTCCAGGCATTCATTAAAACCCCATGGCCTTCTTATTGCAAGTACTGATGTGGGATTTATAGACTCACTTGGTTTTGTGTGATTTCTCCTCTAATTTGTCACTGTACTTTGGTATCGTCCGATCCTTTGTTATTTCATTTTTTCTTCTGGAATTTTTTGGAAGTGCCATGCAGACTTCTTATAAAAATATAATATGGTAGTGTTAAAAATTATTTGGATTTCTCTTCATATATTTATCTTCTTGTCTGTTTTTGTTGTTGTTGTTGTTTGTTTTTTTGAGAAACTTATCTTCTCTTTATAAAAGAGTAAATATGTCAGGAATAAAATAGCAGTGATCATGTGTGTCTAGAACTCTTCCACTGTAAAACATCTTCCAGTGGCCACTCTTTCCCTCCTATGAGCAATGCCCCTTACCTATATCGGACTCCGCTGTCTTCACAGAGGCTCCTCTTGTGTAGTCAGTTTCTGACTTTTCAAGATTTCATGGCATCAGTTTTCCTAGTAGTTGAGTGGCCAGTAAGACACCTTCTTGCCTTGAAGGCTCATCACCCTCTTGGGAACCAGGGACTTTGCCAGGGTAAACTGGTAAAAGCCACAGGCCATGCATTTGAGGTCTTTCTCCAAGGCAACATCTGCAATCTCTTCAGAAATTTATTAACAGCAGTGTCTTTGTGGTACCACACACTGGTCCTGGCTTAGCTGTGCCCTCTTCCAATTGACCTTGCCATGAAGCTTTATCTCTTCCTCTGATAGGACACATTTCTCATCAGCATAGTGATCCAGAAAACTTACATGCTCATCTAATCACAGTAATGTAAGCCTTGAAGCTGCCTTTGGGACCCAAGGTGGACAGGACACACAGGGGAATATTACCTAGTAAGCCATGGATGCTGGCTTGATGGACCGGTGCCATTCTGAGTGCAGGACCACAGCAGCTAGGAGCCAAGAGAAACTGGGGAGTGTGAGTGAAGTCGTATTCCGCAGTCTGAGTCCGAGACCTGGGAGAGCATGTGGGTGAGAGGGTGTCCTTGAGAGATACCATGAGAAAGAGGTTGTGGAGAAAGGGGCCAAGAGGAAGAGCAGGAGCCCGAGCACCATCCCTTCATGTCTGGCTTCTCTCTGCTTGGCTCAGGTCCTGGTAACCCACCTTTAATCAACCCCCTCACAATGAGGCCCTTGTGACCTCACACTTCCCCTCTCCCACTCATGATTCTATCCCAGGAAGTCCCTTGGAGCTGTCCCTGCACCAGGAGCCCCTGCCAGCAATACTTCTTGTCACCTTCTAGCTCTTGCTTCTCTTTTACCCATCTCATCTCCATCTAACCCAGCAGTTCTCAACCTGTGGGCCTCGACGCCTTTGGTGGTCGAATGACCCTTTCACAGGGGTCGCCTAAGACCATCCTGTATATCAGCTATTTACATGACGATTCATAACAGTAGCAACATTACAGTTATGAAGTAGCAGCGAAACTAATTTTATGGTTGGGACACACGAGGAACTGTATTTGAAGGGCCAAAAGGTTGAGAACCACTGAGCTAACCACTGTAGAGCTAGATAGCCCAAATTTTCATGAGCTAATGGTTGGACACAGGGGTGAGCTTTGTCTGAGAAGCTAAGTAGGTGGGCTGCCCAAGAAGCACCAGGCAGGTCTGGGTCAGAGATATGGGGCCATGCAGCATGTCTGACTCTGCCCCAGGCATTTGACCCTTCCCCTTTAAAGCACCTTCTGTTGCCAGTGGAAACAGGGCTCTTCCGTGAAGTCATAAGAAAAGCATTTCAGGGACCCACACATGGGAGGATGAGGTACAGTGGTAAGATTTACTGGAGTAGAAACAAAGGACTGCCCCCACGGGCCTGGGGTCTCATCCACCATCAGGTGGCTTAGCTTCATCTCACTGCGGAATAAGTCCTGATACTGGTGAGCTTAAGTGCTTAGCAGGAGGGTCAGGATCCAGAACTGAAATGCCATCATCCTGGGCTCCAGTATTGCAGCATAGTCTCAGCTCCCTACTGCCCTCCGCTGCTGCTGCACTGCTGTAGCCAGGCTGTGCTTGGAGCCTCACTTGGAGCTGTAGGGCTGCCGGGCCCACATGGCTCCTGTGGAGAGAGAATGCACACGTGGAAAAAAAGGGATAACGCTGCTACCCAGACAAGGTCTTGTGTTTGGGAGAGAGCAGGCTTTCTTTCAAACTTACCTCTTCCCTGGCTCTTCATGGGCTTGTGCTGAACCCTTCCCCTAACCAATCTCTTTTCTGGATATTTCTGGATTTTGTATCCTTTATCCAATCCAATCCTTTCCCAGGCAAGACACCTAACCTTTATAATTTCCATCTTGATTCCTACTGTGCATGCCTCAGAGTAGGACCTCCCCCTCTGCCTTTTTGGCATCTAGTACACATTCACCTAGCAAAGGAATTTCCCCTTTTCTGGTTCTTTCTCCCCACTAATCTGTGGGAACTGACCAGGTGTTCCCTAAGGAGATTCTTCCTGGTTGCTCAGGTATTAAGTCCCTTCCATTGAGGATGCAGGGGTCCTCAGGGGAGCCTGTGAATACTGTAGCTTCCTAGTAAATCAGGCCCAATGTCCCATTCAGCTCCCTAGTTTATTAGGCTTTATATCTGATTCCATTTGCTCCCTTCCTTAACTAACTAGCTACCTACACTAACATTTCCAGCACACTCTACTGGGGTTTGCATAACGACAGTAAACAAGCTTCAACTGCCTTAAATTCCAAGTCCATAGACCACACCTTGAAAACAATTATTTAGGCATTATTTTCTCCCAAAAGATGAGGAGCTTCGAGATGTGATATTTAGTTCATTTTCACAGCTTGTACAAATTATAGTATGCCATACTGCCCTGTACTTAGATTGCCTTCCATATTCATTAGAATTATAGAGTAAGAGTATGTCATTATAGTCATGATCAGTTATAGACTTTTATATCCAAGAAGTCTTTGTACATGGGCAGTCTTTCTTTGGGTTCAAATCAAAATGAAAGTCTGTGCTGTTTTTGTATTATGTGTATCTTTTTCTGGTGGGAACTCAGCAGAAGAGGGTTGAGTTAATTAGACATTCTGTTCAAAGTACAGTGTAATCATTGATCTCTTCAAGACCATTTTCTTACTTTATTTATTCCAAATTTTCACTCCCTTTTTTACTAATCCCCCCCAAAGGAAATCATTATAAGAGAAATATGTCTTCTTTTTGTATGAGTTTATATAAAATGTGTGTTGTAATGTGTGCATAAGTTTTAATTTTACTAGTAGCAAATGCTCCCGTGTTCTATCTTATTATGTTTCTTGCTTTTTTAGTCTTTATTTCCTCTAGACCACTCCGCGATGGACCCGGTTAACCACTGCCGGCTGTCCAGACCTGGCCCTGTGCTTCTATATGAAAATAGACTTGAACTGGAATACAGCCCTGCCCATTCATTTTGTGTACTATCTTTGAATGTTTTCATGCTACAATAGTCCAATAGTTGCCACAGAAACCATATGACCTTCAAAACTGATTATATTTACTATCTGACACTTCATAGACAGACCCCTGACCTAGATGATCCACTACAATGGCCATATTTAAATTTTCCAGAATTATCCTTTTTCTATTGCCATTCTTTTTAAGGGGGATTGAGCTCATGGAGGAAGACAAACATGCTAACATTTACCCTGGGGTCAGAGATTTTCTGAAAACAACTTTCCACTTCAGAAATCCCATTTGTAGTTATGTGACAAGGCCCTAGCACTGGCACAACCCATCACACACTGGAAATGTTCCTTCAATGAGCTCAATGTTAGCCCCTGTGGATTTTATAGGTCTGAACAATTAAGTCATGGTGTCTAAGACTGTTTTTTAAAGCAGCCCCTTAGCTAATGCACAGTGAGAAAAGCAGATAATATGAGTGAGAACTGTTTCTCACCCTTTATTACTAATAATATTAATTATTGGTGGGAGTTGTTATCTATATTATAGATCGCTGTAAAAAGCTCCAGATTTTGGGGAAAACATTTAAAAATACATAAAGCACCAACAGTTGGGGATTAAAGTAAGGCTGGTGAGGATGAAGGTCTTTCAGAGTATTATTACTCTTTTGTCTTTCTATCCTGGTCTAGGCAGCATCTCTTATTGGGGTAGCTTAATAAAGACTCAGGTAACAGGGGTTAAGTCACTGTGTAGTACAGTGCTAGGCAATAGTAGGCACTCATTAAATGTCTTTGGATGAAAGAGTGGGCCATGAAGACTGAGGAATGTGTTCCAAACACCTCCACCTCCTCTTTTTATTTGTGAATAACTCCAGGAGCACAGAGGAAATGGTACATTTTTATAAACCTAAAATGTTCACTTTTCCCCAGAACTGATTAGATTTTTTACATCTCCTACTAAATGTGGATTATGGTGTTCAATAGAGAGATATACTTAAATTATGATCACAAGGAGATTAAGGATATTTAAACTATGGAAAAAGATAAAACTTTTCAGCTCATGGCAGTTTGGGAAATGTAATTTTCAACAAATGCACTTCTCTTTACACTTTAAGCACAGAGAGACCTTAAAATCCCACCACATAGAAAACCCCCACAATGTGGGATGGGGGCTTCTCAGGGCAGGACTACTGATTCCCTCGGCATCAAGGGCCCCCTGGTGTTCTGTGGATTTTATTCCAGAAACTCCCAAATTTTTCTAAGGGAGCTATACAAGCACACTTGACTGATTAAAAGTGTAAGACTTGTTTGGCAAAGAAACAAAATTCAGGCCATAAAAAAGTAGGATATGCTTACAGCAACAAAATAAGCTATATTTTAGTCATAGATCCTATGTTTTATGGTAAATTCTTCCTCACAACAGAGTCTATCACCTTCATAAAATTGTAGCCCTCCTTCCTCAGTCCTCAAAGAGAGCATTTCAGCCCAGCTGATGTGTCTCAGTGGTTGAAGGTCAACCCATGAACCAGGAGGACTCTTGGGAGAGAAGGAATTAGGTGGGCACCAACAGTGTGAGCTACAGTTTATCTTCAGCAGGGTTGAATATAAAGGAAGGATTCTCCTGCCCCTGGTTTGTAGCATACCCCCACAGACTCCCATGTGGCACAAGCTATTTTATTGATACATCAGTTTGTGTAGCAGATGATTATGCAGCATTAATAAGTGACCACTTTAATTTTAACATTGTCAACACTGCTTGCTTTAGACCTTCTAGTAAGACACCAAAAGTGCTGGAAATCTGAAGATCCCATGTGAATTACAGAGCATGGCAGTGTTCTGCCATTTCTGGAGACTGATTTGTAATCATTAAGAGGTATCGTATCCCGTGAATGCAGCTTGCAGAGAACTTAGATGTGCAACACCTCCGGCATTCTCGCAAGGCTGTGGGTGGTCGGATGCAAGGGTTATCTCGCTGGTGAGGAAGCAGCTGAGAGATTATGTGGTACGGACTTAACGCATGTTCTTCTTCCTCTTTTCTCTTTCTACTCTACCTTGTTGTATTACAAGGCTGCTGCCAATTGGGGGAAGATTTTAGTTCAAGTTCACTTAACACCTCCAAGGACATTGAAACGTATGTGATACTTCCAAAACCATATCAAAATAACAATAAAATATAAGAAATGAGCTGCAACTACTAACGTATCTATGATGACAGTATGAAGATATGATGACTAAAGCTCCTCTTTAATTTCTGTCACCTGAAGTTTATTATAGATAATTTACTGCTCTGGAAACCAGCCTGACTTCTCCCTTCTGGCACCGCTGCCACTGTATTTAGGGCATCTTCCCTGTGTGTGTGGATTTTTGACCCACTTTCTTTAGCAAAAGCATACGAAGTGAATTCACACTTTTGCTCACACTGCACTCAAATGTATGGAGAAGGGTGGTATCCTTATTTCGCTAGAAGTGACTTTTGCTTCTCACAAGTGCCACCTGCTGGGTTGTATGTGCATGTCCTTAGGAATGTGCATGGAAGTTTGGAGGCATTCAAACTTTCAAGCAAACTTTTTTGTGAATAATAACATACATAACATATGTGCAAATATGTTAAGTGTACAGTTGCATGGGTTTTCACAAAATATGCACACCCATGGAGTGAGCACCAGATCAAAAACTAGAACATTATCCGCACCCCAGAACCACTCCCTGCTACTAAACCTGGAGTGTGGGTAATGGATAAATTATAATCTGGTAACCTCAGTCTGATTCAGTATTGTAAACTGTGCATAGAATTGTTCCCTATGTAAGATGTTCAGTGTGTCAGATGGCACACCTTTTGCCCTGCTCTGCCCTCAGCAAGAGGGCATCTTAGTACAGGGGGATGTCGTAGAGGTGTTCTCATGATTTGGAGGCAGGAAGGTCTCAGATCTATGTCTAGAGTCCTGGGACAAAAGTCTATACTGACCCTGCTGTCAGCTGCTGGCCCCGGAAACCCTCAGGTAGTGCTGGCTGAGCAGTGCCCAGTTTCTGTCCCTGCTGACAGGACAGGGCTCCCATTAGCATCTCAGTTCTGGATGCTGTTCTGAATCCCTCCCATTATATGGTCATGATCCTGGCCCATACAGTTCCAGATGGCGCTTTATTCTCTGCTATAATGACCATACTCACAACCATCTCCCTTTCTTTCCTGAAGGGACATGAGAGCGCACCTGGTTCTATTCTGTAGCACAGGAACTGGGGACAGCTTGGGGGACAGCTTGGGGACACGTACTTTTAAGGCCTCTCCTGTGTCTCAGTACATTCCACAGCCTTTATCACTGTGAAGGCTTTATTTCCCAGGGTCATACATGGGAATGAGGTCTTGAAGGGAATGTTGCTGGCCTGTGTCCCCTGCAGGAGCACCACTGCCTCTTCATGTTGAAGGTGGCCAGATGCAGGCTCTATCCACTGTGCCCGGGGAAGCAGACCACATCCAGCGCCCTTGGGCTACCAGAGACCTATCAGTATGAACTTGAGAAAAGGCAGTCACCTTAGTAGGAATAAGAAGTGCAGCAATTGTATGTCCCTGCCCCTGTATCCCTTTCCCTCCCTCTCCTTAAAGCAAACTTTGTGTTTAAGGCAATCATCTTCAGGCTTTGCTTTCTTCAATATTACATGCTAGCAGAGTAACCCTCCACTCGGGCTGGTCTTTTCTCCACGGTGCATCCACTTACCCCTTCCCTAGTGTCACAGACAGAAGGGATATGGAAGAACATCTATGAGCTGAGCCCCCGGTACCACTCCTGATCCATCCTATGGGACCTAAAGGGATTTGGGGTGCTCCTTGCCCTCATAATTAAGCCTGGCTCTCAAAACTCTTTTTTAGAAACAATAGCAACAATTTGCCATTTCTTTTTGAATTTCTGCTATAATAATTCTTATCTCTGCCCACCCTTCCAATCCCCCAAGGCACCCATCTGCTCAAGGCCACAGGGTCCTTTAGGTTGACGAAGGCCATATATACAGAAACATAAAATTGCATCCCCCCCCAATATCCCTGAATTAACACAGAACAATATATATATAATAACGAAAGAACTCCAATTTACTAGCTCCAGAAATATTGCGTTAAAAAGACTTGAAATAACACTGGAAAGACATTGGTGTTCATGTAATTCTTTATGGTTTATAAGACGCTTCCCCGTAAATTACCTCACTATCCCCAGCATGTATTGCTGTCCCCATCTGGAGGCCGAGGGAGTTAAACTCTTTGCCATCAGCCTATCGTGATGTGGTGGCAGACAAACAAACCTATTTTAAAATACATCTTTCATGTAGCTTTGAAGGTAAAAGTTGAAATTAGGGGCCAGGATAGACACTCTTGATTTTGAGAAGAACCATCTTTCTGAGCTACTTCTGTCAGGAAATGTATCAATGACAGGGGCCTTTATTCTTTGGAGAGCTCTGAACATGGCACCACTATTTCAATTCAAATGCTTCACGGTGTCCTCTTTAAAATGTGACCAGCACGATTGTGGGAGGGCTCTTCACTGCACAATTATGGGGATTAAGGCTTTGCCTCCTCAGACAGAGGCAGGAGGACATTGAAACTTGAACTCTTCATGGTGCAAAGCACAGGCTCTGTTACATGGCATCATGTGAGGAACCATGGCCAGTAGAGAAGTTAAAGGGAAACAGCAGCTGATAAATTCTAGGAAAATAGAGTTGGAGGTGTATTTTGTTTCTCTTTGTGGAAGGCCATTCCCTAATGTTACTCCCAAGTGTCAGGAGAGTCTGTTTAATTCATAGCCCCTTTGTAAGGCCTGATAGGAGGGATCATCTTTGTCTACATTCTCTGGCAAAACAGAGAATAACTACAGCATGAAAAGGGGTCAGAGACCTGCAGGAGGAGAGAGAGGGAGGGAAGGAACTGAGCCTGAGCTTGGAGCAGGAAGTGCTGAGGGGCACAGATGGGCTTGAGGGACATTCTAGCACTCTTCTGGGTCTCAGCACCTGACAGCATCCACAGGGCAGTCAGATTACAGTAAAGGAAAGGGGACCTCTCATGTACTGGAAATTAATTGGACACAGAATTTGTCATATGTATGGATAACTTTTACCTGTGACATTTGCATTAGCCACCAATAAATTATTATAGTTAAATATTATCTTTCTCATAGATGCCATTTAAGTGCAATGAAAGAATATCATCACACAATCAAAACAATGAATTTATCTTTCTTATTTTCTATCCTCAGGACCATCTCTCCTACCAGCCATTCGCCAGTCTGTGGGAGTCATTTTGTAGTGAAGCACCTATTTCACATCCAACCAGAAGATGTCAGCCCAAGCTCAGTCGTCTTGGCACTTTCCTGGACCACCGAGTAACTTTTCTTTTTTCTCTTTCATCAGTGGGAAGTTTGAGATGCTTACAACCCTCAGGGTCAGGGACAATGACCACAGTGGCTCTTCATGGATGAGACCCATGGCCTCTGTGGCTCTGAGCTGATGAAAAATCTTTGGATTGTGGCCACTAAATAAATAACAATTGATTGCCTGGAGCTCTAGCCACTTCAAAAAGAGCCTCTGCTAACAGCAGTTTGCAGTCTCCGGAAAAGCCACCTTTCCTGCCCACAACAGTCCCTAAGCTTGGCGTGGGGGTGGGGGGCACTGGCATTTCCTGTACAAGAACAGGAAACAGGTGACCTGACCCATGCAGAGAGGACACCACTTACTTACATCCCATGAGGTGCATGAAGGCACAGAAGCGTGGCGATGCCTCCAAGGATGAAAATGACTTTCTCACTTGCAAACTGTGCTCCCCAATGTGTCAGCAGAACTTCATGGGTGTAAAATGCCTGTGGTAGCTCTAAGAATCACATTCTTGCCATAAAACACAGAAGGCAAAGGGAGTGGTGGTTGCCTTTCTTTCCACGTGGATTTTTGTGAAAGCTGAAATAACCTATTCCAGACGCCTCCCAGCAGGTAGAGGTTTATAACTCTGGCCAGCCTGTCCCTGAAAAGGTCACCAAGAAGAGCAGTGGGCATGCCATGACAGGTATAGATTGGTTGGACCCATCCCCTGGGGCATGACATGGCCCCACACTTGAACAAAACGGGGTTCCGTTATCAAGGCTGTTGGGGAGGCAGCTAGCAGAATCTGCTTCACAGCACAAAAAAGGACCTTCCAAAAATCCTCATGAGAATACAACTCATTCTTAGTAAATCAACATTAAACATATATGCTGTCCAGGTAACTTATCATAGTGAGATCTTTTAAGCTTTATTGACTACTTACAAATATAATTTGTGAAAATTATATTATTTTGAATGCCTTTAGGGCAGTTCATTAATTCTAAATAAAGGTTTCCTCTTTCCCCCACTATTACTTTCCTTGGAGCTCTGCCGGACCCCCTCCCCCCATCCTGTCCCCTAGGGACCTCTTGGTCATATTTCATAATTTCTAGTCACTTTCAATTGCCAAGGTTCTATTCATTTAAAATTTTTAATCTAAATATCTATTTTGGTCTCATCTCTCCCCTTCTCCAAGCAAAGGCTCCACCTTCAGAATGATTGGAATGGATGAGTTTGTGATCTACTTGTTCCTTTCCTCTACTGCAGCACTTGGAGGTTGGTCAATGGGAAGACATCATTCATCCTCCAGAAGCCCTCTTGGTGCTCTTTCTTCTAGCCTCCAAGTCCTCTGCAGTTGGACGAAAATAAAGGGACCAGAGAAAATGGTCAAAAGCCTTTTTACTGGGCAAGTTTGTCATCATTTTTCTGTTGTGGTGGTTGCTTCTGTTACCACAGTCCACCAACACCGTCCATGTGAAAGAGACATTCAAATGCTGGCTCTCTCCAAGTCGCATGCACAAAATCTTTTGAAAGGCTTCTTGGGATCACTGTATAATTTACTGGTGCCGTGGCTCACTTCCACCCTTTCTACTTCCCTGACCTCCCTCTCCTACAAACTTGTTCCTGGTAGGCAATCTTTACATCCATGTTCAGTGGAGAACTGACAAGATGACACAAAACTGGTTCTTTTCTGTCATGCTGTGGACAGCTCTGCATTCCAGTCAAAGGTGTGCAAACATCTCCACTGCTGGTCCTTGCTCTCCATCCTACCTCCTTGCCTTTTCTTACTTTCCTTATTTAGATTCTGGTGCAGATGGACTAGCCTGCTTGCCTAGGGATGTATCCATCTTGGAAAGAGACTCAACCTTTCCCTTCTCCAGGCACCACCAGTCTCCCTGAGAGAGTCTCTTAGAGATGCCACCACCTGGCTTTGGAGATGGGAAAGCATCTTCATCATGAATACTTACTTCACCAGAACGACACCCGCACTTCCTGTGCAACCCCCAATTCCCTCAATGGTTTTTCATAGGTTGGGAAGTGACACTGGCTGAACTTCATGGATCGTAGGGACAATGTGCCTCCTCTTGGTAAGCCTGAGGCAGGGCCTGATCCCCGCACTTTTCAGCACTTTTTAAAGGTGGTCATGTAATTCACTTTACCCTTAGGTTTAGTTCATTGCTGCCAATACAGAGACATGATAAATGTCCTCCTCAAATCTTTTAAATTTAATATAGACAAAATTATTTAAAATAAGTTAAAGTTTGATACGTAGATCATTATGCTGTATTCAAGAGAAAAAGAAAACTCTAACGTGTTTTCAGTACTTTTTTTAATCTAATTGTCATAAGACAATGAAGTAATATCATCCTCACTTGATAAATGACTTATAGCTGGTAAATGGGGCAGAAACACAGGATTCCGAAGCCAAAATTTTATAATTATATTCTTTTTTATATGAATAGTATCTGTTAAATGGATGGGTCTGACAATCTCTCTGAATAACAGTTTTTAAATTACTGACACTAAAGTAAAATCCAATTAAAAAGGAGTGGCCACCACCAGGCACTCGCCATTTCCACTTAAAACCCACTCAGTGAAGAGTTATTGAGAGTCCACTGAAGAGAAAAGAAATGGAATATAACCTCACCTTCAAACTAGCTTGCAACTAAGAAGGAGCCTAAAAGCACACAGGAAATAGACTATAACAAAAGGTGAAAGTGAATCATCCTAAAACAAAAGCAAACATCAAATTTTAAAGGGACTTTGAAGTCCAGTTTCATGTTTCGGGAGTGGATGTCCTAGAAAGTTACAGTCTGAGCTGAGTCCCAGGAATGGGCAGGCTATAGGGATGAGCAATGCCAGGGAGAGATTGGAGGCTAGGGAACAGCAGGAAGGAAAGCAAAGAGGCAAGAAATCATCTAGCAGGTTAGGTTTGGGGAACATCAGCTACAGCTAGTTTAGCTGGAATGTAAATTGGATGGAATTTATAGATTAGATTGGGAGATAACATTAAAATTCAAGTAAGGGTCAGATCACAGAGAGCTTTCAGTGTCAGGTTAAGGTAGTGACTGGGACATCATTTAAGTATTGGAGCTGAGTATTATTTCCCTAGAGTTGAGTCTTAGGACAGTGAGTCTGGAAACCCTATGTAGGATCAATTAAATGAGGAGAAACAGAAAAAGTAAAACTAAAAGAACTGCCAGGCAACTATTACAGCTGTCCTGGGATGCATTATAAGAGTAAATACTCCAAACATGTGGAAAAGGTGGAACCCTTGTACACTGCTATTTGCAACATAAAGTGGAACAATCACTTTTCATAGGTTGGCAATTTTTTATAAAGTTTAATTTTATCTTATGACCCAGCAATTTTATTCCTAGGCACCACCCAGAATAAATGAAAGCACACATCCACAAAAAGAGTTGTATAAGGATATTTCCAACATCCTCACACAAAATATTGAAAAACTGGAAATAACTCAAATGCCCATCTATAAAAAAAATTAGATAAACAAATTCAGTATATTCATATAATGGAATGCCATTTAAAAATAAAAAAGAATGAACTACTGAAAATCTCTGGCAATAGAAATCAAATACTAGGTGCTGGGGGACGGAAGTAAAGGAAGAATGGACTAGAAAGCTGCCTGAGGGAAATTCCTGGATGGTGCAAATGTTCTGCATATTATTTTTGGTGGTCACACATGTAATTATCCAAAACTCATCAATCTGCATATGTGATGCTTATACATTTTATTTGATGTTAATTATATCTCAGTTAAAAAAAATTCTAGGGTCCTGAAAATGTAGCATCCACTAAACTTTCCTGCAAACAAAACCTAACAAATTAGAACACTCAAATACATTACCTGAAGAATCAATCTAAATAACATGGCAGAAATAGTGGCTAAAAAAGACTTACAGGAACAATAAAACCAATAAAAACCTATGGTAAAATGAAATTATGGGCTTAGATTTTTAAATTAATATAATCATTTTGTAAGAGATAATGAATGTGATCAAACTAATGCTTCAATTATAGCCTATATCTCAAATGCTAAATTATAGCCAAAAATTCTGAGAATTCAGTTGGAAAAGATAAAACAGTGGAGTGTTTTTAAAAATCTGTAATTAAAAGGACTAAAATCCTGGTGCACAAAAAGCCAGTATTATGCTCAAATACCATATTTATACATTTAAAGGTATTCATTGTAAACTCTTATTAAGGAATATTTTTTCAACGGAATTCATGATTCATGAAATTTACTTTGGAATCAAAACTGATTTGCTGCATTTCTTTCTCACACTGCGAAGTGATATAGTGCTTACTGAAGTGTGTCCTCTCTGTTGGGTAGATAGAGCTCATGTTAAAAAGGCAGCGTATAGCCTTCTGTACTTAGCTTAGGAAGCAAATTTAAATTACTATTCATCTCTCACCCAGATAAGCTCTAAGAAGTGTGTACTTAATGTTACCTGTTTGGAGAGTCAGAAATACATTTCCTGTTTAAAAGGAAGATAGAAATCTGTAGAACTGTCATTCTGGTGACTTGCTTGGGGAGCAAAAGTAAGTTAAATTGAAAGTCCATTTAAGAAGGAAAATATAGCCTTCACCGTGTGAAACTCCTGTACCTCCCTCAAGAAGAAAAGATAAGCTGTTACCTAGAGATGAGTTTTCCATGACAAGCAGGTGATAGTTCTGTGTAGAAATCAGATACAGAGTAGAGAGTGATATACTGAATGTAAACTCTTGAAATAGTTTGGTAATTTGGGTCTTCTCTGCTCCCCACCGTGGATACCTGTTAATTCTCTGGGCTTCTACTACTCGAAGAGACTAGAACTAAAGGGAATGATTCTTAACGAGCAAGTGGTTGAATAAATAGTGGTAAATTTCTACAAGGAAGTATTAGACTGTTTATAAGTAGAGTTAGTTGGATGCATATTGACATAGCATGGTGTTAACATGTTAAATGAGAAAAAGCAAATTTCAGAATAATGTGTATTGTAATTATTCATCCTATATAATAAAAGCCTAATATACAAATCGACCAAATGGCAGAACCACCGACTGGCAGTAGCAGTGGGGGGGCAGGGCCAGCCGGTGAGTGGGCAGTAGTGAGGGGAGGGGCAGCTGGTGCCACCCCCCGATTGCCTTGCAGGTCACCTCCAAGGCAGATGCCAGCAAGGGCCCCCGGATCGCCCCTCTGGTCGCCCCCCCAGATCAGCCCTGATCGCCAGCTAGGCCTAGGGACTCCACCTGTGCACAACTTTTGTGCATTGGGCCTCTAGTTTTTGTATAAATAAATCACAAGGGACAATATCCCAATAAAAGATATGAAAACAAGCCAACAGATCTGATTCTCAGAAAAATAGCTTAGGACATCCTATATAATAAAAGGCTAATATGCAAATTGACTGAACAGCAGAACAACCAGTCATTGATGCACACTGACCACCAGGGGGCACTGCTCAGTCAAAAGCCGGCTCACGACTGGTGAGCGCAGTGGTAGTGGCGGGAGCCTCTCCTTGCCTCCATGCAACTCTAAGGATGTCCTACTGATAGCTTAGGCCCGCTCCCCAAGGATATCCTCCGAGGGCTCCCAGATTGTAGGAGGGTGCAGGCCAGGCTGAGGGACACCCCCCACCAGTGCACAATTTACATGCACTGGGCCTCTAATTTATAATAAAATGTATAGACTATTATAGAAATTTTAGAAAAGATGAGTTAACATGGATGGATGGATGGACTGATGGATGGAGAGGAAAGAAGAATTGGAAAAGAAAGAAAGAGAAATTGTTTTTCTTTAGAAATCTAAGGTCATTTTTTCTTTTTTCTTTTTTTTTGTTTCAAAAGTTTCCAATGATATTATGTTACCAAAGTGTCCCTTAATCTGATCTACATGCCAGTCTTTTCTATTCTCTTTCCCTTCATATTTGAAAAGAATATCTTCATATTACTCCTTAGGTCATTTAGACCCCACTATTACCTCTATTTTATCTTTCTGGTACTATTACTGGCTAGCTGTTGAACCTCCTGCATAGATACTGTGTCTGTTACTATTTCTCTAAAATGGTTCATATTCTTTTCTTATTGCTCCACATTTTAAGAATTTTTTTTCATTTTTTCCCTTTTTAATTAACAGGTTTCTTTTTTACACTTTGTTCTTTTTCATAGTGTATGCTTTATATTGCTCTTGCTTTATGGACACAATATATTCTTAAATTGGTATGTCTTTAAATTCTCTCTCTTTTTTAAAAAAAAATATATATTTTATTGATTTTTTACAGAGAGGAAGGGAGAGGGATAGAGAACCAGAAACATCGATGAGAGAGAAACATCAATCAGCTGCCTCCTGCATGCCCCCCACTGGGGATGTGCCCGCAACCAAGGTACATGCCCTTGACCGGAATTGAACCCAGGACCCTTGAGTCCACAGGCCAACGCTCTATCAACTGAGCCAAACCGGTTCTGGCAATTCTCTCTTTTTTTATATATATATATAAACTAGAGGCCTGGTGCACAAAATTTCATGCACTAGGGGGAGGGGGCCCTCAGCCCCACCTGTGCCCTCTCGCAGTCCAGGACCCCTCAGGGGATGTCCGCCTGCCTGTTTAGGCCCACTCCATGCCTAAGCCGGCAGTCAGACATCCCTCTCACAGTACAGGGCTGTCACAGTCCAGGACCCCTTGCTCCTTATGCCCACCTGCATTGGAGCTCCGCCATTGCCACTGCACTTGCCAGCCATGAGCCTGGCATTTAGGGTTTTATTATATAGGATTGGCTAGCTCTTTATTTTTAATTCTCACACAAGGATATATTTTCTTTTTTGTTTGTTTTCATTGGTCTTAGAAAAAAGAAGAAGGGAGAAAAAGAGAGAGAGAGACAGAGAGAGAGAGAGAAGAGAAGGGAAGGGAAGGGAAGGGAAGGGAAGGGAAGGGAAGGGAAGGGAAAAAATATCGATTTAAGAGAAACACATCAATTGGTTGCCTCTAGTACGCACCTGACCAGAGATCAAATCCACAACCTGGTTGTGCCCTGACCAAAAATTGAACCAGAAACTTTTTGGTGTATGGGATGATGCTCTAAGCAACTGGGCCACATAGGGCTCTAAGTTCCCTGATTATCTCTAGGTTTTCTAGAGTGTGTGTGTGTGTGTGTGTGTGTGTGTAATTGAATTATCCTAAAACAAAAGAATAGGTAGTGAGATTATGGTTAAAGGGCAAGAGATGTCCACTTATTTCTGGAAGGCAGAGAATATATTTAGGATTGCTGATGACTGAGGAAGAGGCAAGGAAGAAAAACTGCTGCTTAGAAGGCATGTTGAGGAATTTTTGTGGAAGAAGAAGCCAATGACCTGGTGGCAATGGGCCGCGATCTAGCATGGCCTCTACTTAACTAATAATACTAGGAATTTTACTAAATGAAGAACTTTCAATATTACTTAATAGATCAAATTTACAAAGGGATATGAAAGATATGTATATATGTGTGATTTCTTTATCCAATTTAAGACATTGTATTCTACACAGTATTCTAGTAGTCCTCTCTGTGGCTCTTCCAGAACACACTGGTCTCCCATTTCTGACCTTGAATTGTGTCAAACATTCTTTCAGTTTGTTTAAGTTTCATTATCAACGTCTGTACCTTTAATGTTTATATTGGATACATGTCATTGATATATAATTATATATGTTGTACATGTATATAAATTTGTTTTGCTTGGTTTTGAACTCATATAAATAGAATTGTGTTATACATACTCTAAGACTTGCTTCTTTCATTCAACGTTACGTTTTTGAGTCTCCCCCACATTAAGGCATGTAGCTGTCATTTATTTACTTTCACTGCTAGACTATATTATAATTTACTGATTCTATTTTGATAAAAATTAGGTTGCCTTTAGTTTTTGGCTATTATGATTCATGATTCTCTGAACATTCTTATATATACAGTATACTAGAGGCCCGGTGCACGACATTCATGCACTGGGGGTGGGGGGTCCCTCAGCCTTACCTGTACCTTCTCTCAGTCCCGGACCCCTCAGGTGATGTCTGACTGCTGGTTTAGGCCCACTCCTCGCCTAAGCCAGCAGTCAGACATCCCCCGAGGAGTCCTTAGCACTGCCGCAGAGGCAGGAGAGGTTCCCACCACTGCTGCTGCACTCACCAGCCATGAGCCCGGCTTCTGGCTGAGCAGTGCTCCTGCTGTGGGAGCACACTGACCACCAGGGGGTAGCTCCTGCATTTAGCATCTGACCCTGGTGGTCAGTGTGTGTCATAGCAACTGGTCATTCTGCTATTTGATCAATTTGCATATTAAGGTTTTATTATTTATGATTCTGTTACATGAGTGCACAATTGCCTCTTGAAGTGACTTATTGCATTATGAAAGTGCATAGGTTCAATACCATATTATTCCTAAACTGATTTCCAAACTGTACCATTACACCGAAGTCAGCAGTGTTCCTCTTTATCTTAATATTATTTGATATTATCAAATATTTAAAATATTATCAAAATGGTAGTATGCAATAGTGTGTTTTGGTTTTAATTTGTATGTATTCTTACAATGAATTTGAACATCATTTCTTTGTGTATTGTGATTTTTTTGACTTTTGGTGAAATTTTATCTGTGAAAGTTTCTTAATGTGTTTGAATTTGAGGTTTTACAGAAAGCATATGCATTTTCATCTGCCAGGTGTCTAAGAGCATTATCAAAAAGGTGTCACTTAAGTGACCTAATTTAAATTCTCCAGATGATAAAGGCAGTGTGAATATGGACTACAACCCATGTGAGTGCTGGCTTATGATTACATAGTTTTAGGAGGTATTATTATTTTTTCCTATTAAGTAGCAAAATCAAGAAAGACCTGTTTCAGCATATCAAATATAATCTAGCAAGTTATAAACTCCACTTCTTTTTTTAAATATATTTGTATTGATTTCAGAGAAGAAAAGAAAGGAAGAGAGAACTAGGAGCATCAATGATGAGAGAGAATCATTAATCGGCAGCCCCTTGCACTCCCCGAAGTAAGGAATGAGCCCGCAATCCAGGCTTGTTCCCTGACTGGGAATTGAACCTTGACCTCCTGGTTCATAGGTCAGCATTCAAACATTGAGCAATACTGGCCAGGCCCCACTTCCCTAATCTTTACCAAATAGACTAGTGCTGTCCAATAGAACTTGCTGCGATTGTGGAAATAGTCCATATTTTCACTGGCCAATTTGGAAGCCACTAATCACCTGTAGCTATTGAGAACTTGAAATGTGATTCATGTGATAAAAGAAGGAAAATTTATTTTCACTTAATTGTAATTGTTCAAAATTTAAGTTTAGATAGCCACTTGTGTGTAGCAGCTATCATATCAGACAGTAGAGAAATAGACCATTACTCACCCATACGTAAGTGCTTTTATGAGATATAAGTATTAGAATTATATATAAACCAGGAGATGGAATTTTTGGCTACATGTTTGAGAATGCCATAGTTAAAGAAAAAATAGTATAAAAGGAAGTTATAAGGGTCAATGGGGAAAAATGGGGTATATCTGTATAACATTCAGCAATAAAGATAATTTTTTTTTTTTAGGAAAAGAAAGTTTTAAAGAGAACCAATCTTCTTCCTCAAAGTAAATTTCTGGCCTAATTTTTTATCTGAAATTTTATCTGTTGAAGTTTCTTAATGTATTTTAATTTGAGGTTTTACAGAAAGGATATGCATTTTCATCTGCCATTTTCACAAACCTGCAACCCAGGTACGTGACCTAAACTTCTGGTAGAATGTTGGATGTGTGGCATCCACCTGACTACGTCACAACTGAGAATTAGTATAGTTTATGGGATTGCACAATCGAGAAATATAAACAGCACAGGAAATGGCAGGAGGCACTCCCCAAAGGTTTCATTAGGACAGATCTTATCTCAGCTGCAATGACCTGGCCTACCAGCCCTAATGAGCTAGCTCTGACTCAGACTGGCTTCTTGAATTCATGCCAAGGCCAGGGCATGGTCACAGCCAGGTGCTCACCATGCAGCTTCTTGTTTTTGTTATTTGTGGCACTGAAGCTCTCCTTTCAACTTCAGAGAATCAACACTAGGCCCATCCTAGAGGGACCACTCCCAGAGTTATTTCTACCAGACACACAAAATTTACATTGCTTTGTAAGACTATGGTGACTATTTAAACCATTCTTCTCTACAGAATTACAAAGGATAGCCATAGTTCTGTGAGGAGCACTGAACTAAAAGTCAGGAGAAATGGATTCTTGCCCCAGCTCTGCCCTTAGCCAGCAGTGCTCTTCCTGTGCAATCACACAACTGTTCTGGGCCTCAGTTTCTCCAGCTGCAAAAGGAAATGGTTTTACTATGTCAAAATAAACTGATTTGGCCTAGCAGATTCAGCTCAGTGGATGGAGCGTCAGGCTGTGGACTGAAGGGTCCCAGGTTTGATTCTGGCCAAGGGCACATGCCTGGGTTGCGGGCTCTATCCCCAGTAGGGGATGTGCAGGAGGCAGCCCATCAATGATTCTCTCTCATCACTGATGCTTCTATCTCTCTCTCCTTCTCCCTTTCTCTCTGAAATCAATAAAGAAATATTAAAGCCCTGATCGGTTTGGCTTAGTGGATAGAGCGTCAGCCTGGGGACTGAAGGGTCCCGAGTTCGATTCTGGTCAAGGGCATGTACCTTCGTTGTGGGCACATCCCCAGTAGGGGGTGTGCAGGAGGCAGCTAATCGATGTTTCTCTCTTATCGATGTTTCTGACTCTCTGTCCCTCTCCCTTCCTCTCTGTAAAAAAATCAATAAAATATTTATTTTTTAAAAAAAATATTAAAAAAAAACAAAACAAAACTGATTCAACTTAGAACCATAGCCCAGATAATTGTGTAAACTTTCACAGCCTGGAAAATCTTGAAAATAGCCATTCCTATTTTTGCTTGTTTTTTATTAAATACTAGAGGCCCAATGCATGAAATTCATGCAAGGGGCTCAGCCCCCGCTGACACGGCAGCCGCCTCTGCTTCAGCCCTCACTGCAGCTTCATCTGGAAGGTTATCAGGAAGGACATCCAGTCTAATTAGCACATTATACTTTTATTATTACAGATTTCACACACAAAAATCCCTTATCACAGTCTAATAGAAAAGGTTGAGTTACACAGAACTGACCCATGTGAACAGCTAGGAGATGGGACAAATTGAGGGCTCTGTTTCCATTGCTGCTGGAACCTCATAATGGGTCATCTCAGTAGAAGGAAAACCAGCCTGGTAACAGGTGTCTGGATGATGTTGGAGACTTTGAGGACACAGCTTGTATAATTTGTCACAATAAATCATGAGACTTCTCAATGACATGTAGAGAAATCCTGTGAGTCTTTAGAGCTTCTGACAAAATAGAAGTTATAGGATAAAGTTGTTTTTAAGTAGGATGTTAGTTTTATTATTAAATAATGCGATTTAAATAATTAATATACGATAATAGGTTTAATCGCTAGTTTTAAAAATACAATAAATACACCATAGAGTGTCCAAAAGTCTGGAAACATACAATAAGTGGTACAATTATTATACACAATACATGTGGAGAAATTGAGTCTCCGAAAGGCTGAGAGCTCAGTTAGTAAGGGGCAGATTCAGATCTAGAATTCAAACCCATATTTTCTACCTCTAAAGCTGTGTGCTTGTCTCACATTAGGTATTAGCACCTCAAATCAGAACTAGTCCCTGACACAGTTGTAAATATTTTCTCATTGAAAACTTATAAATAACAGTCCAAGACACTAACCAACCCACCTTGAAGGTAATTGGGTAGAATGATGAAGGTACTTTTAATATATGATGGAAGAATATAAATAAGCTTTGGTTACTTCAACACACACAAAAATTATCTTTTCATTATTTTTCTTTAAAATTTTTCTGAAAATGCTCGTATATTTTTCAAATGAACACCTTTTTTTTTACCCTGAAGTCCATTCTGTGTAATGACTTGGCTTCATCTTATGACATTGAATATATGTGCACATCAGTGTCCTCGGATTAAAATAGAGAACTAATTGCAGGGTGCTGTCAAGTCTAACTTGTTTATGCAGCATAGGTCACAGTACCCTAGCAGCTACACTGAAATAGACTTAAAGAATCTTCAAATGTTTGGGATGGATGAAAGTTTATAATAGGCTATTTCCAACCTCCTCACGTTGCAGATGAAGAAACTTAGGCTTGTTCCTTCATTCAACACACCTTTGTTGAACATTTGTTGTGTGCCTTCCACAGGGTTCAGTTACTAAGTGAAAAAAGAATCAGCTGAAAGAAGTCAAATGATTGCTCAAGATCACTCACAGCTCCATGCCACAACTGGAGTAAGGGTAATTGGGGCAATGGGGATCAGAGAACACTTGAGATTTAAATGAGATCACTCAGGTCTGACATTAATTCTGAAGGTGTTAATGGTAAGAAGCTCAGTGTTTGCAAACTCATTGAGTATCAAGGCAAGGAAGTCTGGGGAATGTTTTTAAATATTAAGATCAGAGGACTTCAATCAAGTATTTTGAAACTTAATATAGCAATGCTGCTTATATTGGAGGAACATGGCCTCACACATATAAATGAGAAACAGGGGAGCTTAGGTGTGGAATGTCACACCCTCTTGCTCTAATTCAAGACAGTATACCAAGGGATTTACTAAGCCAGGGAGGTTCGGAACCTTGGGTAGATGGAAAAAAATAACAACAGGTTAGTGTTCAGAAGTGTCATCCCTTTTTTCCTGTGCTATTGAGTAGGGGAGATTGCTTCTGGAACTCCCAGTCACCTTCATTCACAGGGTGAGGTCTAGGATAATTAGCTTAACTTCTCTGGATGCAATTTTATATACATAAAATAAAAATAAAATATCTGCATTTCTCTCCTTCATAGGATTGTTATATCATCACGTAAAATAGAAATTATAATACAGATCTATTTCTATTTTATTACAATCAGCCTCATTTTTAAAAAAAGAAATTGTCACTTAAAACTTACATGGGTACTAGAATCATCCTGGTAAATAACATCAGTAAGTTGACAGAATAAGAAGTCTCAGGCCCAATCCTCCACAGAAACAGATTTCTCAGTGATAAATAGCTCTATGAGAGGTCTAGCTCACATTGAGAAGTCACAGTACTCAAGATGAGCACACCTTTAGATGGTAATCAGAAAAAAAATTAAGATAATAAATGTTGGGGATACAGAGAAATTGGAATTCTAATACACTGTTGGTAGGAATATAAAATAGTGAAACTGCTATAGAAAACAGTGTGGGATATCCTCAAAAATTTAAAATGGAATTTTTACATGACCCAACAATCTCACTTCTGCATAATTATTCAAAAGGCAATATACCTACTACCCAGACCAATCTGTAGATTCAATGCAATCCCTATTAAAATACCAGCAGCATATTTCACAGATATAGAAAAAAATATTCCAAAAATGTATATGGAAATTAAAAAGACCCCAGATAGCCATAGCAATCTTGAGAAAGAAGAACAAAGTTGGGGGTATCAAAATAATAGATATCAAACTATACTGCAAAGCCATTGAAATCAAAACAGCCTGGTACTGGCACAAGAACAGGTATATAGAGCAATGAAAAAGAACAGAGAGCCCAGAAATTGGCCAACATCTTTATGGTCAATTAATATTAGACAAAGGAAGCAGGAGTATAAAATTGAGTAAAGACCATCTCTTCAACAAATGGTATTGGGAAAATTGGATAGGTACAAGCAGAAAAAATAAAACTAGACCACCAACTTACACCATACACAAGAATTAACTCAAAATGGATAAAAGACTTAAATGTGAGTGGCAAAACCATAAAAATCCTAGAAGAAAACATAGGCGGTAAAATCTCAGACATCTCATGTAGCAGAATTTTCGCTGATACATCCCCTAGGACAGTGGTTGGCAAACCGCAGCTCACAAGCCACATGAGGCTCTTTGGCCCCTTGAGTGTGGCTCTTCCACAAAATATCACGTGCAGGCCCGCACATACAGTGTGATTGAAACTTCGTGGCCCATGCACAGAAGTCGGTTTTCGGCCTGGGTGAGTCTATTTTGAAGAAGTGGCGTTAGAAGAAGTGGGAGTACGTTTGCTGAGGTCTACCCCTCAGATTGAGGACGTTTTTAGCAAAGGCCAGCTAAGGAGTACCCTAATTAAGTTAATAACAATGTACCTACCTATATAGTTTAAGTTTAAAAAATTTGGCTCTCAAAAGAAATTTCAATCATTGTACTGTTGATATTTGGCTCTTTTGACTAATGAGTTTGCCAACCACTGGTCTAGGACAAGAGAAACAAAGGAAAAACTAAACAAATGGGACTATATAAAAATAAAAAGCTTCTGCACAGCAAAAGAAACCATCATCAAAATGAAAGGGGAACATATTAGTCAATGATGCATCTGATAAGGGGTTAATCTCCAAAATATATAAAGAACTCATACAACTCAACACCAGGAAGACAAACAATTCAATTAAAAAATGGGCAAAGGGCCTGAAAAGACCCTTTTCCAAAGAAGACATAGAGATGGCCAATAGACATGAAAAAAAAAATGCTGTATATTCTTACTACAATATAAAAGGGTAAGTAATGGGCCCTTTTAGGAAAACACCATCTTACAACCTACAATATTGTAGTGCTGAATTCCAAAGTAAAATTTGGAAACTAAGCCTAATCATTAGTTAAGGACAGTCTTTGTGGGATATTTGGTGGGACAGGAGATTTAGGTAAAAAGTTCCCTGAGATTTGAGACAGAATCTTCTCCTTTTCTGTATTCAGGCACTTCATAACTCAACATAACACAACAGAAATTTGAGTCTGTGGTTTGGAAGATAAAGCTGCAGCAATCACATGTCAGAGTTTTCTCACCTGAATAGTAAATACTTAAAAAGAAATTTAGATTAAAAAAAATAAACCAAGTTTATGCCCATAGGTAATGAGTTCTCTGGAGAATCAACAAGTTGGCTGGCTGCATAAGGTTCTTGATCAGACAATGCTAGTATTTTGGCAAGAGGAACATGTGAGTCTTGGGACCATTGTCTGCAATAAGCCCTGGGGGTTAGATATCCAATGTCTATGCATCCAAGAAGTGTTTCCTGTGATCTCTTTATGGCTCTGTCACTACTTGCTGGATAACTAAGAGCTCTTATCCCACCTGTCACCAGGAAGCAATTCATTCCTGGGGACAAGGCTGATTTGGAGGACATGAACAGGGTTGAGAACTGGGGAACACCAGCAGCTATAACTGGATGATGGCTCAACTTTCTGCCCTTACCCATCCTATCTAATAAAAGAGGAAAAGGGTAATTAACCGTACCTCCGCTTCACTTCCCATTGACTAATCAGTGTGATATGCAAATTAACCGCCAACAAAGATGGCGGTTAATTTGCATACATAGGCGCCAAGGGAAGGAGTGAAGCCGGCTGGCCCCGGGCAGGAGCAGCGAGCGAAGACCAGCGTGGCAAGTGAAGAGCAAAGAGGGGGGCCCGCCGGCCCTCGCACGCAGGGCCAGGGGCTTAGCTAAGGCTTAGCGCATACTCCCCAGTGGCCCCACAGCAGGGCATCCTGGCAGCCTCCTGACAGGAGGGCGGCCGGGAGGGCCGAGTGGGGCAGGGGCTGCAGGGAGCCATGAAGGGGCAGGGCAGCTGGAGCAAAGTTCCCGGGGGTCTGAGGAGAGTGCTTGACAGGAGCCTGGACTGCAAAAAAGGAAGAAGAAGCGGCCATGGGAGGTCTTCCAATCCCCCTGCACGGACACCCTACCCCAGCCCCTGCACCCCCAGGGGGATGGGGAGGCTGACCAGACAGGGAGAAGTCCCAGCCTTGGGGGTAGCTGCAGCCCGTATCTCTGACTCCCAATCTCTTCCCCTGCTACCCCCGCCAGGGGCACCCACAACAATAGCACGCCTGTGACAACCCATCAGGGCCCCGAGGCAACCAAGGCCCATGGCCTGCCGCTGCTGGGCCCCCTCTGCTGGGGCCAGGTATGCCTCTCCTCCCTACAACTCCAGACCCGGGTGGAGGTAGGCCTCAGGGTCAGACTCATCCCCCACAACACCCCCTCCCCGACAGCAGTGGGGCTGTCTCTGCCAGTTGGACATCCCCCCAGGGCTCCCAGTCTGTGAGAGGGCACAGGCCACACTGAGGGACCCCCCCCCCCAAGTGCACGAATTTCGTGCACCAGGTCTCTAGTCCTATATAATAAAAGGCTAATATGCCAATCAACCAAACAACAAAATGACCAGTCACTATGATGTGCATTGACCACCAGGGGGCAGATACTCAATGTAAGAGTTGCCCCTTGGTGGTCAGTGCCCTCCCACAGGGGGAATGCTGCTCAGCCAGAAGCCGAGCTCATGGCTGGCAAGTGCAGCGGCAGTGGTGGGAGCCTCTCCTGCCTCCACAGCAGGCAGACAACCCCTGAGAGGGGGTCCTGGACTGCAAGAGGGCACAGGCCAGGCTGAGAGACACCTTCCCCAGTGCATGATTTCATGCACAGGACCTCTAGTTATAAATAAACAAAGGAAGGGGTGACAACACTTCCCCAACTAAATGTGAGGCTCAGATATTTATGGATGTCAAAAATCAAGAGCATATTCTCACTCTTTCATGTTTTCCCACAAAATTTCTTGGAGGATAAAATATTCAATAAAATATTTTATTTAGTGATAATGTTAAAGATGTTATGTCATTCTGCTTTATAAAAATAATTATAAATTAGCCTGGTTGGGGGTTGGTTGGAGTGTTGTCCCCTACACCAAAATGTTGCAGGTTCAATTCCCAGTCAAGGCACATACCTAGGTGCACCCAGGAGGCAACTGATGGGTGTTTCCCTCTCACATTAATGTTTCCCTCTCTCTTTCCCTTCTCTCTCTAATATTAGTCAACATATCCTCAGGTGAGGCTAAAACATCACATATTACAAAATCATTCTCATAATCACACAAAATGAGTAGAATATAAAAAGAATATTTGTAATTGTTTTAGAAGTGCTTGAATTCTCCATGAAAGTGCAGAAAAGGAATCATTTGTAGATCATTTTAGGCCAATTGGTATTAGATGAAATAGCCTCATAAGCAATAATTCTACACTTTGTTATGTCAGAGACGTTATTGATCAATATTCAATTGTAAGTGCTTTGGGAAAGTCATTGATTTTTAAAATATTTTTTATTAATTTCCTTTTCAGAAATCACACAAAAGTGCCTATTCAAACTCACTGATGTAAAAATACATTTTAAGAAGTTAATATCCATCCTCTTACTTCCTCAGGTAACCAAAGAATAATTTCATATATTTCTCTATGCCCCACAAGTGTGTAGGATACTTCATAAAGTTTTTACAAAACAAGTTTGTATTGCTCATATTAGTCTTTCTTTTTTTTCTCATTTAGCAATCTTAGAGATAGATCCAAGAAATTCCTTCTCATAGCTGCAAAATGTTTCATTTATGGACATACCACAATTTGCCCAATCATTGCATAGCTAATGGACATTCAGGTTGTGCCCAGGTTTATTGGTGTTTGCGTGTTTGTTTTTCTACTAAAAAACAAGGCTGTGAGCAATATTTTGGTATCCTTGAGTCCTGGTGTTTTAATTTACATACGATAGATGCCTAGATCTACCCTATGCAAGATTTTGGGGTCAAAGGGCACATGCATTTTTATTTCAGCAGTTAATGCCTGTTTGTTTTCCAAAGGTTGGGGTAATTTTACACCCACCATCAATGTATGAAGATGCTCATTTCCTTGAATCACTGGCAATATTGGAGGTTGTTGTACTTGAACAATCTTTTCATTCTTGTAGCTGTCAGTTGACTTATAGATAATATTTTAAAAACCAGTTTGTAATGTTGTATTTCTTTGTCCTCTAAAAGTCCTGACTTTACTGTCATAAGATGTTCATTTTAAATAAAAAAGCTTACATGTTCTTAGTTTGTCCATTGGATTTTTATTACAGTAACAGTTTTACAACATAACAGATACAGAAAGCAACCAACATCCCTCCATAAGTATTTTCCAGCTCTTGTCCATATACATTTCAGTTTTATAAAATTATGGTTCTAGCAGAGTGCAATTTGGCATTTTTAACTTTTTACTGGACATTTCAAGATAAATATTTTCCCTGTTGTTATGGAGTCTTCCCATTTTAACAGCTGCTTAATGTTTCATGGTTAGTGTAGAAACTAATTCATGATTTATCTATTGTTAAATGTCTGGATTACTTTGTGGTTTGATAATTACAGATAACTCTAAAAATATTCATAAATATAAAATCATCATTTTCCTTGGATAAATTACTAAGAACAGAAAGGAATAAACGTGTTGATGAGCCCTAGCTGGTTTGGTTCAGTAGATAGAGTATTAGCCTGCGGACTACAGGGTCGCAGGTTCGATTCCAGTCAAGGGCACATGCCTGGGTTGTGGGCTTGATCCCCAGTGTGGGGTGTGCAGGACGCAGCCAATCAATGATTCTCTCTCATCATTGATGTTTCTATCTTTCTCTCCCTCTTTGTTCCTCTCTGAAATCAATAAAAATATATTTTACAAAAAAAACGTGTTGATGAATCTTGAGACATATTGAAAAGTTACTTTCCAAAAGTGTGGAAAATAATGTGTACAGGCATAAGCAAAGGAAAATATTTCTGAATGACATTTAAAGATCTCTAAATAAAGACCCAGCAATATTTATTTTTAATGAGTTGTTGAGGGATTTGTTTGTTGGTTTATTTTAACATTTTAAACATATTCTATGATATTATAAGCAATGGTAATCCTTGGGGAAGGTAATGACTGGAAGAGAGCAAGTGGGGTTCTGTGGTCCTGGTATGTCGTTGCTTAATAGGGGAACCAATTAGTCCGATGAGATCAGTTTGTTAAGAACTAGGAGAGCAGGACACTTTGGATTTCAGCACCCTTTTCTGTATGCTATGCATCAATATATGTTCAAGAACTACATTTTGGGGATGTCATGAGCATGTCTGTCACATTGCAGAGAGACACGTGAATAATCTGGATCCTTTGCCAAGCAGCACTCTGGACTGGAACTGGGTATCTGTATATGCTCATATATTCTACTAGAAACCATCGAAGATGTTTCAAAACACCAAGGCTGCGGGTATTAAAAAATCGCTTCAAATCCCAGATGACCAAACATTCTCTGTCTTCTGAACGTTAGCAGCAGTCTGACTATGGCGTCTTAAAAGAAAACTAGAGGTATCCATTGGGAGCTGTTTCTCAAAATCAACTGAGAAACTTACATGGTGATAAAGCCCAAGGGGATTAAATGACTGGCCAGAGGCACACAGCTAGCTAACTAGTGGCAGAACTACAACCAAACCCAGGTCTCCAGTTTACAGTAACATTTTAAGAAGTTAATATTCATCCTCTTACTTCCTCAGGTAACCAAAGAATAATTTCATATATTTCTCTATGCCCCACAAGTGTGTAGGATACTTTATATAGTTTTTACAAAACAAGTTTGTATTGCTCATATTAGTCTTTCTTTGTTTTCTGATTTAGCAATCTTAGAGATAGGTCCAAGATGCTTTCTGTGTGAAACTAGCATCGGACAAAATAACTGTTGATTAAAGTCCTTCAGCAGATTCCCAGAGGGACTGATTTCCATTCCCTGATTCTGTTTTTAGTCCTCTCCTGATGTCTTCCTAGCCTTGATCTTCTCTTATCTCCCCACACATACTTTCATCCTGGGTGAAAAAAAAAAGTACTTTTATGCTTTGCACCTGTTGCCTCCACCTAAAAGTTCCCCCTGTGATCCGTTTTTTTTAATGTATATTGTCTCATTTAAAATATTCCACACTACAATCTCATGAAGTAGGTTTTACAAGTGTGCCCAAGAGCACATGGATAATAAATGTGCTCCCAGTTCTGTTTAATTGCAAAGCCCACATCTGAACCACTCCTCCCGCTGCCTCCGTTCCTGCATGCACAGTACCATCAGTCTGAACAGTCACATACCGGCTCACACAGGCAGTATCTCATTTGCCCTTCCTTACAACCCTGTGAGCTCAGAATTATTATTGTCCTCATTTACAGAAGAATAAACTGAAGCTCAGAAAGTGTGACCTGCCCAAGGTCACACCATGATTATAGTCCTTACCATATAATTTTGTCCCTGATTCTACATTTCTTTTAGTTAACTACATAAATATTTATTAAGGATTTAATTGAAGAACATTAAACTAGATACTCTGAGAAGTAAATAAGTTGTTTATAAATTACTTCCTGTGTTAGATATATATCTTTTTTTATATATATTTTTTATTGATTTTTTACAGAGAGGAAGGGAGAGAGACAGAGAGTTAGAAACATCGACGAGAGAGAAACATCGATCAGCTGCCTCCTGCACATCTCCCACTGGGGATATGCGCGCAACCCAGGCACATGCCCTTGACTGGAATCGAACCTGGGACCCTTCAGTCCGCAGGCCGACACGCTATCCACTGAGCCAAACCAGTTTCGGCTAGATATATATCTTGTACCTAGTTTATAATATCCTAAATAGAACAGAGCTCATCCTACTTATCAGCTTCCCACACTGCTTAGATCAGCCTGGAGCCCAGAATCAGTAAGTATGTATGCATTACTAGACTGATTATCTTACCAGTAGGACAGTGATTTTTCAACGAGTGTGCTGCAAGATTTTTTAAAACATGCAATACCTGACTACTGAGTCAAGGGCACTGACCTATTTTTCCTTAGAATGTCAAATAAAAAATTACAACAGCCAACACAACAATAGCTATCTGGTGTAAATGGCCTGTCTTGAACCATAAATATATAGGTCATATAATAGAGTTTCACCTTATTGGTCAAATCACATAATAACCTTGCATCTGATTGGTACCAGAAATCCTTATATACAAGTATAGGTACCTGATTTTTTTAAAAGTCACTGAAGCGCCGAAGAGTAGGTAATTACTATTATTTTTTGTAAATCGACCAAAATTACACCTATATTTTGTCAAATTAGCAAAAAATATATTTGTGATGTGCTGCAAAATTTTGGTAATTAGTTTATGTGTTCCATGAGGTGAAACGGTTGAAAATTGCTGCCTTAGGCTCTTCTAATTCTGGCTGCCAAGACAACCAGAGGTCAATCAGCTACCAGACATTCTCATCCATGGTTAATTGCAGGGACATTCATCTCCTGGTCTTCCATATTTCCCTCGTTAGAAAAAAGTCCATTTAAGACTTTTTACTTAAACCAGCACTAGGTAACAAGTAGGAATTCCTACCTCCCCCAAACATACAGAAAATCATTGACTTGTTTGCCATTAGAAATCCTTCCCTAAAATTATGGTAAATATATCAAGTTTCAGGAAAGAGTACAATTAATTTTTAAGAATTAACAATTCAGCCAGAACCAGTTTGGCTCAGTGGATAGAGTGTCGGCCTGCGGACTCAAGGGTCCCGGGTTCAATTCCGGTCAAGGGCATGCACCTTGATTGCAGGCACATCCCCAGTCGGGGGCGTGCAGGAGACGGCTGATCACTGTTTCCCTCTCATCGATGTTTCTAACTTTCTATTCCTCTCCCTTCCTCTCTGTAGAAAATCAATAAAACATATTAAAAAAAAAGAATTAACAATTCAAAAATGCATTGAAATCTTATTTAATAATAAGTGCAATGGCACCAAAATCACAAGTGAAAAAGCAAAATAAATCAATTAAACCATCAAAATTTGAAAATTTTGTGCTTCAAAGGATACCAGCACGGCAGTAAAAAACAAACAAACAAACAAAAAGAGCAAGGATGTAAAGTACCCTAGCTGGTTTGGCTCAGTAGATAGAGTATTGAAGGGTCCCAGGTTCGAGTCCAGTGAAGGGTATATGCCCAGGTTGTGGGCACGATCTCCAGTAGAGGCATGCAGGAGGCAGCCAATCAATGATTCTCTCTCATCATTGATGTTTCTATCTCTCTCTCCCTCTCCCTCTCTGAAATTAATAAAACATATATATATAATATTTTAAATAAATAAAGTACAGCAAAGGGAATCCTATATAATAAAAGGTTAATATGCAAATTGACTGAACAGTGGAACAACTGGTCACTATGACGCACACTGACCACCATGGGGCAGACACTCAACGCAGGAGCTGCCGCTGATGGTTCGCGCACCCCCCACAGGGGGAGCGCCTCTCAGCCAGAAGTCCTGTGCCTGGCTCACTGATCACTTGCTGGCGAGTGCAGAGGCAGTGGTGGGAGCCTCTCCCACCTCCGTGGCAGGCAGACATCCCCCTAGGGGTCCCTGACTGTGAGAGGGCACAGGCCAGGCTGAGGGCCACCCCCCACCCTCCGCCCAGTGCATGAATGTCATGCACCACGCCTCTAGTATAGTCAATAATATTGCAATAACTATGTATGGTGCCAGAAGGATACTAGTTTATCAGGGTGATCACTTCGTGACTTACATGATGTCAATCACTGGGCTGTACACCTGAAAGTAATATAATATTGTAGTCAACTGTAACTGGAAAAAGAAATCACCCCCTCCCTACACACACAAGGAAAGCAAAATGACAACCTACAAAATGGGAGAAAATATTTGCAAATCATGTAAAAGACAATTGAATCTAGAATATAGGTAGGAATAAAGGATTCCGAAAACTTAATAATAAAAATACAATGCAACTTAAAAATGGGCAAAGGTTTTTTTAAAAAAACAATTCATCAACACAGACAACAGCATGGCGATTCCCTAAGGTTCGAGGGTGGGAGAGAGGAGTAAATAGAGGAAGGTATGGGGTGGATAAATGGTGATGGACAGAGACTTGACTTTGGGTGATGAACACACAATGCAGTGTACAGATGATGTGTTGTAGAACTGTGCACCGGAAACTTGTATAATTTTATTAAACAGAGTCACCCAAGAAATTCAATAAAAAAAGAAAAAAATTGGAAAAAGAAGACCTAGATCTAATCAATAAGCACATGAAAAGAAAAGGTGTGCATTAGCCCTGGTTGGGTGGCTCAGCTGGTTTGAGCATTGTCTCATGCAACAAAAGGTTGCAGGTTTGATTCCCACTCAGGGCACATATCTAGGTATAGGGTTGGATCTCCATTTCAGGGAGCATCAGGGAGGCAACTGATCAATGTTTCCCAGTCACATGAATGTTTTTTTCTCTCTACCTCTCTAAAATCAATGAAACATACTCTTGGGTGAGGGAGAAAGAAAGAAAGAAAGAAAGGAGGAAAGAAAGAAAGAAAGAAAGAAAGAAAGAAAGAAAGAAAGAAAGAAAGAAAGAAAGAAAGAAAGAAAGAAAGAAAGAAAGGAGGAAAGAAAGAAAGAAAGAAAGGAGGAAAGAAAGAAAGAAAGAAAGAAAGAAAGAAAGAAAGAAAGAAAGAAAGAAAGAAAGAAAGAAAGAAAGAAAGGAGGAAAGAAAGAAAGAAAGAAAGAAAGAAAGAAAGAAAGAAAGAAAGAAAGAAAGAAAGAAAGGAAGGAAGGAAGGAAGGAAGGAAGGAAGGAAGGAAGGAAGGAAGATGCACAATATTATTTGCCATCAGGAAAATGCAAATCAAAACCATAATAAGATACTACCTCATGCCCACTACAATAGCTATAGTCAAAACCACAGGTAATTGAAGTTTTAATGAGCATATGCAAGAATTGGAGCCCTCATAAACTGCTGTTTGCAATGTAAAATGATGCAGCCACCTTGGAAAACAGTCTGGTAATTCTTCAAATGTTAAACATAAAGTTAACATATAGCCAAGCAATTCTTATGTACATATCCAAGAAAAAAAAAATGTATTTTCACATAAAAATCTGTACACAAATGTTCATGGATGCATTAGTCATAATAACCAAAAAGTGGGAACAATCTAGATATCCATCAACTGAGGAATGGATAAACAAGAATGTGGTATATCTGCACTATATGTATATAAATCAGCCTTAAAAGGGAATTTAGTGAAAGAAACCATTCACAAAAAGACACAATGGGTGATTTCACTGATATAAAATGTCCCAAAAGTGTACAATGGTAAAACTGAAGAGAAAAAAAGATAGATTAGTAGTTACCTAGATAGGGGCAAATTGTGGAAGGACAAACAGAGAAATTGGGAGAAAATAAAGAATGACTGCTGCCCTAACTGGTTTGGCTCAGTGGATAGAGTGTCGGACTGAAGACTCAAGGGTCCCAGGTTCGATTCTGGTCAAGGGCATGTACCTTGGTTGTGGGTACATCCCCAGTGAGGAGTGTGCAGGAGGCAGCTGATCGATGTTTCTCTCTCATCGATGTTTCTAACTCTCTATCCCTCTCCCTTCCTCTCTGTAAAAAATCAATAAAATATATTTTAAAAAAAGAATGACTGCTAATGGGTTTATAGTTTCCTTTTATGGTACTGAAATTTTCTAAAATTGATTGTGGTGATGGCTACACAACTCTGTGAGTGTAGTGAAAACTGTTGAATTGTATGTAAATTACACATTAATAACTTAATTAAAAATAATAAGAATCAGTCTTGGAAATTTCAAAAGCAGAAGGAAATATTTGATGGCATACCCCTGCATTCAAAACAAGCTGAGTTTTAACTGACATATAGCTTCCTTTTGCTCTGTTTCTGTGAAATTTTCCATAAGTTATTATATATGTGTGATTGCTTCATGCTCATCATCACGCTAACATGGCAAGAACTAAAAATCAACTAATGGGAAATGAGGTAAGGAAACATTGGCAGGTTCCCAGAACTGGAAAAACTGGTTAAATATAGATCTGGCATGTCTCCAGCTAGTTTCCTGCACTAGTTCACTCACAGAAAGGAAAAACACAACCATTTGGAAGAGAAGACAATGTGATTAAAGGTATCAACCAATATCTTCAGAAGATTGAACACATTCTGGACAACAAACACCATGCTCAACAGTCAAAACCCAGTTGGCATGCAACCCTCCCTTCCCCACTTCTATTCAATGTAGACTGAATTCATCACAGTGTGTGTGTGTGTGTGTGTGTGTGTGTGTGTGTGTGTCCGTCCGTCCGTCTGTCTGTATGTATGTCTATGTGTATGCATGTCATAGGAAATTTCTGGGGAGAAATGAACTTAACTATGATACCAGTACTAACAATTTGAAGATTCTATGCAATGAATGTTACCTAGAAATAAAAATACACTAATTGTAAATGCAAGCAAATGGCTCACAATCATAATGTTGAGCCAAAGAAGCCAGCCACACACAAAAACTATAATCTACATGGTTCCATTGATATAAAGTGAAAAAGAGGCCAAGCTAATCAGTGATGTTAGAAGTCAAAATAATGGTTATTCTGGGGAAAGTCCTGACTGGAGGGAGCATGAGCTAGATTCTAGGGTGTGGATATTTTGCTTCTTGTTTGGACAAAAGGTCCACATTTTCATTTTGTATGGGGTCTGCAAATTAGGTAACTAGTCCTGCTGTAAGTCTATTCATTTGACATATAGGGCAGGGCAAAAATACGTTTATGATTGTAAGTACATGAAGCCCAAAGTTTATTCTTGTATTATTATTTATTAATTACTAGAGGCCCAATGCATGAAATTCATGCAAGGGGCTTGGCCCTCGCAGCTGTGGTGGCTTGCCTCAGCCCTTGAAGCCCTGGCTTTGTCCAGATGATGGTCTGGAAGGTCCGGTCTAATTAGCATATTATGTTTGTATTATTATAGATTGTATTATTTTTCCATATGAACAACTGCAAAACTACTTCTGCCCTACCCTGTATTTTCTGCCTAGAAATTAAGGGGAAAAAATCTTCACATCATCTCCACAAAATATAAATCGTGAGTGCAAGGCAGGAAAAGAAAATCAATGAAGATGAGCCAGTCTGAAGAAAGTAAGAATTCTTATATACTAATACATTACAAGAAATGCCCTAGTACTGGTACCATTCAACTTTTAATCATACCGTTCTTGTCTTTCTTGTGGTTTGCATGGGGAAGAAATAGAAAAATATTCAGGATGGACCTAATGAACTTGAATAATAATATAAAACATTATTTTTATGCTTTTTTCTTTCCACAAAGAATAATCATTTGATCACCGATTACTAATTAGTTGTGATGTCTTATTTATTCTTTTTCTGAAAAATGTTAGATTTTGGGGGGGCATTTTTATTTTTCCTTTTTTATTAAATGTATTGGGGTGACATTGGTTAATATGATCAAATAGGTTTCAGGTGTGGGTTTCTATTTTACAAGATCTGTGTATTGCACTGTGTGCCCATCACCCAAAGTCAGATCTTTTCCTGTCACCATATATTAGGACCCTCTTCTCTCCCCACTCCCTTCCTCTGGCACCACCACACTGCTGCTTGTGTTCATGAGTTTCAGTTTTATATCCCACATATGAGTGAAATCATATAGTCCTTAGCTTTTTCTGACTGACTTATTTCATTTGCATAATATTCTCAAGGTCCATCCTTGTTGTTGCAAATGGCAGTATTTCATCCTTTCTTATGGCTGAGTCATATTCCAAAGTTAGATTTTTAGCTTTATACATTTTAAAAAATTTTTACAGCCTATGCTTTGCCTTCACAACTAGATTGTTGAACATTCGTCACTTAAATAGCATATATTCCTTGATGCAAGTGATGTCTATTATCCAATGGCCTTCAGGCCACCCTCTATAAAGTGGGGATTCCACAGTGATCTGGCTTTTCAGTTTTGATTTCTTACCAAATGCTGTTTTGAACTAAAGTTTCCAAAGTTAACAGTTTGCTTATTCTTGAAAAAGGATAAAATGGGGACCATCAGGTCTTCCAATACTTTTAATTTTGCAGGAGGACTGTGCAGTCATGAGCAATTTGGGGCTTTAAAATGGCTCAGGATAACACACGGTAAAGGGTTTAAAACTAACTAAAAAAAATATTGAAAACTCAGCTGTATTACAGAGTACTTTCTAACTCTCTGGGAACTACAATTAAACAAGTCATTCTTTGAGCCTCAGTTTTAAATGTGTAAAATGGAAATTTTATTGCCTATTATTGTGATGAATAGTGTGAAGACTAAATAAAATGTGGAAAAACCCTGAGAAACTATTTAGAATATTGCTGATGAGACAAGAATTAGATTAGAGTGGCAGTTAAAATACCAGCAAAACAGGTTATTCTACAAATGACTAAAGCATGATTTAAAAAAAATAAAAAACAACTTTCAGACAAATATAAAATAAATGCATCAAAGTTTTATTAATTAATTAATTAATCAATAGTAATATATTAAAACTGGGTCAAAAGAAAATTTGAAGAACAGACAAATATAGATAGATAAAGAGAGAGAGAAAGGAATACAGAAATGAATTTTCTAATGCACATAAAACTAGATATTGTCCACTAAGGCAATGCACTATAATGTTTGGGGTTATCTTTTCAAGTTGGCAGAAAACAATTATATTTCTATCAGTCAAAATTAATTTACATTTCTACCACAAGGATCATTAGCATTGCTATTAGTTTTCTGCACATTAACTTCTATCCCAACAAAATTCTAAAATAGCCAACAGAAAACTAATCAAAGGACACACACTCTTATCTATAAGATTCTAATCAGATGACCATTTTATTTAGTCTTCACAATAATCATCACAATAATAGACAGTAAAATTTCCACTAGACTATGTGCTGCCCGCCACTCAAATGACACTTTGCAATTTCTCTTGTCCATTTCTAATTCTTAGACAATTATTTATTACAAAAAGTATCACTCAGTGTGTTTATCTATTTGAATAAAAATTATTTGAAGTTCCTTAGCCCATACACATTCATTTTGAATGTTATAGTGGGCCAATAATTTGTTTCTTTCTTTGTATTACGTGTGTACATGTTGTAAGGATGGAGATGAATTATTGCTGTAGAACATTATTCTAATATAGTAACTGATGGGCATTATTAGTCTCTTCTGCACTCCTTATTCTAGCTGTTAAACTGCTCTATTCACATTGAGCCAAGAGGGATAATAGAAGACAAATAACCTTCCCTAGATTTTTGTGTTCCACAGATGAAGACCTCAGGGGAACACAGAAGACTCACATGAGTGACAGCCAAGCTGAGTGGAGAGAGGGATGTTCTCAGAGACCAGAAGAGAGATGCTTCCAGGTCGGGTTGAAGAAAATCAGAAGGGACCCTAGCTGATTTGGCTCAGTGGATAAAGCATTGGCCTGTAGACTAAAGGGTCCTGGGTTCGATTCCAGTCAAGGGCACATACCTGGGTTACGAGTTTGATCCCTAGTAGGGGGCGTACAGAAGGCAGCTAATCAATGATTCTCTTTCATCATTGATGTTTCTATCTCTTTCTCCCTCTCCCTTCCTCTCTGAAATCAATAAAAATATATTTTTTTTTAAAAAAAAGAAAATCATGCCCTAACCGGTTTGGCTCAGTGGATAAAGCGTCGGCCTGGGGACTGAAGGGTCCCAGGTTCAATTCCGGTCAAGGGCATGTACCTTGGTTGCAGGCACATCCCCAGTGGGGAGTGTGCAGGAGGCAGCTGAATAGATGTTTCTCTCTCATTGATGTTTCTAACTCTCTATTCCTCTCTCTTCCTCTCTGTAAAAAAATCAATAAAATATATTGAAAGAAAGGAAGGAAAGAAGGAAGGAAGGAAGGAAGGAAGGAAGGAAGGAAGGAAGGAAGAAAATCAGAAGAGAAATCATAAGAGCAGAGGAACCGGTGGGTGGTGGTACCCCTTAGAGGGTAGAAGTGTCTAGAGAGAGAACAGCCACAGAGATAGTCTGGGTGGATGAGGCCACAGGCAAACTTGTAGGGATCCCTGATTTCTCGCCTGGCAGGGAGGGAGCAGAATGTCTCCTCTTCTTTCCCAAATGGCACAAGGAAAGCAGAGAGAAATCCATTAGAGTAAGAAATCTACTAGGAAAAGGCAGAAAAGCATAATGAGAAGATACTCAGTAGCATATGTCAATGACCAAAAACATTGTCATTCTCCAAGCCCATTGTCCCAATAACATCCTAATTCCATTAAGGTACCCATTAACTAGATCACCTGATGGAATGGGGTGGGGTTTCTTCAAAATTAAAATTAAGTTCTAAGAAAAAAGTTGGTGTTTTGTTTTTGGGTTTTTTTTTTTTGCACTGCTTAGTTGCAGGCTGAGATTGATGTCTGCTATATTTACGATTGCTATGCTTAGGGAGATTCAGCCCTCAGCAGACCCAATGCTTGTCATCTCCTGGAATCCACAATACTTAACCTCTTATTGTTATTGTCAAAAAGGCTCATCCATCAGCTCCTTGGAAGCTTAGAACATTTCTCCATCCCAAGGCACCAGAATCACCTTAGGACTTACCTCCAGGGTTAAGCCACTCCAGGATGGATTTACTCTACAAATGTCTGGATCCAGATGGGCTTTATAAACCACACCACACCCACCTAGCAGGGGTGTACAATGACCCAGTCACACTTAGGAGTCCAAAGGAACTGCCTAGCAAAGTGAGAGACAGTCTACACAAATGAATCAGTACTTCAACCTCACCTAGAGGTGAGTTAATGTATTTTCAGTTCTGGAATTATCAATAGGATGATGATAAAGGAAATCAAGCCCAAAGGACTTCCAGTCAAGATGCTGGAGTGTGCTGCTCCCCTTCCACAACCACATCAAAATGGCAAATAAATTACAGAACAACCACATGCTCGAGAACCACATGAAGACTAACTGAACAGAACTCCTACAAATAAAGACATAAAGAAGCCACAAGGCTGTTAAAAAACAAGACCAAAAATTAAGCCCCTAGTGTTAATACTTGCCTATCAAGTTTAGATGTAATCTATATGTGCAAATGAGATGAAGAATCTATAACATTTCATATACTTTCACATAGCAGTCTTGTAATTTTAAATACATGTAAGAAAATAATAACTAGTTTATAGACAATATTGAGATATTGGGGAAATTTGATTTATCATATACATTCATTTAAATTTATTAAATATACATGGGTCAATTTTGTGCTTGACAATGTTTTGCTTATTAGGACTAGAAGTTCCCCCAGTAGTCATTTGAAATGATTTAAAAAAATAAAATATATTCGAGTGTTTTTATGTTTTACATTTTAAAGCCATTTAATTAACTAAGTTTTAAAGACTTTAAGGCAATTCATTAACTAAGTTATAAATGGCACTGCTTTGTTTAAGGAGAATTTAGCCTACTCCACTTATGTAATCAATTAACAATCACAAAAGTAGTTGTTCTTAGCCCATACAGAAGTTATAACAAGATTTATAGATATACTTAACTAGGTTATCTATTTCTAATTCAATAGGACAAATATTAATTTAAATTCCACCTAAGTAAATCACCATAGCTTTGAACAAATTATCCCCCAAGGAAGCAAATAAATTATATTTTTGCAGAACTAACAGTGTTGTTGTTTTTTAATTAACAAAGTCAGTTAGCTGCCTCAAAATATAGTGGCTTTGAGAATAGTAGGGTGACTACTTTTTAGAAATACCCAGTTCTACATTTGAGTCTGAGTCCTGTACTTTAAAAAAAAAATGATGTTAAGTTTCATAAGCAAAGAGTTACAGTTAGGACATCTATAGGGAGGATGAAACACTATTCTTTGCCTTTTGTTCAGGAGCATTCTGAAGATAATTGCTACTAAAAGGACTTGAGTGGACACGATTCCCTGAAAGAAAAGCAGAAATGTCACACTGTTGCTGACCTTGGGGTAGTAGTCATTGACAACATGTTTTTTGTTCTGAAAGAAAGAAAAAAAACCTTGACATCTGATATCTGTAATGTTGGTATCTGCCCTTCTATGAGAATTTTCCAGGCTGATATTTTAGAAAATTTAAGTACTTCCCTGTAGAGGAATCTCAGACTATTAAATCCCAGCAGATATTGAGATGTGGCTAGATCTTTGCTTCTTATTTAATAGATGACAGGATTTGAATGAATCAGGAAGGCAAAATAATTGGTTTTTATTTGTTATTTGACCAATTCAATGAAATATTCCAAATTGTAGCAGGTTATTTTTCTTCTTTATTACGGTCTTAGGGAAAAGGGACTAGCATCCATGGCCTACTTCTATCATACATTCTTGTGCCTTTGGAGATGTCACTTAACTTGTTGGAACTTTAGTTTTTGCATTATCATTACCTTCCATTATGATTCACCCAATAGATTTCTAGAGACTGTATAATTTTGACCATTGATTTTGCTTATTTCCTCCCTTTTCTGTCAACTTTCCATATCCCAGTGGTTCCCAAAGCTTTTTCAAAACACAGTACCAAGCCTCTGAGCTTCTCTTTCTTACCTACCCCTAGAAACTGGCATCTGGACAAAAAAATGTAGTACTTTCAGGGAATACAAGGCAATCATTACCTAATTTGATCTTTGTCCTTAATCCACTAAAAGACAGATTTATTTTTACCTTCCATAATGAGAGATCTTGGGAAGGAGAGATGCAGGTGCTGTAAACTTCTAGTTTTGTGATCGTGAGGACTGCCTATAATGAAGGGCTTAGCACATAACCTAGTATATCATAGTTACTCAAACATTTGTTGAGTTTAATGGTTGATCTGAAATACATTTAGTTATTCAGAGACACAAAATCGTACTCAATATTTAGTCTGTGTTTTACTATTGATCAATGTCTTAGCTTATTCTGATTATATAACAAAGTACCATAAACTGGATAGCTCATAAACAACAGAATTTATTCCTCATAGTTCAGAAGACTGAGAAGTCCAAAATCGAGGTGAAACAGAATTTTTTGAGGGTGAAAAACACAGGTTTTAGGAAATTTTAGAAATTAAGGGGACCATGGGGGAAGCACAGGGCTGCAGGGCAACAGAAGGTATATTTCCATAGAAAAGGAAAGCTGAAAAGCTGCAACAGGCACATTTCCATAGAATGAGAGAGCTGGGAACAGGAAAAGGTCTATATTTACAAAATAAAGAGAAGGAAGCCCTTCATCCAGAAGGAGAAGAAGAAAGCCCAAAGGGAATAAGAAAACAATAAGGAAGGAGGGAGGAGAACCTCATATGTTTCATGTGAGGTTCAACCTTTGAGCCCAGGAGTTACTATAATAACCAGTCCAAAGGAGTAGTGACCATTCAGACGGGATATCAAGGCACCAAGATCTGCAGCCTTTATAAGCCATAGGGAAAAGGAACTCAGTGGGACCCTTTCCCCTTCCCCACATGGGAGTCTGTACTTATTCTTCAATAAATCTCCACTTTTGCTATACCAACTTATGTCCGTGGATTCATTTTTCAACTCCGGCAGACAAAGAATCTGGGTTCTAGTCCAAAAGTTCTGTATCAAAGGCACCAAAGATTTGATGTCTGGTGAGGACCCCTTCCTAGAGGGGCATCTTTTTGCTGGGACTCACATGGCTGAAGGGACAAGGGAGCTACTTGGGCATCCTATATAATCCTATCTAATAAAAGAGAAACATGGTAATTAGCGTACGACTGCTACCCTTCCCATTGGCTAATCAGGGCGATATGCAAATTAACTGCCAGCCAAGATGGCGGCCGGCAGCCAGGCAGCTGGAAGCGAACATGAGGCTTGCTTTCTTCAGTGATGGAGGACTCCAAAGTTCCCCGCCTGCCTGCCGCTGCCGGCCTCTGAGCTGCAACTCTAAGAAACTATGTTACAAATATAGAAGCTAAACAAAACCCCAGAAACCTGCTTTAGTCCACCGGGCTTCAGCCAGCAGGATCGCAACATTGTTTCAAATACAGACAGTAAACAAAGGCCAGAAACCTGCTTTCAGCAGTGGAGGCCTAAGAGCTGGAGCCTCAGAGCTAAAGCTGGCCCAGAATAAAAAGAAAAAAAATGAAAAAAAGGAGCGGTTGGGAGCTTCAATCACCCACCAGCCTGAAAACAGCCCTCAGCCCCTCACCCAGACTGGCCAGGCACCCCAGTGGGGACCCCCACCCTGAAGGGTGTGTGACCAGCTTCAAACAGCCATCATCCCCTCACCCAGGCTGGACAGGCACCCCAGTGGGGACCCCAACCCTGATCCAGGACACCCTTCAGGGCAAACCAGCCGTCCCCCACCTGTGCAACAGGCCTCTATATAGTAAAAGGGTAATATGCCTCCCAGCACCGGGATCAGCGTGACAGGGGGCAGTGCCCAAACCTCCTGATCGCCCTGCGGCTCTGTGTGTGACAGGGGGCAGGGCCACAACCTCCCTATCCACCCTGCTCTGTTCGTGACAGGGGAAGGCACCCCAATCCCCTGATCAGCCCTGCTCTGTGCCTGATAGGAGGGAGCTCCCCAACCCCCTGATTGCCCTGCGGCTCTGTGTGTGACAGGTTGCGGTGGCCCAACCTCCTGATCGGCCCTGCTCTGTGTGTGACAGGGTGCTGCGCCCCAGCCCCCCAACCCCCCACAGGCCCTGCTCTGTGTGTGACGGGGTAGAGCCATAACCTCCCCATCAGCCCTGCTCTGAGTGCGACACTGTGCAGTGCCCCAACCCGCTGATCCGCCCTGCTCTGTGTGTGACAGGGGGCGGTGCCCCAACTCCCCTATCAGCCCTACTCTGTGAGTTACAGGGGGGAGCTCCCCAACCCCCTGATGGGCCCTGCTCTGTGCATGACAGGGGGGAGCTCCCCAACGCCCCCGATTGGCCCTGCTCTGTGGGTGACAGGGGGTGGCGCCGCAGCCTGACCATTGACCCTGCCTTGAGTGTGACAGGGGGCGGTGCCCCAACCCCCCAATCAGCCCTACCCTGAGCGTGACTGAGGGTGGCATCGCAACCTCCTGATCCACCCTGCTCTGTGCATGACAGGGGTTGGCGCCCCAATCCCCAATCAGCCCTGCTTTGAGCCTGACCAGGGGCTGCACCTAGGGATTGCGCCTGCCCTCTGCCACCCGGGAGCAGGCCTAAGCCAGCAGGTCGTTATCTCCCGAGGGGTCCCAGACTGCGAGAGGGCACAGGCCGGGCTGAGGGACCCCCACTTTCCCCCCGAGTGCACAAATTTTTGTGCACCGGGCCTCTAGTCCTATATAATAAAAGGCTAATATGCAAATTGACTGAATGGCAGAACAACTGGTTGCTATGACATGCACTGACCACCAGGGGGCAGATGCTCAACACAGGAGCTGCTCCCTGGTGGTCAGTGTGCCAGATGCCAGGTTCACCACTGGCAAGTGCAGCCGTGGTGGTGGGCAGCACTAAGGATGTTCCACTGCTGGCAGTCGGACATCCCCTGAGGACTCTTGGACTGTGAGAGGGTGCAGGCCAGGCTGAGGGACCCCCCCTGGGTGCACGAATTTTGTGCACTGGGCTCTAGTCTGTTTACAAGAGCACTAATCCCATCATGAGGCTCCACCTTTATGAGCTAATTACTTTGCAACAACCCACCCCCTAATAGCATTTCCTCAGGAGTCAGGATTTCAACATATGAATTTTGAGGGGGATACATACATTCAGACTATAAGCAATTAATATTCCTACATGCAAAGCTACCACTCACTGAAACAGACTTCTACACTTATTTTCACTGGGGATGATCTACACTAATAAAAGAGAAAAATGGTAATTGGTGTACGACGATACCGTTTTCATTGGCTAATCAGGGCTATATGCAAATTAACTGCCAACTAAGATTGGCAGTTAACTGCCAACTAAGATTGGCAGTTAACTGCCAACAAGATGGCTGTTAATTTGCATATGTAGGCCCAATGCAGGGAGGCGAAAGGGAAAGCAGGACGAAGCCCCCTGCCACTGACAGTGATCAGAAACCCAGGGGGGAGCTAAGAGCTGGGGGGCAGGGCAAAGGCGGCCCTGGGGCCACCTTTGCCCTGCCCCCCAGCCATGATCGGAGAATCAGGTGCCTTTGCCGCCCTGGCCAGTGATAGCAGGAAGTAGGGGTGGAGCCAGTGATGGGAGCTGGGCACGGTCGAAGCTGGCAGTCCCAGGAGCTAGGGGTCCCTTGCCTGGGCCTAAAGCGGAGCCCACGATCGCGGGGCCGCTGCAGCTGCGGGTCCCCGCTGCCCGGGCCGGACGCCTAGGCCAGAGGCATTAGGCCTGGGCAGGGGCGGAGCCTGCAACCACAGGGAGCTGGGGGTCCCCTGCCCAGGCCTGATGCCTGGGCCAGAGGCATCAGGCCTGGGTAGGGGGCGGAGCCGGGGGTTGGGGGGATATGATGGTCCCCTTGCCCAGGCCTGAAGCCTGGGTCAGAGGCGTCAAGCTTGGGCGGGGGGTGGAGCAAGCGATCAGAGGGAGATGGGGGTCCCCTGCCCAGGCATGATTCCTGGGCCAGAGGCCTCAGGCCTGGGCGGGGGTCAGAGCCAGTGATCAGGGGGAGATGGGGGTCCCCTGTCCAAGCCTGACACCTCTGTCGAAGGCGTCAGGCCTGGGCAAGGGGCCGATCCTGTGATTGGAGGGTGATGGGGGTCAACGCCTGTGGGCTCCTAGTATGTGAGAGGGGGCAGGCTGGGCTGAGGGACACTCCACCCACCCCCCCACACCCAGTGCACGAATTTCGTGCACCGGGCCCCTAGTATAAAATAATAAGCCACCATTGATTATGCATATCTTCTGTATCTGATGCCAAATGTTTGGGGTGTTCAGATGATTTTGTGCACACAGCAATTCACATATCCCAATGTGGCAAATAGAATCATTTCAACAGTGAGAATACGTGGTATGCATTTCCTGAAGGTCTATATGTGATGATCTTGTTGTGGCAAATGGCCCAAGAGAACAGCAGCTGGCACCCAGAGGAATCAGGAATCATTATTACACAGCACTGCTAGTCCAGGGGACTTTGATCCAAAGCCTGAACTGCCATGCTGGGGTCCAGCCCCAGTGGTCCAGGGGCTCCCAAAGGTGTGGAGGGAGTCAACGAAAAATGTTTTACATGGAGACAGTGTTCAGAACTCTCTAGCTCTCTTTAGTCTCCATGTATCTTCCTGTGCCTGAGGCCACAGAGAAAAGATCCTGAGGCAAGCTGGGCCTTTATTTTATAGTCAGAGGTAAACAAGGTAGTGGTTACCATAGTTACACAGTTCTTGTGAGTTTCACTTGTTTACACTGTTCTTGTGAGTTTCACTTGTTTTTGTTCTTGTTGCACTTCCCTCAGTTCATTAGCTTCCCAGGTAAGATCTAGGGAGCTCTATAAGGTCAAGCCTAATTATGCTAAGAGGACTGTGCCCTCTAAGCTGGGACTTGTTTGTGACTTTGCCAACAGGTCAGTCTGAGGCTTAACCCTATAGCAGCTCCCCACACTGCCAATGTGGGGAGGTTTTGAATAGATATATCTTCTTGTGGTGGGATCCTGGGGGTGGGCTTTGCAGCTCCTCCCAAGTCAGTTAGAATGGGGCTTGTAAGATTACTGTTTAACTAGATACTAAACTAGGCTGTAACCACCCAAAGTTGCCCCCCTATTTTCCTTCTCACTCTAACCTTGACAAATTGGGATTAGAAAAAAAAAGTGTTTTTTGAGATTTTTTTCTGTGTATGTGTTTTATCCCTTTATAAAAATAAAGTAAAGAAGGAAAGAACAGGAAGAGGGAAATTCTGATAAAAATTAATATCAGAAGAGGGAGGAGAAAAAGAAAGAAGAAAAGAAAAGGAAGGGAATAAAAATATCTAAAGTTCAGTATTTAGTTTTATCTCAAAATCCATATTTTTTTAAAAAAAATTCCACAGGTCAGTAGAGCTCAGTCAAAATAACAGTGTCTTCAACTTGTCTTTCTAAGTAAGCTGAGACAGCCGGGCCAACATTTTCAGCACCCTCTCCTACCCTTCCATCTCTCTTTTGCATAAATCTGGATGAAAAGAAGCCAACACACAGGTTTAGCTCCCAACTCTCAGTGTAATAGCCATGGAAGAGAGAGACCAAAAAAACTAGTTCTGCTCTGATGACAATGGTTAGGAGAGATGCAGTAAAAATCCTGAGCTTGTGACACACAGGGAATTCACTTGGTATTAACCGCATTCCATGATTTGGCCCAAATTCTTATTCCTTCAGCTCTCCAGGGGATGGAAAACACGGCACCCCTCACATGCAAATCATGGTTAGGAAAAGCATGATCACCACCTCCGTCAGCCACCTCTTTCTGGAGGGAAAGCGAACCCTATGCAAAGCTGAGGACCAGGAAATCAGGCTTTGTTTTTGTTTTCTCTGTTTTGGTTCATTGACCCAATATTGGTTTCTATGCTAAGTGTGTGATGGTAAAAAAAAACCAAAAACAAAAACAAAAAACAACCTTGATTCAGGCCCTGGCCAGTGTGGCTTGCTTGGGTGGGTGTCCTCTCATGCACCTGCACATGGAAAAGTTCCCGGTTTGATTCCTCACCAGGGCACATGCCCAAGCTACAGAGTTGATGCCCAGTAGGGGGCGTGCAGGAGGCAGCCTATCTATGTGTCACTCTCTCCCTCCCTCCCCATTTCTCTTTCTGTCTAAAAAGATCAATAAATACTCAGAAGAAGGAGGAGGAGGAAGAGGAGGAGGAGGAGGAGGAGGAGGAGGAGGAGGAGGAGGAGGAGGAGGAGAAAAAGAAGCCTTGATTCAGGAGAACAATGCAAGTGGGCTTGGAAGGACTCACCAGGCTTTAAATGATTAACACCATCCAACACACCAAATCACTGCAATGCTACTTGATAGAAGAGCACAGCGCTCTGGCGACCGCTGCAGTGAGAGATTAAGAGTTAATAAGTAAACCAGAAGTGTTTGCAGCTCCATCTGTCTCACAACACCCGTGTCCATAACAAAGCCAAACTAGTGTTTTCTTTTCCTACCACCCCACCAGGCATTAGCCCACAAAAATGTTTTATCTCATTTTATAGGTGGAGAAAGTGAGGCAGAAAGAGGGAAAAAAAAATGACTTCTCTAAAGTTATATGGTACAGGTAATGCAGCCATGATTTTTTAAAAAAGCAAACAAAACAAACAAACAAACAAAAAAACAACAAACATTCTGTCCCCTGGACCTCTGTCTTATAGGAATTCTTGATGAGTTAGTACCTTTCATTATATCATTGGTTTTAAAATTAGGTGGTTTCTGAATATTTTTTTGCCATTTTTGTATTATAGTAAAACAGGCATCACATAAAATTTACCATTTTAACTATTTTAAAGTGTACAGTTTGGTGGTATTAGGTACATTCACACTGCTGTGCAACCATTACCACCATCTATTGCCAAAACTCTTTCTGTCTCCAACTCAAACTCTGTGCCCAGTTACTGGTAACTTCCTATTCTCTCTTCCTCTAGCTCCTGGCAATCACTTCTGAATGTTATTTTACAGCAAAAAGAAATGTTGACTTTGAACTTGATTTACAACTAAAAAAAAAAAAAAACCTAAACTAAAAAAAATGTAATTAGATGCAAGAGGGAAAGGTGGGAGTTAGACCTCCATTCAGAAGTGATTGTATGCAGGTAGAAGACTCCACGTGAGTGTGCTGTGTGTGTGTGTGTGTGTGTGTGTGTGTGTATGTCTTTAAAAGATTTCCTCCTCCCAGCCCGCCCCCTCGCAGTTTGCCACTGGGTTTTGCAGTCTCCTGATTTCCTCAGTCCACAAGAGGAGCCAACATGGGCAATCGCCTCTGTAGTTTCAGGAGCTAGTTTGCGGCAGGGGAAGCCCCATTCTGAGTTGAGGAGTGGAAAGGTAACCCATATGTTTTTAGTTTCAAAGATCTGCCCCCCAAAATACTATTGCTCTTCTTCTGGAAAAGCCTGATTGGTAGGATTCCTCCAAAGGCTCAGCCCGCCGTGCTGTATGCCATCCTCTCGCCAACTTCGACCCTGAAGCTTGCCAAGAACCCCCCCGGAGGAAAACCTGCTGGCTTCCATCGTTTGCCACAAATGGCCAATTCTGGAGGAGGCGCTGTCTGCAATGGGAATCTTTACAGTCACAAGAAATGGGACGGCTCACAGAATGGAAACTGCACAAAGAATGGCATAGTGAAGGAAGTCCAGGTAAGAGGGGATCCCTGCCTGGCTCGGAATGGCCAGGACATGTGACTATTTCTTTGTAAGGCTGTCTGAAGCCGTCCTAATCGAAAGTCCTCTTAGGAAGTGTTAGGTGTTTTGATTCTGCCCTTCAGCTAATTTCAAATGCTTGGCTCCTGAACAGCTTAGGTGTGGGGTAAGGAGAGAATTTCTTCTCTAGACAAGAGAGGACATACATAGTCCCAAGAGCTTTTTAAAGGCTGAAAATACAAACATACCTACTAGACTTCTATTTTCTCTGACTCATTTCGGGGGCAGACTTGTGAAGGCTCAAACTTCTCAGCTAAATTTCAGTCCATCAAGAAATCATGACAGACTACATTCACCAGGCTTCATAAAACATTTTTTTTAAAAAAAAAAAAAATTGAGGAAGTGGAAGTAAACTAAAAGTCGCCGAGATTATGTGTTGTGATGGCATTCTCCTCTGTACACCAGAAATGCTCCCACTTCACCACTCAGTACAGTTAGCTGAGCTATTCTCTGGGTGAAAAATAAAATATTTATGGTATTTAGTGGGACAGTGTCACAGCTTACAGTTTGATTTAGGGCCAGAGTCTTTCTCTGAAACTTGACATCACAGCATTCCTTTGGAAGACACTTCAGAGAGTGTGGCTTATTGTTCCATGCTGGACACAGAACCAAACGGCCTTTTGTTTTCCCGTTTGAAACATTTTTTGGCTCCTGCTGTAAAATAATGTTTGATGGGGCTCTACTGAGAAGGAGGAAGAGGAGGCAGAAGAGGAGGGGAGAAGGAACTGGAGAAATATTGTCAGCTTATTCAAAGAGGGGGGTGGGCTCTGTGAGGTATTTGTAAAAAGGCAGTCCCCCACTTCCCACATGATGCCCTGCCTCACTGCTCTGAGGAGCAGGGATGAGCTCACCTGCTTCAGAAGCAAATTGGCATAGCCAGACAGGTAGCTTCACTGTTGGGAAATGAGAAGCTGGGCAGGGAACCTGTACAGTTCATCACTCATCCATCCCCAGAGAACCAGCATCCACCCAGGGGAAAGGTCAGACTGTTGTAAGATCGCAGGACAGGTTGGGCTTGCTGGGAGCCAGTTCGCCACTCAGTACATTAAATCTGTGCGTCCAGTTGGAAGAGGTGAAGGGGCGATGGGGGGGGGGTACTCTGGAGCATGGCTGTATGTGAATATGCTGTGGCCCCCTCTTAACAAAAAGCATTACCCTAGCCTTAGAAGTGTCTAATGAAAATCTCAGGTCTGGCCTCTCGCAGATGAGAACTAGTGCTAATAAATAGCATTGTTGGTAGCTGCTTCATGCCAGTTCCTTTTGCCTCATTTTATTCTCATAACAATACTGTTAGATGAATACTATTAGCCATGTCTGTACGGATGAGGAAATTGAGGCTCTGAGAACATAACTTCTCAAGATCACCTATCTATAAGAAAACTGGAGCATAAACTCCAGACCATCTACCTTAGCCCAACTTTTTTTTTTAATTTAAATTCTCTATTGTTTAAAGTATTATATATGTCCCCCCCCCCACCTCTCCCTTCCAACTTCTTTTGGTAACAAGACTCTATGGTAGTGTGCACTTCCCACTAACAGCCTAAAAACCCTTATTTTAAAAACTGAGATTGACTGAGATACCAATGACACTTGAGAAAAGAAAAGGGATTATGCTTTCATTGTGACCACAACTATTCAAGAATATCATGCTCTAACTCCTAACACATTGGCCTGTAGTGAAAAACCTTGGGAAGTAACCAAGAAAATAATAATTATGTATTGTATAATCTCTAACATGTACCGCATTCTTTCTAAGTGCCAGACATTCTAACTACTTTACATTCATCATCTCACACATTCCTACAAGGTAGATATAATTACTATCAGACCCATTGTAGAGGTGAGGAAACAAAGCTTTAGTAAGTTAACCAAAGTCATCAGCAGAAGCATCAAAACCAGTTTGGGAACCTGGTTTTCCCAATTCTAAAACCCAAGTTTGTATTTCTTAGTGCATGCTGCTTCTCTAAATACAAGATGTTAGTAAAAGTGAGATCCTCTAGCCTGGGATCTATCAGCTCCAATTGATACCTCATGGAATATATAAATAAGTTGTCCCTGCTGAGTCCTGCTCATATTACAGATTCCTGAGCAAATAAATGATTGCTGTTTTAAGTGTGGCAGTGGTTTGTTAAGCAGCAATAAATAAATGAACATATGGATATTCTTGTTTTTAAATATCTAGAAAATTCATTCTGCAATCTCATCATATCCATTTTGTTTATTTATTTTCCTTTCCAATTGTGTGCATTTTCTGTTTTTTTAATTGTTTTTTTGTTATGATGAAAAACATAACATACAATTTTCCATCTTTTTTCCCCATTATAGTTCACATTCAATATTATTCTGTATAAGTCTCAGGTGCACAACATAGTGGTTAAACAATTACATACTTTAACCAAGTAGTCTCCTCAATATTTCAAGGAAACCCCCTGGCCCATACATAGCTATTACAATATTTTTTTTTTCTCCATTGACCTCTCTCCAGCTACTCCCACCCCCCAGTACATGGCCTCACCCCGCTAGTGACTGTGTCCATTGGTAATGCTATATGCATGCATACAAGTCCTTTGGTTGATTTCTAACCCTCCCAACCCCCCACCTTCCCTCTGAGATTTGACAGTCAGTTCGATGTTTCTCTGTCTCTGAATCTATGTTTATTCATCGGTTTATGTTGTTCATTATATTCCACAAATGAGTGAGATCATGTGGTATTTATCTTTCTCTGAATCATATCCATTTTTGGTGCTGGCATTTACATTTTGAGGAGAGAGTTTGCTGTGGCCGTCTATTTGCTTTCAATTTGTTTTGTGTTTTGGGATAAGGACTGTATCCCTTAAGATGAATGTCTGACTGGTTTAGCCAAATACAATGAACTCAAATATTACTAATGCAAAAGTGCAATCATCAGAATGATGCCAAATCTGAAGTGTAATTATTCAACCTGTGGCAACCTGCAATTCATTGTATTACCTATGAATAAAAGTGTGTGTGAAGGTGAAGAAGTTTTCTTAATTAAAATACATGTGTTAATTATATTTAATATTTACCAGTTATAAATTAATTTTATCTATTTACTAAAGTTTCTTTAAAAAACCTTTCTTAGAAACACTTTTAGAGGTGGATTGATGTCAACCTAAATACTTGCAAGGAATTTACTACCTTTATTTTGAAATACACTGAATTTAATATTTCTACTAAATGTTGTCACCTTTGTCCCAATTGGTCTGAACTAATATAGTTTTACTATAATTCTAAAATATCCAACCTGTAAATTAATGTGAGAAGGAGCTGTTGCCACCCTATTAGAAACCAAGATATTGGCCAGATAATTCACAATTTAGGTGAAACATTTGGGGGGGAAAAATAAACAAAATACTATAAGCATAACTCAGAGAAGTATTAAAAATAGTTATATTTTATTTATCCATCACAGTACCATCAGAAATCTGCTCCACTCATTAATTTTGCCACATTGAATACCATTTGATTACAGCAGAGACTGAGGGTGGCAGGGTCTGGTATGGAACAGTAGGAAGTGGTAAGAATGTATTTACCCAACAAAGCTCTTTGTCTCCAAGAAGCAGAACAAGTCCTGTGTAAACAGAACTTAGGATTTTCAAAAGAAGTTGGAAATCCAAATGAGGTGGGAGGCAGAGAAAATCTCCTCATTTTTAAATATTGGCATCTAACCTTTAAAAATTCAAATAGTGTAGATTTCAAGGAAATAGTGCTTTCCAGCCACAAATCTGAAATCTCTGAACTATGGATAAATAGGTGAGAAAAATAAGAGGTCATAAGTACAGTGCTATTTTCTCATACACGTTTAAGAAGAATGGTTCAGGGAATTTGACTTCTCTTAATTTAGATTTACTTCATACTTTAAAAGAAGAATCTATAATAATAAAAGTATAATATGCAAATCGACCTAACAGCCAAACAGCGGAACGACCATCCAGAGGACCACGCCATAACATCCAAAGGCACCAGGCCAGCCAAGGCGGGTGGGATGAGATTGGTTGGGGGCCCACCCATTGCCCCATGATCACCCTGCAGAGAGAGGTCCAGGTCACCTGCTGGTGGGGCAATTGATCAATCGGGGGCAGGGGAGGGGCTCCACGATCACCCCAAGGAGGAAGGCCCAGGCCGCCAACTGGCAGGCTGCAGCGAGTAGGCAGGTCCTCCCTCTGCAGGGTGCTATTTATTGCCCCAAAGAGGGAGGCCCAGGCTACCCCGGCTATCCATCGCGGAGCCCTGGTTGGATGGGTGGGGCCTACCTCTTTGGGGTGATTGATTCTGGGGCTCCCGGACTGTGAGAGGGTACAGGTTGGGCTGAGGGATCCCCCCATCTCATTCCCTGAGTGCACACATTTTGTGTACTGGGCCTCTAGTAGATAATATAAAAATTTATGTTCTTTTCCCTGAGTTGTTATATTAACCCTGGAATATGCAAGTTTGAGGAACGATTATAACTGACTTCATATACTAGATTTCCCTGATTAGCCCTGATTTTAAATATGAGGTGCCCAAGTGTTCATCAAAATGTCATAGAACTGACAATATTTTATTAGTCAAACTTCATCTCTCAGAATTCACAGGACGTGACAGAGAAATGTTTTGTTAGACAATGCATCATAAAGCTTGGTCACCACTATTGTTCGCTAGATACGTTGTGACTGGGCCTTCAAAGTTGCCCAAGAAAAAGGCTGTGTGTAAATCATAATTATTCTGTCAAGTTGTACTTGACTGTTCTTTCTCTGCCATGTGGGCCTTACCCATTTGAAGTCAAGGATCCTTTGAGAAGCTGATAGGTACGTTTTATAGAAAAATGAATGGGTTCATAATCATAAAATTTCCCATGTAGAGAGTTCATATATTCCCTGAGTTTCTCAGATCCCCTGGTTAAGAGCCTCGGCTGTGGAATGCCTTTATTAATTAGGCTACATCTGCTCTCACAATCTAACTACCAGCAAGTCAGCCTCTCCAGAGGAGATGGGAAGGTATTCATAAATTAATTTACCAAGAAGAGAAAACCACACAAAGCCCAAAGTAACTCAAGCAATATGCACAATAAATGTTATTCATTTATTTTAAAACTTATATTAGGATTTTGCATTCTACTCTATAATACATTTATATTTTTTTCTTATAAAATTATTTTTATGTCCTCTCTTAAAAGCATTGAGTAAAAATGAACTCCCAGAAAGATATTTCTTTCCTGGTGACTTTTCACACCCCAGAATCACTCAGAATTTCCCAGGGAACCACTTAAGAAAGAATGATATTAGGAAGAACCACTCACGTTGAATTCATTTAGAAGTAGGTTTGAGACCTAGCTCTGCCCCTTAGTAGCTATGTCACATTGGACAGATAACCTTATGTCTCTGATCCATATCTAACAAGGCAATGGTGAATATGAAATGAGATAGCATATGTAAGGCTCCTAATAACTATCAAGTATAGAGTAGATATTTAATAAATGATAACTGTTATCTATTAAGATTAATCTGAAACTATCTCTTTCTCCACTATTTTAATAGTGTACAGTGCAATGCCTGGCATATAATAGGTGCTCAATAAATTATAGTCTTAAACCCTCGACTCTTCTCATTCAATGATGGCTTCTCAGTTCCCGTTTTATTTGACCTGTCAGTGGAATTTGACACAGGTAATCACTCCCTTTTCCTTAAAGCACTTTCTTCTCTTGAATTTCAGAATATGACACTTCTATATCACTAGCTGTTCCTTCACAGTTTTGATTTCTGGTACCTCCTCATCTCCTTGACTTTTAAATAATAGAGTAACCCAAGGCTTAGTCCTTGTACCTTTTTTCTTTTCTAACTGCACATCTACCATGATCATCTGATCTTGTCTCATCTCTCTATGTATATGTGACATCTCCAACTGTATATGTCCAAAACTGAGCTCCTGATAACTATTCCCTCTCTCTGTCCCCAAATCTTATTCCCTTACAGTTTGCCCCATCTTAGTAAACAACAACTTTATCCTTTCAGTGACTCAAACCAAAAACCTGAGTATTATTCATGACTTTTCTCTTTCATTCTACATTTAGTCAGCAAATTCATGACCCTACCTTCACATTGTATCCAGAATCTGACTATTACTCACCTTCCCCACAGCAACCACTCTATTCTCACCCACCATGCTCTCTCACCTGGATTGCTGCAGGAGCCTCATCTCTTCTTCCTCTGCCCCAGTTATATATCGCTGCATCACAAGCCATCCCAACAGACAGTGGCATTGAACAACAACCATTTTATTATGCTCATGGATTCTGCTGGTCAGAAGTTCAGAAAGAGACACAGTGGGGACTGCTCCTCCCTGTTCCCATGATATCTGGGGCCCCGGCTAGGATGGCTCAGTGGCCTGAGCCTGGAACAGCTGGGTCAGGAAGATCTGCCTCCAAGGTGGCTTCCTCACTCCCATGCCTGCCATCCAGACTGAGATGCCTGAAGAATGGGACAAGCTGGGACTCTGGACTAAATTTCCACATGAGTCCTCTCTAGCAGGGAGGACTTGAAGATAGCTTTCTAGTAAATGAAGAAGTCTCATGGCTTTTCATAACCTGGCCTTGGAGGATAGCTTCACTCTCACCCTACTTTATAGGTTGAAGCTGTCAAAAACAATCCCAGCAGATTCAAGGGGAATAGACCAACCCACTTCTCGGTGGGAAGAGTTTCAAAGAATTTATGAACATATTTTAAAAGCACCATATCATTTTTCTATCTCTGTCCATCACCACCAGCAAGACTGAAAGACTAGTCTCTACACAACAGCCAAAATGTTCTTGTGAAATGAAACCAAGATGTCACTCTTCTGCCCCAATCCTTCCCCTGGTTTCCATTTCACTCAGAGCAACTGGTAAAATCCTCACAATGGCCATAAGGCCCCCTGGCTTGGTCCTCCCTGATATAACCCTTGCTTTTTTTCCCAATGCTCAATGGATTTCAGCTACACAAATGCAAGCAACCATGCATCAGTCCATCTGGGACATTAGCACTTCCTCTCCCATTTGTGCTTCCCGGATATCCAGGTGCCTGTGCCCTCTCTCCCTTCAAGTCCTGAATCAAATGTTATCTTCTTTGTAAGAGGTCATCTTGAACTTATCTAACATTGCAAACCTCCTCTCTTCTTGCCTCTCTTTCCTGCTAATTTTCTTTAGTACTTAACACCACACACACACACACACACACACACACACACACACACACTTATTTCCTATCTGTTGTCCGTCTAGCATGTGAGCCTCACATTGTCAGGGATTTCTATCTTATCCACTACTGAATCCGTAGCATCTAGACCAGAGCCTGTATATAGTCAGTGCTGAATATTATTTGTGGGATGAATAAAGACCATCTGTTTTTATTAATCTACTAGGGGCCCAGTGCATGAATTCGTGCACCTTGAAAGGAACTGTGGGCCATGAGGCTGCATTAGGCACAGGGGCAGGTCTCAGCCCACCCTCCGTGCCCCTGCCTGGCCCCTCCTGCCGCGGCTCCCAGTCTGCTGGCAGCCCCACTCCCACTGCCGCTCCCATGCGCTGACGGTGCTGGCCCCACTTGCACCTGCTGACAATGACACGGAGTGATTGCGGCCGGCACCAGTAGCGGGTGCAAGCAGGGCCGGCGCCATCAGTGGGTGCAAGTGGCAGCTGCTGCCCCGATCGCCCCTCAGGAGCAGGGGGATGTGGAGAAGCCCTTAGGGACAATCAATGCCAGCAGCTGCTGCTCGCACCCACTGAGGGCGCCCAGTGATCAGGACTGGTGCCAGGCACTGGCAGCTGGTGCAAGAGGCAGCTCCGGAGCTGGCAGCAGGTGCAAGCACTGGGCAGGACCGTGGTGTGCAGGAACAAAGAATTTTCAGTAATCATCAGAGGCTTCCCCCAATGACAGCACCTTGGTGTAGTGACCCCACTCACCTGCTCCACCATCCCGCCATGGCCAACGCCCACCATGCTCTGCAAACGCCCCCTGGTGGTCAGCACATGTCATAGCAACCAGTTGTTCGGTTTTTCTGCCGTTCGGTCTATTTGCATATTAGCCTTTTATTATATAGGACTAGAGGCCTGATGCACGAAATTTGTGCAAGGGGCTCGGCCCTCGCAACCCTGGCTTCGTCCAGAAGGTTGTTCAGATGGGCATTCTGCTGTTCAGTCTAATTAGCATATTAGCTCTTTATTATTTAGGATTGCTTATAAGAACTTCCATTTGTTTTGTTTTGTTTGCTATTCAAATTGCTATTTGCAATCCGCAAGCCCAGTTCTTTAAAACCTAAAAAGGGTAGGGGCAGAAAGGGGTCCTAATATATGGTGTCAGGAGAAGATTTAACTTTGGGTGGTGAGCACATGGTGCAGTACACAGATCTTGTAACATAGAAACCCACACCTGAATTCTATTTGATTATGTTGACCAATGTCACCCCAATAAATTTAATTTTAAAAAAGACTAAAAAGACCCCACTCATGATACACAAGCTTCTTTTTAGACTTCAAAGGTATAACCTTTTATAAATTAATTCACAGATTTTCTTACCTTTGTTGGAGAACATTAACTGCCCCCTTTTTAAAAATCATTAACGCACTAGATTATTTTGTGTGATCAGGCAGCTACATGCTTTGTTCTTCCTGAATTATTTCATTTAGCATAATGCCCTCTAGGTCCATCCATGTTTTTGCAAATGACAATTTTAATTCTACTTTATGAACAAGTAATATTTCCTTGTATATATTACCACATCTTCTTCATCCATACATCTATCAATAGACACCTAAATTGCTGCCATATATTGTCCATAATGCTGGAATGAACATAGGAGTGCATATTTATTTTTGAATTAGTGTTTTGTTTTCTTTGGATAAATACCCAGAAGTGGAATTGCTGGGTCACATGGTAGTTCTATTTTTAATTTTTGTGAAACCTCAACACTGTTTTACATAGTGGCTGCACTAATTTATAATCCAACAAACAGTGCACAATTTATATTGATATCCAGATATTATGTATACTCCAGGCCTGGGGTCAGGGAACATGCTTTAAGCAAATGAACCTTTTTGAAGGAAATAAAAATAGAAATTAAATATTATTGATTAATCCTGATGATTCTGTTGCCTCTTAGCAGGAGATAAAATATGCCTAGATTATAGAGAACATGACTAATACCTCAGAGTATACAAGCTTGCCATCTGGTTTTAATAAAATAATCTATTCTCAGGGTTGAATGTCCAAGAAAAGTCAGTACAATCTGTTTTTCCACAATGACTCTATATGTGAGTTGATTTTTTTGTTGTTAATCCTCACCTGAGGATATTTTTTCAATTGATTTTTAGAGAGAGGAAGAAGGGAGAGGGAGAGAGAGGGGGGGGAGAGAGAGAGAGATAGAGAGAGAAAGAAACATCGATGTGAGAAAGACATATGGATTGGTTGCCTCCTGCATGTGCCCTGACTCAGGGTGGGATGAAACCCACAACTCAGGTACATGTCCTTGACTGGGAAGTGAACCCTTAAGTTCACTGGTCTATGCTCTAACCATCTGGCAACACAGGCCAGAGCTATGAGTTGTTGTTTTTTAATTTTATTTAGTAAACTTTCATCACACTACATATTAAGAACTTTACGAATAGCAACTTTTTGATTTTTACAACACCCTTATGTGTTTGATACTGTTACTATCACCATTTTTTTACAGGAGGCAACTGATCATACAAAAGTTAAATTTGTTCAAGATTTAACTTTTAGTTAGTCCAGCAGAATGGCCCCAGAGTCTGTATCTTTATGACTAAGAATAAATAAATAAATAAATAAATAAATACCTCCCCTCAAACATCTTATTGTGAATATTTGCAAACTGACAGAAGAATTAAAAGAGTTCTAAATGAGTACTCATATACCTACCTCCTAAATTCTATGTTTTATTATATTTGTTTTATCTCATGTCTATCCATCTATCTATCCCTTTCTCCATTTATCAATTCATAGAATTTATGCATTTCAAAAAAAGTTGTTGAATCAATACACTTTACTCCGAAACTTTTCCATATGTATATCATTAACTAGACTTCAATTTTTGTTTAAAATTTCTTTTTCTTCTTTTGAGGTAAAATTTACATATAATGAAATGCACAAATCTGAAGTATACCATTCAATGAATTCTTACCTACATTATCTTTTGGTTGTTCCTATTAAAAAGTACTTCATAATATAGTTTTGACTGCAGAAAAATACTATAAAATTGTTCAATTAACATTGGAGAGTTTAATCTATGGACAAAGAACTGAATACTATGCAAATTAACATCGAGTGCGGTAAAGAAATGACTCAAGGGAAGGCTGACTCACTAGAGTTCTCCTGTTGTACACATTTAATTCCAAAGGATCAAGAGCTATTTTCCTTTTTGGTCTTTAGTGTAATCCAGCTAGCAGTAAGGGAATTTGGTTTAGCAGTCCATACAATTCCACTCTATCCCCTGTCTTCTTACACATGGAGAAATAAGTGCTCAGCAAAGCTAAGTGACTGAGTTCAAAGTCACACCACTGGGATACTCCCTTAGTCTCTTGTCACCCAGACTAAGGCCTTTTCTGAGAAGTTGAATTTTTTTGGAAACCTCCAAGCCTTTAAAGCAAACAGCCAGGGACCACATATTTGAAGACTCAGCATGGTATTTGCTGCTTCAAATTCTTTAGTCTCAATTTGAAAATTGATATAAAAAAATTGCATTTGTTTCATATAAGAACTAAAGGCATCTTCTTTCTTGTTTCCCAAAATAAGAGTCATATATACAGTGCTTCCTTTTTTTGTATATCTTAGGACAACATGTCAGAGAAATCAATAGGCAGTGAGACTCAAATAGGTGCCACCACTTTTTCAAGATCTCAAAATGGCCAATCCAGGGCAAGACACACCTCTGTCCACCGCCAGTTTCTAGCACCTTCACACAACACTCCCTTTCACATTATAGAACTAAAAACAAATATAAGAGCCCTTGGCACTAACATGTTTTGTCAACACTTGCAAATAACTTGGGACATCTGGGAAAAACATACAACTCATGTACCTCATGAATTGGTTTGTTAGTTTATGCAAAAGGGACTGGCTTTTTCCATAAGGGACCATGTGTCCCATTGGTCAGTTCTTAGCAAGACTACTGAATCAGGTACCTGTAGACAGAAACAGATAGAAACACTGCACATGTTGACCTGAGAAAATGATTCAAAGACTGAAATGAATAGGTCACAAACATCAGGGTGTTTTTTTTTGTGTTGTTGTTAAATGTAGTATCAATCATTATACCAATCAGATGAGTCAAGTCTTGTACCCCCATTAATTATGGGTCAGAAACTACGATGGCTTAAAAGAATGTCTGGATCTTCTAAGCTGGTTGATTCAGAAGTATAGATAAAAACTAGTCAAGATCAGTCTTGCTCTGGGAGAAGTTACTTTTTTTTCTTCATTATGTGCCACATGATAAGAAAAATTAATCTGCTAATTATAACTATGACTATTATCAGATTTCTTGGAAGCAAAGAAATAAATTGTTACGTGACTAGGTTGTTTGGAGACAGGATGCTTGGTTTCCCAAGGAGCAAAAGCTTTTTATAGAAAATAAAATGGTATGTTCTATCTTCCATGAAAACAATAGATTTCAGCAATTTGTATACATTCAGGTAAACATTATTTCTTTATGGACACATTCTGTTTTGAAAGGCAAGCAAAAGATAAACCAGGTGATAGGCTCTTAGGCTGCTCATAACATACATAAAGGTGTGTGCTTTTACAGGGTGGCAGGCAGGAAGGAGTCGGGAGAGAAGCAAGAAGAGTTATGTGCAGTGTTGCTCAGTGGTTGAGCATTGACCTATGAACCAGGAGGTCTTGGTTCATTCCTGGTTAGGGCATATGCCCAGGTTGTGGGCTCAATCCCCAGTGTGCAGCGTGCAGGAGGCAGTCAATCTATGATTCTTCCTCATCATTGATGTTTCTACCTCTCTCTCCCTCTTCCTTCTTCTCTGAAGTCAGTACAAATAGATTTTAAAAAAAGAATAGGTATGTGCAAAATCCTAATAAACAAAAAGAAGGAACAACAACTGAATCCTTAGCCAGTTTCTCTCTTTCTGAGTAGAAAGATTTTCTGCTTTTTTGTGTTATTGAATGGCAGGCACTGTTTGGTTTAGCTTCAGGGAGTAGGAAGTTTTGGGTGGGGTTCAGGATCATTGAGGTGCAAAAAGAAATAGTTTCAATTTGACTTTATGAGAAAAATGATTGTTTGCAATCCAAGTTTAATCCACTGAGTTCAGCCAAGTGACTCTCAGAACCACATTTTGTGGGTTTCCAGGAACCCCACCCTTGTTATAACTCACCTATGAGTCATTAGCTGTATTGTCAAAACATGCCTCTGATGTTGGTTCATTCTCTTGCAGTTCAGGAGGCTCTTTCTTTGTGAGTTTTGGTTGTAGGTTCAAAATTTCAAAATCAGCTGAACACAGTCGCTTCATCAAATCTTCTACAATGGATATGGTAGAGACTTTAAAATCACCAACTACACAACCACGAATCACTGTGAAACATTGAATGAGGGTGCTCCTGGAAGACACAGTCTCCACACAACCTTGCAAAGGCCCTTTGAAAACACATATCTGATCAGAATTTTAAACCACCATTGGCTTAAAACTCATCAGTGGCTTCCCTTATTAGGATCAGTGCTACAATCCAAAACTTGGCTTATAAGCTTTGTATAACCTCCTAACTTAGCCTATTCAATCATTCATCAGAATGTACTAGTGGTAGTCGATACCTACTTCATATCAGATGCTATTCTAGGTACTAGAGTACTAGCAATGGCCAACATGAAGGGAGTCCCTTCCTGGAACTGACATTCAGCCATGCCTGTCCCCTCACTATCCCTAACACACACATATCCCATCCCTTTCCTGCAGGTCCTCAGGCTATTTCTGCTGCTGGGAACAATGTACCTGGTAAACTCCTAAGATTATTCCAATATCATTTTAGCAACTGTACCATCTTCTTTAGGGAGGCCTTTTGTCTCTTCCTGAATTGGGTCAGATCTCTGTCCTACCCACTTCACAGCACCTTTACGTATGCATCACTTTCTTTTTTGTGTTTGCTTGAACCTGTATTTCCATCTAGACCAGGGGTTGGCAAACTTTTTCTGTAAAGGACCAGATAGCAAATATTTTTAGCTCTGTAGACTATGCAACCTCTGTCACAATTATTCAACTCTGCAATTATAGTGTAAAAGCAGCCATAGACAATATATAAACAAAAGGATGCATCTGTGTTCCAATGAAACTTCATTTACGAAAGTGGGTGGTGTGCAAGATCTGGCCTGTGCACCACAATTTGCTGACCTAAGTCAACAGAACCTCAAAAATGCTATATATCTGTCTCAGTAATGTAGCCATCAGCCCTCTATGGTTATTAAACAGTTAAAATCTAGCTAGTGCAATTGAGGATCTAAATCTCTACATTCATTTAATTTCAATTATTTAAGTTTAAATATAAAGGCCGTGTGTGGCTGGGGATTAGTGTATTGAATAGCATGCATATAGCCCATGATTGTCATGAGGACAGGAGCTGTGTCCCTCTTAGGCACCACTGTGACACCTGGACCTAGCACAGCTACTGGCATGGAGTAAGTGCTCAAGATGTGTTTGTTGAATAAAAGAACAAGTGTATACATATGGAATGACTTACCAAACTTCTTGTTTATTTTTTTACCACTGCAATCCACTTGATTAGATATTGCCACAGAATACTTCTTGCTGTCCAGTCCAAAACGTTGTATTTTTGTATACACATTTGATCTCCCCATTATCTTGTGAACTCTATGAGGATGGGAGCTATAAGAGAGACTACCCAAATGCTCCTTCCAGGGCCCAGCACAGGTCCATGCACATGGTAGTCAGCCTTCCCATGAAGTGTTTGCTGCCACCAGTACCCACTTGGAAAGGAGAAAGATTCAGCCCCTGGCTATTTGATTTCTGAAATCTGTTCCAATCTGTCATGTTTAAGAGATCTAACTTCAAGCTTTCCTGCTTTAGCTCTGGTGCTGTGGAGTTGGAAAATTCAACTTAGCCCTGCTTTTTCCCGCTTTATAACCTTGGGGAAGTTGCTTAATGCCCTGTGTCTCTTTTATGAAGTGAAGGTACTTCTAATTCTATTACAGCTATTCATCACCTACCTCTTAGGAATATTACCTAAATAAATAAGATCATGGCCACAAAAGCTTTGAGCACCTCAGAGATAAGCAGTGTTTTCACATGCCTCATTATAACTGATCAGGGAGATAGTAAGTGGTAGTTATTCTCAGTGATATTAAACCCTGATGCATTGTTTTCTCTCATTTACCAGGATAACTTAATAAAAGCTCTGTGATCCTCAAGTGAGTCAGCTGATCGCAAATAAGATCAGAATAATGCAATGGTTGCAAGGTGGTGAGACAGCCACTTTGTTCCAGAGTTAAATTCTGTCTAATTGACATTAGAGCCTCCACCCTCATTGTCAACCGCAGGTAGGATCCTAGGATCCTACACATCTTTCTATTCTGCATTTCTCCAGCGGTTCTCATAAGGGGGCATCCCAAAGAAGGTGCATTGTTCTTTCACTGCGATCTGAAACAGAAAGTCTGGCTTACCCATAGAGGGCCTATTTCATTACAGTGGACTTTGTACATCTCATCTCCAACTAGGTAACAGATGAGGTCCATGTAAGGTTCTGTTCCTCTTGTTTTATCTTGCTAGCAAGTGCCTATGTTGGTCCTCCTGTCTGAGAAGGCCCTCACCTCCTCTCCCAACCTTTCCCAGTCTGAGGTTTCTCTCTCTCCTCTCTCTCTCTCTCTCTCTCTCTCTCTCTCTCTCTCTCTCTCATTTGTTTGTTCATTCATTCATTTCTACAGCAGTCATTGGCACTCTGCTGGGGACTCTGTTTAGACCCCTTCAAGCAAATTTGCCCTTTCTGTGAATCCTTCACTTCTCAGGGTGGGTGTGTCCTGTGGAAGCCTGTGGCTCTCTTCATGGGCTGTTCTTTCTGACTTATTAATTTGTCAGGTGGTGAAGAGAAAAGCCAAGACAGTTGGAAACCAACTTAACCTCTCAGGAACTGAACTTGTTTACTGATTTACTGATAGAAAGAAAGGGTTGGAGTAGCTAATATATAAAGAACAAGTCCTGCCCTAACTGGTTTGGCTCAGTGGATAGAGCATGCAGACTCAAGGGTCCCAGGTTCGATTCTGGTCAAGGGCATGTACCTTAGTTGTGAGCACATAACCAGTAGGGAGTGTGCAGGAGGCAGCTCATCGATGTTTCTCTCTCATCAATGTTTCTAACTCTCTATCCCTCTCCCCTCCTCTCTGTAAAAAATCAATAAAAATATATTTTAAAAAAAGAACAAGTCCCCTCACAGTTCCATCTCTCTCTCTCTCTCTCTCTCTCTCTCTCTCTCTCTCTCTCTCTCTCTCTCTCTCCCTCTCCTCCCTTTCTCTCTTTCTCTCTGACTTAGGTGGTCACTAAAACCTAAACCTTGTAATATGATTTTCCCCCATTGGTACTGCCTAACATGCAAAGATGCTCAATAATTCAATAATTTAACCTTATATTCAGTTAATTTTCTGGAATAAGTTTCCCCAGATATAAGTTTGAATTTTGGTCAGTCAGCCCAGACATGTCCTGATACATTGCCTTGGGAAGGTAACATGGTTCCCAGATTTCTTTCAAATGCATCTAAGTGAGGGTTAGAAATAAATGTATTTTAACAAAATTCCTATAGTACGTATTCATTAAAGTAATACTAGATGTCATAATAAAAAAGGCACCAAATGGAAGTTTATTTCTCACTCATATTAAATCTAATTGGCAGTGATAGGAAGTTGAGGGGAGGTGCTCTACACAGTTATTCAGGGAACTAGACTAACAAAAGCTTTGCAATCCCTCATATGTGGCTTCCAAGACCATCTTGGCCATCAGCATTCAGATGGCAACAGGGGAAAGAGAGAAAGTGATGGATCATGAGAGAGGCTTTTATGGGCCAGGCATGGACATGGCACATTTCTCTTCTACCCCTTTCACATTGGTAGAACTCAGTAACTTGACCACATCTGTCTGCTAGGTTTATGGGAAATGTAGTCCAGCTGAGAGAAAGAGGAAAGGGAAATGGGTTTGAAGAACAGCCAGTCTTTGTCACACTGGACAACAGGGTTTAAATATTTGAAATATTTGAAAGGCCTGTGTGAGAGATAATGAAAGCTATTATTCCTGCAAGTGATCTTTTATTTTCTGTCCTTTTATCAAATGACTTGTCTTTTTAAAATATCATTGTAATACAATCTGGTAAGTGTAATGACAGTGTTGTGCAGTGAGAACACCTAGCCTGGATTTTTAATCACATAAAGCCAGTGCTGGGTCTCAAATAGTGAATATTAAGCAGGCAAATAATATAAGTAATTTTATGATGAAAACCAACACTTCCCAAATAGAGTTTAGTCATGGTATAGCCAAGTTTATATGAAAGGTGATAAATACATTTGATACATGTGCTGGGTTCCCAAAGTTATGTGGAATTTCACTTCAGCATTTTAATAATATTCAATAAGCTGAGTCAATCACAAATATTTATTCAGAAACTGCGTGTTGGCATGGAGATACTGTGATGAACAAGAAAGATGTCTCCCCTAGCTCTCACATTCTAGAGCATGTACACCAGCGGTTCTCAACCTGTGGGTCGCGACCCCTTTGGGGGTCGAACGACCCTTTCACGGGGTTGCCTAAGACCATCGGAAAACACATATATAATTACATATTGTTTTTGTGATTAATCACTATGCTTTAATTATGTTCAATTTGTAACAATGAAAATACATCCTGCATATCAGATATTTACATTACGATTCATAACAGTAGCAAAATTACAGTTATGAAGTAGCAATGAAAATAATTTTATGGTTTGGGGTCACCACAACATGAGGAACTGTATGAAAGGGTCGCGGCATTAGGAAGGTTGAGAACCACTGATGTACACTGTGAAGAACACCCAAGAGATGCAGAGCTAGGTAGCCTTTCCAAAACCCTTTTGTTGGTGACTATCTCGAGGAAGCACTGGGAAAGCTGTTATAAATGATGCTTGGATGTTAGAGCTAGAGATAAAGCTATTTAGCAACTTCAGATCTGGGGAGTCAGGATGGAGTAAAGAGGCCATCCAGGAAGTGATTGCAGTGGCCCAAGAGAAAGGTTGATGAACATCTCCTTGGATGCTCTGAGTCTACCTAGATCTTTCTTTCTGTGCATTCCTATTGCCCTTATACTTCTTGCCTTTGGTCAACTGTCTTCTCATTCATGAAAGCTCCCTATGTCTTCCAGCTAGTGTTAAATGCATCTTCCTCCCAGTTCCCACAGTACCCTGATCATATCTCTGATACCATTTGTCAGCTGTAGTCCATCTATGAGAACATCCTGTCTCCCAGCAGAACATTTGCTCACACAGACACTCAACAAGGCTTGGTTTAGTGTTGAAATAGGAATAACAACACCAAAAAGATCTTTTAGGTAGATGTGATGTTGGAGTTTTAAGGCAATATTAAAAATATAAATTTTAATTGAAGTTGTCATATATTAGTCATCTCAGCAGTCTGAACAACTTGAGTTGGCTGAGACACTCAGTTTCTTCTACTCCAGCTATCCTACTGGAATCTCCAAGGTAGGAGGTTTCCACCTGGAGTGTATCAGGTGGAGCATCATATTCTAGTGTCTGCCTATAGGTGAATGACTAATTACATCAGCAGTGAAATATCTGAGTTTCATAGAGCATAATGACATAAGGATGGGGTTAAAACACTCATTTTTTTTAAATGCCCAGACAACTTAAAGACATTACTAGTAAATACCCTTTCAAATAAGATATAGCTGTGTACTCTCATCATTCTTATACCACTTCACTTCCATGAGCTTTGGTGTTGCACTATTTGTATGGCTTCAACCATTATCTAATGACATTCCAAAGTATTTTAGAAGGTAAATAAATGGTAACTTTTAAACCAATAAGACACTCAAACATTTTAGAGTAAAAGTGGAGAATTCTACTGGGGAAAGAGCTGCTTTAAATTTTAGCTACCATTAGGAATACGAGAGAGAGAGAGAGAGAGAGAGAGAGAGAGAGAGAGAGAGAGAGAGAGAGAGTTCATGTGTATACCTTGGCCATTGATACATATTTGGATTCTTTGCCTATATTTTAATTGGATTGATTTTTATTATTGAACTGTGTTCTTTTCATATACTCGATACTAAACCCTTATCAGATAGATGATTTGCAAATATTTTCTCTAATACTGTTAGTTGTTTTTTCACTTTCTTAATAGTATCCTTTGAAGCACAAAAACTTCTAAATTGGATGAAGTACAACTTATCTGTTTTGTCATTTGCACTTTTGGTATCATATCTGAGAAGGTTTTGCCTAACTTAAGGTTGGAAACATTTACTCCTAAACTTTTTTCGGAGAGTTTTACAGTTTTAGCTTTCACACGGAGGTCTAGGATCTGTTTTGAGTTAATTTTTGTGTATGCTGTAAAGAAGGGGTTCAGCATCACTTGCTCAGGTTTTCTTGTCTGAGTCCCCATATATGATGACCTTTCTCAAGGTCAGTATCTCAACCCCCACCACTCTGTCCTCTTTAACCTCCCATTTCTTCCTCATCTCTCACACTTGCTCTTTCCTACTGGACCCCCATTCTCCCATTTCTTCCTATGTGTAAGCATTGGCCAAGGCTCTATACATACTCTTTCTCTTCTTTTCCAAATATTTTTCTAAAAGTGACATCATCCATTTTAACAGTTTCATCTATCACCTCTATTCAGATTTAATGAAAATCATAACAATTAATGGTTGCTCATTGTATGGCAGGTACTTTGCATATATTATCTGAATTAGTTTTCAAAACAATCCTTATTAGCTCCATTTTACTTTGAGTCATTTAAGGGCAAGGTCGTAGAGTCAGCAAATGAAAGTGCCTGGATTTGAACCCAGGCAGTCTCTCTCCTCTGCAAGCACTCTCCACCTTTATGCTCTTCCTCTCCATCAAGACTGGCCTCAAAGTCCACTTTTTTTTCAGGAGGCTAGCCCTGACCATCTAATGAGATAATGATCCCTCCATTTGGGTCATTCTGAGGACTTTTACTTTTTGCCCTATGTTAGGGTCATTTACACTCACTACCCTCCTCCCCTGCCCCCATAGACCATTATCCTATCGATTCTAGGAAAATGGGACTGGATTTATTGATTACATATCCCCATTCATATCATCCTAGGACAGTGCAAAATAGGCAGCCGGTAAAAGATCTGCTGGTTTGAATGCAAGAGTAATTTGTAAAGTGGGTCCTCCCAGCATGCCCCAACGCTGTTTATTTCCACATGTGACAGGAATGCAGGAAGTAAGCCAACCCCAGGGTGTCACAGTGCCCCAAATGACCCGGCCCTCTGGGCAAGGTGGCTCAGGAGCTCTTCATTTTCAAGGCTGTAAATAAAAAAGGTAGAACAAAGAAAGACAATGCATTACACATAGCCATGCTGTGTTGGCCTGAGCCAACAAACTTATTAAGCAAAATTGTATGCTTCATTTACTGTAATAGGGCCAATTCTCATATTTTTAAAATAACTATCCAACCCTAGTCTAAGAAATCCTTCCCATGAGGCATGACTAACTTCAATTTTAAGTAAAGGAATGTGGTAAATGAGTCACTTTTCATCTATTCAGAAAGACCTGTATATTTCCAGATAACTTTATTCTCTGTAAAGGTATCTCATTTCCGCCCTGCCAAATAAAAGTACATTAAATTTAAAAATAAAATAAAGTTATATGAGAGAGAGAGTAAAGTAGATATTCATTTGGGCTGTTGGATAGTGTTGAAAGTTTCTTCTTTGTGTTATAGCTATCTTAGAGAACACGTCACAGGGGGGAAACTAGTTACACAGGTCCCAGACTGAGCACTCAACTTAAGGTTTTGTTTGCATGTAGGTAGAGAGTCTGTTATGCCAGTACAGGTTTGCCTCAGAGCCTTAAGTTTAAGCAGAACATTCCCATGAATTCTGGGGGAGTTGCTCTGCTTGTTTTGGCCACATATGGAGTTCAGCAATGGATATGGGCCAGGAAAGGACAAAGGGAAAACCTCCTGTTGGTTCTCACAGGATGGCCTTGAATGACATGCACCCATATAACTCAGCCATCCTCTCATTTTGTGGGCAGGCTAACTCAGGTTTCTGAAGTCACTTTGGGTACCGTTGACTCATGCCTCTTCCTCTGTGGTGCTCTTTAAAGAAATAAGTCTCCAAATCCTGTCCCAAGCCCACTGACCTTTCTTTATAACTGGTACTTTACCACATTCAACCATGGCTTAAACTGTGCCTCACAATGGCTGACTCGCAGACCCTCTACTTCAGCCAGAGCCTTTCTCTCCTTCTGCATCCCTGACTGCCCAGCAAACAGTCCCACTTCTGAGTGCAATCTCCACCTCCAGCTTAGCATGACCCAGACATACCCATTGTCTCACCCCCATAAGCAGCTCTCCTGATTCCTTCTTCCTATTAACAATACTTTAATGCTCCTTGCAGATACTTTTCATTTTCTTCTTCCTTGAAATCACACCTAATCACAAACGTTCATCAAATCTTTCTTCATGAAGATCTCAGTCCCTTTTGCTAGAGTCTAGACAAATCCAGGAAGGAAGGAAGCCAACTGTGTGTCCCCATGCTGTGGAAAGAACCAGGAAGTGGATCTTTGTGTATGTGTGTATTCTATTTTTTTTATTATTTGTTTAACTTTTAAAATCTTTATTGTTGGAAGTATTACATATGTCCCCTTATTTTCTCCATTGACCCCTTCTGGCCCACCCTCACCTTCTGCCCTATTCCCCCAGACCTTCACCACACTATTGTCTGTGTCCATGGGTTATGCATATATGCATACAAGTTCTTTGTTTGATCTCTTCCCACCCTAATGAACAAAATAAACTGAGGAAGTGGATCTTAACTGGGTCAGGAGGTCACCTGGAATACTGAAGATAGATGCAGTCCAAAGTCAAGCACAGAACAGAGCCAAAGAGGAGAGCCAAAAGTTGGCACTGGAATAGTAAGTCATCCCCCAGACCTACAGAACTAATGTGAGATCATAAGAAAAGGGAGGCTGCCCTGGCTGGTTTAGCTCACCGATTAGAGCATCAGCCTGGGAACTGAAGGGTCCCAGGTTCAATTCCGGTCAAGGGCATGTACCTTGGTTGTGGGCACATCCCCAGTAGGGGGTGTGCAGGAGGCAGCTAATCGATGTTTCTCTCTCATTGATGTTTTTAACTCTCTATCCCTCTCCCTTCCTCTCTGTAAAAAATCAATAAACTATATATTTAAAAAAAAAAGAAAGAAAGAAAGAAAGAAAGAAAGAAAGAAAGAAAGAAAGAAAGAAAGAAAGAAAGAAAAGGGAGGCCAAGAAGTCAAGAGCAGGAACCATGTGCTGTCTTGGTTATCATTGCATCCCCAGAACCTAGCTCATTGACAGCTCACAGTAGGCACTCAATAAATGTCCTATATTCCAAAATACAAGGCATTTGTTATAATCTTTCATTCACCTTTTATTCAAGACCTCATATTAAGCAACGCTCTCTCACTTTTGTTATTGTAAACCACCAAGTAGCATTTGGAGATGACATATCAGGCAAAAGCAACATTCATCAATGTCAGTTTGAGGTGGCTAGAGAAGAAACCTGATATACTGAATAAATAAGGAGGCAATACATTTTAATAAGATTTTTTTGAGGTTTTGACTTAACAACACAAGTGTTAGCTGTTATTATAAAAATGATTTTTTTAAAAACTGTTTTAAAAACAAGTAATGTAGAGATAAAAAATTGTCATCTACCAGATAGATTTTTTTTTTGTTAATCCTCGCCCAAGGGAATTTTTTTCCATTGCTTTTCTGAAAGAGTGGAAGGGACGGGGAGTGGGTGAAGAAGAAAGAAACATCAATGTCATCAGGGACTTACTGACTTCCTCACATGCCCTGACTGGGAACATGGAAGCAAACCTGCAATCAAAGAATAGAACCTGCGACCAGGAATAGAACCTGCGACCTTTCAGTGCCTACCACTTAACCATACAGGCTAAGGCTGGATAGATTATTTTTGATTGTCACATATTTTGTGGCTTGGTGAGTAAGTCACAGAGAATCAAAAAATACTGCATCTCACGGCCCCGGTAAGGTCAAGATGGCACCAGTGAGGTTGAAATGGGCCCAGTGAGGTTGAAACAGCCCCGGTGAGGTTGAATCAGCCCCGGTGAGGTTGAATCGGCCCCGGTGAAGTTGAAATGGCCCCTGTGAGGGTGAGACGGCCCCTGTGAGGCTGAGATGGCCCCAGTGAGGCTGAGACAGCCCTGGTGAGGCTGGGACAGCCCCGGTGAGGTTGAGATGGCCCCTGTGAGGTTGAATCAGCCCCGGTGAGGTTGAGACGGCACCAGTGAGGTCGAGACGGCCCCAGTGAGGTCGAGACGGCCCCGGTGAGATTGAATCAGACCCAGTGAGGCTGAAACAACCCCGGTGAGGCTGAAACGGCCCCGGTGAGGCTGAAACAACCCCGGTGAGGCTGAAACGGCCCTGGTGAGGCTGAATCAGCCTTGGTGAGGTTGAGATGGCCCCGGTGAGCTTGCAATGACCCCAGTGAAGTTGAAACAGCCCCTGTAAGGTTGAGGTGGCCCCTGTGAGGCTGAGACAGCCCCTGTGAGGCTGAGATGGCTCTTGTGAGGCTGGGACGGCCCCTGTGAGGCTGAGATGGCCCCTGTGAGACTGAGACAGCCCCTGGGAAGCTGAGAAAAATACAACATGAACTCATTCATTTATGGATAATAAGGACCATTATAGACTGATAAACAAAAATGGATACAGAGGCAGAGCAGCATTGAGCAGAATGTCAAACTACAGTGGGAACCCTGGGAAGGGTTGGAGGGGGGGCGGAGATCAACCAAAGGACTTATATGCATGCATATGAGAATAACTAATGGACACAAAGCACTGGGGGGTGGGGGAAGCCGGGGAAATGTCAAGGGGCGGGGGAAATAGGAGACATGTGTAATACTCTTTGTAATACTTTAAGAAATAAAAAAAATACTGCATCTCAAATAATAGAGAGGAAACAAAGGTGATAAGCTCTAGAAAACTGTCGGTGGACTCAAACATGCTTGTAATAGTGATAAAGAGTACCTGAGTAGCAAAACCAGTATTTCTAATTTACATGATTTTATATAATATATCTTTCTAAATATGCATGTATAAGATAAATTAATGCATTAAATACCAGTAGACTTTTAACAGTTTCTTGTAAATCACTAAAACTTATATATTCAAGCACTCAAAACAGATTCCCCATTTTCCCATGAGATGATTCATAAGAAATGTTGTTGAATGAAGTAATGAATGAAGGTATAAATAATCTTTAAAGACTGAAACTTATTTAAGTAGTAGCATTAAGAATAGTTTATTCACTAATGCATTGAGTCAACATTGATTGAGCTATTTGGGTGCAGGACTCAGAAAGGTTTGGTACCAACGTCTACGTTCTACTGGAATGCTGACACCTAAAATAAAAGAGAGAAATACTTTAGCTTTGTATTATGAAAAAAAATTTATAACACATAGAAATGTAAAAAAAAATATATTTAACAAACATCCATACCTCTAAATGCAAGTTATTAACATTTTTCCAAAAATTGCTTCATGTATATATTTTATTTTTGATGGATCATTTGAAAGAAAGTTGCAGCTGTGATAATACTTTAACCACCTTTCTTAATACTTTAGCATGCATCTACAAAGATGAAAACATCCTTCCACATAATTATAATACTGTCATTCCAACTAAAATTTATAACTCCTTAATAAGATATATTTCCAGTTAATTTTTTGATTTCTACAGTTGTTCAAAATATGTTTTTTATCAGTGTTTTGGGTTTGTTTTTTTTTACAAAAACAAACAAGTGATTCAATGAAATACCACAACTGCATTTGGTTGTCTTTTTTTAAGATTTCTCCCTTACTCTTTTTTCCTCTTTTTTCCTCTTTTTTCCCATTCAACTCAAGTATAATTGACAAATAAAAATTGTGTATATTTGAGGTGTACAACATGATTCTATATAAGCATATGTTGTGAAATTATCACGATCAAGCTAATTAACACATCTATCACCTTACCTAGTTATCAAATTGTGTGTGTGGTAATAACACTTTAGATCTACTATCTTAGCAAATTTAAAATATGTTATACAGTATTATTAACTGTAGTCACCATGTTATACATACTCAAAACTTATTCATACTATAGCTGAAGTATTGTACCTTTTTACCCACATCTCACCATTTCCTCACCACCATGCCATTCTTTGCTTCTGCGAGTTCAGCTTTTCTAGATTCCACATTTGACTGAGATCATATAATATTTGTCTTTTTTTGTCTGGCTTATTTTACTCAGCATCATGTCCTCCAAGTTCATCATGGCAGGATTTTCTTGTGTTTTATGGCTGAATAATATTGGTGTGTGTGTGTGTGTGTGTGTGTGTGTGTGTGTGTGTGTGTGTTCATAAGGTCATTCATCCATCAACAAACACTTAGATTGTTTCTGTATCTTGGCTATTGTGAACAATACTGCAATAAATATGGGAGTTGCAAACATCTCTTCAAGATATGTATTTTCCAATGGATATATACTCAGAAGTGGGGTTTCTATTTTTTAATTTTTTGAGGCAACTTCATACTGTTTTTCCTAATGGTTACACCAATTTATATCTCCACTAATAGTACACAGGGTTCCTTTTTCTCCAAACCCTTGACAACACTTGTTATCTCTTTTTGTTTTTATGACAACCATCCTAACAGGTGTGAGGTGCTATCTCATACTCAGAGTTGCATTATTCAATGCAATTTGCATTTGCATTATTCAACGCAGTATGATTTGCATTTCCCTCATAATTAGTGATGTTGAGCACCTTTTCATATACCTGTTAGCCATTTGTATGTCTTCTTTGGGAAAATGTCTGTCTGTTCTGGTCCTTTATCCATTTTTAAATTGGGTTATTTAGATTTTTGAGTTGTATGTGTTTCTTATGTATTTTGGAGATTAACCACTTGTCATATATGGTTTGCAAATATTTTCTTCCATTCAGATTGCTTTTGTTGATTGTTTTCTTTGCTGTGCAGAAGCTTTCTAGTTTGATATAGTCCCATTTATATTTTTTGCTATTAAAGACCAAGCCAATTGTCATACAGAAAGTTCCACATTGTGATTATATCATTGTTTCCTCATGAAGCAATTTATCATGTTCCTCTAGCTTGATATTTCTTGTGAAATGGAAGTTAGATATAAGAGCTTGACTAAATTCAACTTAAATGTTCCATTGGTATATTGAATACTGCAACATAATAAGAGCACAGAGTGGCCAATTGTTCCAACATCTGTGATGTAATTTTATCACGTGGGTAAGGTAGTAACCAAGTATGTCATCTTGTAACCTATGGGTGATATTTTGTCATCTTGTAAAAACCTGGTTCCTCATTAACTGTTCACTTAATGGATTTAACATCTGTTGAGAATGTTTACCTTAATCAATTACTTCCTTAGGGGATTGTAGAATAAAACGTATATTTCTGATTACCTCTTTCAGTGACCAATTTTCAAAAAGGTTGAAAGTCCAAAATTTTAAGTCTCATACTTTATTGTAATGGGAGAGTACTAACCTTCTATTTTCTTCTGTTTTCAGCAAAATGGGAAGCCACATTTTTATGAGAAGCCGGTTGTTGAATCCTTTGAGGAAGCACCTCTTCATGTTATGGTCTTCACTTATATGGGATATGGAATTGGAACCCTATTCGGCTATCTCAGAGACTTTTTGAGAAACTCGGGAATAGAAAAATGCAATGCAGCTGTAGAGCGAGAAGAACAAAAAGTATGTATGCACATCTCCCTGGATCTTTGTCAATGCTGTTCTTCTCTAAAATGTTCTCTCAAGTAGTGATGCATGTGCAGATACTAAAAAGAGTGAGGAGCTCAGGAACTCCTCAGGATAAATACTATTTATTTCTACCCCTAGACCCCATCCCTTGTGTGTTCATGGACTTGTTTTATGCAAATATTTATTGAGTAACTACCATTCACCAGATAGTAAACTAAGAGTTTCTTCACACACTATCATATTTAACTTTTATAATAACCCCATGAGATAGATATTAAAATACCATTTTAGAGATTTTTAAAAAATCATAATATAAGAGCAAGACACATGGATGGGGCTATATTCTGGTCTTCTAGTTGCAAGATGTGTATTATTTATGTTTAACCCTGGAATATAAAAGTGTGTCTAAATGAAGTGTGAGATTTTTATTTCCTCCAAATCAGGGCTTTTCAACATTGGAACTATTGATATTTTGGACTGGATAATTCTTTGGTGTGGGAGGCTGCATGTGCATCGTAGAATCTTTAATAGCATACCTAGCCTCTACCCACTAGATGCCATTAGCACTCTCCCACATACTTGTGACAATCAAAACTGCCTCCAGACATTGCCAAATGTCTAATGGGCTGCAAAATTACCTCTGATCTAAATACTTTCGATAGTTAACCTACAAAAGTCTATATCATCCTCTTTTCACATCGAGCTAACAGAACAGCCTGGAAAACATTTAAAGATATGCAAAGAGTCTGCATTTTGTTAACATGATTTTCAAACTGGTTCAAATGATTTATGATATCATGAACCTTTTATTCCTAAAAATTGCTTTGGAATACTATGAGTGTGATCACAAATTATTTGACATGATGGAGCTTTAAACACATCTAAACAAAAAGGATAGGCGAGGCATGAATTTCAATATAACGAGGGAATCTCAAATCCTGTAACTTAGCAACTAGTACCTATGGTAAGATAAACACTTATTACAGTAATGCTTCCATGAACAAATCTCATGGGCATTTTTTTTTGAAATTGCCTTAAGTCAAGTGTATCACCTCCAACAGAAAATAAGGCCCAGGTTTATTATTATAATTCCTCCTACTTTTAGCAAGTATGTGAGCAGATGCTCTATGCCAGGTAATGGCTACTAATAGAGAAGAAAAGACAGTTCTTGCCATCAGAGAATTTGAAGCCTGGTGTGCAAAAACAGACTCATAAGCAAAGCATCTGACAAAAAGTGATGATGGGGAGGAGTGTGATGTGGGAATTGGGAATCTGTGTCCTGCGATCCGTTTTAGGAAGTCAGGAAGCCATGATGCTGGTGCTTGAATGGTGAGCAGGAATTTGCCTAGTGATCAAGGGCACAAAGAAAGACATTCTCAGAAAAGGGCACTGCCTGTGCCAAGGTATTCATTAACTTGTTAATCAAGTCAGATTCTCTTTGAGCATGCATTTTTGCCAGCCACCATGCTACAATCAGGGATATAAGCATAACCAGGGCAGATAGGGTTCTTGCCTTTAGAGAGCTAACCATTAAAAAATAGAATGTGATAAGAGATACTATAGAGGTAAGTAGAGGATGTCAAGAGAGCCAAAAAGAAAAAAACATGGAACCCGAACTTGATGGTCAGTGAAGGCTTATGGGAGGAAGAGAAAGTTAAATTGAGATGTGATGACTCGAGAGTAAGTAATAAAGGATAAGGCAAGATGGGACAGAAGGAGTCTTCAGGAAGAGGAAGATTGGTGTGAAATGGTCCAGCTGTAAGAGAAAGCATTGTACATTCAAGGAACCAAGAATTCCAATGACTGCAGGGCTGTGAGAGTGGGAGTATGCAGGGAGAGGATTGAGAGGCAAGTAGGGGCCAGACCATAATGGGTTTTTATAAGCCATGGATATTTATTATAAGAACAATGGGAAGGCATTGAAGGATTTCAGGCAAAGGAATGCAGTTTTGCAGATTAGAAAGATCATGTTCATTACCCCATGAAACAGGGATTGCAGGAGGATAACATAGAGACCAAAGAAACCAGTTAAAAGGCTGATGTAGAAATCCAGATTAAAAAAACAAACAAACAAAAAACCTAAGTGATAACTTGGGTAGGACCATGGTAGTGATGATAACTGGGATGGTAATAAGAGATATTTAAGAAGGTAGTAGGAGATTATTGGTTTGATTTGAGAAATTAGAGAGATGGACATATCAAAGACCACACCTAGGCTTATGACTTGGGCAGCTGAGGAGACAAGAAAGTGGTGTCATTCACTGAAATGAGGGATAGAGGAAAAAGATCCAGAGGAGGGGAAAAGTGATTAATTCATCCTTTGACAAGCTGAGTTTGAAAAAATGGCAGCTAGAGATAGAGATCTAGACTTCCAGAGAAAAGTCTCAGATGGCATCTTCCATATATCTTGAGCATATCAACATTAATCAAACCCAAAGAAGTAGATGAGCTCTCCCAAGGAAAGTCTATAGAGAAAAAAGAGAGAAAGGGAGAGAAGAGAACAAAAAACTTCAGAGAATTTTATAGACGTCAGAGATGGAATTCCAATTCTAGACTAGAAGAAAAGTGACACCAGAAAACCCTTATAATGGTTTAGGAAAGAAAAAATTTGTGTTTGAACTGAGGAAGAAAAGGGAACTAATTTGGGAAGTAGTATCAACAAGACTTGAAATTATATAGGAAATAATATAGAGGGAGGAATGCCAAATTTCTACTTTGGTCCGACATGAGGATGATAGTGGCATACCCATCACAACAAATGGTCTTATTTTGGCCAAAAAAGAGGTCACAGACACAGTTTTGAGGTATAAAGATTTTTGAATGGTAAAGGATATCGAAGCAGTTAAATCAAGCAGGGAACAATTATCCATGCTCCCAGAGAAAGATGAGGTTTCCCAGGTCCTAGCAGAGCTGATAATGAACCTGGGAAGTTGGAAGGAGGAAGCAAGTTATTTTAAACAATTCTTACAAGGATCTCCACAGCCTCCACCCCTGACACAAGCTGGTCTTTTCTAGAAGCTCTTATCACCAACCTGCCTGCTCCCTGGGTATAAGTAGCATGCACTAACTCAGTACATTACAGAATATTTGCTGAAACAAGGTGTCAGTCAAATTTAAATTTCTCAGGGTGGCATCACATGGCAGGTTTGGGCTTCAGATGTGCCATCTATCTTCTAGCCTGTTCCAATATTTTAGCTCTATCAATCCAAAGGGGCTAGTTTTGGGTTTCCTAAAGCACTTCTTACTTTCAAGCAGAATATATATATATACTAGGGGCCCGGTGCACAAAATTCGTGCACTGGGTGTGTGTGTGGGGGGAGTGTCCCTCAGCCCAGCCTGCCCCCTCTCACATACTGGGAGCCCTCAGGCGTTGACCCCCATCACCCTCCAATCGCAGGATCGGCCCCTTGCCCAGGCCTGACGCCTCTGGCCTAGGCGTCCGGCCCGGGCAGCGGGGACCTGCAGTGGCAGCGGGGGCGGGGGGGGGGGGGGCCGTGATCGCGTGGGCTCTGCCCCTGCCCCTGCAGGACGCCTCTGGCTGAGGCCTCCGGCCCGGGCAGCGGGGACCCACAGCTGCAGCGGCCCCACGATCGTGGGCTTCGCTTTAGGCCAAGGCAAGGGACCCCTAGCTCCTGGGACTGCCAGCTTCGACCGTGCCCAGCTCCCATTGCTGGCTCCACCCCTACTTCCTGCTATCACTGGCCAGGGTGGAAAAGGCACCTGATTCTCCGATCATGCCCCCAGCTCTTAGCTCCTGCCCCCCAGCTCTTGGCTCCCCCCTGGGTTTCCAATCACTGTCAGTGGCAGGGGGCTTCTTCCTGCTTTCCCTTTCGCCTCCCTGCATTGTGCCTGCATATGCAAATTAACCGCCATCTTGTTGGCAGTTAACTGCCAATCTTAGTTGGCAGTTAATTTGCATATAGCCCTGATTAGCCAATGAAAAGGGTAGCTCGTACGCCAATTACCATTTTTCTCTTTTATTAGTGTAGATATGCACAAATTGGTTCTCAGCACAGATAACTCTAAGATGGTTGAGGGCAAGAAGGTTATAGGCATGTGCTCTTGGGATCAATGGCTGTACACTTGGGAGGGAGTGAAGGGGAAAGATGGTGCAGGTGATTTGTGATGCAGTCAGGGAGATCTTGAGGTGGGAGGGCCCTTCAGAAGTGTTGAGAGAGGGGATTGAGCCTTCAATGATGATAGATGGGGGCTACGTCCAGAAAGGGATTTGACCTTGAGCCGGGCAGTTCCCTTCTTTGAGCTGTCAGCCTCCAACACTCTGAGCATTGAGGAAGGAAGGGATGCTTTAGTCCTAAACAATGAGATAGGCACAGGGCATAGCAGCCTGTCTCTAATACCTCTCACTATTGCTGCAAGAACTGCTTGAATCGCCTCTCAGGGAAAAGGCATTGCATTCAGTAAGATAGCGTGTTGTATTTCTTTACAAAATAAATAATGTCCCACCCATTTGATCTCTGTGAAGTAGAGAGCATCATCAGTCAATTGACTCTCCTTAATAGATATTCCTTTTATGTGGCACCCTTTTTATTATGTGTTTCTTCCTTTTGAGCACTGTTAGATTAGAGGCTCTCAGAACAACAAGTCCTAATTAACTGCAATGGCTGCAATCACTATATACTTTTTTATGGGACTTAGTCACTAGATACTCTATCTCCAGGCTGACCTTTATCCTTTTAATATTGCCTCTAGCCCTGCACTTCTGACAGTAACCTTACTCTGTGAAAATAAGCTATCTGAGGCACATCTTGAAGTCTCTGGCTGCTTTTCAATGACCGCTGGTTCTTTTAGCTGAAATGAGCATTATTCTATTCTCAAAGCTGGTCATTAGGAGTGCAGAATAGATTGTCCCATAAGACAGACCTGCCATTCACAAAATGACATCAGGAAAGAAAGCACGTCCACAAAGTTATGGTGGACAAGAGTTATTATGGTTTTAAAAATATCATAAATGGATGCTGTGACTTATGATTACACTCTTTGACTCTTAGTTTTCAAATTTTGATCTTATTTTTAATAAAATTTTATATGTTTAAAGTGTACAACATGGTCAAACTAATGGACATATCCTTTTCCTCACTTTCTTGTTAATCAAATATAAGCATTTTTTAATTCAGTTTCTCTATTTTCTCTCACTGGGATTACTTCTGTCATACCAAACCATCCATTCAAACTAAACTGTTGCCCAAATTTAGACTCCCTTTTTTATTTTTCTTCTTTTTGATTTCTAGCCCAAACTCTCTGAAGTTTATTCCAAAACATGAAGGCTCTGATTCATTAGTATAAACTAAGTGAAAAGAATAGAAAAATAAAAATCTCTTTTCCAGAGAGCACTAAAAATATCACAGGCCCAGGACACCTGGTACCTCCCATAGACTCCATCAACAATCAGAAGACACTGGCAAGGAAAAGAACGATACAGACAGATATGTGGTTTAAGTATGTCTGCTTAAATCCTTCTTTTAACTTTTAATTTTGGAGAAACATGTGTCTTTTTTAAAATAAAAGGTAATTTATGAAAGTTGAATTGTAATTTATGAAAGGCCTCTAGGTTAATTACTTTCTCAATGAGGTAATGGCCCAACTTCTCAAAAACAAGAAGATGTAAGCAAATATAATCAAGTAAATGTCAAGCATCACCAGAGACTTTAAAATCTTCACGCACAGCCACATTTCTCAATCTTTATAGTTGTTAACATGTTCATCAAGACTTCTTCTAATGACACCAGACTGTTATAGAACATTTTAATTGCAATTTTGTGTTCACATTAGATCCAGACAGTCCCCCAGTGCCCCTACAAGTAAATTCCAGACATTTCTTGCCCTTTTGAAGAGACTTTTACATCCACATGGGAGAAAGAGGGCTCAGCAAGTTGTAGCTATAGGAATGTTTAAGACACATCTCCAAATGTTTACATGAATTAAAACGTCTTTTGCACCCTGATGCAACAGCCTGATTCTCCCAGAGAGACTTTCTTCTGAGTAATTTGAAGTACAGGGTCCATTAAGATCACTGGGTATGAGATATGATTTTGTCCAAAACAAACAGATGGTCTTCCTGTTTGGACCTGGGTGGGTCTAAACTCAGAGAGCTGTATTGGTTTTTTTCTGGGAACTTAACATGCTGGCCAGAAACTTGTAGGATGGTAATATCAGACCAGTTCTTAGCCTTGGCTGCACATTGGAATCACTTGTAAAGCTTTAAAAGGTACTAATATGTGAGCTTTACCTCCAGATATTGGGATTTTATTGTTTTGTGGTGAACCTTGGTTGATGGGGTTCATAAAAGCTTCCCAGGTGATTCTCCTATGCAGCCTAATTTAAAAACCAATCTGTGCAGCAATGCTTCTCAAACTTTCCTGTGCATTCAAATGGTCTGGAGATCATGTACCTTCTCCTTTAATAGCTTTGACTTGGGGCTAAGATTTTGCATCTCTAACAAGCTTCCAGGTAATGCCAGTTCGGCTGGTCCAAGGACCATAAGTTGACCCTTCTCAAAGGTATCACCTGAGAGCTTATTAGCAAACTCTTTATTTTACCACTAGAGGCCCCATGCACAAAAATTCGTGCACTTGGTGGGGTGGGGGTGGGGGTTCCCTCAGCCCGGCCTGCACCCTCTCACAATCTGGGACCCCTCGGGTAGGGTCCCTAGGCCTGACCTTAGACCAGGGCCTATCAGGGCTTTCCTTCCCCCAGCTGCAGGCAGCTGGCCCCAACCCCGCCGCTGCCACTGTTTGCCATCTGTGCAGTGCTGCACCCCCTCCCCTGCCACCAGTGGCCTCCCTCTGCAGGAAATAGGCTGGGGTACGATGGCTTGGCTGGCCTGGGCTTCCCTCTTTCTTTGCTGGGGGCAGGGCCAGCCATGCGAGGGGCCATCTGCCTACCTGATCTCCCCTAACCACTGGCCTGCCTACCTGATTGCCCCTAACCACTCTGCCTGCCTGCCTGATTGGCCCTAACTGCCTGCTTGGGGGTGAAGCCAGCCCAGCGAGGGGCCATCTGCCTACCTGATTGCCCCCTAACTCCTTGCCTGCCTACCTAAACACTCCTAACGCTGGTCTGCCTACCTGATCACCCATAACCACTCTGCCTGCCTGCCTGATTGCCCCTAAACGCTTGCTTGGGGGTGGGGCCAGCCTGGTGAGGGGCCTTCTGCCTACCTGATCTCTCCTAACTTCTGGTCTGCCTACCTCAGTGGTCAGCAAACTGCGGCTCGACAAACCAGGGCTCATGAGCCACATGTGGCTCTTTGGCCCCTTCAGTGTGGCTCTTCCACAAAATACTGGCTCTTCCACAAAATACCGACTTCTGTGCATGAGCCACGAAGTTTCAATCACACTGTATGTGCACGCCTGCACATGGTATTTTGTGGAAGAGACACACTGAAGGGGCCAAAGAGCCCCATGTGGCTCGCGAGCTGCAGTTTGCCGACCACAGGCTTACCTGATCACCCCTAACTGCTGGTCTGCCTACCTGATCACCCCTAACCACTCTGCCTGCCTGCCTGATTGCTCCTAACCACTTGCTTGAGGGCAGGGACAACCTGGCAAGGGGCCATCTTCCAGTGCTGGCAGCTGGAGGAAGGAAGGCCTACGCTTGCATGAATTTTGTGCGTCGGGCCTCTACTACACTCAAATGACAGAACACCACTGTGCAACTATTGAAAGGAATGAAATCCTGCACTGGATTGTAAAGATATCCAGATATATAGTTAGATTTAGAAAAGTGATTCACACACATGTTTGATATGATCTCATTTAAATTAAGGAAAGGACATAATAAGTACAAAGGAATATATCTATAATTAAGTGCACAAAAAGACAGAAAAGATGAATGAAGAGCCTGCTTTTGATCATTATTTTCATAATAATAAAAGTAAAAACAAACAAACATGAGTTTTAGGAAGGGCTCTGCATTAGGGCTGGTGATGACCCACCCACTCCTCACATTGGCTTAGTAGTAGTTGGTATACATTAGCAAAGCTCTATCTTATTGAGATCAATCAGCCCTGCCTATTAGGACAGATGCCTTCTTGCAAAGGAAAGCAGAAAGTTCTATATTGTAAAAGAACTAAAAAATGATTTGACTAACATTTTAATGACACATTAGAAATTATCTTTGTGTGTTGTATACATGGGCATATGTATGTATACATTTGAATATTTTATTATATATATACTAGAGCAGTGATGGTGAACCTTTTGAGCTCAGCGTGTCAGCATTTTGAAAAACCCTAAGTTAACTCTGGTGCCGTATCACTTATAGAAACTTTTTGATATTTGCAACCATAGTAAAACAAAGATTTATATTTTTGATATTTATATATTTGATATATATTTGATTTATATATATTTGATATATATGATATATATTTGATTTATATATTTGATATTTTATATATTTAAATGCCATTTAACAAAGAAAAATCAACCAAAAAAATGAGTTTGCGTGTCACCTCTAACATGCATGTCATAGGTTCGCCATCACTGTACTAGAGGCTCGGTGCATAAAATTCATGCACAGGGGGTTGTCCCTCAGCCCAGCCTGCACACTCTCCAATCTGGGACCCCTCAAGGGATGTCCGACTGTACATTTAACTTCTGAGAGACTGGAAAATTTCCTTTCAAGGAAGTTTGCATAGCTAGACTCTAGTCAGCAGTACCTGAGAGATCTTGCTACCTTCCCATTTTGATATGTTGACATCACCAGCATATTTTTTAATTTTTGCCAATCAGATAGCTGTACATATTTTTGTTCTTGTCTTAATTTGCATTTCCTGATTAAGAGTGAGATGGAGGCTCTTTTGATATGGTTATTGGTTGGTAACTTATACTTACTCTTCTAGATTGCCTATTCATAACCTTTGCTCATAATTTTATTAAATTATTTTTCTTACTGATTTAGAGCAGTTCCTTTTATATATTCTTATATTAATAATTTGTTAAATGTATTTTAAAGATTTATCTAATTCTGCTTCTTGCCTTTTAACTTATTCTATATTATATTTAGCTGTACATACAGTTTCAATTTTTTATGTCATATGCATCAAACATTTCTTTTATGTTTTCTTCATTGTTGTTATGATTATTATTATTTTGCTGTTAATTTTTTTCTTTGAGGAGGGGGAGTTAATCATGTTTAGGAAAGCACTTTTTAATCTCAAAATTACAACACACTTTTCTTTCATTTTATTTGGTATTTTTATGATTTGGGGTGTTAATATATTTAATTCAAAAATTCATCTAAAATTTATTTCTTTGTGCTGTGTGAGGTAGGATGACTATTTTTAAAAGATATATTTTAAATCATCTCAATTAAACAGATGGTTATTTTTTACCCACTGATTTAAAATATTAATCTGCCTACTTTTAGATAAATATACAAGTTTTAGGTAAGTCTTAAAGATTTTCTCTCTGTATATAATTTAGAATTAGCTTGTCAGGTACCGGATTTTAAGAAAAAAAATTGTTATTTTAATTAGCAATACATTAAACTTATAGGTTAACTTTTGAAAACTTGACATTTTAATAATATTTAGTCTTCCCTTTCAGAAACATGATACATCTCTCCATTTATTTAGATATTTCTAATGTTCTTTTTATATTTTGTAATTTTCTTTATTCTAAAGTTCTATTATTTCCTCGTTTACTATTATTTGGTTATGATTTTTTTATGGTGGTGCTACTTGAATGCTATCTTTTATCCCTATCCTATATTCTAATTAGTTATTGATGACATATAGGAAAGCTATTGATATTTTCATATTAATTTTAAATGTTACCACCTTAATAAATTCTCTTCTTAGTTGTCACAGATTCTCAGATCGTTGTATTGCGATTTCTTCTCTTTTTTTTCATTTATTCACAGAGTATTCTGTGACAGTAGTCAACATGTATTCTCATTGAATTCTTAGGCACCTATGAAATAGGAATTTTTATTCCCATTTTACCCATGAGAAAACTGAGCCCACGAGGGCTAAAAAACTGGCTTTAGGTTACATAAGTGGTAAGTGGCAGAGCCAGATTCACATGCCTGTATCTTTAACCTCATTCACTCCACCTCTGCACCAGCGACTCTGTCAGGTGCTGTGCTTTTTAACATATTACTGATGATCTTCACCACAGGTAGGCTTTATGATCTCCACTTTATGAAGAGCAAATTAACATCAGAGAACTTAATTGACCTATTCCAGATCATATAGCAAATAAAAAATGGAGCTGGCTTCAAACTCAGGTCAGTCTGCATAGCACTTGATTTCATCATGGGTTGGCATCATCAAGGTTTATATGTATCATTTATTCCCTAATTAAATTATCAAGCCCTTGAGTGCTGAAATCATGTGCCACACCTGGAACTTAGATGTTAGTGGACAGATATGTTATTTGGACCTTAGATCAAATTTTTCCATTGAAACGAGTTATTTTTAAAAACAGCTATTTTCCGGGCTAACCTCAAAGGCCCATTTGGTTAAAGATCAATGTGCTAGTGGAGCCCACAGGATTCAGGAAGGACAAACGAGGTCTTCCTCTACATTCAGGGGACAGCCTAGACCTGGGTAAATTTGAGATGGTATTGCAATTCTTTGTAAGTTTTCAATGTGTGCCATGAAAAACTATAAACTGTCCTTTAGGTCCATCACAACAAACTTGTTCATTATGTTATTTGAGTCCTTTTAACTTATTTTTTGTCAACTCAAACTTACAATTTCTGAGAAATGTATGTTAATGGAGCTAATTTCCTGAGGGAACAGGAGGGCCCTGGGGAAAGGCTTTGTGGAAGCCCTTCTTGTGCTACTGGTTAGACCCAGTCATCTCCTGAGCTGGTCCATTCCACGAGAAAACATATAGAATCTGAAGGGTTTAATGACTGGTAACTTCACCCAAGCCATGATCTCTTCTGTCACTTTAGCCTCTGGTCTTCAGTGACAATAGAATCACTTTTGGGGTGATATTTTTGATTATCTATAAGATAGAATGCTCATAACCACATACTGGGGCAATCCACTGCATGTGAATTTGAAGGATGGTTGGGCTCCTATGCTGGTCACATTTGTAAGTTGAAAAATATCATTCCAAGTGCATTTGCTCTTAAATAGTTAATGATCCTGATATAGGTTTAATTATGATTTAAAGCTACAAGGTAATGATAATTAGTTATACCTTTTTATGCTCTAACAAGGAAATGGACATATATTTGAGATAAGAGGGGATTGTGCGATTCTAGGAAAATTTTTTCTAAACTATTTCTTCTTTTATTTAATAACATGTTTACAGCGTGTTTACTATCCTTCAGATTATACTATATCCCCAAACATTATTTGTCTTTCTATTCCTAATTTTTTAATTTCTTATTTGAAATACATCTTATAAACTCATTTCAGCTAGAGAAAAGAGACAACTAGGTCCTTAAGGAATATTTCTGGACTTTGAATAAAATTACGGTTTTAGACTTTATGATAAATCTTACTCAAGGTAAAAATTACCCATTGGTTTAGGAGAGAACTGAACAGTTGATTTAGGAAAACAGTTGGCTTTAGGTAGAAAATAACCAAAATATTATGTCTTCAAAATTAAGATAAAAATTAATTTCAGATATTGAACCACAAGATGCACAGATACCAGGGCAGAGGGAACATGGAAATCATAGAGTTCAAATACCTATTTGACAAGTGAGGAAAATCAGATCCAGCAAAGGGACCTGAACTCTGGTCCACCTCCCTCCTCACTCACTCTCCTCAAGCTGGCACCTGCCTCAGCTTTTCCAAGCTTCCCTCTAAAACACCAGCAATGATGAAAAACATGACCAATATGGAAAAGTAAGGCCAACAGATTGCCAGACCATTGAGTACTGTCCACTCACCATAAGGAACTTGACATTGACTCAAGAAAACAACTTGAGGCTTCTCATCATTGATGCTTTATGAAGATATGCCATCATGGACCCTGAGGGAAGGAAAATACTAACTCCACTATGTATATATATATATAATTTATTTCAAAGAGGACGGGAGAGGGAGAGAGAGAGATAGAAACATCAATGATGAGAGGGAATCATTGATTGGTTGCCTCCGCAAGAACCACACTGAGGATCAAGTACGCAACCCAGGCTTGTGCCCTGACCCGGAATCAAACTGTGACTTCCTGGTTCATAGGTCGATGCTCAACCACTGAACCACACTGGCCAACCCTTCTCCTTCTTTTTCACCTTTTACTCCTCTTCCATTTCTCCTCCTTCTTTCAATCATACAACTCCGATTAGATCTTCTGAATTTGTTCTTCATATCTCTTGGCTTTTCCTTAATTTTGTTGCTGTCCTTTCTCATTAGGCTCTGAAAAACGTAGTCAGTTTATTATCCTAGCTTATTAATTTGCTCTTCAGCTGTGTCCATTATACTTTTAAATCTGTTATCTTTTTAAAGAACACACTATTTTGTTTTGTCTCTCTAAATATATCTTATATAGGTATGTAAATACATATATAAATAATCATTCTTCTGTTTTCTCTTTTGCCTTTCTCTAGAATGTTATTTCTTCTGCTTATTAAATTTTGTGCCTCTTATTGTGCTAATTTTCCTTAAATAGTAGTGGCACTTTGCTTTATGCTCCTCTGTGTATTTAGAATTCTTATTTGCCCACATATCCCCTTATCTTGAGGGACTGTAGAGGGGAATAGAATGAGATGCCAGGAACAGTAGCTTGTGTTCTTGCTGTGTGGGCTTCCCACATTGGGTCATTGCTCTTCTGTTCAGCCCTTGTTTCCCACCACAGTGCTTTGTCCTGTGGATAATATTACTGCTTCTTACTTACTGACCCAAGAAAAGGAGGACAAAGAGAGGTAGCTCTCCAGTTATTCATCCTGAGTATCAACTTCATACAGGTATTGACTGTCAGCTTGACACTCTGCTACAGGTCACTTACGTCCACACAAGTCTCTGCAAATGTTTTAAAGCTATAGTTCCCTGTGGTCTTATTTCTCCATCGATCAGATCTTAATTCATTTTCTATCTTTTGTGATCCTTTAACATTTCTGACTTATGATACTTATGATACTCTTGACTGTTTTCTGGCATTTATAGATTCATTTTGTTCTTAAATTCCTATTTTTTGTTATTTCATAGGACTTTTAGATGAGGGGTAGAATATGTACAAGTACTAAATCCACTATGTTTATTCAACATCCCTCTAATTTCTGAATAAGAAAAAATAAATTTAGTCATTTTTCCTTTGTGTTTCTCGTATTTCTAAGGACTGTTTATAATACAGTTATTCTTTTCAACAAAAAAGAAAACACAAACATATTTTATTATTATTCTGAGCTCAACCCTGTTAAGAGAAACAGCTATTTTCCAAAAGAAAATAATGATATAAAAGTAAATGTTAGGTGAGAACAGAAGTGTCAATGTAGGAACAAATGAATAATGGTGCTTGTTAATGATTTTTCTCTCTTGACAAATTCATGATTCTATTTGCTAGTGAATGGAAATGTAGTTAAATAAAACAAAAATGGATATGCTTCCAAATTTGGTGGTATTTTTTTTTACAATGGACTATGGGTATGTTCTCTTTGATTCCTTATAATCACCCTAATCCTGCAGCATGATTTATCAAAAAGAGCATTGGTTTTAGAATAAAGTTCAATTCCCAATTTTTCCATTTAAATGTTTTGCCTCTCTATTAATTTGTCTATAAAACTTGGATAGAAATACCTGTAACACTTGGAAAATTATGAAGCACCCTACAGGCTTAAAGGTGGAAAAAGAAAAGTTGTCATATTGCAGAAAAAAAACAATCCATATTTGTAACTGCATTTTTCAGTTTTGCTGAATCCTCCTGTAGCCTACCCCTAAAATGATGGTGTCCTTAGAGCCTCGGGTTCACTCTCACATCTAGTCATTTGTGTCAGGAAGAAAAATGAACAGTGAGTAGGTCAAGTGACAAAATAAATCTACAGGTAGATCAAGATATTGCCATGCTATTGCAATGCTGTCCTATTGCAACGTTTGTTTTTGCAATATCTAGTCAAGTTTCATTTTCTGGTGTAGTTAAAATGCCGTGGGAGGCTTACCTTAGACTAGAGGACATTGACCTTTGCAAGGTATTGACTGCTCCTGAATAAACCTCACTGATGCTCAAAGGAATGGGGTGGGGTGAGAGCACACCCATGCAGTGGTAGGAAGACTCACAGGTGAGGAGGAGGAGGAGGCAAAGAACAAGCAAGGTAGTTCTTTCCTGGACCAGATCTTGAGTTCTAAATAGGTTTCCAAGCTCAACTATCCTTCTCAGGAACATGTAGACTGCTAAGCTTGATTTTCAGATCTAGACTAGTACTCATATGACCCACAAAGAAATGACTCTGTATAGTAAAAAAAAAAAAAAAGGAGGGGCCATCCTTTTGACCAAGAAGTTTCAGATGCCTAATTAATAAAAGTTTATTTTTAATGTAAAGGTCATTTTCTAGCAGAAAATTTTCTCTAATCCTGCAAAATAGCTTAAAATCCCTGTATTTTGCCTTCAGAGCATATATCCCAATTAAGAGCTAGCTGCTGGTTTTCTTACCAGCAGAAATTTTGGATCTCTGGGCCAGAAACCAGAAAGGTTTGGCAGAATGGAGTATTTTCCCACCTTCCCTCAGGGTCCATGGTGGCATAACATTATAAGGCATCGATGATGGGAAGCCCCAAGTTGTTTTCTCAAGTCAATGTCAAGTTCCTTCTGGTGAGTGGACAGTACTCCATGGTCTGGCAATCTGTTGGCCTTACTTTTCCATATTGGTCATATTTTTCATCATTGCTGGTGTTTCAGAGGGAAGCTTGGAAAGCTGAGGCAGGTGCCAGCCTGAGGTCACCCTGAAGTGACTGCTGGAAGAGTGTGTGAAGTGGGAGGTGAACCCAAGTTCAGGTCCCTTTGCTGGATCTGATTTTCCTCACTTGTCAAATGGGTATTTGAACTCTATGATTTCCATGTTCCCTCTGCCCTGGTATCTATGCATCTTGTGGTTCAATATCTGAAATTAATTTTTATCTTAATTTTGAAGACATAATATTTTGGTTATTTTCTACCTAAAACCAACTGTTTTCCTATATCAACTGCTCAGTTCTCTCTTAAAACAACGGGTAATTTTATCTTGAGTAAGATTTATCATAAAATCTAAAACCATAATTTTATTCAGAGTCCAGAAATATTCCTTAAGGACTTACTTGTCTCTTTTCTATGGATGGAATGAGTTTATATGATGTATTTCAAATAAGAAATTAAAAAATTACAAATAAAATGACAAATAATGTTTGGGGATATACTGTAATCTGCAGGATAGTAAACACTCTGTAAAAATGTTATTAAATCAAAGAGGAAATAGTTTAGAAAAAATTTTCCTGGAATTGCACAATCCCCTTTTCTCTCAAAAACATGTCCATTTCCTTGTTAGAGCATAAAAAGGTATAATTTATTATCATTACCTTGTAGCTTTAAATCATAATAAAACTTACATCAGGATCATTAAGTATTTGAGAACAAATGCACTTGGAATGATATTTTTCAACTTACAAATGTGACCAGCATAGGAGCCCAACCATCCTTCAAATTCACATGCAGTGGATTGCCTCAGTATGTGGTTATGAACATTCTATCTTATAGATTATCAAAATGTCACCCCAAAAGTGATTCTATTGTCACTGAAGACCAGAGGGTAAAGTGACAGAAGAGATCATGGCTTGGGTGCAGTTACCAGCCATTAAACCCTTCAGATTCTATATGTTTTCTCATGGAATGGACCAGCTCAGGAGATGACTGGATCTAACCAGTAGCACAAGAAGGGCTTCCACGAAGCCTTTCCCCAGGGTTCTCCTCTTCTCTCACGAAATTAGCTCCATTCTACCAGGGGAAGGAGAACAAATAATTCAAAGAGGATGGGCAGGAGGATAAGGAAACCCATTCCCAATTATTCAGTGGCTCCCCATTGTCTCCAGGACAACGTGTGAGTTCCTTCTTTTGACACTTAAGGCTCCCACTTTCTGTGTCAGCTGACACTACAGCTTCAACTACACCACAGGGAAAAAAGAGGATGGAATCAGAGAGGTAACAGGGACCCAGACCAATCAAACAAGATGCTAGCTTTGATTCCCAGTGAGGTGGGGGCTGTTATACATTCAGAGCAAAGAGTAACAAGAGCTGCCATATCTTTTATTTAATTAACCAAAAGTTGGTCTTGCCTGCAACGTCCACTGAGATATTGTGTCCATGCCAGATGTCCTTGATATTTGGTCTAATCCAAAACGTTCATACTTAGAAAACATCCCTCAATTTAAACAACCCATAACATTCATTTCAACTTGTGGTTTACAGGATTCATACATAAAAAATACTATCATGTTTTATGGGTCCAATAATTGCGTTTGGGTGTATTGCAAAAAAATAACCCTTCTCACCTCAGTAGCCTAGTTGGTAATGACACATGGAGTGAGGCAAATGTGTCAGTGTGGGCCAAGTGTCTCCATGGGCATTTTTATACATGACCAAGTGACCTGCAAGAGTTTTATTTCTTACTCATTCTTCTCAAATACACCCTACATTTCCAGCACATGGACCTCTTCACCCTCATGGGGCCAAGCATCCCTGCCAATAGCAATCTCCTTCTACCGTTAGTGTCCCTCCACATAAAGCCGCCTTGATTCCTCCAGCAAGATGGCTCTCTCCCTCTAGCTCTAACCTTACAAATGCCCAGTGTACTTGGCTTAGGCCAAGATTTTGCGTTTTCTGCCTGGTACTTATTATTAGGAATTAAATGACAACATAGATATATCTTGCTTTGAACCTCAGCTGGATTGCACACCCCTCAGGCACGGATCACATTTTATACAGCAAAACAGTGCTATTATTTAAACTGTGATAGAAGCCAGGTGCCTCCACAAACTCAACTAATTTTCTAGCCCTGGACTATATACTAGCCAGATAGATACCTGCTTACAGTTTGGCAAACAGGTCCAAAGTTCAAGTTCATCCACATTTCTAAATACACAAATGAGTTGCAATATTCATGTTTTTAAAAAGTTAAGACCATATTAATATCCAACCAGTTTTTTTCCAACTAAACTGTTTTGGACATATAAACACCTATTGTTACTCTTCAGATGAAATTCTGCAGAGATTCATTGTCTCCACACATTTTGGGACTTGTTTTATATCACTCTGTAATCTTTGTTCCTTTATTTGCTACATTTTCTTCACCTTCCCCACTAAAATGTAAATTCTTTTAGTATGGAGTTCTTACAGTTATTTATGGGTCCTGCCTGTCCCCTTGCCCACAAACCCTTGCTTAAAAAATATGTGCAAGCCATAACCGGTTTGGCTCAGTGGATAGAGCATTGGCCTGTGGACTCAAGGGTCCTAGGTTCGATTCCGGTCAAGGGCATGTACCTTGGTTGCGGGCACATCCCCAGTAGGGAGTGTGCAGGAGGCAGCTGATCGATGTTTCTCTCTCATCGATGTTTCTAGCTCTCTATCTTCCTCCCTTCCTCTCTGTAAAAAATTAATAAAATATATTTTAAAAAATATTTGCAAATGAAATATTTGAAAGGATCTTCCAGGTCTTCCCTTAGTCTTCAATTGCAAATGAGATAGAAAAAGAAGAGGGCCAAAGGTAAACTTCTTCCTCTCTTCTACAGGATTTTGTTCCACTATATCAAAACTTTGAGAATTTTTACACACGAAACATTTACATGAGGATCAGAGACAACTGGAACCGGCCCATTTGCAGCGCCCCGGGGCCTCTGTTTGACGTGATGGAGAGGGTGTCAGATGACTACAACTGGACATTTCGGTGAGGCGATCACCTGGAGGGGCTCGGTTGAAAGGAAACCCTTTCAAGGAAATCCTGTCGTGGGCACCAGATTACAGAACTGAAAAACCACAGCAAGGAAGCAACTGGTCTTCCATCATTCAGCCTTTTGCAAGCCCTCATATGCCAGTAGGGGAAGTCACGGTGATTATGCTGCCGCGGGTAGCATGTTTATATTGCAATTTAAGTAAGACCTGTGTCAGAAGGTGCAGGATACACAGAGCCAGCCAGCCAGCAAGGAAAAGCCCTTTCCAGCGGTATTGACAAATTATACCCCTCTACTTCTTGCTGAAGTGATGACCGTGGCTTTTTCTCATTTAGAAAGTTTTTACTGGAATTTAAACCAGGGCACAGGTGTCATGAAAGCGAGTGCCCAAGGAAAATCAGGATTATGTAATATTGCATGGCTCAGGACACCTTTCTGTAATACTCTACCCAGCTTCAATATGGGGATACTTTCCTCTAAGGACAAACCATTTTGTGGCGGCAACAATGCAAGTCTAAAAATATATGTATGATTTGGGCCAGAACGCAAGATCTCTTTGTGAGTCTTGTATGGGACACTATGAAGATATTAAATGACAAAGCCCTTTGTGCTCACCCGCCCTTCTCTCTGCAGGTTCACTGGAAGAATCATCAAAGATGTCATCAACATGGGCTCCTATAACTTCCTTGGCTTGGCAGTCAGGTACGATGAATCTATGAGGACAGTGAAGGATGTTTTAGAGGAGTATGGCGTAGGTGTGGCCAGTACCAGACATGAAATGGGTATGTATGTCCACCATTTTGAAATTTTGTTTAGTTGAGTCTCAGATTCCCTGTGGCTACTTCTCAAATGTAGATCTTATCTAGACTGTGTGACTCGAACAGCTGTTATATAAGGCAAAAGGAAAAGGTATATGAAAGTCTTCGTGGAAATTTCAAACATTATGCTCTTGCCAACTTGTCTATTGATTACAGATTTTAGTTATTCAGAATAAAAATTTGATCTTTCCTGACCATTATTATCTAAAATAGCAACTATTGTCTCTTTTGCCTGGCCCCTTTTTGGGTCCTTTCTCCCACCTTTCTTTTTCTTTTTTATAACAGCTTTATTGAGGTATTATTGATATTCAAAAAACTGTACTCATTTAATATATGCAATTTAATGAATTTGGACATATGCATGCACCCATGAAACTATCACCACAGTCAAGTGATAAATATATCCATCACCTCAGAAAGTTTCTTTGTGTCCCCCATTTTTTGTGGTAAGAACACTTATCATGAGATCTACCCTTTTAACAAATTCTTGAGTGTGCAATACAGTATTGTTAACAATAGCCACTATGTTGTACAGAGGATATTTAGAACTTATTCACTTACCAAATGGAAACTTTATACCCATTGGAAAATAACTTCTCATTTGGATTTAGCCCTTTCTTCCAATTTTCTGAATGATGTCCACACCGATCTTGATTTGTATATTGTCTGTCTCTGCTACTACAACATAAACTTCATTAAGGAAGGAATGGGCCTGTTGACTGTTGTGTTGAATGAATGAATGAATGAATGGGCAAGGTGGAACAGACTGCTTATTTATTTCTTTTTTAGCAGAACATTCTCTCTTATTCAGAGAAGTGACATCAGTTAGAAGGAAACTACTACTCCACTTCAGGGAGGAAGAGTGGTACAAACTTCCTCCTATAGAGGACTTTGCTATTCCTGGCACTTGGTTTGCTTATATACCATCTCATTTGTTCTTCACAGAAAGGCTGTGCTGTGGTAGTTTGTGTTATTCCCATATTCAAGAGGAACAAACTAAGATCATAGCAAATTAAGAGATGGGCCCCTGGTGGCTTATTAATCACCTCAACTCCCAGTGTAGCTCAGCAATTTCTACTATGGCATTTTCCCATCCAGGGTAATTTTCAGTGCCTGTCTGAGAATCAGGAGTAAATATGCTAAAAAAAGATTTACCGTTCATGAAAAATGAGTCACAACTTAGATAACCAGTTGGCAGAGGGGCTTTAAAAACATTTAATTATTCAGTTCTGTGCAAGAAATAACACACAAATTGAACAAAGTAAATTTTTTATCCAAATTACCAAAAAATACTTAACTAAAACTTCAGAATGTATAAGTGGTTGCCCAAATTTTTTAAGAAAGACATCTTACTTATCTTTATTTGAGGCATGAGGGCTGGAAGTATGAAAAGCAGGGAATAAAAAGGTTCCATGCCACTTAGAACAGGGTTGCCCACATGCCCTATTTGGCATAAAGCAGAGACTGGAAAAAGACCCTGGTCATAATGGACAGGAGTCTGTAACTTTGGGGGATTTTCTTTTGGTGCTAGTGATACTCAACACCAGGATTATTAATGAACCTAAAAGGAAAAAAATTCCTGAATATGATGATCCCCCTCAACTCATGGAGACAGAACATTCCCCCATCACAGCCCTCAGAAACTAAAGGGTGGGAGCTTGATACAAGCAATGGTTTTCCCCAAGTGGAAGCCACATGTGGAATCCGGATCCCTGAATCTGCAGGCTCAGCAAACCCAGAGAGAGGAGATGATCCCAGTGTGGACTGTGCATAGCCTCCGTTCTCTCCCTGCATACTCACCCTTATTAATAGGTGGCCTTTTAATGTTTACCTACTTCATGGAGCTCTCCAGCTCAAACTCTAGAAAGAAGATTTTAACAGTTTTCAAATAAACAGTGAGAGAGCAAAATAAAACTATCCACAATAATTTTAGACAATTAAGAGGCCTGAAAAAAAGGACATAAATAATCCAAAATAAATAAGTAAACAGGTACATTTAAAATACTTCTACAATATAAATAGTAACCTTAACATAACATGCAAGAAGTAACATAATTTTGAATAACATTTATTTCAAGAAATACAAGTAACTTTTGGAAACCTTATGCTATATATTATTAAGAAAATGTTTAATAGTGTAATGGGTAAACAATAAAAACTAGGAAATATAGAGACTTAATTTTAGTAACCAAATAGCTTCTTAAGGAAACAAAAGTAAAACTTTCAGAATGTTTAATCACTTAGGAATAGAATAGAGAACCCAGAAATAGACCCAAATCACTATGCTCAATTAATATTTGACAAAGGAGGCAAGAACATACAATGGAGTCAAGACAGTTACTTTAATAAATGGTGTTGAAAATTGGACAGATACATGCAAAACAGTGAAACTAGACCACCAACTTACACCATACACAAAAATAAACTCAAAATGGATAAAAGACTTAAACATAAGACAGGAGACCATAAAAATATTAGAGAAATCCACAGGCAGCAAAATCTCAGACATATGCCGAAGCAATATCTTCACCGACACAGCTCCTAGGGCAATGGAAACTAAAGAGAAAATAAACAAATGGGACTACATCAAAATAAAAACTTCTGTACAGCAAAAGAAACCATCAACAAAACAATAAGAAAGCCCACTGCATGGGAGAACATATTTGCCAATGTTATCACTGAAAAGGGTTTAATCTCCAACATTTATAGGGAACTCATACAACTTAACAAAAGGAAGATAAACAACCCAATCAAAAAATGAGCAATGGACCTAAATAGATACTTTTTGAAAGAGGACATAAGGAAGACCAAGAGTCATATGAAAACATGCTCAAAGTCACTAATCATCTGAGAGTTGCAAATCAAAACAACAATGAGGTACCATCTCACACCTTTCAGAATGGCTATCATCAACAAATCAACAAATGACAAGTGCTGGCAAGGATGTGGAGAAAAGGAACCCTCGTGCACTGCTTCTGGTGGGAATGCAGACTGGTGCAGCCACTGTGGAGAACAGTATGGAGTTTCTTCAAAAAACTAGAAATGGAACTCCCATTTGATCCAGTAATACCACTTCTAGGAATATATCCCAAGAAATTAAAAACACCAATCAGAAAGGATATATGCACCCCTTTGTTCATAACAGCACAATTTACAATAGCTAAGATGTGGAAACAGCCTAAGTGCCTATCAGCAGATGAGTGGATTAGAAAACTGTGGTACATCTACCCAATGGAGTATTACACTGTGATTAAAAAAAAAAAGGAATTCTTACCGTTTGCAACAGCATGGATGGAACTGGAGAGCATTATGCTAAGCGAAATAAGCCAGTCAGATAAAGATAAATATCACATGATCTCACTCATTTGTGGAATATAATGAACAACATAAACTGATGAACAAAAACAGATCCAGAGACAGAGAAGCATTGATCAGACCATCAAACCTCAGAGGGAAGGTAGAGGAGGGTGGAGATAAGGGGGAGAGATCAACCAAAGGACTTGTATGCATGCATATAAGCTAACCAATGGACACAGACACCAGGGGGGTGAGGGCATGAGTGGGGGGTGGGGGGGGGGGAATCAGGGGATATGGACACATATTTCATACCTTAATCAATATATATATATATATATATATATATATATATATATATATCCATCCCAGCCTTTTGAAAATAGTTTCCAATGTCCTGGGGGGCGGGGGGGAAGAACACTGAAATTATATTACAAAATAAAAAAATTAAGCAAAATAGAATATCAAGATGAAGTATTTAAAACATAATAAAAGGATAGAAGACCACACATATCATTTTGACCAAAAATATGTAACTAGAACATATTTGCTTACTGATAGAAAACAACTGAGATTTGGCTAAAAACCTAAACTCAACTATGTGTTGTAATAAAAAACAAATACAATTAAATTAAAGTTATCCCAAAGGATAAAAGTAGAAAGATAGATTCCTGCCAGGCACCTGGTTCCCATCTCCCTGCTGCAACCACCACGAAAATACCTCAGTGCCCAAGAGGGAGGTCGATCTAGTTCAGGGAGCAGCAAAGAAGAAGTCCAATGTGCAGTCCAAATCCGCACCTGTAAATGCTCAAGCTGAGCCCAAAATATAGCTGGAAACAGTACATCTCCAGACAGATACTGTTTTTAAGAACCAAAAGGATGTCCTGCTATTCATTTTTGTGTACAACTGAAATAATTGTGAAATAAAGAATTAAGGGAGGCTTTGACTCGCTTGTGGATCAATTTAACAATCCACAGGCTGATGGGGTTGGGAGGGCTGTGCATTTTTTATATCCTGAATAGGAGGCAGAGTGAAATGGCAATTTGAGTCATAATCAAGCATTTAAAAGGTTTGACATTTTAAATTTACATCTTCTATACTCATGTTGTTTTCTATTAGCATGCGCCCTGGTCTAGGCTGTCTGTTTCAAATTGTGTGCCATGTGTGACAACTTTGGTAAGTATAGCATAATTTTTCGTAATAACTTTGTTAATGTGCTTTGGAAGATTATAAATCTTTGAGAGGTGTGTGTGTGTGTGTGTGAGAGAGAGAGAGAGAGAGAGAGAGAGAGAGAGAGAGAGAGAGGTAGAGAGAGAGAGAGAGACTATGTCCTAGTCAGGGGTGGGCAAACTTTTTGACTCGATGGCCACAATGGGTTCTTAAACTGGACCGGAGGGCCAGAAGAAAAGCATGGATGGAGTGTTTGTGTGAACTAATATAAATTCAAAGTAAACATCATTACATAAAAGGGTACAGTCTTTTTTTTGGTTTTTTTTTTTAGTTTTATTCATTTCAAACAGGCCGGATCCGGCCCGCGGGCCGTAGTTTGCACATGGCTGTCCTAGATGAAAATGGCTTGGTACTTCCCCAAATGAATATGTAAATTGAACACAATCTCAATAACATGGATGGACAAGGTGGGGAGAGTCTAAACTGAAAGTCTAGAGACATACACAATGTGGCACACTCATTTGTGTATAATAAGAACAATATTTCAAATCAGTTAGAAAGGGATCCTAATTAGTATTGTGATAACTTGATAATCATATAAGGAAATAAATCAGATTTCTACCTCACACTTTACCTCTAGGTAAATTACACTTAGGTAAATTGCAAATGTATTTGGAATTGAAATGTAAAAACAAACAAATAAACAAAGAACAGCCACCACCAGAAAACACTATATAAATAAAATTGAAATTGAATGAATGAATGAACTCACAAATTAATGAAAAAATGAACAGAATAAAGCTATTCAGATCATGCAAATACAGAATGCACTTGTGTGTGTTCCTTGTAAGTACACTTTAGGCATTAACTTTTCAGCATATGAATTTTGGGGGGTGGGAAAGACAGAAACATTCAGAGCACAAAAGCCTCTTCTCTAGCTTGTCACTTGTAATCACCTCCTCAGTTCTACATCCCACGATGACCTCCAATATTTTCCACCAGAGCTCACCTCACTTGGCAGAATGCCCGCTTAGGCAGAGGGATCCATTGTAAATGACCTCCAGGCCCACTCCATACCAGGCCTCCCTGGACCATGAAAAACAGGCGCTATTCCCTTTTAGAGGAAGGCCAGCTTGCTTCCAATCAACAGCTATCCACAAGTGTTTGCCCTTCAGCTTACTCAAGCCTAATTCAGGAAGTAGTCCACTCTAGGGAACCAGAGAGAGCACTCCCAGAGAACTTAAAGGGAAAGATTCAACAAAAGCAAACATTCGAAATTCTTCACATAAAAACCACGTCAACTAAGTTAAAAGTCACAGAACAAAATTAGATAAAGTTATTCCCAATGTATATGAGAAAATATTAAAATTCTTCATAGGTAAAGACTTACAAATCAAAAGAAAAGGTATTCCAATTTAAGCAGTGGGCCAAGATTATGACAAAGTTCAATACAGGCAAAACTGCACAATCAGAATAGTATGATGTTTCTCAACCTTTTTTATTATCTCCTCCTCCCATGGTATTTTCATACCACGGATATATTGTAAATCTGTGTATATCGTACATGAACATTTGTGCTTTTTGCATACATAGAGTAAGATATCCCCTCTCCAAAAACAAATTTTCAACTCTTTGGGAACAATAATACCCTTGTTGAGAATGCATGGAATAGCTGTTACTTTGGGGGAGCTGACTGGTAATCAGAAGAAGCACAAAGGAACTTTGTAGTTGCTTTTCATGTTGTTTTTTATCTTGTTGCAGTTATATGTGTATGTTCACTTTAAGAAATTTCAAAGAGTTCTATACTTATCATTGATTTTCTCTTGAGACATAGTTACCACTTTTCACCTAATTGGCAAAAGTTAAATAATAATAATATTCTATAGTTTCAAACAAGTGAAGAAAAGTCTATTGTTATAAACTGCTTTTGGAGTAAACTGGAGAGCAATATGAAAATGTATCAACAGCAAGGTATTTAACTCAGCAGTTCCATTTTGAGAAATTTTGCCTTAAAATTTTAAATAACTAGCTAGGGAAGACATAAGGTATATGTCTTCCTGGTCCTCCATTTTCTTATCGTTAACATGGAAAATGCATTGTTAAAAGAATAAAACAGGTTATACAGTATGTAAATGATGGGCCCATTTTAAAAAATACATTTTACATATGAATATCTGCATTGATAAGGATGGTTATATTTTATTTTGTAGTATTTTCAAATTTTTTCCACAATGAACTCCTATTTTGGGGGTTAATTATTCTCTTAAAAGTCAAGAGGAGCCTAAAATGAGGCACAGTCTAACAACAACAGTTCTGGCATTTTCGAAGTGTTGCCACTAAATCAGACTGACCACATTTTTCCGTCTATTGGAGGGACCCTGCCCCAGGCTGTGTGGATTCTTTAGTGTGTACAATGAACTCAGAGTCTGAGGGATGTGCCAAGAAATAAATGATAAAGATTTATTCAAGAGTCTTAAGGTTCGCGAACCAGAAATGCAACTAGGCAACACTCGGTGTTCTGAAGGAGAGAGAAAAGCTAAGCGTTCTTATAATAAAAAAAAGAAAAAGTACATTCTTGAGAAGCATCAGTCCCACATTCTTAGCTCTAGATTGCTTTGAGATGATAATCCCGTAGATAACTAGTGGTCCAGTAGGGTATCAGGTGGTCTAAATAGGTGACCATTCTTACCTTAGTACTTCAGGGCAATCAGAGTTATCTGGAGGTTTGATGTAGATCCAGGCATTGACCCAGGACTGGAAAGGTCAAAAGTTTAAGTTCCCAGGCTCCTTAAAACAGGAATAGAATTGTATGCTCAAGCCTCAACCTACTTGATTGTAGTAATTTAGCAGTTTGGCTGTAGTGACTCCATTTGTGGTTCTCAAACTTTAACATCAGATCCCTTGAAGGGCACAGAAAAACAGTTTGTTGTACCACCTATAGCAGTGGTTCTCAACCTTCCTAATGCCGGGACCCTCTAATACAGTTCCTCGTGTTGTGGGACCCCAACCATAAAATTATTTTCGTTGCTACTTCATAACTGTAATTTTGCTAGTGTTATGAATCGTAATGTAAATATCTGATATGCAGGATGTATTTTCATTGTTACAAATTGAACATAATTAAAGCATAGTGATTAATCACAAAAACAATATGTAATTATATATGTTTTCTGACGGTCTTAGGCGACCCCTGTGAAAGGGTCGTTCGACCCCCAAAGGGGTCGCGACCCACAGGTAGAGAACCACTGACCTAGAGTTTCTGATTCAGTTGGTCTGGAATAGGACCCACGATTTTGTATTCCAAAGGAGCTGCCAGGTGATGTTGCTGCTTTGGGGAACACACTTTGGGAACCACTGAAAACTATCCAACATGGCTAACTTTCTTAACCAAATCAGTCTAAAAATTTTCAAAATTTCTTTTACTTTGTGTGAAGCGTATACCATATATGATTAGGAGATTGAGTCTATCAATAAAAACTGATAAGTAGGTAATAGACACCCCAGAAAATCAGTGAACACAGTTGGCTTTGATATCTGAACACAGGCCACCTGGCACACATTGCTGGTCCAGATTTCTAAAACCAGGAATGGTTAAAGTCAGGCAAACCATAGAGAAGCTTTGTTTTCTTTCTTTCTTTCTTTCTTTCTTTCTTTCTTTCTTTCTTTCTTTCTTTCTTTCTTTCTTTCTTTCTTTCTTCCTTCCTTCCTTCCTTCCTTCCTTCCTTCCTTCCTTCCTTCCTTCCTTTCTTTCTTTCTTTCTTTCTTTCTTTCTTTCTTTCTTTCTTTCTTTCTTTTTTTCTTTCCCCTGCTCCACTTTTATTCTCCAAGGGTGTGCAGAAGATGTGTAGTAGTAGTATATTATTTGAATACATATATTCTCTAAGCTCTTTGTGCTGTCATAATTTGACCAGCAACTATTAGTAAGAAGTTCACTTCTAGGAAAACAAACGCATGGAATGCCACAAGACTAACTCGGTGCCAATGAAAGCTCATCTCTACTTGTAGTTTTCTCTTCCTTAGAGAAGGAAAGCCTTGTGTTTGATTCATCTTATTATAGAAACCTGAAGAGTATACATACCTTAAAACTGTTTGAGAACACTCCTTCAAATTATAATTGCAATTTCAAGAAGTAACCTTCAAATAGTTTCACTGTAAAAACATCATAAAGGACATATTGACTTAGGAATCAATGTAACTGAATATAATAGGAAATCATTTTTCTTTCTTGAGTTCCAGCTGTGATTTTCATGTTAGGTGTAATGTGCAAATTCGCTGAAATGTCTCCTTTTTTTCAAAGTTTGAGAACATTTTCCTTAATCATTAAATGGTTTGTCTGCCTCTTTATCTTCCAGACAAATTCTCTGCTATCATTTAATTCAAACTATCAAGGCTGCTGTGTGTTTTTTCTCAAATATTTGTAGCTAGATTCAAGAAATGTGCAGTCTTGCTAACTTGAGCTACCGAATAAGAGGCCAGCATGAATTTGCAAAATGTTGACATTAAAGCTATTTCAAATAAATATCATCTTATGTCCTTCAAATTCTTATGGAAGGAGCATTTTCTAAGAACCTGTTACCAAGTAAAGATCTTGTGTTCTTTTAAAAAAAAAAAACAACAAATTTAATTAACATGGTTTTATGCAAATCAATGCTATAAATGTGCTCTATAACAGTAGGTTCAATTAAATAGACTATAAACATCCTCAATTAGTTTTACCTTCTAATTCACACGGCAAAATTGTTCTTCATAAATAGCGCCATTCCTCTCAGACCAAATTATTGTAAAACCTGATTAACAAGATGTTATTGCTTTTCTCTCAAGCCTTTTTATTTTCATTTAAGAGTAATTGTAAGAGGAACGGGACTCAGAAGAATTGTTTATGAGTAGGAAAATGAAAGTGTATCTTGGTTTCTGAAAGCCTTTTGGAAATTCCCTAATACCTGTTATAGTTCTAACAAGGTAATAGCCCTACTCTTGACAGTGACAGAAATTACAGCCCAGCCAAATTTCAACTAGCAGGGCTGTTTTTGCAAATGTGGAATTTGGCCCTGTAGGTTCAACAAAGCCAAGCAAGCATAACAACTCAACAAGCTATGCCAAAAATTTTCACAAGTATACTTACCAGCAAGGTAATACATGGGATAATTTAGAACTCATATAATTTTAGAATTTGTAGTTTATCTAATTTTAGAAATTGTAGATTATCTTCCCTCCACCCTCACAAATACCATGTACATCAAGTCTAGAGATTTTTAATGACTTGCCGATCAGTGTTCATGCAGTCACTAGGTTGAGAAGTCAAGACTAGACACTAGTTATCCTGAGTCTCACAGAAGAGCATTATCCCATACTGTTCATAGCTATCACCAGAGAACAACTACATCAAGGCTCACCAAACTGCCCCCTGTTTTCATACTGACTGCAAGTTACAAATAATTTTTAGTGTTAAGCAGCTTAAGAATAAAAATAATAATAATATTTTGCAACATGTGAAAGTTTATGGAATTCAAATTTTAGTATCCATAAATAGAGTTTTATTGGAACACAGCGACACCCATTATTTTGTGAATTGTCTATGGCTGCTTTGATTTTATTGATTTTCTAATACGTTTTTATTGATTTTTTTTAGAGAGAGAGGAAGAGAGAGGGAGGGAGAGAGAAACATCTATTCAAAATGATGGGCTGCCTCATGCAGGCCTCCCACCAGGGGATCCAGCCCCCAACCAGGGTATGTGCCCTGACTTGGAGTTGAACAGGCAACCTTTTAGTGTATGGGACAACACCCACCCAACAGAGCCACACCAGCCAAGACTGGCTGCTTTGACTTTAGAACGGCAGAGTTGAGTCATTGCAACAGAAAAACATGGCCCACAAAGTCCAAAATATGTTGTGTCTGGCCCTCTATAAAATGTCTGCTGATATAGACAAGGGCTTGCTATCATAGCAACTTGGGAAGAAGAATCTTGTATATTTAATACCATTTTCCAGATTCCCAATTCTATTGCATATCAGCACACATCACACTTTAGTCTCCTTTACTTTATTTAGACTGAAAATCCTGTCCCATCCAAATATACTAAGGATATAGATTAACTCTCACTGACATAGACACCTGGGTATACCCTTGAAAGCCACTGATAACAACTTGAGGAAAACCAAGGACATTATCAATGTCTACCGCTAGCTTCACACATTCCGGCGATTAACTGTGGAAATGGGGGCATTTGGGATGGCAAAAATACTCTACTTGACAGAAATATGATACCCATTTATTCCATGCCCTCTTGAAAAAGCCATTTTTTTTTATCATTTTGGCATTTGTGTTTCCTTTAATACACAGGATATAACCTAGATACAACTTTTCACCTGGTGTTGACTAGCAGAATTAAAAAGACTTGATTTGCAGAATCAATTAATTTATCCAGGCTTCTGTTTTTTTTTTCAACTTATTTCACATGTCTTTCCTATTCCATCAGGGCAAAAACCCTTTTATATTTTCTTGAACTCTATTCTAGCTGGGCAACCTATGTATTGTGGGTATATTTAATAAGCCAAGAAGGAATAAGATAAGCTCTACAAGTAAAAAGTGAGGACTGAAAGACTACACAGGAGCCTATAAATTAATTTTCATCCATGCTACCTGGTAGAACTTGCCCATTTCATCATGCACCATGTCCAGACTTAATTCTCTGCCGTATCATGGAAGTAAAATAGAGAATGGAATCACAACTGAGTGTTGACAAGGCCCCTATTATTTATTCGAACTTCCTTTTATAAAGGAGTAAACCAAAGTCCAAAAAATATCAATAACTTTCCCAAGGTCGCGTAGCTAATGAATGAAAAAGCCAGGTGGTTCACAAACTCAGGTGTGAAAGAAGTGTTCAAGTTGTTGTTTTAAACAAGTTAAAGTTAACTGTAAGCCTGAATCTAGCTGTTCTATTTTTGGGCCTTATTGGGGCTCCCATTCATCAAGAGAGAACAAATGTTCTAGAATGTTATGCAGCTCCCAGACATCAAGATGTCACCCTGGTCTTTGTTCCCCTGTTGAGAGGCCCACTGTTTCAGTGAACACAATCCGTGTGATCCAGCAGTCCAGGTACTTTTTTCCCATGGTGAGGGCTGAGGAGTGGCTGGTGTGGATAGAAAGTCCAATGTCCAGCAGTCAAGCTACTCTAATGCACCTTGCAGCTGTCCCGGGGCAGCTACCAACAAGAAATGCACATGTACCCACTGACCCCAGTCTTGATCAAATCCCCCTGACCTTCTCTGTTTCTCAGATACCCTAATCTCTCTCCTTTGGTCTACTAAAAACTTATTCTAGTATTATGATTATTTATGATAGGAAGGATCATAATGATTATATATCCATGCCTCACTTAAGGTTTTTGTATCAGATTCTAATGATCTACTAATGTTTTAACCTGCCAAGAGGTGGCAATAGTTTGTTTAAAATGAAGGCCTGGATAGGTGGGCAGATAAAAACTGTCTCTTCTATTTCAACAGGATAGAAGGATTCTTAACCCAGCAGAAGCTGCCTATGTGCAGTATGAAAGTATGTTCTAGATCTACTGTAGACATCACATGTGGCTTTTCTTCACACTTGTTCTGCATGTCTACAGGAAAACAAACCTACTAAATAGGTATCATAGCTCTATAACCTCCATTAGACTGGGCACAGTGGAGTAAGGAGGAAAGCAAAGTATTCTAAGAGTTTTTGAGTGATGAGCTGGAAGGTAGAATTCTTTAGGTAGAAGGACTGATGCTGGTTTTAATGCAGGAATCGCCAGTTCAAGCAAAGTGGCTCAGAGGCGTGATCATTACCGCGCAACAGGAGCAGCCAGATGAGCCAGCTGGCAGGTTTCCATGATAAATAATACCCTGCTCCTGGGTCAAGTCTAAGGAACAACCTACAAACAGGATACTCTAGACAAAAAGTGACCACAACCTCAGTGTGAAAAATAGTCCTCCCATGCACCACTCGGGAAGAATCGGTGATTGTGAAACAAGATTGTTAATAACACCCACACTCTTTACTATTGATCAGTGTCAATATGAAGGCCAGCAATCTATATGTTCTACTGAAATTTTTTAGTCAGTAAATGTCAATAAAAATCCAGGAGCAGTGTATCATCCATAAATACAATATAGGTACTTTTCCCCTGAATCTGATTTTTTATTGATTTGACTGATAGTCGCAAACCCAGTACTTGGCAGATGAAATAATGCTAAGAGAGCTGGCAAGAAGATACACCCAGTTTGTATTTATTCTTTTATTCATTATCCCATTGGATAAATGAACCTTCAGGATGAGAATAAGTGTCCATATATGCACAACATAGCAATTGTCTCTGCCAATTATGACTTTTAAAAATATATATTTTATTGATTTTTTTACAGAGAGGAAGGGAGAGGGATAGAGAGTTAGAAACATCGATGAGAAAGAAACATTGATCAGCTGCCTCCTGCACACCCCCAACTGGGGATGTGCCCACAACCAAGGTACATGCCCTTGACTGGAATCGAACCTGTGACCCTTCAGTCCACAGGCCAATGCTCTATCCACTGAGCCAAACCAGTTAGGGCAATTATGACTGTTATTGACTTTCAGGGACTAAAGAGAGAAAAGGAAATAAAAGTTATTGTGAATTTACCTGTACCCACATTTAGGACAATAGATGTGTTATCAGTGGGGAAAGGTCCTCATCCCTACCTGTTGCTAGTGGGAGTGGGCTTCTTCCAATATCCAGAGAAAATGAATTTTTGGAGACTCGCATGGGAGGATGAAATATTGTAGAAAGCTTTATTTCTGTGAAGTTAAACCCCTGAGGTCCCCTGGTCCCATTTCCCTTTGTCCCACCATATAAGAAGTGTAGCTGTACCTTCAAGAGAGCTAGAATCAAAGCCGGTGTCCAGAGATTCTGTTCCACATTGGAGCAGTGTCCAGTCCAGCATCAGGCTAGCTTAGTTTGTGTTCCCAGTTGCAGTTCATCAGTCCATTGCTGTGGGATCTACATGTCACATGGCTATGTGGCTATGGAGAGAACATGGACAGGAGCAAAGCCAACGGAGCCAGAGAGCAAGAGCCAAGACAGCAAGCTCCTTTGTTTAGTGGATTATGTATTTCCAAATTGTCATGGGCTTGCAGTGGCCCTGTCTATTCTGGCCAATGGTTTCTGCTCCAAGGTTTGACTGACAGGCACCCTCCCTGTGTCACCCCAACTTTACTGTGCATGTATCCATCTCCTCTTTGTTGGACCCCTTCCCCCAGTGATCTGCAGGGAAGGGGCAGGTGATTACCTGCAGAGTGCAAAATTGCAGCTTCCTGGTGAAGCTGCCCAAATAGCTATGCTTATAAGGTCTGGCTTCCTCCTTTGCTCCTTTCCTAATTATCTCCTTTCCTAGCTAATAATAATGCTATCAGCTGTATTTTCTTGGGATTAAAAAATGATCATCTTTATATACAGATGAAATGTTGAATGTAATTTCTAAAAGTACTCAGGTACTCAACTACCTACTATAATTTGTCATAACTCAGACACCTCAATTCAGTAAAGGTGTATGGACTGAATATTTGTGGAAAGCAAACTATTTAAGTTTTTAGTGACTCCTTTGTTTTCCCAAGGTATTCCTACACTTCTATTTATTGAATATGAAGAACAGGAGGAGGAAATCAGCAGTCAATTAATGCAAATATGTCACACTCTTTAATATTTATTAACAAACTACCCCACCCCAGACCAACCCAGGCTAACTTTAAAAGGCATGACTTCTTGAATAAGAAAATGGCCAACCATTCTGGGAATCTTTCAAATCTGTTTATGAAATTTGAGCTATGAACACTAAACAAAGAAATTATATGATAATTGGGTTTGAGATTGGGGACTCTTGTTTCAACACATGAAGGTAAGCCTGTAGATGCACAACCATTCATAACTCATAACTCAGGTGTGAGGCATCTGGTTATAGAAATTCATGTATTTAAATATTACTTTACTAACCATGTCACCACTGGCTTGCATCTGGAGGCCTTATATAGACACTGCATTTCCTCTCATCTCCATCTTGGCAATTTCTCAAGATGTCCTTAGATACACCCATTTCTCATTAGTTGGCTGTTTGGTTGGCTGTTCTGTTGCTTACAACACATCCTTCATTATTCTAAGAAGTTCTAGTGTGGCAACTGTAATAGATAAACCCTTGAGATGTCATATTTAGGAAGGTGGAGGTCACAAAGATTCATGATGAACTCCTACTCACACAGTTCTGGGTGTCTAGACCAGGACACTGCTGTCCCCTTACCCTCTAGGTAGGAAGGTCTCTTGAGAAAAGTTACAGAGTTAGCAAGGCTTGGTTAGCCACCTCATTGCTGGAGGCCTTTTTCAGATATGGGTATTTTCAAGCTGGTCCTCACTGCCCAGCCACCTTACTACCCTAGCATCACATGGTTCTTGACCTTCTTCCCTGCACCATCACCTCCTCTAGGCTCAGTTCTATCTTCATTCTCCATCAAAAGACAGCATGCAATTCTACCAGTACTATGTGTCGGTACTGCACTAGGCACCGTGGCTGCCAAGAGGAACATTTCAAACATGGTATATGTATCCTGAGGGCTCTTTCTGTAATAAAAAAGAAGATGGTCCGATGGACATCCTCAGTTCAACTTAAAGGCTATGAGCATTATGCAATCTTAGAAGAGAACATGACCAGTTCACCTGGGGAAGCTGAGAATGGAATCCCAGAAAGGAGGTCATGTTGGGTGGATCTCAAAGAGTGAGTGAGAGCTGCAAGAAAATAGATGTGGAGGAAAGAGCACTCCCCATGTCAGGAAAACCTACAAAGGTGCCTCTCTCCGCCTCTCTGGAAATTGCAAGTCCACTCAGCTGTTTTGTGAAAATGCTGGAGCCAGAACTCAAGTCTTCCTGTGTCCAGGCCAATGGTCTTTCCACTCCTTATTCTGGGGGCCATTCCTGTTGGGATGCAGTCTCTGCTAGGTAAAAATCTGACAAATGATTACGTGACTGCATTTTTATCTTTAAATTTTTGTTTCTCTTTTTATTTAATATATCTTAGATAATGAAAAGGTTTTAAATTACAATTTAAAGTTTTAACATTTTCCCTCAAATCTTAAGCAAAATTGACTTTGCCGAAATACATGTTTTACTATGGTTTCTGACAATTGAAAAACAGATGAATTCTAGTTTGAAAAGAAAGACCACCAGTTATCTGTTAGATGATAGTGTGATTTCTCATAAAAGATAAAGATTGGACATCAAATGTTAGCTTCTGTATTAAATGAAAAGTAAAACTTTGAACCATTCAGTGCTTTCTACAGTTTAATGCGTCACCATTTTAGCACAATAAGCAAGATAATTTACCAATTTAAAGTCTGATATCACATTATGTTTACTAAAGTATGTTAATCATTAGGTTAAAAGAAGCATGTTTATAATAGTTCTGAATAAGCTAACAATATAGCTCTAACTTAAATTTGAGTTAAATCTGGCTTCTACATCCCAAGGATGCAAATTACAGCATCTCTCCACTTGTCCATTTTTCCATTCTGTTAAATGTATCATCTAGAGCAGTACTGCCCAATAAAAATATAATGCAAGACACCTATAATTTAAATTTTATAGTAAAAAAATTAAAACATTAAAAAGGTTTTAAAAACCAGGTAAACTCAACTTTATATTTTCCACCCAATATATCCAACATATTATGACTTAAACATGTAGTCAATATAAAATGATTAATAAGCCATTTTACATTGTTTTTATTGTTGAACTAAGCCCTAAAAATTGTGTATATTTTATCCTTATAGCACATCTCAATTCAGACCATACATTTTCATCGAGTAAAGTGAAATAAGTAGAATGTAACCCTATCAAAATATGAAATTGTGTTGAGTGGTAAATATTTTATAGTGCTTAGGTCTAAAAATTTAAATTAAGTTAAATAAAATTTTACTCTATTGCACTAACCATTTGTAGCTAGAGGCTACCATATGAGACGGTGCAGATCTAGAAGCCAGAGTGGTGACAAAAAGGAAAACATGGGAGCATCGGGTTTGCTCTCAGTAAGGCACGAGGGGATTATGCATAGAAACGGGTCAGAGAGTACACATATAAAAGATACTAAAATGGTAAAAATGTGAACTTTGGAGTTAGACTAGATTACCTCTGTTGCTTTTTTTCTGTAACCTCTTTACACTTTAGCTTTCTTTTTTTTTTTTTAATATATTTTATTGATTTTTTACAGAGAGGAAGGGAGAGGGATAGAGAGTTAGAAACATCGATGAGAGAGAAACATCGATTAGCTGCCTCCTGCACATCTCCTACTGGGGATATGCCCGCAACCCAGGTACATGCCCTTGACCGGAATCGAACCTGGGACCTTTCAGTCCGCAGGCCGACGCTCCATCCGCTGAGCCAAACCGGTTTCAGCTACACTTTAGCTTTCTTATCTGTAAAGTAATAATACCTAGATTACTGGGCTATTTAGATGAAATGAGATAACCTAAATAGTGGGCTTCAAAATCTAGCACATTCCAAAGGTTCAATAAATTATAACTAGATTTATTAGTATTTTTGAAAGTCATGGAATCTGTTTACATGTGAGTGTAGGGAACTTCTGAGGGGTTAACATTTAATCAATTATTTGTGAGATGTAGGGTGTGGAGAGAAAGAAATTGGAATTTTTTGTAGTTTTTATTGCATCATAAGGTATTTATATAGAAAGTACACCAATCACAAGTATTCAGCTCAATGAATTTTTACAAAGCAAACATACCATGTAACTAGCACCCAGATCTAGAAATAAAACATTTAAAGAATCTCAAAGTTCTCATGCTCCCAGTAAAAGAAACCACCACCCTGACTTTCAACATTATAGGTTAGTTTTATCTGTTTGTAAATGTTATATAAATGTACTCATACAACCTGTATTAGTATATAAGTATCTGATTTATTTCACTCAATCACTAATTTGTGAGATTTTTTTTAAGTTGTTGTGTGGGACAGTAATTTGTTCTTTCTCATTGCTGTGTTGAATTCCACTATATAGATACTCCCACAATGCATCTATCCATTCTGTAGTAAATGGACATTTGGGTTGTTTCTGTATGGGGACTATATAGTAAATATATTGCTATGTATCACCAAAACATATAAATTTTGGTGATGGTTATGTACTGGAATTTGAGTTTTAATTCTTGGACTTTTTGTGAAAGAGAAGACTTACTCATCCTATTATTTCATGTGCAGGAACCTTGAATAAGCATAAAGAGTTGGAGGACCTTGTGGCTCAGTTCCTGAATGTAGAAGCAGCCATGGTCTTTGGGATGGGATTTGCAACTAACTCAATGAATATTCCTGCACTAGTTGGAAAGGTGAGAATTTGTTAACATAATTGTCTTCTGCTGTATTTTTCCTAAGAATTATAACTGAGAAGACCCTTTGTTAGAGGTATAGCTCAGAAGTTCCTTTTCTGAGGAAAAGCCTAATGGATATCCAGCTTTTTAAATAAATGTACCAGCTTAGTCCATCAAACCTCTTCATCATTATATTCTGGTTATAGAATTGCAGCCCCAACTGTGAGTCAAGTTTCATCTTTCATGCAAAATCAATTGGTTTCTTAGCAAAATCAATTAAATTTGTTGGCTCACAACTCATCATCTATAATGTAGCAAACACTTATTAGCCAACATTTTGCTTGTACCATTCATTCATTTACTCATTCACTCAATAAATACCTGACTGAGAATCTACTATGTCCTGTTGTGAGGCAAGATACAGGACATACAAAGATGAACAAGACGTGTGCCTAGTAACTTTATGTATTTTACATTCTAATGGAGAAAAAAAACACACCAAATAAGGTAGGATGACTAACACAGAGAAGGCATGTATATTCATGGGGAAGGACAAAAAGTTGCCCTCAAACTCTTCTTGAGAAAGCTCATTTAAAGTGGGTGACATGAGAATTTTTTTACTTATCTGTTAAGATAGATAAGTTATTTCCTTAAGACAAGGAAGAGGAAACAGCATGGGTAACGGTCTAGGCTGGGAAGAACTAGAGTATAGATAGAGTAGTGGATGAAGAAGGGACCAGAGATGATGGCAGATGCCAAATTGCAAAGTCTTGCAGTGTAAATCATGTGCAAATTTTGACATTCTTCCTGAGAAAAATGGGGAGTGGGTTGGTTCATTTTAAGTAAAATCAAGTGCCATAACCAGATTTATGTTTTTTAAGAAATCTGACTCATGACAACTAAATGTAATGTATAGTCTTTGATTGGATTATGTTTTCAGAAAATAGAAGGAAAAACAATATCTATAAATGGCATAAGATAATATTAGGACAGTTGGGGAAACATTATTTTGAGCTGTATATTACATGATAATATATAGATGTTTAATTTCTTGGGTGTAATGATTACATAGTGATTTTGTAGGAGAATGTTCTTGTTCTTAATAAAAACATGCTGAAGAACTTCAGGGTGAGGTATCATGAGGTTTACAAGTAACTCTCAAATGTTCACCAAAAATAATAAATGCACACCCATGTCTGAAGTGTAGATTATAGGAATGTAGCTGGCTCTTGCCTCAAAAACTCAAAACATGTTACACATGAAGTTTCCAAAATATAAGGAAGAACTCACAGATCCTGGGTGGCCATGGAAGACAAATGGCCACTGTAGTTTGCCTCTGCATTTTGGGTATGGTTGAGCAGTTTCAAAATTTAAAGTGTTTTCATTCAAAAGGAAAAATAATTTTGTAAGTTGTAATGTATACGCAGTAAATTAGATTGGGATTTTCCACGTGCCTCAGACTGCATTGCCAGTCATACTTGCCAAATGCAGTGTTTTTAACTGTCAAGCAATGGTGCTCTTATTGCATGAATGTCAGTACAGTGAAGAATGAGAAAGAAAAGACCCTGCCTTTCAGTAGGAACACACCAAAACTGTCTCAAATAATCCAGCATGGGATTGAAGGACCCCAGCAAGTCCCCAACCCACCCAAAAGTACATCAGTTTTAATGTCAAACATCAATTCTTTTTACAATAGCTGTTGCTGAACCAAGATCTTAAATGACCTTTTCTGCTGAAAATTAAATGTATGTGACTAAAGATGTAATCCCTTAAAACAACCCCCAACTCCATCAGCTAATTGGTGAATAGTATTTTATCCATATAGACACCAGATTACCATTTGGGTTTTTAAAACTGAAGTGTGTGCAAGATTCTGTTTCAAGTCTCAAAGTATCTTACTGCCCCCCATGTTGTTTTTCCTTAACTTTATTTATTGACCTGAGTCATATGTGCTTTTTTTCTAAACAGGGGTGCCTCATTTTAAGTGATGAGTTAAACCATGCATCTCTTGTGCTTGGGGCCCGACTCTCAGGTGCAACCATAAGGATCTTCAAACACAACAGTGAGTATCAGTATATTTATCCAACATGCATCACTTGTTTCTAGAAGGACGTAATAATTGATGGGGCTTTGTCCTTGCTCTTCAAACCAGGAGCTTAGCCTAACGAAACACAATTGTGTTTATATTCACTACTGGCTTGTTAACCTCTGCTGACCCAGAACAAATGGTTGAAGTGCACTAAACACTCGGATTGTTAAGTGCAACCCAAACACATTAGTGTCACTGTTATTAGTGGCCTTGCAATATGGCCTCTGAAGACATGACGGATCTGTTAGAACTACCATTTAATTATCAGGAGTATTATAACTCTTCCTTTTCTATTACTCCGCCTTGGGAAATTTGAAGACTTGTTTAAGTTGTATGTTATAATCAGGTAAAAAGTCATCTTCCTTAGCAATATGCTTCTTTTCACTATCCTGGCTCACTGCAGATTCAGACACCCTCCCCTGCCACACTCACACACACACAGTTTATTCAACTTGATTGAAATGCTCTTTCAGGCTCTGAGTTGTGTGGTTGGATGAGGAGGAGGCAGAGGCTATTTATTCTTACAGACTGATGGGGCAGCCAGGGAAATATTAGGAAATACTTAAAAGGAGGTAGTGGGGGACACCTGTGTTCTATTGTCCAGCTGTGCCCCTGGCTTGTTTCATCACCTTAAGTAAATCCTTTAATCATTCATGTACTCAGTTTCCTCATCTGAAAAATAAGGGTGTTGAACTATCTGGTGAGCAAGGTTCAGTTTCTGATTCTAATTCATTATTATGATCAGAATTTTCCTTTCTTTCATTGTGTGCACACACACACACACACACACACACACCTGTTTCCTCTCTCTTCCTTTTCACCACCTTCCTCTCCTGCTTTCCCCTCCTCCCTACTGTTTCCTTTTCTTCTTCCTTGACACTACCCTCCATGCTCCAAGGAACTAACAAAGACTAAAGTGAGGAGCAAAAAAGGTGATAGAGAACTGAGGGAGAATTGTTCCAGTTGTTATGTTCACCTCACAGAAATACCAAACTAAAGAACAATTGCCACATGGAAAGAAAAGCAAAAGAATGGGAGAGTTCTAAAGTGAATCTCTTTTATAACCTGCAGTTTTTCTAATGAAAAAATCTCCTGCTTTCACTGAATAGGACGAGGTCCGGCTATGCCTTTTCTGGACCACCTTCAGCAGCTGTGTGATTAGGAGTACTCTGGGATCGACTTCAGAACCAGACTTGAGGTCCCTCCAACCTAGTTCAATTATGACAGCCAAATCCATGTTCATTCAAAATATCTTTTCTCTATTTCTTTATTTTGCATCAAATAATCAGTCTTGGCTAGTCTCTGATAAGCCAAGTTACATTCCCACAGTTCTGTTTCATTTACCATTGATTGTCACATCCAGACTCAAATTATTTTGACAGTGTAGAAAATTCATGTTTTGAGTAGACATATTTAAGGAGTTCAAGAAATAAATTTATTAAGAGACCACAGAGTCCTAGCCATTTTTGCTCAGTGGATAGAGTGTTGAAGGGTTGCAGGTCAAGAGTACGTACCTCAGTTGCAGACTCGATTCCTGGCCCTGTTAGAGCGCATGCCGGAGGCAACCAATTGATGTGTCTTTCACATCGATGTTTCTCTCTCTCTTTGTGTCTCCCCCCCTCCCTTCTGCTCTCTCTAAAAATCAATGGAAAAATGTCCTCGGGTGAGGATTAACAAAGAGAGAGAGAGACAGAGAGACCACAGAAAATGTATTTGGAGCACAATTATACCCTTTTGATTCTTTGGCATGATGGGTGATTGGTGATCAGAGGTTTTATCTGGTTGGGAAAAGATAAACAGCTGGCAGTTATTTGACTGTAGTTCCATCCATATATGGTTAAATGCAATAATCTTGTACTAGTATAATCCCCTTCTGCATTGTCTCAGGATCGGTTTGTGTGCTTAAAAGAATACAGAAGAAATGATATGTCACTCTTAAGATGATGTTGTAAAGGCATTATAGGCTTCTGCATCTCCTTTCTTGGGTCACTTATGAGGACATTCAGGCAGCCAAGAACCATGGAAGGAGGACATATTGACTGATCTCCTGCCAACATCTTCACTGCAGTCTCACATATTTTATGGACCAGAATACCCAGCTAAGGTTCCCAAATTCCTTATCTGCAAAATCTACCAGATAATAAGTGTTTGTGGTTTTAAGCCTCTAAATTCTGGGATGATTTGTTACATAACAATAGATAACTTATATATCTTCTCTGGCCACCATTGCTGGGGCAGAAGCTAAACATCCAAGCATGACTTTCTACTTCCTCCTTCTTTGAATCTAGAATGAATAGCTCATTCTAAAATGAATGGCTCAGCAGAGCCTGAGTTCTTCAACCCAACTTTATTCACATTGTCACTGGCAAAGAAGCCAAAATAGGACAAGTTGGAAGACAAGCAATTCTTGTTCTACATGGGGACAAGAAACTCGAGAGCCTGCAACACATAGATCAGGGAGGAAAATAAGATTTGTCTGCTGCTTCTTGAGACACAGTTTCCCATACCCAAATGTCAGGTTTTGACCAGCTATGTTAGCAAACCCTCCTTTTGGCGGGGGGGGGGGGGAGCGGGGGGGGCGGGGAGGTGGTGGTGTTGGGAAGAGTTGGCTTGAAATGCTTCTTTTTCCTATTGGTTAATCCTAAAATATGGGGTAATCATCACCCACACTCCAGTTCCACAAAGAGCCATAAAAAATTTTGCCTTTATTCTTGGATATATGAAGTGGATGCCAACAATGTGAACATGTCAGTGAAGATTATTTCCATATTTTTGTTCAAACACAAACATGAAATACAAATGATTTAGCCAAAACCATATAATGGGAACATTTTTAATCAGAGCCCTGCGAAACAACTTTATTTTAAATATTCAAATAAAATGATGCAGTTGAGCCACAGATGAGTCCATTCATCCCAGCTACTCAGAAATTGCTCTCGTGTTGGTTCATTTCTCCCAGGAGCTGACCCTGAGACAAGGGTTTGGGTGCCAGTCACTTATTCAGGAAGTGATCCCAGGAAGCACCAGCAGGTGAGCAGAGAATGGAGACAGAGAAGGAAAGGCAGCCAATCCCGGGCATGTTGTCAAGCAAGTTACCCCAATAGACAAGTGGAGCTCAGTCCTACTAGGAAACTATGGGAGGCTGTGTAGACATACTTCAGTGTTATTCTGTCTCAGGCGGGAAGGGAGCTGGGACATTTATCCACCAATTCACGTTTGTGGTTGGTTGAGAGCTGTCCCTACTCAGCCTGAGTTTGTTCCCACAGCCTGAAAAAAAAATTCTTGGCCTATCTTTGCAATAAGGAGCTGGGCTGAGGGCTATAGGCAGGGCATGTACAGCATATGCAAATGCTCTTACTAGCTACTCTAGCTACTGCCAGGCCATATGTGGGACCCAGAGGTCTGTGAGTCTTTGTGTAAAAATCAGTCTATGGTTTATCCTGTTAGTAGCCTGGATTTCAACTCAGATTGCTGACGTTGGCTTCTGAAGTCCTCTGGCTCAGTGCTAAGAATATCTCCCTGAGTTTTCTATTGTGGGCAGTTTCATTGAAATAGCCAATCCTTAGTTTGCATTTATGACTCATTGGGTGGCACAAAACAGGCTCTCCAGCCATTGCACATCCTAAGCTACGGCATCAGCTCCAACCAGGCACCAAGTTTGATCTCCACTAGGATTTTAGTGTATTTGAGAAAATGGGGCACTTGTTTGCCTTTGGTAAACACACCCTTGGGCTGAGTATATTAACACCCTGAGCATGCCAGGACCTCAAACCGTTGTGTAAGGTTTAACTCTCTAGAAAGATTTACATCTTCTGTTAGAGATTTGGATATATCAAGACCGAGTGATTTTTCCCCTGAATCGGCTCACTTTACTGGTAATTACATATAATCTGGATTCCAGAGCAAGGTTTCTCAGACTTTCCTGTACAGAGGAGTCACTCAGGGTCTTGTTAAAATGTAGACTCTGTAGATCTTGGGTGGGGCCTGAGTTTCTGAATTTCTGACAAGTTTCCAGGTGACGCCAATGCTGTTGGTGTAGGACCACACAGGAAACAGTGAGGCTGTAGGCCATCTCTGTCCTCAAGTGAGCCACAAAGGGCTTTTTTAGCTAGCCTTGGAGAAGAGAAGCAGTATTTTCAGTTAGGGGAGTTGCCATGAGGTCAATGGGCTGGGCAGGCCAAGAATTTGGAATGGTTTGCAGGGGGAAAGTGGGGAAGAAGAAGCAAGACTCTACCTAAAGGCATCTGATGGCCAAGAGGAGGAAGAACAAAGAATGCAGTGTTACTGGGAAAACTCTCAGTCCTACCTCATCTACACAAGGAAGGCTCATGAGGGCTATTTAAATAGAAAGTCAGACCTGTAGAAATCACTTTGACTACTTTATAAGCCAGGGGTGGGCAAACTTTTTGACTCGAGGACCACAATGGGTTCTTAAACTGGACCGGAGGGCCGGAACAAAAGTATGGATGGTGTGTTTGTGTGAACTAATATAAATTCAAAGTAAACTTCATTACATAAAAGGGTACGGTCTTTTCTTTTTTTAGTTTTATTCATTTCAAACGGGCCGGATCCGGCCCGCGGGCCGTAGTTTGCCCACGGCTGTATAAGCCATGACCTTGAGTCAGGGCAGTTGGGTCCAAAGGATATAGCCAAGCATTCATTCCAGTTGTCCTTGCTGGCACCTTGACCTGAGACTCAGGATCCCAGCACTAACCTCTGAGCTTTCATATTATTTCCTGAGTTACATCTCATCTTCCTGTATTGACCCCATTCACTTAGAGATCACATCTCAGTACTTTGTCTAATTCTACAGGCCCCTTCCTGAGCATCAAAGCCTTACTTGTATGCGGCATTGGGCCTGAGTGCATGGGACACACTGTGCACATGCTTTCTGCTCTGCCTATTCTTCATCCCATTTCCCCATCAGAGTTGCAGATATGAACCCCCCTCCCCAAGGTACACAGACCCTGCCCTAGTACCTATCTCACGCTCCAACCCAGTCCAGGTCCTTGCTCCCAGCTGCCTTTTTCACTCTTCCAAGAAAATCATTTGCCCTACCAAAAGCCATGCAACACCTGCCCACATATTTACAGAGCCATCATCAGGGAAACCAGAACTACATAGTATTTGCCCAGACTGCATGCAAAATTTAAAGCACCAAATGTTCAATGCATCAGAAATGTCCTCATTGATCTTGTGAAAAAAGAGACACTATAAATGTGACTTTGAGGAAAACATTTGCTTTGCTTGCCAAAGCTGGCAATTATTAGAATGTTTTCCACCAAAGGCTAAAGAAGGGGCAGTCTTAAAAGTAAAAATAATTTCTTTATCATTGTTCACAGTTCTTTAAGTACCTATTGCTTAATATTTCACATTGGGGTTCAATATTGAAGGATGAAACTAGATATCTCTGAAGAAACAAAAGGAATAGGAGAAAAGATGGGGACCAAGGAATTTTTAAAAACAACAGGTAGCATTTCGTCACCATCCAACCATAATTTTACTGAAGCAATAGCTGTTGAGTGCTTCAGACATGGCTGTATTTTTGGCGCTCAGCCCATGGAATAGAGAACCAGAGGGTTTATCTAACTGCAGCTGGGGGTAGGGTTTGTGAAGCTTTAAATGATGAAAGATGGGCCACCAACCGCACGGGGCAGAGTATGAAAAGTGGAGACTGACATTCATCCCAACCAGGACCTGGAGTCCTGGATCCATGGAGGAAAAAGGGGCATTGAGAGATGGGCAGTGCAGGAAGTGCTTATGTTTCAACAAAAGCTCAGTTGCATAAGAGAAGAGGAAGGAGGAAGCCTTGGCAGAAGAAACAGTGCCGTCCCTGTACAGCAAAGAAAGAACAAAGCCAAATATCCAGTTCTTATCTTCTGGAAGACACTCTTCCAGCTACACCCAGTCTTTCTGCTCAGAATACTGGCTGGCTTCCTTGTTTCCTTGTGCCCTCTTTTCACAGGATCTTATCTGCAGCTTTCCCGGATCCCAGAGGCTTGGAATTTGGGACAGGTCCAAGAACAAGCTCTCAGTGTAATTGCCACCCAAGCCTGGTTCTAGGTTCTGGCACAGACTTGGAGTACCCAGGGTATTTAGTAATTTAGTAGTCCAGTAGCCATGCCTGGCTATGCACCGGATACCAGACTGTTGTCTCATGCACTCATTTTTGATAGCTATATGTTCATCACCCATCCGGCTGGCTTGCTCCTCTCAGCCCTTCACAAACCAAGGGAAACAGTCTTTGTGAGCCAGACTTAGTGGCCAGTAATGTCTAAGGCATTGTTGATACTCAAGTTTGTGGTGATTACAAACCCACAGTGTGCGATTATAACTTTATAACCATGTTGCACAATAGCACCGTGTATGTGCACCTTGATGACATATCTCAGAGTTTTCTTTATACCCTGACAAGAAAGTGGTGGTTTCTTTGAGTTTGGGATTTGTTTTTTGTTTTGGGGAGTTGTAGTTGTTGGTTTTATAAATCTTCTGGCATTAGTTTGCTCATCTGGAAAAACAGGTACCTAAACATTCTTCCCTGCTTCTCAGAGTTGCCACGAGGATTAACATAATGCAAGCATAAGTGCTCTAATAAACATCAGTGTTTAAAAGTCCCTTACAGATGTTAGCATGTGGTTTGCTAAAACAGTAGAACCTCATAAGGCCTGCAGAACATAAGCCTCAATCTCCAGAACCCTCTGAGTCTCTGAGTCACAGGCTGGAGCATGATAGAGCAAGACCTTAAGAATTAGAGAAGCCACCCAGATGCTAACTTGGGTCCAGCAGCCCATGCTAAGTGAAGTCATCCCTTTCCCTGTCTTGTTTCTGTGATTCAAAGAGGCCAGTGTGTTTGTCCCCTGCAGGGGGAAAATGGCTGATTGCTTTTCCCTCTGCTCAAGGATCCCAGGGTGTGGACACCAGGGGTTCTGTGAAGTTCCACCAACAGCCTCTCCCCATGGCACTTTCCATTCACACCGAGCACAGGAGGCCCCTGCCAAGGGCTGGGACTCATCTGCCTTCCATCTGCAAAACGCATAAGTCACATCCCAGCCACACAAAGGCTTGTTTTCAGGTCCCTCCTGTTCTTAAAAAATAGGAGAGAAAGTTCTCTTCTCTTTAGTGGAATCCATTTTCAATTTAATCCTGAACTAAGTTATGTCTTTTTGATTGCATAAACAATACAAAAATCTATTTATGTCCAGATTTTGAAAATCTTAGATTATCCATTATTATTTTTTTAAATATGTTTTTATTGATTTCAGAGAAGGGAGAGGGAGAGAGAGGAACATCAATGATGAGAGAGAATCATTGATTGGCTGCCTCCTGCATGCCCCCTACTGGGGATCGAGCCACCACTCGGTCATGTGCCCTGACCAGGAATGGAACCTTGACCTGCTGGTTCATGGGTGGATGCTCAACCGTTGAGCCACACCACGTGGTCTGAATATTCATTTTTAAATGACTGCTAAATTTGTTCTCTTGGGTATGTTTGTATTACTTTGGCATTGGAACCACACTCATCATGCATTTCTGTACAAAACATAAATTTCAAGTCCCAGAAGAAAAAACACTAAGCAGGAGTACTCGTACTCATCATCTCTCTATTCCATCCAGAGACTAGCAGGCTTGTGGTAGATTAATGAAAAGGGGACTGGTTCCCCCAATCACCTGGGTTCCTTCAACATCCGTCTTAACAGCAAAGCAAAAGGGGAAACAAGATGTCAGTATAGGTGAAGGTTTATTATCCCTGAAATTCTCAAAATGAGAAAGCTGCTTTTGGTTTCTTTGGCTGCCATCTAGTGGTGAATGACATAGTGCCAATAAAACACTACATCTGTGAAGATGAACTCTTCAAAGCAAAAGCAAAAACACAGTTAACTAAATAAATATTATTGCAGACATGAGGCTTTTCTAATAATTCATAGTTAGTTCTAAAATGTCATTCACTTTCCTGTTTACTGGTTTATATTCTATTCCATGAAGAGACAGAGGATTCCATTACCATTCATGGATTTAGCATTAATACTGTGCACCAGGACCAGCGCTATTAGAATGAATAAAATAATCTCCCTGCCTTCCGTGGAGAGACATGAAATCAAATAATGGGAAACATGATGAGTGCTTTTGAAAAAGAATAAATGAGTCATCAGGGTCACCAAGAAAGAAGAAAATCTGTATTATGGGCCAGGAGAAATTGAGTTGAGGCTGAGTGGTGTGAGTGGGAGTTCTCCAGACAGACAAGAGGGAAGAGCATAAAGAGGAGTTAGAGGCTGTGTGTTGGGGAACGCTGAGAGATGGTGTCAGGGAGCTAGGCAGGGACTAGGTCAGGAAGGGCCTTTGAGGCTGCACTAGGTAACTCCAGTAGTCCCCCCTAGCCATGGTTTCACTTCCACAGCTTCAGTTACCCTCAGTCCACCATGATCTGAAATATGAAATGGAAAACTCCAAAAATGAACAATTCATAAGTTTTAAGTCGTATGCCATTCTGAATGTGGTTCGATCAAATGTACTTGATCAATTAAAAAATACCTTACATAACTCGAGTCCCCCCACACACACACACACACACACACAATTTTATTTCAGAGAAATACCTTGTGGCCTCATTGGGGGTGGCCCGGTTGCCATGTGGAAAAGTAAATGCACCAGCTGATGCATTCACCCAGCTGTGAGGGAAACCCAAAAGCAGAGATCCAACCACAGACTGGGGGCTAAGAGACAAAGCTGAGGGCTTTCCGTTGAGATCGATCAAGAATCTCAGCTAACCAGAGCCTGGACCAGTGATAAGCCTGTGATACCTGTCTCTTGAGAGCTTGTGTGCAGTGGCTAAAACCAATGTTGGCTGTGCTATTTTAAATTTATCATTGCCAGGTTTCTCTTTGTGAGCATTTTCAATGGAGTCTCTAATGCCTAGTGACCATTATATAACACTCAGATCAGCAGTTCCGTAGCATCCCTATCTTTTCCAAGTAAAATTGGATTCTAGGTCTAAAGTACTTCAGTCTCAGATCCTCAAAAAGGGAAAGCTTAGTGAGGGCAAAGAAATATAATGAGTGTAAAAATACATGCACATAAACCTGGCCTTTTTTTCTCTCTAGGCTTTGCAGGTTAAACACACACAGATACACACACACTCACACAGCTGGGTTGGTAGGCAAATCTTTCCCAAGGGTCTGTCAACCAAAGCCCAGTCATCTCCATCTGATTGCAGACAAATGAAAAACCACTGTTAATTATATTTGACATCCAAAGTTAACAAGAAAAATCTAGCAGACATTCCTCCTTCCTCCTTCTATGTCACTGTGGAGAGTGAGAAGAAGGGATAGTGGCTCTCACAGAAAACGTAGTGGTTACAAATGTGGGTCAGGTACAGACTTCCTTGGGTTCAAATCCTGGCTCTGCTCTCTATGACCATAGACCTCAGGCAATTTAGCAGACCTCTCCATGCCTCAGTTTTTTTTTACCACAAAATGCAGATACCTCCTCCTTAGGCTCATTGGGAGGAGGAAATGAGTTATTACCAAGAATGTGCTTCGAAGGAATGCAGGTAAGGCTCAATAATTGTAAGCTATTATTAATGCGTCCAGAAATCTCCACATATTTTGCAAAGAAAGGCTAGTTGTCCCACTGCCTTCAAGTGTTGACAACTCTGAAGTTGGAGGCTCCCAAAGCATAGGAAGTGAGCCAGCTGCCAGCACTGCCGCCACCCCAGGCAAACCCAGCCAAACTCTAATATGCTTGTGTCTTCAACACTAGGGTTAGTTCATTATACCTCTCACAGCTCCTTTCAACCTGGCAAGAAAGCTTACACGTAAAAGATTCATTTAATGTAGAATTTCCTTCTCTGTTAGGGCAGGAAAGGAGAGTCTTTTAAGAGCCTTTGACGCCATGTGCCTCCAGCAGAGGTTTATTCTGCCTGCTATGCAAACCCGACTAGTCACCTTGTCAGATTCCAATTGTACTAAAAAGAGGACCCCTCTACCCTACCCCCTGCCCCTAGATGTTCTCTGATTCCAACTTTGTTCTCTGAAAATTCAGGTCTCAGCCTGAGCCTAAAAGATCTGCCACCTCCCCAAAAATGATAATGAGGAAGGAAAAAAATTCCTCTTGTGACTCAATTTTTTTGTATTATTTAAAGACATGCAAAGCCTAGAGAAGCTCCTGAGAGACGCTGTAATCTATGGCCAACCTCGAACCCGCAGAGCTTGGAAAAAGATTCTCATCATGGTGGAGGGCGTCTACAGGTATGTAAATAACCGGAGACATTTCAACACTAAGAAGCCCGCAGCAAGCTGACAAATGGTAAAAGGCTCACCTCTGCTAGCAAGAGGGAAAATGGGTGAGATATGGATATGATGGAGGGGTCCGAGCTAAGCTGTGAATGTGAGCTGCCAAGCCTTGGGTCACCTGTCTCTTTAATGGCTATACATATGGCACAGCACCTTGGCGGCTGGCAAGCTTGTGAAGGCTTCTTCAGAAATACCCTCACAGGGCATTGCTGACTTGCATTGATTCTTTCTTCTACCTGTGGCTGCCCACAGTTTCAAAAACCTTTGGGGGCTGGAATGCTCTTTGCCTTTACAACTCTAGTAGATGTTGCCCATGGGCACCTGGGTGGCCTTAACCTGGACAGTGCAGCCAACTTCCAGTTGTTTGCTGATCTTGGCCAGTAGTTGGTATCAGAATACAAAAGGCTGCTCATTTCCCTCAACCTGAACTGCAGTTCTCCATAGAGAGTTCAGGGGTGGGGAGAGAGAATGGTCTTGGCTCTTGCCTGAGTTTTCTGCCCCCTTTTGAGCCAAGCAGACAAAACACCCCATTAAAGCCTTTTGGAGCTGCACTTCTATACTGCAGCTTGTGACTGAGTTTGCCTCATCCCTGACTGGATTGATTATCGTTACTGAAATGGAAATTTCTTCCAAGCTCTCCTTCTGTTAGATACCCTAGTCCAAGAATCAAGGAAACATTATCTCAGAGTTGCTCACTCCTAAATCAGTCTTCAAACAAACTTATATTAGAGGAATGGAGGAAGATGTTTCCTATGAGATAATGATAGGAAAGTGAAAAATACGAAAAAGAAGAGAATGAGGGCTTCACTTCCCAACAAGGAGGAATGTGGCCACAGTGGAGACTTGGGAACAGAAGCAGCGTTTGTTTGTTTTTTTAATTGGTCCCAGAGTGCATGCTGTTCCTCTTACATAAATAAATGACAAGCAGCAGATGAAATGTGTCTTCATCCATTTTTGGGGGAAAAAAGAAGTGCTTTCTCCCAAAATAAAATTATCATCATCCTAGTATCATTTTCCCCTCTAGTATTTACTGCCCCAGTGGCTGGTGTTCTGGGTGTCCCCAGTGCTACTGTGGGGTTGCAAAGTTGGCATTTCAAGTTTCTAGTAGGCCACTCTCTGCATCACCTACCGGGACTCCTCAGGCGTGTCCTGTTTATGAAACCTCTGGGATCACCCTAGCCCAGTGTTCTCAACCAGGGTGATTTCTTACCCACAACTCACCCCACCCCAGGCACATTTGCCAATTTTCAGCTGTCACAAATGCAGATCACACTGGCATCTAGTGGGCAAAAGGCCGGGGATGCTGCCGAACAGCTTACAATGCACAGAACAGTCTCCTACAACAAAGGGTTATCCAGCTTAAATGTCAACAAGACTGAGGTTGGGACACCCTGCTGTAGACTAATTGAACTACTCACTGGCTCTGAACTTGCACTTTTAGGAAATAACCTCACATTGCCTTGGGTTGTCATGACCGCAAGCACAGACCTTTCTTCCTTTTGTGCCAGCTGCCAGCCTGCAGGGGAGCCCTTATCTAAACACCTGTCACAGGGCCTGGAATAGCGGGAGGACCTATCAGCTGAGGAAGAGCAGACTGGGCATCTCCGTTAACCAGAGCAAACAAAATCCAACTGAAAATAAATAGACCGTGACTCCACTAAAGGGAAGTTGCATTTTAAGCACTTTGATCGTGGCTGAAATTAAGTGGGCCACCAGCGTTTTTACTCTCAGATACTCCCATCAGTGACAAGAGAAATCACTCCAGCAGCAGGCCCTCTTCATGGCTGCACTGGCTCTGGGTCCTACTGTGACCTCAGGAGGACAGGAGAGCCGGGTGTGGATTCCTGGCTCTAAGCCAGCCCAGCACTAAACCACAACTTCAGCTTCTCTAGTAATGATGACCATTCATTAGTAATGTGATCCATTGCTGCATAACAGACCGCACCAAAATGTAATGGCTTGCACAGCAATGAGCTGTTGTTTCCCATGCTCCCTTCTGCTCTGCCTGCTGTTGGTTAGGGGTCATTCATTGTGCTGGGTGGTCAGCTGGGGCTGGGATATCCAAACGACCTCACTCCCACATTTGGGCTCTTGGTATTGGCTGTTGACTGAGGTGCCTGGTTCTCTGCCCTTCCCTGGGGTGCTTTTTTTATCTGTAGGCGCGTCTCACTTAGCGGGAGCTTCTTCACAGCATGGCGGCTGGATTCCAGGAGAAGGAAAGCAGAAGCTGCCCGTCTTTTGAGGGCAAAGCTTGGAGCTGGCACAGTATCACTTCTGCCACACTCAATTGGTCCAAGCACATTGCAAGGCCAGCCCAGATTCAAAAGGAGGGAAAATAGAATGGCTTCTTGCTGGCAAGGCTGGCTCATGTGTCCAGGGATGGGAAGATGTGTAGGTAGCCATCTTTGGTGGGAATCTACCCCAAGGGCTCCATGAACCTGGCATGTGTCCACAGTGCAGAGTCCACCTCCTATGGACTTGCCATCACAAAGAGGTTCCTTTAATGTCACCAGCACAGAAATATCATCTTTAAATAAGACTGTGAACTAAAAGGCTTCATTCATAGATAAGAAGTAGAGCACCTCTTAGACAGTGCTCAGTGCCTCCTGGGGTCTCCGTTTTCTCCACTGTAAAAGAAGGCTAGCCTGGAGTAGAGTTCTGGAACATATGGATGTTCTCATTTGATGCAGTCACCAGAAAATGAAATGATTTCCCACAGATTTTCCAAAGGGCTAAGGTTAGAAATGTGCAATCAATAGTTTACAAATGCACTGTCACTTTTCAGAGATGTACTATGAACACATACCTGGTTGATATCTACAGGAAGCCTCCTTTGAACTTTCACTCCCAGATTTTATCTCTTGCTTGTGGCTTCCCATCATGGGCAAAGTCCTCCCACCACAGGGAGCTCACCGAAATCAATGTTTTCGTAACTCCAAAAGAGAGCAGTCAGCCAAATCAGAACGTTTCAGGCAGGTAACAGGTAGAAACGGCTAGATACCAAGGCCAAGAAGTCAGTAAGCTCAATAAAAGCAGTTGTGATCATAACAACATCAATAATAATAGTCATGTCAGTACCCATCAATCATCTACATATTATTCTTTACATTTAGAAGATAGAAGAGTCAGGATTTGCAGGGAGGCCTGGGATCTGGATTCAAATCTTATTGTTGCTGCCTACAGCTGAGTTCCCTTCATAAGGTTCTTTTTTTTCTTCTTCTTTTTTATATTTTTATTGCTTTCAGAGAGGAAGGGAGAGGGAGAGAGAGATAGAAACATCAATGATGAGAGAGAACCATTGATTGTCTGCCTCTTAAACACTCCCCACTGGGAATCGAACACACAACCCAGGCATGTGCCCTTGATCGGAATCAAAACTGGGACCATTTAGTCCACAGGCCAACGCTCTATTCACTGAGCAAAACCAGCCAGGGCCATGATGTTCTTTTTTAAGTGTTAAATGCGGTCATATAAGCTAGTGCTTGCCAAAGCCCAGCCCACAGTAAGCCTGCAACCAAGGGTAGCTTTTTTCATCATTAAATTTATTTTCAGTTGAGGAAGTTGCAACTTGGAAAATAACCTTCTGTATAGCAAAGCTGTTTGCTCTTCACCCATCTCGAGGAGTGGTGTCAGAGGAAGGAGCCCACATTGATCATATTTCTACTTCTTGCTAAACATTTCCCATAGGCCATCTTGAGTAAGCCTCCCCAGGTCTCTTGAGGTTATTGTGAGGATGAAGACATCGAGGCTCCGAGGCCAGGACAACTTGCCCCAGGGCAGATAGCTGAGATGAAACAGAGCTGGGATTCAAACCAGGTGGCCCTGCTGGGACAGAGGCCCAGTGTAAACAGGAGAGTCAGCTAATGTGTCCACATCGAATGAAGTAAACATGGAAACTACAAGGTCATCCATTTGACTTTCAGCATTTACCTATCAAGGGCTTAGGTTCTTTATCTGTAAAATAGGAAAACTGAAACTTGAAATCTAAAGTTCCATGACTCCATGATTTTTGGTTTAAAAGTACAATAGTAATATTTTAGCATTCTGGTTTGTATTTTCATTTAAATATTGTTCTAAAATCACACTCTTCAAATTTTGTGTCTCTGAGAAGTCTAGTTTTTTGATCACTGCAGTAGAGAAATCTCAAAATTACTAAAAAATATACAAAAGAAGGAGAGAGGGGTCTTTAAATAATCTGAGATATAAACTAGCACAGCTGTAACACAAACCTTCAAAATAAAATTAACCAAGAAATAATATCCAACCCTTCAAAAAAACACATATATAAAGAAATGCTGAAGTTTCAGAATGCCATTTTCTCTAAGCATATAAGCCATTCTCCTCCTCAAAATAATGTAGGTTTAAGGATTGAGAACTTCTGTGGTAATCTCTAACCTCTGCCTCTATCATTGAAATAAATAAAGACAAAGCATAAGAAAACACTAGTTACTCTATTTTTAATTAGTCTTAGCTCTTTTTGCTCTCTCTTTCCACCTTCCTTCCTTCTCGTGGGTTATACTTTGGGCCCACCAAGGAGATTTTTCCACCATGTAAGTTGGCAAACTACCAGTTTAACTCCCATCCTGCCAGTGGATAATATGGGTTATATCGGGAGGAGAAGGTGGTGAGAGGAAGATTTCCAAAAGGAGTCTTGTCACTTAGCTAATACACTATGTAATAGAAAAGATATAAAGAAATTATTCACTGGCTTGCTGGTTTAAGCATAATTCAAATTCCTGCACAGAGCTTCAAATTAACTGGTGGAATTATCTTACCTGCAGTATATTTTAGTTGATTTTCTTCTATTGAAGTCAAAAGAAAACACAACTTTCCATTCAGGAAGAAAGAATAAACACTCTTCTTGTTTTCTACTTCATTTTGACAGCAATTCACAGGAATAGCATAGATACCTTTTATGCATGCACCAAACTCGATATCCCTCTATAGGAAACGGTTCAATTCAAATGGGGTCACAATGAGAAAATGAAAACTCAGTGCGAGTGAATATAACTCTTTATAAAGGCTGAGTTCTCCTTAGACTCAAGTGTGCCCTGCATTAACTCCAGAAATCAGCAGTATCGTAGAGTCATTAATCTTACAGGGAGAAATATAAACCAGGTGGGCAGACTCCTAACATCAGCTAGACCAGCCCCAGCGAAGGATGGCTAATTAGCTGCTCCCAGTGTCTGCAAACTGTTCAACATTAACTCTGGCTCCTGCCAAATTCAGTTCCAGAACAAAGAATGGTTATTTGTGACATGTCAAGTTTTTTAGTATATTTGTGTTACCAACTTAAAACAGTTTAAAGATGAGAAGAAAATTCTAGCATTTTGAAGGCATAGAGCCATTTATTATATATGACACCCATATGCCTCTTTCCTAGAAGATGCAACACAGAGCATTGTCAAGGGCTCCCACTTTCTCAAGGGAGGCCTCATCACAGCCATGTTCTCCTAGGCTCCTCCCAAGAACAGGAACAACCCAGTGAGCATGCATTCATATGTCACACACTTTACCAACATCATTTCTCATCATTCTTATAAAGATGTTATAAGGAGGGTCCCACCATCATGCTTATTTTACATATGAGAAAACGGAGGCACAGAACATCATATAAGTTGTCCATATCCTCACTTCGCAAGTGGTAGTGCTACAACCTAAGCTTAGGCCATTAGATGGCTGTACCTCCTCCTCCTCGGTGGAAGCAACTTCAGCAAGCAATTGATCTAAGAAAATATTGGAATTACCTCACAGACTTATTTAAAAGAAGATGGCTCTGTTTGGTCTTCATTTCATTAAAATCTGAAAACAGCCATTCAGAACAAAGCACAAATGAAATAAGCTGAACTTTGTTAAAATTAAGAACTTCAGCTTTGCAAAAGACAGTGTCAAGATAATTAGAAGACAAGCCACAGACCGGTGAGATAGCTGCAAAAGGTATAGCTGATGAAGGACTGTTATCTAAAATATAAACAAACTCAAAGTTCAACATTAAAGAGACAAGCAACTTGATTAAAAAATGAGCCAACAGACATCTCACAAAAGAAGATATAGAGATGCAAACACACATAGAAAAGATGCTCCACATATGTCATCATAGAATTGCAAACTAAAGCAACAATGAGATACCCCTACACATCTATTAGAATAGCCAAAATCTGGAGCACTGACAACATGAAATGCAGGCAAGGATGTGTCGCAACAGGAACTCTCATGCGTTGCTGGTGGGGCTGCAAAATGTGCAGCTACTTTGGGAGACAGTCTGGTAATTTCCTCCAAAACTAAACACACTGTGATCTACAATCCAACAGTCATGCTCCTTTGCATTTACCCAAAAGAGTTGAAAATGTGTGTCTACACAAAACCCTGCACATAAATCTTTATAGCATCTTTATTCATAATTGTCAAAACTTGGAAGCAACCGAAGTGCCATTCAGTCTGTGAAGGGATAAACAAACTCTGGTACATCCACACAGTCGAATATTATTCAGTCTTAAAAAGAAATGAGCTATCAAGCCATGAAAAGCTGTGGGGGAGAAAACACGAAATGCACATTACTAAGTGAAAGGAGCTAATCCAGAAAGGCTACATAGGGTATGATTCCAACTATATGACATTCAAGAAAAGACAAAATATGGAGACAATAAGATGATTAGTGGTCCAGCTGGCCCTCTTGGCCAAGCCCCTCTTCTCTGGGACAAAAGGGGAGGGGGCAGGAGACCGGGCTGGAGCTCCAGATCCTTCAGCCTCTATCGTGGAAATAAATTAAGTTTCTCAGTAGAAAAAAAAATGATTAGTGGTTACCACAGGTTGGGTTGGGGGTAGGGGTGAATAAGCAGAGCACAGTGGACTTTTAGGGCAGTGAAAATAATCTATATGATATAATAATGACACATGTCATTATATGTACATTTGTTCAAACCCATAGAATGTACGATACCAAGAGTTGACCCTAATGTAAACTATGGACTTTGGTTGATAATGTGTCAATGTAAGCCCATCAATTAAGACAAATGTACCACTCTGGTGGGGGATGTTGGTAATGGGGGTAGTTATGCCTATGTGTGAGTATACACCATGGAATATATGGGAAATCTCTGTATCTCCCACTCAATTTTGCTGTGAACCTAAAACTGCTCTAAAAACAATGAAGTCCTTTAAACACACACATACTCCCTCCAAACCAACACCATTGGTCTGGGTAATCGTACAACCAGCTGGACTGTTTTGATTGAATTGACCTAACACTTAAGTTTATTTTTGAAAATGTATTAACTTTAATAAATAAACTAATCAGGAAGAAAGGAAAAGTTCAACTCTCTGTTTGCGTCAGTTGATTAGCTCTTGAGCAGAATTGACGGGTTGCTTGAATTGTTTGACAAACTCCTTTGTGTGGTGAGGGTGCGAGTCTGTGTGTTTTCATAGAACTCCTGTCAGTGCAGTCCAAACTGTGTGCGGTGGGGACACAGCTGACCAGTGTTCTGAGCGCTGATTCAAGTCAAAAGTTCTTTTACATCCCCTGGGTTCCAGAGGTGCCATGTAATATAAGTTATAATTTTCCTTATGTATTCACTTCATATTTTCCCCATCGCTGGAGAACTTGAAGTGTTTTTGCAATGTACACTACCATGAAACGTTAAGCACGTAGGGCTTAAAACAAAACAGTTTATCTACAGCAGTGGTTCTTCGAGTGTTGTCCCCAGTGAGCAATATGGGCCACTCCTGGGAGCTTGGTAGAAATGCATATTCTCATCCCATCCCAGACCTATTAAATTAGAAACTCTGGGGATGGGCCCAGAGATCTGAGTTCTGATAAACCATTCAGGGGATTCTCATGCTCACTGCAGATTGAGAGCCGTAACCCTAAAGGAAAAGAAAGAGGGGACACCACCAGATGCCTCAAATGAACCCCTGACTTCCAGTGAGTACAGTCTCCGGCATCCACAGTTCTGTGTTCCGCCATTTCAATTACATGCGGTAAACCACAGTCCAAAAATATTAAACGGAAAATTCCAGAAATAAACAATTCATATGTTTTAAATTGCACACCGTTCTGAGTAGCATGATGAAATGCCTCCTTTCCACCCAGGATGTGAATTAGCCCTTTGTCCTGAGTGTCCACACTTGCATACACTTTCCGACTATCAGCCACTTAGTAGTCATCTCAGTCATCAGACCAGCCATCAGAGAGAGAGCCCACATTCACATAACTTTTATTACAGTATATTGTTATAATTGTTCCATTTTATTATTCGTTATTATTGCTACTCTCTTACTGTGCTAATTTGTTTATTTTTTAAATATATATTTTTTATTTCAGAGAGGAAGGGAGAGGGAGAGGGAGAGATAGAAACATCAATGATGAGAGAGAATCATTGATAGGCTGCCTCCTGCATGCCCCACACTGGAGATCGAGCCAGCAACCTGGGCATGTGCCCTGATTTGGAATCGAACCATGACCTCCTGGTTCATAGGTCGATCGATGCTCAACCACTGAGCCATGCTGGCCCAGCTTACTATGCCAGTTTATAAATTAAACTTTATCCTAGATATATGCATAGGAAAAATACATATTATATATAGGGTTCATATTACCCTCGGTTTCAAGCATTCACTGGGGTCTTAGAATGTAGCCCCAAGGATAAGTGGGGATGACTGTATGAATAAGAGATCTTAAGAATTTTCTATGGTGCTTTAATTAATACTATGTGCCCTAAATAAAGTTGTCTTGTGAGTTTTTATTCCTTCTTTCAATCTTTGGCAGTTCAAGCACTGAGTTTAGGTCAGATGGAACTGGCCAAATAGACAGTGGCAGATTGATAAGGGTGGATCACGTAGAGCAATTTAATTAAAACTAGCAAAATGCCCCAAACCCATATTGGTCAGTCCAATTAAACTAGTCGTCTTTACAAATAAATTGATCAACATTGCTGTGAGCTCCTTGTTGACTTGGCAATTAGCTATAACAACTCAAAGCACTTAAACCCACTAAATGTAAATTATTTTTTTCATATAAAATTCTGCCAGATTAGACTTATAAGATTGAGAAGGTTGTCTTGGCCAAATAAAATATCCCTTAAGAAGAAAGGAATGGCACATCCCTGTGGTCCCTAACTGGTATCAGGGCAGGCCGACTGAGAAATACTGAAAGGGAAACTGAGGCAGAGCTTCCCAGGAGGGTACACACTAATGACGAGCATTTCTCCTTATGCCCTAGCATGGAAGGTTCCATTGTGAATCTGCCCCAGATCGTGGCTCTAAAGAAGAAATACAAGGCTTACCTCTACATTGATGAAGCTCACAGTATTGGGTCTGTGGGCCCGACTGGCCGGGGTGTAGTGGAATTCTTTGGAATGGACCCTCAAGATGTCGATGTGTTTATGGGCACATTCACCAAAAGCTTTGGAGCCGCGGGAGGTTACATCGCTGGAAGGAAGGTAAGAGAGGGACTCCTCGTGTCTCTGTCAACCTTGAACAATCTGGGGACGCTGTCTGAGGGCTTCTCTGGGTTCCGAGAGGACTTCAGTTCCCCACACCTCGCTTGATCACGACAGGAGTTCCACAGCCAAGGAGCACCCAGAATGTTAAGGAGCTCACCCACCGACAGCACAGAGGAACAGGTGATGAGTAATCAGATTAGAATACAACAGCCACCCTATCTGTGTACACAGGCCAAGACAGTGCCAAGCAGAGGATGGTTAACTGCAGGGAAGAAGTGTTAGAATGAATGTCAGTTTTGCAGACAAATGATGAGGGATTACGTTTCTATATACCAAACCTCAGAAATGATAAGGGGTGCTATAAAACTAAGTAGTGTGGTTTGGGGGGCATGAAAATACAAAGCAACAGTGGGCAAAGGTCAGTTATTCAGAACTCTGTGCTATAGTGGTTTTAATCAAAATAGGAGTAGCAAGATCAGAAACATCCTTTTTAGGGGTTTTCTCTGCAGGATAATTATCTCTCACAATTTTGGAGAAGTTGTGATCAAATCTTGTCATCCTTTAATATCTATATGCCTTAAAAATTCTGATCTGATGGGATTAGACACCGTTCATTCTAGCGCCAGTGTCACCAAGGGGGTTGCCAATATAAACCAGTAAACGTTTAAATGAAATTTAAAAGAGGGAAGCAGAAAAAGAAAATGAGATACTCAAACCTGTGTTTGAGGGATAAAGGAGACAGTTGCCTGCTTCGTTATTCTGAGGGTTTTATACAAATCCTGATAGCTATCTCATATAGGTCTACGCCTGTCCCAAAGAGACTGCATGGCAGCGGTGTTGGCTCTGCCCAAGAGGGCACAGCAGGCCCCAAACCGGTGCGTGCAAGTGACATCAACAGCTTACCGAGAATTTCTTGTTCCTTGATCATTGTGACCAGCAGGGACAAGAGTTCAGATTCCTGGTAAACCAGTTAGACAAACAGGGAGGACAGCCGAAAACAGTGTGGTCATTGAACACTGGGATTTAAAGCAACAGATTTCATTGCGGTCCTGCCATGAGTTGCACAAATGCTTCAAATGTTCAGCGTTTTCAGGGCCTTTCCCATTCACTAAGCACTGCTTTTTTTTTCCAAGCTCAAAGCATTGTTTTCATCCTGTGGGAATTAGCCGGGTGACGCTAGAAACCGAGGGAGTGCCCAGGAGCCTACCAAACTCAGCTAAATATGGTGCAGGGTGAAATGCTCCCACCCTAGAGCATGGAAGCAGTGGGACCAGAGCAGCGGTTCTCAACCTGTAGGTCGCGACCCCTTTGGCGGTCGAACGACCCTTTCACAGGGGTCGCCTAAGACCATCCTGCATATCAGATATTTACATTACGATTCATAACAGTAGCAACATTACAGTTACGAAGTAGCAACGAAAATAATTTTATGGTTGGGTCACAACATGAGGAACTGTATTTAAAGGGCCAGAAGGTTGAGAACCATTGGACCAGAGGGTCTCGGATGCCCGAGCTGCCTTCTCCGGGCTCCAGGGCTTTGTGAGCTTGTGGTCTTGTGATTACTTTAGCAGCAGTTCTGAGCTATGGAAATTTTAACCAAGCTTAACTCCTTTTCCTGATCCAAAGGCACCTGAATAAACCGACGCTAGCGTGTCCTTGAAATATTGTCAAATTTGTTAGATGTCACATTTTCCCCCTCAGAGTTCCTTCCTCTTATATCACATTAAACAAAGGCTCATGGTTACCCTGAAGTAAGGCCCAGCTCACAGTTTTCTCTCACACTCTCCATCCCGCAGTCAGTAGACTATTTTAAAGGTTTATTTGCTCTTGTCTATGTAGCTTCTCTTCATTTGGAGTACATACTGGACAATTGTGAAAACTACTATTATTTACTTAATCAGTACGCATTCAATCTTTTTCTAGATTTTTGGATCAAAACAATTATTTTCAAATCACAAAGTTTTACTAAGAACCCGATGAGCATAGTAAATTTGAAATTATTAAGGTTTCATACCAATACGCAGAAAATGTATGCCTATCTGTTCATTTTCTTGCTCTGTAAAATACTCATTCTGTGCATGCTTTTGCCCAGAGGACTGCATCATTCTTCTTCCTCCTGTTCCTCCTCCTCTTCCCCTCCCTCTTTCTTCTTTTCCTTCATGTTGCCCTGCAGGCTCTGAATTGACCACTAGATGGCAGCAAGAATTAGGAAGTGTTTGGCAGAGATCCATTATAGCCTATACATAGAGACCTTCTTCTGCCCCAATCAGCAAGAGGCTAGTTTTCAAGACCTGAAGGGTGAGCAGAAGATAGAAGGCCACCTGAGAAAGTGTCTGATGATTTAAAAATCAATCAAATACACGCCTGTCTGGAATGGTTTTGGTGAGACTGTAATAAACCCAGATAAATTATGGTTTCCTTCCAGCCAAATGAGTTAATGGAACTTTTATATCTGCTTTTCTGTACATTTTTTTTAAATATATTTTATTGATTTTTTACAGAGAGGAAGGGAGAGAGATAGAGAGTTAGAAACATCGATGAGAGAGAAACATCGATCGGCTGCCTCCTACACATCCCCCACTGGGGATGTGCCCGCAACCCAGGTACATGCCCTTGACCGGAATCGAACCTAGGACCTTTCAGTCCGCAAGCCGACGCTCTATCCACTGAGCCAAACCGGTTTCGGCTTCTGTACATTTTTTAAAAAAATTATGTTAATTTTAAATTATGTATAGTTTCAATTTAAATCAAATTTTTATTCCCCTGGACTTTTAATAAATTTGTGGCAAATTTTTACCTGGTATTTGTTTTAAACTGTGTTTTTTAACTAGTAGGACATAGGGTTGAGCAAATGCTAATGCTTTTGCTTGAAAAAAAATCTTGCTACTTATCTATTTAAATAATTAGAGTACAGTTTTCAGAGTTTCACCATATAACTATTTCTGGATAATTTTCAATATATGTCTCAATTTGATGGGTATTAAAAATATCCAGGATTCTAAACCAATGGGTACAAAAACAACAAAATTAACCATAAAAAGTGTTCACACGCACATATGGGGAATTTACATTGGTCTGAAACCTTAATAATTTCAAATTTACTATATTGATAGGGTTCTTAGTAAAATCTTGTGATTTGAAAATAATTGTTTTGATCCAAAAATCTAGAAAAAGATTGAATGCGAAAGTTAGGGTTAGTCATAGAGGGATAAACATAACAATTACTAAGAGACTAGAAATCTTGGTGGAGCTGGTCAAGATGAGAACTATGTATATTAGCAACCAGATGCATCAGGTAAGAAAAAATATTTGGAAACAAAGGGGAGAAAAAAAATGGTTTGCTCCTAAGATAGTACCACAGATAGTAGAGATCTTGTCTTGGCTTCAGTCTTCCTGTCACAAAGTGTCCTACAAATTCATCTCTGTTTCCTGGGGTGCACTGCCCTGACCTCAACCTTCTCTCCCCGCCTCAGAGAAACTGCTAAAAAGTCTCTTAACTGTCAGCAAGATTTTATGATTTTGCTCACTTTGAGTTTGGAGCTGCTCTAGATAATCTGTGAGCAACTCAACTTGGAGGATTCTGTCCTTTTAAGACTTTTGAGGTGAAATGTCAGGTAATTGTCTTCACCTGTCGGAGCTCCATGCCATGAACGGCTTCTTTAAAGAATACCTGAGATGATTGAGCTAGGTTTCTTATTTTTACTTTGTAATTTGTATTGATCCAGTTGCTGAGGAGATGGGTCGACACTGCAAATCCAGTTTTGGGAGTTCACGTTTTCCTCAGGCATGATCTTGAGTTCTCTTGCTTGCCTGGTGCTGATTCCTATCTTTCACAGCCTTCGCAGACTGACCAGAGACTTGCAAATGAATGAAGCAAAGGTAGCCTTCATGATTGATAGGTTGCAGGGCTGGAATTCTGGAGGAGGGCAGTGGGAACAGGCAGCCACGTATGGAGAGAGCATCAGCCCCAGAAGCCTGTGTGCCAGACGAAGGCAGGCCCCTTGCAGAAGCCAGCTCTGCCCTGCGTGCTCAGCCCTGGCTGCATTTAACAGCCCTTTGAAGTAAATGGGGGTCATGGAATGAACACCAAGATGTTTATTCTAAGAGTCTCCTGTCTGATTTTCTCAGAAAAGCCACCCTTGTCCTTGAACTCCAAGCCTATGGGTAGAGAAAATAATCAGGGTTTTGAACGTACAAATGGACATGGAAACTTCGGTCTAAGAAGACCTCTAACCCACCCTGAAGGAAGACACAACCCAGACCCGCCTTGCAAAAAAGACCAAAGCCAACTCTTAATTCATGGCTCATGGTGCCCAATGGGGGGATGCTAGGAGGGAATTTAAAAAAAGAAAAAGAAAAGCAGAAAACAAGGCTTTCCTTGATGCTTTGCAGAAGTTACTCAAAGAACCCCACTTTCTAAACCACATAAGCTAATTAGCCCCTGTCCGTACACTCAGACTCTGAGAGAAAGTGGACTCCGTCTAGGAGAAAGAAGAGCATGGGCAAGATAGGCTTAATGTTAAAAGGATGTGATATTGCATTGAGGAGGCATTTATTCTAACAGAATGCATGTGATCTTATGAAACTTCTCGATTTTCTAAGAAAAATGGAGGGTTGGGGACACTGAGAAGAACCCTTAGGGATCAAAGGCACCTTTGTTTTGTTTCTTTGTCTGATCAATGCCCCAAGGCTAAGAGAGTATCACTATAGTTTTTTGCTATAGAATGCAGCTTACTTTGCCTGATACCCTTCAGGGACCCTCACCACCCTTCCTCAATCCTTCAAAGGCTCCTGCTCTCCATTAGACCATCAGGACTTACCAGACCCCGGCTAAGTAGCCACCACTATGGACTTTCAGAGAAGTGTGTAACTGTGTTCCCTGCTCTCAAGGAGGTTTCAATCTCTTTGGAGAAATAAGATTAATATACGTGAAACATTTGATGTTGATGCAATTCGATCTACTGTTTGGCTCTTTAAACACTTGAATATATAAGGAATTATAACATCCTCTCAGAAAAAGAGGAACAATCTCTGTGGACTTGGGAAAAGTAAAAGTGAAGGTGGTCTTCTCTGTGCACTCCTGGTCCCTCCTTTCCTGTCTGGAGAGGAAGTACAGTGTGGTGTTAAGGGAGGGGACTCTAGAGCCAGACACGTTGGGTCTAAATCCTTGGTATCTAACCACTATTTGGTTGAACAGTTTTCTGATCCTTTCTGTGCCTCAGCAATCCCATCTATAAAATGGAGATGAACACAGTTCCTACCTCATAGAGCTATGATGAAGCTAAAATGAGTTAACATATGTAAAGTTTGGAAAACGGAACCTCAGCCGGCCAATGAGTTGCAGCTATGGATATGTCATAGCCCTTGAACATTACCCTCTGCAAACCAGGAGAGCTGGAATAAAAGGACTCCAAGGAGTTCTTATATTTTGGTCCCCTCCTTCCACCCCATGCTCCCAGTTCTAAGAATCTCTAAGTTGGCACTCTATTAATACTTGCTGACAGCATCAGGTATTCACTTAGAATTAGATCCTATTCTAAGCACCATATGTGTATTAACTCATGTAATCTTTATAATGACTCTGAAGCAAACATAATTTTCTCATTTTTCAGAGAAATAAGTTAAGGCACAGAGAGGTTTAGTAACTTGCCCATGATCACAAATCAGTAAGTGGCTGAGCCAGGGCTTGAACCTAAGCAATCAGATCCCAGAGCCTGTGGTGGAACTCCAAGGTCATATCTTCTCTCAAGGAGACAACCCCTCATCACCTTTTTCAGAAGCACTAGCTTCTCTCTCTACTCCCAATGGACTCCTCCATTGTTTACTGAATAAGATGCCATCTGTATTCCTAGTTTTAGCACATGCCCATGCCTTTCTCCTCTTCTGCCTATATCCAAATCTACCCATCCTTCAAGACTGGACCACCTCCCTGAAACAGGCCTTTCCTGACTCAGGTCCACAGGAGCACCCATCATCCTGTCTCCTGCACCCTCCCAGGTGTTCTAGTTGGCTTCCTCAGCATCCTGCTGGGTGGTATCAGCTCTCAACAGAGAAAGGAAATCCCAGCTGCTGCTCAGAAAGGAGCATTGAACATAGAGCTGGTGCAGCTGCTCTGGGAAATGGCTGTCTCTCTCTCTCTCTCTCTCTCTCTCTCTCTCTCTCTCTCTCTCTCTCAATCCTGCACCACCCCCACCATCCTCCAAAATGAACTTCACAAATGCCTGCGGCCGGTGCCTTCGGTCAGGCCATCATCATGCACATACTCTTCAAATAAGGTGAAAGCCAACCCAACTGTTTTTATGAGATTCACTAAACAAAAGAATAGACAGAATCGAATTTTAATTTTAAGGTAAGTGGATAATACCTGCCAAGGACTAGTTTTTAGACCTGTCTTCTCTTCTTGGACTCCCACATCCAGAGCATAGCCCAGAGAAAAAAGGTAGGGGGTAGGGGGAGGAAGAGAAAAGAGAAAAAAATGAAGGAAGGAGGGAGGAAACAGAAAAGGAGAGAAAAAATTTAAGTGGAGAATTTGAAATTAAAAGAAGAGGGGGACTCAGTAGAAGGAAGGAGAAAGAGACAAAAAGAAGGAATGGAGAAAAAAGAGTGAAATGAAGAAGGAATTTTGGAAGAACGATGTATGAAGAGGGGATTTAGAATGAAGGGCATATGAAGGATGCAGGAAGGACAGAATGGAGCTACCAGTTCCCCTGCCCTGGGCCTGATAGAGGCATCATGTTACCCACCAGCTGTAAGGCAGGTCACTCTCTTTACTGAAGATGAGGTATGAATGTTTACAAAGCTTGTGAACAACCATGGCACCGGACCCCAAGTGAGATAGAAAAGTGGAGGATGGGGCACAGTTCAAGGTTCAGAGGTGGACATGGATGTGGCCAATAAAGGGGAGGTTAGGAAGAGATGAGCCTACCAAAAGCAGAGCCCCCCCCCCCCCCAGTTCACCTACATGAGGGAACAATTGATAAGACGTCTCAGTGGGATTCTAAACTGTCTTGTTATCTTAGAAGAGAAGGTGGCTGATCCTTTACAGACCCCACTGCTAATACAGAGAGCCGTCATCAGCCCATTAGCTTTTCTGCAGAACACCCTGAAGGTCCCAGGCAATGAGCCAGTACAGGTGGGAAGATAGATGGATTCCCAGCTGGAACTGAACACCTCCAGATGCCAGCTCTGTGGCCCTCCTGACTGTGACTTTAGGAGCTTCTTCAGGCTCTCAGCAGACCTACCTGGGACCTTAGGTTTGGCCTTAGGAGTCAATCATTCCTCCCACTGAGGAACAGCATTCTGTAGTGAGTCAACACTCCAAATAGTGTTGCACTAAAGTTCTAGTACTTTGCTACCGCCCAAGGCATAACCAGAGTTTATCTGGTTCTGATCTACACTGTGGTTTAATGTCACACTTCTCCCTCTGCCACTCCATCCCACACCCAAGTTTTCTTTTCTTCTATATTTGTCTTTATTCTTCAAAATATAATCAATTTCACCTTCTCGCTGGAACCTTCCCTATCTTCTCCAGCTAGCAATAACTCCCTCTTTCCTCTGCAGTCTATAGCTCTGTTGCATATATTAGTTTATTTCTTGTTACTTTTCCTACCATTACTTTTCCGGGGGCACAATGTAATGTAGTATGCGCGATGGCAAGATCACGTCTTGTATTTTTTGGACACTCCTGAATACTAAGCCAGTGATTGTACATACTAAATACTCAACAAATGTTTGGGAAATCATTTTTTTTTTTACACATCTGGTTTGGCCCTACAGACCTCAACTCCAAAGTTGCTGCCTTTATTGTATACCTTCTAAAGTTTTGAGGGAGAAACTAAGAAGAGAGATAAAAAAAAAAAGTTTGGTAATACCTATTAAAAATTGGACCATATCAAGAATCAAATGTCTCATGCTATGATGAATGGGGTTGGGACAAGATGTGACTGTCACCACCAACACTGAGACTTACTTGCCTTCTTTTTGGATTTACCTCCTTTATTAAAGGACCTTGTGGATTATTTACGGGTTCACTCACATAGTGCTGTTTATGCTACCTCCATGAGCCCCCCGATAGCAGAGCAAATCATCAGATCAATGAAATTCATCATGGGACTGGATGGGACCACGCAAGGTAAGCAGGACTGCAGTGAGCATGGCTCCCGTGAAATCCTTTCTAGACCTCTCCTTGTCCTTTTGCCCCATCAATTTTCCACTTCTGTAATATATACCTTTGACTTAATGTAACTCAATTTGTAAGTCAACCCATCTGTACATAAATAGTACCTGATACACATTATACATAGTTACACATATGTACTAGAACTGCTGTCAGTGCACACAAAAAAAGGAATGCTTTTTTAAAGCAATGAAAACTTTCTCATTTGCTTCTTAATGTGATCGGCAAATTTGGATAATTTTGTGTATTAGTTGTGTTAAAAATGGAGCAAACAAGGCCATGTATTTGCCTGTGCTTTCTCGGGGCTATTTGTCATTTTTTTAATCTTTCTACCCATCTCCCTTTTGTTCTTTCTTTCTGCCTTTCTTTCTTTCATGGGAAAGGAAATCCACCATTGGCCATTGAGAATATATGGACAAACCAACACACAATGAAAACTTTCCAGCCATTTCTTTGACATTGGGTCACCATAGCCAAAGTTTGCCACTTGGCTCAACCCAAATGAGCGTAATCTTCTTTTTGAAATATTGTTTCATCAAAACTTCTTGGAGGTCTCCTTCTATCTTTCAGATATAATTTATAGATCTTCTACTTCATAGCATAGTGCAAATAACAGTGGTGAATTAATCACTTCTTGCTGCCAGACATCTGGCGAATGCGTTCATGAAAGTAGTGAATTATACGGGACCAGAACTGGCCACTGGGCTAAACAATCCATGTGCCCCACCCTACCTCCCAGCTGATGTGCAGTCCTATTATTTAGTTCAGCCTTACAAGCCTACTATTTCAGTGGAAGCCTACAGAAATCCATCATTCTTCAATTTTATCAAAACAGCAGGATAGCCACATACAAATTTTACCTAGAAGCCTACTATATAAAATAGATTAGAACAGGGTTGGTCTGTTCTAATCTCCAAACTGGTGGCCCCTGAGACCTTTCTACTGTGTCCTAGTGATCCCCCCAGGTCACTAGTTTGAAAACTCCCAAGATAAACCTTTTTTCACAAAGCCAGGAAGATGACTCTCAGAGTGACATTGTTCCTCCTCCATGTAAAAGACAGCTATTGATTGATCTCTAGGGTCCCTCCAGCCTTGTCTTTTGGGTTTTATTATTCCATGTCTTATTGAACAGTCTGAGTGAAAAGGAAATGAAAATCCAATCTAGGGAAGCCACATGGTATGATGGTTAAGGGCATAGACTGAAAGCAACTCCTTGGCTTTGACACCTGGAATACTACTTACTCACTGTGTGGCCTTAGGCAAATGACTTAACTTTTCTGTTTAGCCCTGGTTACTTCTCTATGCTTCATTTCCTCTGCCTGTAAAATAAGGGGATTATTATTGATGTGTCAATGGTTTTGTGAGACATGTAAAATACTTAAAATTGTGTCTGAAAACAATTATATAGTAAGCATTATATAATTGCTCCCTATGTTATCGGCTGTTATTCCTGAGGTTTTCAAGAATTTAGACCATATTTCAAGGGTGCTGTAGGAAGGATTCTTATGATGGAAGTGGGGGAAGACTACATGTACTCCAAGGTCCTGGATTAGTCAGGGTAAGTTATGCTGCCATAACAAGTAAACCTTGAAATTCCCAGTGGCTTAACAAAACCAAGCTTTACTTCTTGTTTGTACCACATCTATTACAAATCAGACAATTCTCTGCAAAGTTTGCCTCCATGGGGGCACTGATTCATGCTGCTGCTAGCTTGGAGGTTGGCCATCTCAGCATATGGCCTCCTTGGGCACCATGGTGGAGAGAAAGAGAGCATCAGCCTGGAAGTGACACTTATCACCTTGCTTGCAGTGTCACTGGCCCAAACTAGTCACATGGCCACACCCAAATTTGGGAAGCATAGTATACTAAGGGATATGGATATGACATGGATAAGCAGATATATTTCAATCTTGTAAAACTGAAGCTAGAAGTAGAGCTACCCCATTCCCACATGAGTTCTCATGATGGGCACAAAACTGGCCTGGCACCACTGCTTTCTCATGATGCCAGTTAAAGATCTTCTTGAACTTCACCCACTTCTTCATGGAAAGCAATGATTTGAGATTTATGCTAAAGAGCAAGTTAAGTGAATTGTCTTGCAATGAACAGAATTATCCTTTGTCTTATTTTAGAGATGAATAGAAAAAAAAAAGTTATTCTGAAAATTTGCATATTTCTTAAGCTGTTTTGTGTGTATGTTGTCAGAACCAGATGATTATATGTACCCAACTTGACAGTCATCTTCTTTCCTCTGGATTGCTTTACCACTTCGTCCCAGACAAAATTCGCTCTGTGTATCTGGTCACAGTTGGAGATCGGCAGAAAAATTACATTAAAGACATAACCATTTCTCCTTTGATAATTGTCTATCAGCAATTTTTACTCCTCTGCAGTGGGAGATATTTCCCTTGTTTTTTTCTCTCTTTGCCTTAAAATTAAATAATTATTTGGTTATTATTTTTAACCTCTCAGTTCAAGTTCCTCACCTCACTGCTCTCACAAGAGAGAAATAAGTAACAGAGAAAGCTATGTGAACAGCTAGTTTTCTTAGAACTGAGCTAGGAGAACCAGGGAGAAAGAGAGGACAGTTTCTTTTCAAAGGAATGAACAAAGGAAAGTAATAGGAAAGAAAATTGACAGTCATCAGCCGAGTTTCAGATGGTTCTGCCTGACACGTCTTTTGAAGAATTCAAAGGCACAGCTGACTGATCATGCTGGCCTCATTTACGACAATGCCTGCTTTAAATAAAATGAGCAGGACAGGTTGGGAATATTGAGTTAACTCACCGCTTTCTGCTGAGATAGACAGACTCTCAGGGTAAAGTTGCCCAACGCTCAAAGGGAAGCACTATGTCACCCCGGAGCTGCCTTCCAGGATAGGATCTAAGAAAGAGAGCCCTGCTCCAAGCCTTCATCCCCAGCCCACTCCGCTGCTACTGTGATTGGAGCCTTTCAAGGCTTTGTGTCGGGTGGAGTTTGGGGAGCGTTGGCCAGATCTCTTCCTTGATGAATGTCTTCACTTTAATCTGCAATGCAAAGCCATGCGCTTCAAAGAAAGGCGAGCTACAGGAATAAGGTCAATATTCCTTTGAAGCCAAGGTTCAAAGATGAAATAGAAGTCCCAGTGAAATGACAGTGTTTATGCACAAACAGCCACCTCTACTCTGCAGCCTGGTTGCTGGGGGAGTTAATGCACACAGTCTGGGGGGCTGCGGGCCTGTCGCTGGCGCGTGGGTACCACATGCACGGAGGCCCGTTTCATCTCCTGGCCTGTCACTCCGTGCAGCACAATGAGCCCAAAGTGAAGATTTGGTTTCTCCATCCTAATGGATGTTGGGTGGTCCACCAGCCAAACCAAGGCTATCAGCCTTTGAAGAGCTAAAATGTGTCTTGAATTAATTTGGTGTTCCTCTGAGTGTCAAAGCCCGTGCTCAGCTTAATAAATACGTCGTGACTCAACTTCCATCTCGCCGGCTTACTCGATTTCAGTGGCAGTGTCTATGCCAAACAAGATCGAGGGGATGTTTATGGTACCTCAGAGGAGTGGGAGCCTAGAATCAGTTCTACATAAGTTGTGGCCACTGAGGGGACCCCTTTGTGATTGGGCGCCTTCAATGATTGGCATCACTTTTAAAGAGGTCGAGAAAGATTGCAGCTCGCTCATTTCTTCATCTAGACCAGTGGTTCCCAACCTTTTTTTGGTCATGCCCCACCTAAGCATCTCTAAAATCCTGATGCTCCTCCCCCCCCCCCCCCCCCGACCATGACATATAATTCTTATTATTCAAAAAGTGAACTCCTATTCATGTGGAGGAAGCATCAAAGGCCATTAGCTAGGTCTAAACAAGCTTCCAAAAAACATGGCATCCATGAAAGAGAAAAATAAAAGAACAAAAGGACAGTTGAATTACTGAGGAAGAAATCACTAAGAAATTTAAAAAATAATAATAATAATATGAAGCAATATGAAAAAATAGCGAAGTTTCAAAACATTTAATGGAGAACTAAAATGCATAAATATGTCACAATGTATATTTATATACTATATATGAGGCCCCTCAAACCATACAAAATGCAAAAAAGATCACTGTTAATAACTCATCTAGAATTGCCCCCCCCTTTAAAAACCAAGTTGCCCCCCTGTGGGGCATGTGCCTCACATTGGCACCCACTGATCTAGACAGACAAGGCACAAGCAGGCACAGGAGGGTGACCCCCAAACCACACCAATGGTCCCCTGAAGCAAGCATTGTCAACAGTTCTCTTTTTATTTGTTTAATATTTGTAGCTTTTCAATGAATCAGTCAACATTCTTTTCGAGCTCTTAATGGTGGCCCTGCCTCCCCACCCTCACTTCCCCGGCTCTGGGCACCCTTTCACTTCTGAGACAATGGGGGTTGTATCACAAGGAGAATTAAGGGGTGCGTTCTGCAGCTGGACTGCTCAGGGCCCCGTTCCCTGCCCCACATTTGCTCCATGATTGGCAAGGTGCTTACCTTCGTTAGCCTCTGTTCCTTTATTGTAAATTGGGGTTGTCAGGAGGATTCAATGATGTCAGGTAGATAATGAACTTAGCATGATGCTTGATGCAGAGTTAATAGTTACTGTTGTTTTTAGCTCATCTGATTTCTTCCCTTCTCTACATTTTTCAGTTGTTTTTGCCCATTCTGGAATTCTGTCTTTCCCTCAGACCTCAGACCTGCTCCAACAGCATGTCCTGCAGGACTTCCTTTGACACATATCCAGAATCCAGTCACTTCTTACCACACCCATCCCTCCTTCCAGCAGCTCTCACCTGGATTACTGGAGACTCCAGGAGAGTCTCCCTACTTCTGCTCTTGTTTTTTTTTATGACTTGTTCTCCAAACAGAAGCCAAAATTCTATTTTAAAAAATGTAACTCAGACCACATCACTCATCCACTCAAAACTTTTCATTGCTTCCCATCTCAGTGTAAAGTCTGGACTGTGGCCTTCAAGCTTCATGATATGGTCTGTCATTTTCCACCACTCTTGCCCTTCTTGGTCCATTCCAAGCAGCTGGCATCCTTGCTTTTCCTGCAATGCAGGGAGCAGCTTTTGCTGGCCTCTCTGGAACGGCATCTCCGAGCATTATCTGCATGACCCACACTCTTCCTTTCCTCGTGTCTTAGCTCAAAATCCGCCAGTGAGGGGAGCAGCACCATCTTAAATTGTACACCCTCCAGGCCCTCCAGTTCTCCTCACCTTGCTTAAGTCTTTATAGCATTTACAAGTGCCTGAAAAGATATAGATAGATAGATGATAGATAGATAGATGATAGATAGATAGATGATAGATAGATAGATAGATAGATAGATAGATAGATAGATAGATATGTCTATCTAGATCTAGATATACTTGTCTTCTGTTTTCCCTCACTAGGATGTAAACTTCAGGAATAAAGGCATTTGTCTATTTTATTCAATACCCTTAGAACAGTGCCTGGCAGTTTCAGATACTCAACAAATATTTGTTAAAAGCTAGAATCCTCCTGTATTTGCTTCTTAACTCAGCAAATAAACTGCCCTTATCTCATTCACATCTCTGTGTTTGATTCTCTCCCTTTCCACCTTCTAAAACCACTGGGCCCTTTTCTCAACCATGAACTCATTCATTTCCTTCAACCTAAAGAGCCTTCCCTTACCTCTTCTCCCTCTTCAGACAGCCACTGAGTTGCATCCCTTCCACTGATGGATATAAAAGCTTCTTGGAAATATGGCCTGTTCTGCTCTCTCTCCCCTCCTCCTCCCCACGCAGCTTCAGCACCCTCACCCTGCCTTCTGCCCATTTCCAGGCCTGCTTCCTCAAATATCCCCCTTGTCCACCTACCCAACTGGCGCTTCTCCAACCAGATTTGATGGACCCCTCTGCTTAGTTCTCTCTATTTGAAAACAGCCTTCTCTTCATTATGGAAATATTATTTTTTTAATGTTCTGTCTGTTCTTTCTCTTTTTTTCCTGTTAGGCCCCTTCCCTGTCTGCATTTGCCAGAATTTCCTCTTCTGTTATCTTTACATTCTGCACAACTTTGCACTCTTTTCCTTTCCTTTATATAGAAGCATGGTTCTCAAACTTGAGCATGTATCAAAGCCATCTGGAGGGATGGTGAAAACTGATTGCTGACCCTGCCCCCGTAGCCTCTGATTCAGAAATTCTTGTAGCAACTCTCATAAGCTCCCAGGTGGTGCTGATCTTGCCGGTCGGGGACCCACACTTTGAGAACCACTGCCATATAATGACCTCATCATCAGTCATCCTCTCCCTCCATCAGGCACCAATGGATTGTGTGTTTCTTATGGCTAAAAACCATCAACATATCACCAGGAGTCAGCACAGTGCTTGACACATAGTAGGCCTCCAGTACATATTTTCAAGTTGAATTAAAAAGAAATAGTCTAAGCTCCAATTGTGCATCGCCATGAGCGGGTGCTAATAAAATATCTGTTAGGAACATCTTTTCATCAAAAGATGGCAGCAGGATCTCTAAACATTTAATATTGGCCATCTCAGCAACTGGACTTGCTCACCAAGATCAGCCTTTTCCTTGGACTTCTTGCCTATGCTCATGCTCCTGACATTTATATGCTAATTAAATGCCATGGATGTCAGAAAAAGTGGCGTCTGTGTTCCCAATCATCTGAAGTGATGGGACTACCTGATAGAAGAGAGAAAATGTCCACAAACTATTGTATAGTAATGGTTCTCAATGTGTGGTCCCTGGACCAGCAGCATAAGTATCGCCTGGGAACTTAGGAGAACTGCAGCAAGCATTCCTGCATCAGACGTTCTGAGGGCAGGGCAGCAATCTGTTTTCACCTTCCCTGCAGGTGACTCTGATATGGGCTCAAGTTTTAGAAGCAAGTTTCTATGTAAAGCAGGGGTGGGGAATGTCTGGCCCTGCCAAGGCATTAGGTATGAGTTAATTAAACGTTTGACCAAAAATAGCAGGCTAATTTTTAAATTGATAATTTTGTATGGCTTACGAATGATGTTATAAATATCCAAACGGCCCTTGACAGAAAAAAGGTTCCCCACCCCAGATGCAAAGGAAGGAAATAGGTGAGGGTATTGTGCAGCAGAGAGAACAGAGGATAGAATTTTGACAAATGCAGACATGGATAGATGACCTAGCAGGATAGGAGGAGGAAGAACAGACAAAAAATAAGAGAAAACCAAGAAAAAAGCATGAAACACATTTTAATCTACTTATTTAAACCCCTCTGTTTCCTCAACCCTGTTCACTTATTCACTGCAAGCACCTTTCCTCCCATGCCTGTGACCACTCTGGTATCAGGAATAGCCAAGAGCTTTAAGCCCTCAGGAAGTATATGTGCCTCACAACAGGCTCCCCCTTGAACCTGTGCCTTCATGTAACTTTTGGAAGTATGTAAAGTCATTAAGAGTTTATGGTCACAACAAGGGTTATATTATTTGATTTGATAGTAGGCATCTGGTAGAGATATGACCATTTCTGTAATAACTCATGTCTCTCAGTGTGGACAGGGTACCATCCATATAGTTAAGTTACTTATCTCTTCAGTGCATCTTCATTAGGTGGAATCCAGTGGGTGAGAAAGGAAATCCTCAATGGGCAGTACTGTTAAGTTTAAATTATGACAAGTTAAGTGGACAATCAATTATGACAAATTCATAACTTAGAAAGAATGGCTTTTCCTCCAATATGTACTGGAGTCTGCTTAACTTTACACTATAATTATCACCCTCCCGTTGGCTAGTCATTCTCCTGCTGTGATGGTTACAATTTGATAACACAGTGTTGAAATGATATTGGCACTTTTCTAAGAAAGGTGATCTGCTCCTATTCTTGTCACACTTCCAAGTTCATATTCATCAAGCATCTTAGACACTATCAATCAAACTTAGATATTATCCACAGAATTACCTCAATTCCCCACTTTCAATCTGAAGAAAAAGCTTACTAAGCCTTTCAGAGTGTGGACGCCCAGCTTTTGGTGAACTTCAGAAAGAAGGTCAATAAGAGAAGGATGAGGAAACTGAGGCTGAAAATAAGTGCCTGTAGCCATGTGCCAACACAAGTGAGCCTTCCTCAAGTTGAGCTTCCTTTGCCCTTTAGAAAACTAACAATGTAATCGGCCCAGCACCTGAGGAGAAGTATTAAATAGACATACTCCCTAACAGAGGGCCTCCTCACACTAAATCTTTCTGGGGTTTTAAGTTCTTGCTTGACTTGGGAAGTATTCAGAACATTCCGTCTGTGAAGAAGGTGTTACCTCGGCCCTAGGACTCTGTTTGCACATCACATGCTGCCTTTGGCAGGTCCAGGGAATGAAGGCTCAGTTAATGGGATTATTCTTTTCCCCTCTGAGTATCTGGCTCTGGGAGGAAGACTCTCCATCCCTGAACTGGGGAAGAGATGTCCTTTAAATCAACATGATGGTGTCACTATTGTATGGTGACACTGCCTATTCTAAAATTAAAATGCAATATTTCCTCCTATCATTGCAAAAATCCCTGGTTCTATTAACTGGGAAATCCGAGGGGCTAAAGATGGCTGCAGTTTCTATACAAAAGGAAACTAGCAATGGAGATAGGGCATGTGCTCTGTTAGTTCAGTGGTTCTCAACCTTCCTAATGCCACGACCCTTTAATACAGTTCCTCATGTTGTGGTGACCCCCAACCATAAAATTATTTTCGTTGCTACTTCATAACTGTAATTTTGCTACTGTTATGAATCGTAATGTAAATATCTGCTATGCGGGATGTATTTTCATTGTTACAAATTGAACATAATTAAAGCATAGTGATTAATCACAAAAAAATATGTAATTATATAAGTGTTTTCCGATGGTCTTAGGCAACCCCTGTGAAAGGGTCGTTTGACCCCCAAAGGGATTGCGACCCAGGTTGACAACCACTGTGTTAGTTGAAGGAGTTTCGATCCTGTTCAAAAACACAGATAAGCCAAAAATTGTCACAGATAAAGTTTTTTTAGCCCCACAAAGAAAGAGATAATTTTTCTACAAAATAGAAACAAATAACAAAAAACAATGGGGGCCTTCTCTGATTTTCCAGTGCTGTGTCAACCTCCCTCATATCTGACCCCTTGGCCACCACACAGACCTTCCTTGCTGCTGATACATGAGCTCCTCTCTCAGAACAGGCCCAGACTGAAACGTGGGGCCTAGATGATATATGGACTCAGAACAACTTGGAATGGGGGTTCATCTGGAGTGGTCCTCCTAGCTCCTGTCACTAACCCAGCAGGACCTTCCCTAACCACCCTTTCTAAAATATCACCACCTTCCTTGTGGGTTACTCTGTCTACTCTCTTATGTCAACCATGTTTTCTTCATAGCACTTAGCACCACCTGAAATTATGTACTTGTCTCTTCATTTATTGTCTGTCTCCCCAGGAGGATACAAATGCCATGAGGGCAGGAACACTATCCTCAACCTCAAGCAGTACCCGTTGGCTGAGTGAATGGCCTCATTCAGTGTAAGCTTTGGGCATATCCCATCAACTACTCAGCAGGCATTGGTACCTCTAGTATGCAGGCTCCTGGTGGTTCCTCTGTCTGGAAGGCCCTATCTCTCTCCATAACCCACTATACCTATTCTTTATCTTCTGAGCCCCTGTTCAGCCTTCTAAGCCCTATCTCCATGGCTACAGTCAGAAAATAAACCTTTCCTTCTCAGTCTCATGCAATCTATCGCTTTTATGACGGTAGTCATACACACCCCATTCTGGTCCTTCAAATAGGTAGTGATTAGTTAATTGTGCCTTAAGAATCAAATATGTGAATGAATGAATATTGAGTGACCTGATTTGGTGTTTGAAGCAGATTTCTGGGCAAAGCTTAGAATCTAATAATTATCTGTAAACAATTAATATATTATTTTTTTTAGCTGTAGAATTATTTTGTTTTAAATACTAGAGTTATAATCACTTCCTTTATGGGTACATGCATAGGCCAAAATCTAAAGTTCCTTTTCTATTCTTTTGATAACTGATATTCTTTTAGTAGCTTTGTCTAGATACCATCTAATAGAGAGGTGAGTAAGCTGGATAATTCAAAACAATGATGCCCAAATAGCAGAAGCAAAATGGAGTTTTCTTTTATTACCCAAGCTGTTAGCTGAATCCTTCACTTAAGGTTTCCTATGGAGATGCCATCCAAAGCTCAAAGGCGCATTTGACCTTTTTATACACAGTAATCGGCAAATACTGGGCACCAGCTAATCTGTGTCCAAGTTGAAGTGCATTTCTGAAATAGAAGAGAGTAGGTTCATTCTTAAGTATGTAAAAATTACATTTTCCACAGAGTATTCTGGAGGGTCTTCCTCCCATCCTCTTCCCCATGTCCGTGATGATTTGCACTTAGGATTTTTTTCAGTTAATAAACTTTATATTTTCATGACATTACTTGGCGACAAGTAATAAGAGGTTGAAAAACTAAAATTCGCACAAAAAATGTATAGTTTCCCTTTACACCATACAGCCAATGAAAAGTAGAAGGCATGAAGATTTTGATTCCTTGAAAATTATATGGTACCTTTCTTTATAAGGCCATATTACTTAAGGTAAATCAGTGAATTAGTTACTATAGCAGACAAGCCCCAACATATCAATGGCATAACACAATGGAAATTTATTTTTTGCTCATATCAAATCCGAAATGGGTGTTCCTGTTGAGCAATTTTCTCTTCCAGGAACCCAGCCTCCTTCCCTCTTGTGCAGGTTCTCAACCTGTGGGTCGCGACCCCTTTGGGGGTCGAATGACCCTTTCACAGGGGTCGCCTAAGACCATCGGGAAACACATTTATAATTACATATTGTTTTTGTGATTAATCACTATGCTTTAATTATGTTCAGTTTGTAACAATGAAATTGGGGGTCACCACAACATGAGGAAGTGTATTAAAGGGTTGCGGCATTAGGAAGGTTGAGAACCACTGCTCTTGTGGCTCTTCCAGCTTAAACATATGACTTCCAAGATTGCCACCAACATGGTAAGGAGAATCGAGGATCATGTGTGTGATGTTTTCAGGAGCCATAACTGGAAAGGCACATTTTATTTCTGTCCACATTCTATTGGCCATAACTCAGTCACATACCCTTGCCTAACCACAAAGAAGCCTAGGAAATGAAGTTAACTGTCTGCCTTGGCCAAGGAAATGGGTTCAGTGAATAGCTAGCCAGCCTTTGCTTTCGTACTTAACCTCAATCCAGCACATTCTTTCCCCCGACTTTCAGATGAGTGTACACTGTAGGAAGGCATTGTATACTTTAGACAGTTTCCCAATGTTTCTCTATTGACTTAGTAAATAAACTCTTGACCTGGAATGGAATAAAAGCAGCTAAGGACAAAAGAAAAACAAAGTCCAAAGGACTGACGATGAATCTCTTTCCCTTTTATAGGGACTCTTAGGGCTTCTCGTCTGGCTTTTACTACAACCACTTCTGCTGCTTTTTCACAAAACCTAGTCTCAGTCCATGGCAGGGATTGAGATCATTATCATTATTATGTTGCTAAATTCCCCAATGCTGTGTACTATTTGAAGGGAGAAAATGAACCCTGGGCATAATGCTGCCCCAGAAGAAATTAAAATAACATAAAATTGGAACAGCTCTGGAAGTCAGGCCAAACCAAGAGAGAACGTATATTTTGGAAATAGTAACACACTCTCAAACATTCAGGAGATATTTTTGGAAGAGAGGGTGTCATGAGACAGAACATTATAAATTGCATCATTATCAGAAAATTGTAAATTTCACTTTAAAACATGCAATTTAAAAGCATAGACATGTAGGCTAGTTATTTGAACTGGATGGGTTTATTTTGAGTCACCCCAACTCTCCTGTTCAGCCACACTTTGGTTCAGAATTTTGGGTCCATGAACTAAAAGGAGGCTAAGAGGCTTGAGCAAGGATAGAACCTCTGATGTCCATCACACTGGCACCCAGCACTTGACTTGTCAAGGTAACCAGTCACAAGAGAAGACTGAACTGCGAGCCTAGTAGAGATGAAATTAGTGACTCTGTCAAGGTTAAATTCATATGAAAATATGACCCTGATCAACATCACTTTAAGCGTTTCATCTACTTTGGGAAGCACGAACACTGTGCTTCTGTTGTTATGGCCACAAGGGCAAGTTCATTCCGCACAACTCATCCTGTACCATGTCCAAGATTTAAAAGATTCTTTTTCAAGTGCTTAAATTTCTGTTGTTTATTCAGCTACTAGAAGAAGTTGTATAAAATGGCAATGTCTTTCAAGTAACTTTATTCATTTATGAACCTCCGTCATATTTCTTGCCTTTCCCCTCTACCGAGGAAATATAAGATAAAGAGAAGGGAAGGGAGACTTAGTGTACATTCGCACTGGAAAATATAGTCCTGCCTCATTTTTAAATCATCTCGGGTGGATTATTTCATTCATCCTGATCATTTGTGAACTTTTATCATGAGATTGGCAGGTGAGGTACTGACCCTGCCTCTAACCCAACATGGACTTGAAGAAAGTGGCACCAGTGCCTTCCAGCTGTGACCTTGGACCTTTGCTCTGGTCCCTGAAACAGGGCACACATATTTTTGCACTTGAGTTGATAGGTTTAAAAAACAGAAGTGACTAACTGGGAAGATTTAGGGCTCTGAGAGAGGCAAGAAAGGAGTATACCGGGTGACAGCAATTCGCTCTCAAGAGTGGAATTTTCTCACTTTCCTACTGTTTATATTTGACACTAGATACCTGCACAGGCGTCTCTCCTAAGATGTTGCTTTTCTTCAGCTGCTTGGGGGCTGCAAACTACACTTACCCATCTGCAGCATCAAATTTATCTTGCAGCTACTCTTGCTAATTACTCTTTATCTGAAATTCTGTCTCTTCCTCCAAGAGAAGAAGAGAGAGTGGAAACGAAAAAGTCCAGCGATTGGGGCGATAAAACTATGATAATTAGTTTTAAAAGGCCTTCTCACGTTTCTCAGCCTCTACCTTGGTGGAGAGTTCAGCTAGTACAAAATTGGCTTCCTACCATTTCTTTTCTCCCCACAAACCCGGCAAGGATTGTTAGTTCTGTCCCTCTGAAGTCTCTCAATGAATGTGAGAGGAGTCCCCAGAGAACCCTCCCCCAATGCACCATCTGAGGCCCTGGCACTGAAGACCCTTGGCATTGTTGAGGGAGGAACTAGCTGCTGCTTCCTAAATATATTTGCTACTTGGTTACCAGCTGGAGATGCAGAAAGAGGCAGAGAGAGAGAGAGAGAGAGAGAGAGAGAGAGAGAGAGAGAGAGAGAACGGAGAGCTGCATTTTCTAAATGGTTTCAGGCCACTGGCATTTCAGCAATAGCTAATACAAAACAGATGGCGGGTGCTACGCTCCGCTGGCCTTCAACTCGGGGCTGCCTCCGTCCATGATTAATCACCTGTGCTGGGGGGTAAAAAAGTTCTACCTGGTCTTTGTGTGCTGTGCGTGTGGACCTGAGGCTGCACTTAGCAAGCAAAGTGACAGGCCTTGCCTCTCTGCCCTATGGCTGCTTATGTGCCTGGAGAATGACTTGGGTTTGTCCCATAAACACAGAATTGCCAGCAAACTGAACTCTGGCTAGGAAGGGGAGTTTGTTTGTGCAGAAATCCCTTGCAAAATGCTCTGCAACCTTCTGCTCCTTCATTTACTCACCTTAACCGTTAGCCAAGGGCAGAATTTTAGGGCAGCTCAGTAAATTCTGCACGTGCCTTGAGCCCTTTAAAAAAATGTCCCTAGCAAGAGTGTAAAGAGAATCTGTTTGTCTTTTTGTCTTTTGCATGGCAATGGGGCAAAAGGATAGTGTGGCCACTTCCTTCCACCATCCTACAAACAAGATATCCTTTTACACCCGGGCCCTAGGAAAGTTTCCTCTCCACTGTTGTTTCTTCTGCATAGATGGGCTCTGGGGTGGCGGGGAGGGGCGGGGGGGAGGCGATGAAGCGCACATGGAATTCCATGTTGGTTCAGCACAACTGGGGAAGGGGCCAGCCTGATGCCAGCTGTAGCATCTTGAAGGATGAAGGGGAGCCGCTGTTCCCCATTGATCTTTGTTTCCCCACCACGGGTTCATTTTCAGCTAAGCAGCGAAAGCCCCAAGTGCAGCAGGGGCCATACCCCAGCCCCCCTTTTGTCTGGAGAAGTGCGTGGAGAAAACCAGCTACCCCAGCAGCCACAGCTGGGGAGGATTAAGCAGGTGGATTTGTGCCTGGAGAAGCCCAGCATGTGTTCTGGGCTGGAGTGAATGTATTTGGTTTCTATCTTGGTATAAACAGTACCGCAAACTAAGCGGCTGGAAACAATGCCCATTTATTATCTCATGGTCTTGGGTCAGAGTCCAGGCACAGTTGGTTCTCTCAGCTCCCAGGGACGGCTCGAACTCCTTCCCACGTGGCCCCATCCACCTTACAGCCAGCGATGGAGACTTTTCTTCAGGTCAGACACCCCTCTCTCTTCTTGAACCTCTTTCTTCAGGGAGATCCCAGCCCCTTCTAAGGGCTCACCTGATTATGTACTGGTTAATGTGCTTCAATGTTATTTTACCTTTGTAAAATAGGAGACTTTTTGTAGTTAGATTTCCAGTGAATCTATGCTTCAACTGGAATACTGAGAATAAAAATTATTTGGTGAATACTTAATCCTGGGACATAAAAAGATCTGAAGACCTGTCCCAGGCACCAAAGAAGACTTAGGCAGGCACAGGGACAGCCAGATGGGCTGCAGGTGCCGCAGGTCACTTCGATTGATCTCCAGGGTCCAGCGGTAGAGGGCAAATCCAAATCATTCAGGCTAGTCTTTTGGTTCAGTGAGTTTGGTTTTCAATATTTTTGAACCATGGAATCTTTTTCAAATGAAATGTACATGAAAGTCCATTTTGTAAAATATATATAGTTTTTCAATTTTACAACACATATAGGGCTTAGGGCGGGGCAGACAATCTTCTAAGTACTTACTTAATACCTAATCCTCTGTAACAATATGTAATGGGCTTCAGTATGATGATGATTGGCATCTGTCCCATTGCACAGGTGAATAAGCTGAGATACAGACGGATGAAGCACCTTGTCCCAAATGGCCGAGCTGATTTTGAATCCAAGACACTGGGTCACAGTCCCTGAGCACTTGGTCTTGATGCTGCTGTTGCCGTGGGGGGGGCAGCTTGGGGAGCGGGGTGGTCTGATCTCCTATTTGCTGAGCCTCTCCTTCAATTTTTGCTCCCATGCCCCTCCCTGAGGTTTCCCCAGAGCACCTCCCAGCAAACACTTTGAAAACCAGATATTTGAATCATGAAGGCAGCTTGGATGAGGTTTCCTGGTGGCCACTTTCATTTGCATCATTTCTCAGAGCCTTTCAGAGGCCCCAATAACCCGGTTACTCAATGCAGAGCCTGTCCATTGCTGCTTCCTTTGCCTTCTTGCCACAAATCAGAACAGTTGCTGACACACAGACTTATGCTGCCACTCTGGCTTCCTACCTTGGCTTGCCACCTCCAGGTTTTCCTCATCTGAATCCATACTCAATACACAATGAGTTTTTCTCTTTCTAACTCCCCTGGAACGTGGCATTTCCTGCTCCTGAGGCTGCCGTGGCTCCCTATGACTCACCAGAACCTTCCAGCCCTTAGGGTGGAACTCTCAGATCCCAATGGTTTGACTTCACTGATCTTTCTCATAGCCATAATCCAAACATTCTAGATAAGTAAGTTAGTGACAACCAACCCACCGTCTCCAAAATTACATGCACAAGATGTTAACCCATCACCTGTAGGTCTTTGCTCCAAACTCCCAGAGCATTTCTTCCACAGATCATTCAATTTTCTACCTTTCTTTATAATTACATGATTTTTTTTTCATGTCTATAGACTAGATCATATATGCTCCTTGAAAATAGTAGATACCTTTGCCTTTTAATCCACCATTGATCACAACAGTTGCTTAATAGTACACTCCCCAAAATCTTGGAAAACAGATGAAGCAGTTATGTGATCATCCCCATTTAACAGATTAGTAAATCGAGGCTCAGAGATAATGAGTGGCTTGTTCATCTTCATAGAAAAAAGAAAAAAATCAGATGGAACTTGAGGCACAGATCTGTTGACGGAGAGCAAAATACCAAGACTAAATTGTTCTCTGGTGTCTTCAATTAAGATCAGCCTTATTATCTTTGTAGACTCAAAAACCCACAGTATAATTTGTGACTTGGAGTGGTGGTTCTTCATTGGGATGCACACCGCAGTTACCCAGGGAGTTTTTCTGAAAACTAATAATTTAATATTATGAAATTAAATAATAGTATCATTTTTGGAGCAGAATCTCTACAGAGAGGGCCTTACTGTGTGTATTCGAGAAAAAACAAACCCGAAAGTCTCTGTGTGTCCTCCTGCTTAAGAATCGCTGATTTACAAGGTTCCCAGAAGGACCCTAGCCTTCCAAATTACCCCATTCAGCATGTAAAAGTTCCATAATTAGTGACTTTTGAAGATACTGCTCTCTATTTAATGCAAGCCAACATGAAATCATTATTCTTCCTGTAAGTACGCATGAAGTACTCACATGTGAACAGCCTGCTAACTTCATCTGTATCTGTCTCATGGCTCTTGTTCTCAAGTGTGAATCATCTGACACCTGCCCTGTCTACTAGTAACTAGTGGGTCATTTCTTTGTAAACAGCCTCGGAAGTTTTCCATCTTCTACGCCACCTTGGCAGCTGGCCGGGCTCCTGTGCATAGTGAGTGCTTTTCATTTGTGAAATGTATGAACCCATGAATCATGGAATTCACACCTCATCAGGAATGACTTTACCAGCTTCTTTCCAAAGAGCAGGCTCTGATAGACTCAGAGGCACAGCCAGTTTCCAGGTCAGCTGGGTAACGCATTAATGACCTTCCAGCCTCAGTTTCCTCATCTGTTCAGGGGGCCCAAAAACACACTGCTTGGCTCATAACAGGTGCACAAGAGATGTCCATTTTACCCCTCCTTGTGCATTAAGCCCCTGATGGGATAGGTCAGCAGTGGGTGGGTGGGGAGGTGGAGGTGGCAGTGTCTTCCCAGGGCCCTTGAAATCAGGCCATGCAGACAGCCACTGCCCTTGATGTCCGGCCTGCCTGCTCCTGTGCGCATTCCACAGGGTAGGACTGAGCGGCCTGGAGAGTCCTTGGAACATGTGCATGTGACTATAAAACCTGCCATAACCTTGGAATCCGGACATCAAAAGGGAGCGCTCCAGTGCCTGATAAAAAAAAAAAAAAAATGCGTTCCTCTCAGCAAACCACTCCAAACACTGTTTTCTCCATCCTACTGAGAAGCTTGTCACTGCTAATGTGATTCTTATGATTCTTGCCCCTCTGTAGCCTCTTGATCTTTACTGAGATCTCTCTGCCCCTGAGTGTGTTGGACACAAAATGTCCCGTCTGGTGTCCAGAGCTTAAAATAATAGACGCTGGGTTCCTGCTTCCACGTTGAAACTTTACTCCAAGGTCTCTCGCAAACTCCCCTCCGCCTCCTGCCCCCTCTCCATGTGGGGAGAAGCAAGGCTGACCGGGCAGACAAAGAAGGGGGAAGAGGCAGGGAGATCAGGCATTCTTTGAACTCCTCGGGCATTCTCTGATATCAATTTGGATTTGGGGTGAGACATGTTTTATGGAAAGATTCTTCCCATCCCTGAAGAAAAGGACCACATTTTCCGAGCAACGCTGCCTCGGCGTGTGCTTGCGGCCATTGAGCCAGTGGTGGCATGCGAAGTAATGTAAGGGAGGGTGAGCAGTGTGTATTTCTGCCTGTGCGTTTTGAAGCTTGGAAAATAATACAATAAGTCACCCCGTGGCATCTGGGCATGTTCATGTTTCCTCTGTTCAAAAATCAGCTTGCGAAGTCTGCAGAAAATAGAGATGGGCACTGGTGTTGGCTCGCGAGCTCCGCAAATCCGCCTCTTTCACTTAGTCTCACAGGGGGAAATGCCTGTCTCTCCTGTTTTGCATGCTGACGGTTCAGCCGAAAAGAAAGTTTCCTTCTTTAGCTTTTGACAGGTTTTTTCTGGGAGTCGCCACCGTCCGCAATTCTTTCTGGCCCTCTGGAGACTGAGTCGTCTCAAACATATTTTTGGAAAGGCCACAGACGATTGTTTTTATTGGGGACTGCAGGGCTTTGTAGTGGGATGCTTTGTGTTTTATTTGTTTTCCTTCCCCTGCCCCAGCTGTTTTTGTTTTAACAGCATTGGAGGGAAGGTTAAGGTATTTGTGGCCTCTGTTAACCTAGCCCATCTCTCAAGTCGACACAGCTAGAAATCTGAATGGATGGAACGGCAGCATACAGGTCATCTGCCAAGATGGGTTCATCCCTGATTTCATCCACCCTCACGAGAGGGGTGAGGTTGACACAGGGGTCGACCTCAAGTTGAGTGAGCGCTTCGGAGCAGATAGCTGTCAGAGAAGCAGGTCACCCCCATGATATGTACTATCTGAGAGCCCAAGCACTCAGTAGCCGCTGGGTTGTCATCGTGCCAAATGAGAAACTATAACATAGCCCATAGTTTTTACTTTTACTCTCCATGTCCAACCAAGGAGCGTGACTCAGCCAGGACACAATCGGGCACCTAACACTGCCCTGCATCATCATCGGAGTCTCCTTGGCTGTAGCTTGTAAAAACCAAAACTCATGCCTAGTTTCATCCTAAAAGAACCTCATTTATATGGTGTGTGGTGCAGGCTGGGCATCGGATTTTGCCAAGCTCTCCAGATGATTCTGAGGTGGCACCCAGGCTGCTGAGAACTGCTGCCCTGTGAAAAGGAAGGGAATAATGGCCTTCTGGGCACCTACTATATGCCAGGCACAGTAGTAAGCATTTTCCTGCATTAATCCCTTTATTTCTCTCAATGTTCCTGGGAGGTAAGCTTATTTATCTCTATTTTACAGGTAAAACTGAGGTTTTAAGGCCTTAGGTTGTCCAGGTCCAGTTTGATTCTTAGACCATTTAATTTTAAAACCTATCTTTTTCCACTCAACAGCCTCTTCGGAGGACCCAGAATAAAGCAAAATAAAACACTTGGATCACCTCTCCAGAACCCTACATAAGAGATCAGCTCAATCACTTACTTATCTGCTCGGGGACCTTCCCTGTCTTCTACGGAATAGGTGGAAGAAGGATCAGAAATGAGTGATGGATTTTGCATGTTGAGAAGGGATTGTGGCTGTAAAGGCCAGTCTCCATGTCATCCTGGCTTGGCTGACCCTGTAAGAAAGCCCAAGTACTAAGCATACCTTCTACTTTTACAAAGCACTCTTCCAGCAAGGATCTCAAAGCACAACGTAATTAATAAAATCACCCACATCCTGTCTAGATGAGTAGCATTTTATATGTACAAATTCTTCTCTGCCCCCAGGCCCTCCAGGAGTAGGAGAATGTTTCCAATTTTAAAGAGTGAGCAATAGAGTAATTGAAAGGAGCTGTATCTTGGCCAACTCAAAAGACCTCAAAGGCATTTATAGTGACCTAGATGAGAAAACATGGTGACCACAAAGTGTGTCATAATGGCTTGTAATCCATGCTGTGCTAAATGGTTCAAAGATAGGAGACAGGGCAAGAATAAAACATTCAGTTCTTAAGAATCAACTACCCCTGGGACTGATATTCTGATGTTTGGTCAACTCTCCAAAGGATCTAGAAGCAGTAAAGTGATGACATTAGCTGATGATTCAGTTACTTGGGTTAATCAAGGCAGAGGGGACAGACGGGGCCAATTAAGTAGCTGGGCAGCCCAATGATAGATGAATCATTATGGGCAAGTGCAAAGATAATGCCATTGGGAAAAGCAATTTAAGTCATTCATGCACTTCCAGGCCAGGAAATCCTTCTAGTCTTTGAGGGGGATCATTTAAGAATCATCAGACCCAGCCTGATGAAGTCATCTATTCATTGTGCAACTAACGATCAACAAAAGAGCTGAATGCACCAGGGGACAGGCCATATGGAATACATTTGGGTGGCTGGGATGTATATCTGTGCCTTCATTTCAGGCACCTTCTCTAAAACACGTCTTACTCCATCCCTCTTTCCTTTTTCTTTCCTGTCCACAATCGCCCCCTGCTTTTCATGTTCTAATACACAGAGTCGATGTATGGATGAAATTTTTAAATATAAAGACAAATATTCTCATTCCTAATTTCTAGTTCTTTTCTTTACATAGGTTTCTCCCTGTACACATAACTAGTTTCCAAGGGATGCTCAGCATGTCACAAAACAACTTTTTTAAGCACCAAGGAGGTTATGTCTATAAAATTTATACAATTTTTTCTATACTTCTCTTAACCCCTTGCTAGAATTAAAGTTTCAAGTCTGGAACTTTGGGAAAGAAAGCTTATCATTTGTGTGTGTGGGCGGGGGGGCGGGGGGGCGGAATAAGGTGAGTGGGAAAATAGAAACATATATTAAAGTAAATCATACTTGCAACTACTTGTTTTTTAAAAACCAACATCTCAATCGGGACCTTGAAGTAAAGGTTATCAAATATGGCCATGTTGATAAAGCCCATGAACACTATTTTATCTCTTGATTTATCTTCTCCCTCCTCAGTTGCTATTTATCTAGCTTTTAAGTTCATCCTTCTCTTCCCAACCATTAAATGTTGGGTTTTTCAATCTCTGTACTTTTTTTAGACTATCTACCCAGAGTTTCAGCCTTATCATACCTTGTTCTCAACCACTCTTTTCTACAAACTGTAGGACTATTGCACCTGTTCTGTTTCCTGTGTCTAAAATGCTCTCCCCTGTTTGATGTTTTGTTTTGTTTTTATTTGTTTGTTTTTGTTTTTTGTTTGTGGATGGTTTTCTTTTCTTTTACCAGGTTAACATTTGTTCATCCTTCAGATCTAAGCTCACTTATTATGTATTGGCTTCCTCAGACTTGGTACAATCTGACATGGGTTCCCATAATATCAGATAACATTTTTTACAGGACTCATCAGAGCTACAATTTTACATCCATTTATGATGATTTGATTGTCTGTCTCCCACTAGATTATAAACTCTTCCCTCTTCCTGTTTCTTTTTTCCTGTTTCTACTAACTTTTCCCTGCCCACTTCTCTTCTTCATGGTTTTTCATAGCTCTTACTTATCAATGGTTTCCTCTATCTTATAGATTCTGATAATAAGCTTTTCTCTCTCTGTCTGTCAATATCTAGTCTTACTACCAATTGTTGGTTCCCTCTAAATTTTTCACATTCACACTTTATGGAGTAAGAGGATTTTATTGGTGTAATTGATATTTGTTATCTCTATGGGAAAGTTCCTGTGATAGACCAATTCATGGATCCTGGCCCAATATCCAAATGTACTGCCCTCAGATCAAGGATGTCTTGCATCCATTAGCTGTGGCCAGCCTGATGGGGCTAAGAGGTCAGCTTTCCTGAGGAAGTACAATAAGCCAGATGCTTTCTCTTTTTTATAATGACATGCTTACTGAGAGCTGGCAGACTTGGGAAGGTATCTTCCTTGAGAACTGGGAATGGGTGAAAGATAATAACAGAAAACAAGAAGGGACAATTGGAGTATTCAACATCATTATCCTTAGTTGGTGTTGCACTCAATTAAATCTTCATTACTCGACATTTATTGTTAACTCACTGAAAATGTCACAGAGGTCAAGTAGATGTGGGTCTGATGAGCAAAGAAAAATTCTGAAAAGAAGATCTGATGTATTTGGGGAGTGATAGAGCCTAATTTAAAAATGCTATAGGTTTGGATAAAGAAAATGCCATTTGGGGGCTGTCTACTTTTGGTTCACCATGACTTTTCAGAATTAGCCCTTCAGTTCCCTGATCCAAAGTGAAGGGGGTCTGCCAGCTCTTCTCTGTGGTAGGGTCCAGACTTGATATCCTACCTCACCCCTCACAACATGAACCTGTCTAGAGCTTCAACCTTTCAACTGCCTCTGCTGAAAAAAAAAATGGTAGAACAGTGATCCTAACAGCTGGCAGAGATAAATTTTATTGAGCTTCAGGAAAAGAGGTGGCTACCATTCAGTATCTAGCCAGACATTATTCATTGCTGCTCTTGGGGAGAGTATCATAATATAGGGGTTATCAATACAGAATCCAGAACCCAATTACCTGGGTTTAAATTCTGATTCTGCTGCCTACTAACTGTATGAACTTGGGTAAGTTACTTGGTTTCCTCATGTATAACATGAGATTATAACATCTATATCAATAGAGTTTTTAAAGGACTAAATATATTATTAAATATCAAGTGCTTATAACAGTAGTGATATTACATATTTGTGAGCTACAATTACTGTTGTTGATATTATTTTTTTTAATATACTTTATTGATTTTTTACAGAGAGGAAGGGAGAGGGATAGAGCATTAGAAACATCGATGATGAGAGAGAAACATCGATCAGTTGCCTCCCGCACACCTCCTGCTGGGGATGTGCCTGCAACCAAGGTACATGACCTTGACCAGAATTGAACCCGGGACCCTTCAGTCCACAGGCCGACGCTCTATCCACTGAGCCAAACCGGTTAGGGCTGTTGTTGATATTATTATTATCCTTTAGAGCAGGGGTGAGCAAACTTTTTGACTCGAGGGCCACAATGAGTTCTTAAACTGGACCGGAGGGCCGGAACAAAAGCATGGATGGAGTGTTTGTGTGAACTAATATAAATTCAAAGTAAACATCATTACATAAAAGGGTACGGTCTTTTTTTTTTTTTTTTTAGTTTTATTCATTTCAAATGGGCCGAATCTGGCCCGTGGGCCGTAGTTTGCCCACGGCTGCTTTAGAGGTAACCTCATCCAATTAGTGGCCTACCTATATTTCTCAGGACACATTTGGTTATAGGTGTTAGAAATTCAGCTCAAAGTAACTTAAGTAAGAAAAATAAATGTATTGATTCACACAACAGAGCCAGTCCAGGGAATGGACTCACTTAGGCATGAATAAACCCAAGAGTTTCGATGATGCTACCAGGCCTCTTGCAGACTTGTGTCTTAACTTTCTTCTGGGTCAGCATCATTTTCAAGCCTGTTTCCTCCATACGGTGACAGATGTAGCTTGAGACTAACCTAACTCTTACACTTCTTCCTCAGTGGATCTGAAAGACTCTGATAGGCCCAGGTTGCATTCCATCATGAACCAATAATCAGGAAAATGGGAAGGCAGGGTGAACTCTACCTGAATTCACATCATGGTCCCCTGGAGGAAGGATGTTGAGCAGGAGATGTCCACTGCTTAACCCATTGCCAAGGCACAATCTAGGGCCATATCTCTAAGAAGGAACTAGAGGACATGTTTACTAAATATTTTACCCATTTTACATCTAGAGAACTAAAGACAACCAGGACTGATGTTCAAATTATTGAATAACTGGTAGAGCAGCAGCTCTGATCAGTTTGAATGGACAGCTGAACGGAGGTCAGCAGTAGCAGCACATTCCTGCTGAATAGCAACCTGGCATCAAATGTGAACATTGGACTGATTTCTGGGGGGAGTTAGACACTCAGTCCTTTTCAACCTTCCTATTGAAGATTTACTGACTAGTTGTGGGTGATTTACTGACTTTCCTGATTAGAGACAGGACTGAAGTAGACAAATGTCTTCAGAACTCCTTCTGCTCTTTAATTCCATGGTTGTCTCATGTGTGTAACCTCCCCACTGGACGCATGCTGAGGACAGAAGATAAACTTTAGAGCAAAAGCACCAATAACCTGGAAATGGACACCCGTACCTTGGCTTGACCTTCTGCTTGGAGTCAACACTGTCATTTTTTTCTGCTTGGGGAAAGCAGAGGTCTCCCTCTTCCCTTCCCTCTATTACGCTACCATCATCAAATACCTTACAAAATTGTCCTGGTTTCCGCTGGACCTGTCTTGTCTAGGAAAGTGCTACCCCTTCAAACTCAGGTTGGGTGACATGTTCTTTAGTTAGAGACTTAGATGAGGGGCAATTTAATGGACCAGCTCAGCTGTGTTTAAAAGCCTCTACCAACAACTGGTGTGATAATACGTGTGTGTGTGTTTGTGTGTGTATGAGAGAGAGAGAGAGTGAGAGAGAGATTCCTTATGTCACTCCTTCTCTTAAGTTAATGTTTTTAAAGCAGTTACTGCAGAGTTCATACACAATGGGTACCTAGTAAATGATAATTCATCTCATTCCTTCTTGCTAGAACCTTCCCCACCACCCCACCCCACCCCACTGCAATTCTACAGCCTAGCCTACCTTTAGATGCTAGCAATACCTGGAAGCACCATTGCCCCTAGATCCTATCTTCCAGGCTCAGGGCAGTTCTCAGGCATTAGTGCCCACACCTACTTACCAGGAGATACGTTCCCACCCTACTTCCACCTCCTCCCAACTAACGCTGCAGGCCTGCGGAAAGACTTAGGAATGCTTGCCAAGCCCATCTGACCTTTGCTTCCCTCTTCCTGGTGGTAATTGATGGATTTCATGCCTGTCTCCTTTCAGGGCTAAAGAGAGTACGGCAACTTGCAAAAAACACAAGATACTTCAGACAGAGACTGAACGAAATGGGATTCATTATCTATGGCAATGAGGAATCTCCTGTGGTCCCCCTGCTCCTTTACATGCCTGGTAAAGTAGCGTGAGTATCCAACAGACTCTCGGAGTCATGCTTAAGCCCCAAGGTGATCTGACTAAGATGGTGCTTTTGACACTGAGGCTCTTGCAGTGTAGGCCTTGATCGTGTGCTTTTGACAGGTGCTGAGTTCGGATTTCACTTGTGGAGCTGCTCAGAAGCCACATGGCCTATCAGCAGGGTCTTTTCACAATTGCTAAGGTCCACCATTTCCAAGTTCTGTGAATTTAGGGGAATCACCTACCCCTCCTAAGGCTCAACAGTAAATCAAGGATGATCCTGAGCCACCTCCTACCCTAAGATCTTTCTCAAAGAGAAATTCTGAAGACCCTTTCTCCTAATATTTAAAACAACATGACCAGGTTCTGTGCTTTCTCCCATTGAACACTTGCCATCCTCAGAAGAAGGCAGCCTTGCTTTAGGGCTGCCTTAAAGGTAAACTGAGGTTGAGAGCAGGTAAACAGCTTGCTCAATGTCATACTTGTCAAGCAGTAGTAAAACCAAGGGGCCATCCAAACCTAGGCTTGCTCCAATGCTCATGATCTTAACACCAAATTTTAATGCCTCTCCTGTGAGCTTAGTTGGAGTTGTTTTCCATTGATCCCTTGTGATGGGTAGGAATGAGTTAATAGATTGATTCTTCAGAGTATGCTTTTGTGTCACTTTGCCACAGCAAAATTCCAAACAGTTAAAACATGTGTGAGTTGTTTAGTGTGCCACAGATTACAGATCTGGGTCAGGATTGCATTGCCTGGAGTGGCAAGAAGACAGTGTGCTACGGAAAGGTCACCCGGGATACTGCTCTGTGCTAATGGCAGGGAGGGGTGACAATGGTGATTCAAAGTTGCAGAGAATCCAAAGCCCTTTAACCTCTGATTTTAGAGAGCACAAAAGAAAACTTACCTTTATTCAGAGTTGTTGGGGAAATGGTGTTTTCTGGAAGATTCTATATTGAGTTCATGTCAACCTAACATTTTATCCTTAACTCAAATGAAGATATCAAATATCAACTTACTTTATTTTTGAGAGTGTGATGTGCACAACACTGGCAGGTGACAGAAGGGGGTGTGCTGGACAGTTCCAACGTTGATGATAAAAGCCATAATAAAAATCTCAAAGGTTGGGAAACGGATCAATCCAATGAGAAGATTCCATGAAGAGTAAAAGCAAATTCATTTAAATTCAAGAACTCAACTCTACCATAACAGAAAGAGAGTGTCTGCTCCTTTAAGTGCCAGGAGGCCTGACTGGACACAGTAAATGTGGAATTAAAAATAGAACTAAGAGGAGCTTTATGTAAAAGTTATGCACTATGGTGTAGTGAGATATTTGGAAAAAGAATTTTGACTCTGCCTCTTCCTAATCAGGGAAACCTTGGACAAGTTACCCAACCTTCTGAAGCCGCAGTTTTTTCATTTTTGAAATGAGATATAATAGTACCTATTTCATAAGGCCATTGTGAAGGTTAAACAAGATGAGGTCTGTCGGCATTTGGCATTGCCTCTTATGTAGAAGCTACTCAGTGTTAACTATTATTATTAATAGTATTAATAATATGTATAAAGCACTCGATATAGTGTTTAGTGTACTGTAAGCACTCAGTCTGTGGTAACCATTATTATTACTACTACTACTTCTAATTCTGTTACAATGATGATGGTTACTAGTTTTAACTGAATGCAAGATTGAGTTACCATGGTTGCATGGCTCTCCAAAACTTTAGTTACATTAATAAAAATAGAACTTCTGGGGAAAATAGTAGATAAAGATATTGTGATACCCTGCATCAATTATGCTATCTTAAACACTGGATGATATGTCAAACTCTCTAGTGTCTTCCAATTTAAGATGGTTTTTAATGAGGAGCTAATGTTGCTAAATGCCAGTGATATGCTCCTAAGGCTCTTAGGCCCAGTGGTCATCCATTGAGGGTAGGACGCTTAGCCCTGGTCTACAAATGAGGACACCAAGACTCACAAAAGTCAAACTGCTTCCTAAGGGCCACTCAGGTTGTAGGTAGTAGAGCATAGAATTCAAAGCCAATTCCATTGGCCTCCTACACCAGAGCTCTTTTCGGTGAATAGCATAGCCTGTCAAGCTTTAGTCCATTGGGAAAAATGCACATCTCACTAAAGCAATGCAGGGTATGAGTTCAGCCTTCTTTAATGTCATCTTTGGTGAATCCAAAGGCATCAGTCATTACAATGGAAACAGAAACTCAACTTGTTTGGTTGTCTAAGGAAACTTAGAATAGGTTAGTTACAAAAGGTCATATCATCTGTTGTTAGCAGGAATTGCTAGCAAGAGTTTGCCCTGCTGCCTGGCCTAATTTCTATCTCTGCTATTTCTTCAATCATAAGTTTATAGGTAGATCATGAGACAGGAGTTAATTGTATGGTATAAGCTAGTGTGTTAGCACTTCTTTCATTTGCTCATTTTAAAATCTTTGATTTCATTTAAAAACTGCAGAATGAAAATATAATCTCCAGCCAGTTGAACTTTTGAAAAGAGTCCTTTTGCAACTTTACCACTGGGATCTTCTAAAAAGTTCAATAGAATGTGATTGCACTTATAAAAAATGCACTTAAGTACTCAAGAATCCATAGTAGTTACTATTTGGTACAGGGCTTATGTTTTCCTTTTATGGCCCTTGTCACACAGGTAGAAGATGATGGAACACAAGATGCCCTGATGCTGCAGGCAACACATGCTAATATTTATTATTATTATTATATTATTATTATTATTACATAATTTCATTTCTTTCAGCCTACGCCAGCTCTGATTTCCTTTGGGGAGTACAAACCCGGAGTCTCATTATAGAAAATGTTCAGGGCAATTATATGCACTAACTGAAAGAGGTGGAGTTTAGAAGTGTAAACTTTAAGCTCAAAAGTGCTCCAGGGAGGCCTCGGATTAGCCTAATGAATCAACAGTCATAGAGTTTGCTCTACATTCTTTGGCAAAACTTGCTTCCTCTGGTACAAAGAGAAACTCACAGACAGTGAAAACGCTCCTTTGGGAGTCCCGACAACTGGCCTGAGATCATGGGTCAGGTGGTTTGTACTCCAGCAATAAAAGCACTTGACTTGTTTCTCAGACAATTATGAGCTCTCAGCCTGTGTAGTTCCGTGGGCAGCCTTCCATAGGGTGATCAAGAAGCAGAAAGAACAGCTTCTGTTTTCAAGTTTTCTCAGTTAGAAAGCTTCATCTCCTGTAACCTTCCCAGGCCAAATCAAAGGGCAGATCTGGCCTTATCCCAGCCAGGGGGCCAGGGAGGCTGTGTGTCCAGTAGGTCTTATAATCTCCATCGCTTCGTTTGATAACCTGCATGAGGCAACCGAAAGGCAGACAGCCTAAGGGCGAGAGGAACGAATAAATGAGCAGGCTTGCTCTCAGCCTGGTTCAAGAATTCTTCCTAAGTTATGACTGGAGGGTTTCTGTGATGCTGTCACAGAATAAGACACCAGCAACTTCTCAATGCTAAGAACAGATCTGAGACATTTGCCTCACTCAGTAAGAGGGATAGATTCACCTGGGGCATGTCTTTTTGTCTGACCATGGCTCTGACAGAAAAAATTTACAGAATATGACAGCCTGATATTCTAGAATTGTTACTGAGATTAGCTCTGGAAAAGGAAGAGACGAGAAGCAGTAAAGGGGAAGGAATTGTAACTTTAAGAGGTTTTCCCCTGCATCAGGAAGCTTTGCAGTTGTGAGACTATTGTCCTACAACCAGCCAGCCTCCCTGTGCGTGTACATTTCTTTCCCTGTCTCCCTCCTGTCCCACTTCCCTTTTAACCAGTTAATGAATTTATTCTCTCTGGACTCCTCATTCACACATAAAGAAATGAGGAGACCCTTGCTATTTTCTGGTTTAATAAAAAATAAAATATTTGGCTCCGGAGTAAGAATATGGCTTGGGGTTGGCTCCTGCAGACCTTCTGACTTTGATCTTCAAATTACAGTCATTAAGTACAGTTTTCTTGAAATTTTCATACTATATCATTAGCATTATGTTTTTAAAACATATAGGTGTGGATTTAATATAGAGAGTGTCCCAAAAATGCATACATACACTTTGAATAGTTATAAAGGCAATGTTTATTAAAATACATTTCATTTTTCAAAATTGAGCTATCAGCTGTTACAGTGTGTATACATTTTTTGGCGGGGGGACAACATCACGTATATTCTTTCTTTATGTAATTGCACTGTGTTAGCTGTTTGGTTTTTATTCATAGGAATCCTGCAGACAAAAGATTTAACATCAGTCAGACTTGTTAAATCAAGGTCACGTCCCTCAGCATTTTCTGCTCAATGTCAGAGACTCAGTACTCAAGATTACTCAGTGAGTGTGCCAGGATCCATAATATACACACTCTGGTGCCATCAAGTGACTGTCCCATTTCTTTGTGAATTGTGTTTGACAGATGCTTAATAACTTCAATCATCTTCTATTGATTGTTTTTTTTTTTAAAGAAAAAGTCAATTAGTCATATTCTCTCTTTTTTGTACAGTATGATGTTGTCATCTCCCAGTAAACTTCCTTTTTTGTCTTTTCTTTAGGGCCTTTGCAAGGCACCTACTAAACAGAAAGATTGGGGTAGTGGTCGTTGGATTTCCAGCTACTCCCCTAGCGGAAGCCAGGGCACGGTTCTGCGTTTCAGCAGCACATACCCGAGAGATGTTAGACACGGTGAGTACAGCACAGGCCAGAGGATCTCCAGTACCGGTACCTTGGATTCTGAGCACGTTCTTTTATTGAACTAGCTAAGGGTTCCATGGGCCTCTCTTGGGAAATTTAGGAAAATAGCACTAATAATGCTCACTGCTAAAAACAAGGGTATGCCAACACTGTCCAACAATGTGATCAACTCAGTAGACAGGAAAAAAAAAAACAGTTTAGTGAAGACCTGAGTCAAGTCAGTGTTTTGGTTTTTATAGAAAAGACTGACTGAGTAGCCAAATGTTGTGCTATTTACACTAGTTCTAAATGCAAAAGCTAATCTAACATGCTTTTTCAGCATCATCTGCCTGCATCACAACATTTTTCATAGCCACCAAATTCATCATAATAACATATAACCCAACTAGGCAACATGTTGGAAAACTAATAATAAAGGCAGCTATTTGCAGGAAGTATTAATGATTTTAAAACCACATTTCATTGTCTTTTGATTTAAATCTTTATGTGGATGAATAATATCAGAGAACTAAGCCATCTCAGTCAGTTTGGAGTTGATGGAACATTCTTATAATGTCAATGCAATTTAGCAAACTATTGAGTGTCTACTATGTGAAAAATCCTGAGAGGAAGTAAAAAGTCTGAGAGGAGACGATAAAAAATAAGCAACTAATGATAATACTAGATAGAATAAGTTCATCTTGGAAAGGAAATTTATATGATTGCAGGAACATGAAGGTAGAAACTTTATCTTTTTCTTCCACAGATTTACCTGTAAGTCATTAAACTTTAAAATAAAGCTAAAGGGTAGCATGGTCAGATACTTTTATTATTTTCTTCATACCACCAAAATAAGTGACACATTCATTATGTGGAGTTAGACAAAGAATATGAAATAAAGTGAATTAGCACCTAACATTCCTCTAGGGATGCCTTATACACCATACCTTAATGATTTGGATTTTTCTTCTTTTCTTTAAAATCAAAGACGCTGGGAAAAGAAGAGTGTAGCTCTCTGTGAGGCACTGGAGAGCAGAGCCACTTGGAGGTTCAAAGATGACTAATGGAAGGTGATCTCTTTACAGGTCTTGGAAGCCCTAGATGAGATGGGTGATCTCCTGCACCTGAAATATTCCAGGAACAAGAAGTCAGCACGCCCCGAACTCTATGATGAAACAAGCTTTGAACTTGATGATTAAGTTCCCAGGTCCTGATTGGCACCTAAAGACTTTGCCAGAAAAATTCTCTCTTTGCCTCAAAAAAGAATATAAGTGCATTTCTCTCCATTTCTAAGGACAATTGGTTTTCAAACCAGCTTAGTCGAACTGAGGGAGACGTTGTTGTGTTCTTAATGTCCCCAACTCAGGACTGTAGAGACAAAAATATGGTTTCAGATTTCTGTTTTTCTTCTCCCAAGTAACCTGCTACACACACACACACACACACACACACACACACACTTCTTATAATGTTTGTAATGGCAATAAGCCTGCGTTTTAGCTGCTACTGTGCAGCCTCTCTAGTCCAGATCCTTTCAGGAATTCCAACCAAATTAGAGGGTTTCGGTTTTTAATTCCATAGATCTACTTATTCCGTCTCCGGATGGGCCAGCGTGGTGGTCAGTGGCAGACCCCCTTATTCCCATGTGAAAGCACCATCTAGAACTCGTGTGTCACAGGAAGTTCCATGCAGGAAGGTAAAGAAATGTTGCTTCTACCATTTGCCACATTTGGGCTTTTTCCAAGGACAAGTGTCAAAAGCCGTAGTTAGTGTTTGGAGGGAGAGAGCAGAGCTGGCCAGCAGCACCCAGAGACGTCTTTGAAGGAAACTTTCTTTTTCCTCTCGCTGGTTCCTCCTACAGTTTTACAGCTGAGCTTTTAAGGTTTGGGAAATTCAAGATGTGTGTTTCATAAGGAAGTGGGTAGACAGCAAGCACAAGCCAATTTTAGGCCTAAACTAAAACCATGAAGTCAGAAGCATTTGAACATTTTTGGTGCCATGTAGAGTGAATGTTTAGCATGCGTAGTCTCTATGACTTTAAGGAATGGGTTGACATTTTCCTGTTGAATTTTGAGTAAATGGTGAGATTTCATTTTCTTGAGAGTTGACTCCCATGACTATACTTGAAGAATTGGTTTAAAAATATCTAAAAGCAAATATTCAAGACTGACACCCCCCGTCCCCATTTAGGCCTATAAACATTAAATAGTTCTGTCATCTGCCAAATGCACTTCAATTTGGTGCACAGTGAACTTGTGCACTATTGGCAACTAACTGTAATTTACTTAGCGCGCGCTCTCTCTCTCTCTCTCTCTCTCTCTCTCTCTCTCTCTCTCTCTCTCTTCTCTCTCTCCTTCTCTGTGTGTGTGTGTCTCTGAACACAAACTCCTCTGGAATAGCACCCCTTTGCTAATTGGATCTAGTTGGTATGGAAAAAGCCAGTGGAAAACCTTATCTTTAACAAGCTCCCAGATGGTGCACAGATTTGGAAACTCTAAAGAGCAGTGGTGACCTTTTAGCAAAGCTTCTGTAATAGTTTGAATGAGTTACAGAACATTCCACTCCATCAAATGACACTATAAACAAATCGCTTCAAGAGAGGTTTGACTTTGTGTGACACACATGGACCCAAGCTTTCATGCTGTGCACTGAGATAGAAACTCAACCCCAAGCACTGGTGTTTGATGGAGCAACATGCCCTGATGTTCAAAACTTATTAAAGGAGAAAGATGATCTGCATGGAAATTTTTAGGAAATTATAACCCCTAGTAGGTACAACAATTTGAAAGTGGATCACGAACATTTTTAAGTAGTATAACATTCCTCATGAACAATTTTTATGTACAATTAGGTTAGAAGGAGAGAAAGCAGGTTCTGAAATGCTGTTGCCCCATCTAATGACTGAATTTGATAACTAAATTTCAGCTCTTCTCAGTGAGCCAGTAAAGCATTACTTGTGCAAGGAAAATATATGTTGAGTAAATGTACAACGAAAAAACAGACACATAAGTCTTTTCTTTTGAAAATGTGCATTTAAATGAAATTGATCTTAGTTAATTTTCCAAAATGCATAAACGTCTTCAGTCCTGTAAAAGAAACAGGAAACAAAGAGGGCGACAACATGTCTGGGCCTCCCTATGGTATAGCAAGCAATAAACATCCCCTTCCATTCTGGTGCCTGTGATCTACACACCCACCCTTTGAGTTTTAAGCCTGCAGAGGGGTGTCTCCTTGAGCAGGAATTACTCTCATAATTACTTTCATGGAGGCTCTTGAGTCAACTCATGATAGGAAACTAATTACTTAGCCAGTTGGCATGGGAGGCAGGGGGAGATTACTCTCTCTTCATCAAGATCCAAGAGTTCTGGGGCAATTTATTACTTTCTCGTGTATAAGATAAAAGGCCTATCTCTGTCAGAGTCTATGTTGAATATACACTTATAAGAACAACTGTAAGCCAAGTGGAATGCTTCACAAGCAGTACATTAGGAGGGATCCAGGTCCCACTGGGCTGGCAATATAAGTGTGCATATATATAATGAGGTTGGTTAAGAGGGTGATTGTGAATACTGAGAATTTTTCTTCTGCTGCTAGGTTAATAAGACCATGATTTTAATTCAATAGGGATTACTGAGTTTCCATAAGTATAGCAGAGCCAAAAATGTCCCTTTGGTTGATTTTGGGGGGAAAGAGAATTTCTAACAGAACTATAATGTTATGTACCCCAACCTTCCCATTTACACACACACACACACACACACACACACACACACACTTACTTTTCCCTTACAGAGCAAGTAAGAGTAGAGAGATGAAAGGTAGAGAGATGGAAATCTGATTGGTTGATAGATAGATGGAAGGTGTTGTCCTAAAAATAATCTTCAGGGAAGCAGAAGATAAAGGATCCAGACGATATTTGTAAGAAAGATTATTTGCATAATGAAATGACATGGACACATGTCTAATCTTATCATGGGACTTCAGTATCATGGATGCTTGGCTGGATTGCATTTCAGTAAGTTTTGATCAGAGAACCACAGGCTTCAGAATTTACTTGAAAGCTTGATAAAATGCAGATCCTTGAGTCCCATACCAGCATTCTACTGAATTAGAATAGTGAGAGAGAATAATCTACATTGTCATCAGCCTTCCCAGGGGATTCTAATCCATGTCATAATTTGAGAATAATTACTGGAGCTTTTGTTTTGATAGACGAGTTGGCTCTAATAACATAACAGAAGCTTTGTTCTGACTCTTTGTTTATAATTAAGACTACTTGTACTACTAAAGTAAAGTGAATTATTCCAACTTTTCCTACTCAGTTGGACATTTCACTCCTATTTTCCAGGTATCTTCATTTCCTACAATAAGGAATCTAATATTGAAGAATATTCACTTGAATATTCATTTGAATAAATTATTCCTTCTCGAATGCTTCTCTGTATTCTTTCCTACAAAATGTTCATTTTCCTTTCATCACTTTGTTCCATTGAATGTGGTGTCTTGTTTCTTTATTTTTCTTCTACCCCTTTAAAAAACCTTCAACCTTTGATTATTTATTTATTCCAACAACAGCTCTTGGATAGGGTGAGTCTTAACAGTTCTTCAAATATGCAATGCTCCTCTCTATTTTTTCTTCAGAGACAGCAAATATAAGTGGGTTACTCTGACCTAAAGCTCTGATGATAAAACCTAACTCTTAAATATATCTTTTATTTACAGCAATGATAACAGTTGTATTTTGAGCTTATCTAGTGATTTCTTGGCCATTTTACTTGTCTCAGTAAGAACAACATATTTGAAGCCTGTTGTCTCAGGCCCTTCGCAGCTGTGTATTGTTTAGGAAATTAAAAGGCATCTGTATTTTAAATGTTTCTAAGCAATTTTTGTGGAATGTTGTCTTACAGTGTTGTGGTGTGTGTGTGTGTGTGCATGTGTGCGCATGTTTCACTGAAACATTTGAGGTAACCAATTTCATTTCATTCTGTCTGTGAAATGTTAGTTTATTTAATAAACAAAATACCAAAATTGATGATATAAAAATAATTGGTGGTTTTATGTTAATTTAGTGGGTTGTTCTAAAAAAAAAAAAACAGACTGAAGTAGAAATTTGCATTTAAGAATTTCAGTGAGGAAAATTGGCAAGAGTGGCTGGTGCTAGCTTGCATTTTGTCACAAGAACCAATTGTACTCATCTCTTTCCAATTCTGCATTCAATGACATCACATTGGTAGCTTAAAATTAGCCATGCTGCAAATATTTACACCATGGAAATTGGCAAACACTACTAATTAGGGATCTGAAGAACCAGATGTTAAACATTTACCAGCACACCACTGAGATCACATACAGTGGGACAATATCTAGGTTGGAGAGAGTGAACAGGATTGGAAAAATAAGAAGTCAAACTGTGATGCTATAACAAAGGCCTTAGTTAATTCCATGGGAGCTGTGCGACTGACATGGTTGTTTAGAGTTATTGTGAAATTGCAAAATGAGAGAGCCAGGAGCTTTATGTGTGCCAGCCAACTGTTCTTCCCCACCATCAACTAGTAACAGGATGCAAGCTAGGTGTGGGGAAGGAAACCACCTTGGGCAAGACTATTCAGTCGAAGGAAATTCTTGTAGAGGAATTCAGCTTTGAACTGACAGCAGTCCAACTGTTTAAAAAAATATTTCTAGTCCATCCACTTAAAAAGTAGTTTTATAATGGAAATTTTTAAACATACAGTAACATAGAGAATAGTATAATGAGCCAACATGCACCTATCACCAGCTTCAAATATTATCAATTCATAGCCAGTTCTCTTCACCTACTTCCCCAACCCATTTCACTCCCATTTCCACCAGATAACTTGGAAGCAAGTTCCAGATATAAGATTCCATCAGTAGATATTGCACTGAATCTATCTAAAAGGTAGAGATGTCTTAACTTGTTCCTTAATTGGTTTCCACTTCATTACAAAATAAGTCTTCAGGATAACAAAGGCATCAAAAAGAGTCAAATGTTAATCTTTTCTTTCTCTATCTTATACCCTGCATATGAATTTTAGGGATCAAGACTAAGAATTCTTTCTAAAGTAGGTATGTAGTATCTTAAAAAAAATAACAAATTATTTTTGGACACTTATCTTGTGCCAGACGCTGTACTAAGAACTCTGACTCCCACTACCTTCTGGAGACTCTTGGAGCGATTACTAAGGGACTCATCTTGGAAGGCAACAGTGTTGATGTTGTCTTGGGATTAGCAGAGTCTAAAGAGGACTTCCAAGACTCTAACAGACGATTGCTTTTTTTCTGAGAATATCCTCTCTCCCTTTATCAAAGCCAATTTCTTAAAAAAGTTATTTTAGCTAACTTTATACATTAGCAACGGTAATTCCAGCAGGAATAAGAGAACACGTGAAACCAGCTTACCCATTTGAAAAGTTTGATGCCTGTGACAGTTAGGGTATAAGGGAGAGTGTGTTACCCTCATTCTCATTGCATCTCTTCAAATGAGAGGCTACCATCTGATGGTTGACAGCCAACTGCTCTGAAAAGTTATCACTGATACAAATCAAAGTATCCAACGTCAGGAGGTCAGAGTAGATTTTTTTTTTTTTTTTTTTTTTTTTTTTGCTGTGGCATGAAACAGTGTTCCCTTTTTATTCAGCCCAGATGCTAATTTTTATATCAAAAATATTGATTGAAGGAACTAGTGATTTTGGCTCTGATCCAAGTTTATTCAGGATCTTTCTTAATTAGGTTTGGGTCGGCTGCAATGCCCACGGCCAGGGTTAGGTCTGGCTCCAATCACCACATCATGCTCTCTACTTCATCCCCGTCCAAGGAATAAGGCAAGGAAATTGCTGCTGCTTTGTTTCTCCAGCCCATAAGTATGTTTTTTTTCCAGATCTGAAGCATGCATGGAGCAAATGTGTAAGGAAGACCGAAGGAAGTGTAATGGCTTCACTGTGATGAGATCAATCCAGCCTCAACCTGGCTGATCCCTGCATGAATCAGGCTCTGTGTGAAAAATGAATGGGTAGCAATGTGAGGTCATGGAAAAAGATCTTGGCATCTTTTGAATGAAAATTTTTCACCAGTCTGAGGCAGCCAATCAGTCTATGAGTTTTTAACAGGGAAAAAGAATCCCTCTTGCCAATAATACATGATTTCCCCATAATTTATCTATTTTGTGAATAATTATAAAGTCATGCAACTATTTTAATAATGTCTATACCAACTACATATACTTTATACCAGTCTTTGAAAAAAATCTCTGCACACTTACGGCATCAATAAGTTATAGTCACACAGTATGGACACCTGGGACAAAATGGGTTTTCTTTTATATATAAAACTAGAGGCCCATTCCCGCTTCATCTGGAAGTTCGTCTGGAAGGATGTCCTGTCTAATTAGCATACTATGTTTTTATTATTATAGATAGTGTCTTAACATTAAAAAATATGTTAGCTACTCTAAAACATTTTCAACTAAATAATTATGAAGAGTTTTTAATTCAAAAAAAACTTAGATAAAACTTCAAAATGTGTATTTGTAAGATATTTTATTAATAAGTCAACTCTGGAACAACCAAATATTAATGATTTCTATATAGGTAAGTCTGTAAGTCCTACAGATAGCAATTATTACAGACACATTATATTAAAAAATAAAATACTTTATTAAAGTGGGTTCATTTCTAATGAGGTTAACACTAACTCTGTTTAAAATTACATTTTAACTGTGCATTTATTATTTATAGTAGCCAAGTAGAGCAGAAACAAGCCAGCTATTCAAATTAATCATCATGGAGCTCAATTGTGAGTAAGAATGAAAGATCAGGAATTATCAGATATTTGAGGAAAACCAGCAACACCAAAATGAGTGGCCAAGATTAAAAAATAGAAAAGCTTTCAACAACAGAAGCAGATAATCATAGAAAAGAAAACTTCTTAAATATTTTAATTATTATTCTTGTTGGTCAACCTGATTGTATGAAGGTATGACGTCTATAAAACAAGAATAGGTTGATATGAAAAGAAACCAGAGAGTTCATTAAATTTAAATATGTCATATTTAAATGTTTGATGAAAATAAATCAATATAAAGCAACGATTAAAAACATGACAGAAAATTCAAGAGATGTGGAAGATACAAGCAGGAGGACCATTATTCATCTAATAAAAATGTGAGGAAAAAAGATTCAGGAAAAGTGAAGACAGGGAAAAACAAAAACAAAGAAATAATAGAAGTATTATTTCCTTGAAGCTAAAACAGAACAGAAGGTGGAAATGATCCAGTACCTGCTAATAAAAATAGATTTTATTTTTTTAATTATTTTTCAATTACAGTTAACATTCAATATTGGTTTCAGGGTTACAGATTAGTGGTTAGACATTTATATAACTTACCAAATGATCCCCCCATAAGTCTAGTACCCATCTGACATCATACATAATTCTTATAATATTATAATTCTTATAATATTATTCCCTGTGCTGTATTTTACTTCCCCATGACTATTTTGTAAGGGCTGATTTGTACGTAATCCCTTCACCTAAAAATAGATTTTCACCTAAATGCATCTTTCTGAAACTTTGTTACACCAAGCATAAAGAGAAGAACTAAAAAGTTCCCAGCGGGAAAAGAACGAAACAATCTCACCTACAAAGGTAAAAGTAACAAATTTTATTTCTTAATATTATAAATGTGTTCTCCATCAAGTTCATTCCAATTTTCACACCCTTCAGCAGTGTATAAAAATATTCATTTCCCCAATCTGTGCCAATGCTGAGTATTACCATTTTTATAATCTTTATCAATCTGATGGAAAAGAAAATGTTTTTTTAAAAAAATATTGTTGAAAGTATTACATATGTTCCCCTTTTTTCCCCATTGACCCCTTCTAGCCCACCCCCACCCCCTAGACTAGGCCTTCACTACACTATTATTTATGTCCATGGGTTATGTATATATGCATACAAGTTCTTTGGTTGATCTCTTCCCACCCAGCCACCCTCCCTCCTCCACCTTCCCTCTGAGATTTGACAGTCTGTTTCATTTTGTTAATCAGATTATTTTATTCATTAGATTCCACATATGAGTGAGATCATGTGATACTTGTCTTTCTCTAACTGGCTTATTTCACTTAGCATAATACTCCCAGGTCTCTTCATGATGTCTCAAAGGGTAAGAGATTCTTCTTTTTTACTACTGCATAGTATTCCATGGTGTAGATGTACCACAGCTTTCTTATCTACTGATGGGCATTAGGACTGTTTCCAGATCTTAGCTATTGAAAATTGTGTTGCTATGAACATAGGAGAGCATAAATCTTTCTGATTGGTGTTTCAGGTTTCTTATAATATATTCCTAGAAGTGGGACCAAGAAAATGGGTTTTAATTAATGTCTGCTTCCCATTTACTAGTGATGTATTTCTGTTATGTGTTCATTGGCTATTGTATTGGTCTTTTGCACATTTTTTGTTTGTATTCCCTTCTACTTATTTTTCTATCATGAATATCTCATTAGCATTACTGGATACTGAAAGCAATGCCTTCAAATTCAGAGAGAAAATAGTTTTGAATCTAAAATCTTATATTCAGAAAAATTTATCTAATCGAGGGAGGGTGAAATTGGGACTTGTTTTTTTACAGGAAAGGTTCAGAAAGCTTATTTTCTCAGTACCCTCTCTTTAAAAAAAATTACTGACCTCCCTGGCTGGTGTGGCTCGTTTAGTTGGAGTGTCCTTCATCCCAAGCATCAGAGAGCCATGAGTTCAATTCCCCATCAGGGCACATATCTGTGTTGAGGCTTCGACTCCTGGTCGCATGTATGGCTCTCTCTCTTTCTTTCATCCCCTCCCTCTCTAAAACCAATTTAAAAAATTACTTGACCAAGACTCCAATAAACACATCCAAGCAACAGGAAGACATGGCATCTAGGAAAGCACAGGATTAATCTAGGAGTACAACGCAGAGAAATCCCAGTAGATTAACCTTTTATAACAAAGGGTGAGGGGCTGGGTTTTGCTCTTTAAGTGAAAATTAGTGCCTGTGGTTGGCAAGCACCTTCCTCCACATGTTGTTTCAAGGACCTGGCCCCATTTCCCACCTGAACTTTCCCCAAGTGCTAGGACTTCATCATTCCGTGCAGAGTTGAGGCTGCAGATTTTAACCTGTGAGAAAGGAAATGAGTGTGGAGGAGACCCAAATCTTATTCCTGTCTGATGATTGACTTCACTCTGACTCTGGACACATTCTGATGATGATGGCAGGCACTGACCCCACGATCTAAAGGAAGTCTCTAGAGATTTATAAGAAGCAGAATGGCTGCAGATTATACCTTAATGTCTCAGTTCCTAGAGATCCTCCCCAGCACTGCCCCAACCCAACCCATTTATTCCCCATCAGATAGATGAGGCCTTATAAGCTCTATTCATGCTCCAGTCAGAGAGCCCAGAGTGTGACTCCACAGCTGGCTGGTCAAATCAGTTGCTTATCCCACCTCTCATTCTCATCACCTCGTCACAGGAGGCATTCACCTGAATCCTCAGAAAAGGTGCCTGCAAGGTGGCTGTCAGATTTTAATGCTGTCAGCTAAGGCACCTTGGAAAAGACTTGGGGTGGGCCAGACTGGAAGAGGGGGCGCCGCAGAGGTGTGTGTCCATCTACATGCGGCTCTCTGGCAGTGGCCAGTGAGAACCTGGGGCATGCTGAGTCTGGCCCATATGCTCTTCAGGATATAAAAGGAGAGGTGATAGGTTTCTCGCCTCTGTGATCTTCACTCTGCCCCTCAGATCGTCACACCTCACATCAGGACCCTCCTGGGTTTCATTAGTGATGGGGAAAGCCAGCCAACTGGGGATTAGTATAGGTTTGTTTGGGGTTGACTCTTAAATTTCAGCTTTCACAAGGTAATAGCTTGGGGTCAACTCTTCAGTGAAATGCTGGAAAAGAGAAACTATGGTGCAGTTTATGGCTTGTTTATCCATCTGCATCTTCCCTGGTGCACGTTCTGGAGCCTCTCCCCTTCTGGGTTATGACCTCTCTGGGGTTTTGCAGCTTGTTCAAAGCTACTCCTCAGTGACTGTGTAAGGACTAGGGGAGGCAGCCACTGAAAATAACAGCATGCACAGCACTCATTCCTGCCCCACCCCATGCAGTGGCTCCCTTCCTTTTCACCACCCAGCCTTAAACACGAATGTAACTGAGTGGTGTGAAAATAAAATGTATATGCAGTAGGTCCTCACTGGGCAAAAGCAAGAATGTGGGGACATGCTTATAGAAAACCCTTGTTCATCAGAATTCCATGAACATTCCTATTCAGGTCTTTTGGATTTATACTTCCAAACGTCATAAGGAGACAGATGTTCTATTACAAGAATAAAGCACCAGAAACTAAAATCTAACAGTGAGCATCATACTTTGATTTTTATGCTTCTGGGAAAAAATTAAAAGTTTTAATTAAAAGATTCTTAAAGGACATGGGCAAGTTGAACACAGATTTAGTTAATCCGCGAGCTAAGAAATTATTTAAAGTTGCCTTGTGTTATTATGTTCTTGAATTAAATTCATAAGATATCCCAAAGCTTTCAACATTGTTTATTATTTGTGAGATACTTTATGTATGAGATACATTAAAATGCACATGCCTCTTAAACATGAAATTCCTCCTTTGAAAATTTTCACTAAATAAATACTTAAGATCTTTAGTTGCTGGCAACATTATAGTCTAAAGAACCAGAAAATCTCCTACTGCAAAGTGAAAATACTAGAGAAAACGCAAGATCTTTTTAAATACAGAGGTGAGCCTGCAAGAAAATTAGGGAAGTCCCCAGGGATGAAAAATAAAAAGGAAGGTGAATCTTCACCTGTCACTGCTGAGCTGAAACTCTGATGGCCCTATGGCTGTTTTCTGAAATGGCAACATAGACACTTGTGTTTTAATGCCCATTTGGGAACACAGATGAGAGCTTGGGCCAGTGAGAACAATCTACCCAAAGGCAACGAGGAGATGACAATGATGTTTTCTGTCTACCAGGTGGAAGAAAAAAATGGTCTATTCTGAGAATTTATAACCATTGGAGTGGCCTCATGGATTTGGCATTCACATTTACACTCGAATTCCCATGTCAAGGAATAAATGTGTTCTGAGCTGATAATTCCCATTGTGTGCCTAGCAGAAACTATCAGAAAAGCCCTCTGAAGGAATATATTTTTACATCAGGATCCCCATTGAGGTCCCACAGAAGATGCGTTCACAGTCCAAAATTACAAAACTGATGGGGAAACAATCCACTCTGAACAAGAGCAAAAGTCAGTATGAGAAACAATGACAATAGATGCCCTTGGATGAACACCACAAAAGACATGCTTAAATGATTAAAGACCTAAAAATGAACAGAGAATATAGGAAATGAGGATAGATCTGAAAAATAGAACTTTTAGAAATGTCAAAATATGATCATTGAAAATAAAAATCTCAAAAGATGGGTTAAATAGCAACTTAGACATAGCTTAAGAGAAAACTAGTGAACTATAAGAAAGAATTGTTCAGAATGCAGCTGAGAGAGATAAAAAGATACAAAAAATGAAAAAGAGCTTAAGGACAAATTGAGAATATCATAAAGGTTTAGCAACAAGGATCAGAGTATTGTTTGTAAAATCTAAATATTGAAATAATATAACTGTCCATGAATAGGAGATTTATTTAATTTCAATGTATTACTTTTTAAGATTTTTGTTTAAGATCTATTTATACTTAAAATTAACTCAGGTTAAATGATACTGTAAAATTTATTTATTGATATTGAAAGTATAAATATTTTTACAAAACTAATAAATACTTAAATACATATTCATATAAATCTATAAAAATATCTCAAAAACTATACCCAATTTTCTTTAGGTAAGAATTATGTGTGTGTATGTGTGTGTGTGCGTGTTTGTATGTACATGTGTGTGTGAGACCTTCCATAATATATACTTAATTTGGAAGAAGAATAAAACATACTAGACTAACCCAGAACATTACTCTTAGATCAACAATTCTCCCTTGGTTTTACCTTGATTTGAAATCCCCACTGGTTGGAAGCTGAGCCCTAAAGGTATCGATCAGCGTTACTTACAAGGTATGGTTTTGCACTGAGAGACAAAAGAGTGGAAAGTCTTTTGATCCATAAATTTTATGTGGGTCGAGACCCCTGAAAATACATCCTGCATATCAGATATTTACATTACGATTCATAACAGTAGCAAAATTACAGTTATGAAGTAGCAATGAAAATAATTTTATGGTTGGGAGTCACCACAACATGAGGAACTGTATTAAAGGGTCGCGGCATTAGGAAGGTTGAGAACCACCGCAATAAAAAGTCTTTTGATCCATTCACACTGAAATCTGGATCTCAGGTAAGTAGTGTTTATCACTCAAGGTCAACATCTGAATTGTTCAGGGGCCCCTGGCCACCACGTCCTTTTTCCCTTATAGTTATCCACCTGGAGGAACCTGCTACAAGCTTTTTAGGACACCCAGCCAACTGCCTAACAGCAAGCATGGCGGGACCTCATTCTCTTATAGGATGAATTTGTTGATGTCTCCAACACCACCATACACCAAGTTCCCCCAAGCTACAGAGTTTGTGCTCTATGCCACACGACTAACCATCCTTGGTGTTCAGGGAGAAAGCCTGACCTTCTCTGCTTAGTCATCACTCACCCAGGCTTTGGTTTGGTTCCTCACCCCATTCTGAATCCTGATTCCAAGTGTTGACAGTCACTCATGGGAGCTAGATACTCCCAAGAGAGAAATCAGGGCAAAGTAGTGATTTCAAGGGTGCATCCTGCCTTGCACTGTAAGTTTACTGTTTTGGTTGTCACATCATCACAGCTGTATTGCGGTAACAATTATATATCACTAGAGGCCCGGTGCACAAAAATTTGTGCACTGGCGGGGGGCTGGGGGGGTGTCCCTCAGCCCCACTTGTGCCCTCTCACAGTCTGGGACCCCTCAGGAGATAATGGCCTGTTGGCTTAGACCCGCTCCCGGGTGGCAGTGGGCAGGCCCAATCCCTAGGTGCAGCCCCTGGTTGGGCTCAGAGCAGGGCTGATTGGGGAGTTGGGGCACTGCCCCCTGTCATGCACAGAACAGGGTGGATCGGGAGGTTGTGATTACACCCCCAGTCACGCTCAGGGTAGGGCCAATTGGGGGGTTGGGGCACCGCCCCCTGTCACACTCAAGGCAGGGTCGATGGGGAGTTTGCGGTGCCACCCCCTGTGATGCACAGAGCAGGGCCCATCAGGGGGTTGGGGAGCTCCCCCCTGTCACACACACAGTAGGGCTGATAGGGGAGTTGGGGCACCGCCCCCTGTCACACACAGAGCAGGGCCGATCAGGGGGTTGGGGCACTCCCCCCCTGTCACACTCAGGGAAGGGCTGATGGGGAGGTTGCAGCTCCACCCCATCACACACAGAGCAGGGCCCATGGGAGGGTTGGGGCGCCGCACCCTGTCACAAACAAAGCAGGGCCAATCAGGGGGTTGGGGCGCCTTCCCCTGTCAGGAACAGAGCAGGGCCTATAGGGAGGTTGTGGCCCCGCCCCCTGTCACACACAGAGCCGCCAGGAGATCAGGGGGTTTGGGCGCTGCCCCCTGTCACGCTGCTCCAGGGGCCAGGAGGCCTCGCTGCTCCGCTGATCCCGGTGCCGGGAGGCGTGGCGGCTCCCCTGATCCCAGTGCCGGCAGGTATCACAGCTCCACTGATCCTGGGGTGTGAGGCCTTGCAGCTCTGCTGATCCCAGTGCTGGGAGGCATATTACCCTTTTACTATATAGGATAGAGGCCTGGTGCATGGGTGGCGGCCGGCTGGTTTGCCCTGAAGAGTGTCCTGGATCAGGGTGGGGGTCCTGCTTGGGTGCCTGGCCAGCCTGGATGAGGGGATGATGGCTGTTTGCAGCTGGTCACACACCCTTCAGGGTGGGGGTCCCCACTGGGGTGCCTGGCCAGCCTGGATGAGGGGATGATGGCTGTTTGCAGCTGCTCACACCCGGTCACCACTGGGGTGCCTGGCTAGTCTGGGTGAGGGGCTGAGGGCCGTTTTCAGGCTGGCGGGTGACTGAAGCTCCCAACCTCTCCTTTCTTTCTTTTTTTTAATTCTGGGATTTATTTACCTTCTATGGCTGTCACTGGAACTGAGAGCCGGCTTTAGCTCTGAGGCTCGGCTCCAGCTCTGAGGCCTCGGCTGCTGAAAGCAGGTATCTGGTTTGTTTGGGTTCTATAATTGAAACACTGTTGCAACTCCAGCTCAGCTGGCTGGCTGAAAGCATGGGGTTTGTTTAGCTTCTATAATTGCAACACTTATAGAAGCAAGCTGAGCCCAGCAGCGGCAGGTGGGGAACTTTGGCTTCCTCTTTCACTGGAGCAAGCAAGCCTCCTGTTCGCTTCAGCTGCCTGGCTGCTGGCCGCCATCTTGGTTGGCAGTTAATTTGCATATCACCCTGATTAGCCAATGGGAAGCGTGTCGGAGGTGCGGTTAATTACCATGTTTTTCTATTATTAGATCGGATAAGATACAAACACTATCAATATGCTATCAGCTCAACATTTCCAAACAGAGCAATCTCAGGCATTAAAGCCAGATAATAACATCTATGTTAGATGAAATCCCTGTCAACTGCCAAGCCCTAGTCTAGGTACGTAGTCCAGGTACCTAACAGATACCATAGCAGCACCAAAGGGGTGTTTGCAAGGGCTTCTTTCCCCAATCGAGAATGTGTTCTCAATCTTCTGCAAATGCCCTGCTTTCCCTTCCACCCTGATAACTGTTCTAAGTTCCCTCAATACAGAAATTCTAGAAGGGCCACTGAATGTATGTTAACTCATTTGCTTCTTACAATAATATCTGAGTACTGCATCACTATTTCTGTGTTAAAGATGAGGAAATAGACTAAAAGGAGCAAGTAACTTGCCAGTGGGAATACATGGCATGAATCACCAAGCCATAGAGTCGACACAGTCTAACCAGCCCTAAGGACCAAACTCTCCTAAATTGCCTCCCTACACCAAGATTTATTGAGTAATAGATGTGTTCTGCTCTGAACTAAATATTGAGAAAGGAAAATGAAACCACTTCTCTCCTGATCTGCAAGGTGCTCACTCACAGTAACAAGCATTTATTGAAGACCAGCTGAATCCACAGCCATGTGCAATAAAAGGAGTCACTGCATCCTCAGGCTCACTTTAGGTCTGCCGTCTAGTACTTTCTTATGCTCTCAGCCCTCCCTTGAGGTTGCCTGCGGCTCAGTGGACATTTTCCTGCACACTGACAGCTGCCTCCTGCAAGCACCTTCATCCCTTTGCCTAAGATTTTTCTCTGGACTCAATAGTCCCAAGTCCACACAAACCAAGAGTTGATACCCCAAGAGCAATGGGAGTTGGCAGATGAGCTCTTCAACTTCTTTGCTATATGGGAGTATAATTTGAAGGTATGTGTTACACAGTCTTTCAGAGCATCCTCAGTACTATAGAACTCCCACTGCCCACAGTAGTAACCTGCTCATCAATAAATTCATTTTATTATTTTTTTCTTTTTTATTGAACATTATTGGGGTGACACTGGTTAACAAAATTATACAGGTTTCAGGTGCACAATTCCACAAACATCATCTCTACACTGTTCTGTGTGTTCACCACCCCAACTGAAGTCTCCGTCCATCACCCTTTATCTTCCTTTTATCCTCCTCCACCTCCTACTGCCCCTCACCCCAGGCAATCACCACACTGCTGTCCCCATCCATGAGGTTTTTTCCCCTCTCTTTTGTTTTATCAATAAATTCTTTATTGGCTGCCTTCTCTTCCCTGTCTTTCTTCCATTCTCTCACCATGCTTCTAGAAACATCTCCCATATAAACTACTGGACAAATTCTTTTTCCTGAGTCTGCTGTCAGGTAAACCCCAAAAAAAGGACACCTCTTTTCCTGTCATCACAAACATTTAATCTTTCAGCCTATGGTCTTACTGGAGTCACAAGAACTTGCCCAGTCAGTGATGACATTGTTATAACTTTCTCCGAGAAACCAAACATTAACCTTTCCATAAGACCATCTTGCCAAATAAATCACCAACTAAGAAAGTGCCACTCTAAAGCATCTGAATTGCAACTAACCCATGGGCATAAGAAATAAATTCATATAGTTATAAAACACTGAGTTGTCACACCCACAAATGGGAAGACCTAGTCATTTTAAATAATTGAATGGTAATAACTAAAAAAAAAAAAAAAAGATTTGGGAAGAATTTTGTTTCAAACATGAAACATGAAAGAAAAATATAAATATATGTATAAATATGTATATAAATAACATTGCACGGTAGCTATAAATAAACCCATTTTATAAATTAAATATATATGTATATACACAATGAATTTACTTAAAAAGTAATAATATCACAAAGAACCAATAAGTTAAGAAATGGAACAATAAATAATTTCACACAAATAAATACATTAAATATATTGAATTTGAACAATAATGAAAAGAAACATAAAGTATATCTGTAGTAAGACACTCTGTTCAACTTTCTACCTATTAAATATGTGAATGTTAAAAATTGAGTTTTGAGGTAACTAGCTCACTGTCTTAAAACAGAAGCCAAGCACTCTGCAATGATCACTATTTCCCACCCCTCACCTCCTCCAGGTCCAATGCCATATTTCTTAAATATTCGTAGCTTCTTCCTGCCTCAGGCATCAACCATACATGGTTCCATCTGCCTGGAAAGTTCCCTTCCTCCTCCTCCTCTTTTCCACTCCCAGCTCTTCATTGCATCTTTCTTTCCATTGACACAAATGCACACACTATGGCTTGACAGACAGATTTGTCCACATTATTTAAACTATTTTCTCCCCATTTATTAATTTTTTTTGTTTTATTGCTTAAAGTATTACAAAGAGTATTATTACATATGTCTCCCTTTTTTCCCCCCTTGACATTCCCCCGGCCTCTCCTACCCCCCAGTGTCTTGTGTCCATTGGTTATGCTTATATGAATGCATACAAGTCCTTCGGTTGATCTCTTACCCGCCCCCCTCCCGCCCGCAACCCACCCTGGCCTTCCCGCTGTAGTTTGACAGTCTGTTCGATGCTGCTCTGCCTCTGTATCTATTTTTGTTCATCAGTTTATACATTTAATTTTTATATGAGCACATTTAGTTGATTTTATGTAACATAAATATATGCATGGTTCTACTCTCTTTGTTTCTTTATGACAATGGAATCCCCTCTAAAATTTAAGTATAGAATGCCATTTTATTGACCACCTGCTATAAGTCTTACATTACTTAATTAAAGATTATTATCTCATAAATTCATGGCAATGAATTGCAAGGTAGCTATAAATAAACTCATTTTATAAATGAAAAAAAATGATACTCAAAGGGAAAACATAGGGGCTTAGGGTTCTTCTCTGACTTGTAAAGAGCATGCAAGTTGTCACTCCAATCCTTACAATAATAAATGGCTGAGCAAACTGAAAATTAATGACTTTTCTTGGACCCATCAGAGAACTGAGGTAAAGGACCAATGGCCCCTTTGAAATCTGGAGACACAGGGGGATCCAGGAACTCACAGTCAAGACCTGCTTGCCTGGAACAGAAGCTGCTAGAGCCATAAAGGAATAAGAACATTGAAAGGGTAATTTTGATGAAGTGCTAGAGGCTGAGGGTGGACTAGCATGAGAGGAAGAAATTTTTGAGGACCCCAGGATTGAAGGGTGGGTGTCAAACTTTCATGGGGTTTACCTCCAGGAGCCTCGCCAGGTTCTCACAGTGAAGATCTGAGAAAGATCCCCTCCCAGCTCTGACCAAGAAGGGGAGGAAGAACTCTTGTAAAAAATATACCCAGAACATTTTCCACTGCATGAAACTATTCTCCAGGTGGAAAAAAAAAAAGGCAGATCCTATACCATCTAGGAAAGGGGCGTTGCTTCCACACCAGTCCCCTCTAGCTTTGCTGTTTCATCTACTGGGGGAGGGAGTCACAGTCAACAAGGAACAAGGTTCCAAGGAAATAGATGGCGAATGCTGCAGCCAGGGGAGGAAGTAGAGAGCAAAGCAGAAGATAGCTCTACCACTAGTACAACACGTGTGAAGGTCACAGCCCAAAGACATAGGTTCACTAAAACATCAAGATTTAATTGGAAGACTATAAAACACTTTCCCTCCCCAGCATCTTATCACCACTCTCCAGTACAACAATGGGTTATAGCTGAGAGTCAAAATAGACTCTCCCTGAGAATAAATGCCTAGGGAAATCCAAAGTCAAGGCAAAAACAAGGGCACCAGAGCAATCCTAAACTTCTTGCACCTGTAGCTACTGGAAGCCTTAAAGAAAGTCAAACTCCTAACCAGACAAGCATGCAACCTCACACTAAAGCAGCGGTTCTCAACCTGTGGGTCGAGAGCCCTTTGGCGGTCGAACAATCCTTTCACAGGGGTTGCCTAAGACCATCCTGCATATCAGATATTTACATTACGATTCATAACAGTAGCAACATTACAGTTATGAAGTAGAAATGAAAATAATGTTTATGGTTGGGTCACAACATGAGGAACTGTATTTAAAGGGCCAGAAGGTTGAGAACCACTGCACTAAAGGCTTATTTACCATAGCTCTTTATTATCCAATAAAACATTCAAAATAAAACAAAAAACACAGTCTAAAGAAACAAAATAACTATCAGAAGAAGATTCAGATGTGACACAGATGTTTTTGTTTATAAATAAAAAACACTGTAACACAAATGAAAAATGCCTTTAATGAGTTCATCAGTAGACTTGACATGACTGAGGAAAGAATCAGTGACCTTGAAGATAGGTCAATAGAAACTTCCCAGAGCAGAACATCCAAGAACTGTAGGACAATTTTGAAAGGTAGCATATAAGTAATTGAACTTTCAGAAGAGGAAAGAAATGGTAAAGCAGAAGGAATATCTGAAGTAATAATGGCTGAGAACTTTCCAAAAATAATGACAGACAATAAAAACCACAGATCCAGGAAGCTTAGAGAACACTAAAATAATGTTAAAAGACAAAGAGAAAAATCTTAAAAGAAGCTAGATGGGGAAAAAACACCTTGCCAACAGAACAAGAATAAGAATTCAGGTGGACTTCTCATCAGAAACCATGCAAGCAAAAGAAGGATGTAGTGAAAAAATATTTGAAGAGCCGAAAGAAAAAAAAAATGCCATCAACTTAGAATTCTATGTCCAGTGAAAGTTTCTTTCAAAGATGAAAGATAAATAAAGAGTCTCCCTGACCAAAACAAAAACCAGAACATTCATTGCCAGTAGACCTGCTCTATAAGAAATGTTAAAAGAAATTCTTCAGGCAGGCAGAAGAAAAATAATATAGGTAAGAAATCTGAATCTATATAAAGACCAGAAAAGTGTCAGAAAGAATAAATAGAGGTAAAATAAATGTTTCATAAATTTGTTTAAGTAAGTTTTTAAAAGAAATAATAGTAACAATGTTTTACAGTGAGTATAAGATAAGTGATATAAACGGCAGCAGTGTCACAGGGATGGGAGAGATGAATCTGTAACGTCCTGCTAAAAGGTACCTAGATTTCATGTGAAGTGTTATAGTGTTATTTGAAGATGGATTTAGATTTTTTTAATTTCAAAAAATAAAATAAAAGGTATTTTACACTCTAGGGAAACCACTAAAAATACTATGTATAATTGATATGCTAAAAGAGGAGTTAAAATAAAACAATCATATAAAGTGCTCAGTTAAAGCCAGAGAATGAAGAAAAAGGAGAAAAGAGGCAAAGAACAATACTATGAGAAGACAGCAATTATTAACATGGCAGGCATGTATCCAATTATGTAAATAATCACTTTAGATGTGGATGGTCTAAAAACACCAATTAAGAGCCCAGATATGCTCCCAAGATGACTTTTCTGCTTAACTAGAACAGCTGGATGGTTTCTAGTCCTTTTTTTTTTTTTTTTTTAAGAATTCAATCACTGACATGTTTCAAATACGAGTATCTCCTGACTTAAGTTATATCCATCAAAACATAAAAATCACAGAGTAAAATGTCTGAAATAACCCTAGTCATAGAGTTGTTAAGGTGGCATCTTACAGAAGTTAGGAATGAGTTAGGCTTCAAGTAAGATCATACTCCATAAACACTTGCTTAAACAAATAGGAGTTTAGATTTCTCACCTGAGAGAAAGGCTTGAGACAGCGGTTTCTGGCATGGGTTCTGCTACTCAACAGTGCCATCAGGGAGCGAGGCTATTTCTGCCTTTTCATACTACTTTCCTTAGCTTTTGTCCTCATGTCTGTTGCCTTTTCTGTAACATATGAATAGTAAATGCAATGCACCCCTGAGGGGGGCCTTGTAATGATTAAGTAAAGTAACATAAATGAAGGTCCTTTGTAAACAGTAAAGTGCTCAACAATGTGAGATACACTTAAATGACTAAGTGCTGAAGGTAAGTTCTGGATGAATTTCCATTATACACATTGAGCAGTGATTGTCAATGACTTGCCCAGATTCGCTTGGCCTTTCCTATTCTTGCTCACACCATCCAACACCATCCATCATGCTACCGAGATCTATATCCCTTTGCCTGCAGTTTTTCTCTGGGCACTGGAGCCCTCTCTGCCCACGTGGGAGTTAGTCACAAGTGCTAGGGTATTAAAATCCTTCTACCCAGCCCAGGAGCAGGCTAGCCGATGGCTGACAGAGTTGAGGAATAAATTTCTTGCTCCTGAAGTGGGATAATTCTGAAGCAGGGTCTACACCAGTGATGGTGAACCTTTTGAGCTTGGCGTGTCAGCATTTTGAAAAACCCTAACTTAACTCTGGTGCCGTGTCACATATAGAAATTTTTTGATATTTGCAACCATAGTAAAACAAAAACTTATATTTTTGATATTTATTTTATATATTTAAATGCCATTTAACAAAGAAAAATCAACCAAAAAAATGAGTTAGCGTGTCACCTCTGACACGTGTATTATAGGTTCGCCATCACTGGTCTACACAAATCCTAGCTCCAGTTAGAATAGACTCCAGCTGTCCACTATGGTGACCAGCTTGCTAAAGGATCTTGTATTGCTTTCCTTCCCTCCCAGTCCCCCACTTCCCCCACCTCTGCTTCCTGGGACCACCTCCCAAATAAACTTCTTGCTCTCATATCCTTGTTGGCTCCTGGAGGCATCCCAATGAAGACATACATCAAACTAGTATCATATAAATATGAGAATGCTTATTTGGCATAAAAAGTATATTCCAGACATTTTATTTTAAAATGCATTTAATGATTCTTTTTAAGTGTTTTCTGCGTGAGTTTTCATTTTGTATGTATAGCATACCTTTGTTTCTAATTAATTCATTATGTTGCTAGGCTAACTAAGGGGTCAAACATGGCCTGACTCCAGACAAAGATGAAACACGAGCAATGGTACCCAGATGTATTTTTCACAAAGTCCTGTCCTGAAGATAGATAATGCTATTAGAACCTAAAATCTACAATTAGTATATTTTTTTAGTAAAAATACACACCAGAATGTGATGAATTTGCATGTTTGAAGGCAAATGGGGAAAAATGTTCAAAGTGCATTCACTTAGCCATTTTTTTTAAAGTTCTGCTTTGCACTGAGGTCACTTCTATTATAATCAAGCTATTAAATGAACAGATTATTTTATTTAGGCTCATAAGAAATGATGACCTGTTGTGTTACATGAGCACTTTGAAAGAATAGTTTGGTTTCAGACTATTTACCAGGGCTGCATACAAACATTATAAATTGAATGTCTAGCTATATTTGTTTTCTTACTTTACAACTGAATTCAAATTTGGTTAAAAACTTTACCCTGCCTCAGGGCCTTTTCACTTGCTGATTCCTCTCTCTAGTGGGCATATGTCTTCATGGGTGTCTCTTTCTCATTTTTGGGTGGTGCACAGTCCCTCTTCATCCACTATTTAAAGCTGTGCTGTCCAGGATAGTAGCCACTAGCCATATGCAAATGTTGAGCACCTCAGAAGTGCCATATATATAAAATAGATACTGAATTTTGAAGACTTAGTATGAAAAAAAGAATGTAAAACATTTCAATAATTTTTATATTGACTACATGTTGAAATTTTGTATATATTGAGTTAACATGTTTGTTATTAAAATTATTTTTTTCTTTTTACTTTAGTTTCTCTTTACTTTTCTTAATGTGACTATCAGAAAATTTAAAATGCTATACATGGCATATGTTGGCCCACATGATATTTGTGTTGTGCAGTGCTGACCTAAGCTAATGCCCACACCAGCCTCAACACCCTGCTTTATTGTCATCATAGCACTTTATCACTCTTACACAAGTAAATTCTAAAGTATGTATTTGTTTACTGGAATTTTATACAAGTAAATTGTAAATTGTTTTTGTTTGGTTGGTTTTTTGCTGTATTTTAAACTCCGGGGATCTTGTTGGCAAGCTTACTCTACACCAGAGTTTGGCCAATAGTAGAGGTGGAAACCTACTTTATGAAATGTACTGATGAAGGGATAAAGGAGTGAGTGGACATGCATTCTCTTTTCCTGAGAGCCCCTCTGGTCAATAGTGACTCCACCTCACTGTGTTCACCAGGTTGGTGAGCTGGACTAGAATCCCCTGGGGGAGAGAAAATGCCTTCACACAAAAGAAACAGAACTTGCTCATTGGCCATTTCTTAATTATATTTTGTGGTTTTCGTTATGAAACCACAATCAGATAGACGACTATTTGGTTCATCTGGTAAGAATGAGCAACACACCTAGCACAGCCCTAACTGAGCAGAGGATTTACCTGTTATTAGGAAGCTAATGACTCAGTAACTAAGGCGATTGACTGGGATCAAAAAGACTCTCACTGACCTTCTGCTTAGTGAACAATCATTACAACAATCAAGAGACTGGAGGCACTTCTTGGGCTAGAAGTCATCTCTAATTGCTGGCCTCTGAGTCCCATTACTGCCATCAAATGGCTACCGGTGATATAATTATACGTCATAGTTGACAACTCCATTAAGATGAATGGTAAAGTTCACACTTTACTTGCTACTATTATTTTTAGACTTGCCTGTCTGAAGACTTAAAGACTTTGTCCAGACCAAGTCAAAACCTACTTACACTCTGCTCATTGAATTGGCTCCGTCCTGTACAGAAGTCAGAGTCTGGGGTTAGGCAACCATGGTGCTCTACACGATATGTGATAAATTGCACTTTCCACCTTATTATCCTAGAATAGAGATTTCTAAACTCAAAGAGCCCAGAAGGTATGTGATTTTCAACTCACTTCCAGGGAACTTAGTGGTCAAATTCTATTCTAGCCAATGATTTACAGAAAGATTTTAACAAATTTATAATCCCTTTCTGTTCTTGTTTCCTGGTTCCAATATGGCCTCTGAAAAATACTTTAGTTACAAAAAAAAAGAAAAAGAAAAAAGAGTTTGATTTTCATGCTCATACTAGTGATACCTTTTGTAAGACAGAAATTACTTCCAAAAATTAGTTAAAAATTTGTCGTCTAGAATGAATATATAAATAGCAAAACCTCTCTGGGATTTTCCACCAGTCTTTATTAGGTAAAAGTCAGCCTAATTAATATTTTGATACTTTTCTCCATATATTACAAATATTCAGTTATTTGGAAATGTACATATTTTCATTTTTTTCTGTTTGAATTAATTCTCATTATTATATGAACATGACCTGATAAAGTGCAATTCTATTTTTCTACCTTCTATTTAAATGCCTATAAGTTGACCCCACTCTCTGTTCATCTAATTTTTGTGCTATTAACTCCCACTTCATCCCACAAACCTACATGTTCATTCTCATCCTTGGTCTTGTTATTTCTCTTCAGTAGAATGTTCTTTTTTCCCCCGTCTGTTTATCTAAGTCCTTCCTGCTATTGGATGCTTCTTCAATGCCTTCCTCCTCCCAGAAACCTGCCCATAGTAAATGGCTTCTATTTGAATAACAACAACATAGTTTATTTCATTTTCTTTCTTTCTCCCTTCCTTCTTCCCTCCCTCCCTTCGTGCATTCAAAAAGCATGTATTGTATTTCTCATTCAAAAAACATGTACTGTGCTTCACCATCCACTAAGACCCAAACGGCGAGTGAAATAGACCCAGTTCCTGCCCTCATAAAGCTCCTCCAGTGGAAGAGACAGACATGAGCCTGTTTGACTCTAGAGCAGGGGTGGGCAACCCCTGGCACGCACGCCAGTAACTTTTGCTGGCACGCGAAACCCTCTCTTAGAATCTTCCATTTACAATTTTTTTCTTAATATCGACATTTTTATTTTTCAGATAAATTCAGTGAAGGTGCATCTTAGATAAATAAATAATTTTACATAACAAGTTATCTTAAAGACCATAGACATGGATTGACGAGAGAGGGAAAGAGCAATTTCTATGCCTCTGCCCTAACTCTCCCTGCCTTCCTAGATCCGACCAGTGTTTTAGTTTCATCCACATACGCTTGTGAGTCTTTGTTATCAGTCATGAATTTTGTTAAGTATCATAATAGGAGTAACCTGACGGATGGAAGTAGTAGCTCGTGCATATCTCTGAAGGTCACGAAATATAAACCTGATGTAAAATCTCTGTCAACAGTGATGCAGCAGCAGAAGTCCCACTGATAATATCAAACGGAGTCATAAAGTTTTCTGTCGGACTATCAGTGTACATGCATACATTAAAAAATAAATGTATTTTTCATTATCATATACTGTGTTTTTGTCGCTCGAATGAATTTTATTATTTCTTCAAGGTTCTTCAAGTATGTACACCTTAAGAGATATCAAGTAGGCGTAACATGTTCTCAAAAAATTAAGGTTGGCACACAGAAGAATTTTGAGTCAGAGATTTTGCTGGTTTTGGCACGCACTCACAAAAAGGTTGCCCACCCCTGCTCTAGAGTGGACTCACAAGCCCCTTGAGGGTAAGGAACCCTTTACATTCTGCAGCACAGAGGAGGTTGTCAGAAATGCCTCTTACATTGACCAATGCCCTGTAAGTGACTTTAATATTTATGATGATAATTGACTTGGCATATTCACCTCTAGAACTCTGATTCTGGCTCACTATCCCCACAGCAGGGTCCTTCACCTTTCTGGGAGATACAAAGGAAGTTAAGGGGTGAAGCTGTCCTCAAGAGGCCCAAATCTAGAGATTTAAACAAAACATTGCTTGACCTTCATTTCAGTGATTCTTCCTCTTGCAAAGGTGGCCTATACTGTAGAGTAGCTCCTTCAACGGATGGTGTTGACTTCACCCTTTCTGTCAGACCAGTCCAAGGCCTGATTCAGGGAATCTAGTAGTGATAATACCCAGTTAACAAACATGTGAACTGACTTAAAAGATCCTTTCAAATGAAAGTGTCTCTCTTCAAAATGATTCCAATAGCTAAAGTAGCAAGTTTCTCCTCATACACACAAAAATGAGTTGCTTTCCCCGAACTCAAATAACAGATCTCTTTAAAATAAATTCCAAAAGCACTGTGACTATTTCATTGCCTTTCTGCATCTGCTTCCTTCATGATCTCTGAAATCAGCTAACAGTGACCATCAGAGACATAAACCATAGAAATAAAATGAAGAGTAATTTAAAATTGTCAATGCCAAATGTCATTTGCAACATAATCTGTGTTAAGGAGACAGGTTTTCCTTTTAACACTGTCAGTTGTTGAGTTTGCCACTTGGAGAAGCATCCGTTCTTTAAACTAATTTTCCTAGAGCAGAGAACCTATTGAGGGTGTCTTCTCTATGCAATGAGCACTAAATATGTTCCTGGAAGTTGGTCAACCCCAAGACTGAATGATAAACCTCAGCATCATGAGAACCAGCACTATAAACTCTAAGTCACCTCTCTCCCTCTCTCTCTCTCTCTCTCTCTCTCTCTCTCTCTCTCTCTCTCTCTCTCTCTCTCTCTCTCTCTCATCTCATTTCCCAACCAAGAAAACAGTGGAAGTGCAGTGCAGTGTCCGAGGCTTGTAGGAAAAAAGAAAAAACTCGAAAAACCCTGAAAACCTCAATAGAGTGACCAAAGAAGGAAAATACCTTTTGAGTTAAATTTTCAATTTCTCTGGTTAATGTTACCCAGGGCAGCTCTCAGCCCCTCAGTGAGGGGGAGGGGTTAGAGCGAGCTTCATTAGCCATAATGATAATTACACTCACTTTCAAAGAGGCTTTTATCCCCAAGGCTTAAAGTGCTCTATAAACATTAATTAATTTAAGCTCTGGGTAGCCCAGTGCCATTATGTCTTTTGTAAAGAAGAGTAAACAGAAGTGCAAAGGAGTTAAGTGGTTTTACTAGGCTCATTCAGCCAGCCCAGTGCAGAGCTGTGAACAAAATCCGCTCTGAGTGACAGCTGCTCACCCCAGTCACAAGCCCAGGAGGCTTCTAGGGATAGAAGGAAGGGGAGATACTCCAAAGTGAGGGCAAGTGAGAAAATGGCTAAATTTTAACCAAAAGAACAGGTAAATCATACAGCACAGTTGATAGGATGCACCTCAGCATGCAGATAACTGAGATCCCAGGTTTTTGGTTTTTTTTAGAACAGAGCTTTTCAAATGTTAATATGCAGCCAGATAGCCTAGGGCACATTGCTGCACTAGGGATCCTGCTTCAGCACCTCCCTGGTGAGGCCTGAGGGTCTTCAAGGCTAAACACGCTCTCAGATGATGCTGATGGATGCTGCTGGCCATGGACCACGTTGTAATAATTGCCTGTGTATTTTTTTTATTGTTAATTTTTTTTATCCAAATCTGTACTACTTGACTTTTTCGGCTCCTATGTGTTATCAATTTTTTTTCTTTTAAAATTGTTTTATGATATTTATAGGGGGAAACATACAGGTCTTAAGTGCTTGGTTCTATGAGTCCTTACCAATGTCTGCATGTATGTAATCCAGAACTCTGTCAGGAGAGGGACCATTGCCACCACCTCAGAAAGCTTGCAGCTCCCATTTTGTGCAACCAGGTTATAGGATATACGTGTACAAGGTCAAAATGAAAAACAGGATGCGGGTGAACTTCTAAAATGAGAGGCGTAGTACTTCTCTGAGCCTTTTAAGTTAATCAAATGGCATCAGCACCAACCCCACTCGTTTCACTGTGACCTCCTTTGGAATTTGGAGGCAGAGTTGCAAACACATTATGTTGCAAACATCAGGCTGGAATCTGGGTCACCTGCCCTTTGATCCCAGCACTGAGAGACTGCCAGTTCTTTCAGCGGGTCTGCCTTGGCTCTTCCTACAACATGCACAAAACAAATTCCACCCCATGATATTTATTATTCAATAGGAGTATTTTTAATGTTTCTCGGCCTTCCTTAAAGGGGAAACACTAAATTTTTAAAATATATTTTCAAAGAGGAAGCACTAGATGGAGGCAGATTTGCACTATTTGACCAAGGGAGAGACCATGGTTAAGCTAATGAGAAACGAACCAAGGGATTGTGTTTAAACAATTCTGAACCACAAAGATGAAAAGGAATACATTTGATCAGTCATTCAGGGTTTTCTTTCCTTCAATATGAAGCTAAACATCTGGACATTTGGAAACATTTGGGTAATTAACTCATTTTTTTTTTCAGTTTTTCATCATAAGCAAATTAATTGAGCAACTTTTAGGGAGGGCAGGGTTATCTATAAAGCATGCTGCCAGGATCCTTGGGAATGGAGTGTGGAATGGGTTCTGGAAAAGTTTACAGTCTATTTTCACATCACATTAAGCAAGATAAGAGCCTGTAATAAGGCACAAGAAAAGAAAGAGGGAAGTTCAATCCATCTGGGAAGACCAGAGGAAAGTTCATGGAGAGGGTAGCCTTGAGATGGGACCTCATCTACAAAGGGTGGTAGTGGAGCAACAGGTATGCTGGGATAAAAGAAAAGGACAAGTAAAGACATAAAAGTGGGAAAACATACAGGAGAGTATTAGGCAACAAATTCTTGTTATCCTGTCACAAAAAAAACACCTAAAGTGAGTATTATTTTCATTTGCATTTCACTGAAAAATAAACCTCTGGCATGGCCACACTTGCATCTTTCATTCAGTAAATATTACTGCATTCCCACCATGCACCTGGCACTGTGCTAGGCATTGGACCCACTTTCATAAGACAAGACAGATGTGGCCCCCAAGCTCATGGACCATACAGTCAAGCTTGGGAACTACATAAAAACAAGTAAATAAACAAGTAATCCACATTTACATATGGAAAAAAATTGCAATAAATAAAAAAAGAGACCTAGACCTGTGGTGAAGACAAATATAAGAGGAGGGACTTATTTTCTATAGGGTGATCAAGGAAGACCTTTCTGATGAGGGGCACCTTAGCTAAAATCTTAAGGACAAAAAAAAGAGCTAGGTTTTGGGGAATGGGGAAGATGGCCATGATACAAAAAGCAGAATTATGCAAAGGCCTCGAGACAGAAAAGAATGGCTGTGATCCAGGAACTGTCAGAAGAACTATGAGCCTGGTACTTAGGAAGTCAGGGGGAAAATGACCCACAATGGAGTGGGGCAAACAGGCAATGCCCAGATCTTGTAGAACAGCGGTTCTCAACCTATGGGTTGCAACGCTTTGGGGGTCAAACGACCCTTTCACAGGGGTCGCCTAAGACCATCGGAAAACACATATATAATTACATATTGTTTTTGTGATTAATCACTATGCTTTAATTATGTTCAATTTGTAACAATGAAAATACATCCTGCATATCAGATATTTACATTACAATTCATAACAGTAGCAAAATTACAGTTATGAAGTAGCAACGAAAATAATTTTATGGTTGAGGGTCACCACAGCATGAGGAACTGTATTAAAGGGTTGTGGCATTAGGAAGGCTGAGAACCACTGTTGTAGAGCCTTATGGGCCATGGCAAGGGACTTGCATTTATTTTTCTAAGCACAATGCACAACCCTGCATAGCTTTTAAGATGGGAGTGACATGATTTCATTTGCTGTTTTAAAAAAATCATTCCTATGAAAAAATCCTAGAGATCCACTATACGTATGGTATCTATAGTTAATTATACTATATAATATAAAATTTCTAAGATGGTAAATCTTGTAAGTGTTCTTATTTTTAAAAAATAACAATAGCCCTAACCAGTTTGGCTCAGTGGATAGAGTGTTGGCCTGTGGACTGAAGGGTCCCGGGTTCGATTCTGGTCAAGGGCATGTACCTCGGTTGCGGGTACATCACCAGTGGGGGGGGGGGGGTGTGGGAGGCAGCTGATCAATGTTTCTCTCCCATTGATGTTTCTAACTCTCTAACCCTCTCCTTTCCTCGCTGTTAAAAAAATCAATAAAATATATTAAAAATAAATAATAATAATAATAATAAATAAAGTGGGAGAAAATTTTTGGAGATGATGGATATGTTCATGGCATAGATTGTGTGGTATGGCTTTACAAACATATACTTATCTCCAAACTCATTAAGTTATATACATTAAATATGTACAGCTTTTTGTATGTCAATCACAACTTAATAAACTAATTGTTTAAAAAGAATGGGGAAAAATAAAGGTAATGTATTCTGAAAAAAACAATCAGTCCTGCTACTATGGGAGAGAGGGATTGGGAAAGGGCAAGAGTGAAAATGAGGCACCTTAATGAGAACTGATGGAGGTCTGGCTGAGTGGCGGGTGCTGGGGAGGAGAAGTTGGTAACTTTCAGATGTGTTGTAGAGGTAGAGAATCAGTAGGCTTTGCTGATGATTAGGCTGAGGGAAAGGAGAAATTTGAGTAACTAGGTGGATGGCAGCACATACTAGTACTTCAATCCCATTTTGAATTTTCCATGTCATAGCTACTTATATTAGTACACATCTTTAAACATTGTTAATCGATTAAAAATGAAATAAATGCAACACACAGATCTCATAAGAATTCCTAAAATGCTACTCATATGCTACCAAGAGTAGCGTATCTTCTTTTTTTTAAACTATATTTGTATGATTTCAGAGAGGAAGGGAGAGGGAGAAAGAGATAGAAACATCAATGATGAGAGAGAATCATTGATCTGCTGCCTCTTGCATGCCCCACACTGGGGATTGAGCACACAACCCAGACATGTGCCCTGACCAGGAATCAAACCGTGATATCCTGGTTCATAGGTTGATGTGCAACCACTGAGCCATGCCAACCGGGCCAAGAGTAGCATATCTTACTCAAAATCCAGGAAAAGGTCTGTTTTACCAGACAGAATACTCATCAAGAAGCAATTGCTAAGCATTAGCTACATGCTCAATAACTGGGTGTTAGGGGTTGAGAAATATAAGCAACATGTATTGAATGCCAGCCACTGTTTAGATTCTTTATTCACTAAATTAATACCTGCAACAACCCCACAAGTAGCTACAACTATTGCAGCCACTTTATGAGGAAAATTGGAGCACAGAGAAGGTTATTATGTAGGTAATGTGACAATTTGAAACCTTTCTCTAAAGTTAAGTAAATAAAAATGGGAGTAAAATTTCCCTTTCAACAATTCTGTGAAGATACATATGTACATTTATCTATTTCATATGCAAACACTCAGCTTGGTGCACAGATCAAACTTTTGTATCTTGTTTATATACTGAAAGGGTTTTTTACATTTGAACTGCACTTGAAATAATGGTCTATTATAATAAAATGTGCCTTTATGGGTTAAAAGAATATTAATTTAAATTATATGAAAAAGCAATTATTAGATTCAGTTAACATGATCAAACCTTGCACTTTTATTAGCAGTGACTTAATCATACCTTTTTTATAGCCATTGACTCTTTCTCCCAATGCCACAACTTACAGAGGCCGAGTTAAAAAAATAGTGTATACACCTATAAAAATTTCAAACTCTGTTAAATAGAAAACAAAGAAAGTAATTTGTAGTGTCAAACCATCTTTTCAAACTTCAGTGGGGGCTGGAAGCTTTGGGCTAAGAAATGCAAAACCTACAAGGACAAGCTCACCTTTTAAAACACTTTCTGGCCCAACTCTTTTCAATCCATTTTGAAACTACAATAAATGTGCCTTTCAGAGGAAAACAGTGTTTATCCAAGTGCCTGTCACACTGGCTCACACCAAAACAGCTTTGCGGAATCGTTTCGCATAAAACTTTAATAACACCATAAGACTTCCCAGAATCCTCATGAATATAATACCTCAAATAATATTCCTCCAGCATCTATACATTCAAAGACAGGTTTAATCAGCCTTTTGAGTACTGATTGGTTTTGGATTTCCATAGTTTTATTTTAATTTGGAGACGTCTTAGTTCCAAGTCTGAAACAGCCTAATTGCTTTCACAACAGAATCCCCCACCTTTGACGGGAAGCGGGTGACAGAGACTCCCCTCAGAGGGCTGAGCTGTTGGGCTTGTCTGGACCACTGATTGTCAATTATTTTACAGTCACAGCTCAGTTTCCCCCGCCGTTTCCAGGATCCCTTGTTGGAGTTTTCAAGGGCCCACTTTGTCCACCTTTGTAATAGAATTCTTCCCCTGGGCATGGAAATATTGCTGGAGCCTCTTAATAATTTTAACGGAGTGTGGTGCAAGGATATTTATTTTGTGTGGGGGAAAGTGTGTGTGTGTGTGGGGGGGGGGGGGGTTGCCTTTTTAATCACGACTCATATTTTCTTCCCAGTGGAATTAGCTGCACTTTGGATTTGGTATGAGTCTGCTGGGAGCTTAAGGGTTTTAAGATAGAATAGGGCCCAAGGTATCAGTTTAGAAAACAGGCGGGTGCCTTTACCCATCCAGGGCCACCTCTGTCAACACTTTCTGACTGGAAGAAGAACAGATGACCATGGGGAAAGTGGAAGGCAAAGGGAGGCACTGGACACCACCAGGCCCCTCCTCCCCTTACAGGGAGCTCAGAAGTGGACCTGTTGGATACCAATGCTGTCTCCTGCCCACGAGGGCCAATGCCTTGGTTCTTGGAAAGGTCTGTTATTGAACTCCAGAAACATAAATCAGATTTTTAAAAAATATTTATTTTATTGATTTTTTACAGAGAGGAGGGAAGAGGAACAGAGAGTTAGAAACACCGATGAGAGAGAAACATCGACCAGCTGCCTCCTGCACACTCCCTACTGGGGATGTGCCTGCAACCAAGGTACATGCCTTTGACTGGAATCGAACCTGGGACCCTTCAGTCCGCAAGTCAATGCTCTATCCACTGAGCCAAACCAGTTAGGGCAACATAAATCAGATTTAATGGCTCCTCTGCTTAAAAACCTTTGCTGGCTTTCCACTTTTCTTAGGATCAAGTCAAGTTTTTTCTGGATCTGGCCCATGCCATCTCTCTAAGAGCTCCCCCCACCACTCACCCCCTTGCCGCTGCCACACAGGCCTCATTTCTAAGCCTTATTTCTAAGCCTACTCATATGCTACCAAGAGTAGCGTATCTTCTTTTTTTAAAACTATATTTGTATGATTTCAGAGAGGAAGGGAGAGGGAGAAAGAGAGAAACATCAATGATGAGAGAGAATCATTGATCTGCTGCCTCTTGCATGCCCCACACTGGGGATTGAGCTCACAACCCAGACATGTGCCCTGACCAGGAATCAAACCGTGATATCCTGGTTCATAGGTTGATGTGCAACCACTGAGCCAAGCCCTTTCCCACCTCCAAGACATTTTTATGTGATGAATCTTTTGCCTGAAACCCTCTTCTAGTCTGTCCCTTGTCCAATCCAGGTGTCTGTGCAATGTTTATCTTCCCTCGTGCTCTCTGCCTGTTATGTGGAGGAAGGAGAAGTGAGAGTGAGCAGCAAGGAGCCAAGAAAAGGGGTGTTAATGGGCACGTTATCACTCTGAGGACCTGTTTGGAGTCTATCACAAGTACTGAAGGAAGCAAATGGGGGTATTTTCCCACCGACTCCTGTGTGAGCATGGGTGGAGGCAGCAGCTCCCAGGGCTTCCAACCCTGCATGCAGGCGGGAGGCACTCCTATGATCAAAGAGCACCTGCAAGCAGATGCAAGTGATCCAAGTGGACAGTCCTTGTCATCTGTTACCGCTGCCAAGGCAATATGGGACACGGGCGGTGTCTGTTACGATTTTGTAACCCCGAGGAGACAAAATACGTGGCCAGAGGCCCTGGAATATGGCCAGTCAGGAATGTGGGCATGTTGGATTCAAGCTTGAGTCCCTGCTCGGGCTCACTGTGCACACATGGGTGTCACCACCCTTCTCTGGAGCTCAATTTCTTTGATTGTAAAATGGGAATTTTGATCGTAACTATGTTTAAAATGTGGGATATGGCTCACATGTGGTACTGAGGTGAGCTTTGGTAACAAATAGAAGGATGTGTTCTAATTTTAAGGGTGGCACATTTTTATTAGACAGGTAACTCTAACTGATAAAGCAAATACCTCTGAATTCCCAGTAGCTTAACACAGTGAGCATTGATTTTTCACAGGTGGACAGATCAGTGCTAGTTGGGGAGTAGGAATCAGCTAACAGCACTTAACAACAATCACCCTAAAACTCAGTGGCTTTGAACAATAAAATTTCCAGGAAAGTGACCTGAATTGCTTACCCACATGCAATCCACCACAGGTCCCCTCAAAGACATTCAAGGGAGAAATGAGAGACTTGGGAGAGAGAAAGACATGAGAATAAAATTCACACCTTATGTACACAATTTTATTCATTACCAAAATTTACTCTGATACCAGTTTCTCTGATAATGAAGTCTCTTCCTACAGTTAATTGAGAAATGAACACTGAAAATCTGGAGAAACAAATTAGTATTATGTGTCACCTTCCTTTGCCATCATAAAGGACATTAGTGACTAAGTTTCTCAAAGTCTCATTATGAGCCTGAATAAGGTCGTAAATTGACAAAACCTATAATCTGGTGATGACAATGATTTTGAACAGCACACAGTAGGATTGCAACATAAGATGAGCAATGCAGAACAGTGTTTGTTTTTTTAACCTGTTAGAGGAAAGCGAGGTTGAAACTGAATTAACAAAGTTGAAATATTTTTTCTGCTGTTTAAAATACAGATATGCCTTCCCTTTTCACCCTCACAATCTGCACTGTAGTCATTATGGAAGATTGCAAAGCCACTCACAATTTCCTGCTCTTCCCTTTATCTATACCAGCGGTTCTCAACCTGTGGGCCGCGACCCCTTCGGCAGTCGAACGACCCTTTCACAGGGGTCGCCTAAGACCATCCTGCATATCAGATATTTACATTGCGATTCATAACAGTAGCAGCATTACAGTTATGAAGTAGCAATGAAAATAATTTTATGGTTGGGTCACAACATGAGGAACTGTATTTAAAGGGCCAGAAGGTTGAGAACCACTGATCTATACCTTCTGCAATGTGCCTTTTCAGACACATTGCTCACATTTTGAGTCTGGACCAGCCTTATGACAGTTTAGACAACAGAATGCAGCAAAAGTGATATTGTACCTGTTCTAAGCATAGGCTCAAGAGCCTTATGGGTCTCATTCTCTTTTGGACCCTGCCACCATTATGAGTACAAGTTCAAGCTACCCTGCTGGAGAAGAAGACACCAGATGGAAAAGAGCTAAGGCCAAACACCTGTCACCTGACCACAGATGCATGAGTAAGAACAGCCTAGATGAGTAAAGCCACCCAAACCACCTCATAGACTTGTGAGAAATAATAAGTTTAAATAGTTTTATGACAATGAGTTTTAGGGTTGTTTGTTATGCAGCAGTAGTTACTAATATAGATGGAGTGTATTCACCCTAGTCTTCCCTGTCCCTAATGCACTGATGTTGGCCTTAATTATGGTGCTTTGGCAAATGGGATGTAAATGGATGTGACATGAGTTGAAGCTTTAAATGTGCCTGTATGGTCCGTATAGGCCAAGTTTGAGGGTTCGATCCCCAGTCAGGGCACATAGAAGAAGCAACCAATGAATACATAAATAGGTGGAACAACAAATGTGCCTGTGTTGTTGGGCAGGCCTTTTGGAGTTTTCATTCTCCACACATTGTTGTTCTGTTAGCTTCAGTCTTTGAACGCAGACATGGAAACAAACTTGAAACTGACTATAATTCATCCTGGACCAGCCAAGGTCAATCAAACCACAGCTGATTTGCAGGTTTATGAGTATGAATAAAGATCTTTGTTATTGTAATCCACTGACATTTTGGTGTTTTTGTTAAGCAACACTATCATAGCAGAAATGTACTCTGGGATGCACATTGTCTTACTTTGTAAACTAGCAACATCCTTGAATACGTAAAACAATTGTTTATTAATTGTATTATAATTGATTTGTACTAGAAAATTTTACAAGGTAAAGAACTCTATTGTGAACTCTTTTTGTAAACAACGTCTTTAATTACATTCACTTTTGAATTCAGATTTTATATATTCAACACTGTTGAAACATAAGAAATCCAAAGAAGAGTAAAAGAGTTCTAGTCCTGACTCCCCATTGACTTATTATCTTTTGACAAATCTAAACACTATTAGCATTATCTGATAAATTCTGCCCTTTAGCTTATGGGATCACAGAAATAGAGATCTGTGACAGAAAAAATAGATCATAGACTTTTAGAAAAAATATGTTACCTAATTCAATATAGCATTTTTAGGATGTATGGGATTGTACTAAGGAATTCATAAGAAATATAATCAAAACCTATGTTCAAAGATGTATCACAGAGCACTTTTATTCCCATTTTTGTTTATTGAGGTACAACTTACAGAAAGTACATAAGTCTTACATGAAGTGTGCAGCTCAATTAGTTCTTACATATATATGGACCAGAACACAGTTCAAAATATAGAACGCTTCTAGTACTCTGAAAGTTTCCTTGGGCTCCATCCGAATCTACTCCCCTCCCAAGATCTTTCATCACCTTAGATTAGTTGTGCTTATTACTTTAAATGGAATGATACAGAATGTATTCTTTTGTATCTACTTTGTTTAAAAATATTTTTATTGATTTCAGAGAGGAAGGGAGAGGGAGAGAAAGATAGAAACATCAATGATGAGAGAGAATCATTGATTGGCTGCCTCCTGCACACCCCACACTGGGGATCAAGCTCATAACCCAGGCATGTGCCCTGACCAGAAATCCAACTATGACCTCCTGGTTCATAGGTCGATGCTCAACCACTGAGCCATGCCAGCCGGGCTATATCTACTCTTTATAGTAAACATTATGTCTGCGAGAATCATCCATATTGTTACATGCAGCATCCAGTCATTAGTTCTTTCCCATTGATGATTAATATTCTATTGTATAGATATATCAAAATGTGTTTATCTATTCTAAAATTGATACACATTCAGATTGTGTCCAGCTGTAGACTATTAAGAATAAAGCTGCTATGAATATTCTTACACATGTCTTTTTGTTGATATAAGTGCTCATTTTGTTGGGTATACCTCTGTTAATGTTATTTTAATTAAGGAAACTTTGTACAATGTAAGTGTTCAAAAATAGAGGTTAGGCTAAGTACATTATGATATATTTATACAAGTTCATATGCTGCAACCATTAAAAGTTTTCTCTTAGAAGATTTTTAATCACCATATACAATATGGTTTCTATTATGTCCCCAAACTATGTAAAAACGTAGGCATGTGAACTATGTATTTGTGTGTGTGTGTTTGGTGTGTGCTTGTGTGTATATAAACTGAAAAGAATTATACAAAAGGGTAACAGTGATCATCTTTAGGTGATAAATATGTGTATAATTGCAATTTCATTCTTTTATAATTTTCCATGTTTTCAAAAGTGAAAACATAATACATTAATCACAAAAGTGCTTGATAAAAAATATAAAAAGCCACAACAGGTATCTTCTATTCATTAGTGAAATCTTATATTATAAACCACATTTTTGCAATGCTTCCTTTTATTTGTAACATTTTCTTATTCTAAATGATATACAAAATCTTACCCCTCACCATACCACGGGTCAGAACCGATATGGTCAGGCCAAACAGACACCCATCTATGTGGCTCTGCCTGGACCATTCCATAACTCCAGTTTCTGCTTAATATTATTACCCAGTTATACAATATAAAGGAAAAGTAACCATTCTAAAACAAAGAGAGAAGGAAGCACTAGCCGGTTTGGATCAGTGGATAGAGCATCGACCTGAGGACTGACGGGCCCCAGGTTCAATTCCAGGTCAAGGGCATGTACCTCATTTGCAGCTTGATCCCTGGCCCCAATTGGGCACATGCAGGAGGCAACCAATTGGTGTATCTTACATCAATGTTTCTCTCTCTCTGCCTCTCCTCCTCTTCCCTTCTCATCCACTTTCTCTAAAAATCAATGGGAAAATATTCTCAGGTGAGGATTAATAAAAAAAGAGAGAAGGAAGGAAGAGCAAAGAGAAAGGCAACATCTGAGTGTTTGAGATAACTGAAATAAAATCATTACAAATAAAGTGACCTGGAAATAAAATAGCATGGTGCATCTGAGGATTATGTTGTAGAAATGAACCATTTTATAATGACACTAGAGGCCTGGTGCACAAAAATTTGTGCACTCAGGGGGGTCCCTCAGCCCAGCCTGCATCCTCTTGCAGTCTGGGAGCCCTCAAGGGATGTCCACCTGCCAGCTTAGGCCCATTCCCTGGGTGATTGGGCCAAACCTAGCAGCCAGGCATCCCTCTGGCAGCCCAGGAGCCCTCAGGGGATGTCCACCTGCCAACTTAGGCCCACTCCCTGGGGGCCTAAGCTGTCAGTCAAACATCCTTAGTGCTGCCAAGGAGGGGGGAGAGGCTCCCACCACTGCCACTGTGCTTGCAGTTGTCAGCCCTGCTTGTGGCTAAGCAGAGCTTCCCCTGTGGGAGTGCATTAACCACCAGGGGGCAGCTCCTGCATTGAGCATCTGCCTCCTGGTGGTCAGTGCGCATCATAATGACTAGTCATTCCCAGGCGTTCTGCCATTAGGGTCAATTTGCACATTACCCTTTTATTATATAGGATATAGCTTTACTATTATAAAATACTAGAGGCCCAGTGTACGAATTCATACACAGGTAGGGTCCAGCCTGCCCACCCCAATGGGGGCTCATAGGGCTGGGCTGGCAGGAGGGAGAGGCTGTGGGCGGTTGGCCACCCGGCCCCACCCCCGATTGGGGTGTTGGGGGCCAAGCCGGCCGGGGCGGGGGGGGGGGGGCAGGGGGCAATTGAGCCCAGATCAGGCTGGTTGGCTGTTGCAGTGCGCGTCATAGCCACCTGTCATTCCAGTCTTTCTGGTCGTTCTGCCGTTCAGGTCACTGGGCTTTTATATATATAGAAAACTTCCCAATTACTGTTTAGCTTATAATAAATGTTATTTTACATGCTATGTTCTAAGAATGTAACTGTTGTTTTATTCGCATAATCTTTGTAACCTCAATTAAGTTTATATTCTCATATAATTTGATACAAATGGTCATTTGAAGAATCTCAACCAAAGTCAAAATCCACTTAGGAAAGAATCTGAGAAACAGAAAATCCTTCAATGCCAACTATTTCCTTTTAGACTCTAAACTGTAAAATTTAGAGTTTCTCTGGTCCAGGGGTCAGCAAACTATGGCCCTATGCCACACCTAGCACACCATCTCTTTTTGTATGGACTCTGAGCTAAAATACACTTATACTGTAAATGCTTATTATATACATGATGTCATTAATGCTTCTTCTTGTCCTACAAACCTGAAGATTACTCTCCAGCCCTGATAGAAAAAATGTGTTGGCCCATGCTCTGGTCTACTCATAACATTATATACTTTTGTTCACATATTGATGAAAATGAGTGATGTTTTGGCAGAGGTGATTCAATGTGCAAGAAGAATTGATCATTTAGCATACCCATTTTAGTTTCCTCCTAAGCACACAAGAATTCTATATTTTCCAATCATTCCTACAGTTGGCTGGAGCCTTGTGACTGAGCTCCAGTTCATGGCATGTGGTCTGGCCTTACAGCTTCCTGAGCAAGCCTCCATATACTCTTCTCCCTTCCCTTGTCTGCTGGAAAAAAGTTCTAGAAAATGCATAGCCAATAAATAAAAGAATTCCACGCCCCTTAATCAAAGGAAGACTTCCCTTTGAAGACCAAAATATTCAAATTTTCTCAAGAAATACAGTTTTATTGTGTTAAGCCATTGAACTTTCTGGGACCGTTTGTTATGGCAGCCAAAATTACTTTCCCTGACTAATACATATATAAAAATATTTTTCAATACCATTGTGCTTCATATTACTATCACATGTTATTTAATCATATACAACAGCAAACAAAGTATAAGAAAAGTTCATCCTTCAATCTTTGTGAGTAACCAAAACATCCCATTGAAGTACAGTATTTTTGGCATTCATATTCTCAATCAATAAAATCTTTATTCCAAAACACTGCTTTTTGTTTGCTGCTTATGCATAAAATTGAACTATGATTTCAGAACTAAGTTAGACACCAGGAAATAAAGGAAAATCCTGCCCTTTGTAAAATAACAACCACCCAAATTTGAGCTCCAAGGATATGTAAACAGTTCTTTCATGCTTATTCCTTCACAAGGCCATTTCTCATGTAACTTTCATCATCCTGTTTAGAGTTTACCAAGTGAGAATCTTCAGATTTAAGTTTAGACACATCTGGCTCACAAATGAGGTACTCCACCCCCAACCATTGTGAAATCCTGCCACAAGCATTGGTGACGAGATCTTGTGTTTATTAGTAAAGATGTGAGAACCAGTCAGTCACAAAACTCTTTTGAATGGAGACATCTCTGGCGCTGCACTTTAAGTTGTCAGTTCATGTTTCTCTGCTGAGGAACTGCTGTCATTAAGTTCACTTCTGTATGCAAGTTTACCAGTTTTTGCTTTCTTTCAGACACAACCTCACCTGGAGCTGTTGAAAAGATTATTTTAACTGCGCTTTAGTTGCGAGAAAAGAGTTAATATTTCTAATCTGTTGGAGTTTTTTCTTCATTTGACTGAGCTTTTTAAATGTTCCTACATATATTTAGATTATTTGCATTAAAAATGCATCATAAAGCTAATGTTTTACTATGTTTAAATCATTGAAGAAAATTGTGATTAACAACAAATTTGTTTCTCCTTTTTACACCGAGCCCAGCTTTCTAACAACAACAGAATCATTAAGAATGAATTAATAATGACTTTCTATGAGAGCAAATAAAAAGATAACTGATTCATAGATGAAAGTCACCCTCTAATACAGTCATAGCCCACTGTCCAGAGGGGACGGGACAAGATTGACAACTTAGAATAAAGTAGAGTAGATTCCCAGAAATTAGGTGAAGTCATGTTTCCTTTCTTTCCACAAAAGAAAAATATAACATACCAACACATTTTCCATTAAGAACTCTTCCCACTTAACTTCATAAAAGTGACTCAAGACTGCACCTTAAAAGAGAGTTCCCGGCAACTGGGCAAAGTGGCATTGAGAAGTGATGCACTGAGAACTCAACATTATCCAGGTAGTATCCTGCCCAACAGTAATCCTGGGAAAGCAATCATGCAAGTATAAACTGATGGCATTCTGCAACATCAACTGGCCTAGACTTTTAAAAAGAAATGTTAATGACACCGGACACCAAAAATAAAATGTGGGGAGAAGATAGGGACTGTTCAAGACAGACATAAAGAAACATGACAATGACAATTAAGTGCAATAAGTAAAGCGGTCAAAAGGTACAAACTTCCAGTTAAAAGATAAATAAATTGTGGGGACATAATCTACAGCATGGTGACTATGTAATACAACCTTCCCCCAAAGGAGGTTGTATTATATAACTATTTTATGGTGATGGGTGCTAACTAGACTTATTATGGTGATCATTTTGCAATATATGAAAATGTTGGCTTGGCTCAGTGGATAGAGAGTGTCAGCTTGTGGATCAAGGGGTCCTGGGTTCGATTCTGGTCAAGGCCACATGCCTGGGTTGTGGGCTCGGTCCCCAGTGGAGGGCGTGCAGGAGGCAGCCGACCAATGATTCTCTCTCATTCTTGATGTTTCTATCTCTCTCTCCCTCTCCCTTCCTCTCTGAAATCAATAGGAATATATTTTAAAAATAAATAAATAAATGTTGAATCATTTACCTAAACGTAATATACCTAATATATCTAAAACTAATCCAATAAGTGAATTATATCTCAATTTTTAAAATACAATAAGTAATTCTCACCTGAATCCTGGATAGAAAACAAAACAGTTGTAAATGATATTGTAGGGATGATTAGAACATTTTGAGTATGCATTGTAAATTAGATATTATTGTATCAATGTCAAATGTCCTGAGCGATGATAACTAATTATATTGTGATGATGTAGGAGAAGCTGTTTATTCTTAGAAGAAATATGCTGAAGTAGTTGGGGTGAAAGGTAGAATGATCAGTTTTTACTGTATGACAAACCCCACACAACAGCAACTATTTATGTAGTTAATCATGCTATTCAGGCTGAGCTCGCCGGATGGGTGGTTTCTGTGAGATCCCCGCTGGGTTTCCTTCAGCAGCAGGTCAGCTGGCTGCATCTGCTTCTAGACATAGGCTGGTTCTTGGCTGTAGTTGACTGGGACCCTGTCAGCAGGGTAGCCCTGGCTTATTCATATGAAAGTGGCAAAGTTTTGAGAAAGAGATAGATAGATAGATAGATAGATAGATAGATAGATAGATAGATAATGCAAGACTGCTTGAGGATGCCCCACATTGTGGTGGGAGAAGCTGCAAAGTCAGGTGGCAAAGGGCCTTGATACAATGAAGGAAAAAGCGTGGCTATTTGTACAAACCACCCCAGTGATGTATGGGTGTTCATTCGATTATACTTGCACCCTTTCTGTTACTTTGAATGTTTTCAAAATAGAAAGTTGTGGAGAGGGATAGAAGACAACACAAGAAACCAGATACAAAAGAGATATATGTACTATAAAACTCAAATTATATAGTTTTTTCTAAAGTCAAATCCTTCGTATGGTGATAAAAGCCATCATATTGGTTACATTTGGATAATTAACTTCTGGGTGCTGGTTACATATTATTTCTTTATCTGAGTAGTAAAAATTGCTTTGAGTTATAAACTTAGGACATGTATTCTTTCCCATATGTAAGTCATACTTTTATTTTTAAAAGTTTACCTTGAAAAATAGAAAGAGCATTGGTTTTGGAGCTGGAGAACCTGATGCTGTCACTAAGTCCCTCTGCAATACTGAAAATGCCTACTTAATTCTCTGGGCCTCCATTTCCTCATCTGTAAAAGGAAGCTGGGTGAGCTCTACGGGCCCCTTCAAACCCCGAGATTCAATTCTGACTGAACAATGTGCTCTCTTCTTGCCTAGAAATTACTTTTCAGAGTTTTAAAAGGACTTACATGATGTATATTGTATAACATATAATCTTATCGTGATGAAGCATTTTCCTCCTCCAGCAATAACTATCCCTGAGATTTTGCTTTCCAGAATTTGCACAAAAATAAGTATAGCAATGCAAAAGCAAAAGAGTGGCCTCTGAAACAGATGAGGTCTTCAAAGGTCAGCTATTTGCAGAATAGGTCGGGTGACTAGCAGGACATCCTATTTTAATATCACACTGGGAATGCAGTAAAGGACCCTGCCACATAAAGAGGAACTGTCACGAACCTTTTCAAAAAGCCAGTCCTGTTACCCTGTCCCTCCAGCCAATGCCTGGGAAGGACATCCCTCACTCCAGAATAAAGGTTTTTCACCTCTTCGGATCATACATGCAGTGGTCTCTTGGGTTCTTTGTACATTCAGGGGCTTTTGGGGCGAAGGGAAGCCACAGGCATCCCCTCTATCTTCACACGTGTTGTGTGTGAGTTAGAGCACCAGGAAGCAATGGTCCAGGTGTCCCACAAGCCTCGCTGTGGCTGCAGGGGTTGGAGCCCCTGGGAGCGCCTTTGAGCCTCCCGGGTGGTGATTTTCTCACTTCTGAGCACTGTGAGCACTTCGTAGTTCAAAGGACTCTAATGGAACAACACTTCGGGCTTTTCGTTTGTTTGTATTCCCTCTCTACCCATACCCCGCCCCCGCCCCCCGCCCACGGGCTTAGAGTTTACTTCTAAGACTCCTTTCAGCAGTTTTCTAGCAGTTGCATCCATTGATCAAATATTTATGAAGCATCTACTATGTGAATTCAGAAATGAATGAGACAGACACGCTCCCTGTCCTCATGCGCACAATACGGAGTTCCTCATCCGATAGGAAGAACTGGACCTACTCACCTTGTCCTACTGTGGGAGTAATATTTGAACTTCGCAACCACCCTAGAGTAGACATTCTTAGCTCCAAGTTAGAGGTGAGGAAACAGACTCAAAGAGGTCAAATCACTCGCCCAAGAGGTTCCATGGCTAGTAAGTAGAATCCATCCAACCCCACTTTGCAGTAATTCCTTCATATATGGCATCTGAGAGGAGGTGGTGGCTTGTGTCCGTCTGTTAGAACAGGGATTGGCAAACTGAGTCATGTGGTCCAGCTGCCTGTCTGTGGACACAGTTTTATTAAAACACAGCCACACCCATTTGCTGACGTGTTTTCTTTGACTGCTTTCCCACTGCAGCAGCAACAGTAGGGTTGAGCAGTTGGACAGTGACCTCAAAGCCCACAGAGACAAAAGGCTTTGCTATCAGGCACTCTGAAGAAAAGATTTGCCAGCGCTCCCTCGCAGAACAAGACCAGCTTCTATCTGTGAGAGTAATTAATGTACGCTCCTGTCACAAACCTCAAAACCTTGGTCGCTTAACAGAAATTTTTTTAAAAGTTTATTTCTCAATCACACAATAGCCCAGCCAGGGTGTTCTGGGCAGAGGCAGGGCTGGGGTAAGGGCTCTGCGCCTGGGAGCCAGGCTGATCATTGATCTAAGGCCACCCTGGGCAGAAGCATCCAGCCAGCAGATAAGGCGAAAAGAGAGAGGTCATGCACAGGACACTTTTATGGGCTAGATATGGAAAGGACACACATCACTTCCACCCACATTCTAGTGGCCAGAACCCAGTCACATGGCTGTATCTAAATGGACAGGGTATTGGCAAATAGTTTATCAATATGTCCAGGAAGAAGAGAAAACAAGTTTTGGTGAACATATAACAGCCTCTACCATAATCCTTAACTGCTAATCATTTTACACCCAGAAAAAGAAAAGTGTCTAGTTTTGACGTCTCGAATCTGTTTTACAGCTCACATACAGTAGGCATGTGTTTAACTTAAAAAACATTTTTATGTGTTTAAATTTGTTTTCATTGAACTGGGTAAGTTCACCCTTAGACTTTGAGATACAAGTGAAATTATATGATGTCATAGAATTGCTTCAAAATAATTTCAGAAGGAGGAAGTGTATGATAATATAGATGAGACAAGATTGGCCTTGAGTTTTGTTGAAGCTGGGTTATGGGTCTGTAATCATTCATTACATTATTCTCTTTACTTTTGTATATATTTAAAAGTATAATATATAGAATAAAAAGTTGTGTTTTAAAGATTGCACTAACACTACTTTTTGCTGCCCTGCAACTGATTTTAGTAAAAAAAATGTAAAAACAATAAAAACCTTGCTATAAGGTTCTCTTCAATGATATTTACTACAGGTGTTGTGGTGTGTTATTATATTTTTTTTTTTACTTTCTTCAAATATTCTAGTCAAATAGCTTGTCTGCAAGATAAAGGGGCCAATGATCAATAATAAAAGACAAAATCTATGAGGGAATAGTCAAGTGACAGAAGAGTTAATATCCATAGGTCAGCCACTTATAGTAGAAACACTCTCAAGAGAATTCCTTCACCAAGTAGGATCTAAATAAAGACCATAGTCATTACATTCATTAAACAAACACTGATTGAGCAATTACTAGATGGAAGGCCTTGTGCTCATGTCTAGAAATATGTTAATGATAAGGCAGGTGTCCCTGCGTGAAGAATGTGCTACTTGTCAGGACTGGTGATACTAGCTGCTAAAGCAAACATCCCAAAATCACAGTGCCTTGAACAACAAAGTTTTATTTCTCACTGTGCAAGGGTAAATGAAGGCATTCTGGCCCAGTCATTCTCTTTTGAATCGTAGTTCAGAGAATAGGGCTCCTTTTACCTCAGAGTCCTTCGCCATGTAGAAAGGAAAGAGAAAGCTGTATATAGATACTCACTTGGGATGTTTCATGGCCAGATGTAGACCAGAATTCTTGACCATCTCACCTCACGTATTGCTGGAAAAAAAAAATGTTTATTTAGCTGTGAACCTGGGAAGAAGAAAATTGGATACTGGAGGGGTAGAGGGTGGGGTGTGGGTGGGAGATATGCTCTGAAATGTCCCACCAGAAAGGTGACCCCGGTCCAGTGGGAAGATGGACATACAATCAGACTTCTTACTAGGAAGTAAGATCAACAATAAAGACATAAGGACGGTGCTGTTGGAATGCTGAAGGAGGTAAGATCTTTAAGACTTTCGTCAGCTATTGGTAACATTTCATAAATATACTTGAAACTTAATTTATTTAGGCTTTGAAACTTGTCATTCTTTTTCCACAAAAATTGTAAGCCCGTGCTTCCCATCTCCTCAAAAGCAGAGCTCTGCTGGCAGCCTCGTTTGACAGCTCAGTCACAGAGCACCGGCATTTACAGATACTGGTTATGGGTGCTTACTAAAACATAAACTCACCTGGAATTTGGGTCTCACAGCGTGAAAGGGTTTTAAGAGCAGTCACTCATGCATTTGTTCAACATTTTATAAAGACTTCTGTCCCCAAAAATCAATTTACAATTTTTACAACATCTTACAAAGACTTTGATCTCCCACTCTCCCTTAACAAATTTACAAGAATTTACACTGGGAGGATTTCTTTCCAGAGTTTTTTTTTTTAAGTTATTTTTCCTTAGGATCCAAAAATGTTAACTTGAGATGAGAGGAGAGGCAGTTGAGGCTCACATGTGGGGACTGTGTGTGATGAAAACGCAGGACACAGCAGTGCCTGGATTCTAATTTAGAACAGCCTGCCTGGGGCAATAGGAAAGTCATTTGTCCCTCTGCGCCACTTCACAATCTGGCACTCAGGGGTTAGAGCCAGCCCTAAACTCTGTCTAGTTTGCCATCTTAATTTATATATTCCATCCATGCCCCGCCCTCTCTAAGTGATTCTAATTAAAAAACACACTGGAGGATCCTGGAGGGATCTGAAAGCGGCTGGGATCCTCTCTTTGATCTCCCATCTGAACCACGGACAGTCTATTGTTTCAAATTATCCCCCAGCGCTCTAGTTGACAATTATTGGCATTTTAGAGCCTGGAGAGTGCAATAAGTTGCCTCGCAGGACTGGCTACCTAAAAATCCAAAACAAGCACTCCCTCCAAATATCCCTCCTCCCTCCTACAAAAACAAACAAACCAAACCAAACCAAAAAAACACAAACAAATAAAAAACACTGAAAGGAAAATAAATTTCGTGCTTAATAAGCGGCTGCCAACTTATTAATAAGATGCTAGAACTGGTTAGAATTTTAAAGATGATGAAGGCATCTTTAAAGTGGCAACTAGCCCTTCCTCCCATGGACATAAATAAACCCAACCAGCACTCCATACCTTAACCATTGCTATTTAAATTCTGCAAAATGCCACCGTGACTGTGGAGCTTCCGTAATGATGAAGGTGTGTCTTGTCTTAATCTGGGTAAGACTTGGCTGAGGTGTCTTGCGCATAAAGATGTTCATAAAATCAATCAAAGTCGTTGAATTAAGAATATTTCCTTAGTTTGGAGCCCAGGGAGCAGGAGGACAGAATCCGGGCGGAGGGGAAGAAAGTCAAGCCGGCGAGAAAGGTTTGTTTATTTATTTAATATCAGTCACCAAGGGAGAATCGGGAGGACCCATCCCAGAGGCACTGGGTGCGAGATGGGCTTGGAAACTTGCGAAAGGCTTGTGTGCGAACGCCAGGACGCAGGACTCCGCAAGCGGCGAGGAAAGGGCTGGGCGGGCTCCGGCGCCGAGGGGGAGGAGGAAACCCGGTGGGAGGCGGGGGGAGCGCAGTATAAAAGGCACCAGGCGGACGGAGCGCCTGCCACTCCGAGCCACTTCTGGAAGGCAGGAGCCACAGCCATACCCGGAGGGAGGGAAACGCGCGGTGCCTCGGCAGTGATCTGAGCCCACCGTCGGACCCAGTTTGTTCCTGCATCGGAGGAGAGGAACCCGCGTCCTCGGCCAGACCCAAGCCCCTTCACTCGCCAGCTACCCCTGCAAGGCATGAGCGGCGCGCGGGAGCCCGAGGCTGCAGAGCGGTCATGAGGCGGCGGCCCAGGAACGGCGGCTGTGCGTCTGCAGCCCCCAGGTCTCCTCCGGGCGCGGCGCCTCCGGGATGAGCCCCCGGACCCGCGACTGCCGGAGCTGAGATTTACCCCAGTGCCCACCTGCGTTCTGCGCGCGGGAGCCGCGAGCCCGGCCCCGGCAGCTCACCGCCGCGACACCTGCGCGCTGGACCAGCCCCACGCCCAGCGAATCCCAGTCGCCTCCCTTCCCAGGCTCTACAGGGAGACGCCGGTGCAGGACCAGCGGTGCCCAGGAGGCGGGCCGCCCATCGTCCTGGAGCAAGTGTCAAGATCCTTCTGGAACGACTCTCATCCCCGCTCCTAGGCGCGCCAGCTTCAGGCGGGGCGCACAGTTGCAGACAGACACCTGGCTGGTCCTGCGCTCCCTCCGTGCTCCATCACCACAACTCCAACTCCACTTTGTCAATAAAGGTTTCTAAACTCGCTCAGGCACCCCCACCCACCCACAGCCCCGAGCTGCAGTGCGCTCAGGGCCCTGCCCTCGAGGGCCGCAGCGACTTCGGCAGCGGTGGCGCACCCTTGGCACATCCCGGCAGTTGGACTCGGACCCCGGAAGGGCGCCCAGGTCACCTCCAAATAGTGACAACCCCCGTGTCCCCAGGGCCCCCATCTGAAGCCAGTTCACCTTAGCACTCCGCGCCCCAAAGTAGCCCGGGAAGGAGGGGAGGTGGCTCGTCGGGTGAGTGGCTCAGGGCGGGGGAGCCAAGCGTGGAGGTAACTCCGGGCCGCCACTGAAGCCCTCCTCCTCCTTCTCCTCCTCCTCCTCCTCCTTCTCCTCCTCCTCCTCCTCCCCGCGCTCCTCTGGCGGCCGCTCCTGCTCCAGCAGCGGCGCCGCGGCCACATCTGGGGCGCCCATGTGCGCTCGGGGGCTCGGCTGCGCCCGCCCCGCCGCCGCCCCCGCTGCCCCCTGTCCGCAGGGTGGTCCCCGGCCCGGCCTGGGTCCCGGGCTGCCCCCTGTCCCCGCCGCTGCAGGGAAGCGCCCGGGTTTGCTCCGCAGCCGGCTTGGACGCCCCCGGCCCCGCCGTGGCTCCGCCGTGGTGCGGTGGCGGCGGCGGCGGCGGCGGCGGCTCCTGCTCCCCCGGCCCGGCGCGCCCCGCCGTGCCCAGCGCCGGCCCCGCGGGCCCGGGGAGCGGGGGCCCGGCGGGGGCCGAGGCTGGAGCCGCGCTGCCGGGCTCGGGAGCTCCGACTCCTCCTCCCCCGGCGCCACCGCCGTCGCCGCCCGCCGCGCCGGGTCCTAAAGCCGCGCGTCTCAAGAGGATGGTCCGCCTGGCGGCGGAGCTGCTGCTGCTGCTGGGACTGCTGCTGCTCACGCTGCACATAACGGTGCTGCGCGGCACGGGGGCCGGCGACGGGCAGGACGCCGTCGCGGGCAACGCCAGCGGGACCCAGCTGCAGGTGAGTGCGCTGCCGGAGAGGGGCGCGCGCGGCAGAGGGGACCCGGAGCTGGGTGCCGGGCTCGCGCGTGAGGGATGCGAGGAGGCGGGTTCCCGCCCCACCCGAGAGCAACTGTTTTGGCAGCAGTTTTGCCGGGGCAGCCCGTCTTAGGCTGAGGCGGCGCGGGAGTACGATCGGGAGGCCGGACTTGGCGCTGAGATCTGGCGGACGCGCGCCTCCAGGTCTGCCGCAGGTCAGACATCAGGGGTGCGAGGCGTGCACAGGGCAGAGGAAGTGTGGAACATGCATGTGTTTGCTTTGGGGGGCTGCCAGGCTGCGGTTGCCCTTTAGGGGCCGAGTAGTATTACTTTGGGAGGGGGAGAGGGGCGGAGGTTGCGGAAGGAGACTGTATAGGATAATATCCCCAAACTGGGTATGGGAGCGAGAGCCCTGGTGAGTCTGCCCCTTCCGAGAGCAATACCGAAGGTCAGGAAATGATTTCCCGAGGAGAGTGGCCAGGCATCCTCTCTGCTCCCACGCGGTCCCGGTGGGTGCCTCCGATGTCCCGCGTGGGCTTCACGAAGGCTCCCGAGTGCGGTCTTGGCCAAGGGGAGGGCGCGGAGTCTAGGCACCTGCCGTGCTTTGGGACGGAGTTACTCAGGCTTTTAAACTTACAGCCAATAGTTCTTCCTAGCGCTCTGCCCCTTGAGAATGGGGTTGTAATGACGATCGATTTTAGCTAGGAGCCCGGGGGGTGGGGGTCGCGACGAGGAGGGGAGTGTGTGTGTGGGGGGGGGGGGGGAGTGGGCGTCATATAAAAGGTGAGTTTCGGTTTCCTGATAAAGGATTTCCCAGGTAAGGATGGCCTGCTGCTACCTTGGAAAGCGCTTTCCCTTGGGTCTAGTGATGTGACAACTGTCAGCTTGGGGCATGGGTAAAAGTCTGCAGGGATTGCCTTCGAAAGCAGAGGGAATTCTCTGGCGCCTAAAATCTCCTCCGCAAGTTAGCCCTTCTGAAGCTCTTTGCTCTGCAATGCCCAGATAAGTATTGTTTCCAAAGGACTTTCCAATCGTTGTCTCTTATTCAGTGTTTGCCTCTTTATGTAATTTGTTGGGGAAAGGTTTACTATTAAAGAGAGAATTCACTTCAACATTTCAAACAGTGGCTACTATGCAACTGTTTGAAGTGCTTTACAAAATCTAACTGACTTAATAAGGTACTATATTATTACTATCTCCGCTTTACAGAACACACACACACACAAATAAATGAGGTTCAGAGAGGTTAAGAAAGTTGCCAAAGTTCACACATTCCAAACTCTTGATGAATTACACCGTTTTCTCTCTGCCTGGGTGTTATAGACTAAAGCAAGGTGACCCTTGAACACATGCAAAACCAGGAACAGGAAAGTCTTCACCCCAGAGCCTAAAGTTCTCTTAATTTGGGGACGTTTCTGAAAATGTCTAACTCTGTCGGGTCCTCTCGCCTTTTCCTGTGGGCAGACAGGTACGGGGACAGACTGCTGGGATTCCTTTGGGGAAATGGAAGATACTGCCATTCTATGGACTGTGGTACACCCACCAGTCATGTAGGAATAATTCTTAATATCTTCAAGATTTCTGGAAATCATATTTTATACATGATGCTTTCTTTCCTCGTGGCCTCATGAAAAGCTGCAAAAGTGATGTTCCATGGAAAAGTAAATTTGGCAGATTTTTTAATGAGGTGCTTGCTATCATTAGAAGAAACGGGGCCGGCCTTTGCTGCCTGAACAGTAAGGTAATGAGAGAAGCAGCTGGTGGAAGTGGCAACTGCAAAGGGGAAGTGGATTACATTCTCCAAAGCGCCTTTGGCTGAAGAACTGCCCCAAGAGAGTGGAAGAAATGGGGTATTTGAAAGAGTAATGCCCCTAGGAATCACTTGGGTCCCAAGGAGCTGCTGATATCCCAGCTTCAGTTTACCCTATAGTAGTGTCCGGTTATTCTGTCCACTCAATGCACGTATCCAGGCAGAATGATGAGTTTAACAGTTGAGTTCATAATTGAACCCTCTTTTGTAATTTGTTAGTATAAAAATTTTATAGTCTTCCTGACTAAAGTTATTTCATTGGCCCTCTGATTCCCCAAAGGCGTTATGATTCAAGTGGAGCATGTATGTTCCGTCAAGTAAGAAGTTCTGCAAAAGCCATTGATTAGCCTGTTGCTTTCAGGCCCTAGGAAGTAAATGCACCAGTAGCAGGTGTATTTGAAAACATAACTGTGGATGATATATTCTTTCTGTTCACTGGACATTTTTAACCTCTCCTAAACTCCTGTATTGGCTCTATGTGATCTTAAGCTGCTAACATCATTCTTTGCAACTGGAAAATGAATGCTTATACTATGTTATTTTTGGTTTTCTCTGCTTAAAACATTCTAAAATAGGAGGTTGGAGTTAGAAATACAGAGTGGTAGGTTTATTTACCCAAATTGTAGTATGTGTTTGGATCATTTTAAAGGAGATACACTCTTATATTTAAGATCTGGTGATTTTGACACATCAATGACACCCGATAAAATAGTAGTAAGAATAACAACCATAATAGCTAAGATTTGTAAAATGCCTTTGTGTGTCCGACACTGTCCTTAGCGCTTTAAATATAGTAGCTTTTAAAATCTTTTCAAAAATTCCACATGAATGAGGTACTATTGTTATCCCTGTTTCAAATGAAAAAAAAAAGGTGAAGTTAAGTAACTTGCCCAAGGTTGCACAGCTAGAAGATGCTTAATTTGTTTTTATTATTTTGTAGTGAGAAATCTTTGAAGAATATTTCTATTCTAAATTCTTGGAAAAGTCATCATGCTGACTACGAGAGAGAAAGCCTTTTAACAATTTACATTTTCAAACTTCTTGATGGTTTTATTGTGTCAAATATGAACATATAAGTATATGTAAAAATACATTGATACATCATATATACATACACACATAAAAATACACATGCAGGCACACACACACACACACACACACACACACAAAACATGACCTAACATGTTTTTTTTTTTTTGGTAATTTCAGCATCCTTGGGGATAGATTTTTTTTTTTTACTCTGTGACTCCCTATGCTGGAGGTATGCTATGAGGAGGCAGTAAAATGCTTTGAGCACACTATCTCTATTGGATATGTGTTGCTCATGAAAATAATGTTAGTCTTTGTACTATTTTCAGTTATTTTAAAATATCTAATAAGAAATTACACAGTTGTTTGCAACAGGTGCAAAAAATGCAGACTAACATTTTTCACTTTTGAATGAAATCTTATCTCCTCATTGAAAGAAGTTTGGCTCATGTTGATCAGATATGCAGATTAGTTCTTTCATATGTCTTTAATTTATAATAGTAAGAAAACAATTATATGTAATAAAAGCAGCCTGGACGACAGAACATCTCAAATTATATAACCCATAGGTAATAACAATAATAATAATATTTTACTTGAAATTCAAATAAGTGTCTCTCTACTAAATCTCAGCCAGATTTAGAACCATGAATTTCTATAGATTTTAAATAGTAAAACTACAACTCATTAAGACAATGACATTTAAGCAAGTGTTATAAAACATCAAATTGGTTATTATTACAGTAACATTAAAGCAAACCAAACTCTGAAATGTAACTAAATGTCTTTGTTCTCTATTTCCTAACTATAATCTTATAGGCACTTCCTCCCTCTTATTCCTCTACTTGCACTCAATAAACCAGCTTAGCTTCTTGTACTCACTGATTCTCTGGATTCAAAAGTTCACCTGAACTATTTATAGCAATAAAAGCAAAAGACATCAACTTTTTTCACTTTTGAATGAAATCTTATCTCCTCCTTGAAATAAGTTTGGCTCATGTTGATCAGATACGCAGATTAGTTCTTTCATATGTCTTTAATTTATAATAGTAAGAAAACAATTATATGTACAAAACATTCATTTGTACTTAATACAAGTAAGTTTCCTTACAATGACCCTATAGGATAGATAGTATTTATATACCCATTTCATAGATTAGGAAATTGAGGCCTGGAGCGGTCTGAGTAACTTGCCCAAGGCTGTGGTAGGGCACAGCCAGGATTCAGACCCTGGCAGGCTGACCGTGGAGCCCAAGTTCTTGTTTCAGTCCATCAACAACACTCCTCCAGCTCTGACTCAAGTCAACAGCCATTGTTTCTTGTTTTGTGACTTGCCTACCCATTTCCCAGGCTGTCTGTTTGCTCTTATCCCTACAATTCTTTATAATTGTGGATAACTGTCCCACTTAGCTATTGCTGCATAACAAACCACCCCAAAATGTAGTGACTTAACAGCCATTTTTTATTTGCTCATGAGTGTGTGTGTCAGCACCTTCTCTGGACTCACCTGGGTAGTTCTGCTGATCTTGCCTAGGATTACTCATATGGCAACAGCCTTCTGTTGGCTTGACATGAGCTAGATGGTCCAAGATGACATCATATGTCTGATGGTTGGTGCTGGCTGTCACCTTGGCTCTCTGTCCATATTGTCTTTAATCCTCAAGGAGGATTTAGCCGAATTTCTTTACATGGTGGACTCAGAACAGCAAGAGTCTAAAAGCAGAAGTTGAGAGGCCTCTTGATGAACTTGAACAATATCACTTTAGCCACATTCTATTCAGCAAAAAAATCACTGGGTCAGCTCAGATTTTAGGGGGAGGAAATAAAATCCTCCTGATGGCAGGGCCAGCAAAGTAACATTGCAAAGAACCATGTGCACAGGGACGGGGGGTGGGGGGCGGAATTACTGTGGCCAGCTTTGCTAATTATCAACCATATTGAACTTTTGTCTCATGAACTTTGTAAATGTTTGGACCAATCTTGCATTCACCTTTTAACATTGTTTATGCTGCCTTTGGCCATGCAGAAACTTTCCGTTTTAAATGTAATCAACCCTGAATCATTTCCCTTATGACTTTTGGTTTTCTTGCCTTATTTTAGAAAGTTTTCCTCAAATAAAGATTGTCAAAATCTTTAAATATATTTTGTTTTAACACTTCTATTTTTATTTATTTATTTTTGTTTGTTTAAGACTACAATCTACTTTGAAGTTGTTTATGGGTGTAAGGTTTAAGGTAAAGATACATCCCAGCCGGTGTGGCTCATAGGTTGAGCATCAGCCTATGAACCAGATCATAGTTCAATTCCCAGTCAGGGCACGTTCCTGGGTTTCGGGCCCCATCCCCAGTGTGTGACATACAGGAGCAGCCAATCAATGATTCCCTCTCATCAATGATCTTTCTATTTCTCTCTCCCTGTCCTTTCCTCTCTGAAATCAATAAAAATATATCTTAAAAGAAAAGATAAAGATACAACTTTGTTTTTTTGTCCAAGTGAATAGTCACTTGTCCTACTATTTGTTAAATACTTCATTCTACAATCATGGATACAAAATAACACTTTTATCACATACTAAAATTTTCACTTTCACATAAGTCTGTTTCTTGACCTTTATTTTCTCTGTTCATTTATCAACACCACACTAGCTTCATTTTATGTATTTTCATAAAATGTTTTTTATGGCAAATTTCCTTTCATTTAAAAAAAATTTTTTCTTAAAATTTTCCATAAATGTCTTCTTTCAAACAGACCCTAGAATTATTTTAAATATTCAGTGAGACTTTAATGGGAATTGCTGTATATGTTTTTATTACCTTAGAAGAGTTGAGAATTTTTTTTGAAGATGTAAAAGAAATTACTTTTTATTATATAGCATTGTAACAGTGATTTAACACACCAAAAACAATGTCATTGTAGTACCATTTTCTTTAAAATTATGGTTTATGTAAGATGAACTATCCTCATTTTTTAAACTCTGTTTTCATTTTGCTGCTCTGATTGTTTTCTGCTACCTTGTCTTCCAAATCACTGATTTGATTCTCTGCTTCATCCACCCTACTTTTTTAAATTTTTAATGCTTCCATTCAGGACATGGTATACATATCTATTTATGTCCTAGTAAACTTTTATAGTTCTCTTCATCATTCTTCACATTTCTTTTTACGAGCTATTTTTCAGGTTTGATTACTATTGTGAATAGGGTTTATTTTCTGTTATATTCTCCAATTAGTTGGTTCTGAAATCTAGGAAAGCTTTACTTAGTAATACTACATGCTTACAGTTTTCTTGGTGAATAAATGAGAACTAGTAGTATCCATTCAGTAGTAGTAACGTTATAGTTACGACATGAGTTGGAAATCTTTCCATTTCTTTCACTGTCGCACTTTAAATAATAATTGTATGTTTCTTGTGAGATTGTTGGAAGTTACTCATAAAACCCTCTGGGCTTAGTACATGTTTGTTAAAATCTCTGATTAAAATTTCACCTTATTCCAGGGTGAGTAGTCTATTCAGATAATGTAAATTTAGTCAATTTTGATAATTTATGTTTTCCATACATTTTAACTGAATTTCAACTTTATCAGTATAAAGTTTATGCATAGCACAAGCCTATTTTGCAAATGCTTCATGACTTCATGTTCTTTATGATGTACAAAGTCTTACATATCTTTCTAAGACCTTCCAGATCAACATGTTTAATTATATTATGAAAACCCTTTAAGTCTTGATTCATTTATTGTCTACTTATCTGCTGATTCCTCAAAGAACTTAATTGTATTCATATACTACTTTTGTGGATTTGTCTGTTTCTCCTTATTATCCCATTAATTTTTGCTTCACTTACTTAGAATTCATAATTTTAGGACATAAAATATCCTTTGTACTGGTTAATTTTTATCAGGGTGAAATTTTTATTTACATTTTTATTGAATCTTATCTGAAATACTTTTCTCTTTTCATATTAGTATTGCAACTGCTGCTTTATTTTTATATTTGTTGAGTATCCTTTTCCAACTTTTTTTTCAAACGTTCTCTGCCTATTTGATTAAAATATCTCTCTTATTAATAACCAATAGCTACATTTTTTCCATGCAATACATCAATAACCTTAACACATTTATCTTATTATGATTACTGGTAGATTTAAAAATATTTTTCCAATTTATTTGATGTTCTCAATTTGTAATTTTTATATTGTCTCACACCCCCAATTTATCTATGTTTTCTTTGACAAGAGAGTTAGCCCATGTCTAAGTTTTCCCATCTATAAAATAAACATATAATAACTATATCCTAGTGTTGTTGTAGGAATTAAAACACTGGCTGCATCTAAGTGCTCTATTAGATCTTGGCATTTAAACATTTATAAAATATTTAAATATGGTTTATTTTTCTCATTTTTAAAGTTTTGAAAGTCATATTTTTGTTACTTTTAACATATTAACAGATTTGCACTTACATTTTTCTATCAAGAACCAATAAATATTTGTAACATAATCCCCCCCCCAAAAAAAAAAAACCCCACCAATATTCTGACATACTTTTTATCTCTCATGGCTACCAAATTTTCATCACATTATCCAAATAATTAGTGCTGTATTACTTCTTTTTTCTGTTTTTTTCTTCATTATGTCTTTTATTCTTTCTTTTTCAGTATAGTTACCTCAGGAATAATTTCTTAGCAGTTTTATTATGTTTCGAATAATTATTTAGTAATCCTTTGCTTACCAGTATTCCCAATATCCTTGTACTGTCCTTCTGAAACTCCTATTTGAATTTGAAACTAATATTGGAATTTCAAAATCTATCTTTGATGCCTCTCAATTTTTTCTCTCATATTTCTCTCTCTTTGTGGTTTTCTAGTGTGTTTTGTGTCATGGCTCAATCTTTCATGGTTTACAAGCCCACAGCTCGCTCTCTCTTCCACTTTTTAGTCAGTAGTTCCCTGTCCTCACTCTTTCCTCCTAGCTTCACTAGTCTCTCTTTTCTTCTCTTCACTCCTCTCCTCTTCCTCATCTTGTCATTCTCCTCCTCCTCTCCCCTCTTCTACTTATTATCTCTTTTTCTCTTTCTCCTTGCATTTAAAAAAATTTAAATAATAAATAATTTATATACAATAAGATGAATGCGGCTTAAAGGTTCAGTTTCATTTTTGACAATTGTATATGCCCATGTGGCTACCATCAAAATTAGGATATAGAAAATCCCCATAATCGCAGGTAGTCTTCTAGTGTACCCCTGTAGGCAATTCACTCCTCTCAGAGACAACCAATGTCTGACTCCTATACCATAGATTAATCTTGGCTGTTCCACATCTTTGTATAGATGGAATCATACTGTATGCATTTTTTTTTTGGTATGTCTGGCCTCATTTGCTCAACATAATAACTTGAAAATTATTAATGTTGTTGTATATATAAGTAGGTTTCTCCTTTTTATGCCTCTGTGGTATTCCATTGTATAGCTATACCACAATTTATTTGCCCATTTCCCTATTGATGGACATTTGGGTTAGTTCCATTACTTTGGATATCTATATCTATATCTATATCTATATCTATCTCTATCTCTATCTCTATCTCTATCTCTATCTCTCTACCTCTCTCTCTCTCTCTCTCTCTCTCTCTCTATATATATATATATATATATATATATATATATATATATGCCTAAGTGACAGAACGACTGGTCAACCGGTCACTATGACGTGCACTGACCACCAGGGGTCAGCCACTCAACAGCCCTGCGGCGGCGTGAGCCTCTCCCAATCAGGATTGTGAGCCCGTGGCAGGCGCAGCAGGGCCAGGATGAGCGGGAGCAGCAGGCAGGGTTGTGTGTCCCCAAAGGCCACACGGAGGGACCCCACCAGTGCACGAATCCGTGCACCGGGCCTCTAGTTATGAATAAGACCATGTCAATGTTCTTGGGCAAGCCTTTCTGTGCACATGTGTTTTCATTTCTTGCAAGTAGATACTGGTAGTGAAACTAACACAGCCTCTAATAGTATCCTGGATATTATTATGGGAATTCTTCTAGGGAGATTCACTTTTTTAGAGATCTTTCTTTCACTTTCTCAGCTCTCTAGTGTTTCACTTTCAATGGGTTACATTTGTTTTATATCTACCAGAAATCATTCCTTCTTCCATAGGCGATCCCTTTTCAGCTTTCCACTACTGTAGTGATTCATGTTTATATTCTATCTGACTCTTCAAGAGAATTTGAAGAGGGGAAAGAAATAAACAAAAATGCTTGGCCCACCACCTTGAACTGAAACACTATAACTGTATTTTTTAATTTTACTTTCCTGTATACAAACCAAAAGAAAGTTACATTACTTGTGTGACCTCTTCATTCATGTTCTTTCAGCCGTGTTCTAGCAGGCATTGATCTGTGAGGCTGGGGGGAAACCTCAGAGCTCATAAGAACTACCCATTCAGTAAAGAAGAATCTATTTTGGATTTAAAGCCTCCAAAGGAAAAAATCCCACAACTATCTTCTATATGCCATCTAAGTTTTTTTTATAACCTTCAGAGTCAGAACATTCTTCCTGTAATGTCTCCTTTAAATCTTATTTCATGTTTATGTTTTTCTTCTCAGCATTATGAGCAGTTGATTTCTTCTTTTCAAAAAACATCTCTTGCAAGACTTGAAGGTTATTATTTAATAGTTCCTGTCTTTTCCAGATTTGATTATCTCGGTTCCTGTAACTTGTCTTCGTTGGTCTTATCTTACAATGTATTAGTGGTTTTTGTGGTTCTCTTGTTTCTCTTTCATCTTCTGAGAAAGTCTTTCTTTTGCAACCTTGGCTCAGGACTTTACGATTTATAAAGAAAAGATGGTGATGAAGCCTCTTTCTTCAGTGATGGCTAAGAGCACCCTTCTGTCTGTATTCATCCCCTAAAAGACAGAAGATTACTTAGGCCATTGGATCTGGCATCAGTCCAAGGCCCAGGATTATATGCAGTGAGTTTAAGAAACAGTGAGAGAATGTGTTATTGAAAAAAACAGATCCCATTCCACATTTTATTTAAACTCTTGTCTGTACTCCCTTTCCATAATAACTTCATAAGAAGCCATGATCATAAAATACAAAAAGCTGAACTTATTTCTTTGTGTGCCATGTCAGTGCAGAGGTTGGGTGGAGCACTATGCTAATAATGTTTCCATGCTGGTGCCCAGCATTCCTTTGGGGACTAAGTACTCACTGCCCATGGTAGTCACTCACTTGATAACATAACCTATGGCCCTTTCCTTTCTCTGCCTTCTTTCCCCTTCCCCTTCCAGTTTCCTGGGCTCATTTCCCAGGTATGCTCTTTGTCTCAGGTTTTGCTTCTGGGAGAACCTGAACAAAACAAAGCACTACTCAAACCTAAGTCATGGGGATAGCAATGACTTCTATAGGTAGCGATGATGTAGGAAAGGTAAGGTGCGGAGTTTCCATGTGGCACCTGCTGCTTCTTGTTGTCCGTAACCAAGTTGAAGTCTGTTAGCCTCAGAAAGGGGTGTGCTGTGGGCAGCAATGGAATCAGGCCATACCAGCCGCCCCCACCCCCTGCCCCCGAATCTGGGAGTTTCAAAATTTTAGAAATGAGAAGGACAGGCCTAGGCAAAGCCTACAAATTGCTGGTGTTTGGAGAGCTAACTGGTTGTCTTTCCCCTGAGACCCTGATCCGGTGCTTGTTTGCTATCTTAGGTGGGAGGATGAGCTGCCATGGGAAGTCATCAAAGGTGTGTCATCCAATGCCTGAAACAGGCAGAGGCCGTGGTGCCTTGGTAAATACAGCTTTACATCAATTCCCCAAGCACAGACCAGCATGTGTCACTGGAAAGTTGTCTCTGTAAACTGAGTAGAAGTAAAAACAGTAGGTTAACTACCCCTTCTTCCTGTTAGCCTGACCCATGCACATGTTAGTAAACCGAGTCATCTTTCATGGAGCACTCTTGGTGACTGATGCCCCTCTGTAACAGAGCAACAGCCCTTCCCCCAGGAAGAGACTGTGCTGCAGGGTCCATGGAATGGGAGAGTTCTAGCTTCAAGTTTGGGGCCCTGGGCTGCCAGACTTGTAGTTGGGGAACCCCCCAACCCCCAGATGTTTAACAGAAAGGGCCTAGAAAAAAAAAAGACTGTGAATGCAATAGACCGCTTCCTGCTGGATACTGCATCTCTATTTTCAAAAATGACAAGGTGTGGCTGGAATCTATATGAGGGGTGCAAGGAAGCTGGAAATGATGTCATAGGCCACCCGGTGTTAGCTTACTCCCTCAGGCATCCAGATAGAATATTCATGCCAATGCCAGTGAGACACATAACAAACATGCCTTGGCTCCCAGCCACCCCAGGGAGATAGAGATGGGAAGAGGATGAGGGGGAAGTGGCAATGTGTTATTATTTTTTATTGCAGCTTTATTGAGCTGTACATGACATACATTGAACTGGAATTACATACTTAAAGCGAACAATCCAATAAGTTTGACACTTATGGAACCATCAGCACCATCAGATGTTGAAGAAATATATCTCCAAAAGTTTCCCATGCTCCTTTGTGATTCATCCCTCATTCCCAGCAATCTCCAGGCCTTTGTCACTAGATTTTTATATAAGTGGAATCATACAGAATGTACAATACAGTGAGCTTCTTTGCAAAGATGCATCCATGTTGTTTTGAGCATAGAGCATTTGACCCTTTTATTTTAAATTAATATTCCATTGTATGCGATTACAATACTAGTATGCTTATCCATTCACCCATTAAAGAACATTTAGATTGTGTTCCAATTTGGACCTATTAAAATAAAGGTGCTGTGAACATACAGGTATATGTCTTTGCATAAACATATGCTTTCATTTCTCTTGTGTGAATATATCAGAGCAGAGTGGCTGGGTAATACAGTAATGTATGTTTAGCTTATTAGGAAATTATGGCAATCTTTTTAAGGTGCTCACATAACATATTTACAATCTGAACCACCCAGGAACATCGTTGGAAAACTTCAGAGAATTTGGAAGTTGAATCCCAGGATTACCTTTCCACAGTTAAGGTATAGATAGATGTGTGATCTACAAGAGAGTATGAAAAACTAAAAGGAAGAGAAAAGGTACTGTCTCCTTGGAAAGGATTCTCCTGTTTTGGTTAGCATGCCCAAAGTACAAACATATCACGGGGCTTGATTCTCCAGGGCATGGTGGCCATGGCGGTGGTGAAGGAAAGTTAGGTGCTGGCAGGAAGACAGGGCGGAAAAGTGTCCCAGCAGAAGACTTGGCTTCCTTTAAGCTCCCTTTCCCTAGGCCCTGCCTGACTGAAAATTAAGAAAAGCAGATATAGGGGTTGTAGCTCCTGCCTGGGGACTCAATTACATTGTGACTTGGAAATATGGTATTGGTTAGGAGCCCAAAATAAATTGGAAGTCAAGTTTATTGCTGGGCACCTTCAATTTCCAGGAAGTAGAAAGGACAAAAGAAAAGGGGGAGATCTCATTAGGTGTTTCCAATCCTTGGCCCAAGAAGTGGGCTTAGGAAATGTCAACATGAGCCAACCTCCTGGCCACTCTGGTTATTAGGAGAGTGTGGATTATTAGACACCCATAGCATTCTCACTGGAGGGCAAGGACTGTCCTTCACTTATATATAAGGTGGCCCATCCACTGCCCTGATGTTCACCAGGTGCAGTTGTGACCCAGAGATGCAGGTGAGAAGCTCCAGAGGACTTCTCCACCCTTGTACCCAGAGTGTGGTCTGTGGAGCAGCAGTGGCAGCAACTGCTGGGAGCTCTTTAGAAAATGAGAATCTCAGGCCCCACCCAGAACTACTGAGTCAGGATCTGCATTTTTAACAAGGCCCTCAGGTTACTGATATACACAATACAGAAGCACTGGTCAAGATGCTTCTTTTTCTTGCAAGTTACAAGTCTCAGAAAGTACTTAATACAGGTCAGGTATTATTTAGCTACTAGAGGCCCGATGCACGAAATTCGTGCAAGGGGCTTGACCCTCGCAGCTGCGATGGCTTGCCTCGGCCCTCACAGCCCCAGCTTCGTCCGGAAGGTCATCTGGCTATCCAGTCTAATTAGCATATTATGCTTTTATTATTATAGATTACCCAATTATGCTGCATGGCAAATTACTCCAAAACTCAGTGGCCTATAACAATAAGCATGTATTCTCACACTCGTGGGTTTGTGGGTTGGCTAGAGTTCAGTAGATCTAGGCAGGATAGATTCCAAGCTGTGGGTTGGGTCTGGGTGTCTTCTATGCATCTCCCTTACTTGTGCAACCAGCAGGCTACCTGCCATGCATCTCTCTCATGGCGATGAAAATGCACAGAAAGGCAGAGGTGAGCCCAAATAGACAGCACACTTCAGCCTTTGATTGGGTCACTCTATTAGCACCCCACCAGCCAAAACTAGTCACAAGGCCCAACAGAGTGGCCGAAGGCATGAGCTGTGGATTTGTGTCAATTTTACTTCTTCTCACTTACATGTCTGCCCTTAGGCAAAAGCCTCATGCTTCTCTGTGCTTCTTATCCTATTCAGTAAAATGGGACAATAATAGCTACATTGCTGGGAGGTTATAATGTTGTGAGGACCATTCTTGGTGCATAGGAATGGTTTAACTCATAGGAATGGTTTAATACAGAGCAGTGTGACCTTGGGTAAGTCATTTCAACTCCACATTTCATTTTCTATATCTAAGAATAGATATCCTCATGGGGTAATTCTACTAAATTTTGAAGTTTATCTTCAGAATTGATGATGATGATGATGATGATGATGATGATGATGATGCAAAAGCTAACACTGAACATTTATTCTGTGCCTAGAACTGCTGTAAGGACTTTATATGTATTTACACTTTTAACCTTTATCATAGCCCAATGGTAATTATCTCTATTTTGCAGCTGAAGAAACTGAGGCAGAACAATGTCAGGAAATCAAGGTTTAAAAACTGATTGTTCTGAGCCCCTCACATAGAGAACTGATCTAGTCCAAGCTGGCTCCATGAGGCTGACACACATTCTGCCTCATGCCAGTCGGTGATGCTTCTAGAGAGGCTTATTCTCTCATATGGGAGAAGGAAAGGACAGGGGCAGCTCGAGAGAAGAGACTGGGGAAGCAGCTGGCCCCCTGGTTGACCAGAGTCCCCATCTCCACCCTGCCTAACTATGTAGCTATGTCCCAGCAAGCAGATGCCCAATGAACGTGCTGAACATTTCCAGCGGGACCCAACCATGACCTAGGGCTGTGTTGTGGAGCTGCACATAGTCAGGTTGAGGGGAAGGATAGAGCCCAGAGGATCCTGCCTCTGAGAAATTAGAGCTGGAAAAGGCCGTGGAATTCTGTCAGCACAGGACTCTGCCCATCAGATTGTTTCGGAGTCTCCCTTGTGTAGTTTCACTGCTGAAAAATCATATGCTCCATGGTAGGGATGGAACTGTGCCCACCAATATGTTACTCATCACTGTAGCACTGTAACAATGTAAGCCTGCAACCACTTTCACTGATGAAGGGGCACCCTTTCCTACCTTCCTTTCTCAGGGGTAACAGGAGAAACAGGACATGCCTGGGACAGGAGTTCCACAAGCTCTGTGAGCTGGATATTCTGCTTCTGAATTATTGTTGCCAGCCAGAACCTCTTCCCTGGGACTAATCAGATGTCTCTTTCCTCAGTGCGTCCCAAGGTCTTCTGAGGAACAAGTGGTCAGAGTTTTTTCCATGTTTTCCATAGTTTCCTATTTTCTTTTTTATTTATGGCATTACATTGCTAATATCTAATCAGCTTGTGGACCACTCTGGTTCTAGATCTTTTTCTGTTGTTCGTCCTGCGTTCCTGACTGCCACGGACACTCAGTGAATTTGAGCCTTTGTTCTGTTTTATTTGTGATGGGTTGTGTCCCACACTTCAGGGTGTTCTACAGCGCCCTCTCTTCTTTTCCCTTCGAACTCCAAATGTTGAGTGGGGACCAGTCTCATTTTAGCTATCTTAGTAGCTTATTAATTTGGTAAATATCACAAAAGTGAGCACTGACGGGTAGATAGCTAAAAAATAACTTTTAAAATGTATCCCCACTGAACATGTGAAAACAGTCTGTTATCCCATCAGAATGACAAAATGGAAAAAACAAAAACAAAAAAAAACGCTGAAGACACAAAGTATTGGTGTGAATGTGGAACACCTATGGGCAAGTAAACTGATATGAACCCTTTTGAAAATTGTTTTTCCAAAGTAACTACTGAAACAGGATGTAATGTGTACCCTCTCACCCAGCAAGCCTAGCCACCCTGGGTATTTACCCAACAGAAGCGTATTCCTGTATGCACTCAAAGACCTGGAAAAGAATGCTCATAGCGGCACTATGGAAAGCAGCCTCAAACTGGAAACGGCAGAAATGCCCATCAACAATAGGATAGGTAATACTGCAGTAAATGCTCATACTCGGAATGAACAAACGACAGCTACCGGCAACATGTACAACTTTACAAGTGTCATGTTGCGTGAAGGAAGCCAGGCACAAGCGAGTACATGCCATGCAGTTCTGTTCCCGTGAGGGTCATAACCAGGAAAAACTAATCCATGCTGTTGGAAGATTAGTCAGGACCTTGGTTACCCTTGTCAAGGAAGTGACCAGAAGGGAGTACAAGGGCCATCTGGGGCGCTGGGCATGTTCTGTTTCTTGATCCCAGTATTGGTGACACAGGTGTGTTCAGTTTGTAAAATCCCATTTAGCTGTATAGTCACGTATGTGCGTCTGTCCATACGTATGTCATACTTCCATTAAAAATAGAGTAAAGAACACAGCAGGCAGGGGAGATGGAGCAGAAGAGATGGCCATTTTACTCTGGTAACGGCCTCCCGCAGCCCTGGAGCCCACTCCCGGCGCTCCCTGATGCGTGCTCCCCTGCCCGCGGGTGTCCACATTTTAATGAATGTGGACTAGTTTCGATGATGGGGGCCTCCTCTGCCTCCGAGGCCCAGTGCTATTGTTGCGACATCAAAGACCAACTGCTGGCTAAGATACAGTCCATATGAAAAGAGTGACCAGCAAATTTACTGCTTGACTTCATTCCCTTTAAATGGAACTGGCCCCATGGTTCTCTTTCAAAGCTTAATTGTGGACATATATCTTCTTTATAGGACATTGTGTACAATAAAGAGAAGCAGTAACTTAAATTTTATTTAAAGAATACCTTTGAGGCAGCCGTGAGATGGGCATTCCATCACTGTGGTTACATGTGTCCAAACACTCCTGAAAGTCTAGCCATTGGCCTTCTATTCAACATGGTGACTTTTTTTTAGACTAATTGAGTTATATTTTTATGCTCCAACCTTTTCCTTAGACTCTGCAAGGTCTTGGGAAAGTTATTAATGGGAGGCGATCTACTTCAAACCAGAGAGCCACCTCATGGAAATCAGGCAAAATGGCGAAGTTCATATGACATTACTCATTAACTTAGCTGGGGTTGCCCTTCATAGAGTAAACATTAATTAAGGAGAGAGGCCAGACTAAGGTCCTGGATCAGTTACATTCAGTCCCCCAAAATCTATGTGGATAGCGTTCCTTCACACAGCCCTGCTGTAGAAATCTCAGGGAGTTACTGACATTTACAAATACTAGAACTGAGTGGGAAAAGAACAGAGTTATTTCTATGACTTCCAGAGAATGAAGGATGTCATGGCCGTTCTAAGAGGGAAAACAGTTCTACAGTGCCCAAGTAACATCGCTTATCACATAAAGGATGTCTTTGACTTAACTTGGTGTCTGACCCAGGTGCTGGAGAAAGAAGCATCCATCTAAGATCAAAATTACCAGCCCACTGAAAACCGAACAATCCAGAATGATCCTTTCAATATGCAATCACTTATTACAGCAGTGAACCTGCCCAGAGGGGATACAGCATTTTAAAGAGTTGGTCAAGTCATCCTGGCTCGTAGCTTCCATTTCTGTTTACTCTATTGCTCTCACGAAGTTCAGCATTCCACACTTTGCTGGGAAAAGCCTACCCACTCACTGCCTAGATCTTTCCTTTCGGCTCCCCTCACTGGCACGTGTAGGAAGACACATCAACCGCTGAAACAGCTACGATTTTCCTGCTGAGATTTGATGAAGGCAAAAGACACCTATGAAATGAGATATCTTATTTATAAATGACAGTAAGCATCAACTGGAAGAAACTGGGACTATTGGGAGAGGCTGTGGAATCACAGGAGAGTGACTCTAACTACTTGAACAGCAGGTAGAAATAATGGGACCCGGGCTCTTCTGAAAGTACCGGTGACCCCGCTGGCCTCGTTGCCCTAAGGCGCAGTCCAGTGCAGTTCCCATGCCCCACAGTGGTACGCTCACTACTTTTTCTTCAAGGGCCAGCCCAATGCCAAGCTCTGGAGTAACCCAAAAAGGAACATCAATGTCCTTGGCCTTAAATTTGCACATAAATGGGGAGGAAGAAAAAGGAAGTGGGCCTGGCCCAGGGAACTCAATTACAGAATGATATGGCTCCAAATAAGAGAGGATTGCACCAGGGGGCTGAGTACAATTCCCATTTTCCTAATGTGAGTGAAGGACAGGGATTTGGGCAGAGGGAAAATGAAGAGACGGAGTCACAGCTTTAAAGAACTACCCTCTAATTAAGGAGAGCATTGCTTCTCTGGACCTCTGAGCAGTTGTAAGATTGCTCAAATTATTAACTCAATTGACTTTACTTTGAGGGCTCCTGTGTGTGTCTATTGTTTCTTTGGGTTGGAGTTTTTCATGCCACTTAGGATGAGGTATAAATAGAAGTGCTGTGGAAACCTTCCAGTGAGATGGAGCCTGCCCAATTGGCCAGAGCTGTCTGTAGGCTACACAGACTCCCTTTAAAAGAAAAACTCTGTACCTACAAAACCCCAAGTGTTCAGCCTGGAGCAACATGAGGGGGCCATCTGTGGGCTCCCCATTGAGGTCCAAGGGATGGTGGATGCTGGCAGGAGATTTGCTGTGGCCGAGCCCCTGGAATGTTCTGTGTCTTGTTCCTAGTGATCTAAGTTGAGTGCCTTTTGTGTCACCAGGATGCCAGGGCACATAACAGGTGCTTGTACACACAGGGGTCACCCTCATGGCTGCATGCGTGGTCACTGTCCTGCTCACTGGGTTGAACCACAGCTTCATCTGAGTGCTACACCACCCCCACAAACAGATGAGGTATTCTGCTTAGAAGGCAGGCTGTAGACACTCACCAAATCCTAGGATTTTGTTGTTGCCAAACAACTTGGAAAACTGAGTCCCAACTTTTCATTTTATACGTGAGGAATTCAAAACCCAGAAAAATGAAAGGACATGTCTCTGCAGTTGACTGACTTGCAAGCCAGTCCTTTTTCGTGAAGCCATTCAAGCCCCTATTTCTGAACATATTTAAGAGTTGTCATGGTCTTTCTTTGCAAAAGAGCATTGCAGCAAAATGTACATCTAAAATGCCCAGACTCTGCGACATTACAGTTGCTGTTGGATTGTTATGGGATTTAAAAGAAAATTAAATGAATATGAATTGTGTCTCTTTTATTTCAGAGACAATCAGGTTGCAGTCAGATAAATGAAATAATGTACATATAAGTATAGAGTACGGCCCAACCATATAGTAGAATTCCACGATTTATTCCTTCCTTCCTCCCTCCCTTCCTTCCTTCCTTCCTTCCTTCCTTCCTTCCTTCCTTCCTCCCTTCCTTCCTTCCTTCCCTTACATATTGAGTGTCTATTAGGTGCAGGTGTTGAGCTAGACACTGGATATTCAATAGAGAACAAGCTTATGTTCTAGAAAGAGAGATTGACAATAACTAATTCATAAATGAAGGAATTATTATAGAGTCTATAATATAGACCATTATAGGTGCTTAGCAGGACAATAAAAGGAAGCAAAGGTAAGGAGCACCTGGGGTACATACTAAAACAGGTGCCCAAGTAAGGACTTGGTAGAAAAGTGACTCTTAAGTTTCAAGCTGGGGAATAGGAAAAGGCCCGCTGTACAAAGAACTAGGAGGAGAGCAGGTCAGGCAGAAGGGTCAAAAGCACCAATGTTTTGAGGTGGGAATGTAGACATAATGGTGTTACCACTGGGAGAATGGCTCCTGTTCCTGCAATGATATAAGTAGTGAGGACACTGAGGATGAGTAGGACATTTGGAGAGAGAAGACATGAGGTAGTAATCTTGGATACTGGAAAAGGCAATATTGTGAGGAAAGGGCAGTTGATTTTGGAACAGAATCAGTACTCATTTGAGGTTTGAGAACATGAATCTAAAATTGAGCAAGTTTTTCAAATTGGGCTATTTTTTTTTTTTTGTCACCAATCTGTTTGGCTACCAATCTAGAGAAGTTGGGTCATTAGGTTCAACCAGAATTGAAGTTTTACAAATTAAATATATCAGAGGGAGAGAACGTGGCAGAAGATTTGAAGGAAGTTGCAGAGGAATGATTATAACAGGGAACATATGCTGAATAAGAAGGAAAGTGAAAGTTAGAGAAAGCTGAAGGTTGGTGAGAAAATGGTCATAGATTGAGACCTCAAAGAGTTTGAAAACCAGGGAAATGAATGAACAGAACAGGAAGCATCTTTGTGTAGAAGATTTGCTGACTAAAGGGCCGAGGGTTGCTGAGATGCAGAGGAGGCAAAGGCTGCTGGTGATGAGGAGGTCAAGGAGCTGGAAAGGCCATCTACATGGATGTCCACTTGATACTGAAGTCACCAAATAGAAAAACAGAGGAGACTAGTGAATGAGACTGAGACAGAAGCTTACATTTTCAGTGAATGAGAGAGAATGAATGGGAACTGCATGTAAACATTGGAGCATCCATCATTCTTAAAGGAGCAAGGTGGATTTTTTTCCCTATCGTTTTTGTTTTCTCAAGAAGAAGGGGAAAACTGGTCAGGAAGCAGCTCTCGGGACCAGGAAGTCTAGGAGGAGCTTGAAAGGATATTCAGAGAAGAGGTTGAAAATGAGAGGAGATTGTTTATCATGAAGTGAAATTTGTGGAAGGTCCAGTAGAAAGGGGTTTGGGAAGGTGGAGGGGGACAGGTTGAGTACAATTAAAGGGCATTCAAAACGTTGTGGGGTGAAAAGCTTACAGTTATAGAAGATCTCTCAATGGCAGCTGGACAAACCATGGTGGAAATGGTCTTAAGCTTCTCTTGAATGGAGGTGCCAACCTTTGCTCAGTGGCATGGTAGCCTATGGGCTCTTATTTCTATGATTATATCGGTTGGGGTAAAGGCTCAGATGAGGGGTAGGGGTGAATAAGATGGGCTTGAAGCATCAGCTCCCCTAGTGTTCATGTGTGGAGAGGTGGAAACTGGTATTTATAAAGATTTCATCTGATTTTATCTACCTGGTTTTTTTTCAAACACTTATATAATACTATGGGCCTAGCACTTTTATTTGCACCTGACTAATCCCCCAAACAACACCATGGAATAGGCACTATTATTATCCCTATTTTACACAGTAAAGGTAAGCAACTTGCCCAAGTCACACAGTTAGTAAAGGTAGAGGCAGGATTTAAATGTTGGCTCTCTGGATCCCAGAGTCCATGCTTTCAATCACTGTGACTTCAGTGGCTTGGGCAGAAGTTCCTTTTCCATTGTCAGAAAGAGCTATCACCTTGAGAGTCAGGAGACATGAATTTGAGTTCCCACTCTGGCACTAACTGACTGTGACCTTGGGCACAGCATTTAACTTCTATCACCCTTAGCATTCTTAGTGTCAGTTCCATGCAGTCACTCAGGGACCCAGGCTGACAGGGACTCTTATGTCTTCTTAGCAGTCTCAGCTCAGAAAGGAACGCTTCACTTCTGCTCACATCAATCCTGCCTCGATGCAAGGTGGCCAAGAAATGCATTCCCTCACTGAGGGTCTGCCTCCCTTTGAAACAGGGGCCTATATTTTGGGGGGGCCAGCTAGCCCTCTCTGCCTATTACTCAGTGGCTTATGCTTTCAGGACTCGGTGTGCACTTATATGTACCACACTTGGGCCTGTGCTCTCAGCTATTTGTCTTTCTCCTGCCTCACCTCTAGGAATCTCTCATCACATGACTAATAACTGACCATTAACTGCCATGTTGAAGCCCATCACTTCTCAGAATACAAAACAGGGGTCAAAAGAAACCATATTCCTTCCCCAGTGCCAAAACCCAAGGAAGAAATTAAGCTTGCCCAGATTTTTGAGCCATATTCATCATCTCTGTGCAACTGCTTGCCTGTGAACATGTGTCTAGATGTTAATCAGCAAAACATAGTTTGAATAGGAGTTGTGAGTTGTTATAACCCAATTGACAAGGAATCTAGGACTTAGAGGTTCACAGTATTTCTGCATTTAGAGCAGAAATAGTTAGATATATCAAGGGGAGATGGACTTATTTTCTCAATTGTCCAGATATGTTTGCTTTAATGAAATGAAGATAAGCCTCAATGCTCCTAGTATTTGCAGAAGGGAGTTACCACACATGCAATGGGAGAGGCGCTGATCCACCTGCAGATCAGAGCAAGAGCCCATTCGCAGTTGAGAAAGGGAGAACATGGACAAACCCAAATGGTGTACTTTGCTATCTTCTTCACTCACAGACAGGTGAGGTAATCAGAGAGAAAGTTTGCCTCAATCTTGGACTAAATACAGAGATCTCCTTGCACTTTCAAAGATTGAATGAAATGTCTCCATGAGTTGGAGGCTGGCTTCTGAACAGCTTATTTCTTACTGGTTTGTAAGCCTCTCACCACTAAGATGACCATGAGTCTCACCAAGCTGTCAAGCTCAAATACGGAGGCTCTGTTTCCCACTACAATACAGAAGATGTCATATGAAAAAAAAGCCTTAGCTAATAAAAACAGCATGATTATTTACTTGGACATTATATGCCCTTAAAGTCCTACAAGTTATGTGGTAAGGCAGTTTTGTACTTTGTTTTTCTCACAGCAAGAAGATTAGTGAAAAGAATTTAATTATAAGTAATCGCATTTCGTATAAAAACACATTGCAAAAGTTTAGCATGAAGATTTATTCCACAGTTCACAGGCATGATTATTAGCTTTGCTGAATACCACAATTCAAGCATAAATGCAGAGATAATACAGTTTCTTAAAAATCCGAGGCCAACTGTTTTGTTAACTATCATTCAAGTGTTTTGGTGTTGTAAATGCATTTGTAGGATGACTTGTTTTATATTGAGAGAGTATTTCCCCCCTTCCCAGGCTCCTAAAATCAAACTACCGATGCAAAATCAAGGGAGGGTCAGATGTACAAAAAGGAAAGGTGTGTTTCACCCAAGTGTCAGATTCAGAAGCATCTGCCTTGCCCGGCGTGTATGGCATTAATTTCCTGCCAGTTTTCTATTGGAATGCCCTCTCTGCGTCACTTGAAATTGAAAATCAAGTCATGTTTTATTAACCAGCTCTAAGATACAGTGAAAGAGGTGGCAGAGAAGTTTCTTTTTATGAAAAGTTTCTAATATCAACAAAGCCTAGAAAAAAGCGTATACACAAATTTGGGCCACGAATCTGGGATTTTAATCTCAAAGAACATGTGTCCCCTACCATCTCCATGTCAGTTAAGTACCTCCCTCCCTGTATGAGAGATCTCTAATTCCAAAATGTAGTAGCTTAAAAAACAGACATTTATTGTCTCAGGATTCCTGTGGATCAGGAAATCGGGCAAAGCTTAGCTAGTCACCTGTGGTCCAGGCTCTCTCATAGGCTGCAGTTGAGTTTAACAGACCGGGATGCAGTCATCTCAAGAGGCCTGGCTTCCAGATTCACTCACTTGGTTATTGGCAAGATTCAGTTCCTCGCAGGCTATTAGCGGGAGGCACCCAAAGCTCCTTGCCATGTGGGCCTCTCTATGGGATGCTCACACAGGGCAACTGACTTCCTCAGAGCAAACAGGGGAGTAAAGCCAGAAAGAGAACGTGAGTGAGACAAAATCTATGGTCTTTTGTGACCTAACCTCAGTGACACCTCATCACTTTTGCCAGCTCCTATTTGTTAAAAGCAAGTTCCTTGCTTCATCCCACACTCAAAGGAAGGGGATGGCACCAAAGTGTGAATTCCAGGAGATGGAGTCACTGAGGGCCTTGCAGAAGCTGTCTTCCATTCTCCCCTCCACATGTATGCTGGTCCCTGACCAATTCTGTTTGTTTCAATGGTGGGGTTCTCTTTCACTGTCTGGTGGGTGACCTGGGCCCTTACTTTCCCAGATCTTGCTAATCTCAACTCTAGTTTCTCTCTCCTCATGCCCATTTAAAATATAATACTCAAAGTCATCTTCTTAATAATTGCTGCCGTAGCCCTATCTGGTTTGGCTCAGTGGATGGAGTGTTGGCCCACGGCTCGATTCTGGTCAAGGGCACGTACCTCAGTTGCAGGCTTGATCCCCAGCCCTGGTCAAGGGAAGCAACCAATCAATGGGTCTCTCTCACATCAATATTTCTCTCTCCCTGTCTCTCCCCCACCCTTCCACTCTGTCTAAAAATCAATGAAGAAAATATCCTTGGGTGAGGATGAACAACAACAACAAAATTGCTGCCCTCCCCTGCTTAAGAACTTCCAACAATTCCCTCATTCCTTGCCTCAAAACAGGTATTGAGGCATATACCTAGAATCAAACAACTTTTCTGGCCCTTTCCTTTATACTAGTAAGCATTGGCAGCCAGACGGGACTTTTACTACCCCTTGAGACCTCCCCATGACACTTTCCCTCGCTGTTCAGACCCTCTCCTTGGCTAATGCGGCCTTCCAGTTTCCTGCTGCAAACATTCTGGACAAGCCACAAAAGCTTTCCTGCGAACTATCGAGGTGGACGTGGGTCATATCTAAACCCTCATGGCATTGTACGTCCATGAAAGGATGATTCCATTCTTTCACATATATGATTATCTGGGGGTACGACATATCCCTACTGCCCACTCTGCACGCCAAAACCGAGTGAGGGGATGGAGAGTAGGAATAGTCGCTTGCTTCCCGCTTCCCTTTATACCCCAGGGCATGTGGTATAACCCTTGCATATAGCATATGTTCACTAAAGTCTGGGACCTCAGTGCGTGCTGTGCTTCCCAAAATGCCCTCAGCACATTTGAGAAGATACCATTATTTTCATTTTATAGATGAAGAAACTGAGCTCCAGAAAGTTTACCTACTTACTGACAGCAGACAACAGCAGAGCCCAGTTGCATTTCCCGAGTTCCAAGGTGTCATTCAGTCTCCCTCCCAAAGCGCAGGCCTCTAAGAAAGAAGTGACTAGTTTGGGCTTCTCCATTCATATCTGTTTTTTTTTTTTCTTTTTAGTGTAGAACCACCTAACTCGACCTGATTTTTAATAACATAATTCAGTCATTCAACAACCCCTGCATGTAATAACATTCCTACTCTTTGATTCATTTTTATTATTATTTTTGTTAATCCTTACCTGAGGATAGTTTTTTCCATTGACTTTTAGAGAGAGTGGTAGGGACGGGGAGAGACAGAGAGAGAGAAACATCAATGTGAGAGAGACATGTCGGTTGGTTGCCTCTCGCACACATCTCAACTGGGTCCAGGAATCGAGCCTGCAACCCAGGTACATGCTCTTGACTGGAATCAAACACATGACCCTTTAGTCTGTGGGCCAAGGCTGTAACGAGCAAATTCAGCGAGGGCTATTTTTATTTCTATTGCTTATTTTTCATTTTGTTTTACGTTCTAAGGTAAAGGAGGGAGTAGAATAGAGAGTTTTTATAAATAAATAAATAGCAAGCGAGCGAGCGTCAGGGCAGGAGAAGGGCCTGGATCTGCAAGTTCTTGTTACTCTGTGTCTTAAACTTTTTAACTTACCAAAAAAAGCAGCTATAGGAAACAGGCTTTGAAATGTCACCTTGTGCATCTCTTGCTGTCCCCTGGTTCACCCTGACCATCTCGTGAAGTTATCATGCAGTTTGTGGCCTCCACAGGTCAAGAGGGTTCTAGTGACCTGTGACACCTTTGCCAGATGCCTTGATTGGAGCTACAGGCATTTCTGTCAGGAAAGTGATGTGTGTGTGTGTGTGTGTGTGTGTGTGTGTGTGCGCGCGCGCGCATAGGAGCAACTTAAAAGGGAAACTCAGGCAAAGGGATAATTATTTCTCAAAACCCACCGTCCAGACCTCTGTAGACAATATTCTGAATTCAAAATGACTTTCATCGCAGTCGTGTTTGCACCTGGGAGCTGTGAAAAGCATTGAAAGCTTCATAAAGGAGATGAAACTTGACCGCGACAGGAAGTGATTTACAGCCCCGAGGCTCAGATGTATTGACATAAGGTAGTGAAGTCGGAAAGAATTATGGTTTTCAAAAAGAAGTCAGATCCTCGTTTCTCTTTTATCTCCGTATGATGTGTGTGTCCTAGAATAAAATCCTCTAACCACAGTGCGTAAGTGACATTCATGCAACAGGCGTGGTCTGAATCCCTTGCTCTTGTGGGTCTGATACTGAGGAAAGTCTGAATTTCCTGTGACTCGTTCCTCATGTGGTTTCCCAACACTGTGTAAACCTGACTTTCCACGTTCCAGGTGGGCTGTGTGGGTGATGGCAGCAGCTGAAGTGCTGAAGGAATTAGCTACAGCCACTGGGTCACTTGGAGATTGAGGCGATGGCTGCCAGATGCATGTTTCTTTGTGCACTACTTGTCATAGGCCTTTTGTGCTCTAGCATTTCTTCACTTGCTTCTCCTTTAAGAACATTTCTTACTGCTCCCCTTGATTAGGGGTCTGAAGATCAGCAGCCAGTCATTATCCACAACGTTGAGCGTGGGAACTGACTCAGTGGGGCCATGATCAACTGGAAAATAAGATATAAATTTGACAAATTGATGGACCGTCCTCTGAGCAATGAGATGGCTACACTCCATAGGAAGGTGTTTTTTAATGTAACATTTTGCCAGACATGCTGCTTCGAGGTCAATCTCAGGTGCAGTGAAAGCATTCTCCGCCATTTCCCAGCAGGTAACTTCATAACGCACAAGGCCGTTGAACTTCACCTCGTGAGCCAGATCCCATAACACTATCTCCTACCAGTGTTCTTCTCATTTTTCTGGGTTAACTGCACTAATTTAGTTTCCCCTTTCAGTCCACTTCTTTCCATACAACAGCTTCAGAGATCATCAAGGGATGTCACATGATGACTTGATGTCACTCCCTTGATCTCATCAGGTGTTTTCCCTGATCTGCATTACCTGTTATTTGGGGTACGGGGGATAGTGAAATAAGTATATTTTTTATCTACAAAGCATAGCGCTGGCTTTGGATTTAACGTGGAGATGCAACTGGAAGACAGGATGAAAGTATATGATGTGAGGAAGACAGATGATAAACATGAAAATGGTAGAAAGGACTGTTATTTCTTAAAGTGTTTGTAAAGGAGGAAAAGCTATTTATATTTGGGTGAGATTGGCTAAATGCGATGGGCCAAATTCTGGTCCCAAGTACGTGTGGTCAGCCCCTGAGCCCTGGAAAGAATCTGGCTTTGCCTTTATCCAAATATTAGTCATTGCTGGGTGGATTTTTTAGGATGATTTTTGAAAAGATAAATACAATAAAGACACCAAGACCTGGAAGAAAAGCCAGGCTTCACAGGGAACAGGGCTCCAAAGCTCTTCGGCTCTCCTCAACACCCAGAGGTACTGAAACAGGTGTGAGTAAAAGCCAGTGGGGAGTCTGCCTGTTGCACAGATGGACCAAGATTTGGGAGTTGGTGCAGCAGGTCCAGAACCAGTGCCCCCTGCCTCCCCATCTCTGGTTCTGCCTGGCAGACCACTGCCGCCAGACGTGAAACAAAAGCAGAGCCAACTTGAACCCTTCCGTACCCTGAGTGGACGAACTCGGCGGGACCACACGGAGTCCATTCTTCTCCAGCAAAGCAGTGATGTGTTCCAGGCAAAAATACAATCTGGGATGTTTGGGCCCAAAGGAAACATTTACAACCAAATTATACACCTCAGAAAATAAATGAGCTTTCATTTTGGAAGGAGACCCTGCCAGGCTCTTTATTATTTGCACCACAATCATAAAGTTGGTTTTAATCTCTGGAGTGGAATGCCTCTGGGTTGGCCAACTGGCAGGCTCTGGTGGTTTGAGTGGGGACCACTTCACCCTTAAGAACACACAATGGGAAACAGGGGGGAAGTACTTCTCCTTCAGCATTTTTCTCAGGATCCATCATTTTGGGGTTTTGTACTTTTTTTTTTTTTTTACTGGCCTGTTCATTGCAACTTCAAAGCAGACTCCTTTTTTCATTCTCTTTTCTTTTCTCCTCGTTTTTGAAAATTCCTGGGGCCTTCCAGAGAAAGACTTAATGTAATGTTTCCTTTCTAAATGGACGAAAATCCAGGAGTAGGTCCAAGAAAGTCTATAATGAATTTCCATTGATCACTTGAAGGGGAATGGGGTACAAAAGCTCAAAGAGAACAGAGGGAAAGGGTTTATCAAGCAAGTTCTTTTTTTCTACCTTCACATGGGAACCAGGTGATTTAAACCTGCTGGGAACCTGTAGATATGGCAGCTAGGAGGCTTGGGGTTTCTGGGTTGGCCTGGGGTTGAAATATTTTATACCATGATCAGATTAGGGGCTGGGTAATGTGTCCTGGTTAAGGTTTTGGATTAATGAGATCACGTACCAGCGTTTGAGTATGTGACTGGTACTTTTAGTTCGGAAACTCTCTCAGAGGACTCAGAGTGGATTAAGTTTACAGTAAATTTCCCACTTACGCTAAAGAGTTAGGATGAAGACCTGGTGAGCACAAGGAGTTTCAGAAAGCAGAACAGGAGCTGCTAAGGTGAGCCATGGGCAAAACGTTGGTGTTTATTGATCGGGCCAGTCATGGCAACACAGATAAGAATCCTAAGTGGTTCCCAAACGTTGCTGCACTTGGGAACCCTTTAGGGATCTTTGAAAGTATGGCATGCGGATCCTACCCCAAGCATCTTGATTACATGGTTTAGGGTGTGACTTGGGCATCAGGAGGGGCAATACAGCTTGGGAGCCAATGCTGGAGGCTATAAACTCCATGAGGGCAAGGATTGTACCGGTCTCCTCCCCACTGTATTCCCAGCTCTTGGAATGGAGTAATTGGCTCTCTTTAATTATATGCTGGGTGAGTAAATGAATAAAGGCCCTAAAGTTCATCTGCCCACACACCATCAATGTGAATTCCAGCTAATTAAATGATTTCAGCTCATAAATATTTGGGGTGGTGTAGGGTAGAGTATGGCTTAAGTTCTATGCCTCCTCTGCCCCCATCTATTTTACCCTCTGCTTGTCTCTATCTCAACCATCCTGGGAATGACTTTACAACCTCTTCATAGACCACTTTTAATATTTATGACCCGCCAATGTCATAACTCAGGACCGCTAGGAATATATACCTGAGCTACCCTGCTCCTTGTGTTTCCCTGTCCCTCTCTGCGATACAGTACCCCGACCCCCTTTATTCCCAGTTTCCAGTTCTACAGTTTCAGTTACCCACAGTCAACCATGGTCTGAAAATATCAAATGGAAAATTCCAGGAATAAACAATTCATATGTTTTAAATTGAGCGCCATTTTGAGTAGTGTGATGAAATCTCACTCTGTCCTGCCCAGGACGTGAATCATCCCTTTGTTCAGCATATCCAAGCTGTACGTACAGTACAATATGGTGTTTTGAGAGAGACCACATTCACAGAGTTTTGCTTACAGTATGTTGTTATAATTGTCCTATTTTATTATTCGCTGTTGTTATAATCCCTTACTGTGTCTGCCTGCCTTATAAATTAAACTTTACCACAGGTATGTGCGTATAGGAAAAACATAGTCTATCTACTAGTAGGGTCTGGGACTATTGGCAGCTTCAGGCATCTACTAGGGGTCTTGGAACATATCCCCGTGGATAAGGGGGGATGACTGTACTTTAATTATTTGGAGGTGGATCAACCCAGCTCCTTGCCAGCAATGCCGTGGGGCGTCCTTCACTCGGCCATTGAAGGCACAGCACTTGTTCTCTTCTTCTGATGCTGAAGTTTTCCACTTCCCACTCCTTGCCTCCATCCCACCTCACCCTTTCCTACAGACACCGAGTGCTGGCAGTGGATAAGTCAGCTTTGATTGTAAAAATGTTTATGGAGACTGTCAGTTCTTAACCTTAAAACTGAACCATGCTGTTTGTATTTTTCCAAGTGATGGAGAGTGTGAAGGACTAATGAAAATGGAGCGTGAAGAGATCAAACACGCGTCGTGGAATCTTTGTTCAAGACCTGGAACGGGAGACATTCCCTTGGTGGAGGGGGGGCAGTGTACGAATTCCGGGGAACAGGATCTTCTGTTCATGGGCCTGAGATCATGATCTGGCATGAGATAAAGTGAGGCGCAAGGGGAGCGGGGGAACCAGCAGTGGCATGCAGGAGGGAGGGATCTTCGGGTGCTTCTTTCTCTTTTGAAAAGCGAAACACTTTGGTCAGAGAGAGAGAGAGCAAATCTACTTGTAACAAACTATCTTCTGGCCTTCTCAAATCTGCTTTCAAAAGTCAGGATTTTGAAAGAAGCCATTCATAAGTTTGTATAGCGTGGCATGTTGGAGAGCTTTCTAGTTCTCTGCACCTTTTCTGCAGACCAATGGGGATGGTGATCCTTGGGAGGGAGCTCTTTGTGGCTGAACACCCAAGGCTTTGGGTGCTACCCAGTCTTTCTATCTGCAGACATGGAGAGCGAATAGGAGAGTTCAAGCAAGGGAACACATTTTCACGGAACGAGGTATACACTTGCTGGAAGGGAGCAAAGCTCTGGTTGGTACATGAGCCTTTCCAGCCCGGGCCTGTGTGGCTTGTTTGAAGAGAGCATTTTCTTGGGTTGGATTCCTGGCAACAGTTGACCCTGTGTACATAGCCATCAGACACGTGGATGTGAATGCCTCCATTAGGCTGCTGTTTCCTGGTCTCCCTGGAAGATTTGGGAGCAAGTGTGCAGAGGAGGTGGGGAATGACTGCTGGTCAGGGTGTTCTTCCTTTGGAGTGGGCATGTTGGACATTTGGCTTTGATGGTGATTGCTGTGTATATGCTGGGAACCAAGAGATGTTGCTTCTTCAACTTCATACATGAGTCATTGCTTTAATCTCCTCGAAAACTGCAGGTTTGTTGCAGGGCAGCTTGAGATTTATCCTTGCTGATGGAGTTGCTGTGTGTGGCTGGGCTTTGGGTGCACCAGGAAGATTTCAGGTTGGAGAGGAGCCATCTTCAAACCATGGAAATAGTCACTTGGCATTTGGGGCACCTGGAGGAACTCTTGGTCCAACACTCTCCTCTGTCTCCCACCCTCGTTCTTCCCACTTCTCTCATAGACTGATGGGTAATTTCTCTCTCTCCCAGGCCTTGCTTAATCTTCTGCCAGAACTCCGAGTTAGAAAAGTTTGTCCAGCAACCAATCAGGACCCAAGCCTGTCCTTCCCCATGGACCTGCGTAGCTTTTTCAGAGACAGGCACAGGGTGAGGAAGCAATCAGGTAGAAACCCTTGGCCACCCTATTTGGGACACTTGCTACCTAGGCAAGTGTGCCAAGCCTGGAATACGTTGATGCTGGGAGAAGCAGGAAGTCTTATAGTTCACCCTCCAACCTTGGGTTATCTTTTCACCTCATGGGCTGACCTCTAATGTCATCTGACTCAGCAGCCACTTCCTTCCCCCTGGGGACCTGGAGTGGGGAGCTCTGCCCCCTTCCCCTCACAGTGTCCTTTCTGTGGGGCGTCTCTGAGGAGTGGGAGACTCCCCAGGCCAGACTGGATGCCTTGGGGCTCATTTGCTATTTACCTGATTACATTTCCCCAAGATGAAAACACACAACCATTTCCTGGAAACCTTTCCCTTGGTGAAGTAACCCTCAGAATAATAGCTTGGTAACTGATACTCAGCCACTTTTCTTCATCTTCTCCTGGTTGGAGCTGAGGTTTGCAGATTGATAGCCCCCATCAGAACCCCAGAGAGGGCTGCTTAAACCACAGGCTGCTGGTTTACCCCCACAGACTCTGATTCTGCAGAGGGCCTGTGAATCAGCATTGTTATGGTGCCCAGGTAACGCCGAGGCTGCTGGGCTGAGGACCACACTTTGAGAACTGGGTTAAAGTGGTAACTCAGCTTTCTTACCAGGTTTCTGTGAGCTTGTTTAGGATACAGGGGACACTTAGGAGATACTAAAATTAAAACTGAAATTAAAGTTTAAACACATATCTGTATGCATATATATAAATATGTATGTATATTTATATACATATATACACATATATATATACTTGTGTATAGATTTTATATATACTTAAATAGATATTTATATATATTCATGTACACATACTTACAAGTGTGTGTATATATATAAATAAATATGTATATAAATAAATATGTATAGAGATATAGAGAGAGGTGTATCCTTGAATTCTTATTTGACATTGAAGAAAAGCAAGCAGACTCTGAAAATGTTCAGTATCAGAATTGAATGCAAAAGAGCAAAATATCTTGGCCCTGAACCTCAGTTCCTCCTGTGTCTCCTTTCTCCCCCTGCTTCAAATCCTTGCCATCCCATGGTGTCCACCAGGGCTGCTCCTGGCTGTACTTGCTGAGCATTAAGTGGTGAATCAGTCCTGCACTGGTGGTTGTCATCATTGGTACCTCCAAAACAGTCTCTCCTTTCTCCTCCTGGACAAAGGGAAGAGCCAAGCACTGCTCATGACATCACAGTGCCATGGCATGTTGTGCCAGGACCTGGGGTCACCACAAAAGTGAAGATCAAGCCAGAAAGTGAGCCAGAGAGACTTTTCTCCACCTCTGCCAGGCCTTCCCCTCACACCCTCCCCCCCACATCCCAGGACCCAAATGTGGTTCCAGAGATGTAGGGTGAGTCCACGGTGCCCATGCCCATTGGACTTTGAAATCCTGCTTGTCTATTCATTCACTCACCTGTTCATTCATTTAGTGAAGTCCTACTATGTGCCAGGCTCTGGGATAAGAGCCAAGGATACAGAAGTGACAGAATTGACATAATCTCTACTCCAAGGAGCTGACATCCTGGTAGGGGATTACAACAAAGAAGAAAGCCCATAAAGGGAGTCATTTCAGCTTGTAATAACTACTAGAAAGGAAATGAACAGAGTGATGGAGGGAAACTGCTCGGGGAGGAGGGATACTGTTTATAGAGGATGATCAGAGAAGCTGTCCTTCTGGGTGGTACCCAGGCTGGAACTTGAAAGAGAGAGTGATGATGGTCACCTGCACTAGGATGATAGCTGAGGAATTCCAGAAATGGACAAAGTACTCCTCTTGTTGTTAGCAGATATGCATTTACTCTAAAGAGAATGTGACTAATATAATTTACCCCTTGGTACAATTGAGTTTACTGTTAAATTACCTTTTGTGTGCCTTTATTGGCCAGAAACTGGACAGAAATGAATAAACAGAAATGAATAATGTTTATAAATAGAATAAAACAAGTAGTATAAGATACAGATGTAATGCAGAGCATGCTGAGATCAGGGAAGGCTTCACAGAGAAGGCAATATCTAAACAAGGTTTTAAAGAATGCATAGGAGTTTTCTATGTTAATAAAGGAAGGAAACTAAAGGAGACAGAAAGAGTTGTGGCGCTAGGGCATCTTTAGTCACTCCTCTGGGCAGACAACATCCCTTCTTCCAGTCTGCATTTCAACCTCCATATGCCCCTCACCAGACTCCTTTGTGCCATACACAGGTTACACAATGTACATGGCAGCCCTGAATGAAGCCACAGGGAGTCAATTGTGCCCACACCTGTCGGCCTTTGAAACCCTGTTTCTTCATCTATCCATGCATTCAGATGGTATTTAGCAAGATCCAGATTTTTTGGTAAGTCTACAACTATAAAAGGAAAAGCTAACTTTTTGTGATTCAGTCATGCAAAACCATGGAGGACAACCGGGCGGAGCCACCAAGTAGCCAGTTCCATAGGAAGAACACCAAGCTGGCCTCAGGGCCCTGTATTCTGGGCCCAGGCCAGAGAACCCTCTCATCTCCTCTGATCATAGTCTATAAAAATATGGAATTTAATCCCAAAACCCCTTGTGCCCTGCTCCTATGTCCACTGGTTAACTCCTCTAGCTCCTACCAGTCAGCCAGATTTCACAGGCTTGGTAAGCCCTAGCTGGACCCTTTGCGAGCTGGGCAACTTTGGTAACATTCTCAACTTCACCTTTCTCCTCTGTACAATGGGCATGATAATAATTGTACCCATCATACAGGGAGCTTTGGGAGACATTGCTTGAGATGAAGCATGAAATGTGTTTGGACAAAACTAGCACAGAGATGACCCTTTAAAAGATGGTGGAGGTGGAGGTGGAGTTGTGGTTATGACTAGGGAACATAAAAGCTGGGTCTGAGGTGGAAAATATTCACGAGAAAAGAACAGCATCAGTCTTCTCCTCACCTCACCATTTTTTTTCTGTTTTTATAAGCTTTTTTAAATTCCACATATAAGTGATATCATACAGTACGTATCTTTCTCTGTCTGACTTACCTCACTTAGCATCATGGGCTCTAGGCCCTTCCATATTGTCACAAAGGGCAGGATTTCCTCCTTTCTCATAAACATACCGTTGGATATATGTGCCACATTGTCTTTATCCATTCAGGATAAATGGGGTATGAAGAGGAGAGGGAGTTCTGCAAAACAGGAAGAGAGGTTACATCTATGTGCTTAATAATGAATAGGGAGAGTGGCCTGCCATCCCAGATGCCAGGGAAATGGATCACCATTGCCCTCCCTCACCTGTTCCCAAGGGCTCTCTCTCAGTGGCCTGGTCCCTTCCTGAAGGAAAAGAAAAAATATGTATATTAGATTTTATATTCTGGAGGGAAAAATAACCATGTAAGAAAGGCTAATTGAGAGAAGGGAATAACGAAGGGTAGAAAAGAAGTGATTTTCACCATAGAGATGCTCCCCATTTTACAGAGAGAAAACTGGAGAAAACTGAGCCACGGGGAAATAATGTGCCACAGGTGGAGTCCCTCTTTCTTCAAATGCTGTGTTCCCCTGCACCCTTTATTGTTCAGAAAATGGCAGTAACAGAGAAGCTCGGGTCCTTAAGAAATCTCTGTGACCTTGCCAATTGTCATTTCTCTCTGATCCTCCTTTCATTTTGTGTTTTGGGCAGTTGTGTAAGTTCTGTATGTAAATAACATGCACACAGAGGGAGCAGGGCATTTTCGCAAAGTGAGCAAAACTGTAGATCAAGAAACAGAACGTGACCAGTGACCCCAAAGCCCCAGCCCCACAAGGGCTCCCTTCTAGTCACTAGTACCTGCCGTCCACTGTCCTGACTGCTCACAGCATTGGTTAGTTTTGCCTGCTTTTGAATTTTATATAAAAAGAATCATGTTTTGGCCCTAGCCTATCTTTTTTTTTTTTAAATATATTTTATTGATTTTTTACAGAGAGGAAGGGAGAGAGATAGTTAGAAACATCGATGGGAGAGAAACATCGATCAGCTGCCTCCTGCACATCTCCCACTGGGGATGTGCCCGCAACCCAGGTACATGCCCTCGACCGGAATCGAACCTGGGACCCCTCAGTCCGCAGGCCGATGCTCTATCCACTGAGCCAAACCTGTTTCAGCACCCCTAGCCTATCTTGCTCAGTGGTTAGAGCGTTGGCCTGAAGTGTGAAGGGTCCCGGGTTCGATTCCTGCCAAGGGCACATTCCCGGGTTGTAGGCTCGATCCCCAGTAGGGGGCGTGCAGGAGGCAGCCAATCAATGATTCCCTCTCATCATTGATATTTCTATCTCTCTCCCTCTCTCTTCCTCTCTGAAATCAATAAAAATATTTTTTTTTTAAAAAAAGAATCATGTTTTGTTTGTATCTGCCTCCCTTTGTTCAGCATTACATTTGTGAAATTCATCGAATGTGTTTCATTCTGTGACCATTTTATGCAAACATTTTACTTGCACATTCTACTGTGCATGGCCATTTGGGCCCCTGTCCCTTTCAAAGTTCACCCCAAATGTTTAACAGGTCTGAGGAAGCATGTGATGACCCTGGACACGAGTATCCAAAGTAATACATTGTGCATGTTTGGAGCCTGGCTCTTAGGGACCCACTCTCTGTGTTCTCTGCCTCTATGGCCCACTGGAAACTCCCATAAGTCCTAATGAAGTGCAATGTGCCGCTTTATTTCTGCTTCTCCCTTCATGAATTAGTCACCATCCATTTTATTTCATCCTCATTCTATCAGGGGTTTTTGTTGACCAGACCTAACTGGCCCTGTGAAGTCTTCAGTCTGTACAAGTCAAGAAGCACTGGGCTAGTAGAAGTTTCCCTAGGAAAATGAGGCCATGCCCAAGTGGCGTGGCTCAGTGGCTGAGCATCGACCTACGAACCCAGAGATTATGGTTCGATTCCTGGTCAGGGCACATGCCCAGGTTGTGGGCTCGATCCCCAGAGTGGGGTGTGCAGGAGGCAGCCGATCAATGATTCTCTCTCATCATTGATGTTTCTATCTCTCTTCCTCTTCCTTCCTTCTGAGATAGATAGATAGATAGATAGATAGATAGATAGATAGATAGATAGATAGATATAGATATATAGATATATAGATATATAGATATATAGATATATAGATATTTACACACACACACACATAGACACATAAATATACACATATACACATTTTTTAAGAAAATGAGGCCAGGACTCCTGACCAAACAAAGAGGGAAGCAGAGGCGAGGATTCAGTCAGTGCTACACTTCAGGCCAGAGTCCTTGAGCCAGTCTCCTTGGAACAGTTTCCCCTGACTGGGCTGCAGCTGGGGGAGAATGGGACCTCATGGTGGCTGCAGACTCTCTTACTCTCCACAACACTTCCAGGGAGAAATGAGGACAGCAGGGCACTGGCGCCTCCTTACTAGCCCAAGGGCCTCTAAATCTCCTCATCCCTGGAACAGAGTGCTCATGTCCACCTCAAACGGACGCCATGACGAGTAGATTTAACATCCAGTGCCTGGCAGGATAATACTGTGGTTTCCTCCAGACATGTCCTGTGTGGCCATATCTTCTGTTTACCTCTCTAGATTCAGTGTTTGTCCTTCCTCATCCTAATGTTGCCTCAGGTGCATGATCTGTGTGTCTTACATCAACGGGCTCCCGGGCTCTCGAGCTTCTGATTGGATCTGGCCAGTGGTACACATGGCAGGAGATGAGAGGAAGAAGAGAGGGAGGTTACAGTTTTTAATAAGCTCCCTATGCGTCCCCAGGCCCCCTCCCACATACTCACCTCTCCAACTTTGTTTTTTTTTTTAACATATTTTTTATTGTTGGTAGTATTATAGATATTTCCTATTCTCTCCTCCTTTACCCCTTGCCTCCTAGCCCCTACTTCCCCCCTCCCCCCAGGTCTTCACTACCCTATTGCCAATGTTCATGGGCTATGCATAGAAGTATCTAAGTTCTTTGGTTTATCCCACTTTGGATAATGGTAACCTCTTCCTTTCCTTGCTTCTTCATGCCTGGAGGTGGGGGGTAAGATCTCTCTGGCTTTCCTGGCCTAGGCCCTGCAGCCTCTTTGGTGGTTCTAGCCTCTTGCCCAGACATCTGTAAATTGTTCCTTTATTAAGCTCTCCTCTCTCATCCAGGAGCTCAGTGCCATCCATCTCCTGCCCAGATTCAGACCGATGCCCCTAGTAATATCATATTTGTGCTGGGGAGGAGTCATGAGTGTGTGCACCTGTTCTCGCCGCACCGCCCTTCATGACCACCCCTGAAAGAAAGCCTCTGAGAAGCTTGCTGCTTCCTCTTTTTGAACCCCAGTCAGGATAAACTCTATGGGAGAATTATTTTCATTGAGGACAATGAAAATAATTGGTTGTGTTTTGTTTCCCTGGGGTCAGGGTAAGAAACTGTATGGGAGCAAGGAGCTGCAACATGGTTGAAAGTAGGGTGAGTGCCCTCTGACATCTGGCATTTGCCTTCTGTCCTCCCCTCAGGGCCCCTCAAGAAGGAGGAAGTGCCCAGCTGGTATGGCTCGGTAGTTGAGTGTCGACGTATGAACCAGAAGGTCACGGTTCAATACCCAGTCAGAGCACATGCCCGGGTTGTGGGCTCAATCCCCAGTGTGGAGCCTGCAGAAGGCAGCCAATCAATGATTCTCTCTCATCATTAATGTTTCTATCTCTCCCTCTCCCTTCCTCTCTGAAATCAATAAAAATGTATTAAAAAACAAAAGGAGAAAGCCAAGAGAAGTCCTGCTCACAAATGTGCTTCTCCATAACTGTTTCAGCTTGTTAGTGCATTGGACCGTAGCCAGATAGGGGTCTTTTAGAGAAAAAGAAAGGACATACTGTGATGGCATTAAAGCTTCAGTACATGGTGAGCTGTGAAATCATAATTAGGAGTCTGCCTGCTTTTACTTTCCTTGCATTGAAAACTTCCACTGCTAAAGAATTTCCCACTTTCTACCTTGCATTTTATAGTGTGTGAACCCTTCCTAACTTCCCCACTGGAGTCTAAAGTCTTTGAAGACTAAAGCCTGTCCAAATAGGATGTTTATCATGTCAAAAACTTGTCTCATGCAAATGTAAAATGAATACATGTCAAAGGTTTATTTAATTAACCAGGGAACTAGGAAGATGCTGGTGCCAGTTCAGAGCACTTGAGGAACAGATATTTAAAAAATTAGTTGGGAAAATCATGAGAAAGTAAGTTTGTAAGCGGGAAACAAAACTGGTTAATGTCCTAATAGGGCTATAAGACAGTAAGCTTTGAGTTATTGCTTCCTTTCTTTCTAGTTTTATATAATTGACATATAACATCACATAAGTTTAAGGTGCACAACATAATGATTTAATATATGTATGTATTAGGAAGTGATCACTGCAATAGATTTAGTTAGCATCCAGCATCTCACATAGTTACAATTTTTTTCCTTTTGACAAGAACTTTTAATGAATTATTGTTTCAACTGGACAAAAGCATTTGTATTTCTATAGGATTAAAACTCTATAAGTGAGCATGTAACTTTTAGTCTGGGCCCTAATCAATCCTATATAATAAAAGCCTAATATGCAAATCGTCCAAACAGTGGAACGACGAGTCTCTATGACACACACTGACCACCAGGAGGCAGACGCTCAACACAGGAGCTGTCCCCTGGTGACCAGTGCACTCCCACAGGGGGAGCACCGCTCAGCCAGAAGCCCTGAGCCGGTCTCACAGCTGGTGAGCGCAGCAGAGGTGGCGGGAGCCTCTCTTGCCTCTGGGCAGTGCTAAGGATGTCTGACTGACAGCTAGGGGAGCGGGCCTAAGCTGTCACTCAGACAACCCCCAAGGGCTCCTGGACTGTGAGAGGGCACAGGCTGGGCTGAGGGACCTCCACCCCCACCCCGAGTGCATGAATTTCGTGCACTGGGCCTCTAGTAATAAATAATAAGTGAGTCAGGACAGCATGGCTCAATGGTTGAGCGTTGACCTATGAACTAGGAGGTCGCAGTTCAATTCCTGATCAGGGCACATGCCTGGGTTGTGGGCTCAACTCCCAGTGTGGGCCAGGAGGAGGCAGCCGATCAATGATTCTCTCTCATCATTGATATTTCTCTCTCTCTCTCTCTCTCTCTCTCTCTCTCTCTCTCTCTCTCTTACTCTCTGAAATCAATAAAAATATTTTTAAAATAATAATAATAATAAGTGAAAGAAAGGTACATGCGTTCTCTTAGAGAATTAAATAATCTTGGGCAGGTCTGCATACTGTGCCCCAGGATGAACTGATAAACTTGCCAACATCTTTTTGCATTATTTTCAAGTTTTGGAGAGTTTGTCTTAATAAGTTATGTGCTTTTGAACTGTCTCATTCCAGCAGACACCTGGCACAAAGCAGACACCCGTAAGTGTTTGCTGAGTGAACCCACAAGTAAAACAAGCACCCCAACCATGAATAAAGAAGGTTAGCCAAGCTCAGCCAAGGGCCCACAGTCCCATCGATGGGGCTGCCAGCTTTTCAAGCAGAGATCAAACAGTTTCCATGGAGAGAACAGAATAGCAGTCCAAATAGGAACAATCTGTACAGGCAGATGGGAAAGGGAACTGGTCCTGGTGGCTACAGCTTTCTCTTCACCTCAAGTCGTAGTTGGTCTATGATAGGTCTATAATTGTTTTATGGTGTCAGTAGGGGTTCCCTAATAAAGGAGCCTTACTAGTTTCTGGTGGCCCACAGGGCTGTACAGGTGCCTCATGAAAGTGTGAGGGAGAACTGTTAAAGCTCCACTCCGAATATTTGAAAAACTGTCAAGGAACTGTTAACAAAACAGCACATGTAAATGACAGAAATGGTGTGTGTTGAGGGAGTGGAGGTGGAGTTCAAACAGACTCTACCCAACTTGGAGTGGAAGGACAGGAGAAAGGAGAAGGTAGAATTCTGGTCATTGAAGACAGTAGTTACATTTCATGTATTTAGAACTATCAGGTTTTGTTTAATCTCCCCATCTTCACTTTGATGCTTTCAGCATTCAGGTGTTTTGTGTGTTTTTCATTATTGTTGGAAAATAATTTCTCCAGAACAATGTCTCTAGAGGGTTTTAATCCTAGGGTGTCAGAACTGGTGGATTGAGAGGTTTTCTGCAGTTCCCCTCCTTCCTCACCAGGCCCATTTTACAGGAGAAATAACAGGTCCTGCATCAGTTAGCTTTTGCTGTGAACAAACCATTAAGAATGTGTTAGCTTAAAACCACACACATTTATTGTTCCTTGTGATTCTATGGGTCAAGTGGGCGGGCCTTTCTAGTCTGGGTTGGCTCAGCTGGGGCTGGATGGCCTAGGATAGTCTAGGATGGTCTCCATGTGAGTGACTGGTCATTGGCTGGCTGGATGGCCTAGGACAGTCTAGGATGGTCTCCATGTGAGTGACTGGTCATTGGCTGGCTGGCTGGCCTGGGGCAGATTGTCCTTGTTTCAGATGTCTCTCATCACCCAGTAGACTAGCCCAGGCCTTTTCACACAGTAGTCTCAGGATTCCAAAGAGCAACAAAAACAGGCAAGCCCCAAAGAACAAGCACTTGTCTGTGCTTACAGTTGTCATTGACCAAGGTAAGTTACAAGGCCAAGTAGAAAGACAGTGTGAGAAGCACCTACCAAAGGCATGGACATTTAGAGAGAGAATTCATGGACACTTTTACAAACCAATCTAACACAGGTACAAAGGCGCAATAACTTGCCTAAGCTTACAAAACTGGGTAAGCATGACACTGGGACGGAGACCCAGGCCTCAGACCACCTGGCCCAGTCCCCCGCCACAATCCCATGAGCCCTTTTCCAGGATTCAGCTCACCTTAAAACCTATTTTAGAGGTGCTAGAACAGAGAGGTTTGTGGTAGGTTTCATGAGGGATCTTGATTTGAGATGGTGAGGGAAATCCATCTTCTTAGTTAAAATAATAACCTGGGCAAGGGTCCCCAGGGCCACCCCACCCCAGGTCAGCCTCTGAACTTTGCCATCCCATAGTCTTTTGCTTGCCTTCCTGGTTGTGCCTTCCAACAGAAGAACACCAACCTTGACCTAGGCCTTGGGTGCCCCCCATCCCATGTGGGGAGACACGGAATCTGTTAGCTTCAGGATCTATTAGATACAGAATCTGTCCTCGTCCTGTTCGACACACTCCCCTCTGATCAAGAGAGGACTTACATAGTTGAGCCATTTAGGCACGCTAACGATTTGGTGCCTCTTCAGACGGAGTGAGTCCTGGAAAACGGGTCCCAGGTAATTACCACTCTGTTTTCTTTGCCAGAGATGGAGAAAGCACAACTTGAAAAATCCTCAGTCATCCATCGTTCTGAAATATTTGCTCACAGTGTGATTTAGGAGGCTGAGCTCTACATGGCCGAGGAACAAGGACCAAGGCCCCCTGGTGGCCACCCTGTACTTTATAGCCCAGAGCGAGTTAGCTCTGCCCTCCAATTCAGATCCCCCTCACAGCAGACAAAGCCCTCCCTTAGCACACTCTTGAAGAGGGTTTGTCTCACACCCCAGGAGATCTATTAAAGTGTTCTTTCTAGGCAAGCCCACCATTTCCCCTGAGAAGAGTTCTGGAAAATACAATTTTTTTCATCCTCTTACATTTGCAAGGATGTCTTAGATGATGAGTACAGTTTTCTTTGGCCAGCTTGGCTTTCCACCCTTGTATTCTACTTACATGTTTTCTTAGACTTGAAAGACTAGTTCATGTTTCTTTTCTGTTCATTCTTTAGCCTCACGGGACATAAAGGAAATGGGTCCTGGAGACGGCCCCCTCTGATTTCTTTGCCAGCAGTGGAGAAGGCACAACTTGAAAAATCACCAATAATCCACACATTTTCAAGATCAAAGCTGTTTACAGAAGTATCCCAGGCGAGCCAGTGGGGTGTTGACTCCCATTTAGTCAGCCGGCCCCCAGAGCCTTCAGTTAAGAAAGAAGCACAGGGCTGGGCGGCCCACACTAGTGGCCCCGTCCCCTGTGAACCAGCTCCCTGCCCAGATGCAAGGAGTTGACCATTCTTCATTCCTTCTAAAGTGTCCACTGAGCTCATAAGCAGGGTCATTCCCAAGCCCTAAAATAAACATTCTTATGATACATTCTGCCACTCTAATGAGAGATTCCTCAGCTATTAGTCACAGAAGGCTCCCTGGCCAACCAAGACGCAAGCCTCCTGCATTCTTGACGCATGATGTGCCGGTGTCACCGGCTCCCAGAATTGGCTTCAGGTTCCCACAGCAAAGACTAAAGCACATTTCTGGCCATTTCTCCTTGGCCAGGAGTTTGCATGCCCATCCTTCCTATAAAATAGAGCCATTGATATTTGCTCAGTGAGTCCATCACACACAGGTAGAGAGAGCAGGAGGTGGCCAACCTTGCACCTGTGTATTTAAGAGTGCTTGGTTCTCCCCATGGCTCCTGCTTACTTCTTTGCAGAATGAGCCTCCACCACCCCCTACTGCCACTCCTACGTGACGGCCCTGAGCCCTCAGAACAAGTGTTCCCCCTGTGAAAGCAGATTTTATGGTCTGCAATTCATTTTGTTCTCTCTCCTGGTTGTCTCTTCCTAGGGGCGCTTGCTCCCCAATCATGTGTAAAGATAATCAGTGTGCCCTTTTATTCTTTTATCTCCCCAAACAGAGAAACGTTTGCTCTTCCCTTTGAAACACCACCAATGGCATTCTTGAACTTATTTTTATACATGTGGAAGTGTTCCAGACAAAAATCGATGCCCAGCACAGATAAAGCCCTGAGTGTTTATCGTGGGTAGAAGAAAACAGAGTGTTTTAATGTGGAAGGAGCACAGCCATATGCCTGGGTGCAGTATGGCTTCCTTTAATCTGGAAAAAGGAAACAAGCATTGTCGATAATAATATGCAGATGTCCAGCCCCAAATGAGGACATATTGCTAATTAGCTATATTGTTAGTATGTTTTAAGGAGAGAGGCTGCAGTGACGTTAATTATAATCTCTGTTGTTTGTTGTTCAAAGTCTATGAGACCAAAAGCATTGCTAATAATATCTTCTTTAATATCTTCAATAGAGGATTCCGGATTTTTTTTTTCTTTAGAATCCCACATAAAAGCCACATGAGGGGTAATGAGGCCTATAGCCTGAGTCTAATTAAAATAAAATCTAACTAGGCCTGTGGCCATCATTATCATCAACTAGTACTTATTGGGTGCCTCCTGAGCTTGGGGAATTGGAGGGTGTGGGGTTTGAGATTGCAGATATGGCCTGTTCTTTAGCCTCCAGAAGAAATCCGCCATCCCGTCTGCCTCCAAGAAGTCTGCCTGGTTGTGCTAATGTGGGAATACTTACCACAGCCGTTTTTTAAGAAGCACTAAAACTGTCCTAGGCGGCTACACTGTTGCTAGTCTGTGCCTCTTCTGGAGGTTCTGGAAGTGATCTGATCAGGCCTGTTTCACACACCAGCCTTTGGTTGCTGTTTGCAGAACAGGGCGAGTGGGTCTGCAGAATGAGACAATGATGCTTAATGCACTTTTCCCAAAGATGGATGTCATGGCCTCTTTCCCAACTTGATCTCACCCCTGGAGTTGATCACCCTAATTTGTCCTGTGGCTTGGTTCTCCAAGGACCCCCTCCCTCTCCCTCTGTCAGTGCCAAATGACTAGCTGGGAACACTGACCATTGCGACCGCTTTGACCTTGATGTGGCTGTGGTGCTCCACCTTGGTCACAAGGATAGCCAAAATGAGCAGCTTCGTGCAGTGGCTGGAGGCAGTGGTTGGGCATCCTTGGTCTTGGGCCAGTGGTGTCCTGGGGAGAAAGGACTTCAACAATAAAGCACCTGGGCTTGTCATCTTAAAAACTGTACTCAGTCTACAGATGACAGGTTTTCTCTTTTAGTTCAACTTGGCGGGGCTTTCCCCGGGGTATTTAGGGCCAGCTTTTGAGAGCGAAGGAGGGAAGAGATCCCAGCACGGACAGCTTCAACAAGCCTCCAATGACCCAGGAAATGCCACCAGGAAAGTGGTGGCTCATGGAAAAGTCACAACACACTATGATGGGAAGTTTTCAGATCAACAGCTGGTGGGTCGAGATGTCATGTTGGGCCTGGCATTTATATTCTTTAACTCAGTGATCTCTTACTAAGCAGTGACCTAGGTCCTACCACCCACTCCATTCCATCTTTGATATCCTTTGGGTCCTTGTACCAGGCCATGCCAGGACCTGGGGACTCTGCCCCCGCCGTATCCGTTCACACACAATATTCACTGGCCCACCCTCCTCCGCTCTGTTGTCTTCATCTTCTTCACTTTCACTCATCTTTTCAGGCTCAGTTCAAATAGTATTTCCTCGAGAAAACCTTCCTTTCTTTTTAATATCAATGTTCAAAGTAAGGAGTATTATCATTCCTACCTTGAATGGTGAAAATAGCTTTTCTATCTTTCTCTCTTTTGTGAGTAAGCTCAGGGGGTTTCATCAATTCAATGTGTGCTAGTCAACCACAAACCTTTTGTTTTGAGGCCCAAATTGTTTAATCTTTATGCAGTGGGGCCCCTTTAAGCTGGTTCCTGAGTTCTTTAAAGAGGACACTGTTAGTCACTGAAAGCTTCCTTCCCAATTAAGTATCACCTATACTTTCCACCCCAAGCTCTGGAATCAGCCATTTATTTTTCCAAGGAGCTCTGGTTCCTTTTAGCAAGGGCGAACTCCTTGAAATTTAATGATAGTATTTTAGGACAAATGAAAGGAAATATTACACTGCATAGTGAGTAATAGGTTTGAGTAGAGGCTGGAACAGTGAGAAGATTCTGAATGTGTATGGAGAAGGGTATAGATGGCCGAGCTGGCATAGGGTATTAGGGACGTTAGCAGCAGAGCTGAGCATCCGTAGCCTGGCTACCATGGTGAAGTTCACCGTGATTCACTGACTGCCCTGTGAGTACCTCATCATCTGGTGATTGTGTCCCATTGCCAACAGCACAGACCTCCACCTTGAGTCACTTAGTTAAACAGGGCTTCTCCCTTTTTTATTGATAATCAAATTAGAGTTAGAGTCACAATAAGAAACTGGTACTGGTGCTATAACATTGTCAAGGTTAACATCAGTGTTGATGATAGGGGTAAAAGAAGTTCAGAGATCACCATTCCACGACTGGTATGATGATGACTCTACAATGCCCTCAGGGACCCAGGCCCCTCCATCTTTCCCTTCAGACTTCATCCTCATTCCATTCGAGCATTTATATCCACATTTCAAGCAGGAGAAGGTGGAAGAGAGAAAGGTAAAAGACAAACTGATTCTGCCTCCAATTAGCAGTACCATCCAGCACCTTCCACTTACATCTCATTGGGCAGGATTGTGTCACATCGTCATCCCTGGCTGCATTGGATGCTGGGAACTATAGTTTCAACCAACACTGTGTCACCTACACAAACACTGAGTGAGAATGGGAGGAATGCATATTGGGTAGGCAATCGCAATGTCTGCCACAATACTGCCATCCAAGGCAACATACATGAGCATGAAGCCTATGTTATTATTAGTTTATTCCTATTTTAGATAAGAATAAGCTGTAAAATAATGCACAGAGATGGGGAGCATCAGCGGTGGCTGGATAATTTGGCCACTGTGCATCAACGACCTCATCACTTGAACAGTGTCTTTGTAGAAACCATATAATGGCCTCAGTTCTTCTGTTTCTCTTTTTATTGGCAGTCACAGCTCTCAAATTAGAGTTGCAGAGAGAACACTGCTACTGGAGCCATAGCACTGTCACAGATTAAAGGTCAAGCCAAAGACACATTGTGGGTAAAGAAATATGTTCCTAAACTAAGCAAACCTCCCTCATGTCACTTGAATTTAGGCGAAATGAATCCTGCAGCACTTTGGGAAGAGCGGTGGCATTTTTTTTCTTTGCTTCTTAGACTTTCCTAAGCTATTGTCTTCAAGAAAGGATGTTTGCCTTCCTGAGTAAAGCACAACTATTTAAATCTTTACTTTGAGATACACACTTCCTGAGGATCTTCACTCTGATAGTATCATTTAAGTGGAACACCCAGTGAGTGAGCTTGGTGAGAGATGAGTGCTGCCCATCAGGGAAGACCTCCACTGGGACCTCTGGAAGAAAAATGTGCAGTGTGTCCTTAAGAAAGGATGAAAAGCCCTAGCCAGTTTGGCTCAGTGGATAGAGTGTCAGCCCTCGGACTGAAGGCTCCTGGGTTCCATTCTGGCCATGGGCATGTACCACGGTTGCAAGCCCCATCCCCAGCCCTGGTGGGGAATGTGCCGGAGGCAACCAATTGATGTGTCTCTCTCACATAGATGTTTCTCTCTCTGTCTTTCCCTTTCCCTCACCACGCTCCCTAAAAATCAATGGGAAAACATCCTCTAGAAAGGCTGAAAGACCTCTCCCTGCATTATTGGTAGATCCAGTCTCTCATCTCCCAGCCCAGATTTAAAATCTATACCATCAAAATAAAGGCTACTCCAGAATCTTGTTATTGATTGAATAAAGTTGAGTTTCATGTTATGTGAGCCATGCTAAGGTACCTTCCCCATCCTAGGAATTCCAGTTTCTGAAGAGTCTGGGGTCATGCAGTTGCAGGAAACCAGGCTTTCTAGATAAATATGTTTTGGTAGAGATGCAAGAGTAATTCAATAGTCAGAGAATGTGATTAGCATTTCTTATTACTTCCCATCTGCCAAATCCTTTATAAATACTGAGCTTAGGGTGGGGGAGGGCGGGCAGGGAGAGGGGAGGATTGGAGAAAGATGGAGAAAGGCCACAATTGCATGCCTAACTCAAGCCAAAACATACTTTAGCTCCAGTCTCTTCCCGGCAGAGGCGCTTGTGGCCTGAATTGTCCAGCCAATCGCCTAACTCTCTATTTGTCTTTTCATGTGTAGATACAGCCCACCCTGAGTTATCTTGCCCATCCTGCTGGGAGGGTGCAGGACTCTCCATATAATCTGCTCTGTTTTACATGGGGGATCATTGAGCCACAGAGACGTTGAAGGGTTTTCTTGGTCCATGGCTGAGCCAGGATCACTCTGTGGTGGAGTATTGCGTACCAGGAAAAATTCCAGAGCCAGATCAAGGAACCAATCAGATGCGATTCTTGTTTTATCAGCTATCTAAGCAAAATGCCAAATAGCAGCAAAAATACATTTCTTATCTCTTCTTCTAAAGTATGTTCAGTAGGAGAAAGAGTACTTCATCACAGGGAAAAAGAAAGAGAGCTTCATTTTTAACCCAATGAAGGAGCAACTCCGAGTTGCTGCAGTGCAGTTAAGGCTAGGTTTGCCGGGGATCCCCCAAGCAACTGGCAAGCAAATCTTGGCCCCCTTCTGAGACTTGCATTCCCAAAGCCTGCGCAAGAAATTTTCCTTGAGAATCCACTGTCCTCACTAACACTGTTGGGGAGTTTTAGGGTTAGGGAAAAGCAAGGTAACAATCACATTTAGTTATCTCTCATTGGACTGTGATAGTTATTATGTTGAGGAAAGACATGTAGTGTGTGTTCTCTCTCTCTCTCTCTCTCTCTCTCTCTCTCTCTCTCTCTCTCTCTCTCTCTCTCTCATCTTTCTCTCAAGCCAGGGCAACTCCCTCTACAAGGATGTGCCAGGAGACAAAAACTATGGCAGAAAGGTTGCTGAAAAGGTTAACCAAGACACTGCCCCCACCCACATCTCCTGGGCAGAAGGAGAGGGCAAGCAAAAACATGCTGAGAGCATTCAGCAAACCCTCTGCAACTTCATGTTTTAAAGAGGAGACCGCAGACATGCTGTCTATCCCAATCCTCTTCTTGGCCTCTTGAAACATCCACAAAGCTGGTTTCTGTACCAGCGAGTTTATTCCTCAGTCGCATTTCTGTTGGAGATACAGAACAATCCCTTCCATCACGTTTGCTCTCTAAGAAGATATTTATCTGCTGCATGAGTTTCATCCTCAGTCCATGCTTGACCTTGGGGACTCAGTGTCAGGAGTGTTTTGATACCACACATAACCCTTTGGCTGGGTCAGAAGCACTGTGGTGGGGGCGGGGAGTGCGTGTGGAGACAGTGTGCTGGAATATACGCTCCAAACCCCAAAACATGCCCAAGAATAACAAGGACATTAACCACGGACCCAAGGGTTGGTGAAATTCTATCTTCACATCTCCCTCCACCAGTAAACATGAACATGCCATCCCCGAAGGGATGGAGGGAGCCTCCAACACAAGGTCCAGAGAGAATGCGAGGAGAAGGGCTGGTTTGGGAAAGAAGTCCAGCAATTTCTACACTTCAGTCACTGGAAAAATTTCCCCCAAGTGACAACTAAATAGAGACATTTTTCACTAGCTGGGGAAAACAACAGGCTTGCACTTTTCAGAAAAAAAGACATTAAAATTTTAGAATGCCATTTTGCCACTTTTTTTTCAGCCTCCCCCATCTCTTCATCTTCATCTCATGCTGTTCTCCCCTCCTTCGCTCCATACCAGCCTCACTGGCCTGCTTTCTGTCCTTCAAATGAGCCACGTTTATCCCCACCTCAGGACTGTCTTGCTTGTTATTCCTTCTACTAGAAGGTCCTCCACCCAGATCTTTGCAGGATGCCTTCTTCTCTTGTTCAAGTCTCATGCCAGATGTCACCTTCTCAGACACATCCCCTAGCTACCTAACAGTGTCCCCAGCTGCTCTCTATCATTTTCTTCTTTCTTTTCTTCTTAGCAGTCACCACTCTCTGAACTGATTTTATTGATTTCTCCATATATTTATTGTTTATATCTTTCAACTAGATGTACACTCCAAGAGAATAGGGCCCATGTCTGCCTTGTTTATGGTTGTATCTCCTGTGCCTAGCATGTGGTTGGCATTTGTTGATTGGATGGATGGAAGGGAGGAAGGAAGGAGGAAGGAAGGAAGGAAGGAAGGAAGGAAGGAAGGAAGGAAGGAAGGAAGGAAGAAGAGATGAGTGAATGGATGAATGCATATAATCAATGATTTGGCTCAAGTATTTTATTCAGTTTGGTCAAATCTTTTGCTCCATGACCCACACCAAAGAAACAAACTCTGGACTATAGGATGATAACTCAAGCCGCAGTGGTTAATCAGTTGAAGCTGTGAAAGGAAGCCATAATTTGACTTCAATTCTAAATGAGCACCTACTGTCCTTCAAAATAGTACTTTTGTGTTGATGTGCTTGATGTTGAATACATAACCCGTAACTCATTTACCTTCAGAAAATTGCCAAGAAGCAGGCTGGAAGAAATTGCCCGATGATTTATAACTCAATTATTGAAGATGGAGAAATTAAACCACAGGGGAATGAAAATGAGTTGGGAATACCATCCTGGCTTCATTCCAGCCACTGCAATTGTTCCCGAATTTAATAGACTGTTAAGGGTGATGTTTTAAAATCGTACCCTATTTATTCGTTCATTTTCTTGTTTGTTTTAGAATAACCTCAATTTGGAAAGTGACTCTACATCAGAAAGCAGCTTTCCTTTCTCCAAAGAAGCACCCGGGGAGCATCTGGACCACCAGGCGGCACACCAGCCGCTCTCTAGACAAAGATTCCAGCCGGAGGCTGGGCACCCTTCATTGCAGAGAGATGGTCCAAGATCTTTCCTCCTTGATCTACCAAACTTTCCAGATCTTTCCAAAGCTGATATCAATGGGCAGAATCCAAATATCCAGGTAAGGCTCAGCAGCTGAAAAGTGCAAGAAAATGGAACAGTCCAACTCTTTGTTGCCTGACCTGATTTCAAAGCAACCCCTGCCTTTCCTCACTTTTCTTGTTAACCCCTTAATGACTCCTGCTTATGATCATGTTATCTCTGTAAGAATAGTCGTGTATTTCGTCTACGTAACACCCTTGATTGTGAGATACACCATTATTTGATAAACCCCTAAAAAAAAGAAAACATTGCTTATTAAATTATGACAAACCGATGATTATAAGATACAGTCTTATATCAGAGGCATTAAAATGTAAAAACCACACAAAATAATATGCCCTGACATTGAAGAAATATGGTAGCTGTGGAAAGGGCCAATCCAGCATGTGAGTAAATGAGGCAAATCATCGCATGATTTCACAGGTGCCCAGGCAGGCCCTCTCCCTCACATGCCTCTCTAGCTTGCGTTGGACACCAGAAATGCCTTCAGGAGGTGACAACACTGCAGTGGCTCCAAAGTGTAAATGGCCGATAAAGAATTTTTTGATAAGAAGGGAGGTGAGAACAGACATTCCTAAGAGAGATGAACGCACACCACCAAGGTGGAATGGGGTGGAGCTGAGGGAAATAGGAGGCTATTCAAAGGGGTGCCTGGGGTTGAAAAAGATACTATTCACCGCCACCAAAATAGCACCATAGACTACCAAGCAGATGTTGATCCGAATGGACTCTCCCAACACCCTGATGAAGCACATGTCACTTTTTCAAAACTGTCAGCCAGGCAGTCAGGCCTCAGGAAGTTACTCTGGTGTGCCCAAGGTCACGCGGCTCGTAAACGGTAGTTGGGGGCTCAAATCCAGTCTCTCCGGCTCTCGGGAATACTCACCCCACCAATTTGTGTTTCAGGGACGAGCTTCTACGTTTCCATTCTGCTTGGATCTCCCTCTGTTTCTCCCAGAGGTGGTCCCATGAGAGCTGAGAGAGGTGCTTTCTCCTGGGCAACCTGGGCCCGTGCAGCTCCCATTCTCTTCTCTCTTGCCTTCTTCCCTACTCTTCAGCTTTGCTCTTAATTCTTTCTATTTGGGGAGGGACAGCTTTTCCTGATTTTTCCTCTCTGCCTGAGTTTACATGGCAGAAGCTTCCTGAACCTGACCCCAGAGGAATTGGTTCTTAATTAAGTTAATCGTCTCTCTCCCTCAAGACGGACCCTCTCTCCATGACACCATTTTAGATCAGGTTTCCTTGATCAGAGTTGCTTTGCTTATAACACCAGTGTCCTGGTGACTACCCAATACCCCTGGGATTACACCTCAATTAGAATACGTAGGCCAACCCCTAGTGCATTAAAAACGCTGGGTTAGGTTCTGAGAAATTAAGAAATGTAAGGCCTTTTTCCTCCAGGAGATGACATAGGTGTGAAAATCCCAGCTACCACCAAAGACTGTGTGGGAGATAAGGGATCATGGAGACAGAGGGGAAAATCGCTATGTTCCATGGTGCACAGACTGAATAGATGGGCAGATGTAGGGCAGGGCAGTCAGGGTTGATGGTACAGAGGTAGACAATGGTTTGGAGGTCGCTCTTTGACAACCCGTGCACAGAAATCGCTGCATGCCCCAATTAATATGTCTGATGAGTCTTGCATTGTGCTCATTGATTAATTGGAAAAGCAGGCCTTTTGCTCCACTGCCCTCTCTCCAGGAACTGGCCACTTGGCTCTCTGCTAAAAAACAATGGATCCACTTGGGGGAGGTGCAGATTGGGGGAAAAAAGAAAAAGCCCAGACATCTCCTTATTGTTGCTCAACATCACTTTCCATCATGCATTTATCCACAGGGAGTGATTTTTCCTTGTTCATAGATTTTATGGGACCAGACTGCCCTTACCCCCAAGGTGCTTAGGCCATGCCTGGAACAACTTTAGACCTTCTATGGCTCACAATTTTTCTCCAGAGGCGGGACATGTCACTGTGGATCTTATTGCTAAGGACTGAGCTATGAGTGTAATAGAGTTTAAAACGGCTAATGTAAAGTTATGAGAATATGCCTGGATGCAGGGGAACACCAGGCCTTAGGAATGCTTCCCCTCACAGACATGTTTCTAAGTACTTGGGCTTCCCCTAAGAACCAAACTTCTCAGGATCCTCTTTCTCTCTCCCAGATAAATTCACCCATCAGGAAATCCCCATATTCCATAGACCGCACAGGGACTCTTTTAAAAATATTACCTAAATGTTAGGGAAGAACAGTGGTGTAAAGGCAGTGGGGATCCATGGAGCTGGGAAACCCACATGACTTTTCCAAAGAGAAGAAAAAGGCGACTGCGCAGTGCTGAGCCCCCTGCAGCTCACACGGCAGAGCTGTGCGTGAGCTCCAGAGAGCAGTCCAGGTTGCTATTCATTTTGACCATCTTAAGCTGTGTTGTTTAGCCGGATGGGAGGTAAAGAATTCTTCAGAATGGTTTCGCCTGGCTTCCTGAGGACCGAGGGGGCTGCTGGAGCTCCCAGGTAGGGAGAAAACCAGAGAGACGAGGAAGCAGAGAATTGAGTGGATGACGAATTATGAGGAGGCCACACCTGGTTCCCTCTGGCAAAGGCTTCTGGACTTTTAGCAAATGCAGCTTCCCCACGTGCTGTCACAAAGCTGTGGCTGCAGAGATAGTACAAGCGGAAATTACTTACCCTCCTCCCCTCTGAGACCCCCAGCCACCTGTTCATATAGACTTAGAACCGGTGAAACGTAACAATCGGTGCTTTGTTCTCACTCTGTCTTACCCCCTCCATCATCCCCCTCCCCCAGCCCCGGAGCAAGAAATTTACCTCCAGGTGCTGCTTCTGAGAGAAATGCTTTGGAGCACAGGGTAGGAAGAGGAACAGGGCCATGCCCAGGAGGTCCCAGACTTTCGAGTTACCCTTTGAACAGCAAAACTCACCATGGCCCCTAAGAACATAGGTTCCCCATAGCTCCAATATCAGGGTTGTTGGCAGAATGGCTTAAAAAATTAAGAAAACTCCAACCCAGATACCATGAAAGTAAAAAAAAATCCCAAAAGAGTAGGCCAACACCATCTTTTTGCCCACTGTCCAGTTGGGGGAGTGCCTGTCTCTTTGCACAATCCCTGCTTCTGTTAACCTTCCACAGGAAGTGCAGAGGGTGGGGTGGCCTGTGTTTTATTGATCAAATGGCCTGTTGGCCCTAGAGCAGTGGTTCTCAACCTGTGGGTCACGACCCCTTTGGGGGTCGAATGACCCTTTCACAGGGGTCACCTAAGACCATCGGAAAACACATATATAATTACATATTGTTTTTGTGATTAATCACTATGCTTTAATTATGTTCAATTTGTAACAATGAAATTGGGGGTCACCCAACATGAGGAACTGTATTAAAGGGTCGCGGCATTAGGAAGGTTGAGAACCACTGCCCTAGAGAAAAGAAAATCGAGCTGCGTTTCTGGCCTCCTCTTTCTAGACCACAAAAGGTTAATGTCCGTCACTCAGAAAGATGGTCAAAGAACGAAGCAGCTGCTACCCGTGGGAGCCCCTGCCCTAGGTCTGCGTGTAAGTGTGTGTGAATGCACATACACAGGGGTGGGCACGCGCATGTGTGCGCACACACACACACACACACAGGCACAGTGCTGGCCCCATGCACCACTGCCCTTGAGTAAACCAATTCCCTGGTGGTCTTTTAAAAGATGAGGTACTTCCTAAAAGGGGGTGATGGTTTCCGCGTTGGCAGCTCTCGCTCCTTCCTGCAAGCACTCCTCTTTTGTTGAAATCCACTGGTTTGACACAGGCTGATTCAGCCAAGCAGACAGCCCTGCTGGTCACCGTGGTCCCCTGAAAGCATTTTCTCTCCCTGGGGAGTGGAGTGAAGACAGGTGAAGGCCGCTTCAGTGGGTTGGCCTCCGCTGCCAGGGCCCTGGGCCTGTCTCCCCCTTCCTCTGGCAAACTGCCCTTCACCCCCACCTATTTATGTCTGACTTGGAGCCGGGTAGCTGAACAGGAATTCGATACCCCTCTCTCTGAACCACCCCCAACCCCTCCAGTGTCTGGAAGCATTTCCCACGCCCCAGGGCTGGGGGCCACTGTCCCTCCGGCCAAACAGCCCACACCTTTCCAAAGTGACAATGCTGAGTCCAGGCAAAGGCCACATCCCTCTTGGGCCTCTTGACTTTTAGGAAGGGAAATCCTTTTAAAAGCCCTGCTTTGTAGAGCTTTTTCAAACGCCCCTAAGCCAGGTGGCCTCCATTCCAAGTGGGCCTGGCTCTCCGTTGTAAAAGACTGGCTTCAGGCTGTGGAAATGAGTGAGGGGAAAAAACAACCATGTGCAAAATAGAAAGAAATAGCCTCAAACTCCTGAACCCAATCTCCATATTAAATTTGAAACAATACTAGAGGTAGGGTTTTGTTTAAAAAATAAATCAGTCAGGAAAGAAAAGAGATCCCCCAGGACAAGTTACACTTGAACTTTCATATCCTTGGCTGGGCTTCGGTCTGTAGCTGATGGTCAGATAGCAAAGACAAAAATCTCTAAAATAAACTCATTATTAGGCTTACTGCATCAGTTCATTACCACGGTAGCTAGTCACAACCAACTATTTCTCTTTTTTGGATCGAGCTGAGATTGGTATTCATTTCAACCAATATATTTATTTCTTTTCTTCCATTGAGAGAGACTTAAAAATAGTCATCTAAAGGCCTATTTTTTCTTGCACAGATGTATTTACATGGCCATGGGCCTCTTGAGGGCCACAAGATACAATCAAATGAGTTGGCCAGGGCTCTCACTGTTGTATGGGCTTCTACTTCTGATTTCAGTTCCTCCTTTTTTCTCTAATATACTCTTGGAATGACAGGTTTGGCTGAGTAACAATCAAAGAAATTTCTGTGCCCAAGACATGGGCCCTTACACCCATGGGGACAAGCCTATATTGTTCAACTCCTCATTGACCTCTGTGGTTTCATGCAGGTTACTCCACCTCTATATGCCTCAGTTTCCTTGCCTGTAAAAATCAAAATGATAATACCACCTGTGATATATATATATATATATATATATATATATATATATATATATACATTGTCAAGGAAGGAGGGTATGTAATCTGGGCCCTAATCCTTTGCTGGAGACTATCTTACTGTCCCTGGATGCTCTGTGTTCCTGTGGAATCAATTCACCTCTCAGGGAACTACCGACTCATGCCCGCCTAGTCACCAAGCTCACAAGGCTTACAGGACCATCGAGCTAGAAGATTCTCTCTTGTTCAGGTGGTCAAGTCTTTTGTATTTTGTAGTTTATTATCAGTTAGACTGAAACTTGTGTTAGTTTCCCTAAGAAAGTGCTTTGAGGAGAAAGTATAATAAATGTTCTTAATAAATGTTTTAACTATCCAAAGGAAGAAAGCAACTGGTAGTGTTGCCTAGGATCCTCACATCTGGATTTTGGACAGAATTCCCCAAATTGGCAGTGACATAGAGCTCTGTTTCTTGAAGCTGATGAGACTCAGCCAGAAGTTGGGCTTGGATATTTTGAAAGAGTTTTCTTTCTTTTATTGTCTTGGTTCATGGTGTGGAAAAGTCCAGAAAAAACAAATGTACTTATATACTTCAATTGTGTGCATCAAGGAAGAGAAAGGACGGTAAGAGCTCGAGTCTTTATCAGCTTGGAAATCTGCTGTGCTCACTCCCACACCTTAAGCTCATCACATCGATTATTGTTCAAGACATTTTTATAAAAGGACTCTTTGATGCCAAAGAACATGTAAGTAGAATGAGAGCAACAGGAAACATAAAACTAATCCCCATCATTCGAGAAATCATTGATCATGCTCATTAAGTCTTTTTAATTGTATGCCTATGAAATTTCAGGTTCAAGATTAGATTTCTTCTTTTGATATCAGTATGAGGTTTCCACATTAACTGCAGGGAAGGGCAGATCCTAAGGTTTGTGTGGGGGTTTTTTGTTTGTTTTTTTGTTGTTAATTCAGTTGAGGCAGTGGCTAGAAATTAAAGGGGAAAAAGAAACCTCTAAACTGTTGCGATTTAGTCATCGATATAGTTTTTGGAGTAAATTTGTATTTTGCTACTCATTGCCTGGCCAGGCAACAAATCTATTTTGTTTGGATCTGAGTACCAGTTTGGAAGAAAAAGAATTATATTGACGGTAATAGCTTAAAACATGAAATTGTTTTTATTCCCAGCTTGGAGAAATTGCAGGGCACGTTTTGTTTAGGCAATCCCTTTGACTCCAGTCTGAATACAAATGGAATACCAAAACCATTGGGCATGTTCCCCCTTATCTTCTACCCAGAGACTGATTTCATTACCATAATTGCAGGCTTGCCTGGCTCTTGGCAGCTTCTCCCCTCCAAGACCCTTAACAGCCATGCAGACGATTGTTGAGGTTCAGTTGTTCTGTCTGCAGGCTGAGGGGGATGGGACTGCAGAGGAGAAAGGGTATGTCTCCAAGGCTCAGTAGCCTGTCACTCCCCAGCTGTGCACGCCTCCTGCACTTGTCCTTCCGGGGTTGTGTGTGGGTCCCAGTCACTGTCATTCCCCAGCAGCCATCCATTCTAGCAAACAGCAATGATACAAGACATACAATGCATTCATTTTCTTCTCTCTTTTTTTCTTTTTGGGTGATTACTAAAAATTTCATCATTCTTTATACACTAGAGGCCCGATGCACAAAATTCGTGCAGGAGTAGGCCTTCCTTCCCCCAGCTGCCAGCACCAGCTTTCCTCTGGCACCAGGAACCTGGGCTTCCCTCCAGCCACCTGCAGGCACCCGGGACCCGGGCTTCCCTCACAACCCCAGCTTTGTCCAGAAGGCTGGAAGAACGTCCAGAAGAATGTTGGTCTAATTAGCATATTATGCTTTTATTGTGATAGATATGCAAAGACTGGGGTAATGGTGGTAGCATGGAATAAATCGAATGGTGTGCTTCTAGGCATTCCACACCAGAGGAAAGATACACTTGACCTGCCGCAGCCCAAGTATACTCTGGTATTGAAGGCCACACTCTTGATCTTGTGTTTGGACCACACAAGGCCACAGCCCAGGCTCACCATCAGCTGGGCAACTTCCTTTGAATGGTAAAGGGAGCAGAATGCAAAATTTCCCATTCCTAACACAAAAGGAAGAGGCTGTTTGTCTCAGGATGGGCACACCCTGGTGCAATTTGGCAGAGCATACCAGCAACTCTCTCAAACGTCTGGTTAGGGCAAAACTAGAAATCCATCTGCCCAGTACATCTTGCGCTGATTACTTGGAGCACGTGTTTCTGATTCATTTGCACATAACTCATCCAGGGGGTGTTGCAAGAGCTATGTGATGGCCAAAGGAACCCGATGAGTTTTTATTATATTTTTGAAACAAGTTTCTCTACGTTGATTGTCTCTCAGAGCCAAAGAAGCTGCATTCTTCCAGCCCTGTGACTTCCAAATGAGGCTCAGTAAATTAGAGAGCAAGTTCTAACCTTGGCTCTGGGACTATCTGTTTTGAACCTGAGGGTTGGTTGAAGGGTGTATGTGCTGGGTCTGGACCTCAGGACAAGTGAAAATCCCAGCTGTGAAAGCCTGGACATTGAGGACCTTGTGTTCACATCTCTACACAACCTGTGGCATCCAGCATCACCCGCATCTGTGGTCTCTTTGCTCCCTTGGTTGCATGAGGGGACAATACCTCTGTTCCTTACTTGTTGAGAGGGGCAGTGTAGCAAAGTTGGGGTAAGAGTGTGGGCTCCTGAGCTACACTAGTCATTTCTGCCAGATACTAGCTGTGTGACTTAGGCAAGTTGTTAACTTCTCTGTGTGCTAGTTTTCTCTGTCTATAAAAAGCTATACATTGCTGTCTGACAACCACCCCAAAACTCAGTAGCTTGAAGCAGTAACCATCGGATTGCTCATGGTCCCTATGGTTTATGAATTGGAGCAGGGCTCAACCGGCAGAGCTCATCTCTGTATCACATGATATCAGATGGGATGACCCAACTGGGCTGCAGGATCCAAGATGGCCCCACTCATACGACTTGGACCATGGAGCTGGCCAGTGGCTGAGGAGCCTCAGTTCTCGTCTCTGCGGCCTCTCTCTTCATGTGGTCTCTATGTGAACAGTGGTCTAGGCTGGGCTTCCTTACCTAATGGTAGGAACATTCCAAGAGAATGAAAATGGAAGCTGCAAGACCTCATGAGATTTGTCTCATTGTAACTCCTCTCAGAGTCTACTGGTCAAAGTGTGTCACAAGGCCAGCCCAGATAGAAAGGGAGAGGAAGTCAACTGCACCTCTTGATGTGAGGGGTAGCACCCACATACAAGGATGGGAGGGATTATCTGGACCATCTTTGCAGATCATCAATTATAGGGGCCAATCAACCAAACTTATAAGGTCATTATGAGGATTAACTAAGTTAATATATGGCAGAGCACTTGGAACCATACCTGGTACAGAGATAGTACTCAATAAGTGTTCAGTTTTATTATAATTATTCTTGAGGCACTTCAGGAACATGTATAATACATGTTTACTCCTTGAATTAGAGACTTCCCAGCAATGTAATCTTCAGTAGACCAGTGACCCTAGTGATGAATTGTCTCCTTCCACCCAAGGCCCATGTACTTCATTCTCTGTAATCGTGGGGTTCACTTGGGCCATCCCTGGATGTTTGCCATTCTGTATCACCATGCAGTCTCTGCTATCCTTCATGAGGGACACATCCATCATTTGCCTCTGGTATCCCAGACTTTCTTTCAAGGGTCACCCAGCTTGGAGGCTATCGACTCCTCATTGACCCTGGCCTGTTCTGAATTCTTCAGGTCACCATAGAGGTGGTGGACGGTCCTGACTCTGAAGCAGATAAAGATCAGCATCCGGAGAATAAACCCAGCTGGTCAGTCCCATCCCCTGACTGGTGGGCCTGGTGGCAGAGGTCCTTGTCCTTGTCGAGGGCCAACAGCGGGGACCAGGACTACAAGTACGACAGTACCTCAGATGACAGCAACTTCCTCAACCCTCCCCGGGGGTGGGACCGTCCGGCCCCAGGCCACCGGACTTTTGAAACCAAAGAGCAACCAGAATATGGTGAGTTTACCACCCAGTAATATAAAATTGGTGGGGAGAATAAATGAGGATGATGAGGAAATGGAGCCAAGCAAAACCCAGTTTACAGTATGTGGCTTTTGGTCTTCTATGAGGCATACCTCATAAAGACTCTATTCCACAGAAGCCCCAAGGAGGCACCAGCAGCCACATTTTTCTGGAAAGACTATAATTTTAAAATCACACCAATTATCCTAGGAGAGAAGTTTTTTTTTTCAGTCAGGGGTCTTTGAGGTTCTTCCTTTTTTCCAAAAAAAAAAAAAAATAGTTTTTGTTTATGAAAAGGAAGAAATCAGCAGATCAGTTTTCTTGTATATTTTACTGTAAAAATGCATATGGAAAATTAATTTGGTAAAAGAAATGTATCGGCTGCTTCTTTTGACAAGGCCACTGTGTTATGTTTGACATTGGCAATAGTGTGGCCCTTGAGAATCCACATGAACATATGCTTCAAGAGTTGTCCAAATGAGACCTCCCCACCAATAAATTTTAAGACCCCAAGTAGGGACTTCTACTGTCTCATGTTTTAGAGTAAGGTGAAGTAACATAACTTTCAAATTCAGTAATTTAAATAATAGAAGTTCATTTTTAATTTGAAATGGGAGACAGGGTAAGGGGAACTCAACTCCACTCAGTCATTCAAGAACCCAGGCTCCTTCCATCTTGGCACTCCTCCAACTGTTAGGGCCTGAGAGTTATCCAATGGATGCTCTATATCCAGCTCAGCCAAGGGGGAAAATGCAGCCTGAAAAATGTACACATGCTATTAACCCCCTCAGCTTGGAGATAACACACATCACATCTGCTTAAATTTTATTGGCATGACCTGATGATTTGGCCCCACATAGCTGCAAGGGAGGCTGGAAAATGTATTCTGTGTGTCCAATAAGAAGAAGCAGCCTTTGTGAGAGATCAGAGAGTGTGCCATTTGCTATAGAATATTTGCAGTCTTATAAATGCATCCATCATTGGGATATTCTGTGGCTTTACCATCAGCAGACATAGGTGCAAGCACTGTCATGAACTCTCACCCTTACACCTATGTTTCAGCAGAAAGACCAGTTGTATGATGGAGAGTTATTTCTCCCCACTAAGCAACTTCCAAAACAGCAAGATAATTTTTTTTCCAGCTGCATCATTTAGTTGTTCAACAGATATTTATTTATTTATTTATTTATTTATTTATTTATTTATTTCCTCACCTGAACATATGTTTCTATTGATTTGAGAGAGCGAGAGAAACATCAATGTGAGAGAGAAACTGATTGGTTGTCTCCCACACATACCCTGACTGGGGATCAAACCTACAACTTAGATATGTGCCCTGACCAGAAATTGAACCTGCAACCTTTTGGTGTATGAGACAATGCTCTAATCAACTGAACCACCAGGTCAGGGCTCAACAGACATCTATTAAGAGCATATCTTGCAACCAGTATTATGTTAGGTGCTGGGAATAAAAAAAAATGAGTAAGACACAGTCCTTCCCTACAGTGGTCCTCACCTATCTGTGGACAAGGGGAGAAAAATTAACTAATAAAGCAAAATAGTGCCATTGTGGAAATACACATCAAATGCGAGGGGAGCTGAAAGAGAGCTCCCAAACCCCTTCCAGCCAGGAGACTTGTGAAAACTTCTGCATTCCCAGAGGAAGTCCAATTTATCTACTTCCCAGGAAGAAGGACTCAGAATAGTAGCCAACATACATATAGCATTTAACATGCACCAATCCTTCTTCATGGCATCTAACATGCAGCGCTCGTTTAATCAGCTCTCTGAGCCAGGTGCCCCATTTTACCGATGGGGAACCTGAAGCCTGAGAAATTAAGAAACTTGACCTCAAGGATTTATCTCAGTCAGTTGGTCCAAAGTCTGTCCTCTTAATCACTATCTTATTCTGCCTCTCTTGTGCCGGGGTGGGAAGGAAACACATCCTTTAGGAGAGGGGAGTGGATCTGGAAATGGTCACTTGGACGGGAAGATAGGAATAAAAGATTGGAACAGTGCTACTGAACAGAGAAACAAAGCACACAGGATCCTGGGTGCTAGCCTGACATTGCACAGCTCTGTGGCTAAACCTGTTTGCCCAGCCCACACAGAATATTTTTTCTACGAGTGGGGCTTAGACCCTCGGCATCAGAATCCCTTGGTTGCATGTTTTAAAATGCCAATCCTAGCCCCAACCCCATCCTTCTATCCTAATGGTCCTCTAAGTGTGGTCCCTAAACTGGCAGCATCAGCACCATCTAGAACCAGGATAAAAATGCAGATGTTCAGTTTCCTGGTCCCTGGGCCGCCTGAATCTGATATTCTGGGTGTGGATCCCCAAAATCTATGTTTGAATGAACTTTCCAGGGGCCTCTGGAACACTGAGTGTTTGAAATCAACAGTTCTCAGTTGCTCATTATGCTCACCTGGGGAATTGTTTGGAACCCTGGTGCCCAGATTTCTGGAGATGGGGCCCAGACATCTGTGTTTTTTAAAGCTCCATGAGTGACTTTGATGTGCAGCTCAGGTTGAGGGCCACTGCCGACCTTCTACTAAACCAGAACGTCCAACAGCGAGACCTAGGCTCAGTCTGTCTTTGTCTCTTTTTTCAACCAAGGTCAGCAGGCTATCCCCATGCTCACTGAATTTTGAAGACTAACACTAAAAACATCTCTTCCACTAAAGCTTTTATAGAGCACCCTCAGTTGAATTCATGAACATTAAGAGCATCTTCTATTTCAATCTTGAGGATAGAATTTGCTTCTACTGGAGCAATTACTGTGGCTGCCTCAGGCACCCTCACCCCAGCTGTCTGGGTCTATGATACCCGCAGAGTGCCTTGCATCTGAATCTTCCAGCATCCCTAGGCCATGAAGAAACTCAATCTTTTATGATTTTGGAGTCTCTCTTAGTAACTTCCTCATCATTAGACTAGATATCAAGATTGCTACTTTATAAAGAAAAATATGTCCCTTGTAGTACTTCTAAATCAGTGTTTTTAAGGCTTCAATATGCACACAAAAACCCTGGGGGTCTTGTTAAAATGAAGGTTCTGATGCCGTAGATGTAGAAAAGGGTGGGAGCCCAGGTGAGGCTGACATATTTGGCCTTTGGGCCACACTCGGAGTAGTACCAAGACTCTCAGCATGTCGCAGATGCTCAGTAGTATTTGCAAAATGAATGAAGTATTGCTTCTGAGACTGGCTCACAGGGAACATGTGATTTTCAGAATTCTTACAGCATTGGCCGAGCTGAGTCCTCTTTTATTTCAATCAGCAAGAAACTATAGTGCCATTTCCAAGTAGGTAGCCCTAGATTAGATGCTGTGGAGGATACAGGAGTGACCACACTGCTCAGGAAGGAGAGGCTCATGCAATGACAAAGCAGCACAAGTCATTGTACCTAAGTGTCGGCTCCCTTGTCTGAGACAGGCTGACATTGCTACAGGAACTGGGCTTTCTGGAGGATCTTGATCTCAGATTTTTGAAGGTAGGACTTTTAATAGGAATTGAAATGTATGTGGCCAAAGAGTATTTCAAAAAATTCTAGGTGGAATAAATAAAATAGTATGGCATCCTTAGAATAAATTATAAAGTACACAACAGAAGTTAGTTAGACCTAACTTGTGATCATGGAAAGGAGTAAGCTCAACTTTGGACTGTATGTGTTTGAGATACTGCATTTTAAATACCTTCTATATGTAAATACTGAGGGTCTCACCCAGGGCAACAAAAGAGTTCAAATAAATGCCTTTCTGTTAAATAGAAGTATACCATTCCCAAAGTTGTTCAGAACAATCTGAAAAATAAACTTAATGGGCACTGCTTATTGTAACCGAGGTTGAGACTCAATTCTTTGCAATTCTTTAACTGGTCATGATCCTATTTTAATAGATTTCAGTGATTTTTTTCAAGGGTTTTCCTTTGTAATGTTAAATTGTGGCCACATAAGTGAGTGTCTTAAAGAAAGGAGGCCAATCTGGGCCAGAAGTAGAACTGGTAGAATGCCAAAATATAGAACAGGATATAGAGCAGGAGCTGACAGACCTCAGATCTAATCCCAGTTCTGCCAAGTTTGAGCTGTGTGGCCTTAGGCCAGTACCTTAAAGTCTCTGAGCCTAAATTCCTTACTTGTAAAAGGAAGCTATTTCCACCTACCTTGCAGGATTGTGACAGGAGTTAAATCAGTGTGTTAGGCAGGGCAGCTGGTGAAAGCAGGCCCTCAATAATGGGTAGCCACTATCTCCTAGGATTAGTGGTGGAGGCTTGCCAGCAGCTGACTCAAGACCCGAGTCACTTCAGTTGCCCAAACATCGTGACTGGGCCACTGAACTGTAGTGCTTGAAACAGTATAATGACTACTTTAAAATTTCAAATGACATCCTTAAAAACCAGCTGTCACTCACTGTACTGTGCATTGTTTTCTTCCCTCGCTGAGCAATTGGATGTCACAGATAGGGGCTCTCAAATCTCAGGGACTGTTTTTTACTGTCATTATTGCCATCTTTGCAGTTGCTGCTGCTCACGTTCAGTTTCTGCTCTGAGCAATGCTCCCTGCCTTGTAGGTGAGCGAATGTGAACTAGTGTTTGATTATAGCAGAAAGGACACCTGCCCTCAAATCTTTGTTCATTGGGAGAAGTTCCCTTTCTGTCCTTTGAACACATTAAACAAATAGAAATCGCCAAGGAGAGGGCCTTTGCTGGAGCATTCATCCGGGACAGTATGCTATGGAGGCTTAGGGTTGTGGGCTGGTATACATACCTTCCTAGGAGGTGGTTTTATTTCATTACTAGCCCAGTAGAAATGACTAAATGCCTGGCGATATAATGTTCTGTGCCTAACTCTGAGGGCCCCATATAAAAAATGTTTGGAAAATAAATGACTTTGTGAGCACCTAAAATAAAAGCATGAAGAACCCACTTGCTAGGATGAGAACTCCTTCATGGTTCTGGAGTCTGCTAACCATCAAGAGAACATATCTTAGGGAAAGTGTTATGGTATATGTATAACAGTTAATTTTTGTTGCTTCAGAAAACACCCCAAAATTCAGTGGCTTCTCTGAGCTGGGGGTGGGGGGGGGGAAGAGGGAAGGGGACTGGAGGTCCAGGATGGCTTTATTCACAATGCTGGCATCCCAGCTGGGCAGCTGGAGAGGGAGATGGCTGGGCCTCTCCACACCTGCTTCCTCACCCTTCAGAACCCGCCCCGGGCTCCTCACATGGTGGTGGAAGAGTTCCCTGCAGGTAGAGGCCAAGCCCTAATACAGGAGCACTCTTGCAGCCTCTGTTTGCATCCCACTTGCTATGTTCCCATTGGCCAAAGCAAGTCAGGTGGGCCGGGCTAGGGTCGGTGTGAGAGGTGACTAAGCAAAGGGAAGTGGAACTATGGACATCACTTTTCACATAATATGACAGTTATTGACACCAGATAATTTTGATCCAAGATCCCAAAACAAGAACGTATCTAATGCAGAAGTTCTAATATAAGCATCATGGTGAGTTTAATGCTAAAATCTCAAAGTTCAGGGTGACATTGCCCAAAATTAGCTCTCCATATTACTGCCACACTGAGGGAAAGGTTGCAAGAGATTTCTAGATGGTTGGGGCCCTGTTGCTTCTGCTGAGTCAAGCAGGACACCTCTTGGCATCATGGGATTGTGTCCTATGCCTATCTCATCACACAGGTGACATGGACCCTACCTCTGTGGTATAATAAGCTTTTTCTGTCTGACCCACTGCCCGCTTCCTATGAACCTAAAGACATTATCTCTCTGCTTGTGACTCAGCGCTGTTGTTCCCTTTAACAAACCTGGCCTTGTGGGTGCATATAGGTTGTGGTTGAATGTGGTCACAGGTGCGTATAACCCTCTGCACCCGGACGCTCCCACTGACAAGAGTGAAGTCACATGGTTGTTCCAGGCACCCTCTGGTGTTCCTGGTGAAATTAGCAAGAGATCCCAAGCTGCAAAGTCTCAGAGGGAGCAGCAGCGGCCCCTAACTCTGTGATGTGTCCCTCCGGAAGCATCCAGTTCGGATGTTCGTGCCCAGTAAGAGAGGGGAGCGAGGAGGAAGCCTAAGGCTGGGGCAGCAGGCCCAGCTTCGTCACACAAAGCAGTCGTTTCAAACATCTGCTTGGCCATGTGGTTGGAAAACCATTTCTTAGAAGAAAATCAAAGTTTGGAAAAATTTGTTTGGGGAGGGAATAGAAATGAATGGGGCCCCCGGGGGCAGTCGATGTGTGAACAAACGCTCTACTCTGGGGTAGGGAAGAGAACACCATGAATCACCCCCCAGCCTACCTCTGCTGAATGGGCTGAGGAGACTCGGGGGCCCTGTGTTTGCCTGAGGAGTGTTCAAAGTGAACTCCATGTAAACAACAGCCTGGGAGGCTGGCACAGGGCCCGCAGTTCAGGTAGAAACATGTGTGGACTGCATTCTTGCCCGACCTACATAATAATAATCACCACGACCTGTTATGAATGGAGAGGACCCCTTCCCTGCAAGGCACATGCCTGTACCTCTGCACTTGGCACCCACAGAGGCCCAGGCTGTAGAAGCATTTGGCCAAACCAGGAGAAATTACTACTGAGTGAAGATGCTTCGGAAAGAGTCAAGCTTTTGAGATTAAGAGTTTAGCGCTAGAGCACAAGCGTTCCTTTCTGTCTATTATGACCTTAGATAGTCACTCAATCACTCCAGGGCTTAGTTTCTTATTTTTAAAAAGATGAATTTACTGTTGATAATACACCAGCCTCTCACCACCTCTCACTATCCAGACCCCCCTACCCTGGTCTGCTTCTCCTTTCATGTCATTCACCGACTTCTAATCTGCTGTATAATTTACTCATTTTTTGTTTACTGATTATTGGCTGACTCTTCTCACTAAAATATTAGTTCCACCAGCACAGGGAATCGTTGTAAGTTTTGTTTAATGATATACCCTACATACACAGAATTGTGCCTGGCATGTAATAGGGACTCAATAGGATGGATGTTGAGCAATAACCTCAAAGAACCATGTAGCTTCACCATTGTGTATCTGTTGTCTACTGCTGTGTAACAAAACATCCCCAAACATCATGGCTGAAAACAGCAGCTCTTGATTATTTCTTATGATCTCATAGCTCGAGAGTTCAAGCAGGGCCACACTGGCCAGTCCCTCCACTCCTGAGGGCGTCAGCCGCATTCAGCTGTTCACTGCGAAGGGCTGGAAGTTTCATGAAAGCTTCACTCGCATGTCTAGGGTTTTGGTGGGCCTTCATGTGGCTTCTCTCTTTCCATGTGGTGTCCCGTTATTCATAGGTTGAGCCTCAACTGGATTCCTCAGAGCAAAAGTCAGAAGCTGCCAGGCCTCCTAAGGCCAAAGCTCACACAGATTCTAGGGGACATAGTCTCTCTCTCTCTCTCTCTCTCTCTCTCTCTCTCTCTCTCTCTCTTCACTGTAAATATAGGCACAGGGAGGTAAGGAACTAAGGGTGGTCATCTAAATACCTATCATATTATTGCATGATCCTATGCTCTGCAAATGTATGCATTCTCAATAAGCACTCACTCGGCACCTGTTGGGGCTGTCAGGCCCTGGTCATGGGCTGACCACATCAGTGCCCAAATCCTCAGACAGAGTCACTGCCTGCATGAGGTATATCCCTAAAATGAGCCCTGGAGCTGTAAGCCTTTTGACTCCAGCAGGCATCTGGGCCCTTCCAACAGTGAGAGTGATTCAGGGGGACAACTGGCAGGCTGCTTGTCGGGTGGGTTTGGGGACTCTTTTGATGAGGCTGTGACTATCTTCCTGGCTCCCTTCCAGATTCCACCGACGGGGAGGGCGACTGGAGTCTCTGGTCTGTCTGCAGCGTCACCTGTGGGAACGGCAACCAGAAGCGGACCAGGTCCTGTGGCTACGCGTGCACCGCCACAGAGTCTCGGACGTGTGATCGTCCAAACTGCCCAGGTGGGTTTATGCTCCTAGTTCAAGTTCAGTCTTGTCCAGACTGAGACAAGAGACGAGTAATTAGCTTACTAGGTGAAAAGATGTTGGAGATGAAAAATAATTGTGACTATCAGTAGTAGTAGTTGTCACACTCCAGCCTGTTACTGTGTGGTCCACACATGTTTAAGGAGTTGTAAAAAAGAAGGAGGGGAAGAAAAAGAAGTAGAAGAACAGAAGGATAAAGAGAAGGAAGAGTATGTGACCAAGACCATATGTGACCCACAAAGCATGAAGTATTTACTCTCTGACCCTTTTCAAAAAGTTTACCAACTCCTGGTCTGTAGTTTTACATTCACTATGTGTTCCCCACTTCAGGTAGAATACCAGTCTATAATGATAAAAACATAATATGCTAATTAGACTGGACAGCCGAACAACCTTCCTAACGTCCATCCAGATGACCTTCTGGACGAAGCCAGGGTTGCAAGGGCCAGGCCCCTTACACGAATTTTGTGCATCAGGCCTCTAGTCTAAAATAATATCTTAGGCTCTCCCAAGAAACCACATATTCCAAATGGCTTCATCTCAAAGAAATTCAGGCACAGAAAAGTTAATCTCTGCACCCAGAACTTCTGTTTCCTACCCCTGAACTCTGCTCTCAAATTGTAAGGCTGAGATTTGGACCAAAAAAGAAGTGAAAGAGCTCTAGATGGCTTGGCTCAGTGGATAGAGTATTGGCCCACAGACTGAAGGGCTCTGGGTTCAATTCCATTCAAGGGTATGTATCTTGGTTGCAGGCTCCGTTTCCAGCCCTGGTCAAGGCGCATGTGGGAGGCATCCATTCACATCAATGTTTCTCTCTCCTCTTCCTCCTCTACTGTCTCTAAAAATCAATGGGAAAATATCCTTGGGAGAGGATTAACATAAATAAATAAATAAATAAATAAATAAATAAATAAATAAATAAGAAGGGCAAAGGGGTTTCTGAGGAGAGAAGGATAAGATTGAGCATGTGTGTGTCAGCCAAGGGGTGTGTGTAGAAAACAGGGCTGAAATATCAGAAGTGGCTGTGCTGGCGCCCTGTCAGCCATGCAGATGGATTTCAGAAAATGGAGCAAACATCAAGATGCTTTTCCTGTGAAAATTTCCTGAATAAAGCTGAGTTAGAAGTCTGATAGGATGGGATTTGGAAGGATAGAAATAAAGCAATCTATACTAATAAAAGGGTAATATGCTAATTAGACCAGAAGTCCTTCCTGACAAAGCCATGGTGGCAGAGTCAAGGCAGAGGCAGTTAGGGGTGATCAGGCCGGCAGAGGAGAGCAGTTACGGAGATCAGGCTGGAAGGGGAGAGCAGTTAGGGGGATCAAGCTGGCAGGGGAGGGCAGTTAGGGGGGTTAGGGGGATCAAGCCAGTAGGGGAAAGCAGTTAGGGGGATCAGGCCAGTGGGGGAGAGCAGTTAGGGGGATCAGGCCAGTGGGGGAGAGCAGTTAGGGGGATCAGGCCAGCAGGAAGGTGAGTGGTTAGGAGCCAGCTGTCCCGGATTGCAAGAGGGATATCCAACTGCCGGCAGTCAGACATCCCTAGAGGGGTCCTGGATTGGAGAAAGTGCAAGCTGGGCTAAGGGACACCCCTCCCCTCCTGTGCATGAATTTCGTGCACCGGGCCTCTAGTAAATAATAATAATATGATAAGGAAGAAAAGGAGTACAGGAAGAAAATGAAGGCAGAGAAGGAGAATCTGAAGAAGATGAAAAGGATAATGATGAAGATAAGAGGAAGCAAAAGAAAATGAAGATAAATATGAAGATGCTAAAGGTATTGAAGAAGAAACAAAAATATGATTATGAAAAACAGGATTTTTCTAGTATTTTGGTATCAAGCAAATCTCTAAGGTCATTATTTCATTTAATTTTACAATAGCCTTATGAAATAGGTATTTATTATTGTGCCCATTTAACAGTTGTGAAAACTGAGACACTGGCTTCATTTGCCTAGAGTCACACAGGCAGCAAATGATCAACCTGGAATTCAAGTCCAGCCAGTCTAATTCCAGAGACCATGTTCTTAACCATGAAACTATTCCACCTCCAGCAGAAGAAAGGGTATCAGGCTCAGCCACACATGGACACAGACAGCATTTAAAGTCAGGGCTCGGAGGATTGCCTCTTGTTCCTCTTCCAGAACTGGCATCCAGACCCAAGATGGTCCATTTAGACAGCTTATTAGGGGAAGGGTCTTCTCTGTCGCCGTTTTTAATATTGCCTCCTCATTTTCTCTCACACTGAGAGCAGTGTGGCCGGCAGCCCTTCCCCCACATTTTCTTCTCATCGGATCTTGCCTTCCTTCCATCCTTTCTGCCTCTCTGTTCCTGGCTCTTCCAGCTTTTCAGGACTCTCTTGGAACATGAAGGATTTTTTTAAACAGGATTTCTTTCCTTATTCGGTGTGTTGATTCTCAACTATATTGAAAAGAATTGCGGGGCAGGTGGTCTCCCTGGCCTGGTGGCACTGTAAAAGCTTGTCCCATAGGTCAACCCTATAAATAAGTTCAAGGGGCCTCACCTAAAATCAAAGAGAGCCCCTTAAAGGAAATCAAGTCGTGCCTAATAGGCAGCCCAGGCTCTCCAACCCGTCTACATCCCACAACTCCTGCCTCATCTAACTGCCTCGGCTTGCACAGGATTCCTGTCTGTAAAGGAAGCCTGGGTGGGGTGGCAGTTTGGAAGGGGAGGAGAGCCAAGAAGTTTGAGGCAAACTGGGTTCGGTCCCTCTGAGCAAGTAATGACAGGCCCAGCTTACTCTTTTTGAAGCATTATCAGCAATGCTAAAAGTCCCAGAATATGAGATACCTGGTCTTTGGCTATGGACTACTGCATCCTCAAAATGAGCTAGACACATGTTCAAGGAACAACATCAGCGAACTCTTGCTACTTACTACTTAGTCTAAGTGCTTTCTCTATACATAACTCATTTAATTCATTCAACTCTGTGTGGTGGGTCCTTTATTTCTCCCCATTTTACAGATGTGAAAATAGTTCCACAAAGGTTAAGTGGCTTTCCTAAGGTCACACAGCTAGTAATGATTGAACCCAGTCAGTCAGTCCGTCCTTAAGACTGGTATTGACCACTAGACTGGTATTGGCCACTGCCTTTAGTTTAGTTTGTCATCCTGACACCACCAGGCAGACAACCATTTTGATATGTGTCCCCCACTGCCCAACACTGCACTCTTGGACCTAGTGAATGAGTTCCTTAGGACTCAGTCAGGCACATTTGGATCTGATTTCATGCTGCACATGGTATCTGGGGTTTTAATATATTTTATGCTCTGCTACCTGCTTTTTACTGTTTCCTCTGTTGGCAAGTTTCTACCCATGAATAGTAATGAACACAAAAAAAGGCTTTGTTGAGGTATATTTGTTTTTTTAATTGGTGGATGTGGGGGTGGGGACTTTTTCCATATAACCAGGGGAAAATGAGCCCTGTCTGTGTTTAGGAATTGAAGACACCTTCAGGACAGCTGCCACCGAAGTGAGTCTGCTTGCGGGAAGCGAGGAATTTAATGCCACAAAACTGTTTGAAGTCGGTAAGATTTTTTTTCTTTTTTATTCAAATATTGATTTAGTATTTTGGACATTCCTTTTGCCTTTGCAATGTCATCCTTGGATCCATTCAAATGTTTCCTTCTCCTCATATGGTGTCCAATTCTCCCAGCAGATTTCTTGCACAAGGTCGTTTCTTAATCCAGTGCTGCCTCTGTTTTCTGATCTGTAAAATGGTATGAGGAACTATGCCTACCTTACAGAGTTGTTGTAGAATTAAATGAGTTCGTATTTGTAAAGGATTTAGAACATGTCGCTCACGCTGGACATCTACATAAGTTTGATGGATACAAATAAGTCGATGGATGTACTTTAGGTACATGAATTTTGATGACCGGCCACTCTGGAGGGAAAATGCAAGGCCGTTTTCTGGAGCTGCACTGAATGTTGTTTCTGAAGACCCTGCCCTCTGAAGGAGACCCCCACTGACTTTCAGACACACACTTCCCAGGATGGAATCTCCACTCTCTCAGCTACTGCTCAGTCAGGGGCTCATAGAACTCAGAGCCCAAAGGAGCCTCAGCACACCCGTCTGGGGAACACCCTGCTCGTGTTCTCTCTGTGCTCCCTCCCATTTAATCCTTGTCTCACTTCATGAGGCAGGCGCTGTTTACGTCCTCAGTCTGGCGATGGGAAAACTGAAGCACAGTGAGGGAGGACAGCTTGCTCAAGGTCACAGAGCTGCTAAATAGTAGATTTGGGGTTTGATCCCAGGCAGTCCAGCACAAGAGCCCCCACTTTTCAACTAGGCCAGGCCTCGCTGAGCTCCTGAGAGATGCCCCATCTCACTTCCTCATTCCACTGAAGAGGACCCCAAGCTCTCCTCCAAGCTGCCCGCCCCCATCCTGGCCACTTGATTTCCACTCATGACACCAGCAACCTCCCAGGCACCTGGGTCAGAGCTGGTGAGTCATCTTGAATGTCCTCCTCCCTTTACCCCCAAGCCCGCCAAGGCCTAGCAGCCTTCTTTCTCTAACTATTGTTGGTCACACCTGCTGTTCCCTCCCTGGACTCTTACAATTGATACCAGCACTGAATATATCTTCTGACTGTACAGCTCAATAAATAGCTCACTATGGCTCAAAAACCTTCAGCCCAGCGGTGTTGCTCAGTGGTTAAGCATCAACCCAGGAACCACTAGGTCACTGGTTCCATACCCAGTAGGGCACAAGCCTGAGTTGCAGGCTCGATTCCCAGCAGGGGGCATCTAAGGCAACTGATGGGTGATGTTTCCCATTAATGTTTCTCTCTCTCTATTCCTCTCTCTCTAAAAAATGCAATATAAACATAGTTTTTTAAAAAAATCTTCAGTGGTTACCTGGTGCTCTCTGAACAAGCCTCACCTGCGTCGAAGATGTCAATGATCTGACACAACCTGCTTCCCCACAACCTTCATTGAAACTGACTGTGTTCCCTACCGCCAGACAACCCACCAGATTTTTTTCTGCTCAACCTTAGTTTGCACAAGTGGTCACACTTCGCCTGTTCACTCAGCCAGTTGTTCCCATAGAGCAGTGGTCGGCAAACTCATTGGTCAACAGAGCCAAATATCAACAGTACAACGATTGAAATTTCTTTTGAGAGCCAAATTTTTTAAACTTAAACTATATAGGTAGGTACATTGTTATTAACTTAATTAGGGTACTCCTAAGCTGGCCTTTGCTAAAAACGTCCTCAGTCTGATTGAGGTTCGTTCGCTGAGGTTAACCTCTTCCAACTCTCCCATCCACACTCGTCTTGTATACTTGTTTCGTCTATCTCCTTTCGTTCATCCTCTCTATATGTCCAAACCATCTCAACATACCTTTCTCAATCCTCGACACTACATCTTCTTTCATTCCACAACGTTCCCTAAAATTAACTTAATAAACTTTACTTAAAGTTTTAAGTCAACTTCGCACTGTATGTGCACACCCGCATGGGGTATTTTGTGGAAGAGCCACACTCAAGGGGCCAAAGAGCCGCATGTGGCTCGCGAGCAGTGGTGTGCCGACCACTGCCATTGAGCAATGCAGGACCAGCATAAACATATCTTTTTGTTTTTAAACCAGAAAGCCATATTAATACGTGGAACCACTGATTTCAACTGTTAGCAATTAATTCACTATTTTTCATATTGCAAAGGCCAAACACAACAACTATGGGGGCGGGTTCAGGCTCCAGCCTTATAGGTAAGGGGGCCTCTGGCCTAAATGTTAGGTTCCTTAAAAGCTGGGGCCACCAGCCAGCCGCTTCCCTTTGGAGGCATCTTTTAATACGGATTTGCAGACAATAATTGTTGCCATTTACTGCTTAAGGTTAAGAGGTTAGGGCACTAGACCTAGTTTTAATTGGTCAGTGACCAGCAGAAATACAACTCAATCCTACAGATGTTACTTGTAAGCATTTTCTACCCCATCACCATGCATTGAAAGAGGAGATTTAAAATGGCTCTCTGAGTTAATTTTCTTATGGGTGATAATGGGGTTTGGTTAACCCCATATCCCAATATCCTCCTTTTGTAGTTTTGCTTTTTGTAGATACCTACTAAAACTTAGACTTAGGAATAATGTCATATATTTCCAAAAATAATTAAAAACTATAAAGCATATATAATGATGGTTAAATCTAGTGATGGTGTACAGGTAGTCAAGTTCAAACTTCTCAAGTTAAAGGGAGGTGAGCTAGGACCAGTGGTTCCAGGGGCTGCAGGGGTTGGCTCTGGGAGGGGGTTGGGAGAGGGGTCGATGGCAATGTCACCTGCTGTCCGTTTTGCATGTGGTGAGAAGGTTTCTCTGTGGCCTTTTCCAGACACGGACAGCTGTGAGCGATGGATGAGCTGCAAGAGCGAGTTCTTAAAGAAGTACATGCACAAGGTCATCAATGACCTGCCCAGCTGCCCCTGCTCCTACCCCACCGAGGTGGCCTACAGCAGCGCGGACATCTTCGACCGCATCAAGCGCAAGGACTTCCGCTGGAAGGACGCCAGCGGGCCCAAGGAGAAGCTGGAGATCTACAAGCCCAGCGCCCGCTACTGCATCCGCTCCATGCTGTCCCTGGAGAGCACCACGCTGGCCGCCCAGCACTGCTGCTACGGCGACAACATGCAGCTCATCACCAGGGGCAAAGGGGCGGGGACCCCCAACCTCATCAGCACTGAGTTCTCGGCGGAGCTGCACTACAAGGTGGACATCCTGCCCTGGATCCTCTGCAAGGGCGACTGGAGCCGGTATAACGAAGCCCGGCCTCCCAACAACGGGCAGAAGTGCGCCGAGAGCCCCTCGGACGAAGATTACATCAAGCAGTTCCAAGAGGCCAGGGAGTATTAGAGAGAGACCAGCTCCGGGATTTGGGACACAAACGCACTGCACTGATCTGCGGCCTAGAGCGCAGTCCCTCTGATCCGCCTTCGTGTGTGTTTGCATGGACCACATGCGTATGTTTCAGAAATCGCACTAGGCATGGGCGCCAGGCCATGGGTGTCTGCCATCTGAAGCCACCCTTGCCATCTACGATGCCCACAGACCTCCGTGGGACTCCTCCTAGGGGTGGGGTGGGGAGGAGGATGAGGACGCAGAAGCCAGGAGAACCTGGAAGCCACAGTGGGTGGGGTTCAAGTCACACCCAGATCCAGGGTTTCCTCGCCAAGCAGAGGGGGAAAAGAGACTGAAGTTGTAAACATTATAAGTTTTTATCTATAACTTATTTAATATGAATGTGACTTAAGCGTAACCTTTTCTCTGGAGTTGTCATCGGGAAACTTTAATCGCTTCTGTGAGAGTGCAGACAGGGCTTAGGGAGGTGGAGGAGAAAGGGAATGTGTAATGATGTCTTTAAAAATAACTCAATAGAAATATATCAAAACAAGAAAACACCCACCCTATCCCAAATATGATTTAGTCATGAGGCACCTTGCTGAAGTCTCAGTGTCCAAAATGTCCTTGCCTGACTAAGAAAGGGGGTGGGTGCGGGGGCAAATGGATGTTTTAGGGGCAAATCTGAGGCCTGGTTTTAAATAGGCTTTTAAAATAAAAGGCCACTATTAGCTTAATGCTTTGATTCTACTAAAAGGCTTCAGAATGGCACAATTTCAGTTCATGCCTTAATAGGTCCAGAAGGCTGCAGGAAAGTCAGACATGAAAACAGAATAGCACTTTTGCAATGATAAAACAGCAAGATAAATGGGAAAATAACATGGACCCCCATGTCATCTATTTTATTTTAATACCACCTTAACTTGTTTTTCTTCACCAATATATTCACAGTAAATAAATATAAAAAGAGGAGGAGGACTCAAGTCTAGGAAATCCTAATTTTTTTATGTTTTAAGAAGGGAAAATAACTACATTATTTTTGTAAAGTATTTATTGAGTCATTGAGTCTAGTGCATCAAGCAGTTGTAATTTGACCTGGTTCTGTGGTGTGGAACTTAGGGCAAATAAAGAGTTGGTTATTATGCAATCTTTACTTGCAAAACTCCAGGAAAAGAGAATATATAATAAAATCATAATAAAATGTGTTACCTGCAGTAAATGTGTTACTTGCAAATATTTATGATGCAAATACCATAAAGAGCTCTGATGAAGCAGGGCTGTGAGGCAAGGGCGTGAAAGGTTCAAGCCAAGTGGGGATAAAAGGCTCATTGACTGACTTAGTGGTGGGTGGTGTAAGTCATAGCATCTCTGGCACCAAGAATGTCAGTCCAGCCCCAGGAGGATGAAGCTCACTGACACAGGTACAACGTTTTGCCCCTCCCCCACCCCAGAGCTAAGAAAGAGCTATGAAGACCAAGCCAGAGCAAACGCTTATGACAGCCCAAATGAGTGAGGCTGCTTCCAAACAGAATCTGCAATTACGGTAATAAGTAGAACTACTCATAATGCAAGTTACTCTTTTTCCAGATGACAAAAGCAAAACTCACATAAAATAGATCACATAAAACCCTTCTTTCACATCCGAGCCCAATGCTCTTTCTACTATATCAAATATTTGGTGTCTTCATATTCCTGGTGTCTTTGGTATTCCAAGTAATCCTACCCTTAGGTTTGCCTAATAAATTCTTGTTCTTATGGAAAATCTCTTATCAGTCATTTACACTTTAGAATGAATTATTCATGTATGGCCCACTCTCAGTATGTTTATAGTTGAGATTTATTTCCAATTATGAAATGAGAAGCCTTATTCATATCTGGAGGAATTTTAAGCAACTGAATCGGTAGGGAGAGAATCAATAGGACTATATATCAGGGAAGCAGATTTGGTTTCTGATACTAGGGCAGCTATTTTTGCAAAGAGAGATGATTGCAATGAAATGTGTTACCTTTGAGGTGATGAGTTCTCTGTCAGGACAGATATTCAAGCAGAGGCTGGAGATGAAACACATGAGAACTTCAACTGAGTGATGAGGAGAGATAAAAATGTACAGCAATAACACCCTCTGATATGTGTCCTATTGAGTCAGTGCAAGGCATGATGGGAAAATAGAAGCAGGAATCTGGGAAGTACCTGTTGGGTCTGATGGAGAATTAGTATTTCATAAAGCAGCAAAGTAGGAGGATGAAGTGAATGCATTTTGAGTAAAAAAACAGACAAACAAACGGTATGGACCAAAACAAGCAGCTAGGAAAGAGTGTGGTGTTTCCTGAAAACCGGGATGTTTAGAGCGATGAGCAGAGAAACAAGAGTGACAAGTTATGGAGCCATGGCACAAGTGTTCATGTTAAGGATTTAGAATGGAAGATTAAAGGTACCAGACCTCTTCTCTCCTACAGTGAGGATAACTGAGATGAGTAATGTTTCCAATGAGCATTTTCGTATCAGCCCTTGCTGATCTAATTAACGGAGAGCTGGAAGGTAGGGTAAATTGGGAGCAGGGGAGAGCTACTGGGCTCTTCACCTTCTGAGAACACCCCTAGCATTCTGTATCTCATGAGGATAGTCTCACACCTCTGGAAATTTGCTAAACTATAATCTGCCTCTATCAGGATGAGCTAGTTTTCTGTCCCAAAGCTCTAGGAGGCCAATGAGTGATCCTCAGAAATGGATACCCCTCTGCTCAGGATCTACTAAGACCAGGGGACTTTATCTCATTCAATAAGGGTCCCAAGCCAGCCCCAGGGTCACCCAAGTAATTAATTCCCTCATGGGAAGATTGTCGGCAGCAGAACAGGCTCTCTGCACCTTCCCCTGCAGCACCTGGAACTGTGACCCCTCAGCAGCTGCTCTCATCAAATGCTGTGCTCCTCTGCCTCCCCTGCAGAGAGAGTCCCGTTTCTAGTAATTCACTGGGCCTCTGGGCCTCTAGGGTGCCACCTGTGAGCAAACCTATAGTGGCAGAGATACCCAAGGCCCTCTAGTGGCTGCACATGGGAAGGCGGAGGGAGAGGCTGGGTCGGTGCTGAGCTTTTCTCTTAAGCTCGGATGTGTCCACCATGATTATAGCCTCCCAAGTGTTTCTGTCTTCATAGCTCAGTGGCCAGGAGGGTGGAGTTCTCCATCCTAAGCCCGGGATCAAAGAATAGTTATTATACCAGCCACTCTTCCTGAGCACACACTTTGTGCTTGTGTGCTAATCACGTTACGTGGGAGGCAGGCATATTAAGTCCATTGCACAGAAGCCCAACAAAGCTAGTGAACTGGCCCAAGGTACTAACACCCCAGCTGGTTGAAACCAGTTCTGTCTGATCACCAAACCCATGTTCTTAACCGAAACCCTTTGTTCTACTCTCTTCCTAACTCTTCGCAACACTCACAGGATCGTTTGGTTGGTTGGTTGGTTGGTTGGTTGGTTGGTTTGTCTGTTTGTTATTTGTTTTGCTCCCTCTTACCCTGCCTTTGCTCAAATTCTTCAGATTTGCCAAGTGTCCCTGAGCCACCCTTTATAGTGTCTCACATTGGAGATAGGATCTGGCTTCATTTCCACATAGTCTGCTTTGTTCTCATTATACAGAAGAAGTTTTGATCCTGTAGCTGAGTCCTAGCTCCGATTAGATAAGTAGCAGAGCTCGGCATTTGCAGCAGACCTCCAAGACAAGAACAGAGACTGTCTGTTTCCCTCACTGCACGTAAACCCCATGCTGTTGCCTGGTGAGTAGACCCATGGGCTGGTGCTATGCCTCAGCTCTCCTATAACCCCAGCTCCTAGCACTGCACCTGGCAGATGTTATCAGGCAATGTGCAAAGGGTATAGGAGTTTGAGGGTTGAATCAAACAGCCTGGTTTCCAGTCCTTGCTCCCTTACTTGCCTGCTGAGTACCAGGAGGTAAGTTAACCAGCCTCTAGGCATTTCAGTGTCCTCATACAGTTGTTGAGAGAATGAACTAAGATAAGAGACGAGAAGTTCCTAGAACAGGGCCTGTCATGTGCCATCTGCAGTGAAGTTTGGGCATTGGTATAGAGTGACTACACAACTATTTATTGAGCATCTCCTAGTTGCCAGGCATTGTTCCAGATGCCAAAGATACAGCAGTGTACAAATTCAAGTCTTCCTGTTGGAGGATAGACAACCAATAAATAAGTACATAATCTGAGAAAATGGCAAATGATATAAAGAAAAATAAATTATTTGATCACATGTGTATGTTGCATTAAATTTCAAGTAATGCTAGTTACTGTAATAGGTAATCCTCAAAATCCCAGTGGCTTACCACAATAAAAATCCAAAGAGTATGTTTCTGATCCAGTGGCTCTCTTCTAAGTCACAACCCAGGAATCAAGGCATCTTCCATATTGTGGCTTAGCCATCTTCAAGTGTGACTCTAGGGTACCCTGGGGGTCATCCCTATTCCAGCCTGCTTGGAGGACAAAGAGCAGGTAGAATATGCATAAGGGGTTGCATAGGTCAGGCAGGTAAGTATTATACATCACTCCCACTCAGTTGTCACATATCTGTCCCCTGAGCTCCTCTGCAAAGAAGACTGGGAAATGGAGTCTAGTTGGAGGCCCAGAAAGCAGAGATGGGCTGTGTGAGTACCCAGCCAGTCTTCGCTGCAGAGGTAGACCTCCCACCACCTGATTACACAAGGCAGGAATGAAAGCCAGTGGAAAGGGCTTTAAATGGGCCCAAAGTAGGTGACTAAAGAGAGAGCTCCTTCTCGTGCCATCAGCACCTTCTACTTGGTATGATAGAGCTAACCCAGACGTCCGTTCACTATCGATAAATTAGAGAAGACACCCATCCTACCTGCTCATTGGCAGATGCTTTTGATGTCCTTCACATCTGCTTGGCACTTGCCATACCTGTGTATACCAGCCCAACTTTCAATTGGAAACTCCTGCAACTCTTTATCTCATGGCTTACTCTAGCCAGTGGGGCCCACTCGGCTTACACAGGGCAAGACTGAGGTGCAAGTGTCCCCCAGGAGAACTTAACAGTTGACAGGCAGAAACCTGGTGGATCAAAGCCCAGCTCCCTCAGCCCTCGAGTGGGGCCAGTCTCAAGCACATTGTATGCCATTCCCGGAGCTCCCAGTGGGACTGAGCTCCAGTTGTCCACGGCAGTCACCTGCTTGTTTAAACACCATTTATTGACTTCCTTCCCGTCCTTGTCTTACATTTACACTTCCCTACTCTTACTCACTGGAATCATCTCCCAAACCCAGACATCACTTTATGCTTTAATACTCACTAGGCACTATTCAGATATAATCTTATTATTAGTGTCATCATGCTTATGTGGAGATGAGGTTGTGCTGGTGGTCACTCAACCAAAAAAGAAACTTGAATCTCATTCTGAGCAGAGATAAGAGCTCTACTAAATTTCAATACCATTGAGTTATTACCAAAACATAAACTCCTAATTTTTATGTTGAGATGCAACAGATAGAAAATGACTCTGCCAAATACCTCTAAAAGCTTCTGCACATCTTTTCTTAATTTTTGAATTCATCTCCTTGCTGGCTATAGACCAGTCCTATTCTATGAACCACACTTTGAGCCACAGTGAGCAACACCCCTGTGAGCAGTGATTCTGGCCTGATGTTCAAAAAGTCACGCAAAAGCTCCTCAGGAAGTATGTGTGGTGAGGAGAGAGGATGGGGTTTTCTCTTTGTCATCCATTTACAATTTCCAATGGAAAAATGTGTGGGTTGTCACCATTATGCCTGCATAATTTCAGACTAATTAAAGGCTTGCTTCAGTAATTACTGGGTGGATATATACAGAAACATATATCCATGTATACAGATCCTGAATACAGTAGTGTAGATGAGGGCAGAAAGCTTACAGCCAGGGCTTTTCTGAAGTTTAGTATTGGTTTACCCTATGGGATTAGAAGAGAGACATTTTCCTGGATCAGAAGGTAAGACTTTTCAGGAACAAAATTATGGGGCTAGCAAATCATTTTTTTTTTAATTTTCCCCTGAGGATATGTTTTTATTGATTTTTTTTTTTTTTTTTTAGAAAGAGAGAAACATCAATGTGAGAGAGAAACATCAATCAGTTACCTCATGTGCATGCCCTGACCAGGAATAGAACCCATAACCAAGGTATGTGCCCTAACCAGGAATCGAACCCACAAACTTTTAGTGGATGGGATGACACTACAACCAACTAAGCCACCCAGTCAGGGTAGGACTAGCAACTTTGTTGAACCCCAGCAGAAGAACAAAGATTAGATACAGATTTATTTTTTTTTTCAGATCTCTGTGTAGAGATTTGGAAAGCTAACACATAAAGACCAGTGTCTTGCCTGTAATGGCAAAAATAACATCATCCTTAACCATTTTAACAGCAGGGGAATTGGCGGCGGTGGGGGGCGGGGGGGGGGAGGTGGCGGGGGGAGGGAAGGGGGAGTATGATTGAGACACAGCTGCAATAGCAAAGCTGGGTACAAGTTTTATGACTTTGCTAATTTTCTATCTGTTCTGGGAGTAATAAATGTGCCCTTACAGATATTCATGATTGCCCTCAAACTGGGAAAAAAAATCTTTTAAATGACATAGAAAAGCCTTTCATTCTTGGAGCATGTAATTCATGGATGATTTTCAAAATGTCATGTTTGAATTGGGAAAGAAACATTTCTTGAATTAATCAGCCAATTGCTTCGAGGATATGACTCAAAGGATATAAAAATTTCAAGCCTGACTTTTAAAAAATAAAAAGGAATTTTTAATGTAGCTAAGTTTACTTTTCACAAAGGTCATGGCCAAATATTTTATAGGCCGTGGAAGAGAACAGTCTAACTGCAGTACACCTTTAATTCCTTAGTGAACGGGAATGGTAGCAGATCTTAACAAGTACCGCTTTAAAATGGCACCACTAGACATGCAGTTTCACTCTGTCTATCTGTGCTCTGCTTTATTCCCCTTCCACCACCACCACCTTTTTGTAACCTTTGGAGAGCTCAGCATAGGTAGGAGAAAGGCAAAAAAAAAAAAAAATACTCTTTGGTTATGTTGTCAGCATAACTAAAGTGAAGTCTTTATAAAGAGGAGGCTGAAGAGACCCATACCACTGAGGCACCTGTCCCTAGGAGCCTCCAACCCACCCCCCCACGCCCACCCCCCACCTCAGGGATGGCTGGATCCTGCGCAGGTAAGACCAGGAACTGGGCTCCAAAGGACTCACAACTCAGAACCACATGACCATGACTCTTCCGGTCAAAAGAAAACAAGGGACTCTGTGCTGATTGCTATGAAGGTCAGAACTTACTGTCAAGGATGTTTTAGGGTCCTCACCTGGGGATTCTCCTGATGGAGGCCAAGGCCACCTGCTCCATGTCTCAGGAAAAAGCCTACCACTGGGCCACTCTTGAGTGCTCTCTCTTACAGTTACAGGATGTTATAACGAGGGGGAAGGGGAAGACAGCAGGGATCCAGTTCTGGAAGATCAAGTCTGCTTCACACCCCTGAACCACAGCAAGTGCATAAATCTAAGGCTTGAGATAAAAGTTCAGACTGACTTTCTGTTCCCCTTTCTTTGATATTCCATCTCCCCATTCTTTTTGCCACCCAATCGACCATCTTGTAGCCAATTGCCATTCTTTGGGCCAATCTTTTTTTTTTTTTTAATACTCTTGGAACATTTTATTGATGAATAATATGTATTCAGAAAAAATGCACGTGTCATAAGTGTGCAGCTCAATGAATTTTCACAAAGTGAACACATCATGTAACCAGTGGTTCTCAACCTTCCCAATGCTGTGACCCTTTAATACAGTTCCTCATGTTGTGGTGACCCCCAATTTCATTGTTACAAATTGAACATAATTAAAGCATAGTGATTAATCACAAAAACAGTATGTAATTATATATGTGTTTTCTGATGGTCTTAGGCGACCCCTGTGAAAGGGTCGTTCGACCACCAAAGGGGTTGTGACCCACAGGTTGAGAACCGCTGATCTAGAGCTATGAATCTTGTCACAGATGTGTCATAAAAGTATAATGTGTAAAAACACAAATTGCAAATAGACTTGTAAAGTATTATACAATTTCAATCATTTTAAAACTCACAAAACAATACCATATGATGTCTGGATACTGACTTAGGTAACAAAGGTACTAAATTATGCACAGGAAGGCTAACCACCAACTTCAAGATAACATTTTCTTCTGGAAATGAATGGCAGTGGGCGGGGGAGATGTGGAAAACTTTAAAGGAAATATCTTATTTCCTTTTTTTAAAAAAAAGAAACCTAAAAATATGTACATGGTCAAATGCTAATACTAGTTGAATCTGATTATTGGGTAATGCACAATTGTTATATTATTTTCGCTATAGGCCATGTTTTAAACTAAGTATTAAAAGTGAGCAAAACTGAAAGGAAAAAACAAATGATGTAGTAAGTGTGGATGGCATTGTACAAGGTCATTATCCTAACGCCCCTTGGCACATGTGAGTCCACACACAGAGGAGCGTGTGCGGGCGACATGGGCTGATCGTGGTCGGGACACCTGTAGTCACCTGTCCCAGGTGGTAAAGCCACTCCTACTAGCCACCTCGGTTCCTCCAAGAGAAGCATGCACTGCCTCTCCCCACTTCCCCCTCTTTCATGTGCACCATCTGGGGTAAACAGAGCCTCCAGCCAACCTCCTCCCCCCTCCCGCCCCCTTCTGATGCCCAGCTCCCTCTCCCCTGCATCCCTGCCTCCAGGGCTGCAGGAGGAGCTGGGAGGCAGCATGAAAATGCCAACCCTCAGCCTCTGGCTCCCAGTTCAGGCTCAAACCCCTGCTTCCTGATCATCTCCTTCATGCTGGACACTGGATCGGGAAATCATCTCAATCACCTGTTGAAATGGCCCAGGTGAGGACCCAGAGCTCAGAGAAGACGTGCCCACCATCATAGGAGTAGAGCCATATTGAAACCTGGATATGTGAGGCTCCAAATCCATATTTCTTCCTTCGCTGTTTGTCCTTTGAATGTGACGATGGTATCCCTGATTACTTTTGTCCCCTCTGCGCCCCTTCCCAGCACCAAGCCAGGCGCTAGGTGCGATTGCGAGGGAGTAAGATTGGGTTCTCCTCTGAGCACCTTCTGAATTCCAGCAGGGCCCCCTGAAACCAGCGGGCTTCTCCTGGGCCTCAGTCCTTCTGGGGGCCATGCCTCGCCATCACCCAGCATTTGAGTTTGCCCACCATTTGCTCTGAAAAATTTAATTGCCAAAACCAAACGGCAAAAGAACAACTAGACTATCAGCCCCTGCTGGCTTCGGCTGGATGAACCGGATGTGAGCACAGCATGCCAGGTGTTGCTACATCGAGTCAGAAACAGGAACCACAGAAGTCAGCTCAGACACCCCAGGGCCCGGGATCCCGTCAAGTCCAGGTGTCCCAGAGCCAAGGCTGAGGGATGAGCCTCACTTAGTCCTAAGAGGGAATAGTCACTCGGAGAGCAGAAGAAGAGCTAGACAAGGTACAGGTCAGAGAAAAGAGAGAACTAAAGAGAAAAAAAGAAAGGTGAAATGGCGGCTTGAAAAATCCCATATCCTACCTCATTTATTTATCCAAAAGAAAGAGGGTTGGTCTTCAGAATTTTAAGGTTGCTATAATACCTACAGGAAAAAGATCATTGCAAGTTAAGTTCATCCCCACCCCCCACCCCCCACCCCCCCACACATACATGAGAGATAGATAGATAGATAGATAGATAGATAGATAGATAGATGATAGATACATCATAGATGATAGATAGATAGATAGATGATAGATAGATAAGATAGATAGATGATAGATAGATAGATAGATAGATAGATAGATAGATGATAGATACATCATAGATGATAGATAGATAGATGATGATAGATAGATAGATAGATAGATGATAGATAGATAGATGATAGATAGTTACTAGTAGATATAAAAATAGAGAGACAGAGAGAGACCCCTGGAGGAGCATGGCAACCTGTCATCCCTGGGCCTGAGGCCCAGCAGGCCCCTGGCACACATATGGCTGGAGTCTGGTTAAAGAAAGGGGGCTCTCTGACCAGCATGTGTCCCACGGAGACTGTGCTGGGCTCTGCAGTACACAGGAAAGTCTTGGCGGTGCTGAGGGAAGACAGCGCGGGCAATTCTGAAAAGTCACCTAAGAACAGAATCTGCCAAGCCTGCTTTGAGGAGGTGGCCCGGACTCCAAGGTCTGGGGTGGGGGCAGCAGATGAAGCTTGAGGGAAAGGCCCAGCTCCCCTCCCTGTGGCCCCACTCTCCATGCCCTGCAGTGAGGGCCCCACTCCACCCCCAGCACTGATGAGGGGCTCAGGGGCCCTAGAAAAGCACTGGATGTTGTTGTTGTTTGGTTTTGTTTTTACCGGAGCCTAAGGCTCAAATCCACGAAAAAAATGGTAGAGCATGCATTAAGCAAATATAGTTCCCAAATTCCAAGAGAGTTCAGACTGCTGTGTGAAATACTTACACTAGCTTTGTGTTTGAGGAGGCATTTTAACCCTAAAAGCAGTGGCAGCATCCTGTGTTTGCAAACCCAAAGGCAGAACTTGGAAACAGACAAGGCTCAAAACAAGATAACTTAACTGATTAAAGAGAAAAGAAACATACTGGACAGACATTAGGTACTTTACAAAGGTTCAGATAAAACTCAGAATAAAACCACATCACATATTATTTAGGAGGGATGCTGTATCAACTCGAATTAGGTTTAACTACATTAGGTTAGAGAAAAACAAGATAACTATGGCTTAAGAAAAATAGACGTTTATTCCTCTCTTGTGAAAAACAAGTCTGCAGGAGATAGTGCCAGGTCGGTAAGGATCCAAGTTCCTTCAATCTCTTTGCTCCACATTTCTCTTCAAGCCGTTTTCAGTTCCTGGGTCTAAGATGACTGCCAACGTTCCAGCCATCACATCATCACATTCATTTCCTAGTTAGGAAAAAAGAAAAAGCAAGAAGTGAAAAAGGGCCCTTCAGAAGTTACAGACACCACTTCTCTTTGCATTCCAGGGACCAAAACTTAGTCATACGGCCACACCCAGTTTGCAAAAGACGATGAGATATATTACTTTATCTGAGGCGGCCAGGTGCCCCAGCTAACAAATAACAATTCTGTGACAAATAAAGAAGATACTGCAGAGGAAATTAGTCGTTTCTCCCACAGGTGTCTAACCCATGTGCATCCTGACTATGACAATTGTAGTAAAAATTCTTATGTCCAGTGTGGGCTGAGCAGGTAAGAAGTCCCTCTGCGGCTCCTGCCCAGAGCAGGGCTTTTCCTCTCTGGATAAGCGATGATGGCTGCTTGGGTCCAGGGAGGAAAAGGCTGTGTTCCCGGAAGTTCCAGGACCCTGGCCCCACACCATCAAAAACCCTCCGTGGCATTGCGGTGTGAACGTGACCCTGGCCTCTGGGCCCAGGCCTGTTGCCTCAGCTTCCACACAGGGCCCTGGTGTTTCAGGCACCGTTCCATCCCAGCACCTATCTCGGGGCCTGGCACACACAGTGAGCGCTCAAAGAAATGCTTGTGAAACTGATGAATAAACCGCTACATTCAACTGCCTCCTACAAGTGACTATTTTTCATGTGTGTGTAAACATTTTAAAAATATTACTGAATTCATAAATTTATAACTTCTCTCCATCTGTATTTTCTTAGTGATTTTCTAAGTGTGTGTGTGTGTGTGTGTCTGTGTGTTGTGTTGTGAGTTGTGGGGGGTGGGCAGGCAGATTCTTGGGCTACCCTGTCTGGGTTTGAATCCTTAATCTGCCACGTGCTCGCTGTGTGACCTTGAGAAAGGTACTTAACTTCTCTGTGCCTTGGTTTCCTCGTTTGTAATATATGATTACCACATGGTACTGTTGCTCCAAGGGGTGTCATGAAGATTTAATGAGTTAACAATGACGTTTTGCAAATTGTGTGTGAATCACTTAGAACAATGGTGAGCACAGAGGCTTAAGTAAAATAAAAAAATTTGCAAAGTCTCATTTTTCTAATGTCATAATGAGACTCTCCTCCCCAACCAAGCTGGAAAGCTGTGGCCTGGCCTAGAGGATTTTCAGTTTGGCAACGCTTCAGGTTCAAGCATTTCTTAAAATGACCCCACTCCCAAGACCAAGTCAGTTCCTCATCACATCAAAGACAGCTTCTGGGTGTCTCCTGGGTGTCCCCATCTAGCTTAGAGTTTCAGTTGCTCTAGGAGAAGAGAATCTCCCCCACACACACACACACATACACCTCACACCCATTGTCTCCACTGAGGAACCTGGGCAGGGACTCACTATATTTCTCGCTCCAAACCCTCCACCTGCCGACAACTCTGCTCGTAGCACCCCAGCCGCTGACCATGTTGCAAACAGAGACCAATTCCCTTTGATGCCCAGGACCAGACGAGGGCCATATGAGGCTCTCAAACAAAGCCTCCACTTTGTTTCTAAACAACTTAAGAATTAAAGGGGAAATAAGAACCTTATTTTCTCCGGCTCTTTTGCCCGTTCAAACAGAGAAAAACCCAAGACTCAGAGAAGGACGCAAAGAGACAGAGAGAGGCAGACTTTGGGAAGGAGACAGGAGCCCGGGATGCAGAATGGCTGCAAAGCTTTGAATACTTCCTAAAGGATGGGGGTGGGGGATCCGTGATCTTTATCTAATCAGACAGTCTACCCAGGAAGTCCCTGAGATCAAAGCAAGGGGCTTTTTATTTAGCCCTGTGTCAACTTAAAAACAGCCCTGGCAAAGCCACAGATCTGGACAAGCTCACACCTCTCCCCACCCCCACGGCCCTGACCTGTCTCTCCCATCTGAACCCTCTTAACATTCCTTTTGGAATAAAACCCTGGGATGAAAAGAGTCCCCGGATTACTGTAGGAAGAGACAACATATGACAGAGAAAGGCAGGAAACTTGGCAAAGCCAGTCTTTGCTGGCGGCGCAGAACAGCTAGGTGTGCGCTCTGGGGTAGGCGCCACCATCTTCATGTCTCCGAGTAGATGCCCCACCACCGGCCATTCCCCAGGATCAAAGGAGTCCTCAGAGGGAAGGTACACAGCCACGTGCCATAAGCTTTATCCCCAACCTGCCAGGCATTGTGCCAAACAATTCGGAGCAAAAGAAGGCAGTATGAGGGAGCAATTGGACCGTGATGAGAGACAGAGGCCAAGAAAGCAGAGATACAGTCCCTGGATCATTCTGGGCGCAAAGGATGGGGTGGTGGGCAGAGTCGGGGTGCGGGGTGTGCATGTAAAGCAGGAGGAACATCAAGGCTGACCTGTGGGAAAAAAGACAGGTGCTGAAGGGACTGGAGACTGGTTCAAGAAAAGGAGGTCACTCCTTGGAAATTCAATGGCTCAAGGGTCACAAGGCAGGAAACTCAGAATCACACTACGAAGGTAGAAAGAGCTCATCTTCCAGGATAATAGACTATACACCGGGGTCCCCCCTCTAATGGGTTCCCCCTCTAGAGAGAAAGCTCAGCATCATTTCTCTCCCAGTGCAGTTGGTTCCGCCCATACGTTTCTTCCAAAAACATACAGGGCTCCCTCAATATGAGGCTATTCCTAAGAGGCTACGGCCTCTTCGTCATTCACTTTGTTAAGCGTTTAAAACACATCTCCTCTTATTTAATCTTAAAAGTACTTTATAACTCCCACTTGATGAACTGCGTTCATCCGTTTGGATCTGATTTTTCTTATACCTGCCATGGACTGTTCTTGGAGTTGATTGTTAAAAAGAAAATGAAGACCTTGGACCTTGTTCTTCACCCCAGAAGTTTGACATGGAGGCTTCCTTATGGCAGAATAGACGACTGTTTTTCTGTCCTCTTCATCAAACAAATACTGTATTTTTTAATAGCCAGATCAATGGGAATTGCATTATTTCTTGTGATTCTTTCTGAGTTTCTATGTAGTCAGCTCATCACTTGTAGGATGTGTTTTTCTCTAAGAAACATTACTTATCTTCCTTCAAATGAGGACAAGTTGCACGAAGAGGAATTATAATTCTAATCCAAGAAACATTGGAAGTAATTGCTGATGTTCTGTAGGAAAGCACTTTAAGTACCGGGTACCATCTTGGGATCTGACTGTGAAATCGCCTTTACTAACACTCACTAATGTTGTGTGGCCCTTTACAAAGCATGTCCCCATGGGATCTCTGACTTTCAAAGCTCCAAAGGTAATGAAATGGAGGTAGAGAGTAATTAAGTAGCTCTGCTTACAAATACTGAAAATACCCAGGGCATTGTCGGGATCGATTTCCTTGTTATCTGTTAAGATGTAACTAACTGTGAGATGTGCTTTGAAAATACAACTTATAGCTTCAGGATTTAGGAAGCCTTAAACCAAGGGGGGACCCATAGGTGTGAAAGAGGGTGTCTCCCTCAGGTTTCAGCAGGATTTAAACTTGCATCCAAAGTCTCTCCCAAATGAGTGGGTGTTAATAGTGATTGGAGGGGAGCCTTTGGGAAGGAACTAAACTCCGCTTCGACTGGCTTTCATTATGCTCTAATCACAATCGTCTCTTTGAAATGTTATGGAAGTTCCTGCTGCCACATATAGAAAAGGCTAAAAGACAGAGGTCAAAGAGCTATCACATGACCTCTTCACATTTTCTTCCATTTCTCAGGGCTGGTGCAGGCAGGTGGCAGAAATGGCATCCAACACCTCAATAGAAGACACCTACTAAACACATAGATAGTAGATAGTAGCTCCGTGTAAAACCGAAAGCACACTTAGAAATAACCTCGTTTAAGTTTCCTATTTTCCACATGAGAAAAGTAAAACATGGGGAGGGGGAGGAGGTACAAAAAAACTTGCTAACACAGCTGGAGAAAAATACAAGGACTCCGAGCTCTGATGACCACCTGTCAACACCATTTGGTCAGAAGATACTTCATTTTCTGCTGCTGCTTCTCTTGGTGATCAGTTATTTCTTTCTTGCTGACCATAAAAAAAACAAACAAACAAAAAAACAAATCAGAATGTTTCTTTTTGTTTTACACCAGTGTTCCAGCCCCAGAACTTCTAGATGCAAAGAACAAAGAGCCACTCCACCTGTGACCACCAGGGGGTGCCCACAAGACAGTCTGACAAATGGGAGGTGACCCTGGAGAGTCTCCCTTCTCATGGGAAACACATGTGATACCACAACTGAGGCTATTATCTTTTGTTCTTAGCAAGGGGTTAGAGGTCTCAGGTCCCTTCTGAAGAGCGAGGTTGCACATCTGTCCTGGGACAGAAAATCTGCAACACATGCAAGCCTCGTGGTTAAGATGTATTTGTTTAGAGCTCTTGCTTTGCTCCTCTGATGTCTGTCTCCATAAATAAAATTGGGAAAATCCTGTCGCTTTGATTTCCATACAAAGCAGAAGAGAGTTGTGATTAAATGTCGTGAGAGGGCTCACAATTTTTGCTACAGGAAAGGTTGGGGGGGGGGCGTTATACAACTCACCCCTGCCCAAGCTGTTTCCAGGAACAGCCATCTGGTTGCCTACAAAGATTTGACCATGGACAAAAGCCCTCTGATGACTTCAGAGACAAAACTCCCTTCAGGAGAAAGGCAGATCGAAAATGCCCAGCTCTTCAGTGAATTCCACCTACATCAAAACACTGGCATGTGGGTAATATGTACTCCTTCCTCCTTCCCATTTGAAGAACTGATTCATCAATTAGGGCATGATTTTCCACATATATACCACAAACTACTTGTACAGCTGATTATTAAAATAAATTTAATTAAAAGAAGAGTAATTAACATGCACCTTGGAAGCAAACCTTGTTCTTCAATCCCAACAGTTACAAATGGAGACTTTTTTATGGATAAAAAATGTTTCATCACATTCCTACCCCCCCAAAAAAACAAAACAAAACACTTCTCTCTCTTACTGCTTGTTGTAGTCACATGCTATGCCTTCTCCTTCCTGACCCCTGGCAACCACTGACAACCATCAATTTTTCCTCAACTGTCATGCAGAAAGGAACATACAGTATGTTCTTTTGTGACTGGCTCCTTTCACCGAGCATAGTGCCTTTGTGATTCATCCAAGTTGTTGTTGTTGGTGGTGGTAGTGGTGGTGGTAGTGGTGTGTGTGTGTGTGTGTGTGTGTGTGTGTGTGTGTGTGTCAGTGGTTCATCACTGGGCAGTATCCTACTGTAGGAATATACCACAGTTTGTTTATCCACCACTCACTAACAGACATTTAAGTTGTTTCTAGTTTCGGGCAACTATGAAAAGTGCTGTAAATAATTGTGTACAGGTTGTTGTGTACACATAAGATTTTATTTCTCTAGGATAAATATTGAGGAGTTGGGTAACTGGGTCATATGAGAAGTATATATTTGACTTTGTAAGAAACTACCAAATGATTTCCTGGAGTGCCTGTTCCATTTTTGAATTCATACCAGCAATATAGGAGCATTCCAGTTGCCATTCATTAGCACTTGGTAGTGTCAGTATTTTTTATTTTAGACTTTCTATATGTCTCATTACCTTCTTAGTTTGAATTTCCTTAATAGTTAATGATGAACATCTTTTCATGTGGTTATTTGCCTTCCATGTGGCCTCTATAATGAAATATATTTTGCACATTTTAAAAATCCAGTTGTTTGTTTTGTTACCGTTGAGTTTTGGGAGATCTTAATGTACTCCGAATACAGATTATCAGGTATGTGTTTTTCAAACATTTTCTTTCGGAATGTAGCTTTTCTTTTTATTTTCTCAAGAGTGCTTTTGGCAAAGCAAGCTTACTAATTTTGGTGAATTCCAATTTATCAATAGTTTTCTTTTATCTATATTGTGTGTTGGTGTCATGTCAAATCCCATAGTGGTAAGACTTTTCTCTTTCGTTTTTTGTCTTCTTTTTAAATTTTTATATAATTCTACATTTTATTTTTAGACCAATGATTCATTTTGAGTTAACTTTTGTATTAAGTGTGAGGTTTAGGTTAAGGTTCACTTTTTGGATAGAATGTTTAATTATTCCAGCATTTGTTAGAGAAAAAAAAACCACACACACACACATATTCTTTCTCCTTTTAAGTATCTTTGCACCTTTGTCAAAAAGTCAGTTAATCTAACTTGTGTGGGTCTTTTTCTGGATGATCTATTCTGTTTTGCTGATTTATAAGTATATTCCTTCCCCAATACCTCACTGTCTGGATTACTGTAGCTTTAAGGTAGTCTTTAAATCAGGTTGAATCCACCAACTTTATTCTTTTGCAAAATTGTTTTACTAATTTTTTATCCTAATTGTTTTTATAATTTTCTTTTTTTAATTCTAAATTCTTTAATTTTTATGTAAATTTTAGAATCAGCTTGCCCTTATGTACAAAAAATCCTGATAGCATTTTAGTATAATTGCAATAAATCTTTATGTCAGTTTGTGTAGGATTTACATTTTACTATGTTTAATCTTATAATCCACCAACATGGTATGTCTCTCTATTTATTTAGGACATCTATGGTTTTTAAAATAATATTTTGAAGTCCTTAGTATACAGATTTTGCACATGGGTTTTTAGATTTTTAAATTATTTATTTTTCTTTGGAGCTGTTGTTAATAATTGTCATGGGCTAGATTGTGTCTTGTCAACATTTATATGTGGAAGTCCTAACCTCCAGTACCTCAGACTGTGAATCTATTCAGAGATAGGGACTTTAAAAATGTAGTTAAGTTAAAATGAGGTCATTAAGGTGGGCTCTAATTTAATCTGACTAGTATCCTTACAGGAAAAGGAGATCAGGACACAAAGACAGCCATCTACAAGCCAAAGAGAGAGGCTTCAGAAGAAACCAACTCTGTCGACACCTTGATCTCAGGCTTCTAGCTTCCATTATTGTGAGAAAATAAATTTTTATTGTTTAAGTCACCAATCTGTGATACTTTGTTATGGCAGCCCTAGCAAACTAATACAATAATCTCTCCTTTAAAAAAAAAAAGGTGTTTCAGTTGTTCAAAGGTTTTTGTGTGTGGGTGTTTTGTTTGTCGAGATTCCTTGAGATTTTCTACATAGAAAAGTATGTCATCTGTAAATGGGGACAGTTTTTATTTTTCCTTCCTAATCTGAAGGCCTCTTATTCCTTGTTCTTGCTATTATGATGGCTAGGACTTCCAGTTTAATGTGGAATAGGAATGAATATCAAGAGAAGACATTCTTGCCTTGTTCCCAAACTTAGACCATTAAGTATGCTGGTAGGAGTAGGATTTTTTTACTGTCATTCTCAAGTTGGGGATGTTCATTTTAATTCTTGTTTGTGGATAATTTTCACCATGAATGGGTGTTAAAACTTGTCAAATGTTTTTTCTGTATCTACTGATATGAACATGTGGTTTGTCCTTCTTAACCTGTTAATATACTGGATTGCATTGACTAATTTTTGAATATTGAATCAGCTGTGCATTTGCTCGATAAGCCTATTAGTTTTATATATTGTTAAATTTTATTTTCTAATGTTTTTGATCTGTATTCATGAGCAATATTGGTCTGTAGTTTTTTTGTAGTGTGTTTAACTTTGGTATCAGAATAATAACAGCCATATAAAATTATATTAGAAGTGTTGCCTCTTCTTTATTTTCCCAAGGACATTGTTTAGAATTAGTGTATGTCTTCTTAAAATAATTTCTACAATATGCCAGTGAATAAAATCCAGGTCTGGTATTTTCTTTAGTGGAAGATTTTAAACTATAGATTCAATTTATTTACCAGTTATAGGACTATTCAGGTACCTATTTTATCTTGGGTAAGTTTAGGTGCTTGTGGTTTTTGAGAAATTGTTCCATTTCATCTAAGTTGTAGAATTTATGTGCACCTGGTTATTCATAATGTTTCCTTACTATTGTCTTAAATGTTTCTAGAGTCTCCTTATTATTGTTTTACCTAGAGGCCCGGTGCACGAAATTCATGCATGGGGAGTGGGGTGTCCCTCAGCCCGGCCTGCACCCTCTCCAATCTGGGACCTCTTGGGGGATGTCCGACTGCCAGCAGTCGGACATCCCTCTCACAATCTGGGACTGTGGTTTCTAAATGCTCGCCTGCCTGCCAGCCTGCTTGCCCCCTAGCCACTCCCCTGCTGGCCTGATTGATGACTAACTGCTCCCCTACCAGCCTTATCTCCCCAAAGTGACCTCCCCTGCTGGCCTGGTCACCCCTAACTGTTCTCCCCTGCAGGTCTGATCACCCCCAACTGCCATCCTCTGCTGACCTGATCTTCCACAACTGCCTGCCGCTGCCAGCCATCTTGTGATTATGTTGCGCATGATGCCATCTAGGCTTTTATTATATAGGATCTCCTATATAATAAAAGAGGGTCTCCTCTTTTATTCCTGACATTGTTAATTTTTGCCTTTTCTCTTTATCAATCATGCTAGAGTTTATAAATTTTATTGACCTTTTTAAAGAACCACCTTTTAGTTTAATGGATTTTTTCCATTGTTTTTCTGTTTTCAGTTTCATTGCTTTGAGTTCATATCTATATGATTTCTTTACTTCTGCTTGCATTGAATTTGTTGTACTTACCTCTGTTACTGGTTTCTCAAGCTTGAAGCTTAAATTGATTTGAGATCTTATTTCCTAGCATAAGCATTTAATAGGTTAAAGGTCCCTCTAAGAACTGCTTTATTTGCATCCCAAAGTCTTTTTTTTTTTATAAGTTTTTATTGATTTTAGAAAGAGAAGAAAGGGAGAGGGAAAGAGAGATGGAAACATCAATGAGAGAGAAACATCTGTCTGCTGCCTCCTGCACTCCTCCTACTGGGGATCAAATCTGCAACCCAAGTGTGTGCCCTAACCAAGAATGAACCTGTGACCTCTTTCTTGGTGCACCGGTCAATGCTCAACCACTGAGCCACACCACCACCCGGGTGCATCCCACAGTCTCAATATGTTGTATTTTTATTTTTGTTTAGTTTAAAACATCTAATTATCTATGTCTGTTCCTTTGTTTTCTCAATCCCCTATTTCCACTTACCTGCCTGCTTTGGATTGTTCAACTTTTTTGGTATTTTACCCAAGTCTCAGATTGACATTTCCAACCATCCAGTGGTGCTGTTCTTCAGATTCCAGACACAGCCAAAAATAGCAAGAGCATTCAGGAATCTCCTGCTTTAAGAAAAGCCATCATGCCAACATTTTAAAGTACCTGTTCCAGTAGAAACAGGAGTGATTATTTACATCATCAAAAGGTTTATTTAAAGATTCTGTAGTGGAGTATTCCGTCTCCCTGTTCTGATAAAGTCACCCTAGTTTTCTTTTGGAGCATCACCTCTGCCCCATTCATAGTTCATGTGACTTGGGTTATATAATCTTCCACTTGTTTTATTTTTGAGATGAAGGTTATTGTTTTTTTGTTACTTACAATGGAAGGTTCTTGATGACTAATAAAAATTCCTATAAACAGGAAACTCCAGAGCGCTTTTAAGTTGTTTGTGTGGCCCTAGCTGGTTTGGCTCAGTAGATAGAGCCTCGGCCTATGGACTGAAAGGTCCCAGGTTTGATTCTGGTCAAGGGCATATGCCCGACCATCCCCAGTAGGGGGCATGCAGGAGGCAGCCAATTAATGGTTCTCTCTCATCATTGATGTTTTTATCCCTCTCTTCCTCTCCCTTCCTCTCTGAAATTATATATATATATACATATATATATATATATTTTTAAGTTGTGTGTGTGTGTGTTTACTCCCTTCTTTGTTATATTCTATGACTCTGGTCTCTGAATTCCAAAAGGACAAGGGCTGTGACTGTCTTGTTCACTGTGCAATATTCTATGACCAACATATATATGTGGAATTAATAAAGGGTCCTCAACTTGGAATAGTTTGTGTCAGGATGCAAATGGGTTGGTTGACTTGAGTGTAATGAGACTGGAACATGTTTCATGACCATGAGTGGGCTGAGCCTCAGGTAATCCCCAATGTGGCTTCCTCTCTTGGGCCCTGGCCATCATGGGATACTCATTGACTGTGTCCCTGGAGATCACAAAACATGTATCCTATCTTGGACAATCCCTGACAATGTTCTTTCTAGTTTTTCAAGAAGAGCTTACGATCCTTAGTTCAAAATTGTACTAGCTTGTGACTTTGCCCATCCAAGTCATACTTGCCTGTAGGACCAACCAGGTAACTTGTGGAACCCAGTGCAAACTGAAAATGTGGGGCCCTTGTTCATAAAGCATAGAAAAGGTATCATTGAAGTTACTAAAATATAAGGCTGTTTCCTCTCATGGTTTTATTCTTAACCTGTCATGATGTTTTTTATCTGCTATTTAAGTAAAGGAAAAATTAAAATAAAATTTTAAGTTATTAGTATGAATTTTACTATTTATCTTTACATTGTGCAACACCAGTTTTAAGTGCAAGTGCAAGATCATTTAACTTGTGGGAGGAATCACCAAAACTATGCAATTTGTATTTCATAACTTGTATATATCCATATATATTTTGTTCTTATCAGAACAGAGGAAATGCTGCAGAAACAGACGCAAATGTTTTAATTTTACTTCTTTAAACATTCTCAAACAACCGACAGACCCTATTTTGGGCTTAGTGATGATGTTATTTTCAGCATACATAGTCGGCTAATATAGGATATAAGTTTTCTTGATCATTCATGTTTCTTATAAAACCATGCTCTTCTTTCTGCATTGGAAGCGAGTTCTGGTCTGAACAGAAAGTGTGGCCTCCCAGGGCAGTAAGGGCTAAAGTTTGCTTTGCACGTTGTAGATATACACGTTTTCAGTCTTGCCAAAACTTCATGCTTCGCGGGTCTACCAGAGTCCTGTGCTCACGGGCCTTGGCAAACACTACCTGCAAATGGGCAGCAAAGAACAGCAGGCCCACACATTGTACATATCCCTTGTGCACATATCTCGATTGCCCCGTCAGACTTCACTTACACAGCACAAGTTAAAGGATAAAATTATTAAGAATGTCAAGATAACAACAGCAGAGCATTCAACCAAGCACTCGACCCTCCTGGGCACAATTTGTGCAAGTTATATACCAATGGAACTGGCCCAGCATGTCTGTGTAGAAACCACCAATACAGCGATTCTGCATTTTATATTTGTTTTACAGTTCTACCCACACTTGACTTCCTGGGAAATCTACAAAATGCAGTGTGACATTTTGAGATCATTAACCACTTGACAGGGGAGGAGAGAGAAATTTAAAGCAAATGTGTCAGGAGTCACACCTAATCAAAGATCAATCTAAAGCAAAGATAAAAGCACCTTGGAAATTACAACATGAGTCCATGGCAAGGTAGGGTTTGATCCCAAATATTTTGGGAACAGGTCAGTTATGTCAAGGAACACATAGCTGTTCTCCAAAACGTACTGAAATAAAAATATTCACGTTTTTCCCCACCTGCCACATCCCCTTTCCACTGCCTCCTTTTAAAGAGACTAAGCTGATGTCCCATCTGCAAGCTATAACGTTCAAACCTAAACAGCTTGGTGGTATAAAATGATTGTTGTCCATGTGAAAAAAAAGCCTCATTGTTCTTTCAACAAGAAATAAATTTTATGATAAATTGAAGGTAATATTGCCCTTTATACATTATAAAAATTTACTTCTTGTTTCATTTTTATTATTTTTGAAATCTTGAAAAATGTATTGCACATTTATCTTCTTCTTAAACAGAACGTACAGATTCTTATTTGACCTTTCCTTCGGGACTAAGGATGATCATGTGAAACATCAATTATTGTATTTTTTATTGGGTTCAACTAAGTTATTCAGGAGCATTTACAGACAAGGCATTATGCCAAGATTAATGTCTGTCTGAATCAGTGTGGGCTGCTCTCACAAATATATCATAATCTGGGTGACGTATAAACAACAAGCATTTATTTCTCACGGTTCTGAAGGCAGGAAGCCTGAGAACAGGGTGGCAGTGTGGTTCAGTTCTCAGTGAGGACCCTCTTCCTGGTTTGCAGGCTGCCAACTTCTTTGTGTATCTTCTCCTGTGCAAAGGGTTAGTGAGCTCTCTGGCCTCTTCTGATGAATGTACTGATCCCATTCTTGAGGGCTCTACCTCATGAGCTAATCTCCTCCCAAAGATCCCCACCTCCAAGTATCATCACACTGGGAGAAGGGTTTTAACATAAATTTGGGGTGGGGGGTAGACACATTCTGTTCATTGCAATGGCCCTTGCCATTTGGTGTTTATGATCCTATTGGAGAGGTAAGGCAGGTGTATAAGTTCAAAGTTCTTGGCAAAACAGTGCTAGTACATAAATTAAAACAAGTACTATCAGAACACAGAAGAGAAGGGAGTGAGAGAACTTTATGAGAATTCAAATGGGTCTTGAAGGATGATTTGGGGTGGGCATGCTAAGGTGTGTGCCATGCTCAGAAATTCACAGTGCTGAAATGAAATGATAGGTGTGAAAATAGAGCAGGGTGTTTTAAAATATTGGAACCACAGGTCATATGTTTGGCAATAGATGGAACTTACATCTATCCACAGTGGGAGCCATTAGAAGGTTTTGTAATAGGAGGATGACAGCAGCATTACACTTTAATGCATCAACACATTTTGAAATGTGTAGGATTATTTGTACCTATAAAAACTGTGGTGCTATTATAGTACGTGTTTTTTGACTGGTTATTATAAGTTTTCTGTTACCTTTTGGTTTGCCAGCTATTCTTGATTGTATCAAAATATCTATCTGGATATAGACACACTTAGGTCTAACATTCTATTAAAATTCTGCCTGTAGTCTACTAAAAGCTAGGAAACTAAACAGCCAACATTATTATAATTGCACTTATGCATAAACAGGCTTTGAAAAATAGACTGAAATTTTCTATTTCTCTAGATTATTTACTGTTTTACTTAGTAAACAGCAAGGATTAGCCTAAAAGTAAAGTACATGGGTATAGACTTCAGTAAGGATTAAGGTTTCTGAAGGAAACTTCCGGTTTAAAATCGTGGAATTCACCAGGACTATCTTTTCTTCCTACCCAAATCTCCTTACAATGACTGCCAGGGGATTTTAAAATACAAATTAATCAACAAGGTCAAAGAGAATAAGAGACAATTTGCCATAAATGCTTTCAACAAATTTTTGGGAGGTGAGAAATGGATGAAGGAATGGTAATTACCTTGGCAGAATGAAGAAAGGAGAAAGCCAATTGCTTGCAGACAAGTGGGAACAGAGCTGCTTCACCCCGAAGAACCTCTGGGTTGCTCAGTGTTTATAAGAAATGAATATTTGAAAAGGAAGGTGAGAACAAAGCTCACAGCAAAAAAGGGCGTTTGCTGGAAGTTGGCCCACAGTGTGGTTGAACCCATCACGTCTCCGCTCACGTGTGCGTTCATGCAGCAGCCCTTTCCCTCCTTCCTGGCAGCAAGTTGGAGGTTTATTCTTCGGAATAATGAGGCGTGGGAAGCAGGCCCAGAGAAATGCAGAGATGAAGCAGAGTGAAATGTCTACGTGTCATACTGTGGACGCCCCAAGCCCTTTCCTCACCCTGCTTCCTCTCTCTCTCTCTCTCTCTCTCTCTCTCTCTCTCTCTCTCTCTCTCTCACACACACACACACACACACACACACACTGGCTAGAGATTAAGATTCTCCTCTAAAACAGTCCAGAAAACATACCAATGGATAATGACATTTGGGAGTTCTTCAATGAATCGGCGATTCACTTCCCCATCACTCTATGGGGAGGTTTAGAGAAATGCTCCATCCTTGGTCATAGTGTAGCCTTCTCACCCTTGACTGTAGACTGAGGTTTTCCTTCTGACATCAAATACATGCTGTCTTTCCCGACACCCAACTCTCTGACACCAACTAGGTGCCCAACTGTTCAGGTCCCACCTTTAAAGGGCTCAGTCCCATTACCAAAGAATCATTTAAATCCTGTGAGTATTGATAAAATGTGACTTAACATGCTTCTTTATCTACCCAGACCTTGTTTAAGATAAGGAAGGATGACAACTTCACTGGAAATGATTCATTGAAATCTACATTCAATATGTAGATTTTAGTTGAAAAATATGTATTTGATAAGTAGTGGTAGTTGTTTCTAAGAAGGGCATTGCTGCTATATTAAGAAATAAAATCTATTGATCTAGTTATCTAGTCTCAAAACCTTTGTGTGTGTATGTCCGTGTTTGATATTTTTTAAGTAATTCAAAGCAAGCCATTGTTCTATGTCTATTTAACAACCTGTGAAACAATTCCTTAACTACAGTTGTGAAAGGGACACTGTGGCAATATTAAAACATGTTAGAATAAGAATTGCCCAGAAATACAAAAAAAAATTTAAAAAATAAAAATAAAGGACTTAGTCCCACAAGACTGCCTCACTTCAGATGCCAATCATAAGTCCCCACCACCAGTATTTCTGATTAACCAGCTGCATATCAGGGGTTCCCATGACCCTTTTCTCATGTTTGATCATTTGCTGCAACAACTCAATTAAAATATCCCAAGGAAAGTGCTTTACTTAGTATTACCAGTTTACTAGAGAGGATACAACTCAGAGACAGTCAAATGGAAGAGAGGCGTGTGCCAGCTTCCACCCCTGGCACTTCAATGTGTCCACCTTCCCAGAAGCTCTCTGAACTCTATGGTATAGGGGTGCTTAAGGGAGTTTCGTTGCATAGACTGATTAAATCATTGGCCTTTGGTAATTGAACTCAATCTCCAGATTCCTCTCCCTTCCCCAGAGATCAGAGGGTGGAGCTTGGAGTCCCAACCCTCTAATCATGGCTTGGTTTTTCTGGAGACCAGACACTATCCTGAAGCTATCCAGGAGCCCCTCAGCCAAAAGTCATTGCATTAGCATACCAAAAACACTCTTCTTACTCTGATCCCAAGGGTTTTAAGAGTTCTGTGAGGAGGAAACTGGGACAGAGACCAAATATTTTTTATCATACCACATAAACACATCACCAGATAACCGTGAAACCTCTCCAACATGAAAGAATAAGATAAACAAATAGAAAAGAAAAACAGAAACGAATAAAAGTAGTGAAAATAGGCCTGGCTGGGTAGCTTGGTTGGTTGGAGTGTCATCCTGATAGGCCAAGCTTGCATTTGACCCCCCAATCAGGGCACATATAGGAATCAACCAATGAATGCATAAAAGTGAATCAACAGATCAATATTTCTCTCTCTCTCTCTCTCTCTCTCTCTCTCTCTCTCTCTCTCTCAAATCAAGCCATCAATAAAAATTTTTTTTTAGCCCTAGCTGGTTTGGCTCAGTGGATAGAGTGCCAGCCTGCAGACTGAAGGGTCCCAGGTTCGATTCCAGTCAAGGGCACATGCCCAGGTTGCAGGCTCAATCCCCAGTAGGGGGCATGCAGGAGGCAACCAATCAATGATTCTCTCTCATGATGCTTCTCACTCTCCCTCCCTCTCCCTTCCTTTCTGAAATCAATAAAAATGTATTTAAAAACAAGAAAGAAAAAAAAGAAAAGGGCAATAGGATACAAATTGCTTTAAAAAAATTTTAGAAATATTGAAAATATGATTAGTATTCTCAAATAAGTTTTAACAATAACAGGTCAAAATAAGAATAGGTTGCTATGAAAAAATAAAGAGAAAAAATGAGCTCTTGTAAATAAAAATATATGATGGTGGAAATTTTTTAATTTAATAGAAAATTGACAATGTCAAGTAAAATTCCCCAAAGGAAGAGGCAATGAACATAGAAAAACTAAGGAAAAAAAGGAAAGCAAGTTAGAGAACTAAGCCAGTATCCAGGAACAAGAGTTGCAGGAGAACAGAGAAAAAGGAGAAAAGTTATCAAAGAGACCGTGCTAGACAGTTTCCCAGAACAGAAAGATGGGAGTTCCACACTGGAAGTTCTCTGACAGCTCCAGACAACAAATGGAAATTTACACCAAGGGGCATAGTTGAGAAATTTCTGAATACTGAGGTTAAAGAGAAGATCCTAAAGGCTTCCAAAAATTAACAACAAATTACATAGAAAAGAATGGGAACCACAGTCATCAGGCAATAAGATTCCAACAATAAGATTTCCATGGATTTGTGTTATGCTTTTGCAATCCCAACAGAGAATGAATTCCCACCAGGCCTGGCTTCATTGGTGTGCTACAGAGAAGTCACACGGGGCCCTAATCTCAGAAGCGGGCCCTGCACTTGGCCTTAATACTGCAGTCACCTTTTTAAAAAGCCTAATAATTTTATCTTTGAACTCCTATTTTGTAAGTGAAGTCCAATAGGAAAGGGGTGCATGAGCAGTGCTGGCTCCTGCCGCCTCCACACCACCCACCGCCTGGCAGGTGTCCTGGCTACCTGCTCCCCAACCCCCACTGAGAGCCTCCTGCTTCCCTCTGCCCCTGCCCCCACCCCCCATGGGCCTGGTACAGGTGCAAGGAGGGTTGGGGTTGGGCATGCACACCCCCCATACTTGGTGGCCAGGCTGGACTCTAGGTGTCAATGGAGGTCTACACTCACCCCGCAAGTATCCCCATGACTGAGGGAATGTGACATTAAAAAGCAGATTTCAAAAAACACCATGAGAGGTTGAGAGAGGTCACAGAGGAAGAAGAAAGAAAAAAAAAGCCTTTCCCCTGCTTTTTGGGGAAAATAGCCCCACATTTTCACTTTGCACTGGGTCTCATGAATTATGTTCCATCCCTGGTTTCAATTTAGAGACAGCTTGAGAAGGAAAACATTTTTTTTTTACCTTGAAAACCCAACTGTGAATATTATCAAAGATTAAAAAGAGCAGGTACTCCTAACATTAGTTGATTGCTTTAAGGATGTCAAGATGGTACCACTGTGGACCATCAATCCCACAGTTGGAAGTTCCTGGTTTCAGTGCATCTTTTCTGAGCCTCACCCTGACTAATGGTTTAGGGCACTGACTCCGGCATTAGGTTCATACCCAAACAGCCACAATTTCTGACCCAAAAAGACAGTTTCAGGCAGAACTAGATGCTCCTCGGGGAACCCACAAGTGGAGTTGGGGGCCTAGTGGAGTTTTTGCCACGTGAATGGAAGGACCTGTTTGTGGAGAGTTTCTTGGGGTCTTATAAGTTCAAGTGAAGGCGAAGCGATCTCAAGGAGGTTGTGAGACTTTGAAAACGACAACCAAGAATGAGAAGGATTTCCTTCTCTGGGAGTTTTAAGAGGAAAAGAGATTCCTGCTCATCTGGACAGGCAAGGTGTGGGCCAGCCGCAAAGGGCAGGGGATGGAGACTCAGAAAGCCTCTCTAGCCACCTCCCCCCAGCTCCTGAGTCTCTGATTTTTATTTTCGTAGACACCAAGGTCATTGCCAGCTGTGAGCATAGCCAAGTCTAGACCTACTTGCTTCACACAGATCCACATTCTCAAAGTGCTTAATTCTCTCCCCCATCTTTTCCCTGTCTGCCACCCCTAGAACCGCAGACCTCACTGGATTGGGTGACCTGACAACTGCCCTTTACATAGGGATTTGTATTGTAAATTGCCACTAAGAGGCCTCTGATACACGTCTTCCTCACAAATTTATGCTGTCGTGGTTTTCAGACAGAAACGGGCATGTACACATGTGGCAGGTTTGAGGCTCATCAGACAGGTTCTATTAATTTGGTCGCCAGGTGGTAACCATATTATTTCATGTTTCTCAGTAACTTTTGCGCAGCACAATTACCTTTGACAGTTCTTGAGTGGGACAGCAATTTCCAGCAAATGTTTTCAGTAACCAGAGGCCAGCTGAAAGGAAACGTGAGTGCTTCGGGTAAGCTTTGAGTGCGGCTCTGACAGCTCTTCAGCACCTCCGTGGTGTTATAAATAGGAATTCTGTGGAAATCCAGGCCCATGGAACTCAACAGAAGGGAGCTGAGCAAGGCCAATGCTTTCCACTGTATCAAAGAAAGAATTTGCCCTTGCACAGGATGAATTCTCCATGCTGAACATCTTCCAAACTCCAGAACACAGAAGCTTCTTTTCCTGGGGTTTCATGCTTGGTCCTCCTTCATGCTAATGCCACACTGCGAAGGGGGTGACTTTCACTTCTTGAACTCGCCTGACTTTATATGTGCCTTCAGCATTCCTCACAGTTATCTAAGGAAGAGGCACATCAATTCAACCTCCATGTATTAGCTTCCAGTTTGAAGAAAAAGATACTACGTTATCACAGACGGGCTGTTCAAAATCTGATCTTAAAGAATGGGAATATGAAAGTGAATTGCTTTATCACACTCCCCCACCAGCATCTCTCTCTCTCTCTTCCTCTCTCTCTCTCTCTCTCTCTCTCTCTCTCTCTCTCTCTCACACACACACACACACACACACACACACACACACACAGCCGCTTTCTAAGAAAATAAAAAACAAAGTGCCTGCAGTCTCTAGTCACCCACCACAGGAAAAGAAAGGAACAACGTGTTCCCCCAAATCATCAGAAGTTAAAAGGACGGATACACACAACTGATACATATGCAGGGTGTGTAGCCGGTGGGGTTGAACATGAGGTCACGTGCCAGGACCACATCCCAGAGGATGTGCTGTGACTCACATCCCATTGGCGTGGTACGGAGCAAAACTTCCCTTGGACGCACACTTTGCTCCAGTTTCATTAGCGATGTTTTACAGGCCAGCTTTCTTTTGATCTCCAGTGACTAGACACATGATATCATCAGCTCTAAATCAAGCCACATTTTTTCCCTTCTGCCTAAAACTGGTCTCACTGGTGAGGACAACACCAGCTAATCTGTAACATGTTGCAAATTGCAACGTCTCCTGGGGCCATCATTTGTCACCTTCTTTATTTGCTAATCAGCCACTTTGTCAATAGGTTGCTGGTTTTTCTCCCAGACTCAAAGAACAGAATTTTGATTATAAACTTTTCCAGCATACCTCTTTCTGCCAAAGTTTTTAAATCAGCAATGACTGCTTTTGAATGTGTCTCCAAGTGTCTCAAGCCTTTATTCCTCTTTGTATGTGATCTCTGGCAGAGAACAACAGTCCAAAAGTGATCTGTAGAGGGTATAATATAGAATAACTCAATTAGACATGGTCCTTGTTGCCCCAGAGTCACAGCGGTGGTTTGTCAACCTTTTTCACATGTTGAACATTAATCTTCTGCTTGTTTTGGAAGACAAGAGGAGACACCACCAAGAGGCAACACATGAATAACCAAGCCATTTCTGTATCATGTTCAATATACCAACAGTAGGTTGAGGTATTTTATTTGATTATTTTAAAAAAATAATAGAACTTAATCAGTTTATTTCTTATTATACAAACACACAACATGTCTGTTACAAAAATATCAGGAAGTACATGCAAGGAAAAGTAAGTAAATAAGTAAATAAATAAATATTCAAATTTCCCCTGTGGGATCACTGTTGGTTAGTTGGGCCAACACATTCACAAGTATTTCCTCACTTGGCTGTCTCTACTAAAAAGTCTGAGAAAAGTAAATCCAGACTCCCTTGCAGCTTAGGTGGTTATATGACACATTTCTAGTCAATGAGACCTAAATAAAAAACAAACAAACAAATGCTATGGGAGTTTCTAGGAAAACTCTGGATTCTCCCATCTTCCTCCCTGCATTTGGAACTGTAGCAGCTATCTTGAAACCGTGAGACAGTAAGCATGAAGATGAAAGCGAATATGGTAAGGGTGACTGAGTGGGCACCTGGGCATCATTGAGCAACTGAACCAGTGCCAGCAACCTCCCACTTCCAGATTTCTTACTTACCAAGTAAGAAAATAGCTGCCTATTTATTTAAGCCACTGGTAGTTGTATTTTCTTTTATATGCAGTATTTCTAACTAATACACCCAGCCACATAGGAAAAACCTCATCATACCAGTGTGCTAACGTATTCTAGGTGTTCTAAGAGCTTTTGGTTTTGAAAGAGGTAGAATATGTGTCTTTTTGTTTAACCCAGGATTTTCTAAAAATTTGCCACTTAAATCAACTTTGGTAATAACTTTACTCTTGTAATACTACTATGGCTACTACTACTGCTACTAATCGTAATAATAATAAAATAGTTGATATTCTTATGATTCTTTAGCTTTTATTATCTCATTCTCTTATCTCCATTTTGAAAGTAAAAAATCTGTGACTATAGTTAACAATACTGTGTTGTATATTTGAAAGTTGCTAGAAAAAAGGAAAAGAAAGTTGCTAGAAAGTAGATCTTAAAAGTTCTCATCACAAGAAAAAAATTGTAACTATGTGAGGTGATGTGAGAGATGTTAACTAGATTTCTTATGGTAATCATTTTGCAAATATATATGCCAAATGATTATGCTATCCCTTAAATTAACACAATGTTTTATGTCAATTATCTTATATAATAAAAGTGTAATATGCTAAGTGTCCAACAGAGCAGTTGAATGGTTGGTCAACCGCTCAACCAGTCACTATGATGCACACTGACCACCAGGATGCAGACGCTCTGACCGGTAAGTTAGCTTGCTGCTGGGGTCCAGTCGATTGGGACTGGGAAAGAGGGCTGGAACCTTCCCGTGGTCCCTCCCCAGCTGGCTGGCCCCCATCATCCCAAATTGGGACTGGGTGAGACAGGCCTCAATCGGCCCCAACTGCCGGCCTGGCCGAGGGACCCATGCATGAATTCATGCACTGGGCCTGTAGTATCTCAATAAAACTAAAAGAAAGTAGAAAGAAAGAAAGAAAGAAAGAAAGAAAGAAAGAAAGAAAGAAAGAAAGAAAGAAAGAAAGGAAGAAAGAGAAAGAAAGAAAGAAAGAAAACTGAAGTGCAGAAGAGATTGAATTTGCCCAGGAAAGAAATGGCCAATGGAAAATAAATGGCAAATAGAAAGGAAATTTAAGTATTATGGTTATAAATACTTGCTTCTTTCAGTCATATTACATGCTAAGACTTCTCTAGTGATTTCTAGCAAATACTCAAACCTTCAACTTAGAGCAGTGGTTCTCAACCTTGGCTGCACATTAGAATCACCTGGGAATCTTGTTAAAATCCTGATTTCTGGGCCTCATCCTCCGGAAATTCTGTTTCTTTGTTACTAATGATGAGGCTCAGAAATCAAGATTTTTAACAAGATTCCCAGGTGATTCTAATGTGCAGCCAAGGTTGAGAACCACTGGCTTAGAGGCTGAGTAAACTCACCTGAGGTCAATTCTAAAAGCCAGCTGATATCAATTAGCTGGAAGGTTTATTTGCTAACAGGTCACCCAGACAGAGCCCGGTGGTCCCAGGGCTCATAACTGTGCTAAAGGTAGGGTGTGCTTCCTGCACTGAACTGATTGTCTGTGCCTCCCAAATTCATATGTTGAAACCCTAATTCCAATGTGATGATATTCAGATATGTGGCCTCTGTGCTAATTAGGTCATGAGTGGAGCCCTCATGAATGGGGTTAGTGCCCTTGTAAGAAGAAACCAAACAGCTGGCTCTCTCTTCCACCACATGAGGACACAATGAGAAGACAGTCGTGTGAAAACCAGGAAGAGGAATCCTTACCAAGTTGGAATCCCGATCTCAGACTTTCAACCTCCAGAACTTTAAGAAATAAATGTTCATTTTTTTAAATGCCCTGCTTATGGTATTTTGTTATAGCAGCCCGAGCTGACTAAGGCAGTTCGAAATGTCATCATAAAACCGGAGGAGAAGCATGCTAACTTTTTCTAGTCCTTTAAAAACAGAGTATTTTCACCTTTTCTAAGAAATGAAGCCCCATGCTTAACCGCACAGCCCTTGGGAAGAGTAGAGCTAGGATGTCAACCCTGGTCTACCTGACTCTAATGCCAAGAGGCTAATTCACTAGGCAATACTCCCCAACTACAGCACCTGTTTGGCATTTTCAAATATTGTGAACACCCATTGTGCATGTTGGGGGCAGGGGACTAGGACCCTACAGAAAACTATACTGGTCAGGAGCTGAGTCTCCAATCTGCCATCCTGCACACGAGACGGAGCACCTTACCTGTCCTGTTTGAACCTTTCCTATAAAATTAGAGTTGATGATAAAGCAAAGGAGATCATACATATATGAGAAGGTTGAGCAAATCCCTATGAAAACCCCATCCTCAGAATCTCTTTCTCTCAGCTCTCCCTTCTCCCCACCCTTCTCTTGATGATGGATTTGTTGGTATATCAGTTAACTTTGGTATATAGCAAACTACAAAAACTTAGTGGCTAAAAACAACCACCATTTATTATTTTTCAAAACTCTATGGATGTGTTGGGTGATCCTTCTCATCCATCTGGGATGGCTTGGCTAGACTCTCTCATGTGTCTTTGAGCTACTGGGGGGTCAGCTGGTAGCTGGCTGCTTCAGAATGGCCACAATCACATCTTAATAACTGGATGGCTGTCGGGCAGGCAATAAGGGAACTAGTTACATGTCTCTCACCTTCCAGCAGGCTAGCTTGGGCTCATTCACCTGGTGGTCACAAGAAAGTGAGAGAATGTGTGCAATACCCCATGAGGCCCAGACTCAGAACTGGCAGGCCCATTTCTGCCACATTCTATGAGCCAAAGCAAGTCACGGGCCAGCCCAGAGTCTGTGGGTGAGGAAATAAACAGATTCTCCCCCTTGATGAGAGCAGCTGCAGAGTTAAGGAGAACTTGTGGCCATTTTAGCAATTAATTACAGTATTCAGCCAGTTTTCTGGAGCCACACATATGAGCCAGCCTTCCCAAACCTTCTCTGCCCGAAAACCCAGACAGTTTGTTTTTCCAGTGGGGCACAGATTGCAGGTCTGGACGGGTCGTTTGTTTTTCTGTTTGTTTTGACTTTTGGCTATTTCCAGGATGTTTCTTTCAGAGAGGAGAAGGCTCAGTTCTGTCTGCCATGTGCATTAAGATGAGCTGTGACGGAGCTTTGCTTTGTGGTCAGAGGCCCTGGGACCTGATGGGGAATAGAGTCGGCAGACCATGACAGGCCCTGGGGGTGCTGGAGACTGCCCTTCCAACATCAGAAGACAGTCTTCCTTCTGAGGTGCTTGGAGCTGCCTGACAGCCAGGGTTGTGCAAGTCAAAAGCATGACCCATGTTACTCAGCCCTGCCAAGGGTGACAGCGGAATTCACTTCCCCGGCTCATCGGAGACACTCCCAGCCTGATGAATTTGTGGAACTCCCGGCCCTTGGATGACAATATCTGGCTCGCACTTTCTCTGCTTTCAACTTTGGAGATTGCACAGGGACATGAAAGGTTGCAGAGGGCCTTGGAATGTCCTGTTTGATGAAAGTACACATGGGGCCCTTTGGGACGGGGACGAGGGGGGGTCACACGCTCCTGACAGGGTGCCCCCTGAAGGCATGTGGGGGTAGGGAGTGGGCGCCTGCCCAGCTTGGGTCGCTCTTGCCATCAGGGGCTGGACAAGAAGAAGCTAAAGGATGTAGCTGGCAGGGATGCAGGAAGGAATGTCTCAGAATGAGCAAAAAATTGCTCTCATGCGCCTTGCTGGCAGAGCCTCTGAGAGGGAGCCTTCTCCAGAGGAAATATTGCAACACAGCTGAGATGCTGAAGGGTCAGGGGCGGTCCCGGCCAATGGGGGCAAATGTTCCTGCACTGCCTCCCTTACCTCGGGCAGAGTCCTGCTCCGTGGCATTCCTATCTGGGTGGCAAAATGAGAAATTCCTCTTCCAGCCTCTACGCCCACAGGTAGTATTAAATGAGGCCCAGGCCCACGTGGGGAAGCCAAAACCTCCACCAGGAAGACCCGTGGCCACACTCTCCCACCAGTCTGCTGGGAGAGCAGGGGCTGGGCAGTGCCTTGTGGGAGGCAGCTTGGCTGTGGAAATGGCCCTGCTGGGCTTCATTCCTCAGGTACATGGGCTCTAGAGACAATACTAAATTCACTTCTCACCCTTGTGGAAGTTTCCAAATCCAAAAGCCAAGGAGACTCCGCAAATCACACCTGGACTAGGGAATAAACTGAAGAAATCCATCTCCTTTCTTTCTATGTGTTTCTCCCTGATGGCCAGGGGCAGTGGACCTGGGCCAAGCAACTGTGGCCCATGTCCTACTTACTAGGAAATTCCTAATCCACAGATGGCTCGCCCCGTCCTGAGATGGGGGGCCTCCCAGTCAGTCCTGAGATGCCCCCCTCCCCCCCGCCAGTGAGACTTTCTTCCTCCCCTCAGGCCTCAGTGAATTGCATTTCCACCCTCTTCCATTCTCCTTTCACCGGCCACTTCTGCTTATAGAGCATCTGCTTTAGGTCTCCCAGCAGATGGCCGCAGCCAGCCTGGAGGAAGAAAGATAGGAGGGACCCCACCCACGAGAGTTCACTCCTGAGGACTCCGGAACCTGGGAGGATTCCTGAGCCTAACTGGGCAGCCCCATTTCTGAGAGCAGACACTAGAGCCAGGCTAGCCTTGCCATCTGTCCTCCTGGCCCACGGGCTTCTGCACACATCCCATTAAGACATCTTCTTAGCCCTTCAGCTTGTCCACATCCTGCTCCACCCAGTTCTCAGCTGCTCCACCCCAGGCTGATTCCATCTCTTTTTGTTTATGAAGGAGGATTCTCTTTTCTGGCATTCAATGCACATGAATTTGGTTGTGCGACACCAGCAGGAATCTTATCCTGAAGGGAGAAGCATGACCTCTGAAGGTTAGGAAGTACCCTTGGTCTTGACATCCAGGCTCTGGGGTGTGATATTGTGATTTACAATAATAAGTATATATACACACTGTCTGGCTGTCTTCCCATTTCTGTCGCAGAGCTTCTCGAGCCCTTGGCATTCCCTAAGTGATGGGAGCAAGAGTGTCTTTTGTCATGTGAATGAGGTGAGTTTTGGAAAGCACCTTAGGAGGGGGGATTAGGGGGCCTGGTTGCCAGGAGAACCAACCACGTAATTAGGGGGTTGTACCTTTCAGCCCCACCCACACCCCCCTTCCACCTGGGGGAGGGGGGAGGAGCTGGTGGGTGACCAATCTCCAATGGCCAGTGATTTAATCAATTGTGCCGAGGTAATGAAGCTTCCAAAACCCCCCAAAAGACGGGGTCTGGGAAGCTTTCAGGTTGGTGAACTTGTGGAGATTTGGAGACCGTGGTGTACTCAGGAAAAGCATGGGAGCTCCCTGCCCCTTTCCCGGCGTGCTGCCCTAGGCATCTCTTCCATCTGCCTGTTCCTGAGTTACAACCTTTTCTAATAAACTGGCAATCAAGTAAGTACACTGTCACTCTGAGGTTCTGTGAGCTGCTCTAGCAAATTAATTGAATCCGAGGAGAGGGTCATGGGAACCTCTGATTTATAGCCAGAAGGTCAGAAGTACAGGGAACAGCCTGGCCTTGGAATTAGCATCTAAAGTGGGAGACAGTCTTGTGGGATTGCATCTTTAACCTGTGGGATCTGATGCTATCTTGGAAGACGGTGTCAGAATTGAGTTGAATGGTAGGACCCAGCTAGTATGGGGGGAAAAATTAGCCCCACCACACACATACACACACACACCACCACCCCCCCACACACACCCCCCACATACACACACACACACACACACACACGCACACACACACACCTGCCCAGACTAGATTCCCAAGCCCAAAGTTTCCTTCAACAAAACTTTTAGAATCAGACTTTTCAGATGTTGATAAAAGTGTGCAATTAAGTAAATGGTTAATTTTTTAAAAATAAAGTAAACGGAGTCCATGGGCAGTGGCGGGAGGGGGAGGGGTGGGTAGGGGTCTACACATGGGATGGGAAGTTGGAAGTGAAGAGATGAAGATGAGATTCCCAGGGCTTCACAGAAGTATCTGCCAGGACAGATCTCTGTGCCCAGAGGGAGGTCCAGCCCGCACCTCTTCCCACTGACTGCCTCAAGGCTTGGCACCTTGTTTTCTGAAACAAAAGCTTTATTCACTCAGCGATCTCGATCTCCCGGCTGCACCAGGGAAGGAAATATGAGGTTAGCCCATAGGGTCCATACCAAGGGTGAGAGAGGATGTCCCTGAGGCCAAGTTCCTGAAAATCCTGTCTGTTTCCCGTCTCAGTAGGGCCTTCCTTTTCCGCCTTCCCCTTGCCCCTGGCCCACTACACGGGTCCTTCTCCATCTCTGCGGGCCCTGTGCTCACTCACTCAGGGGCTGACATGATTGATGGGCCATGGCAGGCCCAGGAGGCAGCCCCAGTGGCCTCCAAGATTTCCTTGGCTTGAGGCATAGCAGAGGCCCTAAGTTTCCTAGCATTCTCCTGTGCTCCATTCCGTATAAAAATAAAAAAATAAAAATCAGGCCTCACACAGGTACGCAAACTCCCCACCCACTCCCAATGCACCCGCCGCCTCCCCAGGTGGAAGCGTGTTTGCACACATTCACTAGGCCAGATGCCTCGAAGCATAGCCCTGCCCTGTAACCTGTGAAAACCTGGTGAAAATGTTAGTGTTATTTCTTTCCCACTTTTTTTATTATGAAGCGAATATAACCACATGACAGAAAACGAAGAAACCAGAGTTAACATTTTTATTCCTGTTTAGTACTTATTCGTTTGCATATAGATTTTTTAAAATAGTAGCACGTAATCAGAATGCAGGGAATGATGTTGGCTGACTTTGTTTCACGTCAGCTTGCACTTTCTGGGCACCGGACTTCACCAATGGCAGGGTGGTGCCCGTGGAGCCGCTCAGGAGGCAGCGTCCCAGGGCTGACACTGCACCCCGTCCTTCCCCGAGACAAGGTGGGGCGTCTTTGACCTCCCCGGGGCGCCAGGAGGAAAATGAGTCACCTCCCTGAGTTGAAGGCTCCTGCATGTTTGCAAGGTCAGGTCTCTGGCCCTGCTCCCTGGCGGGCCTCCGTTTTGCAAGAGGGAGGTCGAGCATCCACGTCTTCCCGGCGGAGTGATGCAAGGCGGGTGCCCTGTGGAACAGAGCCGTCAGTGTCTCCGGAGGATGGACCCTGGCACCGGGCTCGGAGAGGGTGGAACACTGGGGGTTTGTGCGCTGAGCCACCTCCATGGGTACCTCTGTGTCCCCAAAGCCGTGGGTTTCCCCAGCGTGGCCGGAGGTTGAAAGGGGGCAGCTGGGGAGGCTGAGCAGGACCCCGGGAAACCGACCCCCACCACTGTCACAGCCTCCTCCGTGCCTGGTCAGTCACTTCCCATGAAAACATTCAGCTCCCTTTGAAACCGTAAAAATCGAATGAAGAGCAGAACTGTTTGGCCAACACAGGGGTGAAGGGAGAGCTTGGAGGCCCGTTCGACAGGGGCCGTGCTTCCAAATACAAATATTAACCTTGGCAGTCTGGCTGTCTCCTGCTCTACAACTTAGACGGTGCTTTTTTGGGGTCCTGTTTAAGTTGGGGAAGAGAGAAAAGAAGGAAAAAAAAGTAAAGCCTCCTGGAACAAAGTGAGCTTTTGATTTTTAGACAGTATTGAACCAGTACTGGTATTTCAGATCCGCCCTGACCAAAGTATATTTTTCTAGGAACTTCTAGAGCCGAAGGGATGGCATGGTCAATTCTAGCAGCTCTTTCTGAGGGGCTCCTCAGGCTGGAAATATGAACCTAAAGATGGCAATGCCTAGATTATTGGTAAAGATGGTGAAAGTGCTCAGGTGACAACGAATCACCACAACTCAAGGCCGGAAGCCTTGGGAATCAGCATCATAAGCCTAAGGACCTGTATTATATTCTTTAATGAGATGGTCAGCAGGTGTGGCCGCAAGAGGCGACAGAGGAGAGGCTCAGAAAACACAGTTTATTATACTCACGGATCTAGGGACAGGAGGCAGGGCACACCATGCAGGACCACATGGAAAAGACTCCAGAATGGACAGGAGGCAGAAGGCAGGAGTGAGGACCTGCATAGGCCAAGGCCTTTATTGGCATTTTCTCAGGAAAGGCAAGGTAGAGCAGGGCAAACAGTTTAGGTTTGGCTAGTTTGAATAATTTAGGTAGGCTTGGGGCTATAGGGTGCCCCTTAGTTACCTAGGACCTGGCCCTGGTCCTGGGATGATCAAGGCAGAGGAAGGCTGCCTCCTGGGGTACCTGGCCTAGATAGAGGAGGTTGGGGATCTAGATTAGTTAGTTTGCATATCAAAGGCATGCTCCTGGCTGGGTCCTTTATTATCTCTAAAAATTGACTAGCCCAGGGAGGGGCAGTCTCTTCTCAGCCAGAAAGATTTTTCTAAGATCTGAAAACAGTCCGGCTGGCGTGGCTCAATGGTTGAGTGTCCACCTATGAACCCGGAGCCACAGTTCAACTCCCAGTCAGGGCATATGCCCCAGGGTTGCAGGCTCCTTCCTCAGTGGGGGGCCTGCAGGAGGCAGCCAATCAATGATTTTTTTCTCATCATTGATGTTTCTCTCTCTCTCTCTTTCTCTCTCTCTCTCTCTCTCTCTCTCTCCCTCTCCTTCCTCTCTGAAGTCAATAAAAATCTATTTTTTAAAAAGATGTCAAAACATTATAATATTCAGAAAATTAAAAATATTTACAATACACATCGCCATCTCCAATTGAGTCCTCAGCCCATGAACAGGCACCTACCTTGATCAGGGATGCCCAATGCAGAAGCCCACACTGGTGCTGTCCACAGCACAGAGCTAATGGCAAATTGCTATGACGTGCCAGGAGTTCGGTGCACCCAGAGGCAGGAGAGGAGGGTGTCCTGGGGACCTGGGAGCTGTCAGCTGCTGGGGGGTAGCAAAACCCACATCAGGGCTCCAACCTTTGAAACTGGAGGCCTCAGATTTGTGCAGTCATCTGGACTTCAGAGAAGCCAGGAAAATATGCAATGCATCTGGTAAGTCGCCCTTTTTCATTTATGCCCTAGTTCTCTTAGCTCCTGAAACTACATATAAATCGGGCCCCTTTATAGGAGGGCATTGCAATACACAATGTTTGAGCCAATGATTCCAAGTCTAATACTTTGCCCTGAGGCCATAATCAGGGACAAATGTGGTCTTAACCTCCTAGAACTTCAAGTGTGTTCGTAATAGAAGAAATCTGAAAACAACAAAAGTCAGAAGTGAAAAGTGAGTTGGCTAAGTGCGTTAAATGCAAGCAAGCAGTATGCAGCCATTTAAAATTATGTCTTCAATAATTCAATGTGAGAAGTGCTGATATGGTAATGGTAAAAGGGTTATAAAACAGTATGTACAGTGTGATAGTAAAATGGCTACAAAACACTGTGTACAGTAGGGTACTGTTTTTACTTAAAATATATATGCGTATTTATATATTCCCAGAAAAAATATTCATTTGGGGGAGTCCTTTACCTGCTCCCCACATTTCTGCCTCAACGCATAAAACAGGAGCTCTCTCCAACTCTGTGGCTTTCTCCGAGGGCTGAGGAGGAAATGCCCAGCCATGAGGCCAACCCTCCAACCTGGACAGAGTGGCTTATCTTAGTTGGCATATTGGCACACAAGTAGATGGTGGTCCTTTGGCCTTCAAACCCTAAAACGGAACTTCCCCCTTTTCTGGCCTCTCAACCATAGGCTCATTCCTGCCTCAGACAAGCCCAACAAGCCCTCTTCCTTCTGGTTCCAGCCTCTCAGATTGCTTCGCATGAGTGAACCAGCCCAGACTCACCTGAGGTTCGTCCAGTTCCTCACCTTAAGCAATTACCAAAGCTGATAACGTTGATTATCCCATTTGCCTCAGTTCCCTGCATTTACAAGTGTCATCTAGACTCTTGGAGGCAAAAAGGGGTGAATGAGAGAATGTAGTCAACAAACCCCACCCTGGAACCTGGAGTGACCTAAGGCAATTAGGGCCGAGGAAGCCTTTGGCAATGTCTGGACTCACTTTTGGATGTTCCAACAGGGGTGGGGAGTAGGAAGGGAGTTGCTGTTGGCTGCTAGTGGGTAGCAGGTTCGGGTTAGAGATGCTGCTAAATACCCTACAATACACAAGGCAGCCCTCCACAACAAAAGTTCACCCGGCCCCAAATCCAATAGTGCAAATGTTGGATCACCCTGATTGACAGAATTGACAATAAATTATCTTCTATTTTCTGTATCTTCTCATGTTTCTACAGTGTATGTATATTGCTTTAATAATAAGAAAAAGAACTTAAAGTTACTTTACATCTATAATAATAAAAGCATAATATGCTAATTAGACCGGACAGCCAAACAACCTTCTGGACAGCCTTCCGGATGAAGACCAGGGCTGCAAGGGCCAAGCCCCTTGCACAAATTTTGTGCATCAGGCCTCTAGTTTTAATATAAAGTGGCTGTACCAAATTAGGATTGGTCAAATAAATGCAGGAAAGATGGTAGACGATAACATGGTTTCTGGAAAGGAGTAGTTGAAACTAGGAACTTCTTGGAGCAGAGGTTTTTATATTTTCATGCTCTGAGCACCTAGATTAGTAGCTGGCACATGGTGGGTGCTGGGTAATTGGAGATGGATGGATGGATGGATGGATGGATTGGGAACTTCCTCAAGAATACCTAAATGAGTTATAGTAATCATTTTGCTATCTATCTATCTATCTACCTACCTACCTATCATCTATCTATCTACCTACTATCTATCATCTATCTATCAAATCATCACATTGTATGCCTTAAATTTACACAAAATTATATGTCAATTATATCTGAATAAGTCTGAAAAATAGGGGAAAAATTGCAAGAAACAGTAGCTGTAGCATGTCAAAAGTTCTGGCATGGCCACATGTGCTGAGTATTTATTGCAAAAAAAAATTAAAACCTGGTTCCAACCAGCAGCTCCAGGCATTCTTTGGCTGCTCCCCTTCCCCATAGAATGGAACTGGTACCTGAGAGGCAGAGATTGGATTTGACAAAGTCCACTCATAGCTGTGCATTACTATCAACAAAACTTGGCAAGTCAACCCATCCCTAGGGACCCAATGGATTTCATGTTGGCTTTTTTTTTTTTTTTTTTCATTCAAATGATGTGAATTTTTAGCTACTGACACCGTTGTATGGGTGGTGTAGTGCATGCCAGGGAGCATGGTACTAAACCATAGGTTTATTATGGCTGGTCAGTCCTAATTAAAAAGACTCCCTCGTCTTGTCCTTAGGACTCCCAGGCATGGCGCCTGGGTTTTATTTCTGGCTCTGAGCATCTATGTTGCTTCCTGTTTTCTTGCCAGATTAATAATACACAGCATGTGAGCGAAGACAGCCCAAGAGAAATATTTCTCTCACCTTCCTTCTTATTTCCTAACAATAATTCTGGACTGACAGCAGATCAAATGCATCATCCAGGAGCCAGCAACTCTGACGTGCAAAACACCCATGTCCTGCCACCTCCCGCGAGTTGGTATTTTTGACAGTCCTCAATTAAAGCAATACAGTTAACTTCAGCCTGTCATTTGTGTGGGCTAAGTTGTTTGAAAAATCCTTGAGGGGTCAGTCAGTGGTGGGAGGACCATTTTCCTATAAACAAATGATGGAACCTCGATGTCTGGAAGACACCAGCCGTGGTTTCATTCTGGGGGCCTTTTGAGGGACATAAATATCAGCCCCCTTCCTCTTGTCTCCACAGGCTGTCTCATTCCTGGGACCGGTGCTTTTCCATTCTGTTATCAGAAGCCCCTAACGAGACCTCTGGACCACAAGGATGTCTGGTTCCAGTTTCACTTTATCATTACTGGTGCTAAAAGATGCAAATTTTACCTCCAAGTAACTATGTGGAATAGCCCATTCGAGGGGGTTGCTGATTATGAGGTTATAAATCCTTGCAAACATCTAAGAAAGTTGATTTCAGTTTTAGAATAGTTAATATTTCAGAAAGACCGTGTCACCAAAACCACTCTTGCCATAAAACCACTTCATTGAGAGAATACACAAAGTCCTTATAATTAGGGGTGTGGGACGAAAGCATGCAAATAATCTAAAAGGAGTTTCAATCAGGAAGATAAAAATAAAAACATGAATATCCAACTTTATTTTACATGACTTATGGCTTGAATTTTTTTATCTGATTTTTAGAAGATTGTTACCAAACCTTAATATTAGAAAGAAGTCTCTGCCCATTCACATATAACATGATGGGTATCCTATGTAGAAATTTGCAAGGAAGCTACAAAAAAGCTTTTAGAACTAATAAATAGTTATTATTCAAGGTCACTGGATACAAGGTCAATATTTTTAAAACCCAATCATATTTCTACATACTAGCAATCAACAATTAGAAATCAAAAAAGTTTTAAATGTAATTTAAAATAGCTCAAATATGATAAAATTATGTATAAATATAAGAAATATGTGCAGAATATGCATAATAAACTTATAAAGCATTAATAAAATAAGTCAAGGAGGATCTAAATAAATGGAGAGACATACCACATCCAAGAACCAGAGACTCAACAGATTTAAGATAGTAATTTTCCCCTAAAATAACCTAAGAATTTGACTAAGTTTCAATCTCAATACCAGTAGTATTTTCTTTGGTATATACAGTAACACTGGCTCTAAAATTTATATGGAAAGGTAACTGGAACAGCCAAAACAATTTTGAAAAAGAATAATAAAATTAGAGAAAACACACCATCTAAGATTTATTATAAAGCAACAATGATCAGAACCATCAAAATTTAAAACCTTTACTCTGTGAAAGTTACTATAAAGATAATAAAATGCAAGCTACAGCCTGGGAGAAATATTTGCAAATCACATATCCAACAAAGAACCTATAACCAGGACCTATAAGCAACTTTCAAAACTCAATAGTCAGAAAACAGTCAAATTTTAAAATGGGCAAAAGATTTTGGTAGGCACCTCTCCAAAGAAGATATACAGATGGTAAAGAAACACCTAAAAAGAAGCAAAAAAAATTAGACATTTATTAGGAACTGCAAATTAAAAACCACAACAAGATACTATATACATACATGTATTAGAATGACCAAAAAAAAAAAAATGACAATACCCAGTATTGACAAAGAGATAGAGCTGCCACAGCACTCATACGGTAGCCACTCTGGGACATTGTTGGGCAGTTTCTCATGAAATTAAACATATACTTAGCACATGACCCAGTAACCCTGAATATTTACCTTAGAAAAACGAAAACCTATAGTCACACAGAAACCTGACCATGAATGTTTTAGAAACTGTATTCATAAACTCCCCAAACTGGAAACAACCAGGCTGTCCTTCGATGGGCGAATGGGTAAACAAACCGTGGCAAAACCACAATACCGGAGTGCTTTTCAGCACTGAGGAATGTACTTGCAACAAATTAGATAAATCCTGCAGGTACTGAGCTGTGTGGTGGGAAAAAAGCCAGTCTCATAGACATGTACACTTGAAACCTATATAATCTTTTTAACCAATGTCACCCCAACACATTTAATAAAATAAAAGAGAAGCCAGTCTCAAAACGTTACGTATTACATGACTTCATCTATAGTACGTTCTGGAAAAGGTAAAACTGTAGGAGCAGACAATAGATTACTAGTGGTTCGGGGTGGTAAAAGGATTTGCCTCTGAAACGATAGCACGGGCAATCTGCGGGGCTCTGAAACTGCTCCGGATCATTGTGATGCCGTTGAGAACATAAGACCTCGGTACTTGTCTTCTTGAAACATTTCAGTCAGGAGACAAGTGCAGCAAAGCAAGCAAGAATGTCTTGGCTGCGGCAAAAGCACACTCAGGAGGTTGAGAGGAGGAAGGGCTCAGCATAGAAGCAACAGAACGCCTAGGCCTGCTGCTCTGGCTCACCGGGAAGCCAGAGAAAAGAGAGCCTTGGAGACGGGTTCAGGCAGTTAGCTGGGATGAGCTGCCACTGCCCGTTGCTCCCCTGCTTTCAAGTCTCATGGGGTCCCCTAGCGTTTAGGAGAAGCGTGCCTGTTGGGGAAGAAGAGGAGGAAGGCACAGTCATGCTACTGAGAAGGAGAGGGCACTCTGGGTCCTCTCTCCTGAAGGTTTTTATCTCCCTTACAGCCGGGAATCTTAGGGGAGGTGTCAGGGGAGGGTCTCGATAGGCTCTTCATTAGTTTTCCCGGTGTGTCCTTTCTGGGTCGTGGTCTTTGCCAACCGGTTGGCACCAGGGCAGGGGGTCAATGCAGGTAGTCCTGGCATCACCCACCTGTTTTGCTGCTTTCCTGGACCTGGAGCTTAAATACAATGGAGGCCTAGCTGTTACCTCCAGGGAGGATAGGGTGAGGGGTCTAACAGCATGACCAGCCATGTGCTAGGGGAGGAAAGGGTTCCCTTGTTTTCCCAGTTGTGCCCGTTGCTAGGCACCCAGGGCTTTCTGCCTGGTGACCTTCTCTGCCTGACCCATCATCCTTGCTCTGCTCTTGTCAGTCTGTCTAACACATTAATGTGGTGGTATGTACTTCTTTCTGTACTGGTATTAAAACTCAGAACTGTACATGAACACACAAATATCAATAGTACAGTATGCAAATTTAAAAGACCCTTTTTTTAAACTTAAAAGTAGGCTTTGTATAGATGTCATACCTCTATAACTAACATAATGTCATATGCCCCTTATATCTAAATAAAATATAGGCTTTGTTTAACCATAGAGCAGTACTAGCTAAGAGAACTTTTGATCACAAAGTTGTATATTGTGATATCCAGGATTATAGCAACCGGTCACATGTGACTAGAAAGTTGTTGAAATGTGGCCAGTGTGAGACACTAAATTTTTATTTTACTGCCGTATTGGGCAGTGAAGTTGCAGAACCCTGGAATTGCTATGCTGTGTTCCCGAGCTTATTTAATTGGGCAGCTTAAAAAAACAAGAATATAGAGAATGAAGAGAAACCCCGAATTCATTACATGTGTATTCATTGAAAATGCATTAACTTAGACTTTACAGCAGATTTACCTTTCTGGTGAAGGTTTGAAGAGATTTGTGTTAAAGTAAATTTAGCTGGTTTGGTTCAGTGGATAGAGCATCAGCCTTCGGACTGAAGGGTCCCGGGTTTGATTCCAGTCAAGGGCACGTACCTGGGTTGCAGGCTCCTCCCCAGCCCGGGCTCTGGCTCTGGCGGGGGCTCGTGCAGGAGGCAACCAATTAATACGTTACTTTCACAGCAATAGTTCTCTCTGTCTTTTCCTCTCTCTTCCACTCTCCCTAAAACTCAATGGGAAAATATGCTCGGGTGAAGATTAACAAATAATAATAATAAAAATAAATAAAATAAATTTACATTCTCTCAGCATTCAGTGACTTGCCATGAGCATATGTGCTGGGTGCGGGTGTAGGTGCGGGCAGGGGCTGGAGACACACTATCAGCTTGCTGTGTGGCAGCAGAAAGCTGCGTGTGTCCTTTTCTCGCCGTAAATAGTTCAAAGGCAAGTCATTACGTGTTGACTTTACTTGGGTCAGCCACAGTGAGCAAGCATGCTGCTTCTCAGACCAGCCATACACAACCATCGAACCAGTGCTTTACGAAAATACATGGTTCTTTATAACCCGGCCCCCGGCCACCTCTCACCACTCTGCAGACACAGAGGGACTTGTAATCTGCCCCCAACCACCACCAGCTCTGGCCCTTTGGCTTGGCTGTCAGCTCCACCTCTGTTAAGGCAGTAACAGATGCCTTCCTTTCTTTATCACACTGTCTCCAAAGCTCAGTCAATTGAGTACCTCCTTCATGATGTGTTTCCATGTCTACACTCCTCCTGTACTATCAGTTATCTTAACACTTTAAACTTGACTCACTCTCATTTACTTCATTTGTCTTAAAGCGATAATATCATGATGTCATGGGTTTAGTATGCTAGTTATATTTTTGCCAACACACTCTAAAGCAAATAATGTTGTTATATTATGTTACATTACATTATATTATATTATATTATATTATATTATATATCATATGTTGTATATTATATACTATGTATTAAATACCATGTACTATATGCTATATGTTATTATTAATTATATATTACATATGTAGTAAGAAAAAAGGTTTAAACATTTTTGCCCTCAAGTTGAGCAATGTGCCACCGATGACACACACTCAGCAGCTTGGGTAACGTGGCCTCTGTCGGCAGCTCCAGCATCTGCACCTCCAGAAAGGTTATGCACGCCACCTTCCCATCAGTTAGGCAACGCCCCCCACCCAGGAAGATTAGAAGAAGCATTTCATATTTTAAGTAATTTACTATAAATAGGAGCAGAGAGCCAGAGGTCACCAGACATTAAGGAATAGCTCCTAACATAAGAGACAAGAGACCAAGACAAAGAGAAGAAAAGGAGAGAGAAGGACAAAGAGATAATGGGATCAGAAGAAAATTTCAAAATTTCCACCAGAATTAATATCCTCAGATTGAAAAGAGATGCTGCTTCCATGAGACAGGAACAGAACACTGTGAAAAATAATGGAAAAAATAAGAAGGAGGAACTCAAATTTAAAATAGGATGGTTAAAAAAATTTTAGATCAGTAGAAGGTTTGGAAAAGAAAGTAGATGAAACTTCTCAGGAAGTAAAAGTAAAAAGAGAGTTTCCTTACAGAGTGATAAGAACCTTGGGGACTTAATCTAGGGGGCCCAAAATCCAAATAACAATTATTCCAGAGACTTAGAGTAAAAAGGGAAGGAAATTATCATAAAAATAATAAAATGAAAATTTAATAACTGAGGAATATACCTTCACTTTGAAAGGGGCTACAGAGTGACTAGTAGTCTGAGGCTCATCAAAATACAGATTCTAAAAACTATCCAAAGGAGAGAGAAAGAAAGAAAGAGAGAGAGAGAGAGTCATTTACAAATGACTGGAAACAAAATTTCTATTGGACTAGTCACAGCAGTGTGTGAGCAACATGTGTGCTAGTACATGATAAAGCAATTGAGTTTTATCAATCTATATAGTATAATCTATATAGTACAGCCAAATTAGAAGTAATTGTAAGAGGGAGAATAAAGACATGTCAGATATATCCCTAAACTGAACAATAATTGGCTCCCATGTGTCCTTTCCTAGGAAATCACTGGAGAAGATAATCCTACAACAGGAGGGAGTAAGCCAAGAAAGTGGAAGACATGGGAATCCAGAAACAGGGCCTCCAGAAAGGGAGGTGGTCACAGGTGACGTGAAGAAAAAATTCCAGATGACCACTGTGCTGCAGCCCTAGAGACTGCAGAACAGGACAGAGGGGTCCCACAAAGAATCTCTGGGTGGGGGTGGGGAGGAATATAGAATAAATAAGTTAGCTGATAGTTTGAGGTTTTGAAAAAGCTACCAATGGGCATTGACAGATCTGACAGAAAAAAATAAATCGGACCTAGAAAACTCTGCAAGTCAGAAACAATAACAAAATAAAGCATGACACAAGAAAGGTAATCACAATTCCCTAGTTGGTTCTGGGGCAAACCATATCTGCAAATCATATAAACAGTGACAATCAATTTAGGTAAAAATCGCAATGTAATTCTGAGAATAGGGAGAGAGGAAAAGGGGAGGGAGTATGTAAAGGTGTTATGTCTTGATTGAACGCAGCAAGAGGTCAATCCACAGGTCTAAAATGCATAAATCCAGAAAGAGTATAAGCACATGGAGATAAACACCAGAAGGAAGAGTTGAAAAAGATGAAAGTGGGTCTTGGGCAGCAGGACCTGGAGTTAGGAAGGGCAAAGGCCCCTGCTATTTTTTGAGGCATATTATTTAATTTTAAACTTATGTTCATATAACTTACAAAAAGAAAACTTTTAAAAGGGGAGAGAGGAATTATGGATGCTGGGTTACAGATCAGAGAGCAGAGATTTAGTTGCTGAGAGGAGCCATAAATTGTAGCACAACCGACTTTCTAAAGGCCCCTTCTGCACACATTACCCACGGATGCTGTGACGATATTCCACAGGGGAAGAGAAGGGAAGCCATGCCCAAGCTCCACCCTCTCTTTTGGGAGACTTCTGGCTCAGCTCACAATACTGAGTCTTTGTTCCATAGCGCTTGCAGGACTCTACTCTTTCGGGGGTGAGATGTTTACTTTCCATGGCTAGAAATTTTCCTACATCCCTCCCCACCATACTAGTACGTGTGGTAAGGAAGTGCACACGCCTCGGAATGCTTCCTCCAACACGGGTGCGTCAACCTTGGCTGTGAATTCTGTGTAACATGAGAGTGAGGGTGCCATTGGAATGCTCTATGGACTGGCTCTGTCTCCCATGTCAACCAGGTGAATGGTTCCTGAAGTCGCCGGGGACCTGATTGGTGGGGAAATGGCGACTTACGCAACTGCACTGACCTGCCTCTGTAACTCTTTCTGCTGCTCTCTTTCCTGCTGACCTCCCAGTCCTGTTCCTCTTGGTCAGGGAGATGCTCCATCACCAAAGAGTCCTGTTGAGAGCGTAGTGTTCCTCACAGTGGCAACAAAATAGCCATGCGGATACCATATGCAAACGTGCTCTCACTCAAAAACTACTAGACCCTAAAATGATGAGACTTTCTTACAATCACCCGCTATTAAACTAACATACTAATATGCCATCGGCACCTCCTCTCACTCTTCATTCCCACTGGGTTTTTTGACAGGGAAGTTAAACTTTTGTCTGGTAAAGCAATCATAAATAAAAACAATAAAGGAAAGTCAGAGAAAGGACAAAAAGAAAGAAGCATCACAAATCTATACCTTGATTCCAGGAGTTGCTGTTTCATACAATAAAAAGTTTTATGGCTTCAATTCAACTGGTGAGAATGTATAATTAGTATCTCAGTCATGCCTACAAATTTTCCCACGTTTAACAATCCACCATATGAGCAATTGTAAAGCCCAGTCTTCTTCATTCAGCATAAAAATATCATAGAAGTAATCTGCCTTTCTATATACTAAGACTCAGGAAACTGGGTTTTAAGACTGGGGAGCTGCCAGCAGCCTCATAACTTTACTACCAGAGGTAAGCTTACATCAACATGACTTAACTCTTTGTTCCAGAAAATTCTAGCCCAGTAAAAGACTTCAATGTTTGCTCCAGGAACTTCCTGAAAATTTATTTTCAAACAATGGACTCCTCAACCAACCCCCTCGCTCAGATGAACAGGTTGCTCCATAGGGCAGACCTTCTTGCTCTAGAATGCTTACTTTGGGTGTCCATCAGCACTAAACTATTCAATAATGAATTTTGTCCACTCAGGACTCCCATATTGAAAGGCCTGTCTTAAATCACTCAAAACCAGACCTAAAACCATATACATATCTGCTCCTAAACCTTCCCTTCTAAGCTACTACTAAGACTTTGTCAAGGTGGTATTCTCCCTTATTTCAGCAGGTAATAAACAGCTATGCTTGATCAATAGAGTACTATGGTCTTTTGGGGGAGTTGGCAGTTGATAAGCACATGTAGAGTTTCAAACAATTTTGCTGAGTCACATGTGTTGGCTTGGAAGCCTGGTTCTATTAGGCTTTTCCAGTTCTTTCATTCATTTATTCACTCATTCAAATGTATCCAGGGGGATATAAAGAGATTTGGTTCCTCTCCATGAAGTCAGGAAGAAAGACACTAATAAACTAATTCCAAAAATATAAAGGACTATAAATTGTGCTAAGTGCTACAAATGAAGGTTATGTGGTGCCAAAGAAACATTTAACAGGCCTGCTGGAGAAATCTGTAAAGCATTAGGCCACTGGGGCTGAGATAGGAGGAATGAGTAATCTCCAGGTAAGAATCAAAATGAAGAACAAAAACCTTCCAGGCTGAAGGAAAAATTCAACCCTATTAGGCTAGGAATTCATTAGCATTCTCTTCAATTCCTTTATTTTCATGATCAGAAAACTATTTTGTTTCTTCTATTTCTCTTTCACAAAAACGGGAAAAAAAAGTTTCAAATAAGAAGAAAAACAAAGAGAGAAGACAATATACCCATGTTTTTTCATTGTTAAACTCCCTTTTCTCTGAAATTCTTTAAATCTTTGCTAAGAAGCAATCATGGCAAAAATGGAAGCTCAACCTCTCTGGAAAACAACTGGCAATTTCTGATGCTTATATTCTTATACAAATTTAAAATACCATATAACCAAGAATTTTCATTCCTAGATACTTACCCAAGAGAAATAAAAGCTTATATTCACACAAAGACTTAGACGTGAATATTCTTACCAGCACTATTCTTAATATCCCCAAACTGAAAACAACCCAGTGCTCATCAACAGTAGAATAGATAAAATGAACTCTGGTATATTCATTCAATGGAATACTATACAACAGAGAAAATGGATTAACTACAGCTACATGCAACAACATGGGTGCATCTTTCAAACACATTTAACAAGCCAGACACAAATAAATATATACTGTATGATATCATTTATATGAAATTCTACAAAAGACAAAATTCATGTATGGTGACAGAATCCAGATCAGTGTTTGCCTAGAGCCATGAGGGAACTATTTTGGGTGATAGAAATGTTGAATATGTTGATTGTGGTGCAAGATATATAATAAATATATATAATAAAAGTGTAATATGCTAATTAGACTGGACATCCTTTGAATGAAGCCAGGGCTGCAAGGGAAGTCCAGGTCCCAGGTGCCAGAGGGAAGCTGGTGCCAGCAGCCAGGGGAAGGATGGCCTACTCTTGCATGAATTTTGTGCATTGAGCCTCTAACATATATATGTCTTTCATTGGACCATACACTCAAAATGGGTGTTTTTTATCAGAGTAAATTTTACCTAGATGAAGTTGACTTTTTTAAATGAAATAGATAGAAGAATTGTGTTTCCACATGAGACCATTGAACTCTGCTCCTAATTCTACCACAGTCATAATTCCTAACAACCTCATGAGGTAAATGTTATTACCGCCATCTTACACATGAAGACATGAACGTTCAGATTCCAATGTCCAGCTGAGGGGTCAGAAGATTTGCTTGTCCTTCCTGAACCCTGCCAGAGCTGAAAGGTATGGAGTGGATGGGCATGTGGGTTAGGGGTAAGAGGGGTTGGAGAAAGGAAGGCTCAATGCAATCAGCCCAAGTAGTGAGGAAGGTAGCGATGGAACTGGCCACGAGAGGGGGAGATAACAGGAAGACACTGAAGAAACTTGTGTAGTACAAGCCTTTGAAAGAAGGAGACTTCAGGCACATAGTTTCATATTTTCAAACAGACTATTTTTTATCGTTATTGTTGTTGTTAACCCTCGCCTGAGGATATTTTTTCCATTGCTTTTCAGAGAGAGACTGGAAGGGAGGAAGCAGGGAGAGAGAGAGAAACATCAATGTGAGAGAGACATATTAATTGGTTGCCTCCCACAACCCAGGTACCTCCCTGACCAGGAATTGAACCCACAATGCTTTGATGCATGGGCCAACACTCTAACTACTTAACAACACTGGCCAGAGCTCAAACAGACTTTTTGCATAGAGTTTACTACATACGACCTTTCCCTGACAATCAAAAAAGAAAAAGATTTATTTTCAGACTGGTGGTGAAGAAGTAATGATTTATAATATCTTAAAGAGGCCAATAGCCATTATTTTCTTCAATATAAGTGTATGATGAAGTATATATTTCTTCAAAGCCAAATTACCATTTAGCTTGTATCCATTCCTCAATAGCTTCTCTGTGAACTAAGCTATGTTCACAGACAAATGTATCAAGTTATTGAATGATAGTAATAATAAAAAAAGAATATCTCATGACTGTTGCTAAGTATAATTAGGACTTATGGTATGAGCCAAGTAAAAAATAAAAATGCTTAAGTGTGTTTCCCCAGTTTTCTTTATTTTTAGGAGAAGGAGGAGCAGGAGGAGAAGAAGGAGGAGGGGGAGAAGGAAGAGGAGCAGGAAGAGGAGGAGCAGGAGAAATGTTTCCCTGGTTTTCTTTGGGTGTAATTAAAAATACATTATTCAAGCATTGGGCTAAAATTTCCATGCTGCCTTGCTACTAGTAAACTTAGAACTCTCTACTTCATCAGCCTTCCTGAAAGATCAATGAGATAGGTCTTCATGTCCATATTTTAAAGATGAGATGCTGTATGCACGTAGTAGGTTGTCTCAGTTATCATTTGCTGCATAACTAGTCACTCTAAACTGAGTTGTTTAAACATTGTATTACTCTTCCTATTCTGCAGGCTCACCATTTAGTTCTTCTGTTTCACATGGAAATGGCTGAGACAGTGGGACAACTGGAAGGTCCCCAATGGCCTTGTTTACATCGCCAGCTGTAGGTGCAGGTTGCTGGCTAGTGGCCTAACTGAGACTGTCTCCACATGGGCTTCTGTATGTGGCTGTTTGTGCTGGCTCACAGCATGACAGCTGGGTTGCTGAAGGAATGGTTCCAAGAGGAAGAAAACAGAAGCTTCCAATCCTCTTAGGGCCTGGGCTCAGAAGTCTCTCACTTCACTTCTGCTCCATTCTATCGGTCAAAGCAGCGACAGGGGTAGTCAATAAACAAAATGGACTCAGTAATATGGCAGCCATCTTTGGAAACTACCTCGCAAAGGTACTCAACAGAGATGTGGGGAATTAATAAAGTGGCATGCCCAAGGGTCCACAGCTGGTCAGAAGCACAATGATAGCAGAACAGGAATGCAGGTCTCTTGATGTGTATCTCTTATGTTGTTGAGAGTCAGCAGAGGGATGGGGATGCTGGAATCCAAATCCTGACTCTGCTACTATCAATTTTACTTTGAGGAAGGAAAGAAGGACGTGAGAATCTCTCTGTACTTTGGTTTCCCCATTTGGAAAATAGGAAGAATGATAGTTTCTGCCTGAAGCAAGTTGTTGTGAGGATTACACTACATAACTTTTAGTATGTGCCCAAGCACTTTATTCATATTACGAATTCAATCCCATTCTATTAGTTTGGTCATGGTGCCTATGGTGATGCTGTGACTAATACCCATTACTGCCTATACTACTGACTCAGCAGTAAGTATTCCGCTATGTCCCTGGAATAAAAGTATAACATAGCAGGTGCTAGTTCTCAGGTGTGTACTGCCAGTGTCATTTCTAGTAAACATTCCCTGTAACTTCTCAAAACAGGGTCCTTGAGAGGTTATCTCTCATGAAAAGAACATCCAGATGTTTGCAGCGGAGGATTGAGGGAATGTATTATTAGCATTAAAATAATTTATTCTTGTCCTGGCTAGTGTGGCTCCATTGGTTGGGCATCGTCCTGTATACAAAAAGGTTGCTGGTTCAATTCCCAGTCAGGGCACATGCCCGGGTTGCCGGCTCAATACCCCATAAGAGGCATGAAGGAGGCAGCTGATTGATGTTATGCTCTGACATAGATATTTTTTTCTCTCTCTCTCTCCCTCTCCCTTCCTCTCTCTCTAAAAAAATCAATAAAAATATTTTAAATAATTTATTCTTATTACAACACAGTAAGGTTTCATTAATGGTAGCTTTAAACACACACACACACACACACACACACACACACACTTTTTTAGATGATTTGGTTAAGAGCAAATGCCAAAGGTTTATGACAATCTTGCTGCAGGGAGATGAACTATAGTGGGCTAATCCAAGGATTTACTTTTAGTGGGGACATTTTATGGGGAAAGAAAAGATTAGGCAATCATTGTTAGACTGGATACAAATAAAAATGTCTACTTGAAGATCTTTTAGAATCTTTACTGACAATCAGCTGAGATTCAGCTGGGAAGAAGAAGAATTGGTTTCTCAAACATGGCCTCAATCCCCTCAGAATCCATTAGAAAATTGCTTATAAAATTTATCAGGAAAGCCAATTGCTTCCTATGAGGACAATTATGAGTAATAACCGACAGAAAGGCTTTATTCCCAAATCAGATGCAAGACTAATTTTTTCTTCTCAATATAAATGCACTAAAAAAAGTTGGTAGGAAAAAATTTAAAAGTGTTAACTGTTGTGGTTATTTTTCAGTGATGGAATTGTAAGGGAATTTTATTTTCTTCCTTGTCTGTATTTTTAGAACTTTGTAGCATATCAATACATAACCTTTGCAGTTCCAATAATAAGAAATTGTTTTTCATCATCATTTAAAGAAATTGCATTTTTTATTAAAAAGTGTTTGATTATGAAAAATAAGGTAAGAAATACAAAAGTGGTGATCTGAGGGCTTGTGAAGGACAGGCCATGTCTTCTCAACAGCACTGAGTTGAGGAGGGAAATGAGGTGAGAAAGAGAACTCCTGGGGAAGGAAAGATGCCAAGAGAATGAGACAAATGGTACCCTGGCCATTGGGGGAGGGGCAGATGCTGATCTGGTCTTGGCAGTTCTCCTTAAGCCTTTTTGCCTGCAAGGGCCAAAGATGCTGTTGTACAGCAGCTTGCCCCAGGTTCCTGTGTATGGACCTACGAGAGCTGGATTGAAACACCCAGTTTTGAAAACAAAGACCTGGGATTGGATGTTTTCATATCTGACCCCTGGGATGGCCCAATGTGATATCTCCATGGAAACATAAAATAAACTTGAAGTGATCTGGGAATAGTTTGCTGTTGGTCAGATGTCCTACCTGCCTGCTCCTAATGTTATTTTGTGGAGGTTAGGAAAAGAGAGGACTCAAGGACAACTTCTAGATTTTTAACGTAAGTAACTGAGTAAATGAGAACAACATCAATAGAAACGGTGAATATTTGGAAGGGGGAGTGGGCTAGGAGCAGGGAATGGGGAGATAGAGACTAAGGGTTCTGTTTTGGACATCCTATGAAATGCTTTATTAGGTTTCATGGTGGAGATGTCAAGTCAGTAGTCGGAGTTCAGGCAAAGTTCAGGCTGGAGATTTGGGAGGCATGATATTGAAAGCCACCAGACTCAATAAGATAATCTATGGAGACAAGAGGACTGAGAACTAAGCCCTGAGACCATTAATGCTCAGAGGTCAGTAAGTGAAAAGAAACCATGAAAGGATACTGAGAAGGAGGTAGAAGGAAAACCAGAAGCAGGAGGTGTCTGGGAATCCAAGTGCAGAAAGTCTTTAACTCTAAGTTTTCTACTACTCCAGCTTACCTTTAAACCATCCCAAAGCAATGGCTGCACTAGTTCAGCCCAACAACCTTCCACTCCCAGACCTACTGAAACGATACCATGATTAAGTCTTTGGACCGTGGCCCAACATCCTCCGGACCACCTATGTGGGTGATTTTTCCTCCTCCTGCCCAAGGAAAGGTCAGCCAAAAACAAGTCCCCCAAACAAGAGGTTTATTCTCTGGCCTGTAAATGAAAGGAGTCTTCCCTCATTAATCCAGCATTGACTGCCCTGTACTAAGAACAGTGTGCATTTAACAGACATGTTCTCCCCATAAGAGATGGCGCCAAAGCGTACACTTCTAGAAGTGTACCAAAATGTATTTTCCCTTTCCTTGCAGACTCTGCACTGTTCTTGGTACCAAATGGCTATTGTCTTACTTGGCTACACACACACACACACACACACACACACACACACACACACACAGTCTAATTCAGGTCAGGGATTAAAAACATTGAGCAGCTCAGAAATTGGTTTTAGGAACAGAAGTACCGAAGTTACCACCACCCAGCTCTTACTAAGCTTTGGGCATTGTAGCTAATCAGTGAGTAACATTGAAAGACTCCTTTTATGGAGGCTTCGCCACCATCAATGAACTCATTTTATATAAATATTTAGCCGGGCCATAAACTGGACAGCCTATATTACTCAACATCAGCCTCAAAAGACCCTCCCGATTTATATACACAGCATCTTGGTGGAGCAATACATTTTACACGCATGACATGGTCAGCGATAAATATACCGGGGCAGGTCAAACCCTATTTGGTTCTCTGCTTTTAACTGTCTTGGGCTTTGTGTGTTTCTTTAATCAGTTGGATGATTTAGATAAACAATGTGTATTAGTCTTTGTAAGTACAACATGCCTTGAACTTTCTCCAGATATTCATTCCCATTCATCATCATAATAGTTGCTCCCCCTTGGCCATCATTAAGATTAGAAACGTCCTTGAACCATTTAATGATATTCCACAAGACTGGACAGACTTTTCATGCCTTGATGAATTGCGATCACTCAGCTTAGACCAATGAAATCGGATATCCTTTAATGTGCCTGATGACTTTAAGTTTAGGGAAAGCCATTCTTGGGAATCAAAATGGCTTCACAGAATAACCATTGATTTGGGGGAAGATGCATGATTTAAGTCAAAATTGATTAATGAGTTAGCATCTAAGTGGATAGCTCACTGCAATAGATATTTCTTTTTTCATACTGCTGAATATGGTTTGACCTATAAATGTTTGTTTATTAAAGAACTCATTAGAATCCTTAAAGGAGAACCCTGAAAGGAAATACTTTTTTAAAGCCCAAGTTAGAATGTCAAAGAATGAGTTTCCTCCAAGTAAAGTGACTTTTAGAGGCTCACACTGCTGATGAGGAGAACATCATGAAAACAAGGCTGAGCTAGGATGTATTTAACTATCTTGGAGCTGAGAAAGACTAGCTGCCTCTACCTTATTGCTCCTGCAGATCCAGATGGCCACGATGGGAATGATGTGTCCCCCAATGTCTGTGTGTATAAACAAGAGGACTTGGCAATCTGTGCTATAAATATCTTTAATATTTGCACAGATCTTTCCCCTAAGTTCATTGAGCATCCTTAAAACCAGGATTTTAAACTTTGCATCTGGTGGATTGCTTGTTGCCACTTTATTTCCTTTTTTTTTTTTTTTGAGTTTTGTTATATTCTTGCACTTGAGACATGTTTCTTTGTCTTCTCATTTTGGCAGCCTCCCTGTATCTGTGTCGTTGTATCAGGTAGATCTGCCACGTCTCCCATTCTTGGTAGAGTGGCCTTACTAGTGCTTGTCCTGTGGGTTCCAGTGGCACAGTCTCCCTGGTCACCTGAACTGCACCAGGTGTGTCCCCTCCTGTTGCAGTTGAGCCTGGATTGCTGTTGGCATGTCAGTGGGAGGAACTGACTCCCAGGCTGAGTGGTTATGAAGACTGGCTGTGACTACAGCAGAGGAGCTGTGGTGTGTGCAGGGGCTGACCCCACAGAGAATTCACTCTAACAGGGCTCTGGTGCTGTCAAGTCTGTTGTTTGGGCGTGCCATTTGAGGAGGCGATTGGGTGGTATTCTTTTGTGGTCTGAAGCTGGCTGTCGGATGTGTTGGTTCTGGGGCCCTTTGGGAGGGTCACAGGTACAGGCCAAGGTCAGCCACTGCCTATGCCCAGCCAGGGGCCACCTGGGATAAGCTATAAAGTGATCTGCAGGTAGTTGCCACTGTACTGGGCTTGAAAGTGCCTGGCAGAGTCTAAGCTGCAAACAGAAGCCAGCTGTCACTAGTGCCAGGCTGAGGCCGCTTAGCAAGAGGTACGAGGCACACCAAGGCCAGGTGCTACTTGTGTGGGGTCTGTGAACCTTTGAGAGATTTTAATAAAGATCACAGCACAAGCTGAGATAGGCCATTTGTATGGGAAAGCTGCTGGATGTGGCTTAGTTAGGCCCCCCTGTTGGATAAGGTGATATCTCCGGGAGTCACCAGAATGGGGCGAATGGTGTTAGCCAGGTTGATGGAGACTCAGACTTGGTGCCCACCGGTACCTGCAGACTTTGTGGGGTGACGGCTCAACAAAGGAACAAAATGCTAGAGCGAGCTTCCCTTCTAGCCCTCACCCTGAAGCCAGACAATGTGATTCCCTGCTGCTTTTGACCTGCTTGCTGTTCCAGTGCTGAAGGTCAGTAGTGAGTACATCAGCAAGTAAATCCATGTGCGGGCCCTTTAAGAGAAATGTGTGGGACTTGAGCAGCCCTCACTCAGCCACAATCCCCAGTGGTTTTCACCGCCAGCAGTTATGTGGTGCTCAGGGCTGGAGAGTCCAGTGTGGGGCTGGGACCCTGTGCTCCCCAGGCGGGATCTCCAAAGCTGAGCTATGCGGGGCCAGCTGGTGTGTTCAGGTCTTGTTCAGCTAGATTTCAGGTGGTCCTCAATGACGGTTGTTCTGTAGTTTAGTTTTAATTTTGACATGGTCATGGGAGGAGGCAAGCACAGTGTTTACATCTTCTGCCTCTGCTTGTACCTTTTTAAGTCGCATTATTTTAAAAGACACAAAAACTGTTTGGAAACACTGGGAATGATCACCCAGGAAAAGTGAAGAATCTGACGGAACATAGTATTCAATTCCAATATTTATTCCTAAATTATTTTCTATATCTTATCAATTTTATTGAGGTACAACTCACATATCCTACAATTCACCCATTTAAAGCATACAACCCAATGGTTTTTACCGTATCCACAGAGTTGTGCATTTGGCCCCACAATCAATGTAAGCACATCTTCATTAATCCTTTCACTCCCTCATGGTCCTTATTTATCACCCTTGCCCATCCCTTCCAGTCCTAGGAAACCATTCACCTACATCCTATCTCTATAGATGTACCTATACCAGGAATTCCAAAACGACAGAATCGTACAACAGGTGGTTCTTTGTTCCTGGCCTCTTACACATAGCATAATATTTTCAAAGTGCATTCATGTTGCAATATTTATCAGTATTTTATTTTTATCATCAAACAATATTTCAGTATATGGATATACTATATTGTGTTTATCTATTTATCAGTTGATGGACATCAGGGTTGTTTGAACTTTTTGAGTGCTATGAATAATGCTGCTGTAAACATTCATGTATAAGTTTTTGTGTGGACATGTTTTCATTTTTCCTGGGTATATATCTAGGAGGGGGGAAAACTCTCAATATTTAACTGTTTGAGGAACTGCCTGACTATTCTGAAGAGGTGGCACCTCGTAGAATAAGTTGGGAAGTGTCCTACCTCTTCTATTTTTTTGGAAAATATTGTGAAGAATTGGTATTAATTCTTACATAATGTTAGGTACAATGAACCAATATAACCATCTAGTACTGAACTTCCTTCCTAATAAGTTTTTTTTTAATGCGTTTTTATTGATTTTGTTTTTGAGAAAGAGAGAGAGAGAGAGAGAGAGAGAGAGAGAGAGAGAGAAAAGAAGAAGAAGGAGAAGAAGAAGGAGAAGGAGAAGGAGAAGGAGAAGGAGGAGAAGAAAAAGAAGGAGGAGGAGGAGGGAGGGAGAGAGAAATATTGATTTCTCTGTGGTACAGTGAGGAGGGTGCTCTTCAAGAAGGTGACATTTGAGCAGAGTTGGAGGAGCTGAGAGAGGAGCAAGCCGTGTGGATCCATCTGTAAAGTGCAATGGTTCTGAGAAGGAGGATGTCTGGGATGCTGCTGGGGTCCAACCCCAGCAGGTCCAGGGGTTCCCAAAGGCGTAGACGGAGTCGGCGAAGAAGGAAGGACACGGAGACAGTGTTCAGTTGATCAGCAGCCTAGCCAGGATCTCCAGCCAGGATCTCCAGCCAAGTTCTGGTCTGGATCTCCAGAGAGGTTCTGCTCTGGATCTCCAGCGAAGTTCTGGTTAGGATCTCCAGCCAGGTTCTGTGTCCATGTTCTCTTGCTAGGTTCTCCAGGTTCTCCAGCCAGGTTCTGTAGCCATGTTCCCTCGCTAGGTTCTCCAGCCAGGTTCTGTCCAGGTTCTCCAGCCAGGTTCAGTCACCAGGTTCTAGTCAGGTTCTCTTGCCAATTTCTGTAGTCAGGTTCAGTCCAGGATCTTTTGCCAGGTTCTCTCGCTAGGTTCTGTCTCTAGGTTCTGAGGCCAGTTTCTGTCCAGGATCTTTTGCCATGTTCTCTCCAGCGAAGTTCTCCTGTCTCTAGAGAACGTTCTGTGTAGGTTCTGTGCCAATTTCTGTCTCTCTTCGTTCTGTCTTCTTACATCTGTATTTATACCAGTTGATTCCAATCCTATCAATCTCTATTTCAAAGGTTAGGGCATTTCTTATCTCCATTCCAGGGAGTAAAGATTATGTAGCTTAAGCATGATTGTTCGTAGTTAAAGTGATTAATTACCCACCTGGCACTTAGTTAAGAGGTTTTATTCCCTCCCTAACTTCAGGGGAAAATCCCTACCTGGGGAAACAACCTTTCTCAGAGACCTTGGTTAAAACACATAGTGCCAAGAAGGTGAGCAAACATATTAAGAACAGTATGCCATATATGCCAGGTCCCTTGAAACAGCAAGCATGGACCGGCTCCCGGCAGGATGCTTGAAGAACACCAAGGAGGCCAGGATGCTGGAGCAGAGTGAGTGAGGGGCTGATGGACCCGATCCCAGGGTCTGGTAGGGCTCTGGGCGAGGTGCCCTGTTTTGAGCAGAGGAGCACCACGATCAGACTCCATCTGCCTGTCGGGTCCACAAGTAACTCAGACACCAGTGAGGAAACTGTTTTGATAACTCAGGTCAGAGACAATGGTGAGAAGTGGTTGGATTTAGGAAACATTTTAAAGGAAGGGCTGACAGCATTTGTGATGGATTGGTTATGAAATGGGAGATAAAGTAGATTCAGGGATATCAGGTTGGTGGCCCCCAGTGAGCCTTACCTGTGTTTATGTCCTTATGGCCCTTCTTTTAAATCTGGGTTAAGCCAGGTGACTTGACTTAAGCAGTAAATGTGGTGGCAAAAGTGATGCTGGGCCAGTTCTGGACCTAAACCTTAAGAAGACATGACAGCCCTAACCGGTTTGGCTCAGTGGATAGAGCGTCGGCCTACGGACTGAAGGGTCCCAGGTTCGATTCCGGTCAAGGGCACGTACCTTGGTTGCGGGCACATCCCCAGTAGGAGGTGTGCAGGAGGCAGCTGATCGATGTTTCTCTCTCATCGATGTTTCTAACTCTCTATCCCTCTCTCTTCCTCTCTGTAAGAAATCAATAAAATATATATTTTTTTTAAAAAAAAAGGAAGACATGACAGCCTCTGCTTTGTGTTCCTGGCACCTTGGGCCACCATGTGCGGTGGGAGAGGGAGCATGGAGATACGGTGTAGAGAGACCCTGTGCTGAGGGAGGGGCCTGAGCCTGTGTGGAGAAAGAGAGCAGCTCAGCCAGCCACACCTCAGCTCACCCCCAGTCGAAGGAGCACACCAGTGACTACCAGCAAGAGCAGCGGATAGACACTGCATGAGGCCAAGCCTGGTTGATAGAACTGTGAGCAAATAAAAGTTCTTGTCTAAGCTTTCAAGGTTGGGGGCCACTTGTTATATAGCAATAGAGATACATGAAAAAAATGACCTCGAGTTCTGGCCTCGGCACCCGGAAGAATGCAGTGACCATTAAGCACATGGAGAAGACAGTGAACAGGTTTGAGGGAAGGATGTGGGTGGATGCGTTAAAATCTTAGTAGAAAAGAACAATACTTTTCTTAGTATATTAGAAGGAGGTCTTCTAATTCTTAAGCATTGCTGCATGTTCCAAGGCCAGGAAAGGCCATTTTAGGAGCAACTCTTTGGATCAACAACGTCATAGCAACAGCAGAGGTTAAAGGAAATGTTTAGATTTGTTCCTTTCCAGCTTCAGTGGGATCCTCAGGGCAGTCCGGTTTTTCTGGCTTTGCCCCTGTGGTTTCAGGGCTCCGGAGGCTCTACCACGTAAAGGAGAAACCACCGTGCTTGCTTCCCTTCCCGCTTTCCACAACTGGTCACAAAGAACCACCTTGGGCTTGGCTGATGGGCTTCTGGAAGCTGAGTGCACGGAGGCCCCTGCCAGTTTTAGATTTAATCCTTCCCGTGGCCATACACTTCAGAAACGCAGCACGTGGGAAAAGAAAAACTGCCTGGTCAAGTTGGTCAGCCTGTGGGTCTCTGATGACAGACATCTGGGCTAATACCTTGTGAACTTGAACCCAAATTGAGTGTTGAGGAAAAGCAGTGTATTCCTTAATAATTCTTAACATCCCAGAACAAACATTCGTACAAAAGGGTTATTTTATGTTGCCAACCTCCCACTCACTCATCCCCACCTGGAGCTCGCTACATTCACCCACCCACACCCCCGTCCCCTGCGTCCGAATCAGCTTTTGGGGAAGGCTTAGAATAGAGCTAAAGTAAAATAAATTAATCACATACACAAAAGCTCATGTCTTCTGGGTTCAACCTTTCCTTGGGCCAGTGTTCCTGGGAGGAAGGAGGTCCTCCCACCCATAGTCCTCTTGCAGGTCCTCCACCCGACAGCTCAGCACCGCAACCTTATGTTGGACAGACACTGCCCTTCCGGCACAAAGGGCTTCTCAAATTGTGAGCAACTGTAGGGCTTATGGCAGAACAAAGTTGACGTGTTTGACTTAATAAACATTTTGTGTTAAAAAATGTTGGGAGGTGTTAAAAATTTTGAGCCATAACATTATGTCATGGGTATCCAGGCTTGAGATGACATTCGGGACATGGCACCCCATGAGGTTTTCACAGTGTGGTCATCATGATGTGTTCACGGCATGGGGACAACGGCAGCCACTGTTCTGGTCTCTGCAGATCTCTTAGTCATGACATGCCTTTGGCTATGGCTTCTTCCAACTACCATTCCCACAATTCCAGGTCATTTCCTCCAGGGCGTCCATCAGTCCTTGGTGGACTGCTGCTGTCCAGCCTCTGTTTATTCACTCCCTCCCTCAAAGTGCTTGCTTGTCTCCAGCACTCTGGTGCCTGTCAATACTGACTTGAAAACCTCTACTTTTGTGACCCATCAGGCCTTTTCCCTTGGAGAATGTTCATCAGATGTCACGGATGAAAATGGTTCATCAGGAACACAAGGCAGGAAGAAAGACCCCCGTGGGGTACACAAGCAGATGGAGGGGCCCACCCTCTGTAGGGAGGGTATAAAGGCCCACCATGACCTTGTGGGCAAGAGTATATGGGATGGAAAGGTCCTTAGTTTCAAGACCCCCAGAAGCACCCTGCAACAAGGAGTGAAGTGCAAGTAGTTCATTTGGTAGATGACTGCAGGACACCCAGGGAGTTGAGAAGGGCATAGGGAAGGGGGAAAAGCGAATACAAGGTGTATTAATAAGTCAGCTACCACAGCAGGTTGCTAAAGCTTAATTCTGTGGGAAATCTCCCCAAAACAGTATGAAACACAAGCCTCAGAATGATCTCATCCAAGGAGCAAGGGAGCAATATTTTTTTTTTAGATATGTTTTTATTGATTTCAGAGAGGAAGGGAGAGGGAGAGAGAAATATCAATGATGAGAGAAAATCATTGATCAGCTGCTTCCTGCACACCCTACAATGGGATCAAACCCACAACCCAGGCATGTGACCTTGACCGGATTCAAACCCGGGACCCTTCAGTCCACAAGCTGACACTCTATCCACTGAGCCAAATTGGCTAGGGCAAGGGAGCAATATTTTGTTGTTGTTAATTATTACCCAAGGATATTTTTTAAAAATATATTTTTATTGATTTCAGAGAAGAAGGGAGAGGGAGAGATAGAATCATCAATGATGAGAGAGAATCATTGATCGGCTGCCTGCTGAACAACCCCACTGGGGATCAAGCCTGCAACCCAGGCATGTGCCGACCGGGAATTGAACTGTGACCTGGTACATAGTTCGACGCTCAACCACCAAGCCACACCAGCTGGGCCAAGGATAGTTTTCCATCGATTTTTAGAAAGAGTGGGAAGGAGGGAAGAAGGAAGAGGCAGAGAGAGAGAGAGGGAGAGAGAGAAAGAAACATCGATGCAAGGGAGTCATATCCATCAGCTGCCTCCCGCACCCACCCCAACCCAGGAATCAAACCCGAGAGCCTTCAGTGTGATAGCCGATGCTCCAACCATTGAGCAACACCAGCTGGGAGCGAGTGATATTTTTATACACCAACCTCTATGACTGTTGAAAGCTTCTTCTTGGAAGTGCTGATTCCATAGTACTCCTGGCCTGCTGTAGCCAAAAAAATTAATGGACACAGAGGTGCAGATATTAGCCATTAAAAGTTGTCTCAGCCTCTGAAACAGACCTATAGGCCGGGACTGTGGGCTAGTCTAGGACACCTGACAAGCTGGTTTTCACTGGCTAGTACCTTCCACAGTGCTCACTGTATGAACCCATAGCCTGAAAAAGTGGATGCTGACTATACTGTCAGGACTGCGATGGATTTTCACCAAAGTTTTAGGATAAAATATATGTATTCAACAGCATTAGTGGAGCCAGCACTGGATGAAGTAGTAAGTGAGGCATTATATGACTATATTTCTAGACAGCTTTCCATAAGGTTAGGTGAAAACTGTAGGTTATGGAACTCCGTTTGAGGGTTCAATATAACCCATTTTTGTGTTTAAAAACACATAGAAAATGTATGCATAAAGAATCTATGTGTTATTAATTGCTGTCTTTAGGGAAGTGGGGTTATGGCTTCTCTTTTTTCTTACCTATTTGCTGAATCCTTATAATAAGCATGGATTACTTTTATAATAATAGTGACCAGATTAAAAAAATATTCTGTGCAATCTCAAGATTCAAGAATAATTCTAGCACTTTTCTAAATCTTCCCTTCATTCCTCCTTCACACCCTCCATGCAATGCTTCAGTCGCCTTGCTTAGCTGTAGGTAAGTGGCACGCAACATCCCCCCTCTCACACACGGGAGAAAATGAGGAATTAGGTGCAAAAGGCTTTGAGCAGCCGAGAGACGTCCCCATATCCCTGAACTAAAACTCTTCCATTTGCTCACAGAGTAGCATTTACTGGTAGGACTTGTTTATAAGTACAGAATTCTCATGTTGATATCTGAGTTCAAGTTCACGTTTAGAAGTGGCAATTAAAAGCTGAGACAGGGCCTGCAGAGGCAGACACCCAGCAGGCAGAAGTGGCAGACCTGACAGGAGAGGACAAAGCCTGGACAAGGCTGCCACCTGCGTCGTCAGTCAGCACGGGCACCCAGGTTCCTTCTGCCTCTTCACCTGCTTCCAAACCCCAAGCAGGATCACGGCCATGACCTTGAGGGATCCAGAAAAGACTTAATTATACTCAAGAGGACCACACATCCAATATTCAGGACTTAAAAAGAAATAGAATGCAGGCATACAGTCAAGATCCTCCACATTAAAAGTGGGCATCTTCAAATATAGCTTCAGAATCGTGCCACCACCAGCCAGACTAGGATAGGAGGTTATATTCTCCCTCTTCTGCTTTTTCTCCTTTGGTGTGAAATGAAGTTGATTTTCTATTTGCCAGCATCCTTTGGTTACAGTACCTGCTCTTCAACGTCTGATCTTCTAATGAAGGAACTTACACTATCCAATATGTTTCTGAATATCACTTTTTTTTTCTCCCTCGTTTCACAATACTCCTTAAATTAAAAAAAAAAAAAGACACTAGAGAATAAAGTCTTAACAACTGTTATGGGGCCATGATCCTTTGCACTGACCACTTTTTAAACTCTTCACAAGAGGCGTGTTTAACAAGCCCAAGCGTCTAAATATGAATGGAATAAAGGCAAAAGGAGATGAAAGACACGGCATTCCTGGTGAAATAGGTCAGATGATTTTCAGACTCCCAAGTGTCCTGATAGTTTTACGTGATCCAGTCCAGTTCCTGAAAAAAAAACCTGCCAACAGGTAACAGGTCTTTGAAAGCTTTTGAAGCCAAAGGCTCCCCACCAGCCAGCCCATCTCTCACTAAGTTCTCAGCCTCATTAAGAATGAGAAACAGATACCACGGCACCAACCTGTCTAGAGAACACAGCGAGACAAATGTAATTGCCTGTAAGAGGGATATAGGGCAGCGACTCCCGAATCATTCGTATTTACACCCACTCCATTTCGGTTGTCTTTCCTTTATAATTTGGCCATACATCGATGTCAAGTGTATAATTTCATCTGGGGCTTTATCAGTTACCGCCAGAGCCATGATTACAGGGTGCAGGGGCTGCCTCCCCCTGAGCGAGGCTATCTTTAGTATCTTCTTGATAGCCACTTCTTACATAGAAAATCAAAAGGAAAGTCGGTTTTCTTATGTGGCTCCAGAATCACTAAATATAACATTTAGGAGCAATTTATCGACTGTAACCGCTGGGTTTTCAACTGCCACTACCGTTTTTCAAAGTGCTCTTATTCCTTTCTTTTGTGATTTTTATCAAGTTGGAACAGAAATTTCAGGGAGTTCTATATTGACCATTCAATCATGTACTAAGTTCAACTTTTACCTTGCGAGTGCCCCACCCAACTTATTGTACAAACATAAGCCTGGATTTTGACCAATCAGAATCCCAGCAAGAAGGCTACCAGTATGATTTTTGGAAGAAGTTAACGTTTCACAAACAAAATAAAAAAATGGCTCACCGATCTAGGATTCAAAAGATAATTTATTAGTCTGAGGAGTCACACACTATACCCAGTAATATGCATCTTTTATTTTTGTGCCTTTACCTTAAAAATATATTTAAACAAGAAACAAAGATAATATTGAATTTTCACATAAATTTTGCTTTCTTATTTACAGTGTTACATTGTAAATAACATTTCATTATACACAAATTAAGGACTGCATTACTGTATGGTTTCTTTATATATCCTTTCATAATACAGTACACACAGCTCGAAGCTATTATGTTTAGAAAGGCTTGAGGGAAGAAGTACAAACTTTGTCAATAAGACTAATATTTTAAAAGGTTCTGACCTTGATTCTCTGCTAGATTGTTTCACTGAAACCATTCTTTGTTAAAGAAAAATGCCCCATATGAGGGATGAGAATAACAGTTTAAGTCACCACAGGATCCACTTAAACTGGTTAACAAATAAAAACACTTTATCACTTATTACTGTTACTAAATGGAGCACTACCACTGTCAAGTCATTTAAACAAGCAGATTTACCCTTCAATTCAGACACATTACATCGACGACAGTTGGTACCTCTTTACGAAATAAAAAATGTTTCCTGCAACTTTAGGTTTGACTTGTAAACAGTTAAAGCACACATTTTGTAAAGATGATTGACTCATTCCTGGTCTTAGGTTATGCAATATGGGGGAGTTTCTATTTCATCAGGGAGAAGCAAGCACTCACACTGCACACGCACACACGCACACGCACACGCACACACACACACACACACTCGTGCACTCAGCCCACCCGCCCACAAAGGCCGGCGTGTCACTAGCACTCACTGTGGCAGCACTAGTGTCACCAGCGGTGTGCGAGGCTGCAACAGGAGTTATAAAATGAAGACGAGAGGACAGGACATCCAACTTCTGTTAAAAACATGGAAAGCTCAGGTTCTGAAATGCCCTCAGGTGCTTCATGCTCAGCTTGAAGGTTCAGTTCACTGGGCTCTGCAAGCGGCACACCCCACCTTCGATGGCCACGGACTGTCCTGCCACCGCACCGGGAGGGAGTCTGGAAATGTGAGTCTGCAAAGAGGGAGACAGGAGAACATTAGAGGTGCCGGCTGTGTCCCCTCCAGGTGTGACAGGTGGAGGCAGGACCAGAGCCTCACGGCTCCTTTTTGCCTCTGGGCACCCACAGACAGTGGTGGTGGGAACCTTAGGTGCCCAGATCCTGCTTGTCCAGGCCGCTCAGGGCACGTGTACTGAGTATCCCCGTGAGCCAAGCACAGCACTAGCCACTGGAGTTTCGGAGCGGGCAGCCAGCCAAGGCCCCGACAGCACAGAACTTACAGTGTAGTCAGTCTGTACACAGAGTAGCAGAGTGCTTTTATTGTGGACACTGTTACAGATGTCCCCCATTTTTTTTTAATCCTCACTCAAGAATATTCTTTCCACTGATTTTCAGAGAGAGAGGAAGAGAGAGGGAAAGACAGAGAGAAACATCGATGTGAGAGAGACACATTGATTGGTTGCCTCCTGCTAGAGCCCCGACCAGGGCCTGGGCCGGGGAGGAGCCTGCAACTGAGGTACATGCCCTTGACCGAAGGGTCCCAGGTCGACACTCTATCCACTGAGCCCAACTGGCTAGCGCGAGTCCCCCATTTTCTGTATTCAGAATAGCAGTGCGCTTTCATTGTTGGCACAATTACAGATGTTCCCCACATTCACCCCCTCTGTCCATCTCCACCCAGCCCCCAGTGGTCTTAATGCCAACTATCTTGGTCACATTCCAGTTCCATGAAAACTAATAATTTATATATATTTTGTCCTCTGAGCATTCAGAGCAACTACGAATACCTGGTTCATGTTCATACTTCCAATTTGTCCCTTAAAAGATCTGAATAGCTTACAAAAAGTCAGATAATTAAACAACCTAAAGTGAGTGAGGCAATGAGGGAAAAAAAGAGGAGGTCACACAGCAAGGCGAAGACTGGCGTGAGGGGAGCACCCAGCAGACTGCTGCCGCCCCCCAGCTTCCCAGCGGCGGCGACCGGGTGGCTCACGGGGCACACAGGATCACACAAGCCATGTGCCTGGAGAATGCCTACCCCTGCGGCCAGGGAGCCATGCGTTTGGTGGGGCTTCAGATACGGTAGATGGCACGTACAGTGGATCAGCTGTACGACAGTGAGCGTGGTGGGATGAGGGCTACATTATGCAGAGGAGGCGGCCCTGAGTGAAGATGTGAGTGTCCCGCGAGGGGTCAGGACAGCAGCCAGGGATCCCTTTGTAGATGGTCCTGCTTAATCCGGGGATAGATAAATGTAGGGAGTTTCTAAGAAGAACAGGGCTGCATCTCCTCTAGGGCAGCGGTTCTCAACCTGTGGGTCACAACTCCTTTGGCGGTCGAACGACCCTTTCACAGGGGTCGCCTAAGACCATCCTGCATATCCAATATTTACATTACAATTCATAACAGTAGCAACATTACAGTTATGAAGTAGCAACGAAAATAATTTTATGGTTGGGTCACAACATGAGGAGCTGTATTTAAAGGGCCCGGAGGTTGAGAACCACTTGTCTAGGGAATCCTCTTTAATTCTGTTTCTCTAAACAAGCTTTTCCTGAGAACTGAACTGAGGGGAGCTCAGCCCTGGGGTAGCCAAGTGGGAAGCAAGCACGCGCATTTGGTGGAAAAACAGGTAACATGGTTGGCTTGTAGTTGAGGGGGGACACCACTCTTGAATCTCATTGTGCAAGTCCTAGTAGAGTAGCTGACACCGATCAACCATTTGGAAAGTTCTGGAGAACAGGACTGTCCTTTGGGTACTTGGTTTCTGTGTGTACAAGGCAGCACAACCCGGAACTTTTGGGGGTGAGGTTGGTGGACTTGGGGGTGGAGAGCTGGACGAGGCAATCCTGTGGCATCTCCTGGGATGAAAGCTTCAGTGAGTTCACTCGGCAGGCTCGTGCCGCTGGGAACTAACTGTGTCCCAGCAGCTGGCCTCATTGTCACGTCGGAGGGCACACTTGCCTCTCACTGCTTGGATATCTTACAGCTAAGTCCATTCTGAGACTCACTGGTGAATCTTCTGCTCCTTGTGATGCTTCATTAATCTTGTGGGAGGAGCTAGAAGAGGACCTGTTTGATTCTGCTAACAGCCCTTGTCACATTAGGAACAAAAAGCTAAAATCCCGTAATTCCCAGGGCTCAGTGTTGATGGGGCCATGTTTATATTTCAGGACATTATTAACATGCAGTGAAAGAGAATTATTTGCCTAGGGATCATTCATTATTTTTTTTAAAGGTTCTCCTAAACAAAAAGCTCCCTGAGAGAGTAGAAGCCCCTCAGTCCATTTCATCCCTAATGTCACCTCGTCAGTACTGAACACAGGCATGCAGCTATGACAGGGGTCAAGAACAAAGCAGAACCGCTGTGGAAAACAGTATGGCAGTTCCCCAAGAAATTAAACAGAATTATCATATGATACAACACTTCCACTTCTGGGTACACACCCTAAACAAGTGAAAGCAGGGACTCAAAAATATATTTATACACCAATGTTCACAGCAGCATTATTCACAACAGCTAAAAGGTAGAAGCAAACCAAATGCCCATTAGTGTATGAAGAGATAAACAAAATTGTGTAATATGCTTACAATGGAATATTATCCAGCTTGACAAAGGAACAACAGCCTGACACATGCCACAATATGGATAAGCTTTGAAGACATTATGCTAAATGAAATAAATGATACAAAAGTGCAAACATTGGAGGATTCCATTTATATGAGGTACCTAGTAATCAAATTCATAGAGAGAAAGCAGAATGCCACAGCTGTGGGCGGCAGGAATGAGAAGTCATTGTTTAATGAGCACAGCCTGGGAAGATGAGTAAGTTCTGGAGATGGAGGGCTGTACAATGTGAATGGACTAAATGCCACTGAACTGTACACTAAGAAGTGGTTAGAATGATAAAAAATTTATGTCTTATAGATTCTGTCACATTTTTTAAATCCTCAACTGAGGATATGTTTTTACTGATTTGAGAGAGAGAGAGAGAGAGAGAGAGAGAGAGAACGAACAGAGAAACACTGATCAGTTGCCTCTCATATGCACCCTGAGCAGGGATTGAACCCGCAACCCAGGTATGTGCCCTGACTAGAATTGAACCCACAACCTTCTGGTGTACAGGATGATCCTCCAATCAACTGAGCCACCCAGCCAGGACTTCCACTATTTTTTTTAAAAAAGTAATAAAGCAGAAATGACACTTTCCTACCTGGTACAGAATAGTTTTCCACGAGATGGCATTAAGAGAAGGGGTCAGCTAGGAATGAATCCAGGATGCAGACCCCATAAGAGAAACATTAACACTACCAGGTTCTGTTCACAAATAAGTTGGAATTTTCTAATCAGGTTAAATTATCTGTCCCTAAAAGAGAAGCTCACAGGAAAATCCATCCTTATGTTTCCCAAAGGTCCAGAGAGAATCCAGGCACCAGAGGGGACAGAGAATAAATTGTTAAAAGATCAAAGAGTGACCATATGTCCAAGCAGATGGCCTGCAACTTGACCAGAGGGATGTCGGTCTTAAAGCAACTGATTTCTTGCTGACCATGGCAAAGACCCAGAACTAGGGGGAAGAAAGTCATGTCCCATGAACCAAGGGACTTGATAGCAATCTCTTGAGATTTACAAAAACACAGACGGCCAATCCTAACTCATCTCTAACACTCCCACCCCCATTAAGTTTACGACAGAAGAACATCTAAATAAACGGAACTAAATCACAGTGTCAAGGAGGGTTAGGAAGGAAAAGAAAAAAGGACTGAAAGTGATGACAGTGGTCTTGAGAAAATAACAGCACCTGGGCAAAATGCTTCAAAAATACATTGAGATTTGTAAAGACTGAGCTGATTACATAAGACAGAAATGTTCAAGTACACAAACTAGTGGTTAGATTCTCTTCAGGATTACCCATTCCCTCGATTGTCATCTAGTTGAGGAGTTATTTTGAGATTACAAAACACATTGGCATGGTCTTGGTGTTGAGTGGAGTGAATTGGCTAACCATCCAAATGTCAATGCTTCACCAGTTTCATCCATCAACACGGTCTTCTGACTCATCAAAAAATAAATGACCTTGGTCTGAAAAGGTCAGAGCCAAGATGTTTTGAAGCTTTCTGTGGAGATTGCAATGGAGCGTCAAATTCTATTATAAACACTACGAGCTGTTTCACAGGCTATTTTACATGAGTGTTCCTCTCCAAAATTTCTTCTAGAGAAGTGGGTTTGAATTCCTCTTGAGACTAAAAATAGACCACTTTCTACAATGAACTTATATGTCAGTATTTGAAAGTGCAATAAAGTATTTTACATTGCCTAAGGCCTGTGTAGATCCTAGGGTACCCTATAAGCATAAGAACTTAAAAAAAAGGTGTCTTTGAAGCCATTTAAGTAGCAATGTACTTTCATTGGAATTTACATGAAAATGATAGGTTAAAAAGCAGCAGACTGCTACATTTTGGGTAATCTCCCTCCATTTCTTGCTGCATACCTCCTTCATATCTGATTTCAAGTCTTGAATATCCTTTTCTGGTTCTTTCTCAAGGAAATACTTCCTTGACTGGATTCCCTACTCAGTCTAGAAACTCTCATTCTAGCTCCTAGAGCACTCATCTGAGCATGTGATGTAACTGTCTTGATTTTGGTTTGCTTTGAGCTTTTAGGTCTCTGTAATTGAAAGCCAGCTGGAGGCGGGAGACTGCCCTACACACACCTATGTAGTCCCTGAACCTGTCACGATGCTTGACACAAAAGGCTAAATATGCTCACTGAGTGTCTGAATGACAAAAATATACCTTCCAAGGCTATGTTTATGAACACACAAAGAATCTCAAATGTTTTAGCTAGTGCGACTGGTCAGTTTGGCTAAAAAGTCAATCATACTAGTTTGTCATATATTTTTTAAGATTAAAAGAATATATAGACTGACTGAATGGAAGAAGATATTTGCCAATGATACCTCTGATAAGGAGTTAATATCCAAATTTTATAAAGAATTCAACACCAAGAAAAAAAGCAACCCAATTAAAAAACAGGCAGAGGACCTGAAGAGAGATGTTTCCAAAGACATGTGAAAAGATGCTTAATGTCACTAATCATCAGAGAAATCAAATTAAAGCCACAATGAAATATCATCTCATACCTGGTAAAACAGCTATCACCAATAAATCAACAAACAAGAAGTATTGGTTAGGATGTGGAGAAAAGGGAGCTCTTGTGCACAGTTTTTGGGAATGCAGATTGGTACAGTCACTGTTGAAAGCAGTATGGGTCCTCAAATAATTAACCATGGGACTGCCTCGTGACCTAGTGATTCCACTTCTGGGAATATATCCAAAGAAACCCAAAACACTAATTCAAAAGTATATATGCATCCCTATATTCATTGCAGCATTATTTATCATAGCCAATATTTGGAAACAACCAAATAAACAACTGGCTAAAGAAATTGTGGTACAAATACAATGGAATATTACTCAGCCATAAAAAAGAATGAGATATTACCATTTGCAACAGCATGAATGGACCTAGAGGGCATTATGCTAAATGAAATAAGTCAGACAGAGAAAGACAAATACCATATGATTTCACTTATATATGGAAATTATTTTTAATTTATTTTTTCCACCTTTATTGAAATATAATTGATACATGTTATTTATTTTTTTTTCCTTTTTATTGAATTTATTGGGGTGACACTGGTTAACAAAATTATGCAGGTTTCAGGTGCACAATTCCACAACACATCATTTGTACATTGTATTGTGTGTTCACCACCCCAAGTTAAGTCTCCTTCTAAAGAACAAAACAAACAAACAAAATTGAAATAGACTGCCGAAACCGGTTTGGCTCGGTGGATAGAGCGTCGGCCTGCGGACTGAAAGGTCCCGGGTTCGATTCCGGTCAAGGGCATGTACCTGGGTTGCGGGCACATCCCCAGTAGGGGATGTGCAGGAGGCAGCTAATCGATGTTTCTCTCTCATCGATATTTCTAACTCTCTATCTCTCTCCCTTCCTCTCTGTAAAAAATCAATAAAATATATTTTAAAAAAAATTGAAATAGACTACTAGTAGATACAGAGTACAGGCTGATGGTTGCCATAGGGGAGTGGGCTTGGGGGACTGGGTGAAAAAGGTAAAGGGATTAAGGACTACAATCGTAGTTTAAAATAACCACAGGGATATAAAGTCCAGCACTGGGAGTACAGTAAGTGATATTGTAATAACTATGTATGGTGCCAGGTGGGAACTGGAAATATTTGGGGGAGCACTTTCTGAAATGTATAATTGTCTGAGTACTATGCTATACACCTGAAACTAATACAAACTACCATTGAATGTAAACTATAATTGAAAAATAAAATATAATAAAAAGTATAGACTGACTAAATTTTTCCACTTTCCCAATGACTGTATTGTTAGAACAGGAATGAAACAGATTTCTCACATGAACAGGTCCATGCCAATGGAACCCAACGGCCTGCTGGTTATACTCCCTTCTTTCTTGCTAATTCCCTGAGTGGTAAGGAAGGTCTTTGAGGTTAACACTCATTGTATAATAACATATTTGTCCTAAAGATTTCAAAATGAGGTTAAAGAAAAATTGATATCTATAATAATAAAAGCATAAAATGCTAATTAGACCAGGCGCCCTTCAGGATGTCCTTCCGATGACCTTCTGGACAAAGCCAGGCTGCGAGGGAAGCCCCAGTCCTGGGTGTCTGCTGGCGGCCGGGGGAAGGAAGGCCTACTCTTGCATGAATTTCGTGCATTGGGCCTCTAGTAAAAATTATATAATTGCTGGATGTCCTCATCACAATCTAAGTAGTAGCTGAGGCTTCCTATCATTCATACTCATATCTTTAAATCTTTTAAGACCACCTTACTGACTGCTCTTTTGTGGTTTCTATGGAAACTACAAGCACACGATTTAATTTTAAAAGGCTCAAAGCCTTTATTTAGTGGTTATATTTTAATTAATCTTTCCACTCTTAGGAAAGTTGCTTGAGATCTGCCACAAGAGTCAAGAAAAGATTCTCTGACAATAAGTCTCCAAAAGCAGCCAACTGCTTTCCTCCCCATCATTTTTGTGCTGCTAAGAAAGGAGTTTGTTAGAAGAGAGATGGTAAGCTAATAGAGAGCATGGTTTGAGGGAACAGAGGCATGGAAAGGGAAGGCACAGCATCTTCCTTCTTCATTCATATCAGCCAAAGGCCAATTCCATGCTAAAAAGAGACAGCAGAAAAGAGGAGGCAATAAAATAATTGTAAGAACTACTTTTAAACTGTCAATGCATAAGAAACTTTTATAAAAAGTTTCTGCCTGGGTTGATTTACTAGCACTGCTTTGGATGACTAACCTGTAGGTTAACCAGTTTTAAATTAAATACAGTACCTGTAGGATGAGTTAGCACCTTTTTGATCGACACAAAATAAATATTGCTGCCAGTTAATAAAGTTTGCTAAAGATCAATTTGACTAACTAGCAGAAAGTTCCCTGGTCAAAGACATTTGGGTGTTAGGATAGTGCATTAGTTGGCTAGGACTTTCATAACAAAATGCCTCCGGCTGGGTGGCTTAAATTGCAAAGATTTATTTTCCCACAGTTCTGGAGGCTGGAAGTCCAAGGTTAGGGTATCAGTACATTTGGTTTCTTCTGAGGCCTCTCTCGTTGGCTCACAGATGGCCTTTTCTCTGTGCACCCACATTCCTGGGGTCTCTTCTTATATGGATGTAGTCCTATTAGACTAGCCCCCCACTCTTATGACCTCATTTATCTTAATCACCTCTTTAGAGGCCCATCTCCAAATACAGTCACATTGAGGGTGAGGCCTTCAAGATACGAATTTGGGGGAAAACAGTTCATTCCATAAGTGACCTTATGGTGCTCTTAAATGATACAGAGTAAAATCCAACAGTGCCCTAGATGTTTTGGTCGCCTTCAGTCCTCTGAGCTGAAATGCCCTCTCCCCCTCTCCACTTGCTCCTTGTTGTTTCTCAGCCACATTCTCCTGCCTCAGGGTCAGGACACATGCTGTTCTCCTCCGGAAAGCTCTTCCACCCAACATCCACCTGGCTCTCTTGTTTACTTCTGTCTGATCTTTACTTAACAGCCACCTTCCAAGCAGTAGTCCATTCACCTGAATTCCACTACCCTCTCTCCTGTGTCCTTGTCACTATCTAACCAGCCATCTGTTTTGCGTCTTTATCTTATTCACTGTTTGTCCACCATGCACAAAAATTCCACAGGGGTTGCTCAATCTTTTCCCTTAGGACCTAAAAGATAGCCTGACCATCTGAGGAACTCAGTATCTTTATTAAAGGACTAGAGCAGTGATGGCGAACCTTTTGAGCTCGGCGTGTCAGCATTTTGAAAAACTCTAACTTAAATCTGGTGCCGTGTCACATATAGAAATTTTTTGATATTTGCAATCATAGTAAAACAAAGACTTATATTTTTGATATTTATTTTATATATTTAAATGCCATTTAACAAAGAAAAATCAACCAAAAAAATGAGTTCGCGTGTCACCTCTGTCATGCGTGTCATAGGTTCGCCATCACTGGACTAGAGGCCTGGTGCATGAAATTCATGAACTGTGTGTGTGTGTGTGGGGGGGGGGGGGGTCCCTCAGCCTGGCCTGCGCCCTCTTGCAGTCCCAGAGCCTTAGGGGGATGTCCGACTGCTGACTTAGGCCTGCAGGGAGAGGGCCTAAGCTGGCAGTTGGACTTTCTTAGCACTGCCACAGAGACGGTAGAGGCTCCTGCCACCACCACTGCATTTGCCAGGCATGAGCCCAGTTTCTGGCTGAGCAGCGCTCCCCCTGTGGGAGCGCACTGACCACTAGGGGACAGCTCCTGCGTTAAGCGTCTGCCCCCTGGTGGTCAGTGCACGTCATAGTGACTAGTTGTTCAGCCGTTTGGCCAATTTGCACATTAGCCTTTTTATTATATAGGATTTCTTTTTAAATGAAGGCTGGGAAATGGACGAGAACAACTGCAAATTAGGCATTTCATATTTCTTAATTTTTTAGTTGTTTTATTCTATTTTATAAATTTGTTATAAATTTTTGAAGAGACTTGTACAAATTAAGCAATCAAAATGATACTGAAGTTATGGACCTTAAAACTCTGGGGAAAAAAGAAGCCTACCTTATTTCCCACGACTGACACTGTCTGGTCATTTACCCTCCACAACAACTGCACACGTGCTCCCCTCCTTCAGAGAGAGCTCGTTGCCCATCAGCAGCCCAGACAGTGGTCAGCGGGGGCTGTGTGCCTCTGTCTGCTGTGCTGCAGCAATGAATTCTGATGAATTCAGCACGAGGAGGAGCCTGGGAAAGCCCAGGGCAACCCTGCTCGCAGGGGCATTTTTCCTTCTGGAAAGCAGGGTGCCTGGCCGGTGAAAGGCGGTGCCTCCAGCTCAATTTCACAAGGTTATGGGCATTTGAAGAGTCAGGCATTCCTTCTCCCTTCTCGTGCTAATTCTGCCTTGTTCTTCAAATTGCTAAGTCTCAGGTAACATTTTTTTTAAAAATCTACTAATAGTGTCACCTGGACCTTCTTAGTATAGTACAGAATAATGTATATATTTTGTAGAATGAAGATACATTAACTATGGGCTAAGTTTGTCATCTGGATCCACCATCACTGTGCTTCTCAGGGCACGTCAGTTTGGGACTGTGAGGTGGCACTGTGGGCTGAGCACATCTCACGTCCCTGCACAGTGAATTCTTACCTGATGTCATAATAGTCACTCTCCTTTTCCTTTTACTGGCATGAACGTGATAGACCTTAAATGACCCACTCCCGAGAGAAGGGCCGGGGAAGTGTGTCTGGTGGGTTTTTATTGCTTTGTTTCTATGATAGGCATTTTTTTTTTCCTTAATGAGTTGAGTCAGGAGACACCTCCACCTCCACCCCTCTGCCCCATCCTTTTCCCAGAAGTGCCCTGCCCACTGCTTTCAAGAGCTATCTTTCAAGGAGACACAACTTGTGAATAAGAATATTCTGAGTACTCGTTGTGTACATTAAACCTTGGAATGCAGTTTACTGCTCTAAAAATAGTTTGGTCTTCAGACTTCATCCTGAAAGCAGAAGTACTCACATAATTGACAGTTTCATATGAACCTGCTTAACACAGCTCATAATAATGTGCATATTTTATAGACTAAAACCCCATTTAACTATAGGTCAAAAGATCTGGGTGCTCATTCCCATGCCTGCTTAATGCTGCAAAGTGTGGACTCAGGGTCAGATGGTCTCTAGAGTAGCCTCTCAGGGCTTTAACAGTTTTCTGTGCTGGTTTCATGGAGTTTTGTGTACAAAATATTGCTAATAAATAAAAAAAAGTATTTTACTTCTATTCCCTCACTGCTTTCAACTGAAAGTAATAAACTGGCCAGATAAATTTGAAGATGTGATTCCTAAGTTCAACCTAACAAATCAGAAATATCAACAGAATGAGGAATTAATGCCACATGTTAGTCATCTCACTGTATGTCGCCCCTGCCTCTTTTTCCAAATTTAAAACAACGATGCCATAAAAGATCCATTGGCAAAATTGGACAAAACACAATGAGAGCATTATGGTAAGTTTCACTATTAGTACTGAAACAAGCTGCATAGAGGGAAAAGCTCTATTGTTTTCACATATAAATATCATGTCCAAGGAGCCTTAAAATGAGATTAAAATGTTGTCTGATGCGAACAGCATGTTGCATTCTCTTGGCAACTTTTGTCACTTTTTTACCATGCAAAACACACTACACTTCAGAGGCAACATCAGACAAGATCGCCCTATTTTTAACTCAAATGCCCAATGAAGGCATCACATAAACATGGCAATCCCCTCAGTACCTCTGATACCACCACTCCCATGGAGAGTTATCATGAAGATTCCATTTTACTAAAGGTGATAAAAGCTCTCCACTATTTAGCAAATATTTATTCTGCACTTACGATGAGAGAACAGAAAAATGAAACACACATGGACCTTGCTCTGAAGGCAATTATGTTTTTTGTATGATGTGGAAACTAGTTCCTTGTGAAATCTTAATACCAAATCCCTATATTTGCATAATGCTTTATTTTGCATCAAGTTCTTCAAAATACCATGTCAGATAGAAAGATGTATACCACACATATTTTTCAAGTGAAAAAAGAGCAAGACTCAGTATGGTTATGTGGTTTGCTTACCATCACAGAGGAAGTGGAAAAACTGAGACTTGAATGAAAGCCTCAGGACTCCAAATTTAGGGCTCTCTCTACTCCCACAAAGCCTTACCATGGAGGAGTTTAAATCTAGCTCTGTTAAGATACACACCTTTCACTGCAGGAGGCTTAGGACTAAGTAGTTTTTCAGGTTGAAATAAGGCTTGCTCAGAAAAGCTAATACCACAAATTTTACCAACAAATTTCAGGATGATTCTGGGATTCAGAGAACTGGGTTTGAGCCCTAACTCTGCTGCTAGTCTCTGGACTGGATAGTTACTAGCTCTCTGAACTTTAGCATCTTTATAGATAAAAGTGAAAAATTAGACTCAATTATATTCAGGGTTTATTTCTGATTCTAATATTCCACACAGTTGTGTTTTCCAAAGAACCTCTAAATGTTGTTTAAATAAGTCCCCCCCCCCAAAAAAAAAACAACTATGTCTAAATTTTCCTAGAATCAGGTTGTAGATTTTTAAATATCCCTTTTAAGAATTAAAATACCAATTGGTCCTAGGACTCTGTGTTACCTTCTCCTTAGACCTGGCTTAACATTAAGAGTGGAGCTCTTAGAGGGTGGTAGGATCACCTACTGAGACCTACCACAGGGTATCTGATGATAGGTCCAGCAGGCTGGATTTCCACCCCCATCCCGCCCCACTTCCCACCCCCACCCCCTGGATTTGTACCTTCATCTATGAAAGAACAAAGCCTGTCCCTAGGCTACCTCTTAGATAAGAAGGTAGGCAGGCAGGGAGAAAGGTTGGTAGGTATGCCACTATATGCCACACAGATTATATGGAAATACATATCTGATAGCATAATGTTAATGGTACATACTGAGACTGTAAGGACCTCTTAGACTCTTTACTCTGATTTCTAAAATCTTCTTCACTCTTCTTTTTCAAATATCCTTAGAGAAACATATACTATTTTTATATTAGAAACTGACTTTAAAAGAAGAATAAATCAGTATAGGCCATTCCAGGTATTCCATACAATCATAATTATATACCAAAAAATCACAGTTGTAAAAACAGGAGGAAATACTAGTATACCAAAATGTTAATAGTAGTTAATGTGGGGGAGCTCACTGCATTCCAGCAGGATTCATTCAGAGCCTGGATTAAAATTATTGTTTCTGTCATTTTCCCGAATTTCCTTAATTACATAGCAGGGAGATTTAATGAGTACTTAATGCAACAATAAAATCTATTAAAAAATTACTCTATGTCCTTTTCTAACTGTCCTAGACCCATTTTGGAAGGCATCCTGTGTCCCCACTCTACGCCCTTGCACTGGTAAAAACAAATGAATAAACTGTACAGTCCACACAGGACCCAGCAACAGCATCCGGTCAGTCGGATCACTCTCTTCTCCTTGAAACACCTTCTTCCCTTGGTTTCTAGGACCCCACACTCACCTGGCTCTGCTTAATCCCTTTGCAAGTCCCTCCTCATTTCCCCAACTTACACACATAGAGTTTCCCTGGACTCAGGCCTATTTTCTTTTGATCGTGTTCACTTTCTTGGTGATCTCATCCAGTCTTGTCATTTTAAAAAGAGCATTATCTGCTGAGACTCCAAAATATACCTCTCCAGTTTAGGCCTCTCCAGAGGAATTCAGATAGTCTGTCCAGAATCTTAGCTCTACCTCTTTGTAGCTGTGTGAACTTATATAAGTAACGTAATATCTCAGATATTTCTTCTCAGAGGGGGGCTAACGGTGGCAGGAGGCGCTGAGCTAAGAGGAGAAGATTTAGCTGAGCAATGAAGACCCAGGTGCAGCTGCCACCAATCCCTGCACCGAGCCTGGGGGTTTACCCTCCGTTCTGTAAGGGGAGGCTCTGGGCCAGTTTCCTCAATGAAAGGCAGCCTAGTGGCCTCTTCTTGCAGAACCTGGTGGGAAAGCCTCAGCATCCTGATGATTTGTACTGGGTGAAAATCCAAAATATCAGTTACAATCTTCTGTTTGGTAAGCTGCCAGGTAACATGGATTTCACTACAGCTTGAAAAGAGCATCTTGTATTTGAAAAGAAATGAAAAGCTAATGTTTAAACTAACTTAGAGAGTGAAACTACTATTTGTGTAATGGACTATTTCCTGAGAATTTCAGCTGATCTGTCAGTGAGGAATTTTGAAAGGGTAAAAATAAAACCACCAACAAACGCTTTGAAGAAAGTGCTCCTTGTCAAAGCCATCTGCTCCTGACGTCTTATGAATATCAGACTCTGCAACACCAGAGGCTGTGAAGGCCCTGAGACCTAGAGAGCAGCAACGCCCGAGCTGATTTGTGCTGGTCCTGGAAGATGCTCCTGAAGAAGGGAGCATGACCAAATGTCAGGGAAATGCTGCAACTTAAATTGTGTGGCCTCAGCCCACTCTTTCTGGAGCCAGACAGGCACGTGAGAATATAAGTTCAGACATCCTTCAGAAAAGAAACCTGCATGACTTTCCACCAGCTCATCCCAATGTCAATGAATGCCTTCCTTGAATTCCAGCTGCACCCAAAACTATTAAAAGGCTGCTGAAACTTCCCTTTTATTCCACTCTAACGCTGACATCTCAGTTTCCTTTCCTGGTTCTTCCTACCTTCTCAACAACTAAATGTTAGGGTACTCACAGACTCAATCAATGCTGGGCCACTTTTCCTTAGCATGTTTTGTAGAAATGATTTAGACATACAATGAAGCATCTGATTGCATTGGAAAAAAACAGGAAAGAATAACTCTCCATACCTACTCCCTCCTTCCAGTTACCACTCCAGTGCTTTACTTCCATTTACAGCAAAGTTCTTTAAAAGCCTTGACTGTACTTGTTACCTCAAATTCTTTCCTTCCATTCTCTCCTTAAACCCTCTACAATCAGGTTTTCTCCTTGACTACTCCACTGGTCTATGCTCAGACCTAATTTCATAGGCTCTGACAAAGTTGATGGCTTTGAAATAGTTTGAAAAATGACAAGTTCATTTTCCCAACTGTTTTTTCTCCTCAGTTTCTAAGACACCACACTCATCTGGTTCACCACCAACCCCCATGGCCACTTCCCAGTGTTCCTTTCTGGTTCCTCCTCATGTCCTCAACTTATATGTAAACACAGGAGTTCCACAGGGCTCTTTTCTGTGTTCATTCTATTGGTGATGTCAGCAAGCCTTGCAGTTTTAAAAAGCATTTCTATATTGAAATTCCCAAATATACATCTGTAGCTTGGTCTTCTCTCCTGGCACATATATCCAACTATCTACCAGGCACCTCAAAATTAACATGTCCCAAACTGAGCTCTTTCTACTTCCCCTCAAGCTTTCTTCCTCCCACTCACCTCTTCCTCACCCCAGTATATGGCAACTTCATTTTCCAACTGGTTAGGACAAAATCTTAGGAGCTACCATTGCCTTCTCTATTTCCCCTCATACTTCTATCCAATCTATCAGCAAATCCCATGGTTCTACCTTAAAACATACACAGAAGCTGGTTTGCACTGTCAGTATAACTAACACTACAGTTCAAGTCATTATCATCACATGAGTAATACAATTTTAATTCTAGTTCTAGGTAAACTGATTTTGGTTTAGTAGCTAAAATCTCAAAGACAAAAAATTAAGGCATCTTTCCTAGTCAATCATTACCAATCATTGTAATAAATCCCCAATTAGCTCTAATACCAGTTAGCTGATGTTAGAAGGTATGCATTTCTGTCATCTTTAATGGTGAAACCCTTATTTGTATTTATGTCTTTTTTGCCCCAAATATGGCCTACTGAACAAAAATAAATAAATTGCTGGATTCAGGAACTTGTTACACATAAGAAGTCATCACCTTAAACAACAGGTTTTCCTGTCTGACCATGGAAGTTTATAGATAATTCAGATGAAAGTATGTTTTAGTCAGGGGCTACTGGGCCTTAGTACTGCCTATTAAGAGATTGTTTGGCCAAGATCTTCCATTTTTCTCCTAAAAATACTCACCATAAACATTTTTAATGGAGCAGTATAGTTGGCAGGTTCTAATTGTTCAAAAATTTACCATAATATACACGAGAGCTATCAGTGGAAGAAATCAGGAGATTATTGGTTTGGTTTGGTTTTTTTCATGTTATAGGAACCACATTTAAAATAACATTAATTTTCTATTGCAGGTAAAAAAAAAGAAAGAAAGAAAGAAAGAAAAAAAAAGCTGTTTCCAAGTACTGTGAGCATCTCCTAATAGCAAATTGCTAATACAACCCTCATCCTAAGTTAAGTTTCTTTTTACCCCTTCAACACTACAGCAGACAGTGTAGTACAAACATGTACAGTACAGTGATGACAGCTCAAGAGCATAAAAGTAAATCGACAGTACCCACCACTTATTACATCCAGAAGTATTTGAAAGAAATGTAAATAGAGAGTAGCTCAACTGTATCCAAATGTCTCAATTAGTTATTACTAAAATGTTAAATTTCACCAATTTACAGCACTGTTTTACTCACGAGACATCAAAGTCATATACTGTAACAATCATAAATTAATTTTAATCCTTAGGATTGGACAGATTAGATATTCCAAGATGAAGGCATTTAAAAAAGACAGAAACTATATTATTTGAATGAATGGTAGTATTCTAGCAGACAGACATTGCTTTAGATTCAAACTCCACAACTTGGATCAGTCTCAAATGCCTTGTGAAGCAGGCCAGGTCTAGGGCTGCCAAAGTGGAGTGTGCAGCCCCACTGAACAGGGTGGTTACCACTTGGTTCCAGCCAATCACTGCATAGGAGTGGGCCCCCAGGCTGCCAAATCGAATGCTTGTATAGGAGAAAATAAATGAGAAGAAAAATAATTGTATTTTTATGTAAAACTTAAAATGCTTTTATCTTGTAAAAAAATTTATGTGAAATTTGTATTTCACGTATATTCAAAATTGTTTATGTAACAATTTTCAATTTGTTTAAAAAAGCTGATGAATCTAGTTTTTTTATCTCAAATCTGGAGATTACTGGGAAGGAAGGGCAGTGGGGACAAAGTGTGTCCAGACAACCATCTGGACTCAAAGTTCTACCCTAAATCTCAACATGGAGTCACTCATGCAAGATGTGTTTATGGAATGTCTCCATGTGCTAGGCCCTGTGTAGCCATTAACACCTCCATATACACTGCATGTATGGAGATCCAGCTCCTGTTACTCACCTATTTAACAAAATAATATAATAAAAGTCCTTACAACATAAAACCAGTGGGAGATCCCAAGTATTTACAATCATAGAACCAATTCCTTATTAAGAATTAGAAAGGCAACATGAAATAAGAATGACATGACCAAGACGATGTCCTTTTTTAAGATTTAAAAAAAAACAAGAGGAAAGATTCCTTTCATCATCTGCTTTCCAAGCAAAAGAAAGAAAACACCATTGTGTAATCATTACGCCATCACTGTGGGTAGTGAGGTCAATCATTCTCAAGGACACGTGCCTTAGTTACATGTCATGGTTATGTGTCCTGTGGGCACACAGCAGGCATGTGTCTGCTTTGAGAAGGTAAATATTTTCCCTGAACCATTGGGTATTAGAAGGTAATAAGGGGACATTCTAATGTTAAGTTCATACCTGATGTGAACCACGTAGACTAATGACTATGTAAGTATGTTTTCATTTTTTTTCATGTTGCTATAACAAAAAAAAGGCTTATTCATTTCAACTAACATAGAGTATCGACAAGTCCAAGTAATAGACATATTTATCTTTGCAAAGATCTAACCCTACACTATGATTAAAATGAGATTTATTTGGATAAATATAGTTAATTCCTTTGAGAAGATTTATGTTCTTGCCAACATGGTGAATTCCCTCTTTGTGTTTATTCTATTTATTGCTTTGGAGCAAAGTTGAATGAATCATTTGGAAGAAACTGATGGCGTAAGACTAATTAAGCAAAAATAAAATTACCAACTACTCTTAGAAATAAACTTTAAGCTGAGGAAATGTCTGTCTTAAAATGTGTCTTTCACATATTCAATCTTCTCCAATCGTCTCCTGTTTGTCTAAAGGACTTTCTAAATAGATCCAATGGGGCTTTCCTGGCAGTCCTAAGAGCATGGAAAAGACATGCAATTTTTATATTTGAAATTCTGGGCAAGCTTAAAAGGTACAAGTAAAATCACTGATTAGCCACTTTGCCTTGTGTTCCATATGTACATCTGCCAAATTTAGTGGTCCTGGGATGTTTTCTTAGTACATAGCTTATTGGTGGTGCCCAACCTACCATCCTGAGGCAGTTGGCTTCCTGCCAGAGATCAGACTCCTTCAGTTATTGGATAGTATGGGGACTAGGTTATCAAAAGCATTAAAATCTGGTTTAGACTAAGGCCAGCTTGGTTCTAGGCGGTTCTTCATAAATCCAAAATATGGTACAATAAATCCACCCAGTGAGTGAATTCCACTAGCCACTAACATGGAACTGAAGTATGAATTGCAGAGTTGAAGAGGGGGTGCTCATTCTTGTAGCTTCAAAGAATTTTTTTTCTCTTTTGGGATCTCTCCATTCACTCATCAGTTGGTTTATATTTACAAGTTAGAGTTACATTTTATCAAAATGTAATAATCACTACCAGCTCCATCAGAGGAGTAGGGTGAAAATCCAAGCGGTATTGCTCTGGTCATAGGCAACATAAATGGCACCTTTGGGAGCACAAGTATGCACAAATGAGGCTGTGGAAGTTGCATGATGTGATGGCCCTGAGAGATTCTCTACAACTTCTACCATCACCTGTTCCTCCCAACACTACACCATCATCACCCATCATGATTAATGTACCATCTATTATATGCACTTGTTATATTATTCAATTAATACTCAGAATGCTATGAAAGCATCAGTAATATTCTCACTTTAAAGATAGGGAAACTGAGGGTCAGAGTGTAACCCGTCCCAGGTTACTGAGCAGGGGCTCCAGGTTGGAAATCCACGTATGGCCACTCCAAAGCTCATTCTCTTATTATACCACTCTGCCTTTTTAATAGATGGTCTTGTTCATAACTTTTTAGACCAAAAAATATATAGAGGTATGATTTAGATACAATAAAATGCATAGATGTTAGGTAATGGGGTTGATGACTTTGGACCATTTATATAGCCATGAAAACCAAAACCTAAGTAGAACATTTTCCATATAGAACATTTCCATTACCCCGGAAAATTTCCTTATGCCCTTTTCTTCAAGCAACGACTTTCAGATTTCTATTATTGTACTTTATATAAGTGGAACTTCATATAATAGAATAATTCAGTAAGTACTATTTGGTGTAGGGCTTTCTCCACTCAACATAAAGTTTTTAGGTTATTTTATTTTTTAAGCTTTAGAAGGAGTGTTCAGGACAGGACATGATGGACATCAGTCAACTAAAGGGCACATAAAAGAGAATTCATTTAGCTTTGTGAGGCTTTCTTTTCATAATGATACAAACCCTTGGCACAGGGAGACCTTACTAAATTTTTATAAATTGCTTTAATTGGGTAAAAAGTTAATGGTGGTCAGGGTTTGCATTCATAATCACAATCAAAACAGTAAAATAAACCAAAGAAAAAGACTTTTTAATACCTCTCAAAACATAATAAACTGCAACTTCTAGTCAAACATTTATTCCTATGCTATATCCATTTTGGACCTCTGAATTTATTTTCCATTTTTACTCTCTGACTATTTCTCTGAATATAAGTTACAAATAATCTTTTGTGTTATCTTCCAGTCTCAAAATCACAAAGTCATCTGTTTCACTTTGGTTATATCAGTATCCTTTAGAGAGGATTCACTTACTGAGCCAGGTGTACTCCAATAAACTTGTGAATAAAAAAGTTAGAGAATTAAGAATAAATAATGAGGTATATTGCACTAATCTTATTCTAATTTCAGAAAATTCACTTCCCTAAAGCAGCAATTCTGTCTAATAAATTACCTTCACCTCTAAATAGATTGAAAGGAAAGTAAAAGTAGGGAAACCTACAATACTTTACTAGATATTCTGTGTTTTTAGTAGTTCAATACTTAATGATCAAGAGTAAATTAATCGGTTAACACTTTAAAATATATACTCCCCCCCCATCACCATTTGTCTCCTTTATGCTCTTTCACCTCCACCCCTCCACCCTGCAATCGCCACACTGTTGTCCATGAATTATTTCTCTTTTTTAAAAAAAAAAAAATATTTTATTGATTTTTTACAGAGAGGAAGGGAGAGAGATAGAGAGTTAGAAACATCGATGAGAGAGAAACATCGATCAGCTGCCTCCTGCACATCTCCTACTGGGGATATGCCCGCAACCCAGGTACATGCCCTTGACCGGAATCGAACCTGGGACCTTTCAGTCCGCAGGCCGACTATCCACTGAGCCAAACCAGTTTGGGCAAATTATTTCTCTTTTTTTCTTTTTGGCTCAATCCCTCTATCCTCACTAACACATCCCCTCCCCTGACACACACCAGAGCTGTCCGCCTGCTCTCCATCTATGAGTTTGTCTCTATTTTGCTTTAATATGGATAAAGTACACAAACAGGTAAGTTTGTGAAGAAGCTGAACAAGCCACATTAATTGGGAGATTGAACTGACTATCTAAATTTTCTTTCGTTGTTTTTTTTTTTTTTACAGACTATTCTATTGAAGTTGTTGAATGCACACTTTCTCACTTGTCATTTTGGAAGTCCTTTATGTGAAGACAATACTTTTATCTGATGGCAAACAGCAGCCACATTGCCCGTCACTATTCTGGATCTCCACATTAGATACATTCAATTTCTTCTTGAGACACGTTTCCATCTGCACTTCTGAGGCAGTGTTTCTATATACTGCGGTGTCTGGTGGATCCTGCTTTATCAGCAAATTTGGTGGTTTACCTCCCTTAGAATGCTCTGAAATTACTAGAAAGGGAGACGGTCTTTCTGCTGATCTCTAAGCTTCTGATATACTGGATTTAGGGTCGTCCCTTCTGCCAGGAAACACTTGCTTTGATGATGGTTGCATTATAGTGAGTCCCATATTTAATATGATTACTGATATAGTTGAGTTGATATCTTTTGGTCTTTGCTTTCTATTTATCTTATATGTTATTTGTTTTTCTGCTTCTCTTTGCCTGCCTATTTTTGGGGTTGAGAAATTTGTAGTACCTCCTTTTATGTCCTGTATTGTTTTTGTTTTGCTGTAATTTTTCTGTTGTTATATTTAAAGTTATTACTCTAGAGCAGGGAACCTTTTTCCTGCCAAGGGCCATTTGGATATTTATAAACATCATTTGCAGGTCATACAAAATTATCAACTTAAAAATTAGCCTTCTATATTTGGTCAAACATTTAATGAACTCACCCCTAATGCCTTGGCAAGGCCAGACCAAATGATTTTGTGGGCCTTATATGGCCCGCGGGCTGGATGTTCCCCACCCCTGCTCTAGAGATTATATAAGCATCCCTCACTTATCACAAACTATTTCATGAGCAATGTAAGAACCTTACAGCTATATAATGCCACATGCACATAATTTAAACCATCTGTCATAGTTCCACAAGTCACAGACACTCCCTAGATTCTTAAACTCAGTTTCTTCTTTGTGCTTAGGTTTGGACAATTTTTATTCACTGGTTCTCAAGTTCACTAATCATATTTTCCACCCCAGTCTCCTATTAAACCTATCAAATAAATTCTGCTTGTGGTATTTTATTTTTCAGTTATACCATTTCTCTTTTTTTCTCTTTATAGTTATAATTATTTGATTATCCTTCTATGCTAATCCCAACATCTGGGTAATCTGTGGGTAAACTACTAATTTTTCTCCTAGGTACAAGTCTCATTTTCCTGCTTCTTTAGGGGACTCAGTTTTTATTGTATCACATACATCAAATGTAAAAGAACAGTAATAACTTTTAATATAAATAATATTTACCCTAAAAAAGTAACAAACCCTTTCCTCTAGGTTAGGACCTGAGTCATCTAATCTCTAGTTGAGCTGGTCCTGGGCTTTGTGTAGTTTTAGATTAAGATCACTATTGGCTAATATTTTGAAATTTGGATCAGTAATGTCTCTTGAGTACGTCTGGGATCTGACCCTGGTGAGACTGTGGAGACTTCCCCAGGTCTTCAAATCCAGCGGCCAGCATTCTAGCCGTGAGGGGTTTCTCTTTGTTCACAGTGATGCTCAGGGGTTCTCTTTGCCTTGATAACCAGCCCCAGCTTTCTGAGCCATGGCACACATCTGTCAGCAATCCTGCTTGGCCTCTGGTGTTTGCTCGGTCATTGCCGTCCATTTGGTAAAAATCCTAGGCCCTTTGTCAAGTCACTCTCAGTTCCTTGTCCTGCTCCAAGCCTTTGGTGTGAGCACTTGAAGACTTCACAGAGAAGAACTGATCTGAAGACTCGCCATGTGACTGGGGCCTCTTGGGATTTTAATCTGTCACACTAGCTCACGTGTGGCCATAGACAGTTCATTAAAAGTTTGGTTGGTTTTTCTTTATACTTGTCTATGTCAGTTTTATGCCCTTTTCTACTGATCTGCCAGGAATGAAAAAGTTGAGTTTTTTCTCCCACAACTAATTTAGGTTTTTCTAGCATATTCAGCTCTTTGGATGATTTTTTAAAATCTGTAATTTTCATAGTTTATCAAGCTCATTCTCATTGTTGTGAGTAGGAAAAACAGCCTCTGTGACATTCTTCATCCTAATGGGAAGCAGAAGTTTCTTTCTCACTTCTTTTGCTATTTCTCTCTTATGCACTTCATGTTTTGTAGTCATGTGCTACATAACAATGTTTCAGTCAATGATAGATAACATGCAGTGGTGGTACCATAAAGAGTACAATGGAATTGAAAAATTATCATCACCTAGTGATGTCATAGCTGCCCTAACGTCATAGCACAATGCATTACACGCGTGTTTGTGCTGATCTGGTGTAAACAAACCTACTGCACTGCAGTGCAGATAAAATATAGCACATACAATTATGTAGAGTACACAATACTTAGTAATGATAATAAATACTGGTTTATGTATTTACTGTTCTATACATTTTACTGTTTTTTAGAGTGTTCTCTTTCTACTGACAAAAGTTGGCTGTGGAGCAGTATGCGGTGTTTCATAACCAGCATCCTCATCACACATCTTGTGTTTACAGCATCACTTGATTGCATCATTTGCTCTTGTACTTGATTTATTCTTGTGTTGTTTTATGAATTTGGTGCAGCCTGTGTACACTGTTTATAAAGTCTGCAGTAGTGTATAGTAATGTCCTAGGCCTTCACTCACCACTCACTCACTGACCCACTAGAGCAACTTCCAGTGCTGCAAGCTCCATTCGTGGTAAGTGCCTGATACCAATGTACTGTTCTTTTTTCTTTTATATTGTACTAGAGGCCCGATGCACGAAATTCATGCAAAAGTAGGCCTTCATTCTCCCGGGTGCCAGAGGGAAGCTGGTGCCGGCAGCCAGGACTTGGGCTTTCCTTGCAACCCTGGCTTCGTCCAGAAGGTCTAATTAGCATATTACCCTTTTATTATTATAGATTTTTAGTGTACCTTTTCTATGCTTACATAAATATTTACCATTATGTTACAACTGCCTAGAGTATTCAGTGCAGTAATATGCTCTACAGTAACATGCAATAGGCTATCCCATATAGACTATGTATAGTAGGCTACACCATCTAGATTTCTTAACTACACTCAATGAGGTTCAGACAACTATGAAATTGCCTAATGATGCAATTCGCAGAATGTGTCCACATTCTTAAGTCTTCTACCTATATTTGAGAGATAAGTCTAGCAAAAAGCTCTCAGAAATCTCATCTGTGCTATCCTTCAAAACAAATATTTATTGAGAATTTTCATAAAGCACCAGAAACTATCTTCATAAAAACAAAACATGATAGATACTGCATTGGGTCATAAAAATCCTACTAAAAAAGTGAATAGCAATTATCTGCTTATGTAACCTAGCATGTAGAATTTTGAATTTTATAGGTTGGAAGCAAGTACCTAGGGGTAGAGGGTCATAATGTATACAATACCCATAATATAAACAATATAGCCATAAGATATGAATAACTTAATGGGGTCCTGTCATCCATATTCAGACAAATAAGATTTTGCTTCCTTGTTATCACATGCCTTATCCCAGGAAAGACGTAAGGTATAGAGAGGTATTTTATTTCTCATTTTCCAGATGAGTCCTCTGAGAAGCAGAGAGGCAGAGTGATCATACCAAGTCAGTCTCCCAGTGCGCAAGGAGTGGAGGGACAACCCAGGTTCCAACTTCTTGGCACCACATCTATTCCAATACTTGTTCACTTCAACTGCAAGGCCCAAAGGACTAATCAAATGTGCCATATTATCCAAGGGTAATATTTAACTTTTTATTTGGAAATAACTTCAAACTTATAGAATAGTTCAAGGAGCACCCATACATCCTTTACCCAGGTTCCATTTCGCTCCATTTGCTTTATAATTTGCTATCCATCCATCCATCTATCCATCCATCCATCCACATAATATTTTTTTTTTTCTGAACCATCATGAAGATATTGGGTATATTACGGTCCTTTACTCCTAGATTATTTCAGTTTGTGTTTCCTGAGAGTAGGGATATTACCTTACATAACACAGTTCAGCTATAACAAATTTAACAATGATACAACACTTTTTACCATCCATATTCTAATTTTGTAAATTAACCTAATAATGTATTTTTCCCTGCTATACAGGATCCAGTCTAGGATTAGTTATTGCATTTAGTTGTCACACTCTTTAGTAATTTAATCTAGAATATTTCTACAGCCTTTGCTTTTATGACATTGACATTTTTTAAGAATACAGTTGACCTTTGAATAACATGGTGGTTAAGGGTGCTGACCTCCCATGCAGTCAAAAACCTGTGCATAACTTTGACTCCCCCAAAACTTAACTACTAATAGCCTATTGATGACCTTACCAATGAAGCCTTACCAGTAACAAAATAGATTAACATATATTTTATATGGTTATGTGTTACATACTATAACTTACAATAATGTAAGCCAAAGGAAAGAAAATGTAGTTAAGCAAATCATAAGAAAGAGAAAATATAGTTATAGCATTTATTTTTTAAAAAATTCACATATAAGTGGACTGTACCGTTCACACCCATATTCAAAGTCCACTGTAGAAACCTCTTTTTTCTTTCTTCATAGAATGTCCCCATTTAGATCTGTCTGTTTCCTTGTGATTAGATCCAGGTCATGCACTTCCAGATGTGTTACTACATGCGCGATGTTGGTGTCTTCTCAGGTTATCACACCCAGAGGCACAGAAAGTTCATCTGCCCCTTCCTGATGACACTGATTTTGACCACACAGTCCAGTTGTTGCCTGGTTTTCCCAGTATAAACTACCATTATTCTTCCTAGCAACTAATAAGAAATCTACGAGGAGATACTTTAAGACCACAAAATAGCTTGTTCCTCCCCAAGGAAGAATTTTTATAATAGTATGTTCACTACTGCTATAAAAAGTGACCTCTACATAGTAAAATAAATCTTGGTTTCACTTATTACACTTGAGTAAGTTCCATGCCAGTTTTAACATCTGTTTTTATTACTGTAATCCATGCATACTGGGTGTTTATTAAAAAGTATTCATTAACTAATCATTAACTGCTTTCCAACTGTTATTAATGCCCTAATTTTTGTTCAATGAAAAGAAATCTCTTTAACTTAGGCTATAGAAGGATTTAAAAATTAAATGATATAATTGAAAGAACATTCTTTTTTTTTGAAAGAACATTCTTTTAAAAGGGAAATAAACTTTTAAAAGAACCTGCCACTTTTTATTCAAATTATACATGAATTGGTTAAAATGATATTGATTACTATCCAGCCTTTTTAAAAGCAGTATGATTTTTGAGGTGAGCTCTAATTCAAGGCCTTAACTTAGATTAAACATATTTAGCTCGTATAAAATGTCCAAATGCCCTGTGGTTTTAGTTTCTGAGTTTGGTAACAAGCACAAAGAAGGCAATATTTGGAAAGCAGGGCAAATGAAAAAACAAACAAACAAAAAAACACATTTTGAAATAGTTTCTAAATTTAAATTTATTTATTTATTTTTTTAGTTTTTAAAGATGTCTCCTTTTTTCATTTCACAACCATGGTTCTCAACATTATGTGAAAGGAAATTTTACAAACCAGTCATTCTGCTGAAGAGTTATGCCACTAATTCAACAATTCTTTCATGGAAGTCAGGAAACCAGGGCTGGGGGGGTAGCGGGGGAGGCCACAGGCTTATGCTCTTGAAAAGAACATGAACTCTGTTATAGCCCCTTTCTCTTTTGAGCCCAGCTTCTCATCTATAACTCTGTCTTACTTGCAATACAATAAAATTCCAGCCTGAATGAAAGAAGAGATGGCTTTTTTGATCAATAAAATTCAGCAGCCAAAGTATTAGTGTTAGGGGTTTGTTTTTTAGAAAAAAAAAAAAAGCATTTGTAGCCACAGGCTCAAAGGAGGAAGAAAGGAAGAGGGATTAACTCTCTGCAAAGAAGGTCAAAAACATAATTTACAAGTGAGGCAAGAGGAGCAGCTGTATCTGTTGGGCTAATCAAGACTAGCAGCTGGAGAATTTACCAGCAATATGAAAACCACGTCCACCAGATGTCAAGCAATGCAACTGGAGGCCAAACGTCTCTGGCTCAGTGCGGTCCTCTCCCTCTCTCTACCACACATATTTCATGTTAAACTGTGAGGTGTCTCCCACAGGCCACAGGCAGGGATAACAAGAACATTTCTATACATGGGACTTAGTAACACGACTGCACTCCACCAGATTGGCTTCTGTACTGAAGTCCACCTCCCATGAGGTTCTTTTGTGAAAAGGCAATTTTAGATGACAGTCAACTTGTAAGGGGTGAGAGAAACATAAATGGCTATAAGCCATTCTTGTGCAAGGATTCTTGTGGCTTACCAGACATTTTATATTTGGGAACCATTTATCATTGGGAGGAAAAGAATGCTCTGAAAACATTTACTTGGATAATCATTTCTTCACTGATTCTTACACCTGTGCTATTCAATACAGTAGCCACTAGCCACATATGATTATTTAAATTTAAGGGGAGGAAAATTTAAAATTCTGTTCCTCAGGCATACTACCCACATTTCAAGAGCTTAATAGCCACATGTGGCTAGTGGCTATCCTACTGGACAACACAATATCATTATAAAATGTTTCCATCATCACAGAAAATTCTATTAGATAGTGTTGCCCTAAAACTTGTAAATCACCTTTAAAATGGGCAGTTACAATTCCCTTCTCTAAACACTATGAAATAAAGCAATCTTTATGCACTCTCTTGAGATATAAGTCTACTCATGCAATACAAGTCTTGTGTCAGGTGAGGGTGATGCCGAGAAGGGGAGTTGAGTGAGAGCCAGACGGCTGTGAGACAACGTTGCCTGAGGTGCTCCTGTCCACTGCGCTCACAGAAGCCTGCAATGCCACCAGCTTGCTGGGGACCGCAGAGGCCAGTCTGGATGGGTATTACACGATAAATACGCAATAAATTATTCTTTCTTATATGTATCCTTAGCCTGCCAATGACTTCATCTATATCAGACAGTTTATATCAAAAGTTTCCTTACTTATGTTTCCAGATGTGCTAAATAAATCATGTCCTTTAAAAGAGGCTGCCCAACTTCACAGCTTTGCAAATGAGGTTCTTGAATGCCAAGGAAACATCGTGTACCACAGCTGAGTCTAAAAATTTTATGAACAAGGAGAACCTGAGGCCAAGGCTAAAATAAAATCCACAAATGATGTTTCTTACTCCCAGGCTCAGCCCCCGTGAGTGTGGGGAAGCCAAGCCATTCAGGAGGTGCTGCGTGGACGTCCGTGTGATTGTGGTGACTCACGGAGGGCCGTGTGCCACGGGCACGTGATACTCGGGGTGCAGACCTCAGCCTCTGCCCATGAGGACGCCAGGGTGTGCGGGGCACACTGCGTACCAGCCAGGTCGCACGTATCAGCAAGTCAGCCAGCTCCGCCCTCACGCGTGCAGAGTGCGGTCCAGGAGCTTGGCTTTCCTTACCTTGGTTTCCTCTCCCTATTCCAACCCTCCCTGGAAAGTCACCAGCCCTGACAGCTCATCAGCTTCACTCCCATTTTCTCTACTCAATCCCCGTTTCCTCTTCCCCATTCACAATGGACAAAGAACAAGATGGAAAAAACGTTGTTTCTAACCTCCCTGCTCCATCATCAAAAGCATAAAAGAGCTGCTGTTTTTCTTTGGAATCATGAACTGTTCTTAATCACATTCTCATAAAGATCATGGAGCTACTGCCCAGGAGAGGCTGAGAAAATTCATCGTGTGGACTTGGCCTGTCAGAGGCTCCTGGGATGGCTGCAAGGTGTTCAGGCTACGCCCCGTTTCTCCCGCTTACCTTGGCTTTCCCGTCCTGGGCTGACATGTAGCCAACGCACATGCTCTCCGTCGTGTGGCTCCACAGGAACTCCACTGCCATGAGGAGAGCACAAACAGGCACATTCAGATCACAGATGGAAAATAAATCTCTGCTTTTTAATAGAACCGTTAAAGATAGCTTTATACCTAACACACTCAGTTCCCCACTTTCCATTTGCTCCTTCATAAATGTCAAGATGATTTAGTACTCAAAACTGCGTAATGCCATTTACTGTGAAATGAAAAATGTATTTCTTTCTTGTCAAAACTATGATTATTACATGTAAAATAAATGCTCTTCTGTTTGAAACTTGTAACATTAAAGACACACACATGCACACACACACTCCTTTGTACAATACACAATAATTTAGTAAATGTAATATTCCATAACAGTTCCCTTTAAATCAATCAATCTCTCTCCCTCTCTCTCTCTCTCTCTCTCTCTCTCTCTCTCTCTCTCTCTCTCTCTTTCTCTCTCTCTCTCTCTCTCTCTCTCTCACACACACACACACACACACACACACACACACACACACACCCCTTGGTTTCTAAATACCATTCTGCATGAAAAGGAACCAGGATTTCTTGAAGAAATGTCAATTCCAGAACTGGGGCAGAGAAAATATAAAATGAATCTGGAACATCATGTTGTGCCAGAAAATAAGGAAGAGCTCAAAGAATGATGAGGATTTATCAAATGGACCAGGGGTTTTTCACAATGTTTTTCAGCTCGAAGGGGCTCCCGCTGGCCAAATCTGTGCCAATCTAAGTAATAACAGTAATTAACTATCCCACTGAACATAGTAAAACCAACAAGCCCATACTAAGGCAAACAAATAAATTAATAAGTAAACAGGGGAGAAGAGAAAGCTCTTCCTTGCAGCAGAATGGCCACTAATAAATACAGACAAAATAAGAATTAACAAGCCATCATGGTTGCTAAAACTAGTTGGTGAAAATTTGAAGAGGAACAGGCTATTTCCATAGTCTCAAGGTATCTCTCCACAAAATTCCTATCTATATATATAAAAGCCTAAGCGACTGAACAACTATTTGATCAGTCGCTATGATGTGCACTGACCACCAAGGGGGAGACACTCAATGCAGGAGCTGCCCCCTGGTGGTCAGTGCGCTCCCACAGGGGGAGCGCTGCTCAGCTAACCCGGATGAGCAGGGCTGGGATGAGCGGGAGCAGCTCCTCCCCAGATCCCTGCAGGCCAAGCCAAGGGACCCCACCGGTGCACAAATCTGTGCACCAGGTCTCTAGTTAAATAGAGAAACCTGATGGACTACATGTGAATCAAATGATCCAAGCCAACATCACCAATTAAGGGACAAATCAATGCAGCAACGTACCTCCTGACAAGACACCTGAGACTCACCACCACTTCTGTGGTGTTCCTGCCAAAAATGCAGAACTAGGATTGCATGAGGAAGCATCACACAAAGCTGATCTACAAATGCTACTAAATAGCTGGTTTAAATTTGTCAAAAATATCAAAGTCAAAAAATGCAAAGGAAGGTGAGAAACTGTTCCCATTTAAATGCAATGTGTCATCCTGGATTGGATCCTGGACTAGGGTTGGGGGATGTTATAAGGGACAGTATTGAAACAATTGATGGAGTTTTAAAAGGGACTATGGATTCAACAATAATGTCATATTGATGTTAAATTTTATGATTTTGATATCTAAATGTAATTATTCAGGAGAATGGCCTTGTTCTTAAGAAATACACACAGAAGTATTAGCAGTAAGGACCGCTGACATCTCCACCTTGGTCTCAAATAGTTAAGAAAAAAATGTACATGTTTAAACATGTGAGTGTGTGGGTCTATGTGCGTAAGGAGAAGATGAAGGGAAGCAGAAGTGAGGAAGGAAAAACAAATGGAGGAAAATGAAAACAATGGGTGAGTCTGGGTTAAGAAATCATGGATGTCCCTTGTATGATTCTTGTAACTTTTCAAATATAAGTTTGAAATTATACCTAAATTAAGTTACAAGAAGGAAAATTCACAAACACACAGAGATACACACAAAACTTTGTCACCTTCAAGTACATACTGTCAAAATTCTAAGTTTTTTTAAAGACACTTTGTAAAGTTTTGAGGCACTTATCCAAAAAAAATTTCAAAAGTCCCTGATAATAAAACTGCATTGCTCAACACTCAACCCTCTGGGTCCCAGGCCATCCATCTGTTTATGTCCCTGAGCTAATTAAGCCTGAAGACAAGTGTTTGAGTTGAGACACAACTGTGGGATCAGTGATCCTGGACTGACGCTTTGCCAGACATGTGGGGAAGAAAGAAGCTTAGGGACAAAACTGAGTTCCTCAGATACGTGGCTTATTCCCTCATCAATTAATTACCAAACCTGCCAACCTGCTAAACAGACGCTCTGCGAAAGAGCGCAGGAACACAGTGTCACGCAATGAAGCAAGCGCTCTTCACCAGATGTTTTTTCTTCCTCACACATCTCCTTTGAACTTTGAAAATCCTCAAGTCCAGAGCAAGATCTTGGATATTCTAATTGCCTAGGAGAGCAAAGGCACTCAAGTCTTACTGAGTTTCCCTAAAGTAATGACAATGCAAATGTATCTATAAATACAAAGTTAAAAGAAAGTAATTCAATGTCTAGAAATTCAGTCTTCACTCTTCACAAATCCCCCTAAAAAGGGGTGCATTGTACTAAGACATTTTAATACCAACAATCCAAATCAGTAGATAATGATCAGTTCAGTATATAAGTAGTTCAAGCTAGCTTGAAAAACTCAGCAGGGATTGCCTACAATTTAAATTATAGAATGCGTTTGAAAAGAAACCCTATTTTATTCAATTCAGTGCATGTCTTAAATTAATATGACAAATTATTTCTTGGTGGAGGACTTCAGGGAAGCAGGAGAGGGAGGAGCTAACATTCCGAATCTATCCTATGCTAGGCACTGTCTTTTGTAGAACTCAACAAAGCCTGGATGGGGCACCTGATGCTCACAGAAAGAATGAAACATGGCTTACGTCATTTTAGTACATAAACAAACTGGAATTCAAACCGGACTTGTGGATTCCAAAACCTGCGATCTCCCATTGTTCTATTACTCTGAAATTTACTCAGCTTGAAAAGGACTTATAATTAGTGTTACGTATTAAGAAGATTTAATTCCGTGCAAACACCAAAGGACCACAAAACATCAAACACAAATACAACTCTTAAATATCTCCAAAGAAAAGCTTTTAAAACAATAACAAAATCCAGAGGTCATAAAAGACAAGATCAATGAATTTGACTACTTTAAAAAAAATGTTTACTGCATTTTCTTTACCATATGGGGAAAACAGTCAAAAGACAAACTAGGGCACTATTTGCAATTCATAGCAAAGGAAAAGGACAAAATTTTCTTAATATATAAAGATCTGCTACAAATTAATAAGAGACAAATATCCAAAGATAAAGCAAGAAGGATGTAAACAAAAGGGAACATGAATGACCCTCAAACACAAAAAGACTTCTCCTACTAAAAGAACTGCAAAGTAAAACCACAAGATACCATTATTCAGCTATTAGGTTATCAGATATCAAAAGGTTTAAGACAACTTTGGGGGCGGTGAAAAAACAAGCACTCTCATATAATGATGGTGGGAGTATGGCCATTTGGAAATACATTCTTATAATTTGTGGTAGCTATGCCCTACAAGGTCAGCATGAACAATTATTTAGGAAATATGGACCCATTGCTCCTAAGAGAAATACAGAGTTAGGTTCCTGCAAGTCTCTGGTCACAACGTTTTCAATCAATACGTAACTTTTATTTAATGTGGGTTTCTGTTTAAAGACATCTAATTTAATACGTTTCTTATAAGTAATTAACTATATGCAATATTCTTGTATAATAAAACAGCAGCCAAGACAAGTTTAACGTTTTCCTAACCCTGGAAAACCTGCCCACGAATTTCTTTGGTTTTAAGCCTCAACAATGCTGGCCCCTATGCTCTTTTTACTGGCCATCTTCTCATGAACCCACAAATTAAACTCTATTTCCAGCTTCTCCATGACTTCATGATGCACCGTAGAGGTTACTTTAGCAGTTTCTGGAGCAACATACAGATCAGTGACTTCCTCTTCCTTTTTCTGGATATACGGTATTGTTGGCTCATTAACTTTGAACTCATGGCCAACAGCATTATAACTCTTGCCTGAATGAAGCTTATCCCACACACACATTTTCTTTTTTTTTATTTATTTATTTATTTATTTATTTATTTTAGATATGTTTTTATTGATTTTTTTAGAGAGAGAGGAAGGGAGAGGGAGAGAAGATAGAAACATCAATCAGCTGCCTCCTACACGCCCCCAACTTGAGCCCTGAGTGGGAATTGAACCGAGTATGTGCCCTGACTGGGAACTGAACTGTGACCTCCTGGTTCATGGGTCGACACTTAACCACTGAGCCACGCCACCAGGGCCATACACATTTCTACACAACCTCCCTGCACTTAGGAACACTAGACAGCAACTAAGCACTATTCCTTGGGGCCATTTTTAACAGCAAAATTGTCAACAAAAAGCACAAAACTGTGAAAAGTGTGGCACAAATAGACCACAGAAAGGACATCTACACTAATAAAAGAGAAAAATGGTAATTGGCGTACGGCGATACCTTTTTCATTGGCTAATCAGGGCTATATGCAAATTAACTGCCAACTAAGATTGGCAGTTAACTGCCAACTAAGATTGGCAGTTAACTGCCAACAAGATGGCGGCTAATTTGCATATGTAGGCACAATGCAGGGAGGCGAAAGGGAAAGCAGGAAGAAGCCCCCTGCCACTGACAGTGATCGGAAACCCAGGGGGGAGCTAAGAGCTGGGGGGAGGGCAAAGGCGGCCCTGGGGCCGCCTTTGCCCTGCCCCCCAGCCATGATCGGAGAATCAGGCGCCTTTGCCGCCCTGGCCAGTGATAGCAGGAAGTAGGGGTGGAGCCAGCGATGGGAGCTGGGCACGGTCAAAGCTGGCAGTCCCAGGAGCTAGGGGTCCCTTGCCTGGGCCTAAAGCGAAGCCCACGATCGCGGCGCCCCCCGCTGCCACTGCAGGTCCCCGCTGCCTGGGCCGGACGCCTAGGCCAGAGGCGTTAGGCCTGGGCAGGGGCGGAGCCTGCAACCGCGGGGAGCTGGGGGTCCCCTGCCCAGGCCTGACACCTCTGCCGGAGGCCTCAGGCCTGGTCAAGGGGCCGATCCGGTGATTGGTGATCGGAGGGTGATGAGGGTCAACTCCTCTGGCTGAGGCATCAGGCCTGGGCGGGGGGACCGGGGATTGGGGGGATATGATGGTCCCCGTGCCCAGGCCTGAAGCCTGGGTCAGAGGCGTCAGGCTTGGGCGGGGGGTGGAGCAAGCGATCAGAGGGAGATGGGGGTCCCCTGTCCAAGCCTGACACCTCTGGCGGAGGCGTCAGGCTTGGGCAAGGGGCCGATCAGGCGATCGGAGGGTGATGGGGGTCAACGCCTGAGGGCTCCCAGTATGTGAGAGGGGGCAGGCTGGGCTGAGGGACACTCTCCACACACACACACACACACACACACACACACACACACAGTGCACGAATTTCGTGCACCGGGCCCCTAGTTTGTTTATAAGCTGAGACAAGAAGGCAGAGTATCAGCTTGTTCACCTAAGCTGGGAATGTGCATGTCAGGTGACTCAGATTTTTCACCACTCTGCTCATACCACAAATGGCTGTGAAAGTGCTGGGAGTGCTAATTTTGAGATTAAAAATAAATTTCTCCAAGTAGGAAAATTAATAAATATGAAATCTAAAAATAATGAGGATTGACTGTAATTACCAAAATGACATACCCTTTGACCTCACAATTCTACTTCTAGGTATTGGTTCTACAAATATGCATTTATATTTATAAAAGAACACCTTTAAAAAGCTATTTATTGGCCCAGCCAGAGTGGCTCAGTGGTTGAGTATTGACCTATGAACCAGGAGGTCACGGTTTAATTCCTGATCAGGGCATATGCCTGGGTTGCAGGCTTGATTCCCAGTGGGGTGTGTGCAGGAGGCAGCCAATCAATGATTCTCTCCTCATTGATGTTTCTATCTCTCTCCCTCTCCCTTTTCTGAAATCAATATAACTATTAAAACCTGAGTAATCATTTATGACTAGAAACCCGCAACCAAGGTACATGCCCTTGACTGCAATCGAACCTAGGACCCTTGAGTCTGCAGGCTGATGCTCTATCCACTGAGACAAACTGGTGAGGGCCATGTTCTATGTTTTTAAAGAATTTCCCTAGGAACCTCGATTATACTGGTCATCTATATTATCTATAAATAATTAATTTCTTACGTGTTTAGATTGTGGTATTCTGAATTACTGAAATTTTATGTAATGGTAGTAGGATGTTAGCATTTTTTTTAACTACCGATTTTATTATTCAATTTATCTTTTCTATTTAATCTTTGGTGGCTCCCAAGACCAGAGTCAGTTGGAGCTGGTTGTTGTTGGAAGTGGGTTGGGTTGGGGGACTGGGATGGGGGCAGGGAGACCCTGCTCACTGGCAGTCCTGGGTGGAGTAGAAACTGCATTTGAGAGCCTGGGATGTGGCAGGAAGGAGATGAGGCAGGAGCAGCAAGCAAGCTGGGGATATGGGACCCACCTCAGTCCCCAGCTTCATTCTCTTCTAACGTTTCCCCATTGGCAGCATTATCTGCAGACTTGGAGGCCTTCGGTTTTTTTGTGGGTTTTTTTCCCCTTTTTCGGGGTTTATCAACTTGCAGAATTCTGGAGGAGGGCCTTTAGCTCTGCATCCTGGGCCTTCATTTCAGATTTGTAAAGGGTCCACTGGTTATCAGCATGGGGCCATTGGGCATGAGTAGAACCATAAATTTAAACTACAAGAAGGGGTCGACTCCCAGTCGGGGCACATACCTGGGTTGTGGGTTCGAGCCCAGGTCCAGACCATGTTTCTCTCGCATCAATGTTTCTATTTCTCTCTCTCCTCCACTCCCCTTCTCTAAACATGTCCTTGGGTGAGGATTAAAAAACATAAAAAAAACAACAAAGATCCTCACTGCCTGGCTTCCCATCCCAGAGTTTCTTGCATGAAGAACAGAACTCTAAAACAGAACTGTCTAGGGCTGGACAGTCGCCAAGTCAGCTGCTGCTCCTTAGCCTTAGGTCGAATGGCTTACCCGAGGGCATTTTGCACAGTGTTTACGTTATTCCTTATTGAATAGAGATAAATTCATTGGAGATTTTCCCCTATGGTTGTTAGGTTCTTTAAAACCGAATGGGAGGTTCATACAAGGATGCTTTACTATCCTGACATAGAATCCTTAAGATTCATATAATACTTGGCCCATTATGGCCTGAAGTAGCTGAGTTGGCTTGCTTCCCTGAAAAACTTTCGCCTCTGCACTGTCCTGGGAGGGTTGGGGATTAAGTTCTATAGAACCCCAGTTATACTAAGCCAAGGAAACAATTATCTTCCCTTTCCAAGGTTCACTCTGACTTGTTCAAGACAAAAGAAGGGTGCTGACTGAAAGGGAAGAGAGGATGTGGGTCAAATAGTAACACAAGCCCCGAAGGACATTTCTATTCTCTTCCTGTTTTATCACTTTATTGTATTAGAAACTGCAGGAAATCGGGGCCACTGGCTGGGGCTTGGAAGTTCTCTGCTGAAAAGAAAAGCATTCAGTAAAACATGTTTTATTGAAATATGATTTCATTCATTCAACAAATATTTTTTTTAGGATTTATTACTGTTTGAGCACATGAAAATTAACTATAAAATTTGTCAAAATGTTTTTCTGAGTTTTAGGAGAACCAGAGTAATAAGAAGTACTTAATCACTAGAATTCTATTCATAAATCTTTGTGTTTTTTATTTCAGATGGAAAACTTTGTGGCCAAAAAACTACATGGTTAGATTATAGCTAGAACTATACTTCTTATGATGGAGAAGGAAATTATAGATGAAAATCTATTTGCAATTGTAAAAAGTAGACTAGTGATATTTAAGGGAAGAAAAGTTGTTTTAAAGCAAACAAAGCAGATTATAGCTACTTGTAATCAACATCTTTGTATTTTAAAAACAAAAATTAACAACACCGCCCCCCCACCCCCCCCCCCCGCCCCCGCAAAGGAAAAAACACTAGACGTACTAATTGGTAGCTACAAAATAGTCATGGGATTGTAAAGTACAGCATAGGGAATATAGTCAACTATACTGTAATAACTATATACAGTGTTAGCTGGGCACCTGAAATATCAGAGGAAACACTTTGTAAAGTATGTGACTGTCTCACTGCTATGTTGTACATCTGAAATTAATACAAAATATGGCTGAATGCAAACTGTAACTTAAAAATAAAATAAAAACACAAAAATTAATTCTGAATTATATAAATCTCAGAGCACTACTTCAACAGATTAATCCAACTCAGTTGTTGATAAGTTAAAATAGCATGTCTACCCGAAGACATGATATTTTGCCTCTAAGAATAAATTCTTTCATTTGCTTCTTTCTATCTGATCTCTCTCTCTATAAAAGGCTAAGTGACCCACCGTCTGTCCGTACGACTGGCCGGTACATATGACACGCACTGGCAATTTAAAAATAAACATTGACTCACGCATGCGCAATACATATAAAGCTCTCGCTGGCGCCAATCGCACACATGTGTTTTGATCTGTCATTGTCAATCGTGAATTTGGTTGACACTTCTATTATAGAGAAAGGGCGAACAGCGATATTAAAATATTTCTTCTAATTAATTTCCTTTCAATGTGCACGAATCTGTGCACCCAGCTACTAGTCCTTAAATAAAGAAGCAAAATGCCAGCTTATCTCTTAAAACGAGAATAAAGTTGTAACAATCCCAAAGCACTGCTGGGGCACTAAAGAAATGAGCATCCATGCACAACACTGAACCCTCTTACAGACCAACGTTTTAGTTGTATTTTAAAGGAAAGTTATTAACAGCAGATGAACATCCATACATGCCTCTTTTCCTAATAACATCCTAATAGCTGATTTGCCTTCCCTTTGAGGGCTATTTTTATGATTGTGTGAGCCCAGCAGAAGCCTAGTCACAAGAGCTCACCGTGGCATGTGCCATGAATTGGAAATAAGTGATACTGTTGGGGCCTCAAGAATGAAGTTCCTTTGAAGTGTTTGTGTTTGTACATGCTCGCCCAATTTTTAATGCCAGTAAAACCAAAAGATGATTTAGAACTTTAAGTTACAAAAAAATGACATTTTATCTTTTTCATGTTCTGGGAAGCACCAATTCAACTGAACATTAAAAAAAAATTTTAAACTATAGCTAATTTTGGTAACAGTGACAAAAGTAGTACTTGATAAAGAACTTTGCCTGTTCTGAAAGGGGAGGGAGCACCTCATTCATGCTCTAATTGGCAACTGAAGAACAGTTTGACTTGATAGAGTAAAATCTAGAATGATAAAGGAACTCATTATTCTTTTAGTTAAATATGTAAGAAACTGCAAAAACTCTCGTAGAGGAAATCATATGATAGATATACCATTTATGTAAAGTGCAGACAGGCCCACATGGGGCTTCAAAGTTATGGGTAATTTCTTAAGCTGAATGGCAGGTCCACAGGTGCTCATTTTATTATTGTCCTTTATAACTTACAAATATATTACATTCTTTTTTTGAAGTTTACTTTTATTGTTGACACTATTACAGATGTTCACATTCCCCCCCTTTGTCTATGACCACCCACCACCACCACCCCTTCCCTCTGGCCATCACCACAGTTGTCTGTGTCTATGGGTTATGCATATATGTTCTTTGGCTAATCCCTTCACCTTCTTTCATGCTGTCCACACACTCACCCCAGCTGTCCCCAGCCCCCCTCCCTGCAGACAGCTATCACTCTGTTCACATATCCATGCCTCTGTTTTAGTTTGTTCATCATTTTATTTTGTTCTTTAGATTCCATATATAAATTAGATCATATGGTACTTGTCTTTCACTGACTGGCTTATTTCATTTAGTGTAATAACCTCCAGGTCCATTCATGCTATTGCAAAAGGTAAGATTTCCATTTTTTACAGCTGCATAGTATTCCACTATGTAAATGTGCCAGACCTTTTTATCCACTCATCTACTGATGGGCACTTGGGCTGTTTCCAGATTATTATAAACTAGAGGCCCAGTGCACAAAATTCGTGCGGGGGGGGGGGGGTCCCCTCAGCCAGCCTGCACCCTCTCCAATCCAGGACCCGTCAGGGAATGTCCAAGGATCAGGCCTAAACTGGCAGTCGGACATCCATCTCACAACCCTGGACCGCTGGCTCCTAATAGCTCACCTGCCTGCCTGCCTGATCACCCCTAACTGCTTCCCACGGCCGGCCAGGTTGACCCCAACTGTGTCCTCCCTGCTGGCCTGATCACTCCTAACTGCCCCTCTCCCCACCAGCCTGGTCATCCCTCACTGCCCCCCTGCCAGCCTGTTTGCCCCAACTTCCCCCTCTGCTGTCCGGTCATCCCTCACCACCCCCTGCCGACCTGGTCACCCCACACAGCCTGCTTGTTCAGTCGTTTGGTCGTCCCTCACTAACACCCCTGCTGACCTGTTTGTAGGCAGCCATCTTGTGAGGGTGTGAGGGTTAATTTGCACATTATTTCTTTATTATATAGGACAATGCTGCTATGTCCCAGCTGGTGTTGCTCAGTGGTTGAGCATTGACCTATGAACCAGGAAGTCACAGTTCAATTACCAGTCAGGACACATGCCCAGGTTGCGGGCTCAATCACCAGTAGGGGGTGTGTAGGAGGCAGCTGATCAATGGTTCTCATTCTCGATGTTTCTCTCTCTCCTCCCATCCCCTGAAATCAATAAAAAAAAATATTTAAAAAATAATGCCGCTATGAATATAAGGGTATGTATATTCTTTCCAATTGGTGTTTTGGAATTCTTAGGATATATTCCCAGAAGTGGGATCACTGGTCAAAAGGCAGTTCCATTTTTTATTTTTTGAGGTAACTCCATACTATTTCCCGCAGTGGCCGCACCAGTCTGCATTCCCATAACAATGCACGAGGGTTTCCTTTTCTTCACATCCTTGTCAGCACCTGTTGTTTGTTGATTTATTAATGGTAGCCATTCTGGTAGGTGTAAAGTGATATCTCATTATGTTTTTTTGTTTGTTTTTTTAATTACGGTTTAATCTCTCTGAAGATTAGGGATTCTGAGCATTTTGTCATGTCTACTGGCCATTTGTATGTTCTCTTTGGAGAAGTATCTATGCAGGTCTTTTGCCCATTTTTAAATTGGATTGTGTGTCTTCCTGGTGTTAAATTGTATGAGTTCTTTATATATTTTGGAAATAATAACACCTTGTCAGATGTATTGTTGGTGAATATGTTCTCCCATACAGTGGGTCCCCTTTACATTTTGTTGATGGTTTCTTTCACGGTGCAGCTTTTTAGTTTGATGTAGTGCTATTTGTTTATTTTTTCCTTTATTTCCCTTGCCCTGAGAGATATGTCGGTAAAAATATTGCTATGAGAGATGCCTGAGATTTTATTGTCTATGCTTTCTTCCAGGATTTTTATGGTTCACAGTCAAGACCTGTGAACACTCCTCGGAGCTCTATGTGTGCAGTTCAGTGAGCGCGTGGTCCTGTGTTGGTGTGTTGGCTGCCCTGCCTCTGTGTGGGCTGAGGACCTGGAGGAGCTGATTTATCAGGGGCCATCTGATATTATATTTAATTATTTTATCCATTTTGTGTTTATTCTTGTGTATGGTGTAAGTTGGTGGTCTAGTTTCTTTCTTTTTTTTTTTTTTTTTGCATGTATCCATTCAATTTTCCCAACACCATTTATTGAACAGACTGTCTTTACTCCATTGCATACTCTTAGCTTCTTTGTCAAATATCAGTTGGGTGTAGGCTGATATCCAGGCTCTCTGCCCTTTCCATTGACCTATATGCCTGTTCTCATGCGAGGACCACTCTGTTTTGATTACAACGGCCTTGTAGTAGAGTTTGACATCAGGGATTGTGATACCTCTAAGTTTGTTCTTTTCTCAAGATTGCTGAGACTATTCGAGATCTTTTTTGGTTCCATATAAAATTTTGGAATATTATGTATAAACTCCATTGTCAGAATCATGAACATATACCTAGATTGCAAGAACCTGACTGAATACGGTGAGGGTAACTTCAAGGGAAAGTAAAAATTACCATGTGTGCTCACCAGATGATCAGGCACTGGCTTAACTGTGGGCCTCAAATCTATTTAAAACGAAGGATTCCAACATAGGCTTATCACAAAGGCCGCTGGTCAAACAGCCTTTTCACCCTTTTAAGGGTCCCTATGCCTCCTATTCTGAATTGCTTAAAATTTCCCTTAAATACATGAAGTCTGTTTCTCATTGATCTCCATGCTCACTGCTTCCTACTAATCACTCTAAGGCAGTACTGCTGAAGTTCACAAAGTCTATCAGGCTCCCCACAGCAGAGGGAAAGCAGGCTACAAGAGAGAAAATGTACCCATATAGTGAGATTGGTTTCTTATGCTACATATTTGCATACATTCTAAGTACTTGTATTGAATCACAAGCTTAAAACGAATGTGTATTTATTTATACTATTATTAACCATACTATATACAGTGGCCTTAATAAAGCACTTCTATAGTGGCCTGGAAAGCACATGTAATTGTACTTTAGCAGGTAAAAATATATTGGTTTTTCTTCTCTAATAGCAGGGAAAATTAATTCTTCTCAGCTGTTTCATTCCAGGGACAAGCATTTGCTTTGCATTAAAGCAGTGATTTGTAGGCTAAGCTTTGCCAGCATTTTGTGATCTGGGGGGTGGGAGGTGATGGGACGGGTGCTACAAACACATTCACATCCAAATTGTCCTTTTACAAGGCTGTTTGTTGGGGCTGTCTTCTGCGATCCATTTAAACTGTCTCCAAACTGTCTTCTTGTTCCTGTGCACTCATCATTATCCAACACTTTCTACCCATATTATTTGTTTTTGAAAGCTTGTGAGGTTATTTTATGTGACTTTTCATTTTTCCTAAAAGAGCGGCCAATTTCTTTCAAAATTTCTGCTACATTATCAAATAAGGAAATTCCATTTGGTGCTTAATTTATTCATCTATTAATTATTGGGAGCCTACTATGGAGGGTAAGTAGAAAGTTTGGATACGAGATAATCCTTGTCCTCAAATGATTCACAATCTGGTGGTACAAGTCTTATAAGGCAGTGGAATCTTCTAATAATGGAAAAGATATTTCAAACCCCTGTACCGTCCATGTGAGTTACTAGGGTTCACTATTCCTTTGAAATGATTGATTTCAGAAAAAAAGTTTAGATGTGCTGGCCTGGAGGGAGGAGCAGACACTTTAACACAGGACTAGGATGTGTCATGGTGAGTGCCAACTGCATGTTGCAAAAAGAACACAAGGAAGGAACAAATCACCTGGGAGAAGGGCTTCCAAAGGATTGTAGGCAGATTCCCTTCTGATGCAGGTCTTAAAGAAGGAATGTAATTGGCCCAGGGCATTTCAAGCACCAGTGACAGCTTGTGAAAGTTACTGGGGGTGGGGGGGTTGGGGGGGGGAGTGGGAATGACACTCTGGAAGAAGACTAAGCAATTTGGAGTGGCCAGAACTTGGGGCTTCGCAGATGAGTGGAGAAAAACAAGTAGCAGTCAGAAACAGCACTGAAAGCGTGTTCTGGGGTCATATGAAGGAAGTGCATTTCCCATCAAGTTAAGTAGTTCCCATCCCCCTTGTAGGGAAATGAGCAACTGAGGTAGGACTGTGAGTGTGTATATGTGTGCAACCTCATTGAAGAAATAAAAGTAGAGAGCATGAGAGTGATAAAGAATATATATATATTTTTATAGGAAGTTATTCAACATTTACTTAGGGATACAACAAACTAATTACATATACTTATATGGCTCTTGTTTTAACCACTATCATCCCTCTGATCCTGGGATTGGTGTAGCTCTCTAAGTCACAGTTGGGTAAAGTTCTCTATTTTTCCCTTTCTGCTTCAGGACAGTCTGATTTTCTCCTAACTTCACTTGTTTTTCAGACCATAGTTGGGTTCTCTATATAGAGAGAAGTCTGGTGGAAGTATGGAAGTGGAAGATGAGTAGAGGTGGTAAGGAGACAGTCTGGAAATGAGTGACTAGGGCCTGCAAAGTGGAGGGCACTGATCACATTTGTCCCAGAGGCTCCAAAGAAGAGGACCAGTATTCAGTGATACATGCTAAAGTCTGACAGTCTGAGTTGCCTACAGATGCAATAGAGCATCCTGATTTGTCATTGTAGATTGTTAGACAAATTAGAGGGCCATTTGGCAGTGAGAGGATTCTGAAGGTTTATTAGTTATCTATTGCTGCATAAATTATCACAAAAATCTAGCGGTTTCAAACAACAAACATTTATTATTTCAACTAGAGGCCTGGTGCACAAAAATTTGTGCACTCAGGGGGGTCCCACAGCCCGGCCTATGTCCTCTTGCAGTCTGGGACCCCTCGGAGGATGTCCACCTGCTGGCTTAGGCCCACATCCTGGGGGATCGGGCCCAAGCTGGCAGTCAGACATCCCTCTGGCAGCCCAGCAGCCTTCGGGGGATGTCCACTTGCCAGCAGGGAGCAGGCCTAAGCTGCAGTCGGACATCCTTAGCACTGCTGAGCAGGCGGGAGAGGCTCCCACCACCACCGCTGCACTGGCAGCCGTCAGCCTGGCTTGTGGCTGAGCAGAGCTCCCCCTTTGGGAGCGCACTGACCACCAGGGGGCAACTCCTGCATTGAGCGTCTGCCCCCTGGTGGTCAGTGTGTGTCACAGTGACCAGTCATTCCCAGTCGTTCTGCTGTTAGGGTCAATTTGCATATTACCCTTTTATTATATAGAACTAGAGGCCCGGTGCACAAAAATTTGTGCACTCGGGGCGAGGGGGTCCCTCAGCCCGGCCTGCACCCATTTGCAGTCCAGGACCCCTTGGAGGATGTCCACCTGTTGACTTAGGCCCACTCCCCAGGGGATCAGGCCTAAGCTTGCAGTCAGACATCCTTCTGGCAGCCAGGGAGCCCTCGGGGGATGTCTGACTAAAGGCTTAGGCCCCCAAAGGATCGAGCCTAAACCGTTAGTTGGACATTCTTAGTGCTGCCACGGAGGTGGGAGAGGCTCCTGCCACCACCACTGTGCTGGCCAGCCATGAGACAGCTTCTGGCTGAGTGGCACTCCCCATATGGAAGTGCACTGACCACAGGGGGCAGCTCCTGCATTGGGCGTCTGCCCCCTGGTGGCCAGTGCACATCATAGCAACTGGCCATTCTGCCATTCAGTCAATTTGCATATTAGCCTTTTATTATTATTACTAGAGGCCCGGTGCACAAAAATTTGTGCACACGGGGGGTAGAGGGGGGTCCCTCAGCACGGCCTGTGCCCTCTCGCAGTCTGGGACCCCTCGGGAGATAACGACCTGCTGCCTTAGGCCTGCTCCCGGGTGGCAGAGGGCAGGCCCAATCCCTAGGTGCAGCCCCTGGTCGGGCTCAGAGCAGGGCTGATTGGGGAGTTGGGGCGCCGCCTTCTGTCATGCACAGAGCAGGGCGGATCGGAAGGTTGCGGTGCCACCCTCAGTCACGCTCAGGGTAGGGCCAATTGGGGGGTTGGGGCACCGCCCCGTCACACTCAAGGCAGGGTCGATGGGGAGGTTGCAGCGCCATCCCCTGTCATGCACAGAGCAGGGCCAATCAGGGGGTTGAGGCTATGCCCCCTGTCACTCACAGAGCAGGGCCCATCGGGGGGTGGGGCTCCGTACCCTGTCATGCACAGAGCAGGGTCGATCAGGGGGTTGGGGAGCTCCCCCCGTCACGCAGAGAGCAGGGCCCATCAGGGGGTTGAGGAGCTCCCCCGTCACTCACAGAGTAGGTCTGATAGGGGAGTTGGGGCACCGCCCCCTGTCACACACAGAGCAGGGCGGATCAGGGGGTTGGGGTGCCGCACCCTGTCACACTCAGGGCAGGGCCGATTATGGCTCTACCCCGTCACACACAGAGCAGGGCCCGGTGGGGGGGGGGAGGGGGGAGGGTTTGGGGCGCCGCACTCTGTCACACACAGAGCCGCAGGGCTGATCAGGGGGTTGGGGCACCTTCCCGTCACCAACAGAGCATGGCGGATAAGGAGGTTGTGGCCCCGCCCCCTGTCACACACAGAGACGCAGGGCGATCAGGGGGTTTGGGCGCTGCCCCTGTCACGCTGATCCTGGTACCGGGAGGCCTCGCGGCTCCGCTGATCCCGGTGCTGGGAGGCATATTACCCTTTTACTATATAGGATAGAGGCCTGGTGAACGGGTGGGGGCCGGCTGGTTTGCCCTGAAGGGTGTCCTGGATCAGGGTGGGGGTCCCCACTGGGGTGCCTGGCCAGCCTGGGTGAGGGGCTGATGGCTGTTTTCAGGCTGCCCAAACCCCCTTCAGGGTGGGGGGCCCCACTGGGGTGCCTAGCCAGCCTGGGTGAGGGGCTGACGGCTGTTTTCAGACTGACCAAGCCCCCTGGCGACTGAAGCTCCCAGCCTTTCCTTTTTTTTTCATTCGCTCCAGCTCCGTGGCCATGGCGACTGGAAGCAGGTATCTGGGGTTTATTTACCTTCTATAATTGAAACTTTGTTGCTTTTGAGTGGAGCTCAGAGCCGGTGGCAGGCTGGCTTCCTCCATCACTGGAGCAAGGAAGCCTCCTGCTAGCTCCAGCTTCGTGGCTGCCGGCCGCCATCTTGGTTGGGTTAATTTGCATATAGTCGCTCTGATTGGCTGTTGGGTGTGGCTTAAGGTGTAGCGAAAGTATGATCAATTTGTATGTTTGTCTATTATTAGGTAAGATTACTGTGAGTGAGGAATTAAGGACTTTCTCATGAGATTTCAATCAAGGAATCTTCCCACAGCTGCAGGCATCTGAAGGCTCACACTCAGAGCTAAGACTGTTGGCAGAAAGTCTCCATGCCTCACTGGGTGTTGGAAGGAGGTCACACTTTTATGCCACATGCTGCTTGAATGAATGTCCTCACAAGATGGCTGTTGGTCTTTCCCAGAATGAGTGTTCCAACAGTGACAGTAAGGAGGAAGCCACAATGCCTCTTTTGACCTCTCCTCAGAAGTCACACACTGTCACTTTGCCATATTTTTATTCATTGGTAGGGACACTCAGGGGAGAGGAATTAAGCTCTACCTCTTGCAAACAATTTATGGGCAAAGGCTCTAACTACTGCGCAAAACTGGCTAGGGCTTTTGGACCTTATTTTGTTTTATTTGGATGTGTAAGAAAGAAAGGTGCCTGAGAAGTCTTGGTTAGCAGATACTACTAAGTATTAAGGAGCCATGAGTTTTATAAAGCACCTCGAGGCCCCGTTACACAAAATTCATGCACTTGGGGGCGGGGGGGGGGGGGCGGTCCCCTCAGCCTCGCCTGCACCCTCCAGCAGTCCAGGAGCCCTGGGGGAATGTCCGACTGATGGCTGAGTGGGCCTAAGACATCAGTCAGATCCTCAGCACCGCCACGGAGGCAGGAGAGGCTCCCACCACTGCCGCTGTGCTCACCAGCTGTGAGCCTGGCTTCTGGCTGAGCAGTGCTCCCCCTGTGGAAGTGCACTGACCACCAGGGGGCAGCTCCTGCATTGAGTGTCTGCCCACTGGTGGTCAGCATGCACCATAATGACCGGTCATTCCACCATTCGGTCACTTGCATATTAGCCTTTTATTATGTAGGATACACTGTAGATGAGGCCCCATAGAAAAAGAAGAAATGCAAAAAAAATCACTCTTAACTCATTCTCAAATTGCCCCCACTTAAAATCAAATTGCCCCCCCCCCACCCCCCTCGTGGAGTGTGTGCTGCACCTTGGGAACCAGTGAGCTTGAAACTTTTCCTCTCTGAGCTTCATTTCTGAATACATACGCACATACCATGGGAATTGTAATCTCTTCTTCGCCTTCCTCCCTGGGTTGTCATGAGGAGTTTCTGAGCTAATAAACCTAGAAATGTTTCATCAAGTAAGTGATGTCTAAACGGGAAGGGATTGTTATTTTTAAGCCCATGGGTACCCTCGCAGGTAGCAGGTGCTGATTAGGGGAGGAGGGCATGATTGTTTCCTGGGACTGTAGCTATGGAAGCTTTGCAGAGGGTTCCGCAGGCCTCGGAGGGCGGACTCTGGCCAGCAGCCCTGTAGCGGTGGTTGTCCCTGGAGGCACTGGCGGTGGGGCAGGGAGTTAGGGGGGCATTAGGGAGGCGGCAAAGCTGAATGGGGAGTAATTGTCAAACCTTCCCGCTTGGCGCCATTCTTTAAATTGTAGGTTGCTGTTTCGAAGCAGTACCTGCTCAGGGTGGGGCTCCAATCTCCTGGAGCCAGGTGGGGGCAGGGCCAGGGTGGAGCCAGATGGGCTAGGAGGGCGGGGTTTAGCGGTGCCCCCTGCCAGGTTCAGCGCACTTCCCCGCAGAGACAGCACTACTGCGAGGGTGGGGGGTGGTCAAGAGTCTGACCCTGGGGGGGCCACTCAGGCCTGCCTCCATCCAGGTCTGGAGCTGTAAGGAGGAGAGGTGTGCCCGGCCTCAGCAGAGGGGGCCCAGCAGCAGTGGGCCGTGGGCCCTGGTGCCTCAGGGGTGCTGACAGGTGGTTGCCAGTGTGCTATTGTTGTGGGTGCCCCTGGTGGGGCTGGCGGGGGGGGGGTGGGGGGGGGGGAAGAGATCGGGAGTCAGAGGTGTGTGCTGCAGCTACCCGGAGGTTGGGTCTTCTCCCCATCTGGTCAGCTTCCCCATCCCCCTCGGGGGTGCGGGGACTGGGGTAGGATGTCCATCCATCCCCCCAGGGATGCGGGGGCTGCGGTAGGGTGTCCTTGCAGGGGGATTGGAAGAGCTCCCCGTGGCCGCTTCCTCTTCCTTCTTTGCAGTCCAGGCTCCTGTCAGGAGATAATCTCAGACCCTGGGGAACTTGGCTCCAGCCACCCGCCCCTGCTGCGCACACATCAATATGCAAATTGGTCGTTATGGGGACACTGTAATGGCAATTAGCATATTACCTCTTTATATGTATAGATAAATGAGAAGTCATGGTCCAAACATGAAGCAAATGAAGTTGTGGCCTGATTTGGGGCAACTGATAGGGTGCCACACAGGAGAATCCACCTGAGCTTCACATTTGAAATATTCTCCTTTTGCAGGCAGAGGTTTATGACAGACACTTCCCTTACAGGTATAATCAATCCTCCACTACTGGGATCTGCAGTGAATACTATTTACACAATCTTGATACTGTCCATGCTGATTACTAACTGGGGAATCAACCTCTAATCAAAGATAAGTAGAGACAAGTATAGCTACAGAACAGAATGTAAATGTTAATAACCATGAAAATAATGGTATGGTTGCTAGAGGTTAGGTAGGGTTGGGAGTGAGAGAAGGAGGAAAAAGGAAAGGAGCACATGAACTTTCCTATTCTTACATAGTTTAAGGGTGAGGGATAGTTGATTATATAAATTTGATGAATCAAGAAATAGTGTGTTAAAGTAGCAATAAAATTAAAAAACATAATTTCAAGCTAGAGTAGAAGTCTAACAAAAGTCAGGAGGAAAGGGGAGTGGAACTGGTGTGAGTTGTGTTAATTCCCACCCCCACCCCCCCCTCCAAGAGGCATAAGTTACTGACTAATCCAGAAATAGAAGCATGAATACATCCCATAGAGTGAAGGTGCTTCCCATGAGAATAACCAGATCCAGAGACTGGATCTCTGAGAATGGGGCAGCAGAGATGGCTTTTCCGTCTCCCTTCCTATCCTTCTGCACCATGTTTGCTTTCTTACTACATACTGAATATACATAACTTTTTCAAAGCCAAAAATGTAAACAACCATGTAGTTTGGAGCATCTATGAGTTGATACTAGTATTCACTGGGCTGTAGTAGATTAACCTCACAAACATCAATCCCTCTAGTTCACTTTAACAAATTTCACTTATTTCATAAATTGGCATTACATTTCATTCTTCTTAAGACAGAGAAAATTACTAACTTGCTAATAAAAGCTATTTAACATAAGCAAAAATTCTATGAGTTATCCTTAAATATGCATTTCTATATGATACCACCAAAAATACCTTACAATCTTCAGGATTAACTCTAATGGGCAAGAGTCCAGGCTCAGTAAAGAAGTGACCCTCTGTCTGGATCAGTCCACAAAGCAGTTTTAATAACTGCCCTCCCAACTCCGCGTACCAAGGGTTATTCTGAGTTCTTTTGGAAGGCCCAGCTACAACCTCTGCATATTCTAAAACCAAACTCCCTATTATCTACTGGAAAAGATAGTCAAAAGATTCAGCAATGATTAAGAAGCAAATGGCTAATGTGCCTTAGTTTAACAAAAGGTGGCCATTTATTTATTTACTAGAGGCCCGATGCACGAAATTCATGCAAGAGTAGGTCTTTCTTCCCTTAGCCGCCAGCACTGGCTTCCCTCTGGCACCCAGGACCCAGGCTTCCCTCCAGCACCCAGCCACCAGCAGGCATCCGAGACCCGCATTTTCCTCGCAGCCCTGGCTTCATCCGGTCTAATTAGCATATTAAGCTTTTATTATTATAGACTTGTGTTTTTTTTAAAAGGTGGCCATTTAAAAAAAAATTTCCCAAAGCCAAATCAGTACCAAGTATAATGGGTAGAAAGAGAGATTACCAAAACTATGATGAGGTTGGTGGTCAGAATCCAGGTGGAGAAAGAGGCCCTTTATATAAAAGTACATTTTTTTTCCTTTGAGGAATGAGGGGAGAGATTCTATGAAAGCTCTTTGGGCTTCTATAGAGAAAATACTGTTTACATTCATAAGAAATGCTGAGTCTTCTATTTTATACTCACAGAAGCTCAGGGTATGAAGACACTTGTACTATAACAATCCATAACAATCATATAACATAGTTCAGGCACCACCCACATTTTCTATAAGGAATTTGATACAAAGGTCTGAACTACCTGTGCATTACCTATACTGCTCATATAAAAAATACTTAGAGAAGAATGGATAAATACAGACTGGAATATCCATACAACGAAATACTATACAACAATGGAAATGAACAAACTAATGACATGTCTAATAAGATGGATGAATCTAGTAAGCTTAAGGTTGACTGAACACATCAGACACAAATAGTACACATCCTATGATTCCATTTATATAAAATATAAAACCAAGCAAAACTAATCATGGTGTTAGAAGTCAGTACAGTGGTTAACTTTGGAGGGGATAGAGACGGGCAGGGATTACAAGGGGTGTTCTGGAGTTGTAGTTAAGTTCTATTTTTTATATGGGTACTGCTTACATAGGTGGGTTCACTTTGTAATAATTTGTCAAGTAGTTGCAGCTATGATTTGTGCACTTTTCTGCATGTATGTATACTTCAATTTAAAAGTCAATTTAAAAAAAATAACATACAGGGCTCCCTGCTAGTTTATGTGGTACCTTTATGCAGATTTTTTAAAATACCCCCTCTGGGTGAATGAATTAGAAAAAGACACCCCATGGGAGAGGTAGCCTACAAGTTTGGGCCATGGCAAGTGGAGGACAGGCTGGGTTTTATCCCCACTGATGCATTTGGCTAGACACAAAAGCACACATCTGGATGAACATCTGCAAATCTGAAAAACACTCATTTGGTCTGTCCTCACCACAGCTTTATGAGAGGACATGGCAGATGTCCTTATTTTACAGATGTGAAGTGACAAAGAGCAGTAAGACTGATGCATGAAGGTGTCGCAGCTAATAAGGGATGGAGTCAGGATGGATTTCTAGGCCAGTAGTTCTTCACATGGTTCTGATTCCTTTTCGGGAGGGAGGACAGGAAGGAACTCTATGTTACTGTGTATATTGTTATGGGTCATCTCAAATGTTTTGTAGAATAAGGCAGGGGATAAATACATGGTCCCATATTCTTAATACTGAGCTTTTGTGAAGATCCTTGGTTCTAAGGCCATTTGAAAACTATTCTCTACACACAGACTCAGAAATAAACATTCATCTTTTGGATGTTTATCTATGCAAAAAGATCAGGAGACTAGAGAACGTTACATGTCAACAGAGCATCCTGGCTCTCCCACAGCTTATTGACTTAAGGATATAAATCTTTCCATGTCTTGAAAATATGAAAGAAAGACACACACATACTGTTTATGTCCAGCTTACCTAGAAGTGTCTGCTTATTTTGGGAGGAGTCAGGCTCTGCAGAACATCTGCAAGATCGAAGAACAATCACTCCTCCAAGCACACCATCTTCACTGGCCAGGAAAGGTGAACCTAGGCAGAAATGACTAGTGATCATTTCTCAGTCAATTTTACTATTTTCATTTGATTACTACAACAAAAATGTGCTATGAATAAGATCTTGAACGATGCCCGTTTCCTGACAATCACCATTGTTTCTGCTTTGTATAGGCTTGATAGCAAAGGCAGGCCGATGCCTGAACAGGGGTCATTTGGCAAAGACGGTGCCAGATGCTGCCAAGAAGACTTGAGTGGGGGTGGAGTGTGCATTACTGTATTCAGAATGGAACTGGAAACACTACCAGATTAAAGGACCAAACACAAATACAGGGGGAAAAAAATGCTCAGCAACTCCCTTTGATCAGCTCTTAGGGATCACTTCCCAGGCTCTCCCTGCTGTCAGGGGCATGCCACCAAAAGCTTTGATTTAGTACCTTAAATTCAATTTTAAATAAGCCACAAATTTTATTACAAACATGTTAAAACACTCCCGAAAGATTACACAAATAAGGGTGAAACTACATTTCTATGAGAGTCCAGTGGTTGGAAATGACTGGTCTCTGGGATCTCACACTGAGCCGCCGTGAGCATTTCAAGGGCACCGCATTTTAGGACCCCTCTTGCCTCCTCTCCGAGGAAATCTTCTTTAAACATGTGAACCCAAGTGCTATCAAAGAAATTGGTAAAAATAAAAGCCAACCAAACTGCATTTGAGGGGAACTCTGGTTAAACTTAGTAGCTTAAACACATGCGTTTATCTCCACTCTTTCCTCATATCCCAGTAAGCTGAGGGGAAAGGAAGAAAAAAGGTAAGGCCCAATAAGGACAGAGAAAAAGACAGACAAGAAAAAAAACTGACCTTTTAGAAAATGGAAAGAAAACGGGCAAAGGAGACCTATGAAAGCTGAAACCTAAGCTTCTAAGGAGTTGGGTGGGTGGGTGGGTGGAGGACAGGTTGGTTGGAGTGAGGGGACATCTACAGTAAATCACCCAGTTTTGTCATAAAACCCAAGAGCACCAGAAGTTGGAGGCTTCAAGTTCTTCTGAAGGCAGGAGTACAGGATGCATTATAATGAAGATGGTTGGTTGTGTCCAAAAGAATCCTGGGTTCCTTATAACTGGTCCAAGTTCAAATGTCTCTATCTCTTCCCTCTCCAATGACTCAGCATGCCAAGCCATGGCAAATACTGCCTCTGCCCCTTGCTTCCTCTGAAAAACCTCTCAGTGCATCCTGTACTGCACATACTGCAGCAGGCTCCGGTCTGGCCTCCCTGCTCCACTCATTCACATCTCTAACTTTATTAATTCAATACATATGCACTGTGTGTTAGACCTTTTCTAAGTATTGGCGATACAGCAGTGAACAAAACGCACACACAGTGAACAAAACCTGCTCACATCTAGTTGAGCAGGTTGGGGGATAATAAACTCAAGTCAATAAAGAAACCCATTTAGATAGTAGCAAGTGTGCTATGAAGAAAATGAGTCCCAGTAAATGACAGAGAGTGTGACTGGGTCAGGGACTACTGTACATCAAGGGGCAGGGAAGGCATCTTTTGGTAAGGAGCTAATAATCATGTGAAGGTCTGGGGAAAGAGCATTCTAGGCAGGTCAACCAAGCAAATGCACAGACTCTGAGGTGGGAAGGAGCTTGGGTTCAGAAAATATAGAGGAGGCCAGAGTGGCAAGAGCCAAGTGAGAGAGGGGAAGAGACGGTAAACCATGTGTTCAGAGAGTGGCAGTGTCAGGCCATGTAGGGTTACACTAGGAGTTTGGATTTTACTCCAAGAGTGATGAAAAGATGATGCAGGGCTTTAACCAGGACAATGGCAGTTTTTACTTGCACTGGACTGGTTGGCAGAGCAAGAGTGAAAGCAGCAAGCCACCAAAGAAGCTGCCATGGCAACCCAGCTGAGAGATGACCGGGACTTGGGTGAGCCTAGTGGCAGTGGAGCAGAGTGGTAAGCCCACGATTTATTCTGTAAGTAGAACCAACAGGGCTGTTTATATGAAGGGCATGGGAAACAGAGATATCAAAGTTTACTCTAATAAGAAATATGTGCCCAAGCTATGATCACATCACTAAACCATTCAAAAACCATCAATGGCTCCCAACTGCCCAAAGAATGCTGTTCAAACTCCTTACCCTGGCCTAGCCCTTCTCTCCCTTCCCAACCTTATTTATTTTTACACATGATATGCTCCAGCCAAACTGGACTCCTTGTATCTCATTTCCCCAAGGTCTATGTTTATGAACTGTCCTTCCAGGCTCCCGTTCTTCCTATTAACTGAATCTGTTCTTCAGCTCTCTGCCTTTATACAGACCCAAGGTCTGTGGGGTGAGGATATCTGATTCACCTTTCAAACCCTCTTAGTGACTAACAAATGCTTTCACTCATGCACCACCATCCCCATGCCCAACCTCCTCAAAACGAACACACTCACACACTCCTGACTTGTGTGGTGTGCGGCATGAGGATGATAAGACAGTATGTGAGTGCTCTGAAGGGGATGGGGTCCCAGGTCGCCAGGGAAGCTTAATATCAGGGTTCCTCATCCTCTGTATCAATTCATTCGATAATTTAATGAAACAAGGATTAGCGATATCTAAAGATTCCAAATTTTTCATGGGAAGTATTCAGATTTCATATTATCACTGCGATATTTTAAAAAAAAAATACTGACTCAGACAGAAGATTTTTTTTCTTTTTTGGGGGGGAGTTCCAGGGTCACAATTGTATTCTTAAGCAAGACATATTTAAAAACAACCCATGCTTCAGCTTCTTTAATTAAAAGACATCTTTCTGGGTTGTTGTGAGGATTGATTTTATATACGTGAACTTTGTAACCTCTAAGGTGCTAAGCATTTGGTGGTGGCAATACTGATGGTAGGAAGATACTTTATAGCATTTTGCTGGTAAAAATAAAAGCCAACCAAACTGGATTTGGGGGGAACTCTGGTTAAACTTAGCAGCTTAAACACATGTGTTTATCTCCACTCTTTCCTCAAAGACTATCATGAGATTATTAAGATTATTAAGGCACCTACCTGGATAACCTTCTACAACAGCTGGAACCAGTGCTCAGCTGACACTCAGCAATTAGGAGCGGTGGGGATAGGGTGTCAACTCCCTATTAAGATGTTAAATATTCTCTATGTAAAAGGAAACACTATTTCTTACTGTTCCCAGTAAGAAAAGAAAAATTAACATGGAGTGACATGTTGGGCACCGTGGTAGATGCTTTCTGTACCCATACAGAAACCTGGTGTCTGCCCTGGTTGGTGTTTCTCAGTGGACAGAGCATCAGCGTGCGCACCAAAGGTGCATGGGTTCAATTTCCAGACAAGGCCTCAGTAGGGGTGCATATAGGAGGCAATCAATTGATGTCTCTCTCTCATATTGATGTTCCTCTCTCTCTCTCTTCCGCTCTCCCTTCCACTCTCTCTAAAAATCAATGGGAAAATATTAATATATATGCAAGGAGTTGCTTAAAATAAGTGAAGAAGATTAAAGAAATAATAATAATTAAGCTTCCTTCACCCTAATAAAATGTCTCAAATAGATTATTTAAGTGCCCCAATCTATAACTGCTCTGGAATCCTATCTAATAAAAGAGAAACATGGTAATTGGCGTACGACCGCTACCCTTCCCATTGGCTAATCAGGGCAATATGCAAATTAACTGCCAGCCAAGATGGCGGCCGGCAGCCAGGCAGCTTGAAACTAACATGAGGCTTGCTTGCTTCAGTGACGGAGGACTCCAACGTTCCCCGCCTGCCTTGCCAGCCTCTGAGCTTCCAGTTTAAGAAATATTGTAACAAATATAGAAGCTAAACAAAACCCCAGAAACCTGCTTTAGTCCACCGGGCTTCAGCCAGCCGGATCGCAACATTGTAAGCAAAGGCCAGAAACCTACTTTCAGCAGCGGAGGCCTAAGAGCTGGAGCCAAGCCTCAGAGCTAAAGCTGGCCCAGAATAAAAAAAGAAAAAAAAAGAAAAAAAGGAGCAGTTGGGAGTTTCAGTCACCCCCAGCCTGAAAACAGCCCTCAGCCCCTCACCCAGACTGGCCAGACACCCCCAGTGGGGACCCCCACCCTGAAGGGTGTGTGACCAGCTGCAAACAGCCATCATCCCCTCACCCAAGCTGGCCAGGCACCCCAGTGGGGACACCCACCCTGATCCAGGACACCCTTCAGGGCAAACCAGCTGGCACCCACCCGTGCACCAGGCCTCTACCCTATATAGTAAAAGGGTAATATGCCTCCCAGCACTGGGATCAGCGGAGCCGCGAGGCCTCCCAGCACCGGGATCAGCGTGGCAGGGGGCAGCGCCCAAACCCCCTGATCGCCCTGCAGCTCTGTGTGTGACAGGGTGCAGCGCCCCAAACCCCTGATCAGCACCCTGCTCTGTGTGTGACAGGGTGCGGCGCCCCAAACCCCCCCCCACCCCCCCACCACGGGCCCTGCTCTGTATGTGACGGGGTAGAGCCATAACCTCCCCATCAGCCCTGCCCTGAGTGTGACAGTGGCGGCGCTCCAACCCCCTGATTGGCCCTGCTCTGTGGGTGATAGAGGGCAGCGCCCAACCCCCTGATGGACCCTGCTCTGTGCGTGACAGGGTATGGAGCTCCAACCCCACTGATGGGCCCTGCTCTGTCAGTGACAGGGGGCAGTGCCCCAATCCCTTGATTGGCCCTGCTCTGTGCGTGACAGGGGGTGGCGCCGCAACCTCCCCATCGACCCTGTCTTGAGTGTGACAGGGGACGGTGCCCCAACCTCCCAATCGGCCCTACCCTGAGCGTGACTGAGGGTGGCATCACAACCTCCGGATCACCCTGCTCTGTGCATGATAGGGGGCGGTGCCCCAACTCCCCAATCGGCCCTGCTCTGAGCCCGACCAGGGGCTGCACCTAGGGATTGGGCCTGCCCTCTGCCACCCGGAAGCAGGCCTAAGGCAGCAGGTCGTTATCTCCCGAGGGGTCCCAGATTGCGAGAGGGCATAGGCCAGGCTGAGGAACCCCCCCTTCCCCCCGAGTGCACAAATTTTCGTGCACCAGACCTCTAGTGAAATTATAATTACAGATGGTAAGAAACACATTCACTGTGATCAAATGTGTACAATCTGGACATTCATTTAGATTGTAAACTCAGACTATAAACAAATGAGACAAATACTTATTGTATTTTGTGCCATAATCTTTAAGGATGAAGAATTTGAAGAAATGAAAAGGAGAATCACTCTAAGTATTAAAATAAAGAAGTCAATGGGAATATTAATCAATATTCTTTTGATTGCTAGTGCAAAAATTGCAAGTAGAATGATTTTAAGTAAAAAGAATGATTGCTGGCTCATAAAATCCAAGAGAAAAAAATCCAAACTTCTGGAAGGGTAAGGATGTGATGGGTTTCAAGAACAGCCAAAAATAGCTTCCTCTACTAGGGATGCCAATGCCCATCAAAGCCCTGAGCTGTATACCTGACATTAATCCACCAGAGAGACTACCTCTCTTTATCAGATTTACCATTCTTGGGGCCATCAATCAGACTCAGAAAGACGGGGAACCGAACTGGCCTGGTATTAGTCAGGAATCAAACCTAGAACAATCAATTGTGACCAAGAAGCCATGGAGTGGGGTCACAGACAAACAGACAGATTCTCAGATAGACACAAAACACAAATGGAGACAACACTGGGGTATGGAGCCAGGCACCCAGGACCCTACTTGAACTTAGACAATCCACTCACCTCTCTGAACCTTGCATTAGTCCCTCATTTGAAAATTTAGGAGACTGGATTAATAGTCCTTGGTGTCTCCACCAGTTCTGAAAGGCATAGACCTAGGGGTACTGCCAGCTTTAGAGATTCATGCCTACCCATAAGCAGCAACCAGCCATTACCTGATGCCAGCAAGCACCTTTTGCGAAACCTAATACAATGCTTCCTCTTCAACATGTGAGAACTTATCAACATGGTGATTCTGTAGTTGGACGGCAGCTGCTAGTGTTCCATCTTCCAATCACACTGAACAAAGAACCTCTGTCTTTTAAACACATTTCTGGGGATTTCTTTCTTCTTTTTAGTGTCTATATGCCAAATCACTTGAATGCCATTTTCTCTTGGAGGAATTACACATACTGGTACTTTGGGAAAAATAAATATACTGATACACATAGAGACAGATGGTTGGGCGGTCAGGTGAGCAAGAAAATGAACAATGGGGGAATAATGAATGTTTTCTAATGAAAACACATACCTCTAACTCCAAAAGAATGATAAAGATTACAAATATTCTTTAAACACAGAAGCAGGATAACAGTTTATACTTCCTGAAAGACCAAGGACCTCTCCTCTAAAAATGCCTTTGTAAGTTTACATGTCTTTTATAGACATGACGTATGAGCACAATGATGTGAAGATCACATAACACAATGAGAGGAGCCAATCACTAAGTTCAAAGCATTGGCTCATTCATAAAGTGCCACTATATTCAGCCCTTGAAGAAAAACCTACAGATTGCTGCCATTATCCTATTGGACTTGTATAAACTTACCTGCATTCTATCATTTCCTGCCCTCACAAAAATCCCAGTGGAATGATTATTACTAGATTCATTTGGTAGGTGAGAAACCAAAGGAAGGGAAGAAAGAAGCTGAGGCACAGGGAGGAAAATGACAGGCCTACAGAAACATGAAGAGGAAGCGGGGAGCGGGGAGCGGGGGGGCGGGGGGGGGAGCAGAAAACAAAACCACTGCCTCAGATCCTCTCACTACAAACCCTGAGACCTACACCTGTTCCTCAAAACCCATCTCTACACAGTACCACAGTATGTGCAGTTTCCTGGTAATAAGCATTGTTTTAAACACTATAATTTAACTCTTTAAAGAGGAGAGTTGAGTGAAGCCAATGACCCTTTTGAAATCCCTTATCTACCAAAGTGTGAAAGACAGGAAAAGTTAACTTGTTTCAGGACAGAAATCCCATTCCATTCCATCAAACTACAATCAGAACCTTAACATACTCAGTCAATAAGTCGTGGTCACATTTTTGCAAATGTTTTTCCTGGTTTGTCATATATCTTTTAATTTTTTCTAAGACTTTTTTTTTGGTAATAGATAAGCTTTTAATGTTTATGTGTCAAATTTATCATTCTTTTTTTCCTTAGAGTTTCTGTATTGGAAGTTTTACTGGAAGGCCTTCTGTAATCCAAAATTATGATATAAGATGTCCATTTTTTTAAAAAATATATTTTATTGATTTTTCACAGAGAAGAAAGGAGAGGGATAGAGAGTTAGAAACATTGTTGAGGATCTCAATAGAATATTCACCAGTTTTATGCTAACATGCCAAAATGACATTTATCCCTACTGGGGATGTGCCCGCAACCAAGGTACATGCCTTTGGCCGGAATCGAACCTGGGACCTTTCAGTTCACAGGCCGACGCTCTATCCACTGAGCCAAACAGGTTAGGGCTGTCCATGTTTTTTATTATTACTTTTATAATCTCAGTTTTTACACTTAAAACTTTAGTCCATTAGGAACTACTTCTGTCATAAGGACTGCAGGGGAAGGCCTGCTCTACCACTTTTTTCTTAAATGGTCAGCAAATTGCCTAACATAAATTTGTTGGCAAATTCATCTCTTACCCACTGATGTGAAATTCATTTTTATTACATATTACATTCCCACATGTATTTGCATTTATACCTACATTATCCTGTTCCATTGATGAAACTATTCCCACAGATACCGAATGGCTTTAATTATGATAGCTTGACATTATATTCTATCTGATTGGGCCAGTTTCCTCTCATTATTCATTTTTTTCACAATATTCTTTGTTACTTTCATGTGATTTTTCCATATGATCTTAAAAATAGGCTTGCTTAGTACTCCTGCTTCCCACTCTCACTGGAATTTTCATATGAACATAATTTAATAAAATTGTATTTTGTGTAACAGCCAGGCTGTCCTAGTCAATTTTACCCAGGGAAGACTAAGGATGGAGTCAATTACATTCTTGACACCTCCAAATGCTGGAACCATGTGAATTTTTAGACAAAGAAATGTGATATGGTACCCCTAAAATATAATTTGCAAGCACAGCTCTACCTAGTTTAAAAGAATCAAGTATGCCCTGACCAGTTTGGCTCAGTGGATAGAGCGTTGGTCTGCAGACGGAAGGTCCCAGGTTAGATTCCAGTCAAGGGCATGTACCTTGGTTGCGGGCACATCCCCAGTAGGAGGTGTGCAGGAGGCAGCTGATCGATGTTTCTCTCTCATCAATGTTTCTAACTCTCTATCCCTCTCCCTTCCTCTCTGTAATAAATCAATAAAATATATTAAAAAATAGATAAATAAATAAATAAATAAAAATAAAAGAATCAAGTATGTATCTTTATAGAATTTCTTATGAGATGCAGACTTAGTATGAAAAACAACCATTGGCTTTTCCTTTATGGTAAGTTTTTATCTTCTGGTATAGTCACTAGCAATATTTCTATATCGCCTAGCCTGCGGGGCTCAGTATTTGAGTGTCAACCTATGAACCAGGAGGTCGAGGTTCAATTCCAGGCCAGGATCCCAGGATCCCCAGTAGGGGAAGTGCAGGAAACAGCTAACTGATGATTCCCTCTCACCATCGATGTTTCTATCTCTCCCTCTCTAAAATCATTTTAAAAAAATAAAAATAAAAAATTTCAGGAAGCTTCAGTCTACTCCCCCAGAACAGGACAAAAACAAAACAAAGCAAAACATGTTTGGATAGCAAGTTGCCTGTGAAGTGAAAACACTCTGCGCTGGCAAATTTTTCGGTTAACTGACCAATCATATGAAAGTATCTGAAACATGAAAGAAGCTTTTGTGGGTGGAGAAAGTTATTGCACATTGAATCTTAGATCCCATTTGTGCTAAATATCTTATGGTAGTTATAATATGGCCCAAAGCACCAATGTTCATGAATCATGCCATTTGCTTCAGGGAACTAGACTGGAATTTTTTAGCTAAACGTGGTAAACAAAGTCAGTATGATTAAATAATGCAGATAAGCCCCTGGGAGAGCACTGGCTGTCTCTACCAATCGCTGCACTAAGACCCTCAAAGGACATCAGACCTGAAGGAACATATACACTCATCTATTGCTGCTTATTGTTTTGAGCTGCTCACTGCTGCTAAATGAGTTTTTCCTTCTATTACTAAACAAGGGACCTGACAGGACTGCCTAGGGCCAGCCGGTAGTGTGTGGGTTCTTGATTTTGTGCAGGAAAGACTTTACAACATGAGTCCAGGTGAATTTTAGAGGATGTTTATTAAACTGAGACAGTGAAATAAGAAGGGGCCTAGGATAACATGACAGGGACTAGGTGGGAAAATGAGCCTAGGCTGGGCTGCTTTGGCGCACTAAGAAGTCAGAGAAAAGGAAGCCTTGGGGACAGGTTCTGGGGGTTTGCTGGGGAAGAAGTACCACTGCCCATTGCTGCCCTGGTTGCAAACCTAGTGAGATCCCTTAGCCCAGTGGTTCTCAACCTTCTGGCCCTTTAAATACAGTTCCTCAGGTTGTGACCCAACCATAAAATTATTTTTGTTGCTACTTCATAACTGTAATGTTGCTACTGTTATGGATCGTAATGTAAATATCTGATATGCAGGATGGTCTCAGGCGACCCCTGTGAAAGGGTCGTTCGACCGCCAAAGGGGTCGGGACCCACAGGTTGAGAACCGCTGCCTTAGAGTTTAGGAGGTGCATGCCTGTGGGGGAAGGAGAGAGAGAAGGGGAGGGGAAATGTGGAGGCCAGCTCCTGGAGGGAGAGCATACGCAGGGACCTTCTTTTTGAGGATTTTAAAGGCTGGGAGTTTGGGGAGGGGGTTTCTTAGAGGAGGATCTCAATAGAATATTCACCAGTTTTATGCTAACATGCCAAAATGAGATTTATTCCTCAGCTTCATCTGTCCTTGGTTGTGGTTGGCAAATGGCACTAACTGGATTTCTGCTGTCTCCCTGAGTAGAGTGATTTAAGCTATTTACCCTCTGGTTGGGAGAAAAAGTACAAACCATTTACTTTTTTAAAAAATGTATTGATCGATTGATTTTGAGAAAGAGACAGGGACCAATATGTTGTTCCACTTATTTGCGCATTCACTGGTTGAATCTTATATGTGCCCTGACTGGAGATTAACCCCGCAACCTTGGCGTACCAGCATGAGGCTCTAACTGACTGAGCCAGGGCTATCATTTACTTTAAGTGTCCTTGGTTTAGGGAAGATAGGATTTACTAGATGGCTGCAAACTGCTGTTTAGCTATCTGTCTCAGTTCCCCTAGTCCACCTGTCAAGGAGTTTTCCTGGCCTCTTACTATCCTGCCTCACTTCTCCAGCTGTTTCCTGGCATATGCCATGTTGCCTGATGAATAAACTTTTTTTATTTTTACTCTGTAAGGTCAGATCCTGCTCACTGACTGCGCAGAAGCACATGGCACTGAGGCTACTAGCATGCTCAGAGTCAGTTTAAAGTAGCAACTACTTTGCTTTTAAATAAATAAATCTATCTTATTGTGGCCAACTGGCATCACATGGTCTCTGGTTGGAAAGCCTAATAAAATGTGTTATTGATACAATATCAAACATATATTTTGGTCCTACTCCACAGTTCCTGACACAGGCCTCCTAAAACCCTGGTAATTTCCTAAGAGAGCTGTAGAAGCATCTTTTTTGTTAATGTGTTTGTTTTGGTATGGTTTTTATTTTTGTTTACTGATTTGCCCTTAAAATTTTTTTTATTAAATTTTTTCAATAAATTTAATAAAAATTTATTTTGGTTAATAGAAGTAAATATGTTTACTCTGTACTACCTCCCTGAACCCCCTTTCCTGCTGGTAACCACCATGCTGTTGTCTGTGTCTTTGAGTTTTTCGTTTGTCTTGTTGGTTATTTGTTGCTTTCAGTTTTATATCCCACATAGAAGTGAAAGCATATGGTCCTTGACTTTTTCTGTCTTCTGTTGCAATATTTAGTTTTGTTCCCAGTGATAGCAAGTCCCTTTCAACCACACCTGAGTTTATGTAAATGAGGTGACCTTTGGAAAGCCTCCAGGAGGAGGGCTGATTGCCAAGAAAATCAATCATGTGATGAGAGGGTAAAAACTTTCAGCCCCTACCTTAGACCCCAGAGGTTGAATTAATCACCAATGGCCAATGATTTAATCAATCACGCCCATGTAATGAACCTCAATAAAAACCCAAAAGGATGGGCTGGAAGAGCTCCGGGCTGGTGCACACAGGGAGGTGCTAGGAGAGCGGTGAGCCCAGAGAAATACAAAAGCTCCAAACCCTTTCCCATATCCCTCACCCTGTACATCTCTTCCATCTGGATGTTCCTGAGGTATATCTGTATATAGAAAAGGCTAATATGCTAAGTGTCCCTCCACCCATCCGACCGGCCGCTATGATGTGCACTGACCACCAGGGGGCAGACACTCAACACAGGAGCTACCGAGCTACAGGGATTTGGTAGCAGAGGTTCTTGGGTGACGCACCCTGAAACCAGAGAGGAAGGAGCCCAATTCCTCGCAGGGCTGCGTGATTCCACCATTAGCCATGGGTTATGGTGTTGCTGGGGTGCTGTCGGCCCCGAATCTGGTTTATTGCACACTTGTGTTTGCGTTCCACACCCTGTACAACAGCAACTTTGCAGACTGCCCTCTCACACTCCAGGACCCCTCAGGGGATGTCAGAGAGCCAGTTTCGACCTGATCCCTACAGGCCAGGCCAAGGGACCCCACCTGCCGGAGGGACCCCACTCACTCGCAGAAGCGGGAGGTTGGCTCCAGGGCATGTCTGTCCCATCTCTCCCAGTCCTGTCGTGCCGGCCACCTTCTAATTAATTTCCTTTCAATGTGCAGGAATCCATGCACCAGGTCACTAGTTCTTTTATAATAAACCAGTAATCTAGTAAAAGTGAACTGTGTTTCCTGAGTTCTGTGAGTCTCTCTAGCAAATTAATTGAACTCAAGAAGAGGGTCACAAGAACCTCCAATTTAAAGCTGTAGGTCAGAAGAACAGGTGCCAACCTGGTTTTGTGACTGGCATCTGAAGTAGAGACAGTCTTGTGGGGCTAAGCCCTTAACCTGTGGGATATGATGGGATCCCCAGGTAAACAGTATCAGAATTGAGTTAGACTGTAGCACATCCAACCTGTATCTGGTGTCCAGGAGCATCAAAAGGGAAGTACTGAAAGTGGAGGAGACATGCATGAGTGTGGTTTTCCTAGCACATGGTGAATGCTTCAACATTTCTTACATTTGTTATTTTACTGAGATGGTAAATAGATTATTATGTATTAATATTATCTACCAGTGCTTGAAATTACAACTCTAGATCTATAAACACTGCCCTGCTTACAATGTGAACTTTACATGAAACTGTTTTATATCCAGATATAGTGAGCTAGCATATCCTGAACCCGTAACAGGGAGACACCCATTAATTAATGCAGGAGTGCTAGACTGCAATTAGACATTGCATCAAGGCATTATATGTGGGGTATTGTATCTCACTTGAATGTACTTCTGATACCGAGTAATTAGCTATATTAATAATAGAAAAGGAGTAAGTGCAAGGCCAGCCATTATAGGTATGTTCCCTGCAAAACACTGAGGACAAAGGGAAGATAGCCACATGCTGACTATCCTGGGAAGGTGCTTCCTGTCAGTCCCACCTGGGAACTGAGGTCATTGGCCAAAATGCTTGGCTTCCTGGCATTCTCCCGTGTAGCCCACTGCCATGCGGACACCCCCCACACACTGGACTAATGGACTGTAGCTAGCCTAATGCTGTACTGGACCCTGCTCCAACATGGAAAGGAAACTCTGGACACTGACTCTGATTTTAGCTTTACTACATCTCTTCTATTACTGCACTAAGGGACATGGTTGGAAACTCAGGGGCGTAATTCCATAAAAATAAACTTTCTACCATATCTCATCCTCCAGAAATGCTTCTTTCAGCAGTACCCCAAGAACCCCACTCCAACATACAATAGGGGAAGACATGGCATGTTTTTCTCTGACAACAATTCTCTATTTTGTATTTTATTTTTAATGTAGTCATTGAACTTATTGAATACCTGCTCTGTACTCAGCATTCTCCCAAGCAGTACAGTATGCAAAGTAAAAAAGTTTCTGAAAAATTTATAACCCTGTTGGCAAGACACAATTTACTTGCATAACAGTGTATAATAATATATTTAATTAATACATACAGAAATACTTATACGATGCACACACTGTAAATACGTGCATGTGCCCACTAGAATGTATGGACAGTTTCAATGTCTTGCTTACCAACTGCCATGTAGAACAGTGTCTGACCCAAACAGGTGATCAATAAATATTTGTTGCTAAATTAATAGATAGCCCAATAGTGGGCCTGTGTTAAGTGTTTTGGGACTTAATAAGGGCAAACTCACTTTATTTGACACAGGCTTCCAGGTGGAGCAAAGGGAAAGTCTGCCCTTAGACAGTAGGTTGAACTGGGGTCCATGTCATGGCACCGAGCAAGCACTGGAATGAGCAGTCACTGCTCTTGACAATTTGCCAAGGTGAACCTTGAGAAAGGTCATAAAGAAAAGTGCAGAGTGCTCAAATAGATGACCTGGGCCTGGAGAAGGGCTAAAGGCTACTTGGCCATTCATGTGTAGAGCCATGCCATACTGGCATAGGCAACACTGGAAAAAGAGGCAACTGGATTTTGGCATAGAGGGCAGTTTGTCATCGCAAGAAGATAAGAATTAGTGAGAGGAGCCAAGAAGAAAAAGGACAGCAGAGTCTGGAGATCCAAGGAACAACACTGTAGGAAATGTCTATGACTATGCAGTGGGAGAAACTACACAAGAAACAGATCAAACTGACTAAATCGAAAATATCACAGGGGAATGGCAAGGAACCACGGTCCAGAACAGGTCGACTTGCAAAGATGGTAACAGCAGAGGAAGGAACAGACTGGGGGCATCTTGTGGCAAAAGAGAAGGATGAGATGACAGCTTTGAAAGATGGCAACTGGTGTTGCAGAAGTCAAAAAGGTGGTATCGTTTCCAAGATCTTCTGCTTAGCAAGTTGATGACAGTGGGCATAATAACTAGGAACTTAACCTGCTAATAAAGCTCCAACAATATTTTTAATTGTTTCAAAACATCAAGCAAGCACCGCTAGACCCAAAGCTCCCAGAGTGAGCTCTTGACTTCCTTCTGGGAGTGGCACCCCTAAGTTGGGATAAGGAAAATAAAGAAGCCTATATACTGAAAGGGGAGGGAGGGACAACAAAAAGGTGACCCAGCAATTGTATGTATATCACTGTTACTTTTCCTTCATTTATTCTATAACTATTTGAGTATCTATTAATTGCAAACTTAATGCTATTCTGGGATTACAATGGAAACAAGACATGAGAGGTCCTAGCTCTCAGAGAGGTTACCTTCTGATGGGAGAGATGGCCAAAGGCGCAAATGCACACATATGTTACTTATAATTGTGACAGCCTCACAGAGGAAACCAATGAGGGGCTGAGATGGAGATGAATGGGGGCAGGCAGAACCCACTGCTGACAGGCCTTTCTGAGAAGGTAGCATTTTTATTTTGATTAAAAGATAAGGAAAAAAGAACCAGATGAAGATTGAAAACAGGAACGTTCCAGGCGGAGGAAACAGGACATGTCAATGTCCTGAGGTGTGACAGAACCTGGGGATTTAGAAAATCAAGAAGACGACCAAGGAGGCCAGCATGACGAGCAAGAGAGGAGAGTGACAGGGATTACAGAGACCATGAGGTAATGTCTGTATTTTATCCTCTTTATAATGGAGGACCATCAAAGGCATAGAAAAGGAATTAGAACAGCTGCTATGTCGACAGTAGATGGGAATGGGAATAGTTGTCAAGAGAAGAGGGAGGTGTATTGAGGAGGTGCTGAGGAGGCTTCTGTGGTAGTCCAGGTACGAGTTCCTCAGTGAGTGCGGAGAGACAGTCCCATGTGCCCTGTGCCTGCCTTTCCCTGGGCCCAGTGAGACGGCCCAGCATGGCTGAACAAACCAGACCCATCCCATCATGCTGAGTCTATAGGGCAGCAGATGCTGCTCAGAGTAGATGTGGGACCCGAAGAAATTCCACGGGGGGGCTGAAGGCAGGTGCTCTACCAAGAAGAGCATTTGGGTCACTGCTCTCCGTGTACCACACTGGAAAGTGTGCAAGGGGGCACTGACCTCAACCTGTCATTTCAATCAAGTTATTACATGTCCTGTCCTCATCATGTAAGATCAGCTGCAGTGCCTCCAGGACAGTCATCCTGGCCACAGACAGATCTACCGTTGCCTGTGAAGTTCTTTCCCCAGTTGAAGGCTCCAACTTCTTTCCCTTCGTCGGTGCATCATAGGCCTTGTTCATCTCTGCAGTGCCCGCCCTGTCCTCATTCAGTAGAGCTCTAATTTGTTAACCGTAGGTGCTGGGCAGGATCTATTTTTCAGCTTGTCATGCTTTACTAAATAAAGCCCTGAACTTTTTTTTCACCTTCATTGTGGAATTTTGGCTGCCTTGTTTGATTTACTTGTGGATTTTTACAGTCTACATGCCTAGAAGCCTTGGGCTGTGGGTAACCATTTACTATATCTAATAAAAAAAACAAAAACAAAAAAAATCTGCAGAGGTAAACCATAAATACCTTAAGCTGATAGGAAAAAATGAAAATTATGACTTTTTAAAATTTTTTAAACATTATTGGAGAGAGATCTGGTCATTACAGAACAATCAGAAAGAAAGCAACAGTAACCAAATAATGTAACTTCATTTCTTCATTTGCATTTGTAAAAGTATCTCTACTAGAATTAATATGACATCAGTGACATTGAAAGACCAAATTAATGTGTCAGTTACCTTTAATTTATAGAAGAATAAGCAGTAGACCCCGCCAAACTCAAGCAATTCTAAGGAAAAAAACAGTATCTGGGATAAAGCTAAAATATCACTCTTAAAAACTCTGGGCCCAGCTGGAGTAGCCCAATTGGTTGAGTGTTGTCTTGAAAAACCGAAAGGTTCGATTCCCAGTCAGGACACATATTCACTTTCTTCCCTTTCCTCTTTCTAAGTATGTCCTTGGGGGCGGGGAGAGAGAGAGAGAGAGAGAGAGAGAGAGAGAGAGAGAGAGAGAGAGAGAGAGAGAGAGAGAGAGAAAGAAAATAAAAATTCTGGGAATTCTACAGGTTAGCAAGTTTATTCAGATACATAGATACATACACAGAATTTCATCAAGAGAGTTTTTATGATAATAAGCTGAGATAAACATTGAGAAATGTCATTCTGAGAATCTGAGGAATTCCATATAAGCAAGGTCTATTTTGGACCTGTCTCCCAGAAAGGGATAATTACTAAAGAGCAAAAAGGTCCTCCACCCACAAAATTGTCAGAAACATAGAAATCAAGTGAAGCACTACTGTGAGACTCATAAAAAGGTTTTAATTTGAAGAGGGGACAGAGGGATGTTTTCATTTGCACATTTTCAATTATGCATATCCACCAAGAGAGACAACTAAATATAGCCCAGTCAGTGGTGGCACACAAAACCTTAATCTAGTGTGCAACCAAAAAGGTTAACATTAGAAATACTGTTCAATTGGAAATATTTCAAAACAGCACACATATTTTAGCCATTTTTAATAAGAGCATGATCTATGCAGACAGTTGAGTGAACAATGTTGTTTTGATGGCGAGCACCATGAAGGAAAAAGGGGAGTGTCAGTAACTCAAACTTCTCATTTCAGACTTAAGTTGATGATCAACTTCTGGGCTAAAGAAAAGAAGAATCACTCACTTTCTGTACCCCTCTGGCTGGGCTCCACCCCAGGACTCCTGAGCCCTGTGGCTGTTTCATGTTCATGTCAATTAATGCCATAGCCCAGGAAAAAAAAGAAAAAAGAAAAAAAACCCAGCAGATTTGTGGACGTGCAGGTCCATGTGCCAACATACAATGTTAGTGCTTGTGGGTTCAGAGAATCGTGCATTTTTCTTTCCATTTCAATTGTAACAAACAGTTGGCATTTCTACACTCGTTAGGGGTACACAGGTTTAAAATTCATGCTAATGTAAATAAGTTCTGTGGAAACAATAAAATATTTATGTCGTGTCTGGCTGGGTAGTCTCTTCCTCCTCCTCGGGGCTGTCCACACACCCTTCACCAGATTTGCGTGTTCTGTCACAGACCTGTCTGTGTGGCAGTTCATCTACTGGCCCCCAGAGGTCACTCCCTATCACTCCTCAATTTTATGCTCCTGGATCAGTTTCTCTGACATCTGTCCTGACATAATTCCTAGTGATTACAAGGTATGAAGATTACACTTCCAACTCCCTGACCTCTTAATTCCTTGACCTCTTCTCTCCCAAGAATCTCGTCCATACTCTATGTCAGCCACTCAGCCCCCTTACCACACCCTAGTCCTTGTGTTCACTAACAAATTCCGCCTCCTCCACAGATCTTGCTTGCAAGCATCTCACTAGCAGTGCCTCTAACTTTCCAGTGAGCACCCTTTAGTACCCATTCCCAACAATTCTTCAACCTGTCTTGCATCCCCCTAAGTCCATACTTTGATCCATAAGTGAGCTCAAGTCCATGGCCTATCATTATTAATTAATTCCCTGCAGAAACTATCAACTATTTTTGGCCTGGTCTTGGCCACCTTATTCACCTAGCAAAACTCCAAGCACAATTAAATCCTACTCCACGCCTGCACCCATAAGCTGAAGTTGGCTGGAGAATGGCACTAACATGGCTAACCACGCTCTTTAAATACAGCACTACTACCCTCAGTGTCAGTCCTTGATGCTGCCCAGCAATGATACATTTCCCAAGTACGGATCTTTACTTTCTCATTCCTCCTCAAATCTAGTGCCTCCTTCTTCACCCTAACTCTGCAGCTGACCTTGCTTCCTAATTCCCTGAGAAAAACAGAAGCAATCAGGGACAATCTCCATGGGTCTCCACCACATCTTCTTGATTCGTGTTCATGGTCCATTTTTTTCTCACCCATCAAAGACCTCACAATGGCAGCTCCTCCCTCACATTACCCCACCCCACATACACACAGCAGTCATTTGCCTCTCTCCTGTATTGTTCGCTCTAATTTCTCCTATATTGTTTGTCTTCTATAAAGAGGAAAACAAAAAAAACAAAAAATCCCCACAACTTCCTTTTCCAGTTATCACCCCATCTCTTCATCCTTATAAAAAAGGAAAGATTCCTTGAAAGACTTGTCTATACTCACTTTCTGCTATTCTCTCCTCATTATCTTCCTATACCCACTCAAAATGGGATTTTTATCCCCATCACTCCAACCAAACCCCAAACCCTCTTTGCAAGGTTACCCATGACCTCCACAGAGTGCTCAAGTCAACGATCAATCAATCAGCTGGTCCTCATGTTCCTAACTACTTGTCAGCAACATTTGACTTACTGATCACTCTGCTCCACACTTCCAGGAATTCACAAGCCCTGGATTTTATCCAGGAGGAGCACTGACTATCTTTTTTCAGTCTCACTGTTGGTTAATCTTCATCTCTTTGATCTTAGTTTTGGGATGTTCCCAGGGTCCTTCAACATCTTCTCTTATCTACATTCATTTTCCTGGTGAACTCATACAGTCCATCACTTTAAAATATCATCGGCACACTCTTGATTCTCAAATTTATTGTATCCCAGGCCTTCCCCCAAATGAGAGATCTGAATATGCAATTGCCTAATTAACACTGTACTTGAGCATTTAATAAGCACTGACTGGAACACTGATCAATCTTTCCCATAAAACATATTCTTCCTGGAAGCTGCCCCACATCAATAAATAGAAACTTCATTCTTCCAGTTGCCCACGCCAAAATCCAAGTCATCTTTGACTCTATCTCTCACTCTGTCAACTTATTAGCAAATCATGTCAGCTCTACTTTCAAAAACTATCCAGAGTCCAACCACTTCTTTCTGTCCTGCCACTGTCACCCGAATCTGAGCCACTATTATCTACTACCTCATAGCCTGACAGCATCCAGACTGGTCTCCCAGGTTCCTCTCTCCAAGGCCCCCTGTCCAGTCTATTGTCAGCACCGTACCAGAATGATCATGTTAAAATGTAAGTCATGTTATTCCTCTTCTCAAGGTTCTCCATGGCTTGAGAAGTTACAGTGGCTTGTAAGGCCCTACATGACAGCCCTAACTATACCCTCCGCTGCTCACTCTACTCCAGCAATACTGGCCTCCCTGCTATTTATCAGCCTCTCCAGACACACTGCTACCGCCTTTGCACAGGCTTTTCTGGAATGTTACTCCCTCCATGGGCCACCTGGCTTCTGTCCCTCACCTTTGGATTTTTGTTCAAATGTCATCTTCTAAGGGAGGCCTTTCCTGACCATGCTTAGAAACTGCAGGCTTCTCTCCTGCTCTCACTCTCCATCTCTCCTGCTTCATTCTTCTCTGTAACTCTTACTACTATGTGATAGACTATAAGTTTTACTTATTTGCCTACTGTCTGCCTGACTTTATAAAATGGAAGCTCACTGCTCTCCCTCCAGTGTATGGTCTGAAGCCTGAAATGTAATGGATGCTCAAATACAAATTGAACAAATGAACAAATGCTTGTTCTGAAACCCCCAAATGGGAGGGCTCTTCTGGATCATCTAAGCCAGGGATTGGTGAACTTTTTCTGTAAAAGACCAGATAGTAAATATCTTCAACTTTGCAGGCCAGTCAGTCTGTCACAATTACTCAACTCTATCCCTGTAATGCAAAAGCAGTCTAGACAGTGTATAAATAAATGAGTGTGGCTGTGCTTTAATAAAATTGTATTTACAAATTTGGGTGGGTAGCAGGGTTTGACCTTTGCAACATAATTTGTCAAACCCCGATCTAGGTTATTCTGCCACCCAGAGCATTAACATCTTCATCACCAATTTCCCGAGAACTTATTAAACAGAGTTCATGACTTCTGGAACTAGACAGGGCCACCTAGATCAAGGATCACCAACCCAACCCCTATGGCAGACAGCAGATGCTTACCTAGCATCCATTCTCTTTCTTTCTAACTAAAAGAAGCCCACTGTTGATGGGACAGCAATAAGCTCAACTAAGAAACTATATTTCTCAGCCTCTCTGTAGGTAGAGGTGACCAGATCTGGCCAATGAGACACAAAGAAGTCATTTGCAAGGTTGTTTAAAAAGTCCTTTAAAGAGGATTGGCATGTGGCACACACATTCCTTGTGTTCTTTGCCCATCCCTCTCTTTCTGTTTGAAATGCAAATGTGATGCCCAGGGAGTGGTGAGAGCCACACCCCAGGAAAGCAGAGGCGAGGAGGCAGGAATATTGGAGACTGTGGAGCTGAGGTACAGGCCCTCTGGATGTCTTATAATGGGAGTAGAAATTAATCTCTGGTTAAGCCATGAGAAGTGGTTCTTCAAGAGAGGTTTTTAAAGAAAGAAAATAAATCTTTGGTTCGTCACTATAAGCAGCCTTTAAAGAGAAAAATGAATCATCCAGGATCCTAAAAGCCAGCAAGTGACTGAACAGAGATTTGAACTGATCCTGTGACTTCCATGTCAGTAGCCTTTCTCTCATGCCACTCCCCTCTCAAAGGCAGAATAAAAGACAGAATATGCTATTCCACACAACGTAGGCAGCATGTGAGTTAGACAAGCCTTACTTCTATCCAAAACAGATCACTTAACAGGCTGAAATAACTAGGAATTCTGGAACAAGAGGGGCAAAGAATAGCCACATACAAACCTTTGCATGACCACCCCCTTATGCATTAAGCCCTCAGGATAACATTTGGCCTCAGTGTGTTTCAGCCCCAGGCCCAGAAAAGCAGGAAGGCCAGGCAGGGTGACATGATGGCTGACTTCAGGACCAGCTTCAATGACTAACGACCTCCTCCCTGGTGCCAACCAATCATTGGGGACACATCTGGACAGCTGATGAATATTCCATTGAGACCCTCCTTTGAGACCTCCCTGACCCACGGCTCTCTGGAGCATGCCTTAACCTTTCCTCTTCTCCTTCCCCCAGGCACATTCTCTCTGACTTTCTTTTTCATAAGCTCCAAGGACCCTTCTATTTGCCTCTAACTTTTTTCCTGAGTCCATGCAGCCAAGCGGGCTCACTCCCTCCACTTCTGTGACTTTCTAAATAAGCTTTCTCTTATAATTTGAGTTCCTTGGCTCTGAATTCTTTCCAAGCCGAACTCAAGAACTGAGGCTGCTGAAGCAAGGTCCAAAATTCTGGTAACATTCCTTGCTACCAGAAGACATGGGAGAAGAGTGTTGAAGTGTGTGCATGCACACAAAACACACACACACACACACTTTGTTTTGAGTGCCTATCCTAGGAAATTAAGAGATGTGGGTTGTAGGCTTAAACCTGCAGGTCATTAGGTTGATACATAATCTGGTTCTGAGTTTTCCAATCATTTACCAAAAGGAGATGACTAATCCAACATTAGTTTTAAAAGACAGACTTAAGGACATTTGAAAATATTTGAGAAGTATAAAGTGCCATATAATTATGTGGAATTGCTATAATAAGTGGATAAATGCAACTGATATAAAAGGCAATAGGAAAGAGATTCTTTCCTACCTCATTCAAACCTATAAAATCTTTAAAACATCTGTTACTATGATAAACACCATAAGAAGCCTCCGATCGAAATCTTCCTACAAAGAAAGTCAATAACTTCACAGAGTCACCATCAGCCTACAGTATGAAAGCATTATACCCATAAATAATATTTTTCTGTGCCATTTGAATGTCAGTTTCAAATATTAACAATCGCTCATCATAAATAATTCAGAAGAAATCTCTTAAGAACAAGGACATTCTCTTATCCAACCACAATATTATCATGTCTAATACTATTAATAATAATTCTAATTTAATATGGCTATTAATGAGTAATATTTATAAATAAGTACTAATTATCATTTAATTTATTAAAATTTACTTAATTGTATTAAAAAGTATTTATTTTTAATCAAAGGCTAACCACTCCCAAATACTTGTGCTTTAACTGTGTTGCTTCAAAATCATTCAGCCAAAAGGTGTTAATTTTCACCCATATCATTTTTATCGGTTGTCAATTAGTATTTGGGTTGGATTCTTTGACCATTTGTTTTGCATCTTTGTATCTAAATAGTTATAGAATATAACAAGGAGCTCTTTTGAACATCATATTTTACAAGAAAAAAGGGAAGAAGGTAAGTAAGACAGGCAGGATTATTTTCAACCTTTGAAGAAATTTCTAAGACATATTCATGCCCCCCACACACAGAATTATAGCAAACACATTCAAAATTTACCCCCCTTCCAAATAATTACAGAATTCCTAATCACAAATTCAAGTAAGTGGAGCCTGCAACTTGGCTTAAGTGTTTTAAATAAATACAAATCTGCTACTTAAACAAGAAGACACTCTGAGCTTACCCGATTTGAAACTGGAAATCAACCCAGAAGAGAGGTAAGTAGCAGAAAATCATGTGTCATTGAACCTCAGATGGACTATGTGAGAGGCACTCCACATAAACTGCCCATGATTAATGCTAATGAATGGACTGGGTTTTACCACATTCATAAAAGGTTAAGAATAAGTTGTTTACATATACTCTATTCTTTCCTCATGAATATATGTTCTTCACAGGCTCAAAAACCAGTTACTCTAAAATATCTGATGACTGAAAAAGAAAATTAGGTTACAATGAGGGGAAGCAACTTTACAACCATAGAAGCAATACTAAAATCTATTCTGAGCATTATAATAATTATGTATTTATTTATTTACCCACATCCATGAAGTGTAACTTAAACCCTATTCAAACTAATCACTCAATAGACTGTACAACTCAGCCTTCAGCTTCATATGATTTAATTTTCCTTTCCTCTTGCAACATTATAATTATGTGCTCCAAGTTTACAGTAACTAATATTAGCGGTCTCTCCACATGCTCACAAATTAAAGGAACAGACAAAAAGCTTTTTGATCACCTAATCAGTACCCTTAGGAGAAAAAAATATTGCTAATGTGGAAACAAAGATCTTTATTTTTTTTTTCTGTATGGGATAAATTCCTTGTGTGGTTTTAATTACGTCCTAATATTTCATAAATATCTTTTAATATAAAATTCAAAATAAAGTACTTATTGTGAAATAGTCAAGGAGCTCCCAATTCTGTGATGGCACCAACCTTTATAATCAAGTCCATGGTCCCTAAAATCAAACGGACCAGCAACAAAACTATGGCTCTTTTTAAAGTAACATGACACTGTTTACAGAGTTGTTGTTTTTGTTTTTTACTTTTTTAGTACTGTGCTTATTATTTGCTTTCCAATCAAAAAATATTACCAATTTATTTCCAGTTATCAAAATTTGAAAGCTAATATAAATGGTCTCTTCTTTCTTTCCCAAAATGCCTGAGTAGGAACACATGTGTGGTTAACATAATCATCCTCTGCTATTTAGAAAGCTCCAAGTGTCCAAAATATATGGGATTTCCAGGCTCTGAGAGAAGGCTAATTGTGTAAACAGGGAACCTAAGCCACAGGGAGAAAACCAACTTCAGCTGTGAATGCCCAAAGCCCTAGAAAGTTACACTTCTGTGGCTGGTTACCCATTTCCATTTATGCTGGTAAGTCCATCTTGTTAGTCAGCTGCTGATCAATCCTGTTAGTAATTTAATACCATAACAAGATTTTCTTTTTCCTTATTTGCGAGAGGAAAAACTGAACAATGGTTGAGACTGCCCTGAACAAGCTTGACCCAGTTTTATTCCAAGGTTCTCCTTTAGAAACAATGCATCAGCCATGTCACAAAAGGCAACTTCTGGTTTTCTTGGGAATTGTGATGATTCTGTTTCTTACACTCAACATGCACTGAAAAATCAAATTTAGGTATTACTCAATTTAATAAGTAGATGAACTATGTATTTTTAAATGATGATTGCCTGGATCAATAAATGTGATTTTTAACCATTCATTCTAGCCAAATAATAATAATAATAAGTCAAATTTTTACTTCTTTCAACAATTCTACTGATTATAATGTAACCACTCTTTCTATTATCAAACCTTCTAGCCTTCCCACACAATTCTGCATCTTGTTTTAAATAAGATACATTTCTGGAAACATTATTTCTTAAGCTTCTATTCTTTAAAAAAAGGAAGCCACTCCAAAAGGCTGTAACAACTCCCCAGAAGGAGAAAAGCAAAAATATTCCATTTTGCCATTAGCTTCCTAAAGAACATTCTTGAAGGCCCTTAGAAAACCACATTTATTTCTAAAATGACTGTCATCCTTGTAGCCTTTGGCTATCTATTTTTTCTTGTTTCCTTTTGTCCCCATCCCACCTAGTCACTTAGATTTATTCTGATTTATAAAACTTCTGCACACAAAAATATTCTGGGATTCTACATAAGTATCTTATGTCATGTGGGAAGAAAAATATGATTTATTTTGCAACTTTGTGACCCTCTATGAGATGTACTCCAATTAAAAAAGAAAAATATGAAAAGTACAGTACTATCTTCAATAAGTTTGTGTATTATGACACAGTTTAAATGCAAAGTTGTAGATGCCAATCATCTATCAAACTCTAAACCATCTAGCAAAGACCTTGACTCAAAGACCATCTTCACCATTTCTGGTCCTCCTTCTTTCCCAGCTCCTCAGAGGAGTTATTTTTGACTCAGCCACTGCACAAGCTTGAACTCAGACCCTCCAAAGCCCAAACCCAAAAGCTTTCTCTTGATATTCATTTACATCTCTAGGCTCATGGATATCCTTTGGTTATGTCCAAACAATTTCTTCTGCCTCTGATTTCCAGATCAGTGTCCTTGGCTGCATCCACTGTCTCTCTCGATTCTATCTCCTTCACAGGATACTTCCTCACCCCCCACAAGAGGCAGATATTCTCTAAGGCAGTGGTTCTCAACCTTGGCTGCACGTTAGAATCACCTGGGAATCTTTTTAAAATCCTGATTTCTGGGCCTCATCCTCCAGAAATTCTGTTTCTTTGTTACTAATGTTGTGGCCCCACCCCATAACAAAGAAACAGAATTTCCGGAGGATGAAGCCCAGAAATGAGGATTTAAAAAAGATTACCAGGTGATTTTAATGTGCAGCCAAGGTTGAGAACCACTGCTCTAAGGTTTTCACCTACAGCTCTATTCTCAATTCATTCAACAAGTATTTTAATTGTTAGAAACTGTTCTAGCTGCTGGGATATAACAATGGGGAAATAAGAGTGAAATCTCTGCTCTCATACAGGTCATGCCTTGCTGAAGGGAGATAGACAATAATAAACAAATATGTATAGAATAAATCAGGAAGTGCTAAAAACAAAATAAAACAAAACAAAAAAACAAACAAACAAACAAAAACAAAACATAAACCAGAGTAGGAGAGTAGGGAAATGAGTAAGAATTTTAAGTCGGGTGGTTAGGGAAGACCTTTTTAACAGTATGTCATGCAAGCAGATTCAGCCTTCAGCGTTGAATCATCATTCTGTGGATGATATCATAAAGTATGAGGACAAGCCCAAAGTCTCAAGCTCCAGTCCTATATATCCCACTGACTGCCTTGCTTACAAATACCTCTATGCCAAAATGGTCCAAATCAATGCCATTCTCTCTGCATGTCCAATGTTCTATACATGACATTCTCATAATCTCTTATTGGCATGCAATTTCAAATCCATCAGAGTCAAAACTCTAGTTTTTTTATGTCTCTTTGACTGTGTCTGTCACATTCAAATAACCACCAAGCCCCAGAGGTTCTCTCTTTGAGGCTCTCTGGTACCTGACTCTCCTTTCTATCCACACTAATCCTGCTTCTCTTATTCTCCTGGCCTTCACCCTATAGCTGCAAAGTACATGCATGGCTTTCAATGAATATTTGTTAATAAGAAGATGGTAAAAATTCTGAAAGTATAAAAGCCCAGGGCCCAAGAATGAGTAATAAAAATAACTTCTCCTAGGAGTCCCTCAAGCTCCAGATAGTTGCAAAGGGAAAAGATTTTAGTGTTTGAAAAAGAGAAACATGCATAAAGGATGTGGAGAAAGTCTTGTAAAACTGCAGAACTGCACTGGAGAAGAGAACGGCATATTTTTAAAGTTTTCTGAACTATAAAAAGATATTCATGAAACATAATTGATAATCTCAGGTAAGAAGTTAAAATGTGTAACAACAATGTATTTTTCTTCCTCCTATGAAAGCTAATGCTCATGAATTATTGGGGTATTAGCTAAAAATTTGGTCACTGAAAGAAAATATTTATTGAATATAACTTTTCAATTTGGCAGAAAATCACAAGAGTAGACTCCCTTCAACCTCAACTGTTGATGGCATTCGGTACTTGACAATAAACCTATGATATCACAAGTATTCTAAGAACATATCCCAAAGGAATGAAAGAACATAGTGCAAAAACACTTTTTGAAAATCATAATATACTTATTCCACATAGAATTTTTCAACAATTGTTACACAGACTGTAGGTTTATAATACTAATAACTTAGCTTAGACATTCAAAAAGAAGAAGAAAGACATTTGAGATCTGTAGATATCATTTTATCAGCCAGTATATTTATTAGTGAGCAGAAGCAACTAAAAAATGTTCTGTGACATTACTTGTTGAGATCTGGGCAGGAAACTATAACGCCACCCTGAAGTTCACATACCACATGTGCAGCCACAGTTTGCATGATAAAGGAGTAATTCATGAAACCAAGTTCGTTCAAAAATAACCATGAATGGGAAAAGTCACATCTGAATCATTGTAAGGGTGTGTGTGTGTGTGTAATCACGTAAAAAACACAACTAAAAAGGACATCTATTTATTTTCCCTACCTAACTAAGCACTCAGTCTATAATCAGCTGGCTAGCATGAAGTATTATTAAGGCACTATTTTTACACTACCCATTTTTATGGGTTTTGTATGTTACACAAACAGTGGTTTTTAAAAGATGCATGAATTGGTTACTCTCTTTTATGCTTCCTATATTAAGTCAAACCAAAGCTCTGGATCTTGGCATAATGGTAATGCAAGTAGAAACAAAAAGAGTTCAATCTTCAAAGTATCTTTCAATTGTACCCTATTCATTCTATCACATTAAAGTCTCATTTATCAAAAATAGATTTTTAAAGAAACCTACATTTATGATCATTGCAGTTTGTTTCAAATTGCAAAAAATGAAAAATTTTTATTTTAATAAGTCACTGAGCACTTTAGAATACATACCAACATTATTTTATCATAAGTGTAAAATTACTTTTTTAAAAAAATCCCTTATTCGTGCAGAGGGTCACAGATATCAAACATACCACCACTCAGAAAAAGACAGGGTTATTTTAAAATTCTGCTATGACCTTTAAGAATCTTAGATTTAAGGTAATTTTACCATTAATTGTCAATTAAAAGTATATCACCTAAACAGTACAATATATAAACTGTCAAAAGCTATGAGAAGATAATTCACAGATCATACAAAATGCCAAGTTATAGATGAAAAGATGCTTGACCTCACTCATCAGAAAAAGAGAGACTAAAACTGGAAACCATTTTTTAAATACATTATTTTGGGTATACTTTAAAAGTTTGAATCTGGAATTCTTAGGATTCAATGTCCACTATGTCATGGGATCCAGTGGCAAAATGAAATACTGCAGTCAAACTGAATAGTTTTAAAGAAGAGAATAGTTTTAAAGAGAAGAGTTTTTAAAAGGAGAGTGCAACAAACCAATAGAAGAGAAAGGAGCAGAGTTCAGAGAATCCTTAACAAGGACCCAAATCTGGCTCAAGCATGTCAAACTCACGGCCCATGTCCATTCCCATGCCACTCTCAGGCCAGCAAGAGTAAAGTAGAAAAAGTAGCCTGCTATACATGAGGACTGGCAATTCTACTGATTATTCCAAGTTTTCAGACCACCTGACTCCACTACCTGCAGCATCTGCTGTCAGGACTGAGGAAGCCGAAAATGCCATACTGAATTCTACAGGGACAGAGGCCAGTAACTCACAGGTAGGTAGAGGGCAAGTCCCATTCCAGCAGAAGCCAACAGAGGGAAGAGGATGACCGTGAATCAGATAGTCCCTCCCACAATGACAAAGAAGCTCCTTGGAATCCAGTCTTCACCCAGTGGAGATGGAAGAGGGGACAGACACATATAAAGTGCCATATAAAGAGAGAGTAGGGGACTAGCAGCATGCAGGCAAGGAGTCTCATTAATCTGCATTAGAGAACATAAACAGAGTTAAAACAGGCACCACCCTTCCTGCAATTCCCAGCCTGTGCTCAGGAGAGGCTGAATGGCGTCAGAAATCTGGTCAAGTCTGCCCCAGCCACGGACCCATACACGGTCCATCTGCCACCTTGCAGCCTGAGCCTGGTGATAACCTGTCCTCAGCCCTCTCAGCATGGACACCAGAGGTTCCCACTGGCTGCAGCCCAGGACTCGTTAGTGAAGGCCCCGCACAATCTACAGGCAGCCCTTGTGGCCCAGAGGGTCAAACCAAGGAGGCATTCCCCCTGCAAGCAACCTGTGGCCTGTGTGCTCTGTCGACCTCTGTGTCCACTGCACACCCAGCCACCGACTGCTCATTACCTGATCCCCGGCTGCACTCTGTGGTGTATTGTTTACCCAGCACCTCCAGACCAGTCCCACCCTGGCCAAACTAGTCAACATCTCTGATACCTGGTGGCCAAACCACACCTTCTCAAACAAGGTCTGAGCCCCTTCCAAGTATGTCCTTCCTTGGACCCTCTCTCAACTCTAGAGCACCACACAGTTTCCTTATATGTTATAATTACTCTTTCATTATAGTTAACAATTCTTCATCTCAAACTTCCCGATTAACCTAATGTATGATTTCTATCTCCTGAATGGACCCAGAGGGCTAACTACCTCCTAACGTCAAAATCAAAGCCTGTTAACGTTTCCTCTTTCTCTCCTGATGCCTCCCTCAAAATCAGCATTTCCTCTCCAATCCCTGGACCATCCCCAGCCCCTAATATCTCTCTCCTGTAGAGATGGTCTATAGCAGTGGTTGGCAAACCGCGGCTCGCGAGCCACACGTGGCTCTTTGGCCCCTTGAGTGTGGCTCTTCCACAAAATACCACGTGTGGGCACACACGTACAGTGCAATTGAAACTTCGTGGCCCATGCGCAGAAGTCGGTTTTCAGCCTGGGCGAGTCTATTTTGAAGAAGTGGCGTTATAATAAGTGGGGGTATGTTCGCTGAAGTCGACCCCTCAGATTGAGGACGTTTTTAGCAAAGGCCAGCTTAGGAGTACCCTAATTAAGTTAATAACAATGTACCTACCTATATAGTTTAAGTTTAAAAAATTTGGCTTTCAAAAGAAATTTCAATCGTCGTATTGTTGATATTTGGCTCTGTTGACGAATGAGTTTGCCGACCACTGGTCTATAGAGCTCTACTCTATAACCCTCCCCCCAAACACCATCCTATTTGTCAACTTCAGAACACATATCCTATCACATCAAACGTGAATGCCTACATTGAGATTTTAAGGCCTCTGAGACTTGGCCTTACCTGGCCAGTCCAGCCCAACCACACATTGGGAATACTTCCCTTAGGTAAGACTCATGCAGGTGTCTAGCCCTCACCATGTCTAATCCTACTGTCATGTCTGTGTTCATGTTCTTTTCTTCCCCCTCTTTCCCCACTAATCCCAGAGCCTCCTGGAGCCAGCTTTAAGGGCCCATCATCCATTAGTCCTTTTGGAGTGACTTATTCCTACTTGTCTGTGTTGCCTTCACTACACAGTTAACACCTTGGTACACCCTTTGGCCTTAATTCTCTAAGCAGACATACACCACCCTTCCCATTAATCCAGTGATACTCTTTCTCTAATTTATGTGTTCATGGCTAATTACCCTAATATATTTAATGCTTCATATTTCTTATAGTGCTTGACAAATATTTGCATAGTGATAAGTTCAATATAAAATGAAGGGAAAACTGGACTAAGTCAAATAGTTTTAACCCTTATCTGGCTTGCCACCTGGAGCCCAAGCAGGATTTCAACGCAACCCTATACAACTGTATGTGGCAGCACTGAACCCATAAATACTGGATTTATGGATGGACCTGGAAGACTACTATGCTAAGTTAAATAAGCCAATCTGAGAAAGACGAATATCACATGATCTCACTTATTTGTGGAATCTAATGAACAAAATGAATTGACCAGCAAAATAAGACCTAAAGCATGAAGGCATGAAACAGAATGACATATTTCAATGTGGGGATGGGGGGATGAGAAGAGATAAACCAAAAAACTTATATACTTATATGCACGGCCCATGAACACAAGCAATGGGGTGGTGAAGACCTGGGGTAAGGGTGGCGGGGGAGGGGGGCGGGGGGGCACGAAGAGTAGAGGCTGGGCAGAAGGGAGTAAATGCGGGGGGGGCGGAGAATGGGAGACATCTGCAATAATGTCAACAATTTAAAAATATATATCCTACCTAATAAAAGACAAAAAGGGTAATTAACCGTACCTCCGCTACGCTTCCCATTGGCTAATCAGCAAGATATGCAAACTAACTGCCAACAAAGATGGCGGCTGGCAGCCACGCAGCTGAAGCAAGCAGGAGGCTTGCTTGCTTCAGTGATAGAGGAAGGCAAGGTTCCCCGCCTACCGCAGCCTGCTCTAAACTCCGAAAGCAACAGCTCCAAAAGCAACAAAGTTTCAATCATAGAAGCTAAACAAACTCCAGATACCTGCTTTCAGCCAGTTGCGACCTCAGAGCTGGAGCAAGCAGGATGGCAACCAAGTTTTAATTATAGAAGCCAAACAAACCCCAGATACCTGCTTTCAGCCAGCCGCAGCCTCAGAGCTGGGAGCGCCAGTGACGGCAACAAAGTTTCAATTATAGAAGGTAAATAAATCCCAGAATAAAAAATAAAATAAAAAAAGGAGAGGCTGGGAGCTTCAGTTGCCAGTCAGCCTGAAAACAGCCCTCAGCCCCTCATCCAAACTGGCCAGGCACCCCAGTGGGGACCCCCACCCTGATCTGGGACACCATTCAGGGCAAACCAGCCGGCCCCCACCCGTGCACCAGGCCTCTATCCTATATAGTAAAAGGGTAATATGCAAACTGACCTTAACAGCAGAAAGACTGGGAATGACTGGTCACTATGACACACACTGACCACCAGGGGGCAGACGCTCAATGCAGGAGCTGCCCTCTGGTGGTCAGTGCACTCCCACATGGGGGAGCTCTGCTCAGCCACAAGCCAGGCTGATGGCTGCCAGTACAGTGGTGGTGGTGGTGGGAGCCTCTCCTGCCTCTTCAGCAGCGCTAAGGATGTTCGACTGCAGCTTAGGTCTGCTCCCCGCTGGCAAGTGGATATCCCCCGAGGGCTGCCAGGCTGCCAGAGGGATGTCTGATTGCCATCTTAGGCCCAATCCCCCGGGGAGCAGGCCTAAGCCAGCAGGTGGTCATCCCCCGAGGGGTCCCAGACTGCGAGAGGGCACAGGCCAGGCTGAGGGACCACCCTCCCCCCCCCCCAGTGCACAAATTTTTGTGCACCGGGCCTCTAGTTAAATAAATAAAAATGCTGACTTTTTTTTAAAAAAGTCAAATTATATTTTAAAACTTTTAAAGAAAGTTGTACCTTGAACTTTATTTTAGTAGAATTTTATTCTATTGTATATCACTCAAATGCAAACAATATCTCACAGCTTGGGCATTAAATTAGTTATGTGACAAATTTCATGCTGTAGTAGCTACTGTGATGGAATTCTTTTCACAACCAACATTAATTGAGGGTCTAAGTCTATGCCAGGCCCTGGACCTAGGTCCAGGGATAAAAATGTGGTACCTGACTCACGAAGCATATAGCACAGTAAAGAAACCTATATTTAGAAGGAACGTTTTCTTGATATTATACTTACTGATAAACTTGTTTTGCATAGTCTCCAGCAGAGCTTGGTGAGCATCCTCGGCCTGTAAAGCGTGTGAACATTCTCTAGCCAGTATGGTGCGTACAAGATGCTCCCCACATCCTAGAAAGTGAAGGAAACCAAAAATTGTTGAGGAAAAGCAGTAGTAAGCATCTGTCTTGTATTACGAGCATTAAAACACCCTTACGAACTTCTTAAGAAGTAGCTGTGCTGGAGAATAATTCAGTGATGGATGAAATGATTTCTATGAGCAATCTAGTCATTTTAGTAATGAGATTTGGCAGAAACTAGAGAAACACGTGACTGTCTAATCTCAAAAGAAAACAAACACACACACAAAAACAGCAAAATCTTTTTCATAGTAATGATTTGTACAATACAAGAATTTAGATTCTCTACTTAGGAATCTCCTAGGGGTCTGTTGCATTTCCATGGTTGGGTAACTACAGAAAAAACTCTGCTCTATAATTTCTTTATCTGTTTACATTCCATTAACCCTGGTCTCCCATTTCCCTCTAGTTCCCCACACACCTGGTAGCCTGGGGGAATATGAATCAGCCAGGACCAATCTGAATATCCCCCTCCCTACTTTTCACTGAAATGTTCACCACACATCAACAGCTGTAAAGTGGGCTTAATAAAACAGCACCTTTCTCATCTTCTTATGGCAATTTATATAGCTTTCAAGGGTGAATACTCTCTGTAGTTCTAAAAAAAAGAGTGCGTTTTAACCCTCTGAGTTGAATTTGACCCTTCAGACGCACTTTAAAAAGGGTAGGCATGATGGTGATGGGCACTGCCTAGAATCTGATTATAGTATCTACCTGTTAAAAGTAGAAACTACCTATAAAAGTAGAGACAAAGGAAATTTAATTTATAGGCTGTTAAGTTCAAATAAAAGATTGCTAAAGAAAGAGCCTGATTTTTTTTCTTAGAAATAAAAAATGTAAAAAAAGCTACTCTGACAGACATTGGAGAGGTAAGCCTTTCTTAAAATATAGTAAATGATATTTCAAATGCTTTTTTATATATGAAATCAATTTCACTATTAAAATTACAGGGTCCGCTTATTCAAGTGAGAAGGGTAGATACACAAGGTTTTTCTTAAAAACATTTTTCCATTCAAAATGATTCCTCTCCCTAATGGAACAGAAGTCCCCATCTCAAAAAAAAATCCTGCCAAATGTGTTCTGTTAGTTCATTAGAAAATCAAGTCCTCCATTAATTCACACAACAGGGAAAGGGTATCAAATGATCTAAGCATCTACTGAGACTAAAATATGACTCAACCCTATCATCAAAAACAATCACAGCAGCCCTAACCGGTTTGGCTCAGTGGATAGAGCGTCGGCCTGTGGACTGAGGGGTCCCAGGTTCGATTCCGGCTAAGGGCATATACCTTGGTTGCGGGCACATACCCAGTACGGGGTGTGCAGGGGGCAGTTGATCAATATTTCTCTCTCATCGATGTTTCTAACTCTCTATCCCTCTCCCTTCCTCTCTGTGACAAATCAATAAAATATATTTTTAAAAAACCAATCACAGCAAAAAAAAAAATAAGCATCTCCAGGATCCACTCAGTTTCTCCAATGGACCAGGGACACAGTAACTTTGTTTCATGTCATTAATTTGCACACAGATATGTGCATGCACACACACTACACTGGTAAATGGAGAGGGCTGGTAATTAGCAATCCCAAAGAAATGTGGATGAAGATTATTAAATTAAATAACCTCTTTTAATTAATGCCTTAACATTCTTAAATTCATGAAACTTAACCAACACAAACATATGATGCATAGTTCTCTGTTCAGCTAGTATGTATTAAGACAGGCATTAGGCACTGACAACAAATCTTGCTAAAGATACAAGCTGGAATTGTTAAACCATGCTGGTACCTCACATTTCAGAAGTATTTTCGTATATAGACTTCTCATTTCTCTCTCTCATCCTCTTCCCCCCTCTATACATACATGCACATATAAACACACATGTGTAATTACATACACACATACAATACAGGCTCATTGCCAAAAGTACAAACTGTTTAAAAAATACTAAGTTTTTTAAAAAACCATCTGATATTTTGCCTGAAAGAATTCCCTTATACTTTTTGGTAAAGTGGAAAAGTAAATACCCTTCAAGATTTAATTATGTCTTTGTGAGTATCTACACTTACAGGAAGACTTAGGTATGCAATTTAATATATAACTTTGTAGGCATGATTATAGCGATTCCTGTTTGGTTAAATTTTTGCAATATTATTTTTATAATCAGAAAAAAAATGACAATAAAGCAAATAGAAACCATTTTTGACATTTACTATACTAAGCTCATGAAACTCCATAAATTTTAATTCCCTTTGTGTACATATCTGATGTTGAGCAGTGAAATGTTATACTTTAGAACAATAATAATTGTTAGGAAATTGGCATATTATAAGCTAAATGAGTGTTCAGAAGGTTATGTACACACACCTCGAGTCAAACAGCTAAACCACATGAAGTTAACATTACATCAAAAATACACAATATATGTCAGAGAGACTTTTTCCTCTGTTGTTCTACAGGAATAGCAAGCAGGGTTTCCCTGTGATTGACTTTACCAAGGAACTTTTAAAATTATGACTACTATTCTGACATATATCACCTCCAACATAAGAGCTTTGACACCAAAAGCTTGTTCTCCTGCAGGTTCCAATCAAAGAAAAATTTGTCTTCTGTGGTTTTACCCACAAAATTCCAAGACTTCTTAAACATGATGCCATATAGCTGATGTGTAATTCAATGGAAAACAGTTCCATTCTTTATTCAAAGATATTAGAAATAAGCCTTTCATTACATCCTCCTTTTGTCCTAACTCATGCAAGAGTGTATTTATGTTCTCAGATCTCAGCAGGAAATATGGATTATATATAGAATGAAGACCTAATACCTAACCGAGAAGAAAAGTGAAATAAATACCAAGTTCTAAAAGAACTTAGAAAAGTACACACTTATTTAGCATCAATAAAAATGACAACTGAATGGATTGAAACACATAGTGAATTAATAACTTATGTTTTAAAAAGCTTTTGTTGGCCTGGCCAGGTGGCTCAGTTGGTTGGAGCATCATCCCGTGCACTGAAGGGTCATGGGTTGGATGCTTGGTTAGGGCACATACCCAGGTTGCGGGATCAATCCCCAGTCAGGGAGCATAGAGGAGGCAACCAATTGATGTTTTTCTCTCTCTTTCTCCCTCTCCCTTCCTCTCTCTCTCTAGAATCAATGAAAAACATATCCTCAGGTGAGGATAAAAAAAAAAATCCTTAGTTACTTTAGAGGATAATATGATATGGAAACAACTTACTCTTCTGAAAACTGGTAAGTAAAAACCCAAAATGAATTTCTCTGTAGTTCTTATAGGAACTATACAGCAGGGTAACCAAATAGTTTATGAAGAAAAATTTTCTCCATAGAATTATCCCAGCTAATAAATAAAGAAGAAATTAACAGAATTAGAATATTACCATTTGTAATATTTAATGTGATAGTCATAACTGGCTGCTAATATCACAGAAAGATTCAACCAGAGAATACATATCTCTTGACAAAATTACACGTTTACGGTGTCTCCCTCCGCACCCCCCCGCCCCCGGCCACACACACACACACTGAAAATATTACTAAATCTAAGGAAACCTCCAAATTCAATGATCACTTTGCAGAAATACAGGGCATCAAGAAAAAGCTACAGTTAACATCAAACTTAATTGTGAAAGGTTGAATTGTTTCTCCGGAAGATCAGGAACAAGGCAATGATGTCTGCTTTTATCACTGCTATTCAACAATACACTAGAGGTTCCAGCCATCACAGTGGGCAAGAAAAAGAAATAAAAGGCTTAAAGATCAGAAAGGAAGAAGTAAAACTGCTCCGACTTGCAGATAATATAATTGTTTATGTAGAAAACTGCAGGGGAAATCAAAACAACTACTAGAGGTATCTCCCCAGATTCATCCTATCTGGTTAGCAGCCTAGGGCAAAGTTCTCAGCAGATACCTGCCTGGTACTTACCAGTACCCAAAATGTGGACCTGATTTCCACTTCCTCCCCCCGTTCATTCACCAGATTGTTACCGAGCACCTACTTGGTCCTGAATGCACAGCAGTTGGCAGGGGTGCTGCTGCGTATTTCCAGATCTCCCCTGCTTGGCTACTGAGTACTCACTCAGCTGTCACTGTGGCCAATCAGATGCCAGAACCCTGTCTGTGTATCCTACATGCCAACCTTAGGGATTTAGATGGTAACCCAGGACTCAGCAGGAACCCTGGACATTCCCAGAGCCAGTCTCCAGGGCCAGGTGACCTGTTAACCTCAATTGTTGGCCCAGTCTCAGCAGACTCTCTCGCAGTGTGCTTCCTGTTGCTGAGATCCAGGTATGTGCCACATCCAAAGACTTCAGAATTATAACAAACTTCCTCTCTTGTGGAGATCATTAACCTATCATGATCCACACTAAAGACAAACTCATAATAAAAAATTACAAACCATAAACACATATATGCAAACACACACACACACACACTCAGAAGGTAGAATGTACAGATGCAAAAATCAGAATGATCAAACCAAGAAGTAGTGATAATAGAACACTGGTTGGCAAACTATTTCTGTAAAAAAAAAAAAAAAAAAAAGATAACCTAACTATTTTAGGCTTTGCAGACTACATTGGATCTCAGTCAAGTATTCTGCTTCTTTTATTTTTATAAGAACCTTTTGAAAGTTTAAAAATCATTCTTAATTCATGAGCTGTACAAGCATAGGCCATGGGCCTAATTTGACCCACAGATCACAGTTTGACCATTCTTGTAGTAGGACAATCTATAGCACAAAGATAAGAAAAAGAAAGGAGATCATAATTTTAAAGAACAGAGCAATCTGGGAGCAGGAATCAAGAGAGGTATACAGTTTTTTCAAGGAACTAAATAAAACTTTTCAAATTAAAAAAATGTTTAAAACAATGCATGTAACAAGAGTAAATGCAATTCAAGCAAGAGAACAAGATATATCAGTGGAAAACTAAAAAGCAGCCTAGAATGATAGGCTGAATAAAAGTGAGGAGTTAAGAAACCAAGAGTATAAAATGAGAATATCCAGCACATTACTAGGCATCCTGAAAGAGAGGAGAATGGATGGGAAGGAGGCACTAATATTTGAAGAGACGATGGACAAAATTTCCAGTTTTTTAACCAACTTCTATAATAAAAATCTATTTTTTCCTCAATAGGTTTGTTGTCTGACTTCAATGTTACACTTCTATATTCACAATACTTTCTCTTCAGGCAAGACAGCAACGAGAAAGGGAGGTCTCCCATGATGGGGTTTGGTCAACACATATCACTTCCCCATATCTGAGGTCATGAGTTGGTAAGAGTGAATGTGAACTAATGTTACAAATGTTATATTTCATCTGACCTTAATCATACACTTAGTATTTTTATTTCAGCTCTAGTAACAAATGTATCCTTCAAATTAAGATAATGAAAAGTAGGTAATGTAACAGCCCAATAAAATCATATTGTCAAATCACGTTTTAGTCCCAAAAGGTAACTAACAAACTAAAAAGTGTTTGCAATGAGGATAGAGAAACACGAAAATTTACCAACTCTTGGCTGACATTAAACATAGAGTTTCATTGCATTTCAAGATAAATTTTAATCTTTTATTTTTGTCTCATTTTTGTGGTGGCAGCAGTGGTGCTATGAGCCAAATGATTTCAAAATGGAAATTAAAAGGCCCCTAATATCAAGTTTTTAATGTAGTGTCTACATGTAGGGTTTTAAGGTAGTATTTAAATGGTAGAGGATTTTGATATAATTCCTCCATGAACACACATGAGTTCAGTCTTCACAGTGTCCCCATGGTAATCAAACCTGGAACCTATTATACACGAGAAAATGAGATTAGGATTTTTAAGTACAACTCCTAAACTCCCAGATCTTTCCCTCCTTTGGGAGATTTTATTTCTTCTACACCACACTAACCTCAGTTCTGATACAAAGAGCCCCCAGAGGGGCAAAGCAAAGTTGCACTCACAGGAGAGACATAACCCACATTCCCAGGCAGCCTGCGTACAACAAGAACACAGGATCAGCAGCAACAAAAGCTCACATTCAGCACCACTGGCACACCACACATCTCCAAGGATCACTGATGATTTTGAAGTATTTATGTCATCTTATAAATGCTGCCATTCACTCTCGCTGCGGCTAGTGGGCATCTGAAAAATCTTTCAACACATCCCCTGTTAGAAGTCCACAGGGACAGATAAGTAATGAAGAAAGGCCTTTCCAAATTTAAAAGGAAACATTTGGTACTTCAGTTTCCAGTATTGCAACATCTCTTTTTCAACAAAGGAATTTATGACACAGTACGTCACCTTTTCCCTGTCGGAGGACTTACTGCCAATTTTGGAGTTGGGTTACTTCTGGTTTTCAAGCCTGTCTTGTGAAATTAAAGAAAGGGCTGCCTGAAAAGTGATGGAGCACACATGATTTCAGTGCTCACAGTGTCCCCATGGTTATCACACCTGGAACCTATTATATACAAGGAGAAAACATAAGGAGCTTTATAAAGAGGTGGAATAAGTAGTGAAGATGTTTAATCTGGTCAAGTCCAAAGGTTATAGTCGCCAACACACATTTAGTGTTTCCCCAATATTCAGTTCTCTCTAATCCACAACCCCTTTGGATATGTATAGTAATCTATCAAAAACAACTCAGGCCTTTCCAATTTTTCGTTAAATAATATATAGACGAAAGAAAAACCAATTTTACAATTATCTCCTAGAGAGTTCCTCTCTTGCAAACTTAGCATTTCATAATTATTTATAATGTGGACAAATATATTAGAACAGTTACAACTAAACATAGGAAAATATCTCCTCTAGAACACAGTGGTAGGCATATTCTACATATACTAAATGTTTGATATTTATTAGTTATTATTGTTATCAATTTTATTGCGAAGTTATAACTAAATCACAAGATTCAACTATCTGAACAAGAAGTAACTGCAGCCGAAACCGGTTTGGCTCAGTGGATAGAGCGTCGGCCTGCGGACTGAAGGGTCCCGGGTTCGATTCCGGTCAAGGGCATGTACCTGGGTTGCGGGCATATCCCCAGTGGGAGATGTGCAGGAGGCGGCTGATCGATGTTTCTCTCTCATCGATGTTTCCGACTCTCTATCTCTCTCCCTTCCTCTCTGTAAAAAAATCAATAAAATATATTTAAAAAAAAAAAAAAAGAAGTAACTGCATAAATGGGAAGAATTCCAGTTTTATAAATGTGCAAATACTTTCATAGATTAAAACCTATTTCAAAAGAACTAAAACAAAAAAAAGCTTTAAAAAAATGAGTAGTGAAAATCCTTTATCCAATCTGTCATATCAGAGGGTCTGTGGTTAAGCTTGAGCCAGTCCTTTCTCTTGCCTTTCGTCAAAGTCACATCTCAATGTAGGAATTGATTCAATATTCACTTTGAGTGTAAATACAGATGATGAAAGAGAATCTTGCTTTCTGCTCAATTTAGTTAGCTAAATTATAACATTCTAATTAGGACACCAGGGACAAATGGTCCCAGCATGGGGGGAAAAAATCAGAGGCAACCACCCACAGTAGAAGTGGTGTTGTTAGCTATGATGGAGCCCTGAAATTCTATCACTACCATTGCATTTGTCTGGAATGCATACTACATCTATGACCATTAGACTTATCTACACCTGAGAACTTCATTAGGGCAGTGGCCATGAAAGAGGCAGCACTGTGTGATATCCAGTCGATGCTCTCAAACCTCTACCTGGATTCCTGTTCCATTGGAGAGAGCAACCACAGATAGGGAACCATCTCCAGTGGACCGAAAATGAGTCACCTAAGATCTGTGTGCCTCAGTTTCCTCACTGGAAAAAAATAAACTACTTAGTTTAAATGGCTTTAAATTCCTCACTAGGAAAAATAAATAACAGCTTAAATGGCTTTAAATTCCTTAGAGGACATAATTTGGTAACTGAAAGTACTTTTTAGAACTTCAATAACATTTTGGTTAAAATTTAGTTAAGAGACTTGCAATGGACAGAATACTTATGAGAAATCCCTTTTAAAAATCTATTAATTAATGAAATAATATACTTAGATTACATTCAACTACAGAAGACTTTATTTTTTAAGGGGAAAGAGAAAAGATCATTGACTCACTAAGTCACCTTTAATTGATCAACTACTATATATCCGGGGCTTTCACAAATATCATATCATTAAGACATTAGATTAACATGTATGAAAGTATCATCATCCTGATTTGACAGGTAAGAAAAGTGAATTGGAAGAGCTAAGATTCTAAGATCCAAGTCTTGCACCTCCAAGTAACATGTTTGCTCCATGATGTCCACCACTGCAGAAATCAGGCTAATGTCAATATACAAATAAAGAAGATACAGGCAAAGAAAACTCAAAAGCCTCTAAAACCTGAATCCATGGATAAGATCAAAATAATAATTGCCTGCAAATAAGTACTACATTGAATTCTAATATCAATATTTGCGACTGTAGATAGCCCCCATATCCTATATAATAAAAGCCTGATAATGCTGTGTCCAGTCGTCCGTTCAACCAATCAAAGCATAATATGCTAATGATATGCTAAGGCCACTCAACTGCTCGCTATGACGTGCACTGACCACCAGGGGGCAGACAGTTGACCAGTCGCTATGACGTGCACTGACCACCAGGGGGCAGACGCTCCAACTGGTAGGTTAGCTTGCTGCTGGGGTCGTGCCAATTGGGAATGAGCAAGACGAGACGGGCCGGGCATGGAGCCCTCCTGTGGTCCATCCCCAGCTGGCCAACCTCCCACGTCCCTCCCCTGACCCAATTGTGGACCGGTGGGGTCCCTAGGCCTGTCCTGTGCCCTCTCACAATCCGGGGCCCCTCAGGGAATGTCAGAGAGCTGGTTTCGGCCCGATCCTGCAGGCCAGGTCAAGGACTCCACTGGTGCACGAATTCGTGCTCCGGGCCTCTAGTTTAACTATAACATCTTAGAAACAGTTAGTCACTAAGCAGGTCTCAAAGGAATGTTAAAATTAGAGATTTCATTTTGCAGCGAGGCCACAATATGCACTTTATGAGTAAAAAACAAACAAAAAATAACAAAAAAACAAGATAGCCCTGGCTGAGTGGTTCAGTTGGTTGGAGTATCATTCCATGCAAAAAAAAAAAAAAAAAAAAAAGTTGTAGGTTCAATTCCTGGTCAAGGCACACACCTGGGTTGCAGGCTAGAAACCTGGTCGGGCATATACAGGAGGCAACCAGTTGATGTGTCTCTCACATCTCTCTCTCTCTCTCTCTCTCTCTCTCTCTCTCTCTCTCTCTCTCTCTCTCGTCTCTCCCTCCTCTCCTTTCTTTCTCTAAGTAAAAAAACATATCCTTGGGTGATGGTTAAAAAAAAAAAAAAGCCAGGATGAAGTAATAAACATCAACAATAATGTAGATGTAATGTAATGTAATGTAGATATCTCAGTATACATAGTGATTATATAGGTAGTGTAAAGCCCACAAGCAGAAAGGACATAAGCAAAACAGTTATGCTATACCAGAAATTTAACCTATAACTACTAAGCAAGCCATATTAAACATTAATTAATAACTTTCTTAATGACAAAATTTAGAAGTGATTTATAGGGGTGATTCAAATGTCCAGGGCCTCTTTAAAAACTGACAAAGGAAGTCTGAGTTGATGTTATTTCTCAATAAATTCCTCTGCACAAAGGAGAGACAATATAAATCATTTCATCAGTTTTAAAGCTGTACTCAAAGAGTTTAAAAACAACACTCAGTATTTAGAGGTTTCATGAAGCATGATGGGGAAAAGCTTTAAATCTGCTCACCAGTCACTGCTTATTCCTTTCTCTATTCAACACAGTGTCATGGGTCGTTCTGAGAGTGAAGAAAGACACAAGGGTTCTGAAGGGGGGGCGGGGGGGATGATAATTATATTCATTTATGTAGATCTGAGTAGAATTTAAGGAAAAACAATGAAGAAATAGCCCCAAGCTATCTTACCACAACTAGTAGAACTATCATATAAGCAGATGAAATGGAAAAGCAAAACAGGTAAGCCACTTCAAATGAGACAGTGTAGCAAAATGCAATAGGCAATATAAAATTTAGCATTTTTCATTTGACATTATATTAATAATGCTAGTAAGAGAAGGAAATACAATCACTTATATTACCTTTTAAACCTTTTATTTTAGCCAAGAAAATTATTTACAATTTTATTCAAAGTTACTAAGATCACGCTTCCTAATTTCTCCTAGGTCAGTGATGGCGAACCTTTTGAGCTCGGCGTGTCAGCATTTTGAAAAACCCTAACTTAACTTTGGTGCCGTGTCACATATAGAAATTTTTTGATATTTGCAACCATAGTAAAACGAAGACTTATATTTTTGATATTTATTTTATATATTTAAATGCCATTTAACAAAGAAAAATCAACCGAAAAAATGAGTTTGCGTGTTACCTCTGACACGCAGGTCATAGGTTTGCCATCACTGTCCTAGGTCAAGAGAAAGAAAGTTATATCTTTGCCTAAAATTAAATGGTTCAAGAAATTTACAGAAAATCCATATGTAGATTCCACTGGACCCACAAACCCCAAATTAACAACCCACACAGCTATTATTTTATTTAAAGATCTATAAGCATATGGTTATAAACAAGTATGCTAAATTTTCATTTTGATTTCCAATAAAAATACTTACTGTGCGGACCATGAATTCTATGTGACAAAGGCAACAGTGACACTATCATTACCTAGAGCAGCCGTGGGCAAACTACGGCCCGAATAAAACTAAAAAAAAAAAAAAAAAAAAAAAAAAAAAAAAAAAAAAAAAAGACCGTACCCTTTTATGTAATGATGTTTACTTTGAATTTATATTAGTTCACACAAACACTCCATCCATGCTTTTGTTCCGGCCCTCCGGTCCAGTTTAAGAAACCATTGTGGCCCTCGAGTCAAAAAGTTTGCCCACCCCTGACCTAGAGGCTAACATGAAAGTTTTGGTGAAAATAATGAAATTAGATTATCATGGTGCTTACTTCAGCAGCACATATACTAGTATTACATGTTAGAACCATACCATTATCGGTTAAAAAGAAATTAGAGAAATGGCTGGTTCTGGGTCTGGCTAAAGAAGTATCCAAGAGGAGTCTGAGACATCTTGTTCTACCTTAAAACAAAGACACTATCAAAGATAGCCATGTCAAGGACCACAGAAGCCAACTTAAAGGGGCTTTCATTGACAAAAGATGAAAACATATTACCAGCAAAAAGAATAATGGTTCCAAATTCTTTAATGTGTCTTTCAAGCCACCAAAACTGATCCCTTGGATTTCCACTCTTAGTGTAGGATAGAGAAATTTGCAAAAGTCCATCACACCCACCCTAACAACAGCAGCAAGCCGGATAAGCTACAACATTGATTTTTTTTTCAAAACTCAGAGAGGTGACGATGCAAAGATATTTCAATGAACTAAATTTCCAAAAGGGACAGGCTTTTCCCATGAGAGAAGAGGTCAATGGCACATTTATTCTCCAGGAAGCAGTGAGAAAAAAGAGAAATGCTACAGATGAGGCTAAGGAGACACTAGTTGAACTCTAACCAACTTTAAATGACCACATATGGGCTAGCATAAGGAATTCTAATCCAGAGAAGCACCATAAACAGAGAAAATCTGATTCCACACACTGACTCTTTCCCTGTAGGTCTTCACCAAGAGCGCCAAAGACCTGGAGTTAACAACATCCACACTGTCAACCACACAGGTTTTCCCTAAGTGCAAAGCAGCAGCATGTTGAAGGCTGGGAACAGAAAAGAAAGCCAAAAGAGAGCCTCCCCCACCAACCTGGGTGCACAGAGCTGTCACCCAGTGCAAGGCAGTAGCCGCCAGACAAGGGGAGACAGGCACAAGAGCTAAGAGAAATTCCTCAGAAGCACATGGGTCTTTCCTAAGTGCACTGCAGCAGTCCTTCAAAACATGAGGGCAGAGCAGCAAGATGGAGGAAGATCTTAGAGGTGGAGAGAGATGAGGTTGGGGGCTAAAACCCACATAGCAAACTTCACAGTAAGCTGGCAGCCAGGCTGTGAAGGAAAGAAAGTAGGGAGAGGGGGAGAAAAGGGAGAAGTCAAAGGGGAGGAGAAGATTCATCGCCAGTGGATCTGCAGTATAAAATAACAAAGGGCACTCTTTAGGCTAAAGGAACACAATACCAGAAGAAGCCTGGTAGTAGGAGTAAAGAGTACTAGAAAGAAGAACTGATTATGTAAAAAAAAATTTAAAAATTGTAAAAGCCATTAAGTGTGTGCACTTGTGTGTGTGTGTGTGTGTGTTTCTTTAAAAGATAATTGGGTCATTAAAGCAAAAATAACAATGATGATGTATTGTGGGATCTATAATATAACATGGACTTTAAAATATATGCCAAGAGCTCAAAGGGTGGGAAAGAAATAATGGATTTACACTGTCAAAAGGTTCTTACATAGTTTATAAAGTGATATATTATTACTTTAAAATAAACAATGGTAAATTAATGGTGCACACTGTAATCTCTAGAGCAACCCAAAAAAACATAATACACAGAAGTATGACAAAATATTAATAGAGGAAAAAATTAAAATACTAAAAAAAACAAAAACAAAAAAACTCAACCCAAAGGAAAACAGGAAAAGAACAGAGGAACAAAGAAAGAACAAATAGAAAACAAAAAGCACAATGGCAGATTTAATACAATTATATGTCAATAATTATATTAAACATAAATGAACTAAACACTCCATTTTAAAAGGATCAGATTATCAATGTGGAGTTTTTAAAAATCCCAGTTTGTTTATAAGAAAAAGACTTTAAATATAATGGCAAGGTAGGCCAAAAGTCAAATGAGTGGAGAATTTGACTAGCACTAAGCATAAGAAAGCTGATGTAATTATATTAATGCTAAACAAAGTAAATGTCAAAACAAAGAGGATTATCTAGAAATAAAAGAAGATATTTTATAATGAAGAAGTATCAATCTGTCAAGAAGATATAACCATCCTAAATGTGGATATATCTAATAACATCTAAAAATAGAAGCTGTATTTAGAATACTTCCAAGTGTTAAGAATTTCTACATTCCGAAGGTGGAGGGGAGAATAATAATGGATGCAATAAGATGAAACACATCAAATATACTAGTATACAAATCCATAAGTTGACAATTTCTCATGAACGAATCAATTAATGTAGATTTAAAATAAATAAACCCTAATTGAGTATATTAGGAAATTGTCTAAGTATCATCTTATTTTGAAAATTGAGGTATAAATTAAAAGGCTTGAGATGACAAGAAAAACGTGGGTTTTTTTTTTAGAAGAATTACAGCTAATGAATGCAGGAGAAAACATAGAATTCTGGGATGTAGACACACAGAGTATTACACAAAAGTTAAAATAAGTACACTAGAGTTAGAGAACTATATGGACAAATACTATGAAAACATAATATTTAGGGAAAGAAGCAAGTCACAGAGAACTATATACCATATGATACCAGGCTCCTATAGCTCAATAAAAATCATAAAAAAATATGTTGTTTAGGATGCATACATATGTGATTAAACATTTTTTTAAGTAAGGAAATGATACACAAAATGCAGGACAGTGGTTATCTCTGGAGGAGCAGCAGGAGTTTGGGAAAGAGTATGAGTATATAATACCATTATTAATGTTTATGTTAAGCTGATAAGTTTAAGGGATTTAATTTTACTTTTATTTTCATAACTTACATATATAATACCTTTGTATATGAATACAATAATTCAATTTTAGAATACTTAGTTCTTAACAAGAAAAAAGATATAACCAGGCAATTTGATCTATCAAAATCCTTAAAAATATCCATTCCTTTTGAGTCATCAAGTATATTTCCAGAAATTTATGTTAAGGAAATAGACAAATAGACAAAAGCCATGTATAAGAAAATCACTGTTATTAGAACAGCAAAAATAAACAAATAAATAAATATTAAATAAATAAATAAATAATAAAACAAAAATCAATAAACAACTCAATGGTCATTCTAAGAAACTAAAATAACCACTGAATAGAATTTTATGCAACTATTTTAAAGTAATAAAATTATTATTTAAATCACTAACTTAGGAGTTAGAGTACCAGAACCCAAGTTTGGCTGCCTGCTGCCACAAAAATCAAACTCATAAGACAGATGCTGGTGAATAAGGAAAGAGGTTTGTTCACGTGCCAGTCACCTGAGAATATGAAGAACTCTTGTCACAAAACCCATCTCCACCTCTCAGTGCAGGCAGAGATTTTTATAATGATGGAGAAGAAAAGCAGAACAAAGAAATCAAGGGGAGGTGGCTCAAAAGTTCTCTACATGCATGCCAGCACAGTCCATGCCAATAATAAGGACCTCAAAACTGGTCAAGTGATGGTCTGGTGTACATCATCCTGGTTTAATGTCATCCTGCTTCTATGGCTGAAGGACAGCAAAGGTCCCAGAGCTGGGATGACTGAGTCTATATCTTCTGAAGTTAGTTCCTAGGATTCTTATACAAACATGCTGTTTAGCTACAAGCTACATATTAGAATTAGCATTTACCATGTACAGTGTCAAAAGAATGATGGGGTGGGTTACAATTTCACTATTACATTAGTAAATTCCTAAACTTTATGAATTAAACCAGGAGTACTTAAGTGGGACATTCCATGACTAAAAGTCCCATGGAATTTTACTAGAATTATGTATACATTCATGCAGGTAACTGTGCCTGGCTCTAAGAAGAGAATCCATAGTTTTCAGATTCTCACCGGGCTAATGGTTACTCCAAAAATGTGTTGCTGCAGTAGTTACTATAGGCCCCCAGTGAATAAAGCTTCCCAGTACTCATGCCCTTACGTGATCTCCTCCTACAGTAAATCTAGATTAGACCTTTGGTTCACTTTAACAAACATAATGCCAATCTCAGGCCTAAGCCCTAAGAAGGCTGACAGCTTTAGCTTTTGTACTTTGAAAGTCCTGAGCTACCTGGTGAGAAGTCCAACTACCTTGCTGGCAAGGCCACATTAAAAAAGGAGAAGCCCTGATATTATGTGGAAAGAAAGCAAGGCCAAAGCATGCCAGCTGAGCCCAACATTCTGATTATCCCCAACAAGGCACTAGCCATGTGATAAAGCCATCATGGACATCTAGTTAGGCCACTATCTGACTTTAGTCACATGAGAATCCCCAAGCATAAGAGGCAACAACAACAAAACTGTCCACTTGAGAAGCAGTTAACATACATAATCCTAAAAGATAAGAAAGTAGTTGTCCTTCTAAGCCATAAAGTTGGGGGTGATTTGTTAAACAGCAATAGATAACCAGTTATAGACTGCTGGTTTAGATTGAGTAACTTCACCTAATTAAGCACTTAATATGTTGCAATATAATGGCTGAAACAAAAATCAGAAGCTATCCACCATAACATCACTCCTCAGTCCTCTACGTAATCCCTTTCTATCTATCCATGAGTGCATGTGTGTGCACAGACATCCATAATGATGCTATTTATATACAGTAGGTCCTCGGGTTGCGTTGGCGATCCGTTCTTACGGCATGACGTAACACGATTTTTGCCATAAGTAGGAATCCACCTACATAATCACCTATGTCACTCACATGGAGCACATAAACAGCAGTAATGAAGTGAAACAGTAAAAAAAGATTAAAAGGAAGATAACAATTCCTGACCTTTACTTGTGGTAAATAAATAATGAAAAACATAAAGCACATATGTACATACGTCGAAATGACAGAACTTTTTTTTTTTTTATAAATAGACTAGAGGCCCACTGCATGAAATTTGTGCACCAGGGGGGAGGTGTCCCTCAGCCCAGCCTGCACCCTCTCCAATCTGGGATCCCTCTCACAATCTGGGACTGCTGGCTCCCAACCACTCGCCTGCCTGCCTGATTGCCCCTAACCACTTCTGCCTGCCAGCCTGATCGCCCCCTAACAATTCCCCTGCCAGACTGATCAATGCCTAACTGCTCCCCTGCTAGCCCGATCACCCCAAACTGCCCTCTTCTGCTGGCCTAGTCACCCCAGACTGCCCTCCCCTGATGACCCGGTTGCCGCCAACTGGCCTCCCCTGCTGGCCCGGTTGCCCCTAACTGCCCTCCCCTGCAGGCCTGGTCCCCCCCCCCAACTGCCCTCCCCTGCAGGCCAGTCGCCCCCAACTGCCCTCCCCTGCTGGCCTGATCACCCACAACTGCCTCCCCCTGCCAGCCATCTTGTGGCTGTGGACACCACCATATTTGAGGGTGGGGCAGTCAATTAGCATATTCCCTCCTTATTGGCTGTGGGGGCCAACATCTTTGAGGGTGGGGCAGTCAATTAGCATATTCCTTCCTTATTGGCTGTGGGTGCTACCATCTTTGAGGGCGGGGAAGTCAATTAGCATATTTCCTCCTTATTGGCTATGGGTGCCACCATCTTTGTGGCAGTATGAGGGTCAATTAGCATATTCCCTCTTTATTAGAGGGGATGGGAGATGGTGACGTAACCATGAAACGACATACATGGAGTCCGCTGTAACCTGAGGACTGTCTGTAACAGTTTCATTGAACAAAAACTACTTCAGTCACTTTGATTTCATGTACTTTATTTACATATGCCGTTTTGTTACACATAAATGAAACACATCAAGCATCTAACTTTGCCCTTATAGTAAAAGAGATGATGCTGGAGACCCTTAAATGACCCTTCATTTTAAATATTACAGCATTTACTTACGTAAATTGCCTTCTTTCCCTCTAGACTTAAAAACAAAAGTACACACACCTGTCAGAACAGCTATCCTCAACACATCAACACATCAACAAATGACAAGTGCTGGCGAGGATGCAAAGAAAAAGGAACCCTCGTGCACTGCTGGTGGGAATGCAGACTGGTGCAGCCACTGTAGAGAACAATATGGAGTTTCCTCAAAAAACTAAAAATGGAACTCCCATTTGACCCAGTGATCCCACTTCTAGGAATATATCCCAAGAAACTAGAAACACCAATCAGAAAGCATATATGCACCCCTATGTTCATAGTGGCACAATTCACCATAGCTAAGATTTGGAAACAACCTAAGTGACCATCAGCAGATGAGTGGATTAAAAGACTGTGGTACAACTACACAATGGAATACTACGCTGCTGTAAAAAAGGAATTCTTACCATTTGCAACAGCGTGGATGGAACTGAAGAGCATCATGCTAAGTGAAATAAGCCAGTCAAAGAAAGATAAATATCACATGATCTCACTCATTTGTGGAATATAATGAACAACATAAACTGATGAACAAAAACAGATCCAGAGAGAGAGAAGCAACGATCAGACCATCAAACCTCAGAGGGAAGGTAGGGGCGGGTGGGGGTAAGGGGAAGAGATCAACCAAAGGACTTGTATGCATGCATATAAGCCTAACCAATGGACACAGACACCAGGGGGGTGAGGGCATGAGTGGGGGATTGTGGGGCCATGGGGGGATAAGGACACATATGTAATACCTTAATCAATAAAGAAAAAAAAGTACATGAGGTTAAGGAAACTCATGTTTAAAAGGTATTTTATAATACTAATAAAATATTGTTTTATGTCATATTAATGCAATCACAATGCTTTCTGAATAGAAATACTTTCTCTTTATTAATTTCCATAATAATCTTGCAAATGATACTTGAGAGGAAAATAAATTCAAACAGAACCAGGAATCCTGCCCTAGAACCAAGAAGCAACGCAGAACATAAACAATACGAAAAAGGCCAGATCCCATTTCATCTATTCAATTTGAGTGAAATGAAGATATAAACAAACTTTGCGGTGGCGCTTTTTTGGTGGTTTTCTTTTTTTGGGGGGGAGGGGGGGGTTAATCTAGTGCATTTGATTTTTCAAAATAAAACATCCATTTTCCACAGCCAGCTCTGTGAGCCAAAAATAATGGCAAGGGGCATGGCTTTAGTAAGGACAAATTTAAAGGACAACTAAACATTTTTTAACTCTCTAAATCCCTAACCTATAACATTTTTAGTAGAACAATGGGTAATTACATTTCAATTTGGCCCATCTTTTCCACATTTCTCCACTATCCTTGAGTGAAGATTCTTTAAGTTCTTTAGGCATTCGGACACTGTTTGACCTTTCTAAACTGCAGATTTCTTTTTTCTTTTAAATATGTTTTTATTGATTTTATAGAGGAAGGGAGAAGGATAGAGAGATAGATAGAAACATCATTCGGCTGCCTCCTGCAGGCCCCTCACTGAGGATCAAGTTCACAACCTGGACATGTGCCCTGACTGGGAATCGAACCAGCAACCTCTTGGTTCATGGGTCAACGCTCAACCACTGAGCCACACTAGCTGGACTAAACCTTAGATTTCTTGTTTGAAAATGAGAATCACTCTGTAAAAAGTACCTAGCACAGTTTCTGACCCAGCAAATGCTCAACAAATGATAGCTGTGTCATACTTACGATCACAAAATGATGGCAAATGTCAAGTTTAGTAGGATACTGGTGATTACCTGCATATCTATTTCCTTCTCATAGCCAATAGAATCCAGAGTCTGTTCTGCTTTCTACTCTCCACACCCACAGGCATGGCATATGCCCATGATTAATTCATGGTTAATTTCCCTTTTCAGTGATTAGCTCATGAATGGGCATGTGACCCAACATGAGCCAACCAATAAAATATGAAAAATCTGCTGGGAGCTTCTGAAGAAAGTGTTCCTCACACCTAGAAAAGAGCTACAAAGAGATTTTTTTAAAAATCTCGGTAGATCAGCAGTTCTCAACCTGTGGGTCGCGACCCCTTTGGGGGTCGAATGACCCTTTCACAGGGGTTGCCTAAGACCATCGGAAAACACATATATAATTACATATTGTCTTTGTGATTAATCATTATGCTTTAATTATATTCAATTTGTAACAATGAAAATACATCCTACATATCAGATATTTACATTACGATTCATAACAGTAGCAAAATTGCAGTTATGAAGTAGCAACGAAAATAATTTTATGGTTGGGGGTCACCACAACATGAGGAACTGTATTAAAGGGTTATGGCATTAGGAAGGTTGAGAACCACTGCTCTAGATGTTTATGTGATGAGTGTGTATTTTTTTGTTGTTGTTGTTTTTTTATCAGTGCAGAAGTCATTCTACCACCAGCCTGAGGAAGAGGTCTCAAATGATGACAACAGAGCATATGAGAAACGTGGAGACCTAGATCCTTATGTCATCAGAGGAGCCCCTAAACCAGCCAATCCTGGAATCCACCAATCTCTGAACTTCCTCATATGAAATCATATCATTCTTTATTCTTGAAGTCAGTTTGAGTTGTGATTTCTGTTATCTGCAGCCCGAAGCATTCTAATTACTTCAGTAATAGAAATGTGTGAAAACTATAATGGATTTCATTAAAACTAAACTAAAATTAAACTGTGGTAGGCAGTTGGACAGACATAAGCAGAGCAAGGATGATGGGCCAGGTACAGAAGGTCACAAGGGTGGAAAGCCCCAGGTGCCTAGCAATGGGCAGAACTGGGAAAATGAGAACCTCACCCCAGGATAACCTTTCCTCCCCCAGCATTTGCTGGTCATGTGACTTGGACGCTCCCCTGACATGTTGCAGTCATGCAGACTAGACCCCCTTAGAGGGGAACAAACAAGAGCTGGAGAATAGCCCTTAAGCATTAGCCCCCAGGGAAATGAGGTTCTGACCCACATCAAATACATCTAGGCCTCTATTGTGTTTCAGCTCCAGGACCACAAAAGCAGCAAAACCTGAAAAGTGCTGCCATGGCTGACATCAGGATCAGCTGCATTGATTAATGACCCCCTGCCAGGTGCCAACCAATCAGTAGAGACCATGACTCTGAAAGGACACACCTGGAAAGCTGATCAATGTTCTATTGAGATCCTCCCCTAGGGCCTCTCTTAAAATCCCCACCCTTAAAAGCCCTCCTTCTTGGGAGCGAACTTACACATTTCCCCTCACTCTCCTTTTCCCCCCAAACGCAGGCATATTACTTTTACCTTTCTCCTAAGCTCCAAGAGCGTTTCTTTTGTCTCTGTAACTTGTTTTTTGAGCCATTTCTTCTACCTCTATGACTTTCTATAGTTTGAGTCTTGGCTCTGAATTCTTTCTTATCCAGAACTCAAGTACCAAGATTACTGACTCCATGTGTCTAACATTTGGTGCTGTTCTCACTGACAACAAAACCACCCTTATCTCCCATAGAACAGAGCCTCCAGCACAAATATCTAAAGCTCTTAAACAAGCAGGAGCACTAGCTCTGGTTTACCAATGCAGAACAAGTAACCAGAATCTGTTTGATGATGCATCAAAATATGCAGAGTTACAATTCTGATGTGAAAAGCTACAAAAAAGAAGTACTACTAAGATGTAAAATGAAATCAAAGCAGATAAGACAAATCACACAAATGAAGATGTGTAAGACAAGTATTTGAAAAACATTTCCATTGAGAAAATTACCCTATATAATAAGAGAGAAATATGCTAATTATCCATTACACCATAACATCATGACCAATCTACAAGTGGTGGAGAGCTACAGGAGGGCACGGCAGCAAGCTACGAGCAGGCAGTGGGCAGGTGGCCAGCTGAGACAAGTGACAGCAAGCTACTTGTGCATGGGCTACTAGTTTATATAATAAAAGCCTAAGCGCCCTAACCGGTTTGGCTCAGTGGATAGAGCATCAGCCTGCAGACTCAAGGGTCCCAGGTTCGATTCTGGTCAAGGGCATGTACCTTGGTTGCGGGCACATCCCCAGTACAGCATGTGCAGGAGGCAGCTGATCGATGTTTCTCTCTCATCAATGTTTCTAACTCTCTATCCCTTTCCCTTCCTCTCTGTAAAAAAATCAATAAAATATATTTAATTTAAAAAAAGCCTAAGTGACCGTTAGGGCAGAATGACCAGAATGACTGGTCACTATGATGTGCACTGACTACCAGGGGGCAGACGCTCAACGCCGGAGCTTCCCCCTGATGGTCAGTGTGCTTGCACAGCGGGCACACCACTCAGCCATAAGCCAGGCTCACGGATGGCAAGGGCAGCAGCAGTGGCAGGAGCCGCTCCCACCTCTGTGGAAGCGCTAAGAAGCAGCGAGCTGAGCGGTAAGAAGCAGTGAGCAGGAAGGTGGTAAGGAGCGAGGAGTCCCAGACTGCAAGAGGACGCAGGCCAGGCGTCCAGTGCACAAATTTCATGCACCGGGTCTCTAGTATTTCTATATTCCACTAAATTTACTTTAGCATGACAAAGTTTAACAGGAAAAGCAGAAGTATATCTAAATTTTAAAGATAAGAAAGAACTTGGATGAAACAAATGCTCAATAAATCTTAAATCCTTATTATCATCTGACATGAATTTTATTAGCTATTTTAGCTATAGGGGCCACACAGTCTTTTATAGTTCTGAGAAGAAACCACCACATTTTCACAGTGGAATTCAATCAGGAGCTAATTATTTTATCAGCAATATTAGTAAACAATGACTAATATGAATTATAACACATATAATTTACCAAGAAATTATGAAGAATCAGGAAAACATTCTCATTCAGAGCGAGACTATAGAGAAAGAGATGGAGGAAACAGAATTCCACAGCATTACAAAACATACAACACTTAGTCCCAACTAAGAGGAGATACAATGGTACAAAGTGATAACATCAATGATAATTAGCATATCTGCATGTCTCCCTCCATAAAGAAAGCTGTCCTAGTCCTGGGACAGGTGGACATACCCATGCAACCTGCTCCCTCCATTATGATTCAAACGCAAGTCTGAGTCCCAAGCCCATGACCTACCCCAGAATGCACCTGCTCTCCCATCCAATGTGGGTATGTGTAGACCTAAAATACCACTGTGGAATTTTAATGAAGTCTCTAATTCTTTGATGGCTAATTCAGATTTTTTTTTAATGGCTAACCATGCTTTCTTTCTATTCGCCTGTGCATTAAAAATTTTTTTCATCAAAGACAAATACAAATAAATTTTCATGATATGAACAAAACATTCTAAAATAAAGGACACATTTGTAATATTTTATTCAATAAAGAAAAAAAAACTAAAAAAAAATGTAAGGTATCCTTTGGTCATGACGTGTTACACTGTAGGCTAGATTGTGCTGTGATTCACTAATGAGAACCATGACATGTAGTCAATAACAAGTTAATAAAAATGCAAACTGAAATTCTACATCTTATATTTACATGCCTCCACTTTTTCTCCACAATTCACCAATAAATCTTTTTGCCCAGATTAACCAGCCACCATGGACAGAGCTGGTTAAAATAAAATATTTGATTCAATATAATGTCTTTCTAACCCCTCTATCAGCACCTTTTGGAGTTAACAGTTTGTTTTACCCACTTCTGTTTGCAACAAGAACCTTGGCTAATGTGTATGATAGATAAGTGTGTCCTGAAGAGTCTGGAAACATAAATATATTTTCTGCTAGCACAATAATCCAGTGGTCCCTATCCATGCTGGCCCATGTGGTCACTTATTAACATATCTGTTAATGCTCTCAGGGATATCGAGGGTCAAGGGTATATGCCAGATCTCCTTAGCTTCAGATTCACCAAAACACAATGACAGAAGAGACTGGTAAATTGTATGGACTGAGTGTTATAGGCAAGGCACAGCTGAGGACAGACCACTTTGTCCATGGAAATGTCCCGCTACTTAAAGTGTGATCTATAAAACAGCAGCACTGGAACCTCCTGGGAGCTTTGAAAAATGCAGAACCCCATACTGACATACTAAAGTGTGAGAGAAAAGTATATGTTTAAAAATAATAGCCTGAGAAACTGTTTCTGAACATATTCCACTAAGATTATTATCCCAAATAACTCTCAAAAGTAGGAGGCCAAAACCAAAGTTTGGTTATAAAGAACATGCCCCTTATACAGCAAATGGCCAGGGAATCATGATAGGAACTGAAGATCCACACTTCAGGCACTGAGAGCTAAAGCCCTGAATTTCCTGGGCACCGGTTTTTTCATAACAGCTTGCCAACATCATATATACTGTGCACCTTCGGAAAGTGATGAGTTATACCATGTACAACTTTCATAGCAACAAATTATCAATTTACAAATCTCCAAGTCAACATATTGTGTCTCACAGTCATTTAAGCTGGCAAGACTTTAAAGTACACACAAATCTGAAGTAATGCATTGGAAATATTTGATTTATGTTAAACAGTGCTCTGGAATTTAAACATTCATATGCTCAACTAAACCCTAGTCCTGGCCAATGGGCTCACTGATCAGCTTCCATACACTCTTTCAACATAGACTGCCCAGCTAAATCTTACATTTAATTATTTTAAGACTTTTCTATGTGGTTTTTTTTTAAGCTTATTTCAAGTAAATTTCCTGAGCTGAAAAGAACCACCACAACAAAATAATGCCCGGAACAGCCCTGTGCTATAAAAGGCAATGCTTGTATTCAGTGAACTCTGCCTCTAACAAGAACCTTCTAAAGAAGGAACTAAGATGGCAAAGCCACGAAGGCCTTCAGTCCGGTAAGGAACACGAAGCAGCGTGTCAGAAAGAAATTGTTTTTCTGCTCCTTTTGATGGGTTCTGCTTTCAAGTCAGGAAATTAGAAACAGGTGTGCCACAGGGCACACACATCCTCGCTCCACACAGAAAAACACGCGTTTTCAATTTTCAAACATGAAAGGGACTCCTGTTGAATGAGAGAAGAAATGAAAATCCAGCTCTGTTTCTGTGAACCATATGAAGGGAGCTTAGAAAGTCTTTGACAAGTTGCTCAACTTAACTCCCTCTCCAACTGACAGCAGGTAGTGCTCGACAATAGAGAGGAAAGGCATTCTTTCAAGTGAAAACAATCAAAGGGAGAATTACATTAAGGATCATAGCATTGGCATTTTAACCCATCACTTGATCTTATGCTTCTGTTTCTACCATCTCTTCACCTTGAGTTTTTAAGTTAGAAGTCTGTTCTTTCACCAAACAACAACAAAGCAATGCAAAATAAGTATCTGGCAAAACAAGAAAAAAGAAAGAAAAAAAAGAAAAAAGAATTCTGAGAAAGTATAAACATCAAAAGAACATCTTGGGGTTCATTTGATGCGCTATAACCCAGGTCTGCAATCGCTTTCAGAGAAAGACCTACTTTTCCTCAGGACACCCTGAGCTCTTCTGGGGTGCTGGAGGCATTTCAGTGAGTCTGTGAGCTTGGTGACTGGGGCTAAATTTAAAGGCCACCAGTTTGGGTGGGACTTTGGGGATATGGTATGCAGCAGGAAGGGAGATGTACTGATGGCTGCAACAACTCAAGCCGTCAGGTGCACTGAGGTGCCTGCAGATGACCCCTAGGTACATGGATGCAGCAGAGAGAGCCTCATTCAAGGCTATACCTACATTAATAAAAAATAAAATCTCTAAGATACATGATAACCAAAGCTGTCACACTGAACTGATTTTCTAGGAACTGACCTAGCATAATTCAGAATTCTACTTTATTTTGGACCACCAATAATTTTAGTTATGTAAAAAGTAGGAAATAATGTATTAATATTATATGTTATAGATATGAAATGACCTAATTAGAGTAAGCTACAATTTCCAAATAGAAATCCTGTCCCAGATAATCACTTCAGTTCTTGGAAAAGTGCTGACACTTTATATGCTCTGTTATCTGTAAATAAATAATATTTCATCCCCACCCTTACTAACTAAATAGTTCAAAGAGTGAAGTGCTTTTAAGACGATGTTTACACATGTCACAGTTTTATCTATGCTCTATATCTAAAAATCATAATTCACAAAAAGATTTCTCTTTATTCCTAACCCTACATGTTATATCCCAAATTATTTCAGCTGAAGTGGCTGCTCCTTACCCTGAGCCCTCTAAGAATCTTACTGAGTGTGACAAGATTATGAAAGTTTATTTCATAAGGACAGAAAGCTTCTGAGAAGCCACCATTTCAGCCATGTTAGTGAGAAACAGCACTGCCTAATGAGGCAGATAAAGGAACCAGAGTGGGCTGAAGACTCGGAATTCCAATAGCACTAACAGCAAATGCATTTTCCTCCTTGACCAGTTTTTGCCTCTCATTGTCTGAATCATTGCTCATCATTCCAGAGCATCCTCGGGGATGACTTATCTATCTTCATCTATCTTCCAAAGAATGAGCATAAAGAGTCCCCACTTAATACAAAGAGAAGTTAAATATTTCATCGAGACCACCGCATAACAACCCAAATTAAGTCCCAGGTATCCTCTGTTCTCATCAGAACACACCACTCTCAACCCTCCCCTTAACTTCCTCTCAGCCCTGACTCACCTGGACTTGAACTAGCTCACTCCACCTACTATAAACTGAATGTCTGCCCCCCCCCCCACCCCAACCCCAAATACATTCCTATGTTAAAGCCCTAAACCCATGTGATAGTATTTTGGGGAAGGTAAGATGAGGTCATGAGAGTGGGGACCCCACGATGGAATTAATGTTCTTATAAGAAGAGAAAGAGAGACCAGAGTGCTTTCCCTGTCTGCTAAGTAAGGACACAGCAAAAAAGGTGTGTGTGTGTGTGTGTGTGTGTGTGTGTGTGTGTTTTGCCAGATACTTATTTTACAACACCCTTTATAGGTTCCTACCATAGAAGAGAGCCCTAACCAGACACCACATCTGTGGACACCATAATTTTGGACTTCCCAGACTCTAGAGCTGAGAGTTCTGTTGTTTCAGCTACACAGTCTATGCTATTTTGTTATAGTAGCCTGAGCTGAGTCAGACACCACCTGAATGTATTTATTTGTTCATATTTCATTCATAGCAATTCATTCAACAAACATCAGGGTTGCTATCTTATGAGTATCATCCACATATCAGTGAAGAAAACTGATAAAAATTCCAACTCTCATGGAATTTCATAGTAGAGTGGGGTAGAAAATAAAGAAAAATAACTACATAAAAGCAATAAATATTAGACAATAAGATATACTATGGGGGAAAATAAAACATGGAAGGGGTGAGGAAATGTTGTCTGAGAGAAGATTTACATGTTTAAATAAAGCGGTCAGAGAAGATGTCAGTGAGCAAGTGAATTTTCTGAATAAAGAGCTGATAAGGGCAGGGGCTTGAAATACTAAGGGCAGAGAGCTAAAGGGGAAGGAAGCAACTCAAGCAAAGATTCTACGGTGGGAGTAGGCCTGGCATGTGTGAAGTACATCAAAGCAGCCAATATAACTAAAATTGAATGAGTAAAGGAAGAAAAGCAAGTGCTGAAGTCCAAGGGGAAGGAGAGGAGCACTTCATAAAAGGCCTCATACGCCCTTCATGAGAACTTTTCCTTTTCCTTTGGGTAAGGTGGGAAGCAGCTGGACAGTTTAAAGTGGAAGTATAACACATGATTTGACTTAGGTTTGAACACCAATTCCTGTGTTGAGAATTGAATAAAGGGCAAAAGAGCAAAAAACAAGAGGCCAGCTAGAGCCTACTGCAATAATCCTGATTACAGATGATAGCACTTTAAATCTGTTGGTAGTACTGGAGTTGCTAAGAAGAAAACTATTGTTGTTTTTTGTTGGGTTTGTTGTTGCTTTGGATGTGGGTGGAGATATAAAAGAAAAGAGTGTCAAGATCAAGCATGACTCCAAGATTTTGGCCTGAGCCACTGGGAGGCTGGAGCTGCCATTTGCTGTGTGGAAAAGACTGCAAGAGAAGCAGGTGGGGAAAGGGCGGGCAAGATTAAGTGCTCATATTTGAACATGCTAAATATGTGATGGCTGTTACATAAACAAATGCAGACTTTGAACAAGCAGTTGAAGAACTGAGATCAGGGGAGAGGCCCAGGTAGGAGAAGAAGATGTGGGAGTCAGAATATATACGGTCGTTGGCCATTAGACTGAATGATAATACCAAAGCATGTGGGTACACAAAAAGAGAAAAGTTCAAGAACTAGGCCAACACTGAGAGGTCAGGGGGATGAGCAACATTAGAAGAAAAGAAAGACTGAGAAGGAGCAGCCAGTGAGAAGGAAGCAGCCAGGGAATATGGTATCCTGGAAGTCTACCAAGGCTCGTATTTCCAGGCGGAGCAAGCCATTCAAGCAATTGCGTCAAATGCTGCTTTTGACTACGAAATGAGCACTGGATTTTAAAGGTGATTGTTCATCTTGACAAGAACAGACTGGTGGAGTAATGGAGGAAAAGGCCTGACTGAAGGAGATTTTAAGAATAAATTAGAGGAGAGAATTGAAAAAAAAAAAATGAACCTCAAGTGCAGACAACCACTTGAAGTTTCACTTTGAAGGATTGCTATAAAACAGGGGAGAAAGTTGGAAGGGAGGCTAAATCGCTTAGATGACCTACACACTGAGTTTGAGTAGAACAGGGCTTTATTCAAGACAGTTCTCAAGAGACAAAGCTATCAAAAATGCTTGTGACACAAAAGAGTACTAAAGAGAAGAAACAGTTACTTCCAAGAAGAAAGCAAAAACATGGATTCCTGCCTGCCTCCCCATTGCCTTCTGGGCCCCAGAAAGCAATGACCACATGGCACATGTAAATGTCTCAGCAATGGTCTCACACTGGCTCTTCTGTCACGTGACTCCACTCCCACGGGGAAGGGTGCTTTGCGCCCTCCTGACAAAGGTCCCTGGGAAAAAGTTTTTGTAGCAAGGCCTTGTTAAATAATCTCCCGCAGAAGGGCAGAGGAAAACCTGTGGCTAACTGTTAGGTTGAAATACCAAGAAGGAATGACAAACATCCCAATCACTGCCTCAGAAATATTAAGGCAAAAGCCTGGTCTCATCCTATGCACTTTTAATTCACCCACCTTTAAACATGCTCCTGGTAAGCCATGGCCACACCCTCACAGATCTCAGGTTTCTAGGACTACCCAGAGCCAAGACCTGGAAAATAAAAGACCTAGAAAATCAGACATCACTGGGCCTCAGACCAGAAGCAAAGTAGCAGTCCCTCCTTCATGACAGAACACTTTCAGGAAGGGGAACTGAAGCCTACTTCTCCTGATCTCCAGTCAGCTGCCATTTAACCCCTGGACTCATCGTTTCTCTTTAAAAATAAGAGAGACTGCAAATACAAGTAATGAAAGACCAACGTTAACGTCAACTGAAGCATAAATTCAACCTCCTTCTGTTTTCCTCCTTCTGACCTTCTAATTCTCAATCTATTCTACCTTTCCATAGCCAGTGAGAGAACACAGATGTATCTTACATTATGTATATGAGGTGTTACTGAACAACTGTCTAAATATAGTTTTGGCAAATTAAATCAAATTTTAAAATGCTATTGAAATAAATTTCGTTTTGGTAAATAATCTTTTTGAAAAGACAAGCAACCTTCTGGAAGAGGGAGGAATCACATTTGCATTTCGTTTTTTATTTAAAATATATTTGACATATAACATTGTGTAAATTTAAGGTGTACAACATATTAATCTGATACATTTATATATTATAATATGACTGGCATTGTAGCAATAATTAGCATCACTATCACATTACATAATTATCCTTTCTTTTTAGTGGTTGGAATAATTAAATTCTAGTCACTTAGCAAGTTTAATAATTCTAATACAATATCATTGTCCATACATATGCACATCTTAATTTAATTTGTCTACTAAGCACTTACTAAATGCAAGGCCCTGTGCCAGGCATTCAGTAGACACAAATATACCCACAGACCTCCCTTTCTTCAAGAGCTTATGCCACCACTTAAAGAAAACTTAAAACAAACTATTTTCACACCAAAAAGCTCAAAAAGTAAAGAGAAAGGAATCCAAACATAACACCAAAAAAAAAGTCATGATATCACAAGGAAAGAGAGTAAGAAAAGGACTACAAAACAACCAGATAACAATTAACAAAATGTCAATAAGGATATACCTATAAATAATTACTTTAAATGTAAATGGACTAAATGCTCCAATCAAAAGGCATATGGTGGCTGGATGAATAAAAAGGTGAAATCCATATATTGCCTACTAGAGACTCATTTCAGATTCACAGGACATTTCATAATGATAAAGGAATCAATCCAAGAAGAAGATATAAAGCTTGTAAACATCTAAACAACCAAGTTAGGAGTACCTAAATATATAAAATAAACATTAACAAACACAAAGGGAGAAACTGAAAGTAATACACTATTACAATAACATCCCACTTTCATTAATGAATAGGTCATCCAGACAGAAAACCAAAAAACAAACAGTGGCCTTAAATGACATATTAGGTCAGATGGTCTTAATAGAACAGTCCATAGAAGAACAGCAGAATACACATTCTGTTCAAGTGAACATAAAACATTCTCCAGGATGGTGCACATGTTAGGCCACAAAGCAAGTCTCAATAAATTTAAAAAGACTGAAATCACAACAAGTATCTTTTCCAAACACAACAGTATGAAATTAGTAATCAAATACAAAAAGAAAACTGGAAAAACACAAACATGTGAAGGCTAAAAAACATGCTATTAAACAACAATAGGTCAATGAATAAATCAAAGAGAATGTAAATAATACCTTGAGACAATTGAAAATGGAACAACAATGTTCCAAAATCTATGGGAAAGAACAAAAGCAGGTCTAAGTGGGAAGTTTATAGTGATACATGACTACTTCCAGAAACAAGAAAAATCTCAAAAATTCTAAGCTTATATCTAAAAAAAACTAGAAAAAAAAAGAACAAAGCTCCAAGTTAGTGGAAAAAAGGAACATTACAATCAGAGTGGAAATAAACAAAATAGAAATTTAAAAAATAGAAAAGATCAATGAAATTAGGTTTGTTCTTTGTAAAGATAAACAATATTGATAGAACTGTAGTCATACTCATCAAGAAGAAAAGAGTGGGCCCAAATAAATAAAATCAGACATGAAAGAGAAGTTATGACCAACACCACAGAAACACAAAAGATCTTGAGAATATTATAAACAATTATGCAAAACAAATTAGATAACATAGAAGAACTGGATAAATTCTCAAAAACATATAATCTTCCAAGACTAAATGGGGAACAAACTGAAATCTGAACAGACTAATTAACAGTAACAAAATTGAATCAGTAATCAAAAACAATCAACAAACAAAACTCCAGGACCAGGCTTCACAGGTAAATTCTACCAAAAATTTAAAAAAGAATTAATAACTACCTTCTCAAACTATTCCAAAAATTTAAAGAGTAAGAAATGTTTCCAAATTCATTCTAAAAGGCCAGCATTACTTCAATACCACAACCAGACAGATACTACAAAAAATGAAAATTATAGGTAAATATCACCGATGAACATAGATGCAATATCCTCAACAAATATTAGCAAACAGAATTCAACAATATATTAAGAGGATCATAAACCTGATCAAATGGAATATATTCCAGGGATGCAAGGATGATTGAATACCCATAAATCAATCAACATGATACACCACATTAACAAAACAAAGGACAAAAATCATATGATAATCTCAAAAGAAAATGCATTTGACCATAGTCAACATCTATTTATGATAAAACCTCTTAACAAAGTGGGTATAGAGGAAATATACCTGAACACAATAAAGGCTACATATGACAAGCCCACTCATCATACTCAGTGGTAAAAAGCTGAAAGTTTTTCCTCTAAGATCAGAAACAAGACATGAATGCCCACTCTCACCGCTTTTGTTCAACATGGTATTGCTCTAGCCACAGCAATCAGACAAGAAAAAGAAATAAAAGGTATCCAAATTGGAAAGGAAAAGTAAAACTGTTACTATTTGCAGATGACATCCTATATAATAAAAGGCTAATATGCAAATCGACTGAACCGCAGAACGACTGGTCACTATGCACTGACCACCAGACACTCAATGCAGGAACTGCCCACTGGTGGTCAGTGCACTCCCACAGAGGGAGTGCCACTCAGCCAGAAGCCGGGCTCATGGCTGGCAAGCACAGTGGCGGTGGTGGGAGCCTTTTCCACCTCCGCGGCAGTTGGACATCCCTCGAAGGGTCCCAGACTGCAAGAGGGTTCAGGCCAGGCTGAGGGACCCCTCTCCAGTGCACGAATGTCATGCACCAGGCTTCTAGTAATATTATAAATAAAAAACCCTAAAGACTCCACACAAAAATTAGAACAAATGAATTCTATAAGGATACAAAATTAATATACAGAAATCTGTTGTATTCCTATCACAATAATAAACTATCAGAAAAATAAATTAAGAAAATAGTCCCATTTACAACTACATCAAAAAGAATAAAATACCTAAAATAAATTTAATCAAGGAGGTGAAAAACCTGTACTCTGAAAACAATATGAAATTAATAAAAGAAATTGAAGATAACACAGATAAATGAAAGGATATGCTGTGCTCATGGATTGGGGAAAAAATGCTAGCATTAAGATGTCCATACTACCCAAAGCAATTTACAGATTCAATGCAATCCCTATCAAAATACTAATGCATTTTTCAAAGAACTATAACAAATAATCCTAAAAATTTGTATGGAACCACAAAAGACCCAAATAGCCAAAGCAATCTTGAGAAAGAAAAGCAAAGTTAGTGGTATCCCACCCCCTGATTTCAAACTACCCTACAAAGTAGTAATTAAAACAGTATGGTACTGGCACAAAAAACAGACATTTGGATCAATGGAACTGAATAGAGAGCCCAGAAATAAACCCATGCTTATCTGGTCATCTGATCAACAACAAAGAAGGCAAGAACATACAATAGAGAAGGGCCAGTGTCTTCACTATATGATGCTGGAAAAACTGGACAGATACATGCAAAAAATAAAACTAGACCACTTTCTTATACTATATACAAAAATAAACTCAAAAATAGATTAAAGATTTCAATGTAAGACCTGAAACCATCTATATACATAAAAACCTAATATGCAAAGTGTCCCCTCAGGAGTTTGACTGACCAGGAGTTCAATTGTTCACTATGATGTGCGCTGACCACCAGGCGGCAGTGCGGAATGAAGGAAGACCCCAGCCTGCGGCCGGCAGCCGGAGAAAGGGAGGCCCTGGCTGGCAGCCGGGGAAGGGAGGCCCCCACCAGCAGCCGGCAGCTAGGGACCCTAACCATGCACGAATTTCATGCACTGGGCCTCTAGTAAAACTCATAAAAGAAACATAGGCAGTAAGCTTTCTGACATTTCTCTTAACAGTATATTTTTGTATATGTCTCCTCAAGCAAGGACAACAAAAGGAAAAATAAACAAATGGACTACAACAAACTAAAAAGGTTTTGCACAGCAAAAGAAAACATCAACAAAATGAAAACACAATCTAGTGAATGGGAGATAACACAGTCAAATGCCACTTAATGAAAAGGGTACATTCTGAAAACTGCAATGTTAGGTGATTTCATCATTGTGCAAACCTCATAAAGTGTACTTACACAAACCTAGATGAAATAGCCTACTACATAACTAGGCTATATGATATATCACTATTGTATATGTGGTCCATCATTGACTGAAAGGTTGTTATGTAGCGCACAACTGTATTTGCAAATTATATATCCAATAAGGGGTTAATGTCCAAGATATAGAAGAACTTATAAAACTCAACATCAAAAAAATAACCTAATTAAAAAATGAGGACCTAAAGCAGTGGTTCTCAACCTTCCTAATTCCGCGGCCCTTTAATACAGTTCCTCATGTTGTGGCGACCCCCAATTTCATTGTTACAAATTGAACATAACTAAAGCATAGTGATTAATCACAAAAACAATATGTAATTATATATGTGTTTTCTGATGGTCTTAGGTGACCCCTGTGAAAGGGTCGTTCAACCCCCAAAGGGGTCGCAACCCACAGGTTGAGAACCATTGACCTAAAGATATATTTCTCCAAAGAATACATACAGATGACCAACGGACACATGAAGAGATATTCAACATCACTAATCATCAGGAAAATGCAAATGGAAACCACATAAGATATCACCTCATACCTGTCTAAATGGCTATTAAGAAAAAAAACATACACAACAAATAACAAGTGGTAGTGGGGATGTAAAAGAGAGAGAGAGAGAGAGAGAGAGAGAGAGAGAGAGAGAGAGAGAGAGAACCTTCCCTCATGCACTGTTGGTACCATTGTAAATTGGAACAGCCAGTATCCTATCTAACAAAAGAGAAACATGGTAATTGGCATACGACCGCTACCCTTCCCATTGGCTAATCAGGGCAATATGCAAATTAACTGCCAGCCAAGATGGCGGTCGTCAGCCAGGCAGCTTGAAACTAACATGAGGCTTGCTTGCTTCAGTGACAGAGGACTCCAACGTTCCCCGCCTGCCGCTGCAGGCCTCTGAACTGCAACTCTAAGCAACTATGTAACAAATATAGAAGCTAAACAAGACCCCAGAAACCTGCTTTAGTCCGCCAGGCTTCAGCCAGCCGGATCGCAACATTGTAAGCAAAGGCCAGAAACCTACTTTCAGCAGCGGAGGCCTAAGAGCAGGAGCCCAGCCTCAAAGCTAAAGCTGGCCCAGAATAAAAAAAGAAAAAAAAGAAAAAAAGGAGCAGTTGGGAGCTTCAGTCACCCCCAGCCTGAAAACAGCCCTCAGCCCCTCACCCAGACTGGCCAGGCACCCCAGTGGGGACCCCCACCCTGAAGGGTGTGTGACCAGCTGCAAACAGCCCTCAGCCCCTCACCCAGGCTGGCCAGGCACCCCAGTGGGGACCCCCACCCTGAAGGATATGTGACCAGCTGCAAACAGCCATCATCCCCTCACCCAGGCTGGCCAGGCACCCCAGTGGGGACCCCCACCCTGATCCAGGACACCCTTCAGGGCAAACCAGCCGGCACCCACCCGTGCACCAGGCCTCTACCCAATATAGTAAAAGGGTAATATACCTCCCAGCACCAGGATCAGCGGAGCCGTGAGGCCTCCCGGCACCAGGATCAGCGTGACAGGGGGCAGCGCCCAAATCCCCTGATCGCCCTGCGGCTCTGTGTGTTATAGGGGGCGGGGCCACAATCTCCCTATCCGCCCTGCTCTGTTCTTGACAGGGGAAGGCGCCCCAACCCCCTGATGGGCCCTGCTCTGTGCGTGACAGGGGGCAGTGCCCCAACCCACTGATTGGCCCTGCTCTGTGCGTGACAGGGGGTGGCACCGCAACCTCCCCATCGACCCAGCCTTGAGTGTGACAGGGGACGGTGCCCCAACCTCCCAATCGGCCCTACCCTGAGCGTGACTGAGGGTGGCATCATAACCTCCCGATCGCCCTGCTCTGTGCATGACAGGCGGCGGCGCCCCAACTCCCCAATCGGCCCTGCTCTGAGCCCGACCAGGGGCTGCACCTAGGGATTGGGCCTGCCCTCTGCCACCTGGGAGCAGGCCTAAGGCAGCAGGTCGTTATCTCCCGCAGGGTCCCAGATTGCGAGAGGGCTCAGGCCGGGCTGAGGGACCCTCCTCCCCCCCAAGTGCACAAATTTTTGTGCACCGGGCCTCTAGTAGAAAATAATAGGGAAATTCATTAAAAAATTGCAAACAGAATTATCATGTAACCCAGTAATTCCACTTTGGGGCAATTACACAAAGAAAATAAAAACACTAATAGGAAAAGAGATATGCACCCCTGTGTTCATTGCAGCATTACTTACAATAGCCAAGCTATGGAAACAATGTAGGTGTCCATTGATAGATGAATGGATAAGGAAGATATGGTACATACACACAATGGAATATTACTCAGCCATAAAAAAGAATAAAATCTTGTCATTTGCGACAACATGGGTGGACCTAGAGGGTATTATGCTATATGAAATAAGTCAAATAGAAAAACACAATTATGTATGATTTCACTTATATGTGAAATCTAAAAAACAAATCAAGGAACAGACAAAACAAAACAGAAATAGACTCACAAACACAGAGAACAAACTGATGGTTGCCAGAGGGAAGAAAGTTAGGGGGATGGGTGAAAAATGTGAAGGGGATTAAGAGGTACAAAGTTCCAGTTATAAAGTAAATAAGAAATGGGGATATACTGTACAGCATAAGGAATGTAGTCAGGAACATTGTAACAACTTTGTACGATGACTGATGATTACTAGACTTATCGTGGTGATCACTTAGTAGGGTATATAAATGTCAAATCACTATGTTGTACACCTGAAACTAATATAAAATTGTATGCCAACTATACTTAGATTTTTTAAATGGTTAAAATGGTAAAAACTTACCACAATAAAAAAAAAAAAAGGAATCAACTAGTATTTTTTTAAATAGTGGTGCATATTATAAAAGATGGTGACTTATATTCAACAAAATACAGTTAAATATTGAGCCACTACTCAGGACCAAGAAGTGTGCTAGGTAACTTTCATATGTCAACTCATTAAATCCTCATAAATATTAAGGTAGATATTACTCCTGTTTTACAAATAACCCCTTGCCCTGGTCACAGCCAATGAGTAAAAGAGTCTGAACAAGGACCCAAGTACCTACTCTGTTCCTCCCTAGCTAGGCAAATTTCCGTGAGGCCAGAACAGTAGTCAGAGTTTACAAGGTCAACGCCTGCCACCCTAACCTCTTCCCCACCCCCTACTCATTGCTCCCCACCCAGTGATGAGAGCAAGATGCTGGAGTTTATCCCTCAGGCTAATGACCATGTCCTGTCTGGCTGTGGGAGAGCCCTACTCTGACCATAACTAACTGTCTTCCCTCTCCCTTTCAAGTATCACCTTCCAAAACTATAAACCTAAAATGTAGGCCAGGTCTTTGGATTTTCTGCAACAGCCTAAGGCACAAGTCTTTTTTATTTTGGCCAAACAATTGCAAAAGTCTGTGCTCCACCTTTCTTATGACCTGAACACCCAACTCTTCCATGTGTTTCCATTGTCAACCTCATAGAAACAGCCCCAGGAAAAATAAGGGTAAAGAAATCACACAAAGTCCCACAGATGGAAGGAACAGCAGACCTGCTCTAATATCTTCAGGTTCTATGGGATGATGATGGTTAGTCTTAACTTGGGATGGATGTAACACGATCAGTTGGGCATCCAAGTTAAAAAGCTACAATGGATGTCATGAACTGGAAACCTAAAATTATCTTTAGTCATATGAAACTATCTTCAATTAATCCAAGTTGTGCAAAGAAGGAAATAGCCATGAGAAAGAGGAAAATACCTTAATTTTACAATTTTAGCTTTATCCACCTACTTAACAGAATCAAATCCAGTAAATGTGTTGTTATCCTAACTTCCATATCATCAATTTAAAAAAGGAAGGAAGGGAGTGCAATATCCCAAGGAAATTGAATTTATTTTCTAACATGACACACACAGGCTCTCAGAATTTCAGCTTAAATGTAGAATCTAGGTTTCCTAACATCTAGACATGAGAGTAACATTTAAAGAACAAACCGACTTACTAACCAACACATTGACCAACAATAAAATTGACAGATAATACAAAATGACACTTCTTTAAGAAAATAAAGAGGAAATAATGAATTACCTATTTTAGACTTTAGTTTATTCAAATACCACAATTTTCCATAGACATAGGGCCATACTTAATTATGAGTACAAGCTAACTCTTAAATATTATGTGTATAGGTTTCCATGTGCTACCATATTAAATTAAAAATTAACTCATTATATTATACTCACCTCTTCAAAATTAAAAGACTGAAAACAACTTTTTGCCAATTATATTACTGTGGTTTAGACTCAACATTAATTTGCATTTGGTCTTCACCTGATAGACCAGTGGCTGACAGTCTAATTTTTCCACTGATACAAGGAATAAATCTAGCCCTAGCTGGTTTGGCTCAGTGAACAGAGTGCCGGCCTTCAGACTGAACCAGGGTCCCAGGTTCAATTCCAGGCAGGGGCACATGCCAGGTTGCAGGCTCGATCCCCAGTAGGGGGCGTGCAAGAGGCAGCCAATCAATGATTCTCTCTCATCATTGATGTTTCTATCTCTTTATCCATCTCCCTTCTCTCTGAATTCAAGAAAAATATATCAAAAAAAAAAAAAAAAAGGAATGAATCTAGGTCAGGAGACTGCTTGCTACAATGGGCAAGCAGGATAATGTAGACCTGAAATGACAGGGTCAGATAAGTAGGAAAAAAAAGTATATGAGAATGGTACCCAGATTTCAAGTCTGAGCAAAGAACAAAACAGTGATGGCAATAAAAGAGATGGGGAATACAGGAGAAAGATGGCCAAAGAGTGGGAATATGAAACAAGATGTTTTGTTGAGTCTGCTGAATTTGATATGTATACATGACATCCACAGGGACATGTCCAACAGGAAGTAGGTAATGACTCGCATAGGCCTCAAGGAAAAAGTCCTGAGTAGAAGCCAATACCCTTAGAGATAACTGCTAAAATGAAACACAGCAATAACACCAAACCACCAAGAGAATGCACACAGTGAGATGAAAAAAAGACAGCAGGGGCCCAAATCTGCAGTTGTCAGCAATGGGAAGAATCTGTGAAGAAGGCAAAGATAGAGCAGGTCAGAGAAGCAGAACAAACCAAAAAAATTCCAGAATCTATGATACAGACAGAAAACAGCCACCTACATCAGAGATCACAGAAAGAGTCAAGAGTTATCAAGAGAAGAAGGCCACTGGATTGAAGAGGGAATGGAAGGAGAGGCAGGCATAGCAATCTTCCTTACTAATAAAACCTGAGGTCATGGGAGGAAAGGCCTAGGGCTGTAGCTTGATAGGTAAAAGCAAACCAATATGATTTTGTCAATATAAACCAATATTATTTCGTCAACCATGCATATCACCACATTAAAAGAAAAGGCTTCGGTACATCTGGCACAAGCACATAAAAACTTGGATCAAGACACCAACCATTCTGCTATTAAAATTAACCCCCCCCCCCGCACCCCAAACACACACATACACACACACTCATTTCTAAATGATAATGACTTTTTAAATACAGGTACAAAAAGAAGATGTACATTTTATTAAAAGTGCAGAGGATTGCATGTCATAAATTATACATTTTGAAATACACCTATGTCAATATTTTACTTAAGAGAATATCTTAGTTTTGAAATGCCTTGCTACTTTTATATATGTGATCTAAATTTGGCACTAACATGAATCATTCGAGAGAAAAAAAAACACATAAAGATATTATTAAGTTATAGTTAACTCCAGAATTGTGTTGAAATGTTAGGAAATCATTTACACTGTGATATTTATATTGTGAAATGGTCCTTAAAAGCTTTCAAATATCAAAGATTTTTTATGTATCAGTGCTCTTGTCTGTGCAGTGTCTTAGCACATGCTTACATAGAAATAGTTTTTAATCATTAAATGACCTACAAGGTTGAAGTTATGAAAAATGGCCATGAAAGCAGCAAATACCTGAGGTACTCACAGCTGTGGAGTAGGGATTGTGAGCTCCAGTGTTTTCAGCCCAGCAGCCACATCCATAAAGAGCAGCCTGGGGAAAAAGAAAATAGATAAATACAATATTACAGAAATATTATAAGTAATTATTGGCTTTCAACACAAGACAAAATCATACCCATCTAATAAATTTAGTAATGATGTATAACAACTGGGCAATAATAACAGAGGTTATATAAAACCTATCCAAATAACATTCTAACACTATTAAAACTATATTTTCAGTCATTGTAGTAATCTAAAAATTTTCAGAAAACAGCAAAAGAAAGTTTCTTAGTTTTATCAACAGTAATTTTTCTTCGCCTGAAAAATCTTCCCCCATTGTAATTTGTCAGCTAGTTGCCCTTCTGGCCCCTTGAAATCATTATGGTTGCCTTACAATAGTGGTTCTCAGACTAGGTGTGTATCAAATTTTGGGGGGAGCATGGTGACAGCAGCCTTGGTTCCCAGATACTCTCGGTCAGTGGTCTGGGGACGAGGCCAGGAATTGGCTACATTCACCAAGGCCCTGGAAGGCTGGGATGCCAGTGGTCCTTCTGCCATGCTCTAGGAAACTCCGCTGAGGAGGACCTTTTCCATGCCTCCCTTGGGTGGCACAATAGGAACTGCAAACAATTATGTACCAAAGGGCCCAGGATATGTTCACCACCGTGCTAGATTCTGCCAGGTGTAAACAAAAGAGAAAAAGGGGCCTGTTTAAGGTAATAACTTTGTGAAGTGTTGGAGCACAGTTATATGTCTCAAACCATTAGGAACAAAGTAAGTAACAATGATTTTATAAAAGAATGGGTCAATCATTCCTATTTTGTTTCCAATTAATGCTACCCAAAATGTCTGAATACATCTCTTCAATATCCCCAACCACTGCTCTACCTTTAGAAAGGAAATCACATCTGATAATTTTCCACTCCTTAGTTAGAAACAGATTTATAAAAAACCTTAAATAGCTATCTAGAGAAATACAACAATGTGCAATAGCACACGTTCGGTGAGAATGAAAAACTGAAAACAACCTAAATGTCAATCAGTAAGGAAATGGCTAAACTGGCATAGCAATATGTGGAATTCAATGCAAAGTTTCAAAAAAAATTAAATTAGTTCCTAAAAAAGAAGAAAGAGGTAAGCCGTGACAATACATTCAGCATCCAGATAGATTGATGGAGGAAAAAGATATTCCCATAAAATAGTACTTTTTTTTTCTAGGAGCTCACTTCTGAGGAATGGAGGAAGAAGACTGGCAATGGTGACCAAACTTTAGCTTTCTATAACATTCTATTCTTTCTCAAAAGGACTTCAGAGCTCATTTGCTTTAATATTCTACCAAGAGCAGGAATCTCCATGAAATATCCCAGACACTTCTGAATCTGAGAAGCTCACTATCTCATAAGGGAACATATCCCCCTTTTGGATACTTCCCATTGACGAAAAGTTCTTCCTTCAATTGCATAGGAATATGTGCTCTATCATAACTTCCACCCACTAGTACTAGTTCTATTCTTTGGAAATGCATTAACCTCCTCCTAAAGCTGTTTTTTGGTTTTAAAAACAGCTATCCTAGGGCCCTGATTATTCTTTTCTCACTCAAGGAATACTAGATTTGTGAACTGTTCCTCAACACTTTAAAATGTACACACACACTCCCCTCTCCTAGTCACCCTCTTTGAGAAATAATACAAAACCAAGGAAACTTGGAGATGAAGTTGTGACCCACAGTTGCCATCCCCAGTTGTCATGAATATAGCCCTCTTAAAAGTAAAACTGATTGAGACCCTCAAACCTCAGAGGGAAGGCAGGGGAGGGGAGGGGGAAGAGGGAGAGATCAACCAAAGGACTTGTATGCCTGCATATAAACATAACCAATGGACACAGACACTAAGGGGGTGAGGGCACAAGCAGGGGTGGGGGAGGGAGGCAATGGGGGCATAAGGACACATATGTAAGTACCTTAATCAATAAAGAAAAAAAATCTGAAAGTTAAAAAGAAAATTCATACTAAATCAGAAAAGCACCCTCTATAGGAATTGCATTAAAGCAGTCTTTAATGTAGAAACATAAAAGATGATTTGGATAAAAAACTGAATGTGCTGATGGTAGCACACATCTTGTCAACATACTAAAAACCATTGAGTTATACACTTTAAATGGGTGAATTGTCTGGTATGTGAGTTATATCTCAATAAAGCTGTTTTAATAATAATAAGAAAAAAAGAGTTAAACCGAGAACTGAACACAACACTTCCAATAGAGCAGACAGTAGGAAGACATTACTAACGTTGAAAACACCATGCTTCCTAAATACCTAAGACGGCTGGTCAGAGTGGCAACTGAAAGCCTGCAGAAGGGATTCGGCACATGGATTTCGTAAGAAAACTGGCAGACTTGTGAGATCAGCCATTCCACTGGCACTGCCTGGGACAGATGCTGGGTCAGCCAAAGCCTCAGAGAACACATGACCTCAGGAGAAGGGCCCATTCTTCCTTCATTGAAAATCCTGGACATGAGCCCACTGTCCTTCCATTCCCCCTACACACACACACACACACACACACACACACACACACACACACACTAAATAAGGCACAAGGATACCTCGTAGAAACCCAGAACATTTATTCTTACTCTTTTTTCTTCTAAGCAAATTCCCTTTGGGTTACTTTCAATTTTATGACCTAAAGTTGTCTTATTTTGTAACCTTCTGAAATTCGTTGGGCTGAGATACAAACAGGTAAGTTAAAGAATCAGAGATTGTCTCTCTTATCCACTTTTTTGGATAAAACATAGCAACCTTAAGCAGACTTAAACAATTTTAAAAGTTTCCTTCTTTTAGTAGTAAAATTTTATTAAAGCTATTATCATGCAGTAAAAGGTCATATAAATTATATTACTATTATTATTATTTAATCTTCTCTGAGTTTTAGTTTCCTCTTTTATAAAATGAGGATAATAAAAACACCCCCTCCTAGTGCTGTAGTATCATGTGAATTAACATGCCTGTCACACATAGCATAAACAATGGCTATAGCTGTTATCACGAGGGACTATGATAAGTAATTTAATGCATTATGTCATTTAATTTTCTAGAACTTTGTAAGGTAGCTATTTGTCCCCATTTATAGTTGTGGAAAGTAGAGCTTAAGAATATTGTCCACAGTAAGGAGACTGGTAAATGGAAAGGTGGAATTAGATTAAAGGTCCATACTCTGACCCACTCCACTTAACTCAACTATCTATTTGTATTTGAGTAGGGGGGAGGTATAAGGGAGGTGAAGAATATAATAAATTCTGTGCTCATGTCCCAGTTCTAAATCTAATTATTACAGTAAACTGAAGAAGCAAATAAGCTCTCATTCAAATTGCCATTTTACTGTCTGAACTGTTATTTTATAACTAAAGAAGGGTAATATGCTAAAATTTTTAAATCATTTGTACATTTAAATGTATTTAAAAGTATCTAATTTTAGCACATTTAAATAATAATTTGCTTATGTATTTTGTCATACTATGTCCTGATTATCAAGAAGAACAGTTCTTTACCTCTCATCTGATGCTTACATATTTCCAGGCGAGGCAAATTGCATCTCCTTTTCCAAGCAATATAATCCAATTTAGCAACTGTATTTTGCTATAAGTACCTTGACTCCTCTCCTCCACACCCTTTCCTGAGTTTTCATCTCTCACAAACTGTGCATTCATAAACTCGCCAAGTGCAGCAAATAAACATTAAGTTTTACAGAAGTATTTCTTTATCCAGGAGAGTCCCGTTTGCAGTGGCAGAATGGCTTTAAGACTATTGGATGTAATATCCTACTAACACAGTCCAGAACTATCCTTGGTTCAGTTGTTGCTATTTTGCTAACCAAAACAAACAAAAAAACAGTGAGAAAGTCATGGGAATTGCAAAGCTATGAAGGGGGCTCTGCTGGCTTTTTTCTCTCCTTCTCCACCAAGGCATCCAAAACTGATATGCCAACTTTGGTTTTCTTATTCCAAACTCGACAAATACACAGGACGATATAATGTGGAAAAATACCATGAGCAGACAAAGGCTTTTTATAATGAGTTCAAAGCACTGTACACATGTTGAGTAATCATTCCCCATAAATCCCCTTCTACAGTAGACAAAGAATTGCACAAAATTAATTGTTCTTCCCTTCCCTTTTCCCCCATAGGACCACAAGTAGTTTATCCACAATAAAGGGCAGATTAGGGAACAACACTTGAGGCTTTGCAAAGATGTCCTCCATGAATCAGATCACTCTGCTTCATGCATTCACTAACCACCATGTCCAAAGCAACTGTGGCATCGACTCTTCTTTAAACATGAGAAACAAAGTGAAAGAGCAGCCAAGTAGTGCTCTACATGTAACACAAGATCCAAATACTGAGCTTAACCACACCCTTGCAACTACTTTAAGAGATTCCATGGTGGTGTCCAATTCATTTGTTCAGTTAACAAATATTTATTAAGCCTATAAGCAATGCGCCAAATTGGTTTATACTCAGAAAGCTTCCTAGATCAAACAGACTGTTAAATCTCATTCTCAGTATAGCCCTAGAGGTTGATGATAGGAGACAAGGGGAGGGGGAAGGGCGAAGATGTGCAAGTGAACTGGAAATAAGCCAGTTGCACATACATTAGACCCTCCTTATAAACAAATTTCTTGAATGGTATCATATGTGGTAACCTGAAATACTGGTTAGTCTATAAAATAGCTGAAATGTTTAATCAGAGGAGCAATTTAGAGGGTCAAATATTCCTTGAATGGAAGAAACACAAAATGTAAATCTAAAATCATTTTCCCACCTAAAAAGCAAGCAGTAATAATAGTCAGGTAGAGCTTGCTCCTAAAAAGAATGACACTTACAAAGAAAGAAAAGGGAAATCAACACGCATTTATTAAACGTCTACTATATGCCCAGCCTGTCCGAAGTAGTAAAACACAGGATTACCAATGGTAAAGATCAGAAAGAGCCCTAGTACTATGAGAATTTTTTTTTAGAAAGAATCGTAAAAAGTTTTTGATTGATGATTTATACTACAAAAATGTTAAAGAACAATATTTTTTTCTAAAGAAAAAAGGTCTCTATAGTTTAAGATTTGTGAGCTAGAAAATGCCATGTTTTAACTTGTAAAGCTAGTTTAAAGACCCAACGACTCACCTGCCCAACTCTCCCTGGATGTTTCAAGGCCAAGCCTCCACTGGAGACAGCAGCAGCAACGTTCCCTTCGTGGTCCACAACCACAGCGCCCACTGTGTCCAAAGTGCCTGAGTCGTTCTCCTGCAGAAAAAATGAGCATTCACTAAGCATGGTGTGTCACAATATGATATGACTACATAATAATTTCTAGTAAAATCATGACATAAAATCTGAGCTAATCCTTAAGTGAAACATTCAGCAATCTCCTAAAGTGTTCTATTATCAAGTTGCCATTTAAATCCTGTTCAAGACAAAATGTATTATCCACTGAAAAATCCTGAACAAAAGCTTTTCTTCTCATAAGAAGCCTAATATGCCTTTCTAAGGGAGGGAAAAGTTTTTAATATGATTTATAATATAACACAGTACCTTCCTAGTCTCAAGAGTTAAGTTCATAATTGAGATTTTGCAGAGGAAAAGATCTGTGGCATAAGTGAAATGCCATTATTAGTGTTTTGAAATTATATACAAATTTCTAAAAGTAAGTAATAGAGTTAGCACAAAAAATGTAAAGAATGGTATTTATAATTTCAAAGTATACTATACTATGCTATAATTTTCTTTTATAGTTCCTTGCCTTCGAGAAACTTTATGGCAAGCCCCCACCTCTGCTCTAGCAATATGCTTGCCAACTGCATGTCAGAAAAGTGTATGTTGTTGAGAAGCATTTTTGTGTTTCTGTGTCTTGTCCCAGGTCCCACATGCTTAACACATTTCACATGTAGTGACTACAAACAGCTGACTTCCTATCTTGAAGATTTCTGGGTCACCTGTGCAAGATAGAAAAACTTTGTATTACAGGATAAAAATCAGAAAGAAGGGAAGCAGGTAAAAGGTGCTGTGAAAAAAAATATCTTTTTTCTACAATAATAGCAGTCCTGGTGGTGTTCTTAATACTAGGACACTAGTTTCCAATTGTGCCCTAGAACTCAAGACCCCTATCCTCATCCCCACCCTCAAGGACACATGAAAGAGCTAGACATAGGCAGGCGCAACCAGAACAGCCCCTCCTCCCGTGTGGTTGATGCTCACACTCCTGAGCAAGACTTCATTTGTACGGAGGGATCCCTCGCTAAGAAGTTTTAAAATAAAATCCCCAGAAAAGTCAATGAGCTCCTACAGCCACCTCAGAAGTTGAGCAAAACTGAAGGGAGTTTTGAAATAACTGAAGCAGAATGCAAGCAAAAGACTTTTCCTTAAAGCAAACTGAAAAACTTAGAGACAGAGTATGCCACAACAAATATTAGATTAAGTCTGTTAGGAGAAGGTACATCTAGGCATTTGCATATCTTTGGTTCTTGCTCTGAATTCTAATTCCCCTTAAATATACTGATATAACAGTACATACCTTGATGGAAAAGGCATAACTGACGAAAATGAGTGCTGTATTCCTACTCTCCCTTCTCCCTTAGGAGAAGCCTTACTAATGGGTCCACAAGGCCATATCCCAATATACCATGGTGACAGGTTGCCTGACTTTCAAGGACAGTTCCCTGTCCTGACTGTAAACTCTCCGAGTAAAGGTTTGATCCACTCTGTTTCACTTTGCACATGGCAGACATTCAGGACATACTTATTCATTAATTAGGATGGAATAAAGTATGTCTGCATTCCTGACGTCACAAAACAAGCCTAGTGAGTGATAGTATATGCTATGCCTGGGCCACAGTCTTCCATCTCCTTTTCTCAAAACTCAATTTCATTCAAATTCAGAGGATGCCACTTCTTAGGGGAAGACTTAACAATAGCCAGGTTTGCTCACTTGGTACGGATGAAATCAAGTTTTTCTTTTTTGGTGAATAAGATGAAAGTATCAAAGTAAATGAGTAATCCTAAAGAGAAATGTACTTCTAACTTATGTTTCTTTATTCTAAGAAATAATTCCTAAATCTTCATAACCCTGCAACCTCAGATACAGAAATGTTGGTTTCTTGTCCAGATGCCAAGTCTTATGTCGTCTACAGGAGGACTTTTCAAACTTTAATGTGCCCAGATGGATACAAACCATCTGGAAAATACGTTTTCTAAAAAAAGAATAATTGCAAATGTATAAGTGTAATAGTTTAAATGCAGATTCTGATGGAGGAATCTGGGAATGGTCAAGACTGTATATCTAATCACCTCCCAGTAATGCTGATGTTGCTGGTCCATGAACCCTACTCTGAGAAGCAGGTATGATGGCATCCCACTGGATCATCACCCAAATGCCTGCTCTACTAATTCTGAGGCAAATAATTTTATAGGCACAAAGCTGCTGAACAGGAGACTTAAACCACCTAAGACTAACATATGTCAGCATAAAAGATTTAAACTCTACCTTGTTCAACTCTCAACTAGCAGCGTATCACCATGATCATACCACCATGAACATATTACAAAGTATTTTAAATTAATGACCTTATACATGTGTTTTTTAGAAATGGACAACTTTCATACAAATAGACACTATAAAATAATTCTGCTCAATGACAAAAAATGTTAAGAAACAGTGTTCTTTTTTTATTGTTTTTTCCTATTGTACTTGTTTTCTCTTTTACTTGTTTCTGTTCTAATTTTTTTAAATTTTATTTTATTTTATAGTTGACAGTATCCTTTATTAGTTCATTTTTTTTTAACTGAGACTGCTGATCCTAACCAAGCATTCTATAAAACAAAAAATGTTACTGCAGGGACACATAACATCTACATAGTGATATGTACTATCTGTAAAACAATTCTCTTTGCATTTCAATCAGGATAGCGTTGACTATGAGAACATGTATGCCTAACCAAACTACTGTTGAAAGATTCAAAAGGATTATACATAGATAGATTTACTGTAACTTGGTTTTTAAAAATGAAAGACCGAGCAAGAAATAGGGAATACTGTTCCAAATTAAGCTAAATATTCCTAAGGGCTTGCAACACCTGCAAAAATCAGGGTTACTCCATAAATATTCAAGTATTAGTTCACAGATTTCACATTCTGAAAAGCAAATTTAAAGATGATGAAGTAATATTTAAGCATTTTTATGAAGTGCAGATACACTGAGTGAAAGACAAACATTGGTATTTTGGCCCTAATAATTTCACACTTGTTTGTACAGAAATGAAATCTTAGAAAGTTTAAAAAACACACAATGACTGTTACTATATAAAACTACTCTTACACTCCATAAATACTTAAAAGTACATGCACCACACAGATACACATGTACCTATTGTCCTTGACTAAAACACACTATCTGCATTACTTTCTTGACAAAATTGTGACTAAAAACAACTATAAAAACTATAGTTCCCTTAGAATAAATACACGTATATAAAGTTAGAACAGAGAGTGCATCTGTCAAGGAAAAACATTGAAATAAGGCTTTCTTGAAGTAACCAATAAACTGGTAATCACTGTTGGACTTACTGTCAAAAGATTTATTTTTCTCTGCTCCAAATTGGAGATGACTATTACACAGTTATGGTAAGAATTAAATTAAATAACACATGTAAACTACTTTGGGGGGGGGGATCCCTTAAAACAAAGTTTAGATACTTTCCACCAGAAAACTAAGCCTCTAACCTTCACTCTAATTCTGAAATTAGCCAAAAGACACCAACTACCTGTTACCTCATTAACTTGTTTTTTTCTTCTATAAAGAATTATTCAATATCAAATAGCTAAAATCAAGGATAATCTCAGCCCTGCTGGTGTGGCTCAGTGGTCGAACATCGATCTATAAATCAGGAGGTCACTGTTCAATTCCCAGTCAGGGCACATGCCCCAGTTGTAGGCTTGATCCCCAGTATGGGGCGTGCAGGAGGCAGCTGATCAATGATTCTCATTATTGATGTTTCTATCTCTTTCTTCCTCTCCCTTCTTCTCTGAAATAAAAATATGTTTCCTAAAAAAAGAATAACTGCAAATGTATAAGTGCATCCTAAAACTGGGGTAAGGTGGAATGATCTTAATACAATAATCATGAAACACCTTTTTTTAAAATATACCCAAACATTCTAATACACACTTGTTAGGTTTGTGGGCAATATTAAGTTGGTGTGAGCATCCACCTAAAAAAAGCAGATGACTAATGATCTCCATGACAGCACAGCAATGCCAGCATTAAGCTTTACCATCTTTGAGTATCCTAAACATGGAAAACTAACTCTGGCTACAGGAGACCCAGATTTGGCTCCTTGTCTACCTCCCACAAACCGGCTCCCTTCAGTGGGGCCACTGTGGGCTCAGAGTATATCAGATGTGTACAAATAAAGTATAATGTAGCAAGAAGTATCTACTTTCATCTATCTGGCTTAGCTAAAACTAAGGAAAAACTGGATATAAGAACACCCAATAACCTTTCCATTTTCTCTTTAGAAAATCATTCTTCTATGGCTAAGGGTTCTGTCAGTGGCAGCCAGCCTGGGCCAGCATGGCGGCATTCTTGAATAACTCTCAAGGAATTTCAGCTAAGCTCACAAGGTGGAAAGAGAAAAGCACACTGAAACTCAGAGGAGATACGAAAGAAAAGTGCAGAGGTACAAAGGCGCACGTGGAAAGGGCTGGCAACTGAGGAAGCGTTTGTCTTTTTAAATTAGGAGGGAGTCACAAGCTCCTGACTACTCTGAACTCCAGTTCCAGGTGAGTCTCTGGGGACACAAGCTCATACGAGGAGAAACTGGACTGTCTGGCATCCGGCGGAACTCGAGGGCAGCTTTCTCTCAGAGGTGCTTGCAGTGATTACCACAGGACACTGAGACCCGGGGCCTCTTAGGGCAGGGCTGAGGATCAGCCATAGCTGTTTGCTCCACCCTGTTGATTCCCTGAGACCCTGCCCCACCCAAGCTGTGTGCAGAGGCTTTTGCATATGAATGGCCTGGCCCTCTGCAATCTAAAATTACCTAACAAACTGCAGCTGGGTCAGAGAGACCCAGAACATCCAAAAGAAGGCCCAAGGCCCCATAGCAGCTTACAATGCTTCACAGCTGGGCCTCATCTGGGCACCTCCAAACCCCAAACAAAGAAGAGGAATCTGCAGATCTCTCCATGGCACCTGCTGGGCAGCCTCAGGCAGAGGCTAAATTAACACCTCCTTAGAGATCCAAGAGCCAGTGTACCCAGTGGTCAGAGTGGGACCATCCAGATTACAACTCTTCAGATACATAAGGGACACACGAGTCTTGCCCCATAAGGGTGTCTTCAGCACAGAAGTTCTCCCACCGTAGACACAGCTGATTCTCACAGCCAATTGGCCTGGAGGTCAATTCCTCCCAGTGATACCTACAGCAATCAAGGCTTAACTACAACAAGACTGTGCACACAGCCCACAAAGGGGTGCACCAAGACTGTCCACCTCAGGTAATTGGGGAGGCTGAGCCACTGGGCCCTATAGGACACCCAGCATAGAAAGCCACTCTATCAACACAAGGAAGCAGCCAAAATGTGGAGACAAAGAACAGGTCACAAATGACAGAAATAGAGGAAAGCAAACTACTGGATATAGAGTTCAAACCATGGTTATAAGGTTTTTCAAGAATTTTCTAGAAACTGCTGATAAATTTAGTGAGACCCTCCATAAATCTAGTGAAACCCTCAAGGATATGAAAAAGGACTAACTAGAAATTAAGCATACACTGACTGAAATAAAGAATATTATACAGAGATCCAACAGCAGACTAGAAGATTGCAAGAATCAAGTCAAAGATTTGAAATTCGAAGAAGCAAAAAACACCCAACAGGAAAAGCAAAAAGAAAAAAGAATCCAAAAATATGAAGATAGTGTAAGGAGCCTCTGGGAGAACTTCAAGCATACCAACATCTGAATTATAGGGGTGCCAGAAGAAGAGAGAGAGCAAGATATTGAAAACCTATTTGAAGAAATAATGACAGAAAACTTCCCCTACCTGGTCAAAGGAAGAGACTTATAAGTCCAGGAAGCGCAGAGAACCCCAAACAAAAGGAATCCAAAGAGGACCACACCAAGACACATCATAATTAAAATGCCAAGAGCAAAAGACAAAGAGAGAATCTTAAAAGCATCAAGAGAAAAACAGTTAGTTACCTACAAGGGAGTACCCATACGATTGTCAGCTGATCTCTCAACAGAAACTATGCAGGCCAGAAGGGAGTGACAAGAAATATTCAAAGTGATGAATAGCAAGAACCTACAACCAAGATTACTTTATCCAGCAAAGCTGTCATTTAGAATTGAAGGTCAGATGAAGAGCTTCACAGACAAGAAAAAGCTAAAGGAGTTCATCACCACCAAACCAGTATTATATAAAATGCTGAAAGGTATCCTTTAAGAAGAGGAAGAAGAAGAAAAAGGTAAAGATAAAAATTATGAACAACTAATACATATCTATCAAGAAATGAATCTGAAAATCAAGTGAATAAAAAATCTGATGAACAGAATAAACTGGTGAATATAATAGAATCAGGGGCATAGAAAGGGAGTGGACTGACAATTCTTGAGGGGAATGAGGTGTGAGGGGTGCAGGTAGAGACTGGACAAAAATCGTACACCTATGGATGAGGACAGTGGGGAGGGGGTAAAGGCAGAGGGTGGGGTGGGAACTGGGTGGAGGGGAGCTATGGGGAGAAAAAAGAGGAACAACTGTAATATGAATAATAAAGATTTAATTTTAAAAAAAAGAATAGACTGGAAAGAATCAATGACAGATTAGATAAAGCAGAAGATCAAATCAGCAAATTGAAAGACAAAATAATAGAAAATACCCAATCAGAGCAACAATAAGAAAAAAAAATGTTTTTAATGAGGATAGTTTAAGGGACCTCTGGGAAAACATCAAGCATCACAACATCCATGTCACAGGGATACCAGTAGGAGAAGAGAAAGAGCAAGGGATTGAGAACCTATTTGAAGAAATAATGACTACAAACTTCCCAAACCTGGTGAAAGAAAACATGCCCAAACACAGGAAGCACAGAATGTCTGAAACAAGATGAACTCAAAGAGGCCCACACCAAGATGCATCATAATTAAAACGGCAAAGATTAAAGACAGAGAGAAGCTTAAACGAAGCAAGAGAAAGATAGTTAACTACAGGGCAGCTCCCATAAGACTGTCAGCTGATTTCTCAACAGAAACATATCAGACCAGAAGGATCTGGCATAAATATTCAAAGTAATAAAAAAATAAGTACCTACAACCAAGAGTACTATACCCAGCAAGGCTATCATTTAAAATTGAAAGAGAAATAAAGAGCTTCCCTGACAAGAAAAAGATTAATTCATCACCATCAAACCAGTATTACAAGAAACATTAAGAAGACTTCTTCTTCTGCCCTGACTGATTTGGCTCAGTGGATAGAGTGTCGGCCTTCGGACTGAAAGGTCCTAGGTTCAATTCCAGTCAAGGGCATGTACCTTGGTTGCGGTCACATCCCCAGTGTGGGGTGTGCAGGAGGCAGCTGATCAATGTTTCTCTCTTATCGATGTTTCTAGCTCTCTATCCCTCTCCCTTCCTCTCTGTAAGAAATCAATAAAATATATTTTTTTTAAAAAAAACAAGACTTCTTCTTTCTTTAGGAAGAAAAGAAAAAAAAAAAGAATACAGACATAAATAATAAAATAGCAATAACTACCATAATCTCTTTAAAAGTAAATGTCTTAAATGTTCTAAACAAAAGATATAGGGTAGCTGAATGTATTAAAAAACAAAACAGCAAAAACCGGTTTGGCTCAGTGGATAGAGCGTCGGCCTGCGGACTGAAGGGTCCCAGGTTCGATTCCAGTCAGGGGCATTTACCTTGGTTGCAGGCACATCCCCAGTAGGAGATGTGTAGGAGGCAGCTGATCGATGTCTCTCTCTCATCAATGTTTCTAACTCTCTATCTCTATCCCTTCCTCTCTGTAAAAAATCAATAAAATATATTTTAAAAAAAACACACACACAAAAACAAAAAACAAGACCCATATACATGCTGTCTACAAGAAAGAAACCCACTTCAGACTGAACTGAAAGTAAAGTGATGGATAATGACATTTCATATAATAGAAATGCTTAAAAAGTTGGGGTAGCAACGTTTATATCAGACAAAATAGATTTTAAAACAAAGGCTATAGTAAGAGACAAAGAAGGCCATTACATAATAATAACGGGACCGACATAACAAGAGGAAAAAACCCTTGTCAACATTTGTGCACCCAACAAAGAGCACCTAAATATAGAAAGTAAATATAGATGGACATAAGGAAGAGATTGAGAGTAATACAGTCATAGTATTGGATTTTTATCAAACCATTGACAACACTGGATAGATATTCCAGACAGAAAATCAACAAGGAAACAGTGGCCTTAAATGACACATTAGAGCAGATGGATTTAATTAATATTTTTAAATCTTTTCACCCCAAAGCAGCAGAATACATTCTTTTCAAGTGCACATGAAACATTTTCCAGGAGAGACCACATGTCAGGCAACAAAACAAGTCTCATCAAATTTAAGAAGTTGGAAATCATATGAAGCACCTTCTCTGACCACTAATGATATGAAACTAGAAATCAATTATAAGAAAAGCAACTAAAAACTAAAAAACACCCAAACACATGGAGGTTAATAACATGTTACTACACAATGGATTGACTAATAATGAGGTGAGGTCAAGGAAAAAATCAAAAGATACCTGAGGCAAATGAAAATGAAAACACAACCTAAAATCTATGGGAAATAGCGAAAGCTGTCCTAAAAGGGAAATTCATAGCGGTAAACAAGAATATCCTCAAATAAAAAACTTAACCTTACACCTGAAAAAACTGAAGAAAAACATGAACAAAGACCAAAGTGATTAGAAGGAAAGAAGTAATAAAGATCAGAGAAGAAATAAACAAAATTGTCTAAAAAATAAATAAAATAAATCAATAGAACAAAGAGCTGCTTCTTTGAAAAGATAAACAAGACTGATAAACCTTTAATCAGACTCATTGAGAAAAAGAGAAAAGACCCAAATCAATAAAATCAGAAATGAAAGGGGAGAAGTGGCCACTGACACCACAGAAATATAAAGGATTATAAGAAAATACTACAAATTAACACCCAGGAATCTATGACTCTTTTATACACCAATAATGAACTTATAGAAAGAAAAACTGAAAAAAAAAGTCCAATTTACCACTACAACAAAAAAATTAAGATACCTAGGAATAAACTTACTAAAGAGGTAAAAGACCTGTACTCGGAAAACTACAGGACATTGAAAAAAAGAGATAGAAGAAGACATAAACAAATGGAAGACTATACCGGGTTTATGGATTAGTAGAATCAACATCATTAAAATGTCCATACTACCCAAAGCAATCTACAGATTCAATACACTACCCATTAAAATGCCACTGCTATTTTTCACAGATCTAGAACAAACTCTCCAAAAATTCATATGGAATAATAAAAAAAAAAAAAAAAAGCCACAGCAATCCTGAGAAAGAAGAACAAAGTAGGAGGGATCTCAATATCAGATATCAGGCTATATTACAAAGCCACTGTTCTCAAAACTGCCTGGTACTGGTACTGGCACAAGAACACACATATAGACCAATGGAACAGAACAGAGAACCCAGAAATCGACCTAAGCCATTATGCTCGATTAATATTTGACAAAGGAGGCAAGAGCATACAATGGAATCAAGACTATCTCTTTAATAAATGGTATTGGAAAAACTGGACAGACACCTGCAAAAAAATGAAACTACCAACTTACACCATAAACAAAAATAAACTCAAAATGGATAAAGGACTTAAATATAAGACTGGAAACCATAAAAATCTTAGAGGAATCCACAGGCAGCAAAATATCAGACATATGTCATAGCAATATCTTTACCGATACAGCTCCTAGGGCAATGGAAACTAAGGAGAAAATAAACAAATGGGACTACATCAAAATAAAAAGCTTCTGTACAGCAAAAGAAACCATCAACAAAACAACAAGAAAGCCCACTGCATGGGAGGACATATTTGCCAATGTTATCGCCGATAAGGGTTTAATCTCCAACATTTACAGGGAATTCATATAACTTAACAAAAAGAAGATAAACAATCCAATCAAACAATGGGCATAGGACCTAAATAGACACTTTTCCAAAGAGGACACACAGAAGGCCAAGAGACATATGAAAACATGCTCAAAGTCACTAATCATCCGAGAGATGCAAATTAAAACGACAATGAGGTACCATCTCACACCTGTCAGAATGGCTATCATCAACAAATCAACAAACAAGTGCTGGAGAGGATGCAGAGAAAAAGGAGCCCTCATGCACTGCGGGTGGGAATGCAGACAGGTGCAGCCATAGTGGAAAACAGTATGGATTAAAAAACGGTATGTATGTGTGTGTGTGTATATATATATATATATATATATATATATATATATATATATATACACACATATATACACATACATACTTTTTAGAGGCCCGGTGCACGAATTCGTGGGGTCCCTCATCCTGGCCAGCGATTGAAGCCGATCAGGGCCAATCGGGGCCACCTCACCCAGTCCCAATTGGGGCCAATGGGGGCCAGCCAAGAGGGGGCAGGGACCGTGGGAGATTGGCAGGCCATGGGAGGTTGGCTGTGGGAGCGCACTCCTGCGTTGAGCGTCTGCCCCCTGGTGGTCAGTGCACATCATAGCTACCAGCCGGTCATCCAATTTTAAAGGTCACTTAGGCTTATATATATATAGATATATAGATAAAATAATAAAAGCATAATATTCTAATTAGACCAGACAGCTGAACAACCTTCTGGACGTCCTTCCTGACATCCTTCCAGATGACCTTCCGAACAAAGCTGGGGCTGCGAGGGCAGAGGCAAGCCATCGTGGCTGTGAGGGCCAAGCCCCTTGCATGAATTTCATGCATCAGATCTCTAGTATATACATATAATGGAATATTACTCAGTCATAAAAAGAGTGAACTCTTACCATTTGAGACAACATGCATGGACCTATAGGACATTACACTAAGTGAAATAAATTAGTCAAAGAAACATAAATACCGTATGATTTCACTTGTATGGCATAATGAGCAAAACAGAAACAAATTCATAGATGCAAAGAACAAACTAATGGTTGACAGAGGAGAGGGGTGTTGGGTAGCAGGGTGAAAAAAGTGAAGGGATTAAAAAGTACAAATTGGTAGTTATAAAACAGTAACGGTATAAAGTACAGCATAGAGAATACAGTCAATAATATTGTAATAATTTTATATGGTGCTATATGGGTACTTAATTATTAGGAGATCACTTTGTAAATTATGTAATGGTCTAACCAATATGTTGTACACCTGAAACTAATATAATATAAAACAATATTAAATGTCAACTATAATTAAAAAATGAAAATTTAAATAATATCCTCCAAAATAAATAAATTTTAGTAAATTATAAAAGTTATGTTTAGATTTATATATGTTAGATTGATTACCTTTTCACCTCTCCTCTCAGACTAAATAATCCTTGTATGTGTCTTTTTCTACAATATTTTAATCTTATTATGTTTCATGTCTAAATTTGTGAACCTTTAGAATTACCCAGTCAACCTAGGCACAGAGCTCTAATAACAGGTGTTTGATTTTAAAAAAAGGAGGAAAGAAAGTCACCCTTCTGATGTCCAATACTATAAATGAGGTTTCTTGAAAACTACAGTCAAGATGTCTATTCTTTAAAAATGTTTTATTTTCTTTGTTTAGTAAATATGCATTAAATATCTTTGCGGCACTAGACAAATTAGTGTCAAACATATGCAGCAAAGACAATTTATATTACATAAAAATTTTGTTACTTATTCCCTAAATCACTCAACAAAAGTAAATATAAATATCTTTAGCTCTCCCAGCCAGTGTGTCTCAGTGGTTGAGTGCTGACCTATGAACCAGAAGTTCCCGGTTCGATTCCTGGTCAGGATACATGCCCAGGTTTCAGGCTCAATCCCAGTGTGGGGCATCTAGGAGGCGGCAGATCAATGATTCTCTGTCATCATTAATGTTTCTGTCTCTCTCTACCTCTCCCTTCCTCTCTGAAATCAATAAAAATATATTTTAAAATATAATTTTTATCTCAAAATAAAAATAAGTTGGGTTAACTATGATTTTAAGGGGCTTTCATATATCTGGGTTATAGCGTTAGTTATAAAATCACATCATAACAAAATTCCAGAGGATTACCTAAAAATGACAAACCCTCAAAGACAGCAAAGGACAATGTTTTCTATTGGCAGAATTTCTAAACAATGTCCTGGGGCTTGCAACATTAAAAGTTAAAAAAGCAATGGTTTTAAATCTTGTTTTTTAAATATTCTTTCAAATAATGAGTTGTGGGCTTTTTCTCTTCAAAACAAAACAGTGTGAAAGTCTCAGTGTGCATGTGGAGAATGTACAAGTGATGATAAATACGAGATAAACATGCTCATAACTTAGATTATTACACATGTGAACAGTAAAAAGCCCCACAATAGCAGTTTTATACAACTTTAATTCAGTTTTATTCTTATTCACATGTTATTTAATATTATTTAATTTATACCCATAAAGAATCACTGGTTAAAGACAGTAAACCTAAGATATACTGGAATTAAAATAAATATTAAGAAATTTAAGAACTATAATTCTGACAAGCTCCTTAAAATAATTTTAGCTAGATTATTAAATTGTATTCATCTGTGCAAAATAGCAAATACACCTCAAAGATTTTAAAAGTCTGTTTAAAAATATAATGATGAATATCCAATTTTTCTGGAATAAATATTAATTACAATTTTAAATTTAAAAATTCTAAATTAAATATACACTTAGCTATGACCCAGCAATTAAACCCCTAAGTATTTACCCAAGTGAAACCAAAGTATACATGACAAAACTTGTCAAGAATGTTTGTAGCACCTTTAACTGCAATAGCCCAAACCTAGAAACAAACCAAATATCTGTCAACAAGGGAATGGGTACACAAGTTATGATATAAGCAATAGTGAAGAACTGCTCAGCAATAAAAAATAAAAATAAAAAACTTAAAAAAAGAACTAGTAATATGTACAACAATCTGAATAATATTTCAGACACAATGAAAAATCCAAAAAAATGAAAAATCCCATAACTCATTATTTGAAAGATTATTTTAAAATATATATATAATCCCATTTATATGAAGTGTTAGAACAGGTAAAACTATGGTCAAAAAAACACAAAAAAAACCAGAAAAGTGGTTGTCTAGGGATGAGGGCATTGACTAAGAAGGGGCATGAGGAAACTTTCTGGACTAATGGAAATGTCTTATATCTTAGTAGGGGTGCAGGTTACATAATTGTATACAGATGTCAAAATTCATTAAACTATATACTTAAGATGTGTGCATTTCACTGTAAGTTTTACCTTAAAGAAAATCAACAGCAAATGTATTTATCTTAAAGTACACAACCAAGAATTCAAAACATCAAGACACAAATTTTCAACTTTTTCCTAATAGTATAACAGATTTATCCTATATAATAAAACCCTAATATGCAAATCAACTGAATGGCAGAACGACCAGCAGAAAGACCAGTCACTCTGACGCGCACTGTCCACCAAGGGGCAGACGCTCAATGCAGGAGCTGACCCTTGGTGGTCAGTACCCTCCCACAGGGGGAGCGCTGCTCAGCCAGAAGCCGGGCTCATGGCTGGCAAGTGCAGCAGTGGTGGCGGGAGCCTCTCCCGCCTCCACGGTAGCGCTAAGGATGTCCAACTGCCAGCTTAGCCACCAGTCGGACATCCCCCTAGGGTTCCCGGACTGCGAGAGGATGCAGGTGGGGCTGAGGGACAGACAAGATCACCCCCCCACACACACACACACACACACACACACACACACACACAAGTGCACGAATTTCGTGCACGGGGCTTTTTAGTATTTACATAACATTTAATACACTAAACCATAAACTAAATCATAACAAACTTCAAGAAATAATATGAAACAGAACATGTCCTCTGACTATAATACAATTAAGTTAGGAGTCAAAAATAAATAAAATTTGGAAATTAACACAGAAAAAAAAAACACTTCTAAATAATTTATGGATCCAAACAAGTAATCTAAAGAGAAGCAAAAATATTTAATGAATGATCATAAAAATTTACATTTATATACTTGTGGGATACAGTAAACGTGGTACTTACAGGAAAATTTTTACCCAAAATGTTGAAATTAGAAAAACACAGAAAATTAATAGGATAAAGTCCAACTAAAGAAGTTAGAAAGAGAATAAGGTCAGTACAAAGAGAAAGGAGAAAACAGATATAATAAAAATTCATGGAAAGAGAGATAAACATTAAATAAATAGCAAAATTGGTTCTGTAAAAAAAAAACTACTCATTGAATGGATGAACTGAATGAATTAAATCTGGTAGGCAATTAATTTTCTCTGAGTGTCACCTAACCCTCTTGCCTTCTCTTCCAACATGAGCATTGACTCTCTGGAGTAACTGAAACTAGTATTCCTTCCTCACTCTTGCTTTGACCTTGCAAATGTGGCTCTCCACACCACTACCCCATCCCCACATCAAACTACTGCCCTTCAAGTCCTGCAGCCTCAGGCAACTCCAGAAAAGTTTCTTGTATGGCTTCCCAACCACACAGAAGACCCCTGTGCCTAAAGGTACAACCTAAAACAAACTGTTCTCTCCTTCCCAGGAAGGCTCTTTATATTCTTGCTTGTTCTCGGATCTTTTGCAGCTGTCTTGTCCCTCATCCACCTATAAAGAGCAACTTAAAAAAGTGTTATGTTTTTTAATTGAACATCAGTAATCAAACTGTGTGCCCTCTGAGACTGCATGTTGCTCAATTTATATGCATGATCCAAACTCAACCTAACTAAAGCAATTTTCCTATTACCTTTTATGTGTCCCTCTATTTTATATTTAGGTATTTCCCCTTACATTACGCTTTAGCACATCACTCCTAAATACGTTCTTTCCCAAAAGTATGTCCTTAAACAACTGCTGTGAAATCCAGACTAATATCTCACAATATGGGAGTGATCTTTATTTCAGGAGGTTTTGCAAGCCTTTTGGTCTACTGTTCAAAACAAACTTCTAAGGCTCTTACCACCAAACCTCTCACTTTATGTATGAAGAAATTATGTCTTGATATTGGTCACACAGTCCTCCATTCAATATTTCTTTTGATAACACTTCTCTACTGCCTTCCCATCCTCATAGATCATCTGGCATGAGATCACATTCTTCTCATTTATGACTAACCAATTCAGTTTCTTGAACTCTAAACTGCTTTCTGGAAACTCTAAATAAGCAATACCCATACTATACTTCAACTTTAACTTTGCATTTTCCTCTGGTCATCCTTCACTTTCTTAAACTCAGTCATCACTGTCTTGGAAATGTGATCAAGGGAGAAGGAGGGAATCAAGCTTATTGGGAAGTTTCACTTCACAGGCGTGCTTATATTATAGTGCTTCAGTGACAGAGATAGCACAACATGCTACCAGCACACTCACTAATAGGCTATGAACTTCATTACCTGGGCAGATTAAAAAACATACAAGCATGAGCTAAGACCTTACTAATTAAATAGACAGCAATAAAGTCTCTTTAATAAGGGCAGACAACCTTTTTCAATTTAGTTGTCCAATTTGGCTCTTTTCATGAACACCTGGTCATGGTCTGGACCTCTGGTCTTTCTTTCATTTGGGGGCATACATTTACCTTCTCTGGATAAAATTACACTTTTTCTTTTAAATACCAGAGCTCCACTGGCCTTTGAACTGAGTCTTAAAGCAGTGGGGAATAACAGATAAAGGACTAAAAGGTAACTGGGACAATCTGGAGTCTATTCCTGCCATGAAACACCATGACAATTGAAATGGGTCATTTCACCTGGATTTAAATTCCATCCTCTCCCAGACTGAAGAACAAATATTTGACACTGACTTTAATAACACAGTAATAAGTTGTTTTATTTGATGTAATTTTAAAGTACAGCAGTATCTATTTGGCTACACAATTAAGAGTACACTCACAAAAACAAATGATTTCAAAATCATAAATATATTAACTACTAAAGATAAGCATATTAAAAAGGAAAAAAAAATATCCAAATACTTTTTCTCCTTTTATTCCTCAACTAGAGGCCCAGTGCACAAAAATTTGTGCACTTGGGGGCGGGGAGGGGGGCGTCCCTCAGCCCAGCCTGTGCCCTCTCGCAGTCTGGGACCCTGCGGGAGATAACGACCTGCTGCCTTAGGCCTGCTCCCGGGTGGCAGAGGGCACGCCTAATCCCTAGGTGCAGCCCCTGGTTGAGCTCAGAGCAGGGCTGATTGGGGAGTTGGGGCACCGCCCCCTGTCATGCATAGAGCAGGGCGGATCTGGAGGTTGCAATGCCACCCTCAGTCACACTCAGGGTAGGGCTGATTGGGGGGTTGGGGCACCGCCCCGTCACACTCAAGGCAGGGTCGATGGGGAGGTTGCGGCGCCACCCTGTCACGCACAGAGCAGAGACAATCAGGGGGTTAGGGCACTGCCCCCTGTCATGCACAGAGCAGGTCCGATCAGGGGGTTGGGGCGCCGCCCTCTATCACCCACAGAGCAGGGCTGATCAGGGGGTTGGGGCGCCGCCACTGTCACACTCAGGGCAGGGCCGATGGGGAGGTTATGGCTCTACCCGGTCACACACAGAGTAGGGCCCGTGGGGTGGGGGGGTTGGGGCGCTGAACCCTGTCACACACAGAGCCGCAGGGCAATCAGGGGGTTGGGGAGCTCCCCCCTATCAGGCACAGAGCAGGGCCGATCAGGGGGTTGGGGCGCTTTCCCCTGTCAGGAACAGAGCAGGGCCAATAGGGAGGTTGTGGCCCCTCCCCCTGTCACACACAGAGCCGCAGGGCGATCAGGAGGTTTGGGCGCTGCCCCCTGTCACGCTGATCCGGGTGCCGGGAAGCATATTACCCTTTTACTATATAGAATAGAGGCCTGGTGCATGGGTGGGGGCTGGCTGGTTTGCCCTGAAGGGTGTCCTGGATCAGGGTGGAGGTCCCCACTGGGGTGCCTGGCCAGCCTGGATGAGGGGATGATGGCTGTTTGCAGCTGGTCACACACCCTTCAGGGTGGGGGTCCCCACTGGAGTGCCTGGCCAGTCTGGGTGAAGGGCTGAGGGCTGTTTTCAGGCTGAGACTGAAGCTCCCAACTGCTCCTTTTTTCTTTTTCTTTTTTTATTCTGGGCCAGCTTTAGCTCTGGCTCCAGCTCTGAGGCCTCTGCTGCTGAAAGAAGGTATCTGGTTTGTTTAGGTTCTATAATCGAAACTCTGTATCAACTCCAGCTCTGAGATCCCGGCTCACTGAAAGCAGGTTTCTGGGGTTTTGTTTAGCTTCTATATTTGTTACAATGTTCAAACTGCAGGCTCAGAGGCCTGCAAGGCAGGCGGGGAACATTGGAGTCCTCTGTCACTGAAGCAAGCAAGCCTCATGTTCAGTTTAAGCTGCCTGGCTGCTGGCCGCCATCTTGGCTGGCAGTTAATTTGCATATCGCCCTGATTAGCCAATGGGAAGGGTAGCAGTCCTACGCTAATTACCATGTTTCTCTTTTATTAGATAGGATTGCTTAAAATCTTATTTGAGCCCTGGCCACTGTGGCTAAGTTGGTTCTCCCATACACTGAAGGGTCGCAGGTTCCATTCCCAGTCAGAGCACATACTTGGTTTGCAGGTTCAACGCCCAAATTGGGGTGCATAACAGAAGGCAGCTGATCGATGTCTCTCTCACATCAATGTTTCTCTGTCTGTTTCTCTCTTTTCTCTCTCTCCCTTCCCTAAAATTAATAAAACATATCCTCTAGTGAGGATAAAAAATTAAATTTAAAAAAATCTTACTTGAAAGTAATGATATATCAAAAATTATAAAGAAGAGGAGAGGAGCTAAGTATATTCTAGAACATAAAATGTAATCTAAATTACTTATAAAAGCACTATATCCTATAAATTCTAATGCCATTTAAATTAACCTCAAAGACTCCCAACATTCAAAAGTGTGTGTTTAATGCTACTAGCCACAAGGACAGGCCCCATGCATACATATTTCAAAATAGTCCCCTTATTTGTCCTAAGTACAGTTAGCATGAATAAAAGTAGACATTCGGCCACTCCAGACAACAGCCTCAAGTCCCTGATCAGTAGCCCCATGATTCATAGCCCCTCCGGCTATGGACTTAATTCCTGTGGCCTATTTTACTTTGCTAAATTCGGTGGACAGTTGATCCACTGTTGTGTCCTCACAAAGAAAACAAGTTTTCAAAACCAGAGTTTGGCTTGGGCAGCAAAGTATTTTGGTGTTACACATTGTGTTTCTGAACACCTTAGAATGGAGCATATATCGCCAACAGCTCCATCTCCCTAGACTGGCTCACACATTTAGGCTACCTGCCTGGCCCCCATGAGGATTTGAGTTTGAAACCACTGTCCTGCAGAAACTCTGTAATGTAACAAGCTTATCCACTCCCAGATTTCTAAGCCTAGCACTTTCTCTCCATCTAGATACCAACTCCTACTTTTATTCAGGACTCAGCTTAAATTCCACCTCTCCCATGAAGCCTAGCATGAGAAACTTAGCAAGCTTAAAGTGATTTCTCCATCCTGCTCATTCCTGTAGCTCCCATTGATGGTTTCATTCTTAGCGCATATCAAATGAATGATTTCCCTTTACTGTTTAATTCCCTTGGACCAAATATAATGGTCAGGGCCTAGATGCTGGATGCTCTCTTTACTCCCTAAAACTTACTTAAAAAGCCTGCACATGACGAGCATTCAATAAATGTTGCTGGTAATAATGTTCAGGTCAAAGATAAAATAGGTACTGGAAAGAAAAAAACAAAAATCCCAAGAGGCCATTACCTCTGGTGCAAACATCATTCAAAGCTTGTGCACTCCTCAAGGTGACTTGCAGGTGAGTTATTCATAACCTCGGGGTACACAGATCAATGGAGCAATGAAAATGAAGCAGTGCCTATTCTTTGGGCAAATGACCCCAAAGGGCCACAGAAGAGATGACAAAACTTGTAAAATGAAAATACTCTCAACACAAGGGGGGGAAAAAAAAGCACCATCACAGGCTTCATAAACTTGTCTTAGCTTATTAGGCAACCCCATTTCCATTCTGTCCCCTGTACCTCCTTGGAAATCATACAACCACAATAAACGGGTGCTATAAAATGGGCAGAAATTCTTGCTGTGGCGAGGGTCCATTCTTTTTCCTAGAACATCAGACATGGTCAAGAAGTGCATCTGTAAAACAGCCATTTTACCTGCATAACAGGAAAGAGGCTTGGTCAAGTTTCTCTAGATGGGCACTCCCCCTTGTGGGCATTTCCTGCCTCACCTCTTTGGAGTGGTCAGATGATACTGTGGCTGTGTCTAAGATATTTCCTGACAATCATTTCCCTCACTTACTTATATAGAATCTTTAGATCTCTACCGTATTGAGGAAGTGCAATAGTATTATTAGTAATGTTTCAGATTAACTCTTTTTTCATTATATCTTCAGATATAAGCTTATTGCTTAAAGTAAAGCATAGTTTTTGACTAACATATGCTTGAAATACTTAATAGACTCAAAACTTATCTTGAAAGACCATAAGACTTACAATTAAAGAAAATAACCTGGTATGTTTCTCTCTCAAAGTTAATATTAAAATCAACTGTAGATGTTTAAATTAGTAATGTACACTGAATGAAAGTACTGTGCTAAGAATTAAAATCAAAATGTTCATGCCTCCATGAGTCGACACAAATATGTTAAAATAACAACACAGCAATCTCAAAATGGCAAATGTACAAAATAAGTAATTCAATTCAACAAGCATTTATTGAATTACATGTCCATTACATGTACTAAACAGAAGAGAGAGATATGTTCTGATCGGGGTAGCATTTGAGCTGGTCCTTGAAGAGGACTTGGGTTAGAATTTCAGTAGTCAGAGAAGTATCTGGTATTTATTATTATTATTATTATTTATTCTATGAAGGGAAAGAAACATGAGTGAAAACTTGGAAGTGAGAACATTCAGCAAATTCATGAAAAAAATCAATAAAGAAATGCATTCAATAAGAGAAAAAGATTATTCCAAAAGAGAAATACTGGAAAAGTAGGTTGGGTCCAGGTTTGAAGAGGGTTCATAAATTCAGGCTAAAAAGTTTGAGTTTTAATCTACAAACAATAAAGATTCTATTAAAGTTTGTTCCTGGAAAACTACATGACCAATGCAGGTGTTTTTAAGGAAATGTATCTTGAGAAAATACATAGGATTAAAGAGAAACAGAGAAAAGTTAGAAGCAGGCAGAGAAGCCCATTCTGAAGATACTACCACCATCTAGCCATCACAAGTGAAAAGGTTTGGCCTTGATGTTAGTAAATATACCAAAAAGAAACAAGCAAAAATAAAGAAATAACAGTACATGTGCTCATTAAGCCAATGTTTACTGAGCACTTATTACATGCCAAGCTGAGAAACCATGGTAACTAAAACATATATAAATGCTGTCCTCCTGGAACCTGAACTCTAGTGAAAGAGGATGACATCAAATAAACACACTAAGAAAGGCAGCTGGAGCGACATGACAGCTTAAAATGAGAAATGGGAAGGGGAAAGGCAATATTCCTGGGATCTGGAACAAAGACCTTGACCCCAGAAGGATCTTTACAATGTGACCCAGAAAGAAAGTGAGAGAGCAAAGTGTTGGAAAGAGAGACAGGCACTTGCCCCTGTCTAGTCCTATGGGCTCTGTTAAGGAGCTTATACTTTCCTCTTAGGAGCAGCTGGAACTGACTGAAGAGTTGAAGCAGGGGCATGACAAAATCAAATTGCACTCTTAAATGATTCCACCGATGCTGTGTATAGAACTGACTGGAAAGGGCATGTGGCTTAGAACGCTATTGCAGTCATCCAGGAAAAAATGGTGAAGCTTGAATCTAGGCATGCTGTTAGGGTGTGATGAGTCTAAGAAGTGAAACTATGTAATAAGCAACTGGAACCACTTAGGGCATGAAAAGAGGGGTGGAAATATGAATTAGATTAATCTATAAAAAACAAAGTTTCATTAAATGGGTGCTATGGGTTGGGTGCCTGTGGACAATGACAATGACATGGAGACAAGCAAGGAGAAAGAGTTCCAGTCTCCCTGAAGCTGAGGGAACTGAGTGAAAGTGGGTATGAAGTTATTAACTGAACGCAATCGTGTAATTCCCAGCTCCTCTAGAATGTTCTGTGTTTCTTACAACAATGATTACTAGACAGGTGCTTCTCCAGGCCCACTGTGACATTGTAGGCAGAACAAAGCAATGATTCTCAAATGCTGGCCCAATACCTTACCCATCCCTGCAGATTCTGATTCAGTAGATTGAGAGTAGTCTAAGAATTTGTGGTTTTACTTTTCTAATTGATTGAGAGAGAGAGAAAGATCGACAGAGAGAGAAAAACATGAATCGGCTGCCTCCTGCATGAACCCAACTGGGAAACGAACCTGCAAACTGGGCACATGCCTTGACCAGGAATTGAACCCACAAACCCACACCTTCTGGTGTACCAGACAATACTCCAACCAAATAAGCAACTCAGCCAGGGCAGAAAAAAGTTGGTCTAATCAAGCCTTCAAAGACTCACAGATAGTTTTCTTTCAACCTAATTAAATATTGGTTCTTATATTCTGATGTTAAAACATCCTTATTATTGATCTGTGCGTGTGCGCGCATGTGTGTATACACACACATTTGCCTTTTCATGCATTGGTTTATTCCACTGGTCTTATTAGCTAAAACTGTCAGCATCACTATATGATGGGTCAGCACAAGTCATTAATGCACGGTAATACTCTATGAGGAGATATTTAGAATTGTATGCTCTTAAAACCATGGTCTGAGCCAATTCCCACATGGGAAGGCCTATTTGTAGTCCCTATTAAATTCCATTCACTAGAAGTATTTCCTCTTAGAAAAGCAACAGTATAATGATTTCTACATTATATACAAGATCAACTGGGACTATTCCATTGATAATAAAGGGATGCTCTTTTTTTCCCCTCCACTAATTCTGTTTATTTAAAGGAGGCTCTACAGAGCTGTTGAGTACTAAAAATTGAGAGAAGATTTTTAAGAATGACAATATCTAATGTCAACTTATAACAGGCTTCCTGGAAAACCACAGGTTACTTTCATTACAAAATAAAAACAGCAGTTAGGATTCATTAACTCCTTAATCTTGCTTCAATCTTATCTCACTTATAACTTTCAGACCCAGGATATATTTAAGGCATAGCTTAGGATGGCTTTAAGGAAGACTTGGGAAGAAACTCAACTTACTATTAAATTTTTGTATGAAAACTTTTCCTGAAAAGTTTTTCCTGCATGCTTTTCCTGAAAAGGGAGGAAAGGGGAGTCCAGCTCTCAAGGGTTGCAAGTTCTAGATTTCAGTAATTGACTGAATTACATAAAGTACAGCAAACTATAGACATTTAAAGAATCCCATCAAGTTATACTGCAAAGGAATGCTGGTCTTCTGGCTCCATAGCCTATCTAAATGCATGAGGTAGTGCTAATCTAATTTATTTAAGTCATTGACCTACCTATTTACATGTAAATTCTATAGTCTTACTCAGTAATAAAGATAGTCCTAGGTGAGGTAAATGTAATTTAATATTACTTACAAATCAAAGAAATCATTTCATACAGAAAATAATCACTCAACAAGGAATTTTCAATTTTACCAAAAAAAATATATAAAGTATATTTCTTTATGTAAGAGAAGTCAAAGAAATTTCTTTACTCCTGTTTTCTCGTACATCTATGCATTCACCACCTCCATGAGAAAAAGCAAAACTCCAGATTAAGTAAATTTCTATAAAAGACTAATTACTTCTTTCCCTGTACACATAAGGCACAGACATGTACACATGTACAAATAGAACAATCTGAGGAAAACATGTTGTTTTTGTGCATTTATTTTCTTTGATCTTAACCTACCTCTCACCCAAAAAATACAGTGATTTAGTATGATACAGTTAAGCGTTTACATAATAATTTCAAGATGGTGGATAAAAGGAAAAAATGTTACCCACAATATACTTCAAACGAATAGAATATATTTATATGAAGCACACAAAGCAAGGCCCAACATTTCCTTTCTGAAACATGTGGCCAATTTGATGTCCCTATACGGTGGCTAAAGAACACAAAATTAAAAGTTGTAGCATCTCTTTAGAGTGGTTTTGAACACACAACATAATATAAAGCATTGCTAAATTTTCTAATTTGTTCATTAGAAATTGAAAAATGAAAGATGTTCACACAATGGAAAAGGTTTGATTATCTTTTATTTCACTACCCTATATGAGAACTGCTTTACCTAAAAACCAATGAAATTAATTGAAAACTTAAATTACTTCATAAAAGTGGTGGGAGGAGGCAAAGAATTCTATGTACATTCAACTGTAAAATCTGTTATTAAAGAAAAAGACATGGAAACTATTTTGACAATATGCTTGTGAAAAAGGAAGAGGGGGGAAAAAAAAGGCTTGAAACATCAATAATGTTGAGATCAAACAATACCCCCAACCTCTTTTAATACTCTAAGAATAAAAGAGTCCCTTCCAGTAATATTTAGGGCTAGCTGTTTGAAACTGATATTTATGAAATCTAGGTTATGGTGTGAATTGAGCCTGTTTGTTTTACCAACGTGAGCATCTCCTCTTTGTAGCAGCTCAGTCCATTCAGTGGCATAAGCCAAGAACAGCAAGTGGCCAATAAGTTAACTACTTTATTCCAAAAGACAGGTTTTCTTATTCAAATATGATAAAGATAAAAAAACACAACTACTATTTTGTTATTGTATCAAAACAAAAAAATAAATTTAAAATGTCATCATTTCATTACATATACCACAAAAATTATTGAAAAATATTCTAAAAACAATGAGAGCCCATGGCAATACTGCCAGGGGAGATCCAGAGGCCAATTTGCAGGAATTACATAAGACAGAGGAGCATGCTGAACTGTGATCAGCAACACTTGGGTTAAAGGAAACCACAGGACAAATAATTCTCGTTCCTTTATAGAAACACAGTCCTCATTTTGCCTAATTCCAATCCAGATGAATTTTAGATACCACCGTTTAGTTAAATAATAGCAGTCACTCAACAACATGGCTCAATTTCAGTTACATGGTATATTAACTATGAGAAATTGCATAACGCACAAGCTCCGCTGCTAGCTCTTCAGTTCACAGATCACCACTCATCATGACCAGTGACCAATCATGTCATTTCCTCTCAGGTCTGTCGGTAATGTGCCACTGTGCACAACAGTAAAGCGTGTAGTTGTGCTTCCTCCTTGTCTCCCAGTGATCAATCCACATGACATACAAAACTTGCTATCAAAAGAGGGAACTGGCCAAGAAAGATGAAAGAGAAGCAAAGAAACAAAAAGTGATAATGTTAGAAGTGAAATTTAATAAAAAAGTTTGACAAAGGAGGCAAGAACATACAATGGAGCCAAGTTCACAGTTTCTTCAATAAACAGTGTCGGGATAATTGGACAGACTCATGCAAAAAAATGAAACTAGACCACCAACTTACACCATACACAAAAATAAACTCAAAATGGATAAAGGACTTAAATATAAGACTGGAAACCATAAAAATCTTAGAGGAATCCATAGGCAACAAAATCTCAGACATATGACGAAGCAGTATCTTCCCCGATACAGCTCCTAGAGCAATGGAAACTAGAGAGAAAATAAACAAATGGGACTACATCAAAATAAAAGGCTTCTGCACAGCAAAAGAAACTATCAACAAAACAACAAGAAAGCCCACTGCATGGGAGAACATATTTGCCAATGTTATCACTGATAAGGGTTTAATCTCCAACATTAATAGGGAATTCATACAACTTAACAAAAGGATGATAAACAACCCAATCAAAAAATAGTCAATGGACTTGAATAGATACTTTTCAAAAGAGGACACAAGGAAGGCCAAAAGACACATGAAAACATGCTCAAAGTCACTAATCATCCAAGAGGTGTAAATCAAAACAATAATGCGGTACCATCTCACACCTGTCAGACTGGCTATCATCAACAAATCAACAAATGACAAGTGCTGGTGAGGATGTGGAGAAAAAGGAACCCTTGTGCACTGCTTGCTGGTGGGAATGCAGACTGGTGCAGCCACTGTGGAGAACAGTATGGAGTTTCCTCAAACAACTAAAAATGGAACTCCCATTTGACCCAGTGATCCCACTTCTAGGAATATATCCCAAGAAACTATGTTCATAGCAGCACAATTTACCATAGCTAAGATCTGGAAACAGGCTAAGTGCCCATCAGCAGATGAGTGGATTAAAAAACTGTGGTACATCTACATAATGGAATACTACGCTGCTGTAAAAAAGAAGGAATTCTTACCATTTGCAACAGCATGGATGGAACTGGAGAGCCTTATGCTAAGCGAAATAAGCCAGAGAAAGATAAATATCATATGATCTCAGTCATTTGTGGAATATAATGAACAACATAAACTGATGAACAAAAAACAGATCCAGAAACAGGGAAGCATCAATCAGACCATCAAACCTCAGAGGGAAGGTAGGGGCGGGTGGGGGTAAGAGGAAGAGATCAACCAAAGGACTTGTATGCATGCATATAAGCCTAACCAATGGACACAGACACTGGGGGGTAGGGTGGGGGGGGGAGTGAGGGCATGAGTGGGGGGTCAGGGGACAATGAGGGGATAAGGACACATATGCAATACCTTAATCAATAAAGAAAAATAAAGAGGGGGAAAAAAGAAAAGAAATATATGAAGTCAAAGAAGAAATGCCTGGCCATGGGAATGTTCAACATGCTACCATTTAAGAGACTGAGTCTAGACCAGCCGTGGGCAAACTACGGCCCGCGGGCCGGATCTGGCCCGTTTGAAATGAATAAAACTAAAAAAAAAAAGACCGTACCCTTTTATATAATGATGTTTACTTTGAATTTATATTAGTTCACACAAACATTCCATCCATGCTTTTGTTCCGGCCCTCCAGTCCAGTTTAAGAACCCATTGTGGCCCTCAAGTCAAAAAGTTTGCCCACCCCTGGTCTAGACCAACAGTCACAGGAACTGAGTGAAGACAAACATAACAACATAAATAAGAAATGTAGTTGTGACCAAAAAAAATGAAGAGGTCCCAGAGGAAGAGGCACTGGCCAAAAATCTGACATTAAGTAAACTCTGGAAGATATTTTACAACATGGAAAGTACAAAGGATAAAATGGTAAAAGCTGATTCAAAATTAAAAAGGGCTTTGAGAATTCCCCATGACATTAAAAAATGCTCACTCTATATCATAACTTATATGACAAGAAAGCAAGTACCGTTCAAATTACTCTTGATAACAGAAGTGAAACACTTTAATTCTTAACACTTCTAAGGCTTTAAATTAGTGTACTAAATAAATATTTGTTTTACCTACTTATTTCGGTTTGTTTCTCTATGCATTTATAACCAACAGTAAGAGTTTTTAATGTTTTGACCAAATAAAAGTCATGGGGACAGTGTAATTTTTGGCCATTAAGATCCTTTGCGCTATAGGGGGGAAAGGAGGCATATGTAATACTTTCGGCAATAAAGAATTTCAATTTTTTAAATAAAGACCCTTTGCACAGTTGCAGCTTGTCCAGTCACTTTATGGTCCGACACCACCATGCAAAGTATGAACTGTTTGTACACCATAAGGGAAACAACGGGATAAACGAAAAATCCAGAGGAGTTGGGTCTGCTCAGAGCGGGGCGAGCAAACAGCTACTATTTTTATAGTACACAATAGTACAGTTACATAGTAATCTTTTCCTTCTCCGGCATGTGTTCCAGTCACAAAAAAATAAGTATCGATGAAACAGAGATGCTAATGACTAAGAACAGACAATTGCAAAATATTTATATTCCTCATTTTTAATATTATGTCTTAAATCCATATATCCTAAAAGTCAAGACAAAATGTGTTTTCATTTGATTTATATTTACATTAGCTGCTTAACCCAATATAGGTTTGTAGTAACAAGAGACATATTAATTGTGGGGAGGGAGATGAAGGAGAATGTTTCCATTTATGCTACACACTACAAACTACCTACCTAATAATCTCTCTCCTCCTCCTCTCCCCCACCCCACCTCCTCCTCTTCTTTTGACAAAACTATTTTGCTTGGGAAGACAATGTGTCCAGCAGCAAGCCATGACTATGAGATAGTACTTAAAACAATCTGCTCCATTTCCTAGGCTCTCTTGCAGCCAGGAATATGCATGTGATAGAATTGTACCCTTTTCCCACTACCTCTCCAAAAATAAGGAGAAGCCTATTGAGGGAGATTCTGAAAAACTTGCATCACAGACAAAAAGTGACAGATACACCTGGCACTAGTTTCCCCACTCCCACCCTCCACTCTCTCCTTCTCACCCAGAACGCAAATGTGACATCTAAAAGTTAAGGAGCCGTATCATAGCATAAAGCAAAAGGCATAAGAGAAAGGCCCAAGAGAATCCCAGATATGTTGGTCCTAGAATCATTGGAAATCTAAGCTAATGCTGGCAACCAACCCACCACCAAACTTTCTATTGTGTGGTGGAGGGCCAGGAAGTAGGGGGACAAATGTGCATTTCCTAAGACAGTCAGGTTTTTTTTCTGTTTGCAGCAAAAAGCATTCAATGGATTAACCATCCTTACTTTAAGTCAAATGTAAATGTCAATGTCACAGAGGAAGGAAAACAAAAGCACTCTAATTTATTGAGGTAGTAAGCTGGTTAAATAGTTTCCTTGCATTATTTTTTATTTCTGTTAGTACCATTATGATGTCCAAACAATTACTTTTTTAAAGAAAAAGAAATAAAAATGCAACAAAAATTAAAATATTGACTTATTCTACTGTATTTTCCTTTCAAGACAGTATTTATCTCCTTCAACACTAATAAAATATGAACCTTAGGAAAGTTACCAAACACAGTATTCTTTTTATTATATTTTCATATCCAACTCACAGCTTCTTTTATGTCGCCACAACAAACAGGAGTACCAGACTTAGTCAATGCTGGCTAACCAAAACTATACTGAAACTACACAGACAGGACAGGGAGAAAAAAACTAAATACAGGTTGATGTAGAAAACAGCCATTTGTCCTTTCCTGCCATGTCTCTATTTTTGCCCAAGTGGTTCATATCAGGTGGTGTTTCTTTCTGGGAGCCTGTTTTATTACCTTCACTATGAGACAAGACCTGCCAAGGTAACATACACACTATAAAGCAAAGCCTCTGGCCAGCACCCTTCCCTAGAGGCAGAGGCTAGGCCCCAGTTATTTTTGTAGGCCAATGTCACACACAGTTTTGTATGCATTACAGTTCACTTATTCTGCATATAAAAAATGTTTTTCTTTCACTTCAGATATCTGAAATGCTCCGTGGTAGGCAGTTAGACAGACATGAGCAGAGCAAGGATGATGGGCCAGGTAGAGGAGGCCGCCAGGGTGAAAAGCCGCAGATACCCAGCAAGGGGCAAAACTGGGAAAACGAGGACCTCACCCCCAGGGTGACCTTTCCTCCCCTAGCATATCGCTGGTCATACAGTTTGGACTAGAAGTCGCCAATCAGTAGTCCGAGGGCCACTGGGGGTCCATGAGGTCCGAAAGGTTGGCGACCGCTGGTCTGGACCATCCCATGACCTTTTCTCCCCTGAGAGGAGGAACAAGAGTTCAAAGAGTGGCCTCATGGGACTCCCATTTGGTCCCTTGCACAAACCACTCCCTTAAGCATTAACCCTGAGGGATAACATCTAGGCCTCAGCTGTGTTTCAGCTCCAGGCCCAGAAAAGTAGCAAAATCGGACAAGCAATGCCATGGCTGACGTCAGGTCCAGGTGCACTGACTAATAACCCACTGACCTTGTGCTGACCAAGCAGTGGAGACCACAACTCTGAAAGGAAACACCTAGAAAGCTGATGAATATTCTGTTGGGATTCTCCCCTGAAACTTCCAGATACAAACCCTCAAGACTGGAGGACCCAGTGGGACAATCGCTCTTGAGAGCATGAGCTTGCCTTTCTCCTTTTCCTCTTCTTCCCAGCCCCAGGTGTGTTACCTTTACCTTCCTCTCTCCTAAGCTCCAAGGGCCCTTCTTTTGCCTCTGTAACTTGTTTCCTGCACCCATTTCTTCTCCCACTCACTTCTTCTAACTCTGTGACTTTCTAAATAAATTTTCTCTTATAGTTTGAGTTTTGGATCTGAATACTTTCTTAGCCAGAACTCAAGTACCAAGTTTGCTGAACCAAGATCCAGTCTGACTCCACCGGTCTAACACCTGGTACTGTTTAGCTACCAACAACTCCATTTGAATCATGCCTGAATTTAACCTTTTAACCCACCTCTACCTACCTCCCTTACCACTCTCTTTCTCCATTACAAGATTCCACCCAGTGTAAATAACTAGGCAGAAATTTTCTTTCTTTTAGGCTGAGTGACATTAAAAATAAAGGCTACAATAGCAAAGACTACTGTGTCTGGCTAAGGCATTGACAGCCACCAAGCCTTTGAACACCCTTATCATTGTTGCTCCTTATAACAGCCCTGCTAGAGAGCAGAATAACACTAAATCCATTCCAAAGTAAGAAAAATGAAACTCTACATGTCAAATTATTCACTGAATTCACAGAAGTAACTGGCAATGGTCTGGACTCTTGACTCCTTTCTCTCTCTCTTCTCTCTCTTCTCTCTCTTCTCTCTCTTCTCTCTCTTCTCTCTCTTCTCTCTCTTCTCTCTCTTCTCTCTCTCTTCTCTCTCTCTCTCTCTCTCTCTCTCTCTCTCTCTCTCTCTCTCTCTCTTTCTCTCTCTCCACGTCAAAAATTCTCAAAAGAGCTATCGCTATCCTTCTTCTCCCTGACCAACCCAGCCCACACTGTTCTACAATCCACTCTGTCATAGAAACTCCTTATCCAGGCCCACAGTCTGAGGTGCTAAATTCAATGGCCAGTTCTCTGTCCTCTTCGCTGTTTTCTCAGCAGCATTTGAACCAGGTGTTGGCTGACTGAAACATTCCTCTCTTGGCTTCCTAGTAGACACTCTCCTGTTTGTATCTCTGCCTCACTGGCTATCTCTTCTTTCTCCTTTGCTAGTTTCTCCTCCCACTAGTACATGTTGAACTGGCCTAAGGTTCAGTTTTCAGAGCTCTATCTACTCTCACTCAGAAGTGAGCTCATCCAGCCACATATATTTATATTCCTTTCGATGCCAATAATTTCCAAATGGGAATCTCCCTCCTGACCTTTGCATAAGCTTCAGACCCATATACCAAACTCAACAATTAATCTTTCCTCATGCCACATCAAGTGTTTTATGGAAAATCCTCTTAAACAGTATGATGAGTGACTGGTTGAAATTTTTAAAAGTTGAAAATTCTCTGGGTGAAGCAGGAAATAAAAAAAAAAAAAACACCCACATTCCTTAAATATTTTATTTTATTTAAAACACAAAGGTTCATTCATTAGTCAATCTTTTCATATGAGACTAAAGTCTTTTCTTTGAATGCGGGCCCACAAACAAATGTTCCATGTCATCTTTCTTGTATAATCTACAACACACTGAACTGTCCCATGATTTCAAGTTTCATTTTATCTAACATACAACAAGCACATAAGGACACTAACATGCACCCTGAATGCAGAATGCCTCTAGATTTTTATGACTTTTTTCAACCTTTTACAGCTGGCTTGCTCATTTTTAATTCTATAGCATTTTCTTTATAAACCAACTCTATTTTTTCAAGTTAGTTTTCAAACAAACAACTCTCTTAGTTTTTTTTTAAAAAAGTAACTATTTTAAACTCAATATTCATTGGTGTATATGAGACAATGAGTTATGCAATTATAATGATAAAAATAATGAGCATAATGAGGCCCTAGATGACATATAATTCAATTGGAAGGAGTAAAGAAACATGGCACACTAAAAGACGGCCTATTAGCTTGGGTATTTAGGGTACTGCTGACATCAGGTAACATATTTTATGGTGAAAATGGAAAGCACTGGTATTCCAAGTCCATTAAGGGGATATGGGCTAAGAAAGTTCTTAATTTCCACTTCCCACTCTATCACTATGAAGCCATACCTTCCCCAGCCCTCCTCACGCAAGTAAATGACAACACTCAACTGCTAAAGCTAAAAGCTTTAATTTCTCTCTCTTCCTTACCAATATCTAAGGCATCAATAATTCCTGTCTTTCCAGGAACTCTCAAAATATACCTTAGATATATTCACCTCTTTCCATCTCCATCCCCTTTGCCCAGAGTCCAAGTTGTCATCATCTCCCAGCTGATATCTACTTTGCCATGATCTACTGGATTTTAAAGGAGCTAGCACATACCTTCCTCTCCAGCTTCATCTCACCACTCGCCTCTGCCTACCCTGCTTTAGGCACACTGACCCTCTTCCCCATTCCTCTAACATGACAAATCCCCCCCTGGGCCACTGCACATGCAGTTCATTCTGCCTGGAACACTATTCCACTGACTCTGCATAAGCTCACTTCTTATTTTTCAGATGTCACCTCAAATGTTATACACCCTCAGAGAGATCTCTACCAATCATTCTAGCTGAAGAACTGTTCTTTGAGACTTACTTCCACCTCTGACATCTAAGCTACTTCGTATCACACTACAATGAGTAGCCATTGAGGAGTTAAAAGAAGAGATGCAATGTTATCTCATTCACATTTACAAAGTTCTCTTGGGCTCCGGTGTGGAGAATGCATTGAAAGGGGAGACAAGAATAGAAGTAGGCAAGTTATGACTGGCTGAGAAGAAGTATAGAGGAACCAGAATTTTCTACTAGCTAGATAGGTGCATGGGTTATATGGGTGTATACATTTCTAGAAATGATTAAATTGCTCATTGTACGCCAATTTTATCACACGTTTTTAAAAGAACAAAAGTCCTAAATTTTCTCACTCGAACAGCACAGGGGATGCAAAAAAAACAAGAAACAGAACCACACTGTTATCCACTTTCACCAAGATCTACTTATTACAATGTTCATTTTCCTCCTAAATTCCTACTTTTCTCTAGCAAAAAAAAATAAAAAGATTTGAACCAAATTTTTTATTAATTGTCCAATGTGGAAACACACTGGGAAAATATCTGTCACTATGAAAGATGATTTATTATGCATATATGTGTGTGTGTGTGTGTGTGTGTGTGAATCACATAAAACTATGACAGAAAGCATGAACCAGTATTAATAAGATTCCAAAGCACATCAAATGACTGTGATGTGAGACACCCATCACGAACTATGTGCTAATGAACCCCCCAACCATAGACTGACCAAGAATGTTGTGGTTTTCAACTTCCAAACACCTAAGAAATGCCACACATGGACTCATGATGGTACACAAATGCATAAAATGCAAACAAAGAATGTGTAACAATGAGAAACAGAAACCTGCAATTAGAATGTATACAAAACCCTACATGAACTCAACATATACATTTCTTTGTAACATACTCTACCCCCCGAACAGCCATGTTAAGAGTCACTATCCAAAGCTGCAAGGCCCAAATCAGTAGCCATCAGCCACATATAGCTATTGAACACTTAAAATGCAGTAAGGGCAAATAAGATATTGAATTTTTAATTTTATTAAATTTTAATTAATTTTAATTTTAAAATATACTCAGTTATATTATGGGAAAGTTTTAAGTGTGTTTGGAATTATTTGTTATGTAAACTACTTTTTCAACAGTGTATTTCAATTTGTATTTCAATTATGAAATACAAATACAGACCAAATATTTACAATGAAAATTCAGTGTCATCATTAAGATGTGCTAGAAGAGTAAAATACACACCAGTTTGGAAGACTTAAAAAAAAAGTTTAATAGCTCACTAATAATTTTTTCATTGGTTACATTTTTAAGTGATATTTTGGATTCACTGGTTTAAATAAATTATTAAAATTCATTCCACCTGCCTATTTTTACTTTTTTAATGTAACTATTGGAAAATTTAAAAGGATGTATGTGGCATGCATAATATTTTTACTGGATCATACTACTTTAAAGCTTATATATCTAAATGCAAATTAAATATATCATTATGATACATTAATAATTAATATTTCAAATACCTCCTGACCTTTTCATTTGATTGTCTTCTTTTCTTTAGTTGAATGAAATCTGTTTCCACCCTTTCTGCCAGCTCTAGTTTCCTCTTGTTTCTTTTAAATGCAGCTAAACTGAATCCTATAAAAGAAACATTAAAAATGACATTTGATAAATATTAGGGCAATGAGGCAGATGCCATATCCTATAGAGCCTTCACAGGACAAGTCCTTAAGAATGTTGGATAAAAGGTTAAAAGAGGCTTTTCAATGCATGCTGAAGTGGTAGGAAAATAAGACAAATACCCTTAGGTTAAAGAAGAAAAAAGTCAAATCCAGAGACACAAGTCCTGAGGGTACATAGTAGTATATGCTACCCAGAGGTATCTGCCAATGCATACCACCACCCACTTTGGTTTTGAAGGTCTCTTGGCATAAAGGACAAGAGATGAAACCTGGGAACAATGCAGCTCAAGGAAACATACTGAAGATTATCCACACAAAAAAGAAACAAACCCCAAAAGGTGCTATGCCCAGTAAAAGGGAAAATCAGAAAAGGCCACCATATGCAAAGAAAAAGGAAACTTGCAAGTCTCAGCCTTAGATTTATATGTAAGGGAGGAAAAGTCTCTCTAGATAATTCATGACCAAGGGCTTTCAGATAGGTTTAGAGAAGAATTCATTTTAGTGACCTAAAATTTAAAAAAAAAAAAAAACAACTCAAAAATTATCTCAATGTGCTAGTGCCTCAACAACCCCTAAAATTCAAATGCAAATACTCCCTGGAATAAAAAACCTTAACTTACCACACTTCATAGAATTCCTACGTTTCAATTAACATGAGCCCATAATTTAAAATAATTCACAAAACACATGAGAAATAAACCATCAAGAATAAAACTTTGCCAAATATCAGCAAGCATAATTCAATTTAAACCTACAAAGACCTCAGATACTGAAATAATCAAATGTAGACTATAAAACATGTTTATGCTCATGGAAAAAAAGGGATGATACTGAAAATATAACTAAGGAAGAAAAGATGATAAAGTGATCAGGAAGACTTAAGAAGAACCAAATAGAGCTTCCAAAAGCAAAAAAATAATAATAATTAAAAATGTAAAACGATATACAGATATAAACAGCCAATTAGATTCAACTGACAAATGAGAAATTACAAAGTAGACTATAACAATGAAGATATTAGCAACGTTTTCTGATAATGGCATCAAGGAGAGATGTAAATCAAGCCCAGAGCCCATTAAAAGTGGGAGTTCTCTCACTAAAAGTGGAGGAACTTCCAAGTGTGGGAAACTGGGTATTGGAAGGGCTAACACATTGCTAGGGTTGGCCAGAACTATGCAACTCTGTACTTACTCTCTATCCCAATACCAAGTACATTCAAGCAAGACTGTCTTCGATTATGGGATGACAGGAGGGGGGTGGGGAGTAGAAAGAGGAAGGAGAAAAGGGGGATGGGGAATATTGGAAAGAAATTTTGGGTTGACTGGGTCCTTTGTATAGATTTGCAAACATGAGACTTGGGCAGGTCAGGGAATAATAAACTTTTAACTAAGTTTAAGTAGATTCTGATTAATAGTGTGTGAAATAGAAAATACATGGTCTTTGTCCTGATTCCTGGCACAGAGCTCTTAAAACCTTCATAATTCCCTAGGTGATAAGAGTACTATGATCACCTTTTATCCTAACATTGGGTCTTTGACCCCAGTTCCGGAAAGCTCCTAACTCTCTTGGAATTTCCAGGAGGATATGTCTTTTGGTCTGATGAGGCAACTCTTGGTGGGCTTCTGCATAGCTTCAGGATGAGGATGGGTCACCAGAAAGACAAAGTCATGCTTAAAAGCTTGGAACTTTCATCCAGCCTTATCCCATCCTCGGGGAAGGAGATAGGCACTGGCTATGGAGTTAATGAACAATCATGCCTACACGATGAAACCTCCATAAAAATCCCTCAAGGACAAAGCCTGGAGAGCTTCCAGGTGACTGAATACATCTATGTGTAGGGAAGGTGGTACACGCCAACTCCACAAGGACAGAAGGTCCTGCACTCAGGACCCTTCCAGACCTTGCCCTATGTATCTATCTCTAATTCTGGCAGTTCATTCATATCCTCTAATATGCTTTGTAATAAACTGGTAATCTAGTAAGTAAACTGTTTTCCAGAGTTTTCTGAGCCACTCTAGCAAATTAGTCAAACCCCAAAAAGGGGGCCATGGGAACTTCTAATGTATAGCCAGTCAGCTGGAAGCACAGGTGACAACCCAGGCTTGCGATTGGCATCTAAAGGGGAAGTGCAATCTTCTGGGACCAAGCCCTTAACCTGTGGGGTTTGTACTAACTCCAGTTAGTGTCAGAATTAAATTGAATTGCAGGACACCCGGATGGTACAGAGAATTGGTTCAGTGTAGAAAACCCCCACAAGTTATGTCAGAAGTGATATAGGGAGTTGTGAGTGTGACAGTAGTATGCAAGTAAAAGGGGAAAAAATAGTGTTTTTTCCATTCACAGTGCACACACACTTGGCAAAAGTAAAAGCAAAAAATAACATCTGGAAAAAGACACCTTCATCCTAGGCTATGGGTGAGTCTACACAAATAATTATTTAAGGGCAATAATAACCATACAGTCAAAGATAATAACCATGGAAAAGAGGCACCATGAATAATAAGAAGAAAAAATGCCAATGTGTACCACATATAATGGAATTATCAGGCACAATATAAAACAAGTGTCCTTATAATGATTAAAAAGTAAACAAAAAACATGAATACATCTTTATTTCATACTACAAAGTAAATTAAATTATAGATTCTTAAAAAAATAGAACTTCTAGAAATGAAAAAGCAGATAACCAAATTTAAAACCTCAATGTATGTGCTTGGTAGTTGACAGGATATAAAAAAAGAAATTGGTGAATTAAAAGCCTGAGGAGAGAGGGGGGGAAGATGGCGGCGATATAGGCAGACGCGTCCCAGGTCGTGTCCCGGAGCAAATGGAGTCAGCAGCTGAAACTAGTAACACCCACACCGAATTGGCGAAATTGCTCAGCTGGTGAGACGGTTTGCAGCCGAGAAGAGCAGAACTCCCCAGGAAAGGTAAAAAAAAAACCAGGGATTTGGGCAGGAAAGTTTGCCAGACCTCTGAACCCAGAGAGTCGGAGGGAGACCGCGCGGCAGCCGCGTCCCTTGGGACAGGCACAGCCCCTGACGGGGGAAAGGAGAACCGCGGGATTCCTGGCGCCGCCGGGGAATTGAGAGCTCAGTGCTGTGATCACAGAGGACTGAGCCTAAAGGGGGCAACCTGAAGAGCTGACCAGACCATGCAGTCCCGGTAAGAGAAGAAGCTTACAGAAACCAAGCCTTCCCCGTTTCCGCGGCCGGCGTTTGTTTGATTGTTTTCACTGAATCCTGTTCATGGGACATTTCGGATACAGACACTCACCTGTGCTGAAGAGAGGGAGAGTGTGCGGAGGAGTGGAATCTGGGGAGAGACTGAGGAGAGAGGGGGAGCCGGGAGAGGTGGCAGCGAATTGAGTGCTGAGACACCCCCGAGCACAGGACTAGGGCAGCCATTCTCTCCGGAGAGTGAGACTCCTCCCCCCAGCCCCCAGGCAAGGAGCACAGCCACACCCAGATTCCACCCTGTACAAGATCAAGGATTAAAATAACCTGATCAGTCCCTAGGAGTTAACAGGGTCTGGCCTATAGAGGGATTTTCAATCCCAGCAACAACACAGCGCTGGTAACTAACTATTACGCAGCCAGCTCTGGGCAGTGAACTTCCACTGGACAGAAAGGCCCTACAGCCTCAGAGGCCAACCCCAAAACACTGCCACCCAGAGGCTGACCCACAAACTGACTCTTTGCTAAACACAAAATAAGGCAGTCTGGGAAACAAAAGCGGTCTGCTTTAAAATAAGGACTGTGGTTTACAACACAGAGGAACAGTGTATCGCAGGGAAACTCAACACTCTCCTGGATACCTGGCAGGTCTAAGGCGAGCCACACTGAAGAATAGAAGAACCAAGGGACCTTCACTACTGCAATTTTTTTTTTTCCACCTTTTAACTAAGAAACCAATTTTTTTTCTTTTTTTTTTTTCTTCTTTTTTTTTTTCTTTTCTTTTTTTTTTTTTTCTTCTTTTTCCATCACCTGATTTTACCCTTTTAATTACTACCTTCTTATTTTTAACCAGTATTACTACTGCTACCATTTTACCATTTTTTAAAGTGCCATTTTATTTTCTCTTTATTTTATTTTGGGATTAGTGTTCTCCATTCTATTTTCATCGTTATATTATTGGTTGTTTCTAGTTTGCATTCATCTCCAGGGAGCTGTTGCTGGAATTTGTTGGGATTAATGGCTGTTCTATAGGAGTATTCTCCTCATATAAAAAGTCTCTTCCCCTCTTCCACTTCATTCTCTCTTTTCGCTCTTTTTTTTTTTTCTTTTTTTTTCTTTTCTTTTCTCGCTTTTATTTTCCCCCCTTCTTTTTCCAAATTTCATTTTTGCACTCCTTTTTTTTTTTGGTCCCTACCTTTCTTTTCTTTTTCTCTTTTATCTTTTTCTCTTTCTTCTTCCTTGTTCCCTAATTCTCTTAATTCGGGTGATCACCTTTATTTGGGGTTATTAATATCGTGAATATATTTGTGTATAGTGCCTGGTACGTGGTGCCTTGTTGTGTTGTATTTTGTGCCTTTAAATCAACGCAGCAGGTCCAAGCAACAGCAACCTCCTGAGCAACACACCCTCTGCCGAGGAACAGCAGCTGTACGTGAAACCTCGCCCACCAGCCAGAAGAGCCACCACAGCTGTGAACAGAACCCACCAGAGGAGCTGCTGCCAACTGAAGAGCAGCTGCTACCGCAACCGCCCGAAGAGCAACCACAGATCAAGGAGTCACTGCTACCAAGGGAGCAACCACTGAACGACTCAACGTCTAGATATGTCAGTGAGATCAAACATGGGTAGACAAAGAAACCCCCAAAGGAAAGAGAAGGAGGACTCTCCAGAAAAGCAGCTAAGTAATACAGAGGCATGCAACATGACAGAAAAAGAATTCAGAATAAGGGTCCTAGAGTGCATAAACCGGATGGAGGAAAAAATCGACAACCTCTGCAAGAAGCAAGACGAAACAGATGAAAAAATCGATAACATATGGAAGAAGCTAGAAGAAACAGATGAAAAAATCAACAACTTAAGTAAGACCCAAGAAGAAATGAAGAGTGATATAGCTGCAATGAAAAACTCCATTGAAAGTATCAACAGTAGACTAGGAGAAGCGGAGGACCGAATTAGTGAATTAGAAGACAAGGAAGCAAAACACACCCAAAATGTACTGCAATTGGAGAAAAAAATTAAAAGACAGGAGGAGAGCCTAAGGGAGCTTTGGGACAACATGAAACGAAACAACATACGAATAATAGGAGTACCAGAACAACAAAAGGATGACCAAGGATTAGAAAACCTATTAGAAGAAATAATATCAGAAAACTTCCCTGAGGTGGGGAAGAAAAAAGTCACACATGCCCAGAGAGTCCCAAACAAGGTGAACCCGAAAAGACCCACACCAAGACACATCAAAATTACCATGGCAAATGTTCAGGACAAAGAGAGAATCTTACAGGCTGCAAGAGAGAGACGGAAAGTTACATACAAGGGCTCTCCCATTAGATTGTCAAATGATTTCTCAACAGAAACACATCAGGCCAGAAAAGAATGGACTGAAATTTACAAAGTGATGCAAAGCAAAGGACTGAATCCAAGAATACTCTATCCAGCAAGGCTATCATTCAAACTTGAAGGGGAAATAAGAAGCTTCACAGACAAAAAAAGGCTAAGGGAGTTTATCACCACCAAGCCAGCAATGCAAGGAATGCTAAAGGGACTGGTATAAAAATAAGAAATAAAAAGCTCAGAAAGAAAACAGCCACACAAAAACAGAAATGGCTACAAACAAGTACCTTTCAATAATAACTTTAAACGTAAACGGACTAAATGCTCCAAACAAAAGACATCGAGTGGCTGAATGGATAAAAAAACATGACCCATACATCTGCTGTCTACAAGAAACCCACCTCATTAGAAGGGACTCACACAGACTGAAAGTGAAAGGATGGAAAAATATCTTTCAGGCAAATGGAAAGGAAAAGAAAGCTGGGGTAGCAATACTTATATCGGACAAACTAGACCTCAAAGTGAAGGCCATAACAAGAGATAAGGAAGGCCACTTCATAATACTAAAGGGATCAATACAACAAGAAGATATAACTCTGGTAAACATATATGCACCCAATGCAGGAGCACCCAAATTCATAAAAAAACTCCTGGAAGATATCAAAGGAGAGATCGACAACAATACAATCATAGTAGGGGACTTTAATACACCACTGACTGCACTGGATAAGCCCTCTAGACAAACAATCAGCAAAGATACAGCAATCCTAAATGACTCACTAGATCAGATGGACTTAATAGACATCTTCAGAACACTCCACCCCAAAGCCAGGGAATATACATTCTACTCAAATGCTCATAAGACATATTCAAAAATAGACCATATATTGGGTCACAAGCAAAGTATCCCCAAATTCAAGAAGATTGAAATCATAAAAAGCATCTTCACAGACCACGATGGCATAATATTAGAAATAAACTACAATAAAAACAACCAAAAATACTCAAACACCTGGAAGCTGAATAGCATGCTATTAAATATTGATTGGGTTACCAATGAGATCAAAGAAGAAATTAAAAACATTCTGGAAACTAATGACAATGAAAACACAACAATCCAAAACCTATGGGACACAATGAAAGCAGTCTTGAGAGGGAAGTTTATAGCTCTACAGGCCTATCTCAAAAAACAAGAAAACATGGTAGTAAATCATCTAACTCTACAACTCAAAGAATTAGAAAGAGAGCAACAAGAAAACCCCAGAGTGAGCAGAAGGAAGGAAATAATAAAGATTAGAGCAGAAATAAATGACATAGAGACCAAAAAAACAATACAGAAAATCAATGAAACCAAGAGCTGGTTCTTTGAAAGGATAAACAAGATTGACAAACCTCTAGCCAGACTCACCAAGAAGCAAAGAGAGAGGACCCAAATAAACAAAATCAGAAACGATAGAGGCGAAATAACAACAGACCCCACAGAAATACAAATGATCATTAAAAAATACTATGGACTGCTCTACTCCAACAAACTAGACAACCTGGAGGAAATGGACAAATTCCTAGAAAAATACAACATTCCAAAACTCAATCAGGAAGAATCTAAAAATCTCAACAGGCCAATAACTATGGAAGAAATTGAAGCAGTCATCAAAAAGCTTCCATCAAACAAAAGCCCAGGACCAGACGGCTTCACAGGAGAGTTTTACCAAACATTCAAGGAAGAACTAAAACCTATCCTCCTCAGACTACTACAAAAAATTCAAGAGGAAGGAACACTTCCAAGCTCATTCTATGAAGCCAGCATCACCCTAATACCAAAACCAGGTAAAGACAACACAATGAAAGAGAACTACAGGCCAATATCCCTCATGAACATAGATGCCAAAATCCTCAACAAAATCTTAGCAAATCGGATCCAGCAGTACATCAGAAAGATCATACACCATGACCAAGTAGGATTTATCCCAGGGATGCAAGGATGGTACAATATCCGCAAATCAATAAACGTGATACATCACATAAACAAACTGAAAGAAAAAAACCACATGGTCATATCAATTGATGCAGAAAAAGCATTTGACAAAATTCAACACCCATTTTTGATAAAAAACTCTCAGCAAGGTGGGAGTAGAAGGATCATACCTCAACATAATAAAAGCCATATATGACAGGCCCACAGCCAACATCATACTCAATGGGCAAAAACTAACACCATTTCCCCTAAGAACAGGAACAAGACAGGGATGCCCCCTCTCACCACTCCTGTTCAACATAGTACTGGAAGTGTTAGCCATTGCAATTCGGCAAGAAGAAGAAATAAAAGGCATCCAAATTGGAAAAGAGGAAGTAAAACTGTCCTTATTTGCAGACGACATGATATTATACATACAAAACCCCAGAGACTCCATCCAAAAGCTACTAGACTTAATACATGAATTTGGCAATGTAGCAGGATACAAAATTAACCCCAAGAAATCTGAGGCATTTCTATACACCAGTAGTGAACTTTCAGAAAGAGAGATTATAAAAGCAATCCCGTTTACCATTGCACCAAAAAAATTAAGCTACCTAGGAATCAACTTAACTAAAGAGGTAAAAGACCTCTACTCAGAAAACTACAGGACGTTGAAAAAAGATAGAGGAAGACATAAACAGATGGAAGAACATACCGTGTTCCTGGATTGGTAGAATCAACATCATTAAAATGTCCATACTACCCAAAGCAATCTATAAATTCAACGCACTTCCCATTAAAATACCAACGGCATACTTCAGAGATCTAGAACGAACTCTCCAAAAATTCATCTGGAATAAAAAAAGACCCCGAATAGCTGCAGCAATCCTGAAAAAGAACAAAGTAGGTGGGATCTCAATACCAGATATCAAGTTGTATTACAAAGCCACTGTTCTCAAAACTGCCTGGTACTGGCACAAGAATAGGCATATAGATCAATGGAATAGAATAGAGAGCCCAGAAATCGGCCCGAACCAATATGCTCAATTAATATTTGACAAAGGAGGCAAGAACATACAATGGAGCCAAGATAGTCTCTTCAATAAATGGTGTTGGGAAAATTGGACAGATATATGCAAGAAAATGAAACTAGACCACCAACTTACACCATACACAAAAATAAACTCAAAATGGATAAAGGACTTAAATGTACGACAGGAAACCATAAAAATTCTAGAAGAATCCAAAGGCAACAAAATCTCAGACATATGCCGAAGCAATTTCTTCACTGACACAGCTCCTAGGGCACTTGAAACTAAAGAGAAAATAAACAAATGGGACTTCATCAAAATAAAAAGCTTCTGCACAGCAAAAGAAACCATCAACAAAACAATAAGAAAACCCACTGTGTGGGAAAACATATTTGCCAATGTCATATCTGATAAGGGCCTAATCTCCAAAATTTATAGGGAACTCATACAACTCAACAAAAGGAAGATAAACAATCCAATCAAAAAGTGGGCAAAGGACCTAAATAGACACCTTTCAAAAGAGGACATTCAGAAAGCCAAGAGACATATGAAAACATGCTCAAAGTCACTAATCATCCGAGAGATGCAAATCAAAACAACAATGAGGTATCATCTCACACCTGTCAGACTGGCTATCATCAACAAATCAACAAACGACAAGTGCTGGAGAGGATGTGGAGAAAAAGGATCACTTGTGCACTGCTGGTGGGAATGCAGACTGGTGCAGCCACTATGGAAGACAGTATGGAGTTTCCTTAAAAAACTGAAAATGGAACTCCCATTTGACCCTGTGATCCCACTTCTAGGAATATATCCCAAGAAACCAGAAACACCAATCAGAAAGGATATATGCACCCCTATGTTCATAGCAGCACAATTCACCATAGCTAAGATCTGGAAACAGCCTAAGTGCCCATCAGTAGATGAATGGATTAGAAAACTGTGGTACATCTACACGATGGAATACTATGCTGCTGTAAAAAGGAAGGAACTCTTACCATTTGCAACGTCATGGATGGAACTGGAGAGCATTATGCTAAGTGAAATAAGCCAGTCAATGAAGGAAAAATACCACATGATCTCACTCATTCATGGATAATAGAGACCATTATAAACTTTTGAACAATAATAGATACAGAGGCAGAGCAGCCTCAAACAGATTGTCAAACTGCAGCAGGAAGGCAGGGGAGGGTTGGGGGGCAGGAGGTAGGGGGGTAAGAGATCAACTAAAGGACTTGTATGCATGCATATAAGCATAACCAATGGACATAAGACACTGGGGGACAGGGGAGGCTAGGGGACTGTCTAGGGCGGGGTGATAAAATGGACACATATGTAATACCCTTTGTAATACTTTAAGCAATAAAAAAAAAAAAAAAAGAAAGAAATTTACTCAATCTACACTAATATAGGAGAAAAAAAAAAAAAAAAAAAAAAAGCCTGAGGAGAAAAAACTTATCCAGAATGTGCCTAAAAAGATAAAATGATGAAAAACACAGAAGATTAAGAAACAGGGTAGATAATGTAAAAAGGTCTATTATATATTTAACTAGAGGTCCGGTGCACAAATTCATGCATGGATGGGGTTCCTCAGCCTGGCTGGTGATCGGGGCTGATGGGACTGTCTCGCCCAGTCCCAATCAGGCCAACTGGGGCCGGCCGGCCGAGGGGAGGGACCGCGGGAGGTTGGCTGGCTGCAGGAGGTAGGTTGTGGGAGCCCACTGACCACCAGGGGGCACCTCCTGCATTGAGTATCTGCCCCTGGTGGTCAGTGAGCATCACAGCGACTGGTTGACCGAACAGTCACTTAGGCTTTTATACATATAGAACAGAATTTCAGAGGTGAAGATAAAAGAATGGAAAATGGCTACAGGGTTCCCTAGAGTAGAGTGAAGGAAAACAACAGCAAAAATGCTGACAGAGTTTTGGTAAATGCTCACCGTAGGAGAGACAAAGTTTAAAGTTTGAGACTTTCCACGGAAACCCCAGAAAGGCCTATACATATATCTTAGAAATAAATAAATAAATACCCATGGACACAGACAATAATGTGGTGAAGGCCTAGGGGATGGGTTGTGGGGGTGGGGGGGAGATGGTAGAAGGGGCCAATGGGGAAAATAAGAGGGACATATGTAATACTTTCAACAATAAAGACACATTTTTAAAATAAGGGTAAAATATATAAAAGCTTTGAAAGAAAACAAGTCTAGGATTAAAAACAAAACTAAAATAGACTCAGTTTAACAAAGCCTAAAACCAGGCTGTGACAACATCAAGGTTATCTGCAAATAATTTAATTACATGCTAGGATAAAACTCAACATCATTCAAAGGAAGATAACAAATCCATAGTCTCTAAAATGTATCATCCACAGTGCCTGAGTTGCAATATAAACAATTATGAGATTTGCAACTAAACAGGAAGATGTGATCCAGAGTCAAGAGGAAGGAAAAAAAAATCTATCAATGGAAATTGACCCACAGGAGATTTGACTTTGGGTGGTGGACACAAGGTACAATGTACAGATCTTATAACATAGAAACCCACACCTGAAGCCACACATGTTGACCAATGTCACCCCAATAAATTTAACTAAAAAAAAATAAATTGACCCAGATGACCTAGATTTTAGAATTACTAGTCAAGGATTTTAAAAATAACAATAACAAATATGTTAACAATGAGTATAATGAGTGAAGACATGGGAAATTCAAAAGAGAGATGTAAATTATTTTTTAAAAATGGAACTTTATAATTGAAAGCTATAAATATTTTATATTTTTAAAATCATTACATAAGATTAATATTAGATACTGATGAAGAAAAGATTAGTGAACTTTAAGACAATTGAACAGAATTCATACAAATGAAAGTGTAATGGTTAATTTTCTGTCAACTTGAGTGGGCAGCAGGTACCCAGATATTTGGTCAAATACTATTGTAGGTATGTCTGTAAAGGTGTGTTTGATGAAGGTGAGATTAACATTTAAATTGGTAACCTGAGTAAAGCAGATTGCCCTACCTCAGTAGTCGGCAAACTCATTAGCCAACAGAGCCAAATATCAACAGTACAACAATTGAAATTTCTTTTGAGAGCCAAATTTTTTAAATTTAAACTATACAGGTAGGTACATTGTTATTAACTTAATTAGGGTACTCCTAAAGCTTAGGAAGAGCCACACTCAAGGGGCCAAAGAGCTGCATGTGGCTCGCGAGCTGCAGTTTGCCGACCACGGCCCTACCTAATGTAGGTGGACCTTATCCAATTAGCTGAAAGCATTCATAGAACTAAAATGTAGACTCTCCCCTAAGTAAGAGAGAATTTCTTTTGCCTGACTACCTTCATACGGGAACATGGACTTTTATTTGCCTCTGTCCTTGAGCTAAAACATCAGCTTTTCCTGGTCTCAAACCCGCCAGCCTTCATCCTAGAACTACATAACTGGTTCTCCTGATTCTCAGGCCTTTGGACTTGGATTGAAAATCCAGCTTCCTGACTGACCCTAAGGATCTTGGGACTTGTCAGCCTCCATAACCACTAATTATTGATAATATGTCTTTTAAGATGAGTAGATAAATAGATAGGCAGACAGACAAACAGATAGATATATCTTCTACTAGTTCTATTTCTATGGAGAATCCAGAAAACACAGAGAAAAAAGGATGAAAAAGTAAGAGCTTCAATAACAAGTGGAAGCACAAAATATTTTAATGTAAGCAGAACTGAAATCCTAGAAACAAATGAGAGAAGACACTAACAAACAAACAACAAAAAGTCTGAGTTTTTCCTAATTTGATTAAAAACTGTAACCCACAGATTCAACAGGCACAGTAAAAACTAGGCACAAAGAAACCACACCTAGGCATATCATGTTTAAAATGCTGAAAACCAAAGATAAATGAGTAATTCTTAAAAGCAGTTAAGAGAAAAAAGAAAACACATCGCATACAAGGAAACAATGATAAAAATAATACCTGACTTCCAATCAGAAACAAAGTAATCTAGAATATAATGTACTGGCATCATCAAAAGTGCTGATGTGGATCAGTGGTTGAGCATCAACCTATAAACCAGGAGGTCATAGTTCGATTCACAGTCAGGGCACATGCCCAGGTTGTGGGCTTGGTCCCCAATGGGGGACATGCAGGAGGCAGCTGATGAGTCTCTCTAATCACTGATGTTCCTATCACTCTCTCCCTCTCCCTTACTCCCTTCAGTTATAAGACAGAACAAAATTCTGAAACATGCTACAATATGGGTGAACTCTGAAAACATTATGCTAAGTGAAAAAGGCAGACGCAAAAGGACAAACATTGTATTGAGACAGCATAGGGACTTGGGCCTGAAAACAGAAAATACCAGGTGCCCAAGGAACTGAAGTGAAGACCAGGTAGTCAAAAGAAACTTGAGGTAAGCTGACCACAAAAATGTCACCACCCCTTCACTCCCATTCAAAAATGCAGTATCTAATTTTACCTCCCTTCTAACTACCTGCTTAAACTACTGACCTGCAGGTGCAGTTGATTAAGGTTTGACCACTATGGGACCTTCCTAGGGTGGCAGCAATGAGCAGTCTGCCATCTTGCTCCCACAGTGCCAGGCAATGCAGCTGGAAAAGGAAGTCAACCAACACTGAAATGGAAAATTCTGCAAGCCTGCCTTTTTCAAAACAGCCGCCTTTTCGCACAAGCCCACTGTGTCCCCAGCATATAAAAGCAAGCCAAGCAGAGCCAGTCCTTCCCCAACCCCCACGAGCCCGTTCAGAGACCTTCCTTTCCTTTGTGTTATCTCCCTTGTGCTTGGGCATAAGCTTAATAAAATCTGATTGGGAATTTCTCTGGGATTTCCTCTCGATTTCTATCTTGGGGAACCCAAGAACCCCAATGTCAGTAACAGTATGATTCCACTTATGGGAGGCCCCTAAAATAGACAAATTCAGAGAGGAAAAAATAGACTAGAGGTTACTAGGGGCTCACAAAAAAGGAGAATGAGTAATTGTTTGACAGGTACAAAATTTCTGTTTGGGATGAAACTGTTGTGGAAATCCATGATGGTTATGCAACACTGTGAATGTGCTCAGTACCAATGAATTAAAACTATTAAATTTTAAGTTATGTATATTTTACCACAATAAAAAAATAATAATAAAAAGTACAAAAGAAAACTCCTGCCAACCTAGAAGACTACATTCAACAAAAAATATATTTTAAAATTAAAGGCAAAAATAAAGATTTTTCAGATAATGAAAACTGTGGGTAGAACCTAGGGCATTCAGATCCAAAAGGGTCTGGTTCAGTGCCGGAAGCCGGTCCATCCTTGCTGCTTGACACAGTCGCTGCAGGAAAGAAACATCTGCACAGCATATGTTTCAAGGGACCTGGCGTATATAGCATACTGTTCTTAATATGTTTGCTCCCCTTAGCGCTGTGTGTTTTAACCAAGGTCACCTCTCCGAGAAAGGTTGTTTCCCCAGGTAGGAATTTTTCCCTGAAGTCAGGGAGGGGATGAAACTCCTTAACTAAGTGCCAGGCGGGTAGTTAATCACTACAAACAATCATGCTTAAACTACATAATCTTTACTCCCTGGAATGGAGATAAGAAACGCCCTAACCTTTGTAATAGAAATTGACAGGATTAAAATCAACTGGGATAAATACAGATGTAACAAGACAATAAAAAGCAGAACCTCTCTGGAGATCGAGACCAGAACTTGGCTGGAGATCCTGGCTAGGCTGCTGATCAACTGAACGCTGTCTCCGTGTCCTTCCTTCTTCGCGGACTCCGTCTACGCCTTTGGGAACCCCTGGACCTGCTGGGGTTGGACCCCGGCAGTTCAGGTTCCTCTGTAGGACCTTGGCAGCTTCCATGGTGTCCTACCCCACTCATTTACGAGGTTTCTGTACATCGTGAAGAGGACGCAGCCACCACACTTGTTTTGCATCAAGAGACAATAGACGCCCTCCCAATTCTCCTCCACCAACTGGCAGAAGAAGTGGCCCAGGCTCTTCAGAGCCACATCCTCGTGGTCAAAACAGAAGCCCAGAGAGAGGTAGGTGTAGAAGACCTGCAGATGCATGTAGACCAGGCAGTTGATGGTGGCCTCCACCTCAGTGGAATAATTCTGATGAATTTGGAAGCACATGGCTGCTCAGCAATAAGGAGCTAAGCTCAAAAATGGTGTTGGCTGATTTTGGAGGCCAAGGATGGCTGACATGATTCTGAAAACAATGGAAGAGCATAATTTCTACTCCTAAATGCACCATAGGTCAATACTATTCTTTTTTGCAAAAAACAAATAGATAAATATATCACTTAACTTTCAAATACCTTATTTATTCAGAGAATATTTCTTGTTAGTTGCTTATGTAAGTAACAAGAAATCTATTAGCAATATGTGTGTGTGTGTGTATATATACATATATATTTCTTCTTATAAGCACAAAACACTAATGTATAGTCAAAATATTTTGTCATCTGCAAAATATCTAGTAATAATTGTTTTATAACACCTTTTTATATAAATGTTCTGAATTAATAAGAAGTACAAAATAATTAAAACTGGCTGAGCACACGAGCAAGTTCATCTCCACTCTACTAAAACCTTACCAAAAAGAAATTTAAAGAGGCAAAAGACTGACATACACTGGGATGATAATAATGAGGAGGGTAATACCAACCTAATGCTAGAATGCAGAAAGCAAATGAATGAATACACAGTAACTGAGTAGAGGAAGACAAACCCCGATGACTAGTAGCCAAGACATTACTAATCAAACTAATTTCTTCCAAAGTAAGTAATTTCTGACCAAAAACCATCAGAAGAGCTCCAAACAGAAAGCCCCTGTTATCTCACAAAGCCAGGTTGAAACTGAAAACAGGGAAACTGGCAGAAGCTATCAATAAGGAACAGGTAGATGCCTAATCCCCTCCTCCTGCTTGCAGGAAACATGAGGTTAACACTGGAGAGGCTGAACCAGAGGGCCCCAAATAAGTGGACATCAAGTACAGCCTAGGGGCAGGTATGAGGGTTCTGCTTAAAACTGGGATTTATATAAAAAGTCTGGAAAAAAAATAAAAAAGGTAAGCCCCTTCCCTTGATCTAAACCAGAATACTGGCTATTGCCCTGCCAGAGCTGGGAAGATTTCTCTCTAACTAGTACAAAAGAAACACATACAGACATTTGGTTTTGTTGGGGGAACAACTGGGAATTCCCTCAACAAAAAAAGCATGATCACACCATCCCCCTTGAGGTCACCCAGACCTGTCCTCACAAACAAAGCTTCCAAATGGCTTTTAAGTGCCACACTCATGAGTATGAAAACAGCAGAGGGTCACTGTATGGTTGAGGAAATTGGCTAACATGTATTGGGGTCTGAAACAAAAAATAAGAAAGCAAAAAGAGAAACAGCAGGTAAAAACAAAATTTAAAGAATTATATCCTAAGAGATAAGCCAAAATACATATTAAGTTCGTGAACCTAGAACAGGACACTACTTTTAAAAGTATTCATCACAGATGAATCTCTAGAAATCAAAACTATGAAAACCAGTCCTAACCAGTGTGCTGAATGGTTAGAGCACTACCCCACACACCCAAATGCTCATGGGTTCAACTCCCAGTCAAGGGCACATACCTGAATTGCAGGTTCGATCCCTAGTCTTGTCAAGGCACATGAGGAAGGCAACCAATCAATGTGTCTCTTTCATATCTATGTTTCTCTCTCTCCCTCTCTCCCTCTCGCCCTCCTTCCCTCCTTTCCACTCTTTTTAAAAGTCAATGGGAAAAATATCCTCAGGTGAGGATTAACAACAAAAACTATGAAAACCAAAATTATAAATTCATCACAATTTAAAAACTTAGGAGATAAACTTAAAGAAACTTCCAAGACAGGACAAAAAACAGAAATTTTTTTAAAAAATTAATCAATTTTTGAAAAAGAAACAAGGGATTGGAGCAAAATCCACCATTTAATTTATAGAAATTAGAAAAAGAAAATTGAAGGATAGGGGAAGAGATTAGTATACTATTTTTTTATATATATATTTTATTGATTTTTTACAGAGAGGAAGGGAGAGAGATAGAGAGTTAGAAACATCGATGAGAGAGAAACATCGACCGGCCGCCTCCTGCACATCTCCCACCGGGGATATGCCTGCAACCCAGGTACATGCCCTTGACCGGAATCGAACCTGGGACCTTTCAGTCCGCAGGCCGACGCTCTATCCACTGAGCCAAACCGGTTTTGGCTAGTATACTATTTTTTTAATTTCCCCAAAACTGAAGCATACGAATCTCCACACTGAAAGTACAAAATGAGTACCCAGAATGCTGAATAAAAAAAAGACCCATCCCAAGATACTTCACTGTGTTAATAAGAACATGGGAATTAAGAGCTTACTTCCAAAGAGAAAGAATACACCACAAAAAACTGGGAATCAAAATGCCAAAGGACTGAACAGAAAGACTGAAAATTTTAAAATAAAAATAATTTCTTCAAAAGCCTAAGAGAAAATTATTTCTAGTCTTGCATATACTAAATGCAGAAGCAAAATAATTTTAAAAATAAATAGATAGATAGATAGATAGATAGATAGACAGACAGACAGGTAGATAGATAGGTAGATTGATTGATTCAGGAAACAGATAATGTGATTTTGGAGAGAGGAAAAGGAAATCCCAAATGATGATGAGGTGAAGACCAGCAATGACAAATACACAGCAGGCCCAGTAAGCATCCACTCTAGACCTTAAGGTGCCAGGTGAGGTGTCTCCAAGAAAAACAAAATAGCCCTGGCCAGTGTGGCTCAGTTAGTTGGAGCATTGCACCCTTCTATATAAACCTTAGTATCTCTAATGACAAGTTCCTAGAATCAGAATATGTTTAAGGCTCTTGATCGATACTATTTAGCTATCCTCCAAAATTTCTGCCAATTCACATTTGTAGCTATAATATATGATGTTCAGTTAACCCACATCTACCAGTAATAATGTAATATTTTTTAACTCTCACAAATTAAGAGAACAAATTTAACATGTCCTAATTTTGATATAAATTTCCCTATTAGTTAAATTACCTACTTATGACTTTTGAGCATTTTTCTACTGGGGTATTACATGTGTGGTTCTTAATTTAGGTAAACCTTTTTTTTTTTTTAATATATTCTATTGATTTTTTTACAGAGAGGAAGGGAGAGGGATAGAGAGTTAGAAACATCAATGAGAGAGAAACATCGATCAGCTGCCTCCTGCACACCCCCTACTGAGGATATGCCCGCAACCAAGGTACATGCCCTTGACCAGAATCAAACCTGGGACCCTTCAGTCCACAGGCCAGTGCTCTAGCCACTGAGCCAAACCGGTTAGGGCTAGGTAAACCTTTTCATAGATTAAGAACATGTATCCTTTTGTCATATTTATGGTAAGTGTTTTTTTCAGTCTTAACTCCCACAGTCACTTTTGCTTTTCCTTCTCTTACACTTGGTACATAGAAAGGCCTTCTTCAACTCAGGGACAGCTAAATGATGATCTGTTTTCTTCTCATTCTCTGAGGGGGTGGTATTATGGTTTTACTGTTAGTAATTATTTTAAGTAACCTAAAAGAAATCCTTTTAGCAATTCTTCTATAAAAACATGAGAAAGCAATGCAGGGCCCAGACCAGTGTGGCTCAGTTGGTTGGGCGTTGTCCCATGCGCCAAAAGTTTGTTGGTTCGATTCAGGTCAGGGTATATGCCCAGGTCACAGGCTAGATCCTGGATAGGGGACGTGCAGAAGGCAGCCGATCGATGCTCTGCTCTCACATCAATGTTTCTCTTTCTCTCTCCTTCTCCCTTCCTCTTTCTCTAAAAATAAATAAAAGGTTTTTGTTTGTTTTTAAAAAGATGCAATGCAGGGACCTCAGGAATATAAACATAGCTTAAAAGCAAATAATTTTCTATGTGTCTTTTAACTAAAATTTTTCAACATACAAGCTTTCTTCCTTAAATATCAGTACTATCTGGGTCAAAAGCAATATAACACTCTCAGGTATATATGCTAATATAGCTTAATTTTGAAAAGTTTTTACTCACTTGTGGTCATGATGTTAGGAGGGCAAGAAGGTATTCCATGATCTACTGCCCATCTGTAGGCTCCTTCTCCAACTAAAAAGCTAACAACAGAAAAATTATTCTTTTAAAAATTCCCAGTGTCATCTTCTCTACATATTCAATTAAGTAATATAGTAAGGCAACTAAAAAGCTTTGCATATAGATATAATTCTAGACTTCTTTAAAATAAAAATATGGCTATATGCCAAAAGAAATTCTTTAAAATTTTTCCCAATTTAGAGAAATTTTACAATTAGAAATGTTATCATTTCATTTGGAATAACTAATAAGTAAAACCCAACATAAGTAGTTGATTTACCAATGGAAAATATTAAGATTTACCAGTATCTTGGATCAACATAGTTCTCAGTTGACATCACAAGATCTATTTAATCTGATTAAGAGTCAAAGTTTAAGTGAATGTCTTCAGATATAGTATTTTTACCTTATACTACACCTGGCATAACTCAAAATGAGTGGATACATCTAGAAATGCCCTAAAACAATGAAATGTGCTTACATTTCTAAGCCTTGATGCAACAAAAATATATACCTGACCCTCAGGATCATTTTTACTGTGGGAAGTAAAGTACTATGATGTCCCCAAAGTAATTTTTAAGCCTCAAACTGCACATTTGAACATAAGAAAGTAAATAAAGGAATACTGTTAGCCAGCTCTAAAAGACTTATTTTCAAAGGTTTCAAATAGCATGCAGGATAATTAACCACCCCATTTTCTAACACATAATAGCAAGCAGTTACCATTATAATCAGTCACTTCATCTCCTTCCATAGCCAACTCCTTAAAGATCTCAGCCAGCTAGTAATGGATTCCTTGAACAAGTGCCTACTCATTAGTTTGCTGTTCCTTATTTTTTGTTTCTATTCTTCTAATCATTCCAACACTAAAAACTCAAAGCAATACATATTGAAGTCTTTAGATTTGATTGTTAGTAAGAAGATCGGTGACAGACTGGCAAAACAAAATCTAAGTAGACACTCAGAAACATACCCAAATGGTTCCAATGAAAAACTAAACGGTTAAGCCCAATAACTGTTTTCCAATGTACGTAAAGGTGGCGATGGAGGGGGCACTGAAAAAAGAGAGGAGGAAGGGCCAACTGGAATAAACAACTTTACCTCTTCAAACTCCCACTTTAAAAAAAAAATTCTAAAGGATTCTGAAAATATAAAACAGTTTCTCCAATTCTCGTATCAGATGAAAAACACTGCAAAGAAACTGCAAAGAAAGCTGCCACATAGAGTCCAAATGGAAGAATAACTGAAATAGGAACTTGGATGTGAGTTGAGCTGTCTTGACAGCATTTTTAGTACTTCCCTCTTCTAGAAACAGAATTTGGATATAAGAAATGACTTTTCTTCACGCAAAGATGTAAAAGAGATGCTGAAGTAATAAACTAAATGATCAGGACAGACATTTGGAGCTGAATCTAGTATTCTCAGTAGGCCCACTGATCATTTTGGGTTCAATCCCAGTATCTGGAATCAATGGCATTTTACAAAATATTCTTAGTTTTATCTTTCATTTCTTAGTCATTCATAGACTTGATTCTAAATAAAAACCATCTGCCATTGTCTGCTATGCAAGTTCTTAAGTAAATTTGGGTATTTTACAATATTCACAGGAAGGTGAATATTTGGATGCCATCTTATTAATAAGAATACTGAATATCAGACCTTAAATTACTATAAAAATTACTTGTCTAATAGCTCATCATCACACAAAATGGAATAACTGCTTCTGAAATCACTAAAAGATCCTGTAAAGCTACATAAGCTTTTGCCAAAAAGAAACTATACATGTCAAAAAAACAAAGACTTTCCAGAACCTTAAATGCAGTACCAATTCAAATTTATCTGTCTTCTGACTCTCCAAAGAGAAAGCTTTTAGAAAAGTTTCACCTCAATCAAGTTTTAAAAAAAAAAAACACCTACCTTTACAATTCACTCAAAATCTGACCACTTCTCACCATCTCCACTACTAACACCTTGCTCTAAGCAACCATCACCTGCTACCTGGATTGTTGCAAAGGCCTCACTATTTTCATACTTGCCTTGCTCTGCCCCCGCCCCAGTATATTCTCACCAGCCACTGACATCCTTGTAAAGCACATCAGATTATAACATTCCTCTTCTCAAAAACTGCAAAACCTTTCATGAGTACTCTAGTGTAAAAACTGGAGTTTTCACAATAATCTACAAATTCTCCCAAGTGATCTGATCCTTGATGCCCCTCACCTTTATCTCTTATTCCTATTGCCCCCTTGCTAATTTTACTCCAGCCTCTTGTAAAACTCAAACATGCCATGGGGGCTTCTGCCTCAGGGCCTTCATCCTAACTACTCTCTATCAGGCTCTCCCAAAGGCCAATTTCGCTCATCTGCTCCAGTGTCTGTGCTTGACAACACCTACTTAAAATGGCACCCCAACACACTGCACTCCCCTATCCAGTACTCCCAATCCCTCATTCTGTTTTTACATTTTTTCTTTTTTCCACCTTATACCATACCAAATACTTTATAATTTACATATTATATAGTTTATTTCTGTCTTCCCTAAATAAACTATAAGCTTCATAAGAATGGGAATCTTTGTGTTTTCTTTGATAATCCCAAGCATTTAGAATAGTACCTAAAGCACAGTAAGCACTAAATAAACATTGATGAGATATTAAAAATAAATTATGGTGTCAAAATTCCCTTAAGGACAACATTTTTCTTCTGTTATACCCACCTTAACTTACATTAAGACAAGTCTAAAGTGAATTAAAACAAAAAGCAGTAGCACTCTAGGGAGGCCAGCCCTGAGGTGGAATGATTAACACCTTCAGGAAGCTGAGCTGTAGGTGCTACTGCAAGCCTAACACAGCCAAAGGTCCCAAGAAGGGCTATCTGGGCAAACAGGGATGAGACTTATCTTATGGATGAGAACCACCCATTTGCAAAGAACCAAGAACCTAAAATTGTGTAACTTAGTGATTCAGAAAACTCTTAAGAATGCTCCTAGCCCCCAATAATCAAATTCTTTATTGGATGAAAAAGATATAGGAGAAAATGATAGCTGCTGCTTTGGACTTAAAAACTAATTTCTATTTATTTTATCTATCACTTCTTTGTTCATCACAAATATACAAAATTGATGGCAGACAAATTAGTAGCTATTAAGTAAAGCTTATAGACACATAAAGTACAAATAAAGAAGAACCTGCTATATTTGAAAATAACACAACAAACAAATTAAAAAATAAGAATTTAACTTTTTAAAAAATGTATTACAGAAATTTTCAAACATACATTTTAGAGAACAGTGTTATGAACTAAATGGATCATCAATCTATTTCATCAATTATTAATACAGTACACTAGTGGCCCGGTGCACAAATCCGTGCACATTGAAAGGAAATTAATTAGAAGGAACATTTTAATATCACTATTTGCCCTTTCTCTATAATAGAAGTGTCAACTAAATTCAGGATCGACAATGACAGATCGAAACACATGCGTGCAATTGGCACCAGTGAGAGCTTTATATGTATTGCGCATGCGTGAGTCAACTTAGCCTTTTATATATATAGAATAAACTTGCTTAATTAGACCTGCTTTCTGATTTAGCTAAACTTTTTCCAGCCCAGTATAACACCCCAAATTCTCTTTCAGGTAATTGTTAGCAACACGGCAGTAAATATCAACACAAAGCAGATTATTATTGTAGATCACACAGGGAGAACAGGGGGTAAAATACTTAATTGCAGCAGTGTTTGTCTATATTCTGTGTGGTGAGAAAACCTGAAGTCATTTTCAAGGTCCACCAATTCTTACTTCTTTTCAGTTGGGTCAAGTTTCTAAGCTTTCTAAATCTCCATTTTCCAGCTAATGAAAAGAAAAGAGGATTCCACCGAGTCTCCTATCTACCTACTCTAGGATTTCTGTGAGGATCAAATGAGATGAGGCACAGGAAAACACTTCACAGACATTTGGTTAAAGTGTAAAATGTTTCCACCTGGCTATAAAGCAAGTTGTGTTCCTGGGCTGAAGAAACTCCAAGGAGCCTAGTCCAGCCGTGGGCAAACTACAGCCCACGAGGCGGATCCGGCCTGTTTGAAATGAATAAAGCTAAAAACAAAAAGACTGTACCCTTTTATGTAATGATGTTTACTTTGAATTTATATTAGTTCACACAAACACTCCATCCATGCTTTTGTTCCGGCCCTCCGGTCCAGTTTAAGAACCCATTGTGGCCCTCGAGTCAAAAAGTTTGCCCACGCCTGACCCTAGTTGCTAGGGAGAGGAAGCCGGGAGTTGTTGCTACATTGCATCATTGCCCAGTGCTCATAGCCACCATTCCTGTGCTGGGCTGGGCAGTGGGCTGCATTTTGCACCATGGGGTCTCAGCAATGTAAGCTGCAATTTGACGAGGTATCTCTCCGGGATGGTGGCGGGGCCTGTGTCCCACTTGGGGGAAGCCGAGTGTTGTTTTGTGGGTGCCAGGTCCATAGTACCATTTATTGTTAAATGGCCTGTCGCTAGGGAGAGGAAGCCGGGTGTTGCTATGTGATGTCATTACTCAGCACCCACAGCTACCGTTTCCAGACTGGACTGGGCTGTGGGCCGCATTTTGCGCAATGGGGTCTTGGCAGCGTCGGCTACAATTTGGTGGGCTGTCACTCCAGGGTGGTGGCAGGGCCTGTGTCCCACATGGGGGAAGCCGAGTGTTGCTTTGTGGGTGCCAGGTCCATGGTGCCGTTTTCTCTGTAAATGGTCAGTGTGTGTTATGGCAGCTCCTGCGTTGAGCATCTGCCTCCTGGTGGTCAGTGCATGTCATAGCGACCAGTCAGAAGGTCGGACACTTAGCATATTAGCCTTTTATATATATAGATTGCTAATCTCATTCATTTATACCCCCACCCAAATTATTTTGAAGCAAATCCCAAATATAGAATTTCAAATATAAATATTTTGCGTACAGCTCAAAAAATGACTTTTAACAGATTACCACACATAAACAATGACACCAAAAAAACAATTAACAATAAATCCTTAGACTCAAAATATAGTCAATAGAGGTTCACATATCCCTAATTGTCATATAAAATTTTGCTATTGTTTTTATTTTGTTAAACTGCTTGGTTTGAATGGAAGTCCAACTAAATCTATATCGTTTGATAGGTCTCTTATATTTCTTTTAATCTTTAGGTTTCAAATTTTCTTTTAAAGTTCATATAACAAAAGTAGTATATTCAAAAATTTAATAAATTTATAAACAACAATAGATTAAATAGTATTTTTAAGAAACAATACACTAGGATACTCAGGGAATTGAGCTTTTGTAAACTACTGCAGGTATACAGTGAACTTTTGTGAAAGATTTCTGCTTCTGAACAATAGGGAGTAACAAGGAAGAAATTTATACTCTTGCATGAACCAATGAAAAAACAGTCAGACAAAATATAGAAAACAACAGTTTTTAGACGTTAGTAGGAAATGTAGGACAGTGATCCTTGAGGCAAAGGAAACAAACACGGTAAACCCTTTGACTGTCCCAGCTTACTGCCTGGAGTTTCTAGGCCTCAGCACAAGAAGGTTAATTCAGGAAGAAGCCGGCAGTTTCTCTGAATTGGACATCCACCAACCAAGGTAGCCAGAGTTCAGAGGGCAAAGTACCAGAGAGGAGGCAGAGTCCTCTTCTATTCTTCAACTGAGTAGAGATCAGTGTGTAAAAGGAAATTAACCAGAGCATGGGAAAGAATAATGTGAAAGTTGTAGAGGAAACAATCCCCAAGTTCACACAAAGCCAGAGATTGCTCCTGTTCCCACCAGTGAAAGTAAAAAAAGCATCATTCTAGGTGCATCTGCTATAGTACTTAGAAGGGTTTGGCCTGGATAGCAAAGCAAAATCAACTCAAGGCTAAATGCTTCCCTAGTTGCATGTAACAAAGTATAAAGCAAGACCTGAAAAGATGAAACTGCCTCTAAGAAGTTAACGATATCCTAGAATAAAGCTGAAGAATATTTATTAAAATAAAAGAATATCAGCATCAAATAAAACAATGTCTGGAATCTAATAAAAATTACCAAACATGCAAAGAAGAATGAAAATTTAATCTATAATGAAGAGAGAAATCATTCAATTAAAAACAACTCTGAAATAATAAACATGATAGAATTAGTATACAAAGATATTAAGACATTATAACTCTATTCATATGTTCAATTAAAACAGTATAACTCTATTCATATGTTCAAGAAGCTATAGGAAAGATTAAACATATTAAACAGATACATGGAAGATAGTTTTTAAAAATGCAAATCAAACTTCCGAAAGATAAAAAACTATGTCAGAAATGAAAAATAAATTAGATGGGATTAACATGTGATTAGATATTTAGAAAAATAATTACTAAACTTGAAAACAGCAATGAAAACTATTCAAAATAAAACAGAAAAAAATGGAAAAAGTAAACAAATCATCCGTGATCTATAGGACTATTACAACAAGTCAAATAGAGCCTGGCCAGTGCGCCACAGTGGTTGAACCAAGAGGTCACTGGTTTGATTCCTGGCCAGGGCACATGCCCAGGCTGTGGGCTCGATCCCCAGTAGGGGACATGCAGGAGGTAGCTGACCAATGTTTCTTTCTCTCTCTTCGATGTTTCTATCTATCCCTCTCCTTTCCTTTCTCTCTAACATCAGTAAAAACATTTTTTTAAAAAAAGAAGTAAAATAGATGTGTAATTGAAGTCCTAAAGAATAGAAGGGAATATCAGCAAAAATATCTGAAGAAATGATAGGCAAAAATTTCCCAAATTTGATGAAATATAGAAATATATATCCCTATATACCAGGGGTGGGCAAACTTTTTGACTCGAGGGCCACAATGGGTTCTTAAACTGGATCGGAGGGCTGGAACAAAAGCATGGATGGAGTGTTTGTGTGAACTAATATAAATTCAAAGTAAACATCATTACATAAAAGGGTACGGTCTTTTTTTTTTTAGTTTTATTCATTTCAAACGGGCCGGATCCAGCCCGCGGGCCATAGTTTGCCCACGGCTGCTATATACCCAAAAAACAAAACAGGCCAATATTTCTCATTAATATAGGTGCAAAAATTCTTTACAAAGTTTTATTATACCTTATGATCAAGTAGAATTTATCCCAGAAATACAACTGTTGAATTAACAGACAAAATCAACCAATTACTATATTGACAAAGTAAAAAAATTGTAAGATCATCTCAATAAATGCAACAAAACATTTGAAAAGGTGCAACACCCATTTTTATTAAAAACTCTCAGTACATTATGCAAAAAAGAGACTTCCTCAGATAGACTTCAAGTCAAGATGGAGGCGTAGGTAAACACAGTACTCACATCCTCCCACAACCACACCAAAATGACAACCAAACTACAGAACAACCATGATTCAGAAGTGTCTGAAACCTATATAAAAGGACGTCCTACAACTAAGGGATTAGAGAATAAACCACGAAAATACTGGTAGGGGGATGGAGATGTGATAAGGGCCAGTCCCATACCCATGTAAAAATTGGGAGGCATATCTCGGCTGTGGAGATCCCCCCTGAGGAATGAGGGATCCCAGCCCAGAGTTCTATTGCCAGGAAGAGAGGTCCCCATAATTTCTGGTTGTAAAAACCAGTGGGGACTGTGGATGAGAGAGACAGAAAGCTGCTGGAATGCCACACAGTTCCTCTTAAAGGGCCCATGCATGAACTTACTTGGACGTACTCCCTCTGAGATCCAGTGCTGGGACAATAGCTAGAAAGGCACCAGGGACATTGTCTAGCATCAGTACAACAGCTGGAGGGGCAGCTTTCTGCTAGACAAAAGTGCTGGCAGAGCCCATTGTTCCTTTTCTGAGCCCTCCCATTATAAAGTTAGCAGGCATGCACTATATCTGAGTCTCCATCAACCTGACTATCACTGTTTGCCTGTTCTAGTGATTCCCTGAGACGCCACCCCAACAAACTTGCAGGCCTACCCAAGCTGTTTCCAGTTGCTTTTCCATATGAATGATCTGTCTTGGCTCACATTTCAGACTTTTCTAAAATCTCTCAAACAAGCAACATCTGGCCTCAGTGTACCCTGTACTTTTCGCTAAGTGGTCCCAGACTCGGCACTAGCAGCAACTGGCCATAGTTCGCAGCTTTGCCTCTCCTAGGTACCTCCAAGCCTAGCACAAGTAGCAGCCATCTGTAGATTACTTTGTAGATCAAACTGGGTGACCCTGGCAGAATACAGGTAGCGGCTCAGAAGGCCCCATGGCCAGTGCACCCACTAGACAGCTTCAGACCACATCAAAACACCATCCAACCACCTCCATAGTGACACACTCAAGGGGAAGACTTGGCAGGCACCAGAGCCTGGCTGAAGTAAGTCCTGTTTTGTGAGGCAGGACCCTGCACAGCTGATCCTCTGTGGTAGTCAGTGGTTGCAACCAGTCCTTGCAGACAATTGACCTGGGGTATATCACTCCCATTGATGTGTCAGCAGCAATCAAGGGTCAGTTATAACAGGAGGGTATAGAAAGTGCACACAGGGTCGGGGGGCACACCTAGAGTGCCCAACTTGGGAGATGGGGGAGACTATGCCACTGGACCCTACAGGACACCTACTACATTAGGCCTGGGAGATGTAGCAGCTCTACCTAATACACAGAAACAAACACAGGAAGGCTGCCAAAATGAGGAGACAAAAAAACACCTTCCAAATAAAAAAAACAGAAGAAAATTCCAGAAAAAAACTAAATAGAGACAAGCAATCTACTAGATACAGAGTCCAAAACACTTGTTATAAGGATGCTCAATGAACTTAGGGGAAGATTAGTTGTACTTAGAGAGAACTTCAGCAGCATAAAAAAGGACATGGGAACCATAAAAAAAGGAAGACATGGAAACCTTAAAAAAAGTTAGAAATGAAGGATACACCAACTGAAATGAAGAATAATTTACAGGGACTCGACAGTACAGTAGATGAAGCAGAGAATCAAATTAATGATTTGAAATATAAGAAAGTAAAAACTACCCAATCAAAATAGCAAAAAGGGAAAAGAACCTATAAAAGTGAAGATAATATAAAGGTACCTCGAGACAACATCAAGTGTACTAACATTTACATCACTGAGGTACCAGAAGGAGAATAAAAATAGAAAGAGATTGAAAACCTATTTAAAAAATAATGATGAAAAACTTCCATAACCTGGTGAAGGAAATAGACATGCAAGTCCAGAAAGTGCAGAGTCCCAAACAAGATGAACCCAAAGGGGCCCATACAAAAATACACATCATAATTAAAAGGCCAAAGGTTAAAGAAAAATAGAATCTTAAAAGCAGCAAGAGAAAAGCAGTTACCTACCTACAAGGGAACTCCCATAACACTATCAGCTGATTTTTCAAAAGAAACTTTGCAGGGCAGAAGGAACTGGCAAGAAATATTTAGAGTGATGAAAAGCAAGGACCTACAACCAAGATTACTCTATTCAGCAAAGCTATCATTTAGAACTAAAGGACATATAAAGAGCTTCCCAGACAAGGAAAGGCTAAAGGAGCCCATCAGAACTAATATTACATGAAATGCTAAAGGGTCTTCTTTAAGAAAAATAAGAAGAAAAATAAAGATTAAAAATATGAACAAAATGGCAATGAACATATATCTATCAAAATGGATCTTTAAAAAAAACACAAAATAAATGAAGAAGTGGAAAAAAAAGAAGGTGACTTCCTCAACATAAAAAAGAGCATCTATAACAGTGATGGTGAACCTATGACATGCGTGTCAGAGATGACACACGAACTCATTTTTTTGGTTGATTTTTCTTTGTTAAATGGCATTTAAATATATAAAATAAATATCAAAAATATAAGTCTTTGTTTTACTATGGTTGCAAATATCAAAAAATTTCTATATGTGACACAGCACCAGAATTAAGTTAGGGTTTTTCAAAATGCTGACACACCGAGCTCAAAAGGTGTTATAGATCACTGATCTATAACAATCTATAGCAACCATCATATTTAACAGTAAAAGACCAAATGTTACTTCCCTAAGATGACAACAAGGCAAGAATGTCCACTCTCACACTTCTAGTCTATATTGCATCAGAGGTCCTACCCACTGTAATAAAGAAAAAGAAATTAATTAGAGGAATCCAGATTATAACAGCATAAGTGAAATTAGATCCCTAGAAGACATGACTATCCATGTAGAAAATTTTACGGAATCTATAAATGTGGTACTAGAACAAATGAGTACAGCAGATTCCTAGGATAGAACATCACTATAATAAAAATCATTCATATAATTATATATATTGCCAATAAACTATTGAAAATTAAGATTTTTAAAATATGCAATTTATCAAAGCATTAAAATGAATGAAGTACTTAAGTATAAATTGGATAAAAGCTGCGAAAGACTTGTATAGTGAAAACTATAAAACACCGTCCAGAGAAGTTAAAGAAATTCTTAGTAAATGGATATGTTGCAATCCTAATCAAACTCCAGCAGCTATTATAGAAATTGACAGGCTGATTCTAAAATTCATATGGAAATGTAAAATGCCTAAAATAGTCGAAACAATTTGAAAACAAAGAACAAAGCAGAACTATGTACATGAAAGAATCAGATAGCTGGTTCCAAACAAGTGTAGGATTACTATATGACATCATTTTAGTGGAAAAATGGCCATCATTTTTCCCCACATATTTTATGTTTGGAAAATATAAAAATATTACACATGTCCTCTTTGATAATTACCTCATCTTGTTCCCTTTTTCCTCCTATCCCAAAAATAATCACAGTGAGTTTGTTAACTTTCTTTTCAGATCACGTGTGTGGTGTGTGTGTGTGTGTGTGTGTGTGTGTATGTATGTCCTATATAATAAAAGGCTAATATGCAAATTGATCAAACCTCAAAATGACCAGTCACTATGATGCGCACTGATCACCAGGGGGCAGATGCTCGACACAGGAGCTGCCCCCTGATGGTCAGTGCGCTCCCACAGGGGGAGCGCCACTCAGCCAGAAGCTGGGCTCATGGCTGGAGAGCGCAGCAGCAGTGGTAGGAGCCTCTCCCACCTCCGTGGCAGTGCTAGGGATGTCTGACTGATGGCTTATGCCGGCTCCCCATATCAGTCAGATATCCCCCAAGCGAGGGCTCAGGTCGGGCTGAGGGATGCCCTCTGAATGCAAAAATTTCGTGCACCGGGACTCTAGAGAGTGTGTGTGTGTGTGTGTGTGTGTGTGTGTATACTGTGGGGCCTTGACTAACGAGTTTAATTCATTCCGTGACGGAGCTCGTAACTCAAATTACTCGTATGTCAAATCTTAAAGTGAACAAGTGAGACACGTGATGCTGGGCTGATGTTGTGGCATTCACTGTGACGTTCGCTGTGCCAACTAGCGGTGGGGTATCTGAAGCTGGCTCATAACCCGAATTTTAGCTCGCAACTCAAAGCAAAAAATCGGCCGAGAGACGGCTCATATCTCGAAAAACTCGTTAGTCGGGACACTCGTAAGTCAAGGCCCCACTGTGTGTGTGTGTGTGTGTGTGTGTGTATCCATCCTTAGAAAATTATACTATTATATGTAATGTGATTCTATGAAGGAACAAATTAGAAAGAGAAAAGCTTCATTCAAGACAACTCTTACCTAGAGGCAGGGGCAGGGATAGAGATGGGGGTCAGGGTAAAAGTACAAGACAGACAAAGGGAAGGATAAGGATCCCATTAGAAAGGCTTCAGCTTCAAATCTTTGGTAATATTTTATTCCCTAACCTGGGTTGTAGGAAACAGGTATTCATTACATTATTTTGTAACTTTTTAAGGCAGGGGTCCTCAAACTACGGCCTGCGGGCCACATGCAAATACAAATGTTGTATTTGTTCCCGTTTTGTTTTTTTACTTCAAAATAAGATATGTGTAGTGTGCATAGGAATTTGGTCATAGTTTTTTTTTAAACTATAGTCCGGCCCTCCAACAGTCTGAGGGACAGTGAACTGGCCCCCTGTTTAAAAAGTTTAAGGACCCCTGTTTTAAGGAAACATAAACTAAACTGAACACATTCAGCAACTTAGAGATCTATGCATGTTACTATATATAAATGTGACTCTCTTTAATTTATGCTGCATAGTTAATAATACAACCAGAAAATAGTTTACTCAGCCATTGATGGACACCTAGGTTGTGTATAGTTTTTATACACAAGCCACATTGCTGTAGCCCTCTTTTGCTGCACAAGCCTTCCTGTGTACATGTGAAGGTGTTCTGTCTTAAGGTGTAATTGCTGGAGCAAGCAGTATGTGCATTGTCATTTTTTACATTAATCAGTAATGTCAAAATGTCTCTCAACTAACTATATCAATGTATGTTCCCACCAGCACTAGTAACACAAAAAAACCTATTTTCCACACCCTCAACAAGACTGGATATTAGTCTTATAATTAGTCTAATTAGTCTTATTAGTTAATTTTACTACTTTAAATAAGGTGAAAATATCGTATCATTTTAATTCACAATTCCTTAATTAATATATGATTGAGCACCTTTTCATGTATTTATATGTCATCAATATTTTCTTTTCTATAAGTTGTCTATTTGTATCCTTTATTAATTTTTAGAATTTTGGTTGTCTTTTTCTTAACTTTATTCTTCTTAAACATGATGGAAATAATGAAACACATATTAGAGATTGCTTTCCCTTACCCTTGTTTTATTGAAAACAAATATTTCTTTGAAAATTTTAAATAATCAACCTTTCTAATACCACAATTAAACACCTAAGAAGTATATGATTAAAAGAATACCTTTAATTTATTTAGGTAAAAGGTTTCAAGATTTTTCAAAACTATTAATAAATTTATTTTCGAGGACTTAAAATTATAACAGTCAAATAAAGTGATTCCTACAGTACTACTATCATAGCTTTCACACAGAACACTAATGTAACCTTCACACCAGGCATGCTGAACACATACTGAGTATGAGACAGTATTGAGGCATATTTGTTAATAATGTTAGGCATGCTAACAGGATGGTGGTTATGCTTTGCAAACAGACAAATTTACAGAACTATCTGAGGGTAAAATAGGATGTCGAGGATTTGCTTTAAAATGCTAGGATAAAAAATATATGCATCAAAGAGATGAAGAGCAAAAGCATTGTTAATTATTGGAGCTGGATGACAGGTTCATGAGGGCTCTTTACAACATTCTCTCTACTCTTATAACTATTTGAAAAGTTCAAAGTGTTTTTAATGAGAATTGTATGTTAATGCTGGAGAAGAGATGTGATCTGACTAATCTTAGTGTCACAATGTGTTTCTGCAGATGAGAAAAATTAAGTACTTTTATTCTAGGAACTCCTCAAGATTAACAATTAGTTTAGACTCTGGACTAGAATGTGCAAGACACTTTTAAAGTTTCATAATAAAAAGACTCCAGTTGAGTACTTAGTAACAGCAAAAACATCCCTATAATCAACTACAAAACCAAAAATAACTCTGATCTCTTTTCTGCTTTAATCCACAATATTCTATTCCATCCGGAGTTCTATCAAGTGTACAAAGATCACAGAACAAAGTGAGTCTTCAACTCAAAGGCAAGCTACCGCTGGTGTACAACCAACAGCATCATCCTTCTGTGGATAAAAATAGCCTTCAAACACTGCATGCACCAAAGACCAAAGACCCAGGGAAAGTCAGGCAGAACAAAGTGGTTACCAGGGAGGAATCCGGCCAGCAGAGAGCTTGCCCTTCTGCCCTTCACACAAGAGTCTGTTCGCAACTGAGACTGGGTTCTTGATTCCTATAAAATAAAATTAGCAGAAAATGAAGTAAAAAGTCTTCAACTTTCCCACTCAGTTTTGTGGCAATTTCAATAAACACAAGTTTTAAATATCTTGGAAAACTCTCCTTTTATATATTAATAAAAACCATTAATTATCATAAACAATACAGATCAAATCAACAAATACATGATTATCTAGTAAATTCAAGAAAAGAACAAATATAAAACATACCTTCTCGTGTTTTGTCATACGCTACAGCAGCAAAAACTGAATTTAAAATAATACACATTTAAATTAGCTTCCTTTTTAATAGATTTCAGAATAACAGAATAGAAAAATAAACTGAAAATGTGACATCTACAATCAAAACCATATATTTCCTCTAAAGAATTGCCCTGGCCAGCTTGGCTTGGTTAGTTGGACATCGTCCCATGCACCAAAAGGTTGCCGGTTCCATTTCCCGTCTGGACACATGTCCGGGTTGTGGGCTTGGTACTGGTGGGGGGCCTGCAGCCAACTGATTTTCTGCCCTCACATCGATGTTTTTCTTTCTCTCTCCCTCTCACTCCCTCTCTCTCTGAAAATCAATAAAAATATTTTAAAAATAAGCATGATTACAAACAGCTTCAAATTTAATTGGGGAGGAAAATTAATGGCCAAATATTTTAAATCTCACCTGTAAGAAGGACTGAATATAGAGGAAGTCCTTCAAACTAGGTAAGGGTAGGGAGAATAGACCAAGTATATACAAGATTGTGATCTAAAGTATAGTTCAGATTGTAACCTAAAGTATGATTCAGATTGTTCCCATGAGGAAAAACAGAATGTGAAAAGTGAAAAATGGGCACTCATCTGGGAAGAATGACGGCAGTAAGTATTAGTGTGAAAACCTTATATCACGATGACAATGACAACAACAAATAAGGCACTGATGATAAGGAAAGAAGACAGTGACAGTAACTCAGTATCTAATATGTGTCAAACCTAGTGCCAATCCCTTAAATGTAATCAGATTACTTCAATGATCCCTTCAACCTTTCACATAAATACCCTTATGAACCCTATCTCATTACTGAGGAAACATTTTCACAGAGGGTTAACTCACCTGCCCAAGATTAGTGCTGAGATTTTAACAGAGGCAGCTAATGCCAGAGACTATGCCCTTAACCACTAAGCTATGATGCCTCTCAGGACACTACTAATGCAAATAAAAAATCAGCAGTGGGATATAAAGCGGCTATAAAAATTACAATTAAGACCACCATATTGACATTAAAAAAAAAATGTCACACAAAAAAATGTATAAAATACCAAAGGATGGAAAAGCTCAGGTCTCTGAGCTCTTAAATATATTTCTGGATAAATGATTCAATATTGTAGACATTAACAATTACCAAAGTAACTTACAAACTCTCTATTAATTCAAAACTTCAAAAAATTTCTGAAGTATGCCAAGCTGACTCTTAAATTCATTAGAAAGAGAAAACTTTGGGGAAAAAAGTTAAGACTTCACCCAATGAGATCATTTTCATTAAAAACTATTCTAATGAAAAGAGTGTGGTTTGAGTACAAAATAGACAAGTATATCAATTGAATAGAATAAAGCTAAACTTCAGACACAGACACACATGAATTTGGATATTTAACATGTGATAAAGATAGTTTTCAAATGAGTAGGGCACAGATAGGGTACATATTAGCGGCAGAAAGAACACATAGAGTGCTGGAGATCCAAGTATTTTACTACTGTACCAGCTATCAATTTATTGGTTCTCGGCTACCAATTCATCCTTTGTTGCCTGATCTGTAAAAATGGAAAAGGGCCCTTTAAATGTTTCCTTTGCCAGCTGGCACACTGATATACTTTGTCAGTAGAGGGCACTGGAGACACACTGCAGGAGGAAAGGGTGGCTTGCTATCCAGCTCCTGGAGAATACCAGTTTTTCTCCACTATTTGGCCCACCTGGTAGTCTCCAGTGCTAAGTGACTGCAGGGTACAGTTTTCTCCAGCATTTGGCCACCACATGTTTTCCCCAGCTCTTGATTCAGGCCATGGCAGCATAGCTGACAGCCCCAGAAAGAATAGGGCTGCACCCAGCTCAAGTCACTGATCCCCTCATCTTCTCAGTCCGACAAGCACACATGGCAAAATGCTCCACCTGGTTGACTATCTAATGAGCCAAAAGCCCAATTGCTATCCTGTGCAACAGAGGTTTAGTTACCATGGCTTCCTGACCTCTGTGTGCCCACCTACCAGGCCAAGCTCAGCTGAGCCACCCAAGATTGTTCCTGCTCTCACAGTGACAATGGCCTGGGTACCCCAGCAACTTCTCCGCCTGACAGTGGGCTGCAACTATACCTTCTACAACAAGATCTGAATTCCCTTCTAAGTTAATCCCTACTTCAGTATTCTTCTGTCCTAGAATACACTTTGAGTTTTCTTTCCATCTTTATAGTTACTCTCTTATCACTGTTTAATAATTCTTTATATTAAACCTCTCCTGTTTAAACTACTGGGTAGTTTGTCTCCTAGTTGAACCCAGACTGATACAGTAACCATGGACAAATTAGTAAACTTCTCCTGTGTCTCAGTTTTCTCATCTGTAAAATAGGGGGGAAAGTACTGACCTCATGTTATTGTGAGAACTAAATGACTTAATATATATAAACTACTGGAGAAAAATGCACATTATGCAATAGTTATCTAATAAGTGGTAATTATTATTGTTCTTTTTTTAAAAAATATATTTTATTGATTTTTTACAGAGAGGAAGGGAGAGAGATAGAGAGTTAGAAACATCGATGAGAGAGAAACATCGACCAGCTGCCTCCTGCACATCCCCCACTGGGGATATGCCCGCAACCCAGGTACATGCCCCCGACCGGAATCGAACCAGGGACCTTTCCGTCCGCAGGCCAACGCTCTATCCACTGAGCCAAACCGGCATTATTATTGTTCTTATTCAATTAATTATGTAGGGACAATTTGTTGGTCATTTCAGAAAAATAAATAATGCATTTAAGAGTTAAATAGGCCTCACCCTAACCGGTTTGGCTCAGTGGATAGAGCGTCTGCCTGCGGACTCAAGGGTCCCAGGTTCGATTCCGGTCAAGGGCATGTACCTTGGTTGCAGGCACATCCCCAGTAGGGAGTGTGCAGGAGGCAGCTGATTGATGTTTCTCTCTCATCGATGTTTCTAACTCTCTATCCCTCTCCCTTCCTCTCTGTAAAAAATCAATAAAATATATATATATATATATATATATATATATATATATATATATATATATAATAAAAAAAAGAGTTAAATAGGCCTCGCACCCCAGCCTCCTGGCTTTGGAGGTGGTGTCCTTCCTCTTCCTTTTCTCAACTCTTCAAATCTTGGCATCACAGGGTTGAACCGCAGGGACCGGAAGTGTGCCTTGCACCAGCGGGTCCCCGGGGAATCGGCGCCAGAAGTGGCAACTGCTGGGGAAAGATTCCGCTGGCTCCGCTATGGGGGCTATTCCCCCCCACCCCCACCCCCGACTCCTGGCAGCCGCCCAATGTCTACTTAGAGACCAGCATGGGGACCATCGTGCTGGAGCTGTACTGGAAGCATGCTCCAAAGACCTGCAAGAACTTTGCTGAGTTGGCTCGTCGAGGTTACTACTATGGCACCAAATTCCACAGAATCATCACAGCCTTCATGGTCCAGGGAGGTGACCCAACAGGTCGAGGTGGTGCATCTATCTATGGCAAGCAGTTTGAAGATGAGTTTCATCCAGACTTGAAATTTACGGGGGCTGGAATTCTTGCAATGGCCAATGCACGGCCAGACACCAACGGTGGCCAGTTCTCTGTGACCCTAGCTCCCACCCAGTGGCTTGATGGCAAACACACCATTTTTGGCCGTGTGTGCCAGGGTATAGGAGTGGTGAATAGAGTAGGAATGGTGGAAACAAACTCCTAGGACCCCCCTGTGGACGATGTGAAGATCATCAAGGCATAACCTTCTGGGTAGTCTTGCTGCTCGCCAGGTCTTCTGAAATGGCCCAGTGAACCAGTTTCCAGGTACCTACGTGACACACTCTGAACTTTATTTTGGCCTTGTGAATCCCAGAGCCAAGGAGGCCTGGGAGCTTAGGTTAGAGGTGGAAGTGTATTTTAATAGGATGCTTCTTGTCCCTTCTCCCTGAGCCTCGTTAACAGAACATTTCCAGAACTGCCCATACATGATCACACACAGACTACTGCTCACTGCAGATGACCCATACTGCTTTTTGTGTGCCTCTGTCTGATACCCTTGGAACAACATGAAGCCAGCTCTGCCATTTCACTGTCCAACCAAACTTCTTTCTGCGAAGATTTATATTCTGGCCTGCACTACAGTTTTCGGTGGCTGACGGCCACAGAATTCAAACCACTCAGTGCCTGTCAGCCCTCTGCACTCTGCACACCCTTTTCAGACTACATTTGTTCTTCCTGGGAATGTCTGCATCGCTACATATATTTCCCCCTCAAAAGCAGAACATCAACACTGCTGTTCCTGACACTTAGACATCCCATGCAAAGCCACACTGGCTGTTTGCCAAGTGAGAAATGCATCCAACAATCAAGTGTCTAAAAAGGTGTCAAGTGGGGAATGCTAATGTGTAATAATCAAGAAATGAATTTACTAAAAGGAGGCAGAAGCGTTGACCATTTTTTGCCCAGAAAGGAGTAGAAATCTGTAGTGAGCCTAAGAAAAGGCTGAATTCTTCTCATAAAGGAGAAGTGCCACTACCTTTTTCTTTTTTAACCTAAGACTTTAGAGAAACTGAAATTTTATATGTTAAGGGCTTTTCTTGTTTTTTAATCTTTCTGTATTTTTAGGGGGGTTATGAGAGGAAGTTAATACCTGTGTGATACATAGAAACTTCCTAAATCAGTGATGGCGAACCTATGACACGTGTGTCAGAGGTGACACGCGAACTCATTTTTTTGGTTGATTTTTCTTTGTTAAATGGCATTTAAATATATAAAATAAATATCAAAAATATAAGTCTGTTTTACTATGGTTGCAAATATCAAAGAATTTCTATATGTGACACGGCACCAGAGTTAAGTTAGGGTTTTTCAAAATGCTGACACACTGAGCTCAAAAGGTTCGCCATCACAGTCCTTAATAAAATGCCATTAATGGTTGAAATTTTAAAACAAACAAAAACAAAAAAAAAGAGTTAAATAAAAATATATTATGCACATATTAGAAGAAAATATGGGTGACCAAACTCATAATTATGAGAGAGAAACCTTACAAATGCAAAATACAAAATCCACAACAGAGAAATAAGTTTGACAAATAAAAATTTTAAATTCCAATATGATAAAGCACATTATAGAGTTTTAAAAGGCAAGCCACATAAGAGGTATAAACAGTTCACAGAAAAATGTTAATGGCCTTTACACATGCGAAACTTCATTAAATACCAATAAAATTTTACAATAAAAGAAAATAAAACCAAATTGAAATACCATTTCTTATCTATCACACAAATCAGAAAGAATATAGAATATTGGAATAAATGAATAATCAAATAGACTTGACATGTAGAACATGTACCCAACAACTATAAGATACATACTCTTTTCAAGTTCACATGGACCATTTATCAAAAACACATCATAATCTGGGCCATAAAGCAAGTCTCAAAAGGCTTTAAGGGCTTGGAATCTTACAGCGTATGTTTTAGGACCACAGTGAAATTAATGACTAGAAATAAATAATGAAAGCTAACAAAAAAGTCTTTAGGCTAAGAAATTTGAACACTTATATAAGACAAATTCCTTGAAAAAACACACAGGAGAAAAAGAAAATACAGTCTTATAACTGTTAAAGAAATTGGATCCCTTTTTTAAAAACTTCCCACAAAAACTCTACTACTAATTTAGAATAACTAATAAATTTCTCCAAACAATTAAAAAGAAATCATTCCAATGATACACAAACTATTTCAAAGATCAGAGAGAAAAAAAAAATCCTTAGCTCATTTTATGAAGCCAGCCATACCATGATTCCAAAACCTGAAAAGAATATTATAAGAAAGAAAAATTAAAGCCTATTATGCGGACATAAATGTCAAAAATCTTGAACATCAGCAAAATATAAAAAATAAAAACTTATGACCAAGAAGATTTTATGCCAAGAAGGGAACATAAATTTCCCTTAACAAAATAAAGAAGAAAAGTCATATCTCAGTAGATGCAGAAAAGCACTTAATTATATTCAATACCCATTTATAATAATAACTATCAGCAAACTAAGATTAGAAGGGAACTTTCTCAATATGATAAAGAGCATCTATGAAAATCCTACAACGAGCAGCATACGAAATGGTGAAATATTTCATGCTCTTGCTCTAAAATCAGGAAAAAAGCAAGGATGTACACTATTACCACTTATATTCAACATTGCCCTGGATGTCATAGCCAGTATAATAATGCAAGGAAAAAATAAATAAACATTTAAACATTAGAAAGAAAAAAGCAAAACTGCCATGATTCACAGGTGATATAATTGTGTGTATAGAAATTCCAAGGAAGCCTATTTTTTTTAACTCTAATATACACAAAAACTTCATGTGATACTTCTTTGGGATATTCACTTTATAGAGGTGGTCTGGAACAGAACCCACAATATTTCTGAGGTATGTTTGTATGTTATTTGAATTTTTTAACAACAAAAATACATTATTTCAAGTAATTATAAAGTTATTATTTCAAATAATTATAAAAGTAAGAGAATATGCTAACACATTTGAAATGTCTATAATCTCTTGGGGGATGGAGAATGATCAAACTCTAACAAAGACTATATACAGCTAAAATTTCATGTTTTAAATTTAGTAAAAAAAATGTTTAAAGTTTGTTTTTAACACTATTCCAATTAAGAACGGTGGAAAAAACTGGACTAGGACTTTAGATGCCATGGAATGGTAATATTCATAGTTTTATAAACAACAAAGATAGTGTGTTACAGTGTCCACATACCACTCAATGCTCCAACAGCTCCAAAATTTAAGGATTTTCCATCCATTATGCTGGCATCACATTCAATTTCACCCAGGAGATTTAGATTAGATCCCATTCCTGCATTTGTAAAAGGAGAATCCTAAAAGATAAAAACAAAAATTAAAATACCTTTAGTCTTGAAGATTTAATATCAATCCTTCATAAACTATTCCATGAACTAGAAAGGGAAAGAATGCTTCCCAACTCATTATATGATAGCAATACTACTGTGATTACAGAACAAAACAAATGCATCATAAGGAAATAAAACTACAGACCAAAATACCTTATGAATATTGTCACCAAAAATCCTCAAGGAAATACTAGCAAAACCAATTGCAACAAAGGATTATATACCATGAAAAAGAGGGATCCCAGAAAGCAAGTTTGGTTTAATATCAATGTAATTCACCATGTTAATAAAGGAACAAAAACCAAAAACAAAACACCATGATCATCTCAACACAGAAAAAGAATTTGACAAAAATCCAACATCCTTTCATGAAAAAACAAACCATTCAACAAAGTAAAAATAGAAGGGAACTTCCTTAATACAATAAAGGATACCTACAAAAACTGGAGCACTAACAGCATAATTAATAGTGAAAGACAGAATGCTTTTCACTAAGATCAGGAACAATACATACAGTACAACAATGTTCACTCTCACCACTTCTATTCAACATTATACCAGATATTCTGGATAGGAGTCTAGGCAAAAAAAGGAAAGAAGTAAAGAGAATCTATATTGGAAAGGAAGAAGTAAAGTTATCTACCTCTATTTGAAGATGAAATGATCTTTGTATACAAAAAAATTATCAGGACTCCACTAAAAAACTATTAAAACTGGTAAGTTCAACAAGGCTGTAAGATATAAGATGAAACAAAACTCTATTTTATTTCTACACACTAGCAATGAAAAATCTAAAAATCAAATTAAGAAAACAATTCCACTTAACAAAAACAGCAAAAAGAATATTTATGAATAAATTTAACAAAAGTATAAAACCTGTACACTGAGAACTACAAAGCATGTTGAAAAAATTAAAGACCTGCCTTGGTGTATGGCTTAGTTAGTTGGAGTGTCCCATTCACCAAAAATTTGTGGGTTCAATTCCTGGTCAGGGTACATACCTAGGTTGCGGGTTCAATCCTTGGTCGTGGCGAGTAAGGGAGGCAATGGATTGATGTTTCCCTCTCACATCAATGTTCTTCTCTCTCTCTGTCCCTTCCTCTCTCTAAAAATCAATAAAAATATATCCTCAGGTAAGGGTTTAAAAAGGATCTAAGCAAATGGAAGTGCCACGATGTTCAAGGCTAGGTTCAGGGTCCGAAGGAGGGGCCAATGCACAAATGAATATGCTATACAAGAAATATGAATTTAGAAGGCATTGGGGGCCAGGTGGAGCCTCTTTCTTGAAGAGAGAGACACCGACTTCTGGCCTGGTCCACTATTTATTTACTTGAATATACATTTGGCCTTCAGCAAGGCATACAGGCAGATCAAAAGTAGAGTTTGGTAAACAATGTAAGGATTATCAGGTTAGGAAATTGCCTTGAGCCACTGAGCCCACAACAGGGCAATATTATGCTGATTTTCAGCCCTGCCGAATATCAAAGTCCATTGGCCTTCCAATGTTTTCCTTTTGCATTAATATGCTAACTGTTGTTGGCTTTACCCTCCAGCATGGAAGGACAGCCATGTACATAGACATTCAGAAGGCTTAATATCTTTAGGATGTAACAGTCCCCAAATTGATCTGAATCAAAACAATCCCTTATCAAATCCTACCAGCCATTTTTATTTGCAGAAATTGACAAACTAATCCTAAAATTCATATGGAAATGCAAGGGGTTCAGAATAGGCAAAACAATCTTGAGAAGAGAAACAAAACAGTAGGGCTAACACACTTCTAGATTTTATAACTTACTATACATAACTACAGTAATCAAGACAGTTTGATACAGACATACCGCTAAGGGTAAACAGATACATCAATGCAATAGAACTGAGAGTCCAGACAGAGGCCTCCCATTTATGGTCAATTCAACAGGATGCCACAACAATGCAATAAAGAAACTATCTACATAAATGGTGCTGGGACAACTACATAGCCATATGCAAGAGAATGAAGTTAGACTATCTCACACCATAGACAAAAATTAAATCAAAGAGATCAAAGACCTAAATGAAAGAGCTAAAACTATAAAATCCTTCAAAGAAAATGAAGAGCAAATGTTACATGGCACCAAAACCACAAGCAACAAAGGAAAAAATTAAGTAAACTGGATCATCAACATTAACTTCATGTTTCAAAGTACACACTAAAAAAAGGTGGGGAAAAACTCCAAATCGTTTATCTCAGATATTTGTATCCAGGATATATATATGTATAAAAATTCTACAACTCTAAAATGAAAAAATATCTGAATTTTTAAATGGGCAAAAGATGTAAACAGACATTTCTCCAAAGAAGCTATGTAAATAGCCAATAAGCACATAAAAAGATGCTTGACAACATGAGTCATCAGTGAAAAGCACATCAAAACCACAATAAAATACTATTTCACACCCACAATTCCACTTACAATAACATCAAAAAGAAACAGAAAGACAGATGTGTTGGCAAGGATATGAAGAAACTAGAACCCTCATACATTGCTGGTAGGAATGTAAAATGGTTTAGCCACTTTGGAAAACATCTGGAAGTTCCTCAAAAAGTTAAATAGAGTTACCATTTGACCCACCAATTCTACTTCTAGGTATGTATCTAAGAGAAATGAATTGTCTACACAAAACCTACATATAGACAGACATATATGCATGACACATAGACACAGACAAGAGTGCAGTGACGGCCAGAGGGAAGGTAGTGCTAGAACTGGGCAAAAGGCAGGTGATGGTGGTAGAGGTGCGGGGCAAGGAATGGGGACTTTTGTAATAGTGTCAACGATAAAAATAAAGTTTAAATATTCAATAAAGTTACCAAAAAAAAAACCCCTCTACCTCGTTTTTCTAATACAGTGAATACAGTTTTTAAAAAATATATACCACTAGTCTTATTATATGAAGACCATATCACATGATCTCCAACAAGAGAATAAGTGAAAAAGCTAATAATATAAAATCTTGCCCAACCGGTTTGGCTCAGTGGATAAAATGTTGGCCTGTGGACTGAAAGGTCCCTGGTTCGATTCCGGTCAAGGGCATGTACCTTGATAGAGGGCACATCCCCAGTAGGGGGTGTGCAGGAGGCAGCTGATCGATGTTTCTCTCCCATCCATGTTTCTAACTCTCTAACCCTCACCCTTCCTTTCTTTAAAAAAAATCAATAAAATATATTTTTTAAAAATCTTATATAAGGATATGCTAATTAGCCCAGGTATGCTAATTAGTCATGACTAGATATGCTAATTAGTCATGACAAGTATGCAAATTGACCATCACTCCAACATACAAGATGGCCGCCCCCATGTGGCCACAAGATAGCTGCCAAAAGATGGCTTGCAGGGGAGGGCAGTTAGGAGTGATCAGGCCAGCAGGGGAGGGCAGTTGGGGGCGACCGGGCCTGCAGGAGAGGGCTGTTGGGGGTGACCAGGCTGGCAGGGGAGGGCAGTTGGGGGAGACCGGGCTGACAGGAGAGGTCAGTTTGGGGGCAATCAGGCCAGCAGGGGAACAGTTAGGCATCGATCAGGCTGGCAGGGGAGTGGTTAGGGGGTGATAAGACTGGCAGGCAGAAGCGGTTAGGGGCAATCAGGCAGGCAGGCAAGCAGATGAGTGGTTGAGAGCCAATAGTCCTGGATTGTGAGAGGGATGTCCAACAGGGATCGGGCCTAAACGGGCAGTCGGACATCCCTCGAGGGGTTCCAGATTGGAGAGGGTGCAGGCTGGGCTGAGGGACACACACACACACACACACACACACACACACACACCCAGTGCGCAAATTTCGTGCACCGAGCCTCTAGTAATAATATAAAATCTTACAATAAAAATAAATGTTATGGGGACAAAGTCCCAAAAGATTCCATTTTTTAAAACAAGGAGGGGAGAGAAGGGGAAAGAGATTAGATTGACACTTAGAGAATCACTGCATAAATGAAGGGCCTACTCCAGCATAACATACGAACAACTCTACCTCACATTCCAGAAATTGGAGTCAATCTAGAAAATTAACTGTTCTAAGGTGAGACCAGTATCACCAAGAGAACCAGTACAATTTGGATCAACCTAAAGATCACCAAATGCCCCAAATCATCTTCAAATGTCCCCAATTTCCTTAATTTCTGCCAAATTCAAGAAAAACTGACAACATTAAAACCTTCTTAATATGTGCCTATAATCTGAGCAAAGGAGTCAGAGATTTGAGACCAGGGCTTTTGTCCTAATGCAGTTAGACAACTTAACTGTTCACAGAATTTTAAAAGTAAGATAACAGAGTAGAAAATAACAAGAGGGCTGTATAAGTAAATAGAAAATGAATGATACATATGATGAATATTTTCAGTACTCAAAAGGAAATAGCCCACTATGAGAGAGGGAAGTTAACAGCAGATTTTTGTTTAACAGAAGGATGTTAAACAAAAGCAAAATAGTAGCCAGGAGGCCAGAAAATTCCAGTTGGTGGAAATGAGGTGAGCAACATGGCAGCAATAGGAAAGTGTCAGAACTACAGAAGATACTACTCAACAAAAAGGCTTGGTAGGAGCCAAATATGGAGATTGCCCTATGCTAATCATGAGAATCTGGACTTACTAATATATGGGGAAACATTGGGAAGCCAGAAAAAGCTTGTCTTTTTCTGTATAAGAGAAAGACAAGATGAGTATATTGGTCAAAGAAATATAAACTGACATGCATGTATTGTATGAAAAAGAAAGGGAAGAGACTTGGTATGGAATGATAGCAGGGAGAACAGAAAGGAAGGAGAGGAAAAAAATCAGAACTTACAAACTTCAGAGACAAATAAAATAAAATCATTAGGAAGACAAGGCTTTTTATAAGGTGGAGAGAAGAATGTGCATAACTAGGCATAATGACTTCTAAGAAGGCTTCCCAAGTGAATATTTCTAGCTAAATCAGTTACAAATCTTGGGAAAGAGATCACAACTAAAGAAAAAATGTGGTTTAAAACAGATGAAGACTAAATTCTTGCCTGGATTATTTCATATTTTGAAAAGCATAAAAATCCAGATCAGAAGCCTCTATAGGCATATAACAGAGATTGTAAGCAAATTAAGTTACCAAAGGTCTTTTTAATTCTATCTATATAACTTCCCTTGCTTAATCATGTATCTCTTCAAAGTATATAATAAAAGAGTTGAAATGTTAAAAAATGTAAAGCATCCATATTAAATAATTCATAAAATACACATATAATATCACAACATATACACTATCTCAACAATTTCTGAAATAGGATATATCAGCTAATCAGCTCTAAAAATTAAATTCAACATAATATCCAATTAGAAATCAGAAGCTGAACTAAGTTATTCTGAAAATGGTTCTTGCATGATGGTTTAAGTTTGACGTTTTTATAAAACATAAGGAAAAAGTATGCAAGAAAATTGAAGAATGTTCAAAAACATTTCTCATACTTCAAAATATATTTATAACTTCAAGGTATGTCTACTAAACTTGTACTTCTGATACTAAAGGCATAATAGGGATCATATTTGTTCTAACTAGAAAATCAGACAAAATATATGAGACAAATGTACTTCATTCAATTGCTAGCACAGGACTCTGATCATGTGAGAAGAGACACAAATCAAACACTTCAATATAATTCCTAGAGATACTTTCTAGGCAATAGCACAGGAAAGAGGAACCCAAAGATGTGCCAATATTCTCCTAGAGCTGAGGAGACCATTATAAGTTCAAGGAGGCCAGGAAGGCTAGAATATGCAGTACAGGGTACAAAGAAAAGAAAGCTATATGGTGAGAACTCCAGAGACCCTTAGTCTTTAAATAAAGTATTACACTTGTAAGAAAACAAGCAAGGCCAAGGAAAGAACATCTACAGAACTTTAGTAAGCTGAATAATTTCTGAAGCTCACACAGAGGTGAGAACAGATCATGGTCCCATCAGCCAGAATGAGGGTATCAGAAAAATCTTAGGAGGTAATGCCTCAAGGGTTGGGCCCACTATTCAGGGTCTTTTTTTATTTCGGATGAATTTTTGGAGAATTTGTTCTAGGTCTTTGAAGTATGCCATTGGTATTTTAATGGGGATTGCGTTGAATTTATAGATTGCTTTGGGTAGTATGGACATTTTAATGAAGCTGATTCTACCAATCCATGAGCATGGTATATTCTTCCATTTGGTCATGTCTTCCTCTATCTCTTTTTTCAGCATCCTGAAATTTTCTGAGTACAGGTCCTTTGTCTACTTGGTTAAGTTTATTTCTAGGTATCTTAATTTTTTTGTTGCAATGGTAAATGGGATTGCTTTTAAAATTTTTCTTTCTGTGAGTTCATTATTGGTGTACAGAAAAGCTATAGACTTCTGGGTGTGAATTTTGTATCCTGCTACATTGCCAAATTCATTTATAAGTCTAGTAGTTTTTTGATGGAGTCTTTGGGGTTTTCTATGTACAATATCATGTCATCTTCGAATAAAAACAGTTTTACTTCTTCTTTTCCAATTTGAATGCCTTTTATTTCTTCTTGTTGTCTCATCGCAATGGCTAGTACTTCTAGTACTATGTCGAACAGGAGTGGTGAGAATGGGCATCCCTGTCTTGTTCCTGTTCTTAGGGGAAATGGTTTTAGTGTTTGCCCACTGAGTATGATGCTGGCTGTGGGTTTGTCACATATGGCTTTTATTATGTTGAGGTATGATCCTTCTATTCCCACCTTGCTGAGAGTTTTTATCAAGAAAGGGTATTGGATTTTGTCAAATGCTTTTTCTGCATCAATGGATATGATTATATGGTTTTTATCTCTCAGTTTGTTTATGTGGTGTTTCACATTTATTGATTTGTGGATACGATGCTGCTGTAAAAAAGAAGTAATTATTACCATTTGCAACAGCATGGTTGGAACTGGAGAGCATTATGCTAAGTGAAATAAGCCAGTCAGTGAAAGAAAAATACCTCACGATCTCACTCATTTATGGATAATAAAGAACATTATAAACTGATGAACAAACATAGATACAGATGCAGAGAAGCATCAGACAGACTGTCAAACTATAGCAGGAATGCTGGGAGGGTTTGGGGGAGGGGGAGAGGTAAGAAATCAACCTAAGAACTTGCATGCATGCATATAAGCATAACCAATGGACACAAGACACTGAGGGGTGAGGGCATGTGCCAGGAGGTAGGGGAGGCTGGGGGTAGGTCAATGGGGGGAAAAAAGAAGACATATACACTACTATTTGTAATACTTTATTTATTTTATTTTTTTATTAAATCTTTATTGTTCAGATTACATTTGTTCCTCTTTTTTCCCCCCATAACTCCCCTCCTTCCAGTTCTCACCCCACCCTCCGCCCTCACTCCCCACCCACTGTCCTCAATCATAGGTGTACGACTTTTGTCCAGTCTCTTCCTGCATCTCCCACACCCCTTTCCACCCAGGAATAGTCAGTCCATTCCCTTTCTATGTCCCTGATTCTATTATAATCACCAGTTCATTCTGTTCATCAGATTATTTATTCACTTGATTCTTAGATTCACTTGTTGATAGATGCATATTTGTTGTTCATCATTTGTATCTTTACCTTTTTCTTCTTCTTCCTCTTCTTAAAGGATACCTTTCAGCATTTCATATAATCCTGGTTTGGTGGTGATGAACTCCTTTAGCTTTTCTTTATCTGTGAAGCTCTTTATCTGACCTTCAATTCTGAATGATAGCTTTGCTGGATAAAGTAATCTTGGTTGTAGGTTCTTGGCATTCATCACTTTGAATATTTCTTGCCACTCCCTTCTGGCCTGCAAAGTTTCTGTTGAGAATCAGCTGACAGTTGTATGGGTATTCCCTTGTAGGTGACTGAGTTTCTTTCTCTTGCTGCTTTTAAGATTCTCTGTCTTTTGCTCTTGGCATTTTAATTATGATGTGTCTTGGTGTGGTCCTCTTTGGATTCCTTTTGTTTGGGGTTCTCTGCGCTTCCTGGACTTGTAAGTCTATTTCTTTCACCAGGTAGGGGAAGTTTTCTGTCATTATTTCTTCAAATAGGTTTTCAATATCTTGCTCTCTCTCATCTTCTGGCACCCCTATAATTCTGATGTTGGTACGCTTGAAGCTGTCCTGTCCCAGGGGCTCCTTACACTATCTTCGTATTTTCGGATTCTTTTTTCATTTTGCTTTTCCGGTTGGGTGTTTTTTGCTTCTTCGCATTTCAAATCTTTGACTTGATTCTTGCGACCCTCTGGTCTGCTGTTGGGAGTCTGTATAGTATTCTTTATTTCAGTCAGTATATGCTTAATTTCTAGTTGGTTCTTTATCACAACATCGAGGGTCTCATTAGATTTCTTGAGGATCTCATTAAGTTTATCAGCGGATTCTAGACAGTTCTTGAGAGACCTTAAAATTGTGGTTTTGAGCTCTATATCCTCTATTTCTGTCATTTCTGTCCTGTTTCTTTGTCTCCACATTTTTTATGCTTTCTTGGTGCACCCCCTAGTGGTCTTTGTGTGCAGTCTTGTTGTAGTTAAGCCTTGATTGTTGTGGGTAATACCAGGGGTGATTTGACCTCCAGGCCAACTGGCTGTGAGAATCAGCTGTGTCTGCAGTGAGAGAACTTCTGTCCTCTGGAGAGGTGCTAATCTAGCCTTTGCCTGAGGCTATCCGGCAAATGCCTCTGTGCAGGGCTTGGGCAGGGCGGGTTGCACGGGATCAACAGGGCAGGCGGGCGGAGTGAGCAGTTATGGCTGCTCTCAGTCCCGTCCCCAGAGGCTCTGCCTCTCAGAGTCCCAGCAACCGCGGCAAACCTCAGAGAGAAAGCTGCCTTCAAGTTCCGACCGAAGCCAGACAGTCCCGCTTCTCCCGTTTGAGTCTGGGTCCCTAGAGACTCGCCCAGAACTGGAGCTCAGAGACTGGGACTCCCTCCCGATTGAAACAGACAACCTCGCCCTCAGCGGCCAACCCGCTTCGCGTGCACCTCCACACCTTTGTATTTTCTGCACTGCGCCTCCTCTGAGTCTGGTATGCTGTTCCCTTTCCTTCTAGTTGAAGAATTTCCCCTCAGCCAGCCTTCCTGTGGTTCTGGGTGATGTCCGTTCCGTCTTTTAGTTGTATTTTTGAAGTGGTTGTGCGAGGCAGCAATCTCCGGTGTTTAGCTATGCTGCCATCTTGGTTCCCTATTTGTAATACTTTAAACAATAAAATAAAATTTAAAAGAAAGAAAGGAAAAAAAAAAGTTGAGCCTGAAGGAAGGCTACTCTAAACCTGTACTAACAAGAATTTAAAGCAAGGCCTCAAAAGGATTGAAGTGATTTAAACTAACAACAGTGTCCTAGAACAAAGTCCTACAATATTTGAAGAAATACTACAATATCCAACTCCCCAAAATATAAATTTCACAACATTTAGCACAAAACCAAAGATAACGAGACATGCAAATAATCAGAAACATATGGCCCATAACCAGAATGATCAAACAATGAAGAGAGACCCAGAAATGACACAGATAGAATTAGCAAATAATTATGTTAGCTAACAATGTTAAACTAGTTTTCATATGAACATACTCTACATATTTAAGGAGGTATAAGAAAAAATAAGGATAAGGGGGAAAGAAAAGGTATTAAAAAATAAACTGGATTTCTAGAAATGAAATAAGATGAAAAACCCTTTGGAACAAAAAAAAGACTTTTACATTAGGTAAAAACTAAGGAAATCTTAATGAAGTATGGACTTTAATAATGTGTCAATATAGGTTCACTAATTATAAACAATGTACATACTAATGTAAAATGTTAATAATAGGAAATTAGTTGTTAGGTACACAGGAATTATCTGTACTATTTAGGAGACAAAAGGAAGCTAGGTAGTGAGGAATTAGGACCCTGGGGGCAGGGAAATAGAATTGGGAACCCAACTAGAAGTTATTAAGACATCCCAACTGGACTGGGAAGGAAGGTCATGTGTGGAAGACATAAGCTTTAAAATGTATGGATATTACTAAGACAGACAGCGTGCAGATAACCAATCTCAAGTCAGTGAGGCAAGCATATATACCTCAAAAAGGGCACCCTCCATCCCTTTCTCTCCCAGGGCAGCACACAATGGATACTTGACATTACTGTTGTGATTACTGTTGTGGCGGAGGATATCCGCTGTGCCCACGTGGCTTATGGTCACGTGGGCCTTCACACATAGACTTAGATTTTAATTAGCCTGGATGCTAAACTACTCCTGACTATAACATGAAAAGAAAGCTCTGGACATGAATCTGTTCCTGGAACCCAAGTTACACCTTTTCCAGGACTGGCTTCTCCCAATAAACTTCGATTCTGTTAGTCGTTTTTGTCTGCGACTTCATTCTTCAATTTTTTTCAGACTCAAAACAATACTGGTTTCACTATCTTCTCAATTTTTCTATAAATCTAAAACTGTTCTAAAATAAAAAGTTTATTTTAAAAAAAAATCAAACCACTGCCTAGAAGAAAATTTTAACAAAACATAAAGGACTTGCATCCAGAATATGTACATATATATTCAAAATCCATACAATTCATAAAGCAAACCATCCAAAGTTTTTAATGGGCAATTTTATGTACAGATTACAAATAACACATGAAAAGATGCATAATACCATTAGTCATTAGGGATATGCAAATTACTACCACAAGATAACCACTGAAATGGCTAAAATTAGAAAGACTGACAATACTGAGTATTGGCAAGAATGTGAAGGAACTTCAGCCTACATTGATGGTGAGAATGGCAAAGAGTTTGACAGTTTTCTTTAAAGTTAAGCATACACTTACCATAGATCCACCAACTGTACTCCTAAATATTTATCTAAGAAAAATGAAAGTATATGTCTGCATAAAGACTTTTATTCAAATGCTCATATTAGTTTTAATCAGAACAGCCAAACACTGGAAACAACCCAAATGCCCATCAACTGGTAAACAGATAAATGAATTGTGATGTAACAATACAATGAAACACTACTCAAGATTAAAGGAAACAAAATCCTAACGTACCCAACAATGTGGATGAATTTCAAAATCATTATGCTAAGTGAAAGAAGCCAGTTACAAAAGACCACATATTGTATGATTTCATTTATACCAAATTCTAGAAAAGGCCAAATTATTATAAAAAGCAGAGTGGTTATTAGGGGCCAGGGAGAGAAGGGAATCAATGGCAGATAGGCACATGAGGGAATTTGGGGGTGATTAAATGTTATATGATCATGACTGTATTGGTAGTTACATGATTATATACATTTGTCAAAACTCATTACACTGCTCACTTAAAATTGGCAAGTTTTGTTGTATATAAATTGTAGTTCAATAAAGTTGACAAAAAGTATATCTATCACTTGATATAAACCGGTCACTCTATATACTAACTTTATTCTTATAAATAATATGCATAAGCTTTTCAAATGTTCAACTATAGTTACCTTCTGACCCGAATAATTTTATACAACTAGTAATCATTATGCCCAATCAGAAGCCAACAATACTTTAAAAACCTATCAGACACTATTACTCTCATTCAAAAACCTACCACAGTTTCCCATCATACATAGAATAAATTCCCAAGTGTTAATTTCCAAAGTTTACAAGGCCCTAGGTGATCTGGCCTCTCCATTCCTTTCCCAACTTATTTCCTCCTATTTTCCCTCTCCTTTACTATGCACCAGCAATACTAAGCTCCTTGCAATTCCCTGAGCACAGCAAGAACATACCCAATCCAGGGTCTTCACATTTATTCATTCATTCCTTTGAAATGCTGAGTTTAGTGCATGATTCTAGTAGGGAAAAGAGTCAATAAATACAGATTGTGTATGTGTATAGAAACACATTTATGTATATAAAGAGCCAGGGGCCGTCACATCCGAAACAACCAAACGGATGACCAAAGAGGCTGAGTGGGGCGACAAGGCCAGCAGGGGGGTTAGTGAGGGATGACCAAACGACTGAGCAGCAGCCTGCATGGGGCGACTAGGCCGGCAGGGAGGTTAGTAAGGGACGACCAAAAGACTGAATACCAACCACATGGGGCAACCAGGCTGGCAGGGGGGACAGTGAGGGCAACCAGGCTGGCAGAGGGAGGCAGTGAGGGGCAACCAGGCCAGCAGAGGGGGGCAGTTGGGGGCAACCAGGCCAGCAGAGGGGGGCAGTTGGGGGCAACCAGGTTGGTGGGGCAGTTAGGGGCGATCAGGTAGGCAGGCAGGTGAGCAGTTAGGAGCCAGCGGTCCTGGATTGTGAGAGGGATGACCCAGATTGGAGAGGGTGCAGGCTGGGCTGAGGGGACCCTGCCCCCATGCACAAATTTCCTGCACTGGGCCTCTAGTGTATATATAAATAGCTGCTGTCCAATAAAGTAAGTATTATAAAGAAAAATTAAGTGTGATAAGAAGGGACATTGGGATACTTTTCTCTCTAACCAAAAACTCCCTTCCCCAACATCTTACCATAGCTTTTTTCCTTATGATGTTCAGTCTCTGCTCAAGTGACATCTTATCAGAGGGCCCTCCCCTTACTAACTTAGCATTTCCCCAACCAATTTCTTTTCTCTACTATTTCATTCTTCTTAATAGCACTTTTTACTACCTAAAATTACATATACTTTTGTTTGTCTTATTCTCCCCATAGACTGTAAATTCTGTAAGTTTAAGTGCTATATCCCCATTTCTAAAGTAATGCTTGGCACACAGTAGGTACTCAATAAATATTTGCAGAATGAACGAATAGGAGTTAACTGCAATTAGATATAAATAGATTAATCATTGTGAACAATAGTCCTTTAAGCAAACTGATACTTACTGATTCTTACAGGTTACTCCTATAGAGAAATGCGAGGAAAATGCAATAGAGTGTTAAGTATCCAATCTTTTCACAATTAAAACAAGAGACATAAAATAAATTCAGGCAATAGTATCTTTAGTTTTTATTAAAAGTAAAATCTTGTTTAAGCTTATTCATACCTTTCAGAAGAAACAAAGCTTATAAAAAGTAAGACCCCTTGGCTTAACCCAGCACAGAGAGGGGAGGAAGGCGAAGACACAAGTCAGGAGCTACATGCCCACCATGACATGGAAACCCTTGCCTATTAATGAAATCTGGAAACACCAGGCCAAGGCAAAGATCTGCAAAGCATTGCTCTTGCATTATAACCCACAATCTGTATTACCCATTTAATGTCCATTGCTGAAAGCCTAACATAAAAGAACTATTTGCAAGGCTATGAGTATAAGGTGCACTGTACCTCTGGGGTGCAGATCTATTATGAGACTTCTATTAACAGTTCTTACAGATGCAACCAATTTAGTTTTCAAATGTAGAAAAACTAGACTGGCACACTATAAAGTTATTTTTATATAAAAAGATTTATGTCTGTCCAATTTACAATCTATTTTTAAGTTAGACATTTATAGGAAATTACTAATATATTAGTATTCACACTGTTTTTCAAGTACAAATTCAACAAAAAACATCATTAGATGATTAAAATATAGAAGAATAAAACTTTGTGTTAATATAGTCTCTTATCCAAAATTAAATAGGCTAAAATATCAAACTGCAATTGAATTACTGTCTTTATTAATAAGCAAATACCTTTAGTGATGTAAAGCTAATGGGAAAGGGAAAAAAACAAATAGCTTTGAAACAAACTATCTTTTTTTATTTTTTTACAACAGAGAATAAAAACGGGATGTATACTCCACTGTTGCTATAGCCTTTTTCAAATTAACATTGGTAAAACTTGCACAATATAGCTATCTTACCTGATACTATCCCAAGAATTACAAATTCCCTGGTATTTCATCATCAATTCTCAATATTTACAGGATGAATGGAGGCCAATGAAAATGTACTGCCAAAAACTCATTGAGGGATTTTTTTTTGTTTAGTAGCCAATTAAGCTCAAATTTTCAAGAACTGGATTGTTGAAAAATTTTCAATTAAGAGTCTTCTGTGGTGGTATAGGTTAAGATTCATTCATGCAAAAAATATTTATTGGACATCTATGTGCCAGGCAAGTCTTTTCTATAAAGAGCCAGATATATTATATAGTTCAGGCTTTGCAGGCCACACAGAAAATTCTACAACTACTCAAGTCTGCTATTTTAGTGTAAAAGCAGCCAGAAAAAATACATAAATGAATGATCATGGCTATGTTCCAATAAAACTTCATTTATAAACACTGAAATTTGAATTTCATATAACTTTCAAGTGTCATAAAATTTTTCAACCATTTTTTTCCGAACCTACTTTGAACATTCTAATTTTTTACAAAGTAAATACTTCAGGTTTTCAACCATTTATAAAAGTAAAAACCATTCTTGTACTGGGCATGGTCAAAGGACTATAAGGAAAAGAAAAAGATCACAGGTCAGTTATCATTTATTTTCCCTTTTAAGTGTGTACTTTGACACAAATTCAGAAATACGGGGAAATGCAATAGTAATACGGTATCCAGAATATATGAAGAATTCCTACAACTTTCAATAACAACAACCCAATTTAAAAAATGGATGGACTTGAATAGACTTCAACAATTCTCTTAAGATATACAAATGGACAACAAGCACAGGGAAAGATGCTCCACATCATTAGTCATTAGAAAAATTAAAATCATAACCACATGAGGTTGGCTATAATCACAAAAATAACAAGTGCTAGCAGAATGTGGAGAAACTGTAACCCTTGTACATTGCTGTTGGTAATGCAAAATGGTTGAGCTCCTGTAGAAAGTATGGTTGTTTCACAAAAATTTAAATATAGAATTAGCATACAACCCAACAAATTTGACTCAAACAAATACTTGTACTGGAATGTTCATAGCAACACTGTTCTCAATAGCAAGAGTGGAAACAACTCAAATGTCCACCAATAGATGAATGGATGAAGAAAATTATAGTATATACATGAAAAATGTTGAATAATATCCCACAAAAAGGAATAAGTGGATGAACCTTGAAAACATCGTGCTAACTGAAAGAAGTCAGAGGCACAAAAGATCACATATTGTGTGATTTAATTTGCATGAAATCTCCAGAATGGGTAAACCCATAGAGAGAGAAAGCAGATTGGTGGTCACCAAGGGTTGGAGGAGGAATGAATGGAGAGCAACTGCTTAATGGGTACAGGGTTGCCTTTAAAGAGGTAAAAATGTTTTAGAACAAGACAGAGGTGGATGTAGCATAACATTAGGAATGTTTAAATGCCACTGAATTACTTACTTTAAAATGATTAATTTTGTGTTCTATAAATTTCCCCTCAATTAATGAACAAAAAAGGCAGATACAGAAGATTACATACTCCATGACTCCATTTCAGAACAGGCATGACCCTGGAGGGAGTGGAAGGGGCATGGGGACCTTCTAGGGCAGTGGTTCTCAACCTTCCTAATGCCGTGACCCTTTAATTCAGTTCCTCATATTGTGGTGACCCCCAATTTCATTGTTACAAATTAAACATAATTAAAACATAGTGATTAATCACAAAAACAATATGTAATTATACGTGTTTTCCGATGGTCTTAGGCGACCCCTGTGAAAGGGTCGTTCGACCCCCAAAGGGGTCGCAACCCACAGGTTGAGAACCGCTGTTCTAGGGGCTGACAATATTCTGTTTCCTGATCAGGGGGCTGATTACACACAGCTATGTTCACTCCAAAAATTTCAAGAAATTGTCTCTTTAAAATAAATGTGTATATTTTTGTATATGTATACGCTGCTTCAACAAAAGTTTTTAAACTATCATGTAATTTTTTTTAAATAAAAGATTAACTGCGAATTTTTTAAAAACTGTTACCATTGTGGGATCAAGTTCCAAGGGTTCTCTCTGTATTATTTCTTACAATTGCATGTGAATCTACAGTCATCTAAAAATAAAAAATAATCAGGTTTTTAAAAAATAATCAGCAATGAAAATTTCCAGACTGCCATCCCCAAAGACTGTGATTTAGACCATGTGAGAAGATAGGGAACCTTCATCTTTCTGAACAAGCTACCTCAAGTGATCCTGATCCAGAGGTACCACGGCCCTCACCTTGAGAAACTCCAACCTAAATGAACTTCATAGGCTGTTTACCTTCACTTTCTCTGCAAACCCCATTCATGAGGAGGTTTATAAAGGCATCTATCAGCAACAGCACAGAGGAGGTAGAGAATAAGAAAGCACAAAATAAGCCATGAGCACTACAAAAATTAACCACTCTGAAAGCCAGAATTCAACTTTTACTGCAGAAAAATTAGATGAATTGAAAAAATATTAATAAAATGTGAAGAAGCACTAGTAAAAGGACATACAGAGCTTTCTGGATAACCATTATAGAGGCAGCCACAAACATTATATGCAAATCAATGATTATTTGGGGGGGTGGGTGTATGTTTTTCATTAAAAAGTAGTGGATTCAGCCCTGGACAGTGTGGTAAGTGGTTAGAGCATCAGCGCCTGTGTACTTAAGGGTCCCAGGTTCAATACCTTGATACACAACTTCGCCTACAACTTTATGCAATGGTAAACTAATTATCAAGATGCTAACAGATAGAATTCTCTTCGGAGCTAGTAGTTTGGAGTAAAATTCTTTTTAAAAGAATTGTAACCCGAATACAAAACTTACATGGTTTATGGGAGGGAGAAAATAAACGTTCAAATAACATGCAAAATATGACAAAGTGATAATCAGGTAAAATAGTTAAAGGATAATGAGAATCAATCTATAAATTAGATCCCAGATCCCAGATAGTTTTTATAAAAGTTAGTTCTTATATTCTCAGTGGAAATTTCAATGCTTTTGAGATCAAGACAATAACCACATAAAATTAAACAAGTATTAAATTTTGAAGAAATTATGCCATTCAGGTGGACAATATTTAGAGGAAGAAAAAGTGGGGGGTAAACAAAGAAACAGTAACACGGTAACCAAGTCAGAAATCCACTCAAGTATCCTGCCTACGAACATCACAATTAGCTTATCCAGGTTTTGCCCTCCATCTTCCCCGCAACTTGCCCTTTCTTCATTTCTCTGCATCTCTCTTAGGATACAGGGGAAAGGCTTAAAGGTGTAAATATACCAATTATACTGCCCTTTGTCCAGTGCTGAAAAAAAATGCTCAATGAAATGAAAGCGATACATGATAAGCCTTTTTTCATTAGTAGTAAATTTTCTTTATGTTAACCTTGTTCTCCATGACTCACTAATTGGAGAATAGATATCTGCAACATGAAAATCACAAGATTATGGATTCCTCCCAATGTTTGGTACACAATGACCTAAAAAAGCAGAATTTTCACAATAGAAGCTAACTGGACGTCATGGTATCTGATATCATGGGACTACAAAAACAAGATCAGAAAGAAACTAGACAGATTATCCAATTTAAATATCCAGTTTGCAAGCAGTTGTTAACTGCACCTTAAATGATTTCCAGGGGAAGTTATCTTCATGTGATATGAACATGCTATATCTAAAAATACAAGAAACTTGCAGTTCCCATATAACAGAGACTGATATACCATTATAAATATTCTTAGTTAATGCTTCCATGCAGAAAACTGTAGAGGTTTGCAAACTCATTTTCAGGTGACTGAAAATAAAAACCAGAAAATCTACTTTCATCCATGTATTAAAAACAAAAGGAATATGAGATTGTTTAGTGATATTGCCTGTTCTTAGAGTTATTATCTAAAATAGGGTCATGTAAGAATATTTTCACACAAATATTAGCCAATTAAAAACAACTAAGACATGCTTTACTGAGATACATATGTTTAGGTTTTTAGTCAATTAATATTATATTAATAAAGAATGAAAAATTTAACATTTAATGGACTTTAACCAATAAGTTTCAGCAGAGTTAGCCAGAAAACATTTTATTAGGCCCAAATGAAGTATCTTTCATTCATTAGTACAGAACCACAGGGCATAGTTAGACATCAGAGCCTCAAATGCCTAAAAAGAGTTCCTAGGAAAACAAAAACCTTTCCGTTTTTATTCTGTAGCTGCTTCTTAGGATAGAAAGTGTTCTTTCGTTTCTGGCATTCTCTCTTTTCTCTCTACCTCAGGACATATTTACAGATCCACTGGCTGCTTTACAGACAAGCTAAAAGTTCTTGCTGTGGTTGATCAAAGTTGGAATGCCTGAGGAAATTACTCAACTTAGTCCAGAATTACATCTAGCCAAATCGTTACAGTGCTCTGCTTTAAACGTGTGTTAAAGTAATATTTTAGCTATCCTGGAAGCAAGTTGAGAAAACGTTTGTTTGCATCACACTGTGAACACCTGAGTCAAATATAGTATGTTGAATATGCAATTTTAGTATCTGTGACAGTTCATTTTTTTAACTATTCAATTACACAAAAGAAAACAGTTTGTTTAAAAAAAAAACAAACCTCACACTCAACAGCATATGTATTAGGAACTAGGACATTTTATGATCTTCTTGAAGCATCAAGCTCTTTGGGAAAAGCCAGAATAAATGCCACAAATGTTGATATTTGTTCATTAGAGCACATGTTAATCTAGCATACAATAGTCTGTCAAAAATGGCAACATATTTTTCTCTAATTTATTATTTTAAATATTTTAATAAAAAAGCACTGCAAATCTGTCCTTGCCTCATTTCTATTAGTAATCTGCCTAATTATCACATAAACATATATAATTATGCAGAAAAATGACATCACAGCAGCTTATTTTTATTTTTTTAACTGAAAGCCACAGAATCACAGTACAAAGAGTTACTTGTCAAATATAACACAAATCTCTAAAATAAAGTATTGGCTTCAGCAGACGTGCACATCTGAAATAGTTTTAAACTTTATTTTAGTTGGATTCTTTATGATGTCCGGGAAGAGCTTAGCACACGTGGTACCTGGAATTGTCTCTTCCACACGAGCTACAATGGAAAAGACAAATGTAGCTGCTGCTCTAGTAAAGTTAAATTTGGCATCCACTTTCACTTCCCTTCAACCTAAATAATTACACCTTTTAACCATGTTGACAATAGTATGAAAATATCACTCAAAAAAATCCCAACAGACCATGGAATTATAATAACTTAAACCATCCTTCTATCATGAGGTGAGGACATGGTCAGAATGGGGAGGGGGTTGCTAAATTTTGAGTAGAAACTTATTACTGCTTTTTATTAAAAAGACTTCCAACCCACTAGAAAATGTTAACATCTGCACATATTCCAAGAGAGGAAAACATAAGCTCTTCACTCTGAATTTTCTGAGAAGTCTAGTAAGTGTTGTAGTGTTGACGCCCTGTGTTACAGTATATACATGTCATGAACTGTCAGTAAGCGTGTCTACCATGCCGGAGGCTGACCTGAGTGAGAATGGCTGCCAGCACAAACTCCCTAGCAGCTGGACTGGCCAAAGCACAAAGATGCCTAGAATTCAACCTTAAGCTGTTTGTTTTCCTATAGTGAGATGCAGCCTTCATTATTTTAACACTTAGGTAAAGCCTGCTACCCATATAAAAATTAGATGATAGAGAAAATAAATTAAAAAAATTAGTTTATTCTGCTTTGGATCAGGTTATCTTGATGGGATTCCTAAAAATTATATCACTTTCTCATTCTTTTCCAGATTCTGAATAAGGGCCTGGGTTTGAGAGACAGACAAAAATGTAAAATCTAAAGGCAGTCTTTCAGCTTGACATCATGACATCGGCCTGTGATTTTGCTGAACACAGAAAACTCTTCTTAGCCTAGTTGCTTCATTACCAAAAGCACAAAATAAATACATAAAATCAGATTATAAAATTGATGCCCAAATGATATAGATACACACACACACACACGATTCAACAGTCACACTGTAAATCCAAAGGCCAATGAATCTAATATCTCTATTAATAGAGGACAAGAAGACATGTTACACTTAATCCAAAAGTCTAAATTGCTTCCACATAGCTTAAACACAGAATTACTACCAAATGTAGCTTAAAGTAGCTCAAAACTGAATTCCAAAATGTAATATATTCTCAGAGAGAAACAATTCCCAAAGCAAAATAAGGGTTTACATATAAAGCTACATGTTCCTTGGGAACTGGTCTTGGGCCACATCTTCTAAAAGACTCAGCCAAACGAATACAGCTCATTAAGAAATGGCTAGAAAGGAGAACTATCAGTACAAAGTAAAACACAGCAAGTTCTGTACTTAAGGGTTTGACCTAGTTAAAAACCGACACACAGTGTTGATGCCGTGTAAAATTAATCTAGAATGTAATCATTCATTCAGGGTTCTTTTTAGTCTAAAAAAAACCTGAAAGGAAAAAAGAGCACCGCTTTTCCATTAAGCAGGTGCTTTGTGCTAGAGAGTACGTTTCATTTCTAGGATCTCAGAAAAAGAACAGATGTACCTAATGTGTAAGCACAAACAGTAAGTTACAAGTTGCCCCTTAGTATGAAAGGCAAGAATCAGCATCAGTACTCAGAAGTGTTCTGAAGAGAGCGTAACTTACTTTTACTGTCCCAGGCTAACTGGGCTCTTGTCTGGTGCTTCTTTGTCTGCACATGGCCACCCACAGCCTGTCTTCTAATTAAATCAATGCTGTAGCAGCAGAACAAGCAAACAAGTTGCCTCCATCTGCGTACAGCTCTTCACGACACATTTCCCTTGGTCAGAAGGTGGAAATTCTTGGGAGAGGTGATTTTTTCTGCCTCTTCACAAGAAGAACATGGATACTTGGCTGGATGCAACTCCATGAAGTGTAACTGTGTGTGTACACCTCAAAAAATAAAACAAAAAATGCAGAGAAACATAAAGACTCTATAAACAGGCAGAATACACAGAAATATTGAAGCACCCCTGGAAACACTGCTAAACAGACAGGCAAAATAGGGATCTGACTAAAATAATCAATGACACTAAGTTGAAGAAGAGGAAAAAGAGCATCTAAAGTCAAAACTCTAATTTCATGCAATAAAAACATTTTAAGTACTAAAAAAGAAAAAGGTAAAACTCCTTGCTTCACATACATAAAAACAGGACCTCTTCCCCATTACAGAGAATAAAGGATATTATCAATAGAAAAGAAAAATGGGACTTTCAAAGGTAGTAGGTCTAAAATTAGACTCTTCAGTCACATTACAGTTAATGGGCACTTGTGAGCTAAATGCATCAAGCTGTCTTTCCAATGTGGTCAGTCCTATGGGGGAGGGGAGTGAAGGAGGAAACAAGGAACCACAGAAATACTCAGCTACCCTCTGCTCATGAAAAGATGATTTCTGCAAAAGAAAAGAAAATATGCAGCCAAGTGAAGATGCTCATTAATTTAAGTAATTTTTTAACTTACCAAATAAACAGAAATGACTGCAAAGCAGATACCCCCACTTTTTTTGCAATAAAATGCAAACACTTAAGTGGGATAGGGAGCAGGGTGTGGTTAAGCATCTACTCACAAAGAAGTCCCACAAGTGAACTCACTACAGGTTTGGTGAGAGAAAAGGGGTCAGATCATTCCTTCCCAAGGTTCCCTTCCAACCTAGATATGCCAGCAGCTAGTCACATCATCTCCATACCACTAAGCATTTCAAGGACTAGCAGGCCTTAGGTGCTCTCCCTCCCCTCTGGGGCACACAAATAATTCCAGCCAAAGGAAGAAGGTGTGGCCTAATCCTGCAGCTGCACAGAGGTGCCTGGCAATGGTCCACCAACAACTTACTATTTAACAGTGATGACATTTTGAGGATTCCTATTTTAGAGAAATGCATGCTGAGCTAGCTGTGGCTATAAGAGATGCAGAGATACAAATAAATATGTAACAATCCTATATAATAAAAGGGTAATATGCAAATCAACTGAACGGCGAAATGACCAGTCACTATGATGCACACTGACCACCAGGGGGCAGATGCTCAATGCAGAAGCTGCCCCCTGGTGGTCAGTGCACTCCCACAGGGGGAGCGCCACTCAGCCACAAGCTGGGCTGATGGCTGGCAAGCACAACAGCCCACCTCCGTAGCAAGATTAAGGATGTCCGACTGAGGCTTAAGCCCGCTCCCCATGGGCTCCTGGACTGCGAAAAGGCAAAGGCCAGGCTGAGGGTCCGCCTCCCCTAAGTGCACAAATGTCGTGCACCGGGCCTCTAGTATTATATATAATAATATAAGTATATAACAATGCAATAGGTTTATTTTTCTCTCATATCCCAAATTACTAGCCATCTGGATAAAAAGTTACTTCTTATTTTCCTAGAGTTTATAAGTATTATATTAGATTATATAGAGATCCAAAGACAATAGACTATTTTTAGCAGACAGATATAAAAACTTGTGCCCAACAGAATCTGCTCTTTAAATGCTGAAGCATTTGGACAATAAACTAGTTTCAACTACTAATTACCATCTCCCCTGACCATAGAGAGTCTTTAAGGATGAATGAAATAACTGCAGGGTCCACTTAGAATAACATAAACTCAACAAAATATTTTTAATAAAGGAGCCTATACAATTTGTCTTTCACTATATGAAATGTGAAAGCAATACCCATCACTATTTTTAACGCAGAGTATTCTACCTACCAGAATAACCAGATTTTAAAATGAATTAACCAAAATCTCCCAAAGGCTAGCTACATCAAGAGTTTCAAAATCTCACTTTCATCAGTTTTCTCACACAGAACTACAAATAATTTCTCAAAGGTTTGTCACTCAAATTTCATCTATTATTTATTAGAATTTTATAACCAGGCCTTAGTACTTAAAAAAAAAAAAAAAATCAAGCCCTGGCTGATTTGGATCAATGGATAGATCATCAATCTACAGACTGAAGGGTCCTGGGCTCGATTTCAGTCAATGGCACATACCCGGGTTGTGGGCTCAAACCCCAGTAGGAAGCGTGCAGGAGGCAGCTGATCAATGATTCTCTCTTATCATTGAGGCCCAGTGCATGAAATTCGTGCACTGGTAGGGTCCCCAGTGGCTGCCGGCTGGGTACTCCCTCCCTTCCCCTGGCCGCCTGCTGCCACCACTGGCTGGGGCCTCCCTTCCTTACCCTGGTCAAATTCCTGGTCAAGGGGACAATTTGCATACTACGCTTTTATTATATAGGATGTTTCTCTCTCTCCCTCTCCCTTCCTCTCTGAAATCAATAAAAGTATATTTTTTTTAATTGATTTGCAAAGGGAGTTTCTGTAATTATTTTATGAGTTTTAGCTCATTTTCTATCCCAATCTATAAAACACTTCCTACTTTAGAAGTGGCATCATGACTCACCCAGATCTATATCCAATTTTCTCAAAGAAAAAATTCATATCAGAAGCTGTACCATTCAAAATCTACAAAATTATCTTTAGAATTTAAAATTCACTGTCACTACCTGAACCAAAACTATTGCAAAAGCAGCCATGAAAGCAACTGTCTTCCAAATGCATAGCCCTAGCTGTAAAGATCAAATTGTTTCATAATATTTATCTTCTCTACTGTGAGTGAAATCAGAGTTGTACTATCCAATGGATATAAGTCACCATTAGTTATAAAGATAATCTCAAAAAAGCTATATATAGCTAAATGAAACAATGGGACCAAATAAATTTAATAATAAATTATTAAAACATGATCTAAAAACTGATCTATTTCCTTCCCCATATTTTGAAGATAAACAAATTGTACTTGGTGTCATATCATTTTCACTTTCACACTACAAAACACCTCTCCTACGAGTGGCCACTTCCCTCCCAAAACCCTGAAGAGAGAAGCTAATCAGTTTAATAGGTAGATAGTTATGAGCTCAGCCCTCCTCCCTTATTTGAATATAAGAAACACCGACTCCAGTGCCCAGAAGTGGAAATCTTAGGAAAACACCGCCTGTCTGTACTGGTAGATGAGATATAGGTAACTATACAAGGTAATAGGTCCCAAGAAAAGCTGAACAATGGTAACGCTAGATGGACTATATTAAATGTAGGTCACTTCGACACATCATGTTTTGGTTGTATATCATACATACATATATAAACTTTCTTTTCTTTCACTTGGTCTCTTCCTCCTGTATGATGTCGAATTGAGATCAGAGAACTTTATACGACTTGGGTTAACTGCAAATTTTCATATTTTTCAAAATACAAAGCCAGAAAACCCTTCTAGCCAACATGGAACAATAAAGCATTTCAATCATATCAATTTATAATTAGTAAAGTGTTCAAGAAATTCAAATTGATTTTCATTATCTGCCTAAGTAATAATGTAACAGGCAAGTTTTAAAAGTACAGTTTTGTTTTAGTCAAAAAGTATATCCCAAAGTCCAAAAGAAATGGTATGACTGTCCATATCTAGTCAATAAGTAGGAAAAGACTTAAAAGATCGAATTAAAACTCTACTGAATAGATTGATCAAACTAAAGATAAGTAATTATGTTCAATAAACATAACAGTATAAATCAGACCCTCTGGGACTTTTCAGTAGAGTGAAAGGACTCAATATTGTTGCTTATATTTCTTGAAGTACAGAAAATATTAGAATCTGATTTTCATGTGTCTTTCCATTGACCCAAACTATTATAATACTTCAACTCTTTATTTGAAAACCTCACTCTACTTAGCCTTGGTCAAGTAGCTCAGTTTGTTAAGAGTGTTGTCCCGATATATCCAGGTTGCAAATTCCATCCCCAGTGGGGGCATAGATAAGAATCAATCAATGACTGCATACATAAGTGGGAGAACAAATCAATCAATCAATCTCTCTCTCTCTCTCTCTCTCTCTCTCTCTCTCGCTCTCGCTCTCTCTCTCAGCAATAAATAATTTAAAAAAAAAAAAAAAGAAAACCTCGCCCGGTTTAAAGGTTGCGAATCACAGTTATGCAAGGTGACTGAAACTGTAGGAGACACTATAACATGACTTCCAACATAATTCTTTTTTTAATATATTTTTATTGATTTCAGAGAGGAAGGGAGAGGGAGAGAGAGATAGAAACATCAATGATGAGAGAGAATCATTAATCGGCTGCCTCCTGCATGCCCCCTCACCCCCCGCCGGGATCTAGCCACAACCCGGGCATGCACCCCAAACCATGACCTCCTGGTTCATAGGTCGACAATCAACCACTGAGCCATGCCAGCCATGCCCAACATAATTTTTAAGATTCAGAAAGATTCTTCCAGGTTAGCCTTAGCCTTTAAACTACTAATATACATTTTAATCAAAGATTCCACATACGAATGAATTTTTAAAGATAATTCACTGAAAAAATAAATAAAAATAAAGATAATTCACTGAAATTCTTCCCCAAATTTAATAAATTAATGGGGGAAAGTACACTAATCTCACTTAGAACAGTATTCTATAACAATCAAAAATAATAAAATGTGTTTAAAAAAAACTTCACATGCCCACACTCTTAAAAAACACAGATCATCATTCAGAATTATGAAGTGCACTTACTTATGTGTAACACATTATTCCAAATGTAATTTAAATCATTTTAAGTATAAATAAGTAAATTTTTAAGAAATGATTGATACTTCACTGGGGAGGAATGTAATGAAATAGTCAATATGATATAAATATGACTTGGAGAAATTAAAGTTATTCTAAAATGAAAAGAAAGAGGAAAACTTAATTTTACTCAATTTTATATTCATAGTTGCCATTATAGTATATCCTTTAGCTATTCATTAACCTTCATTCCCCAGACCCACAGTGACTCCATACACCAGTAATCTCAGATAATCTCAGAACATCATCTTCTGCACAAAGGAGAGTAATTTGCAATTAACAACTGAATTAAATTAGATGAAGCGTTCCTTGTGTGGATGTGTTGAGTAAAGGTAAGATTTGGTGCTAAGTATACATCAATCTTCTTTCTTGCATTTCTTTTCTCCTCTTATCCACAATATATAATTAACCATTCTTTGACATTATAAAACTTGTTAATAGTTACTATAAATATTCACATCATATATATCATTTCTAAAACACCTCTTAATAGTAGTAATTGCTAACAGTTATGAACTGCTTACCACACATTGTCATATTAATTCAGTTAATCTTCACAGCTCTGTAAAGCAGGCATTATTATCCCCATATTATAATGAAAAAACTGGATCAAGGAGAGGTGTGAGATTCCCACAGACATATGGCTAATAATTAGTAGAACTGGTATCAGTCACAATAGGAAAGGACCACATATCCCCAAGTCAGATGCCTCTGAGGCCAAACTATAACAGAACTGGTGCCCACCATGTTTGTTTATCTTCCTTGGCTAAAACCAAGCTGAAAGTGTTAACAGGAGAAATTAAAATGTATAAAGCATGAACAAAAGTGCAGCTCAGGGAATATACAAAAAACAGTGCTATGACTTTAGGCACTGGGCAATTTTCACAGGGAAAAGCAGGGCCTGGCATGACAGGGTAGGTGTCCTGATATGAAAGCCTAGACACAAGGGCCACAAGCTAGTCAACTTGGGATGATCTACTCTAACCATCCCCTTCTCCCTCAAACTCATCACTGCTTTATCTTCCTATCTTATTTGATTCCCCAAGTAGTCTTCTCAACCAACAAACTATTTATTTATTCTAATCCCCTAAACCAGTGATGGTGAACCTATGACACGTGTGTCAGAGGTGACACACGAACTCATTTTTCGGTTGATTTTTCTTTGTTAAATGGCATTTAAATATATAAGATAAATATCAAAAATATAAGTCTTTGTTTTACTATGGTTGCAAATATCAAAAAATTTCTATATGTGACACGGCACCAGAGTTAAATTAGGGTTTTTCAAAATGCTGACACGCCGAGCTCAAAAGGTTCGCCATCACTGCTCTAAATTAACTAACATAAATCTATCTTCTCTAAGTGTGAGTGGCAGAAGTTGGTCTTCTGAAGGCCTCAACATCCCCTCGACAAACTCGTAGTCACAGTTCCACACTAAGAGAGCTGAGAGACCCTCAATCTAGAGTACAAAGAATTAGAGCAAACTTGATCACCTCCCCACTGAATTCCTCAACGTCTCCAGTAACTGGAGACCAACCTAACAACCACATTGGACAAGACATGCTTCACAGAGCATAGCTTCAGAATATATATTGAACCATTAGGTTGGTAAGGAAACTTTCCCTTCCACTTAAGACACTTATAAATAGTTGGAAATTTTTGTTTTCTAAACGTATTACTTTTAGGGGAATTAACTTCAGGAATTTTCCTACTAAAAATATGGAGGATATGTAAGTATCCAGTAATGTTAAGTAACTAGTAACTTTTATATCCATGAGTCTCACAAAATGTGGGAAAAAGGAACTTAACTAACTTTTTTATATTACTCAGAGAAATCCTCAATAAAAACAATCTAACAATATCACAGGCTTCTTCACAATTTAGTTAATATTGTTGGTAAACACTGGTCATATAATTGATGGTTGACTAACTCGGCAGTTTCATGTCATTTAAGAATAACAAACATACTCACAAATATTTTAAGTAAAATGTAAAGAAAAGAAATACCTCAAGTTCCACCAGAGCTGCAGTCACTGCATCCGTTGCAAGAGCACCAGCCTGTAGCTTTTCAATTGCCTATGAAACCAAGGGGAGAGATTATTCATTGTAAAACCACAACTTCTCGAAAATATAGGCAGTAAAATATCACACATTTCTCACAGCAATATTTTTTCTCACATATCTCCTCCGACAAGGGAAACAAAATTGGCATTTGTTTTGTCTTAATATATTTTTATTGATTTCAGAGAGGAAGGGAGAAGGAGAGATAGATAGGAACATCAATGATGAGAGCGAATCATTGATTGGCTGCCTCCTCCACACCTCCAACAACCCGAGCATGTGCCCTGATCAGGAATCAAACCGTGACCTCCTGGTTCATAGGTCAACACTCAACCACTGAGCAACACTGGCCAGGCACAAATCATATTCTTTTGTAATATAAATTACACAGAGTAAAAATCTATAAAATCACCTTGCTTCCTTGCTTCTTAAATATAAGTTAAGAGAGGAAAGAAAGACAAGGAAGACTGATTGCTAAATGAACTATTAAAGCTCCAAGTTAGTCTATAAAGAAAAAGCTCAAACAGAACTGGATTAAACTTTTAATATATTTTTTATTAATTTCAGAGAAGAAGAGAGAGAAAGAAACATCAAGGATGAGAGAAAATCATTGATCTGTCAGAATTGCATTAAACTTTTAAGAAGTTCATTCATTGTATAAATTGAGGAGGCTGAGTATATACTCCAAATGTATTAAATTTCTAGGACTATAGTTGTTCTACATAAGAAAAACATTTCTTTTTAGATAATGAAAAGATTTCACACTTTGAAAATAAAGGACAAAAAATATGAAAGCACTGTGAGAACTTTTCGCTTTATTATAAATTTTAAAAAATATCTCTTTAAGAAAATATTCTTATTTATTTATGGGATTTCATTCGTAACAGAAAGCCTGGATCTCTAACAGAGTATAATCTTTCTTTTAAATGGTATGTAAATAGAAATAAAAAAGATTGGAAGATTCATTTACTTGATATACAATACGCAATTAACATTTTATTTAAGTAGAAGTAAATGAAGGGTTTCCCTATAAGAGTATTTAGTCAGGATCAAAATAAAAACAAACAATATTTCTTCTGATTCCATTCCTGCCACATTAAGTATTCAACAATTTAGCAAAACCTCAAAAACCAAAGAGAAAAAAAACACAACTCAGTACAAGGGCAAAGCTAACTCAGGAATGATAATGAATTTCCATGATACAAACTACATGATGAAAAACAGAAGGAAAATGTAAGGGATGATCTCCCTAAGAAAAGTACCCATCTTCATTTGTTAGTATTTTTTTACCTTCACAGAAAGACACATTGGCTGCCTTTGAGCTTTTTTCTATAGAGCTCAACCTCTTGGCAAAGACTAAAAGATATATGATTAAGGGCCCATAATTCCAAAAATACAGATTTTAATCTGGGAAAGGAAGGAAAAGTTCTAAGCATGATATGGAGAATAAAACAACACAAAGTAAAACAAAGACCTCACAAATATGAGCTAAATTATTTGATGGTCCAAACCAAGGATGATTTTATACAACAACGCTTAAAATTTTGAATTTCAAGGTAAAGCTCCTCTATAGTCAAAACGGAAATTTTTATTATACCTTCTGACAAGCTCGTTTGCATACATGTTTATATTCCTTGGCTTTGGATTCCGAATGATAACCTGCACCTGTAGTGGAACAAACCAACCAATTATTAGTATTCATTAAAATGTCACAGACTTTGCTTATCTATATACTAGAGGCCCGGTGCACGAAATTTGTGCACTGAGGGGGGGTGTCCCATAGCCCCACCTGCACCCTCTCCAATCTGGGACCCCTCGGGGGTTATCCAACTGCCAGTTTAGGCCTGATCCCATAAACCAGCAGTCAGATATCCCTCTCACAATCTGGGACTGCTGGCTCCCAACCGCTCGTCTGCCTGCCTGCCTGCCTGCCTGCTTAATTGCCCCAAACCGCTTCTGCCTGCCAGCCTGATCACACCTAACTGACTGACTAACTGCTCCCCTGCTGGCCCGATTGCCCCCAACTGCCCTCTCCTGCCAGCCCGGTCACCCCTAATTGCCCTCCTCTGCCAGCATGGTTGCCCCTAACTGCCCTCTTTTGCAGGCCCAGTTGCCCCCAACTGCCCTCCCCTGCTGGCCTAGTTACCCCTAACTGCCCTCCCCTGCTGGCCTGATCACCCACAACTGCCTTCCCCTGCCAGCCATCTTGTGGCAGCCATTTTGTGACCACATGGGGGTGGCCATCTTGTGTGAGGGTGTGATGGTCAATTTGCATATTACCTCTTTATCATATAAGATATAAATGGCTAAGTGATTGAACAATGCAACAACTGGTCACTACGACGTGCACTGACCACCAGGGGGCAGACGCTCACTGCAGGAGCTTCCCCCTGGTGGTCAGTGTGCTCCCACAGCCAACCTCCCATGGTCCCTCCCCTAAGCTGGCCAAACCTCCCACAGTCCCTCCCCCCAGCTGGCCGGTCCCATTGGCCCCGATCAGGGCGGCTGGCCAACCTCCTGCAGCCCCTCTCCCTGGACAACCACCGGTGGCCCCAATTGCTGGCCAGGCCAAGGGACCCCACCTATGCATGAATTCGTGCACTGAGCCTGTAGTATTATATAAATAGTCCTTACAAACTGATGCTCTCCTAGTAACAATAAAACTATTGTCTTAACTGTACGTGGTTTTAAAAATCTAATAGCTTCTTTCTCCACCAGAAGCCTTTTTAATACCATGCCTCCTCTTCTTTTTCAAAAACTATTCTCTGGGCAGAAGCACTAGAAATAGCTCATGTCCCCAACGAAGTTTCATCAAGGTCACCTCTCCTCCTTTTTGAAAAACCTGTCTCCAAAGTCAGGAGTTTTTTGGCCCAGAGTTGATAACCCAAGTAGTGTCAGGGAAAAGAGTCCTTTCAAGTTCTTCTTGGTTAACCAAAAGAAAGCACCTGCTATTTGGGAATCCAGAATTCTTAAAAGTAACTTTACAAAACTAGTTAGTTTCTAAATAGCATTTGAAGCTGAGGGGTGTTAAAGCATACCTATACTACCACACGCACCACCAATACTACCACGCCTACCCAAACGTTTACATCCTCTGGAATTTAAGCCCAGGGTGTCTCTGAAAACTCACTGATGGTGTATTCCTGCCTGCCTATTAGAAATTCTATTGGTCCCTGGCTCTTTTTTTTTTTTTTAATATATTTTATTGATTTTTTTACAGAGAGGAAGGGAGAGGGATAGAGAGTTAGAAACATCGATGAGAGAGAAACATGGATCAGCTGCCTCCAAGAGTCCTTAAAGTGTTGTGATAATTAGGTTTCTAATCAAAGTTCTGAACCCCTACCCCACCCCATCCCCACCCAAGCCCCAAAGCCCTATAGGAGTACAGCATAAGGAAGGTTAAGAACTACATCTCTAAGCCTCCTGGGTCCTCGTGTGAGGCTGAAGATTGACACAAACTTAACCTATCTTTTCTCAACCATTTGAAAGAAAATGAAAATATATCTGCGTTTTTGTTAATTCTTATGGATTAGATTCTGTAAGACTTCCCAGAAGTCCACCAGTTTCACAAGAAGAAACAATTCCACTCCTCAATGCCAGGTCAAAGCTAACCTTGCTCTCATACTCTATGACTGAGCAAAGTTAAAAGGAGACCCAGCCATTCCTTCTTCTTTCTGGGAGGTCATAAACTTTAGAAACTGAATACAGGCAAGTAAGAAATGACTACAGGAAAAGAAAGAAAAAAGCCTACTGAACAGACCTTGCAGAGGTGCACAGCTCTGTAACTCAAAACTCTTCAATGATAAGGGACCCAAGGGTTAAACTTCACAGTGTCTGTCTGTGTTGTCCTCTGAAGTAGAGATTATAAGCTGATATACTGCCAAACACACTAGATTAGGACTTAAGGACACATTTAAGGGTTTGTCAACCTGGCTTTAGCAGGAACTAGCCATGTGGCTGAAGCCACTCAATCTCTCTGGTTTTAAGATTCCTCACATATCATATTAAAAAGGCAAACTGGTTCTAACACTGTGTAAATGGACTCTAAGATGGCCATACTCAAATAGGGGGGTCAAAAAATTTTTTTCAACAGAATTATTTTTAAAACTACAAACCAGAGTATAAAAAATTACTTTGTCTGGTTTTAATACTACCTAAATATATCTATACTAGAGGCCCGGTGCACAAAATTCATGCACGGGTAGGGTCCCTAGGCGTGGTCAGCGATCAGGGCAGATCGAGGCCTTCCAGATGCCAGCCAGGGCCTTCCTTCCAGCTGCCGGCCTGAACCTCCCTTCCCCAGCTGCCGGCCGGGGCCTTCCTTTGTTCCGTGCCGCCCCCTGGTGGTCAGCACACATCATAGTGAGCAATCAAACTCCCGGTCTCCCAGTCGAACTCCCATGGGGACAATTTGCATATTAGGCTCTAGATCAGTGGTTCTCAACCTGTGGGTTGGGACCCCTTTGACGGTCGAATGACCCTTTCACAGGGGTCGCCTAAGGCCATCCTGCATATCAGATATTTACATTACAATTCATAACAGTAGCAAAATTAGTGTTATGAAGTAGCAACGAAAATAATTTTATGATTGGGTCACACAACATGAGGAACTGTATTTAAAGGGCCAGAGAAAGAAAGAAAGAAAGAAAGAAAGAAAGAAAGAAAGAAAGAAAGAAAGAAAGAAAGAAAGAAAGAAAAAGTAAATAATAGGGTAGGGGAGTAAAGAAGACATAAGAAGAGCTGTCATTTCAAGATCTTCCAAGTGAGTAATTAGGGGAGGCCCTCACTATATCGAAGTCAATCTCTTTTGTTCCAATTCCTTTCTGGTACTGTGCCTTCTCCTAAGGTAAAATTCAATTCTCAGTGTAAAGGCAAGAAAAAAAATCAACATTATTTTCATCTTTTGACTCACTCACATAGAGCTTACCTGCATGTACCAACACAAAGCCCCCTCGCTTCTCTTTATGGGACTGCTTTGTTTCCAACTCTTTGGCTGTTATTTTAACAGCCGAAACCTGAGATGATCTGGAAGGCAGGCCTTCTCCAGAACTCATCCCCTTCTCCATGGTCATTCTCCAAGTTTACCATCTTCTACTGGAAAAAAAGCATATTTCCATCCAAAAGTAATTGCAGGAGAGGAATTACCCTAAAAGAAAACAGACAAAGAAGGTATACATCCCTTTGTACTAGCACCCACATAACTGATACAAATTAGTACAGAGATATCTTTCAAAAAAAACAACGAAGTTTAAAGTTATTTAACTCAGTAATTCAAAGACTATAAAAATACTAGAATTTAAATCTTTCTGTCCACTATATAAACAAAAGAACTGTTATAAATACACTTCATACCAAGTCCAAATATATTTTATCTTTCATTTTATCTACATTAAAGAAAACCTCAATATAACTTAAATACCACTCTCTACTGCCTGCAAACCAAATCCTAATAATCTGCGGGACATTTTAGAATCGCGGGCAATGCTGGCTACATCACCAAACTTGGATTGCTGCTTACTTTTTTTTCCAGCTTCATTGCGATATAATTGAATGTAATATTATGTAAGTTCAAGGTGTACAATGTAATGATTTGATACTCGTACATACTGCAAAATGATTACCACAATAAGGTTAGTTTACACATCTAGCACCTCAACATAATTACAAATTTTTGTGTGCTGTAAGAACATTTAAGATGTATAGATTGCTGCTTTAAGAAATAAAGCAAAAAGAAATAAAGCAACATATATATTTACACTGTCTATGCAGAACCGCTTAAGAAAAACCTAATGCTCCATAGCACAATGTAAAACAAAAATGCAAACAAAATTATATGACTGAACCAAGAAATTCAAATAACACTTGTGCAAATACTTGTTAATTTTTATGAAAGCATTATTTCTGAGATTCTCAACAGATAAATAATGAAATATAAAATGAATTACAAGCAACTTATACCACAAAGTTTCTAATTTTTTCTCAGAAGTTTCTAGCAATCTTGGCTTAACAATAAAAATGGCAGAACACATTTTATATTAAGGAAAAATTGAACATTTAAAAATCAACACAGATACATCTGAGAGGAAGGTGATTGAAACTACTTAAACCTAGAGTCACACTGTTAAGTAAAATCTGTACCTTATTTGAAAGTGAGAAATGAGAAGGGACAGAATTCATTTTTTCCAATATAAATAGTAATATAAACACTGAGTTAGATGACTGCTTAGAGCTGCTGCGTACAGCCTGGATACATATAAGAAGGTAAGAAAGGGATTCACCCTGAATTACCAGCTGAAGACTTGCTGAGGAGAAGACTTTTAAACAAGGAAGTACAAAAACTACCGCAAGACTGCACCTGTATAACAGCTCACACATTGGGGTTGAGCCTCACAGTCAAACAGCCTGACAGGAGATCCCACCCATGAATGGGACAAAAACAATCAAGACCCAATTACAACAGGAGGGCCCAAATAATAAACAAAAGGGTCTCTCGTAGAGCACATAGCTCAGAAGTTCAAGGAAACTGTATCAATGGGTCCCACACAACATTTACTACAAAAGACCACCCCATGAAGACTGGGAGTCATAGCACGTATAGCTAATACATAGAAACAAACACAAAGAGACAACTGAAGTGGGGAGACATGAAATAACCTCCAAAGAAAAGAAGGAATCTTGAGAAAAAGACCTAAATGAGATGGAGGAAAGCAATTTACAGATATAGAGTTCAGAGGAAGGGTTATAAGGATGTTCAAGGAACTTAGTGAGAAATACAAGGAACTTAGTGGGAACTACATCAGCATGAAAAAAAACAAAACATATAAACCAAGAATAAGAACCAGTCAGGCCCGGGCCAGCGTGGCTAAGTAGTTGAGCATCAACCTATGAATCAGGAGGTCACAGTTCAATTCCCAGTCAGGGCATAGGCCCGGGGTTACCGGCTCAATCCCCAAAGGGGGTTATACAGGAGGCAGTAATCAATGATTCTCTCTCATCACTGATGTTTCCATCGCTCTCTCCCTCTCCCTTCCTCTTTGAAATCAGTAAAAATATGTTTTTAAAAAAAAGAACCAGTCAGAAATGAAGAATACTATATCTGACATCAAGAATACACCGGAGCCCAGCCAGTGTGGCTCAGTGGTTGAGCATCAACCCATGAACCAAGAAGTCACCAGTTCAATTTCCAGCCAGGGCATATGCCCAGGCTGTGGGCTCAATCTCCAGTAGGGGGTGGGCAGGATGCAGTGGATTGTTGATGTTTCTCTCATCAATATTTCTCTCTCTCCATCCCTCTCCCTTCCTGTCTCTCTAAAAATCAATAAAAACATACTTTTAAAAAATGATACATTGGAAGGAATTAAAAGTGATAAAGCAGAGGATCAAATTAGCGACTAAGCAGAAAAAAAATCAACAAGGAACCAGCGACCTTAAATGACACACTAGATCAGAAAGTCCCAACCAAGATGAACACAAAATGCCACCCACCAAGACAAATCATAATTAAAACTGCAAATGTTAATGACAAAGAGAGAATCTTAAGGGCAGCAAGACAGAAATGGATAGTTACCTACAAGGGAGCTCCCATAAGGCTGTCAGCTGATTTCTCAACAGAAACACTACGGGCCAGAAGGGAAGGCATGAAGTAGTCAGAGTAATGAAAAGTAAGGATCTGAAACCAAGACTACTCTGTTCATCAAGGCTATCATTCAAAATTGAATGTGAAATAATGAGCTTCCCAGACCAAAAAAAAAAAAAATGGCTAAAGGAATTTACTACAACCAAATCAGCATTGCAAGAAATGCTAAAGCAACTGTTATAAGAAGAAGAAATAGAAAAAGAGAGGAACATAGGCATAAATCATAAAAGTGGCAATAAATAAGTACCTATCAATAATAACCTTAAGTGTAAATGCATTAAATGCTCCAATCAAAAGACATAGAGTAGCTGAATGGATGAGAAAACATGACCCAAATATATCCTGTTCACAAGAAATCTACCTCAGAACAAAAGACTCACAAAGGAAAAAAGTAAAGGAATGGAAAATTTTTTTCCAAACAAATAGAAATGAAAAAAAAAAAGCTGGGTAGCAATATTTATACCTGACAAAATAGACTTCAAAACAAAGGCTATAAAAGAGACAAAGGAGCTTACTACATGATAATGGCCTCAATCCAACAAGACTATATAACCCTGGTAAACATATATGCACCCAATATAGGAGCACCTAAAGATACTTTTGTTAAAACTCCTGGAAGACCTGAAGGAAGAGATGGACAGCAAAACCATCAGAGTAGGAGACTTAAACACTCCACTGACATCACTGGATAGAATTTCCAGACAAAAAATCAACAAGGAACCAGCGACCTTAAATGACACACTAGATCAGATGGATTTAATTGATATTTACAGAACATTTCATCCCAAAGTTGCAGAATACACATTCTTCTCAAGTGCACATGGAACATTCTCAAAGACAGATTACATGTGAGGACACAAAATAAGTATTTACAAGTTCAAGACTGAAATCATACCAAGCATCTTCTCAGATTACAACAGCATGAAACTAGACATCAACTACAATAAAAAAAAAACACTCAAAAACATTAGAACACATGAAAATTAAATAGCAGGTTATTAAACAATGAAGAGGTAATAATGAAATCAAGGAAGAAATCAAAAATTTCCTGGAAACAAGTGAAAATGAATACACAACAACCCCAAATCTATGGGATACAGCGAAAACAGTCCTGAGAGGAAAGTTCATAACATTGCAGCCCTACCTGAAGAAACAAGAAAAGTTCAAATAAACGATAGAACCCTACAATTAAAAGAATTAGAAAGAGAACAAGAAAAGCTCAGAGTAAGTAGAAGAAAGGAAATAATAAAGATCAGAGTGGGAATAAATGATAGAGACTAAAATAACAATAACAATATAAAATATCAATGCAACCAAGAGCTGGTTCTTTGAAAAGATAAACAAGATTGATGAATCTTTAGCAAAACTTATCAAGAAACAAAGAGAGAGGACCCAAATAAATAAAATCAGAAATGAAAGAGGCAAAGTAAGAACTGACAACAGAAAAATAAAAAGGATTGTAAGAAAATACTAAGAACATCTATATGCCAACAAACTGGACAACTTGGATGAAATGGACAAATTCATGGAAATATACAATCTTCTAAAAACCAATCAGGAGTAATCAGAAAATCTGAATAGGCCAATAACAACTAATGAAATTGAAGCAGTAATCAAAAAACTCCCAGCAAACAAAAGTCCTGGACCAAATGGATTCACGGGTGAGTTTTAGCAAACATTCAAAGAAAAACTAACACATATCCTCCTCAAACTATTCCAAAAAATTCAAGTGAATGAAAGACTTGCAAGGTCTTTTTACAAGGCCTGCATTATCCTAATTCCAAAACCAGATTAAAACACAACAAAGAAGCCCTAACAAGTTTGGCTCAGTGGATAGAGCATCGGCCTGAGGACTCAAGGGTCCCAGGTTCAATTCCGGTCAAGGGCATGTACCTTGGTTGCAGACACATACCTAGTAGGGAGTGTGCAGGAGGCAGCTGATCGATGTTTCTCTCTCATTGATGTTTCTAACTCTCTATCCCTCTCCTTTCCTCTCTGTAAGAAATCAATAAAATACATTTTTTTAAAAAAATTTAAAAAAAAAACACAACAAAGAAAATTACAGGCCAATATTCCTGATGAATACAGATGCTAAAACACTCAACAAAATATTAGCAAATCAGATCTGGCAATACATTAGAAAGATCATACACCATGCCCAGATGGGATTTACTCTGGGGATGCAAGGCTGGTACAATATTCCCAAATCAATAAATTTGATACATCACATAAATAAAATGAAAGATGAAAATCACATTATCATATCAACAGATGCAGAAGAAAGCATTTAACAAAATTTAGCACCCAATTTTTTTTTTAATTCTCACGTAATGATTGTGAATATATTTTCCTTTTTTTTTAGAGAGAGAGAGTGGAAGGGCATGGAGAGGGGAGAGAGGGAGAAAAACACCAATGTGAAACACATTGATTGGTTGCCTCCCCCAGATACCCTGACCTGGGGCAGGGATCGAACCTACAACCCAGGTACATGCCCTTGACCAGGAATCGAACCCAACACCCTTTGGTGCACAGGCCAAAGTTCTAACCACTGAGCTATGTGGGCCAGGGCTCCAGCACCCAATTTTTAATAAAAAATCTCAGCAAAGTGGAAATAGTGGGAACATATCTCACATAATAAAGGCCATATATGACAACCTGCAACCAACATCATACTCAATGGGCAAAAAATAAAAGTGTTTCCCTTAAGAACTGGAACAAGACAGGGTTGTCCACTTTCATCATCTGTATTCAACACAGTACTGGAAGTCCAAGCCACAGTGATCAGACAAGAACAAAAAATAAAAGGCATCCAAATTGGAAAGGAAGAAGTAAAATTTGCATTATTGGCAGGTGAAATAATATTATATATAGAAAACCCTAAAGATTGCACCAAAAAACTATTAGCTTTAATAAATGAATTCGGCAAAGTAGCAAGATACAAAATTAACATCCAGAAATCATTGGCATTATTATAGTCCAATAATGCACTCTCAGAAAGAGAAACTAAAAAAAAAAAAAACACCATTTACCGTCACAACAACAACAAAAAGATACCTAGGAATAAAATTAAGCAAGGAGGTAAAAGACCTGCACTTGGAAAACTACACTACATTAAAATAAGAAATAAAAATACAAACAAGTGGAAGCATATACTGTGTTCATGGATTCAAAGAATTAACATCATTAAAATGTCCATACTACCCAAAGCAATCTATATTAAATGCAATCCCTATTAAATTAGATTCAACACAACCCCTATTAAAATACCATCAGCATTTTCACAGATCTAGAATAAATATTCCAAAAATATACATGGAATAAGATAAGATCCTGAACAAACACAGCAATCTTGCAAAAGAAGAATAAAATCAGAGGGATCACAATCGAGGATATCAAACTAAACTACAAAGCCATTGTAATCAAAACAGCCTGGTAGTGGCATAAGAATAGGTATATAGCCAAAACCGGTTTGGCTCAGTGGATAGAGCGTCAGCCTGCGGACTGAAGGGTCCCGGGTTCGATTCCGGTCAAGGGCATGTACCTGGGTTGCGGGCACATCCCCAGTAGGAGGTGTGCAGGAGGCAGCTGATCGATGTTTCTCGCTCATCGATGTTTCTAACTCTCTATCTCTCTCACTTCCTCTCTGTAAAAAATCAATAAAATATATTTAAAAAAAAAAAAAAAAGAATAGGTATATAGTAGATCAATGGAACAGAATAGAGATCCCAGAAAATGACCCACACCATTATGGTCAATTAATATTTGACAAGTGACACAAGAACATACAATGGAGTAAAGACAGTCTCTTCAATAAATGGTGTTGGGGAAACTGGACAGGTACATGCAAAAATATGAAACTACACCACCAACCTACACCATACACAATAAAAAAATCAAAATGGGTAAAAGACTTAAATGTAAGTTGCAAAACCATAAAAATCCTAGAAGAAAACATAGGCAGTTAAATCTCAGACATCTCACATAGCAGAATTTCCACAGATACATCTCCTAGGACAAGAAAAACAAAGAAAAATAAATAAACAAATGGGACCACATCAAACTAAAAAGCTGCTGCACAGCAAAAGAAACCAGCATTAAAATGAAAAGGGAACCCACTGTATGAGAGAACATATTAACCAATGATACATCTCATAAGGAGTTAATTCCAAAATATATCAAGAACTCATACAACTCAACAAAAGGAGCATAAACAATCCAGTTAAAAAAACAGGCGAAGGACCTGAATAGACACTTCTCCAAAGAGAACATACAGATTGCCAAGAGACATATGAAAAAAATGCTCAACATCACCAATCAACAGAGAGATAAAAATTAAAATGAGGTATCACCTCACACCTGCCAGAATGGCTACCATCAATAAATCAACAAACAAGTGCTGGTGAGGATGAGGAGAAAGGGAAACCCTAGTACACTGCTGGTGGGAATGCAGACTGGTGCAGCCACTGTGAAAAACAGTATGGAGTTTCCTCAAAAAATTAAAAATGGAACTGCTGTTTGATCCAGTTATCCCACTTCTTGTAATATAAAAGAATACATGCATCCCCATGTTCATAGCAGCGTTACTTACTCTAGCTGAGATCTGCAAACAGCCCAAGTGCCCATCTACCTATATAATAAAAGGGTAATATGGAAATTGAGCTTAACAGCGGGAATGACCGGGAATGATCGGGAATGACCTGTTGCTATGATGCGCACTGACCACCAGGGGGCAGATGCTCAACATAGGAGCTGCCCCCTGGTGGTCAGTGCGCTTCCACAGGGGGAGCCCCGCTCAGCCAGAATCCAGCTCATGGCTGGCCAACACAGCGGCAGTGGCGGGAGCCTCTCCCACTTCCGTAGCAACACTGAAGATGTCCAACTAAAGGCTTCGGCCCATTGCCCCCAGGGAGAGGGCCTAAGCTGTTAGTCAGACATCCCCCAAGGGCTCCCGGGCTGCCAGAGGGATGATTGACTGACAGCTTAGGCCTGATCCCCCGGGGAGCAGGCCTAAGCCAGCAGATGGACATCCCTCGAGGGGTCCCGGACTGCAAGAGGGCACAGGCTGGGCTGAGGGACCCACACCCCACCACAACGCATGCATGAATTTTTGTGCACTGGGACTCTAGTCAGTAAATAAGTGGATAAAAAGCTATGGTACATTTACACCATGGAATACTATGTGGCTGTAAAAAAGAAGGATCTCTTACCCTCTGTGACAGCATGGATGAACGTGGAATTGTTATGCTAAGTGAAATAAGCAAGTAAGGGTGAGACAAATATCACATGCCTTCACTTACCTGTGGAATCTAATGAACAAAATAAACTGACAAACAAAATAGGTCCAGAGACCTGGCTGCATGGAACAGACCCGGCAGATCTCAGAGGGAAGGGGGTAGGAGTGAGGTTAGGGAGAGATTAACCAAAGAACTTATTTGCATATATGCATAGCCCATGAATACAGACAATAGTGTGATGAAGGCCTGGTGTGGGGTGGGGCCTGTCTAGAGGGGGTCAAAGTAAAGAAAATGGGGGACATCTGGAATACTGTCAACAATATAAATTTTTTTAAAAAGTGATTTTGTTGCTTAGCCCAAAAAAGCAGTGTATGCAAAGTGTAGTCTGTATACTAGGGTTTGTTACCAGTCCGAAATAAATTATTTTATTAATATATTAATTGTTTTATATGTACATTTTCAATATATAATGTACAGCTTGGAATTTCTTTTCTATTTCCTCATGATTTTTATACTTATATTTTTGATACGATTTTATCTACTAAATCTAAAAAAACTTGAGCTTTTATTTATATCTTTCATTCACATTTCCATATTTCAGTTTTGTTTGGGTTTTGCTTTTTGGTTTTGTATTTTATAAAAGAAATGGTCACAAATGAACTGAACATTTTTTAAGCTGGTCCTTTACACCAGAGATAGCCTGAGAAGCACTGCAATATTGTATTTTAACTTGCTTTAATTCTTCGTTAAAGAGTCCATTTAAATTTTATTATATGACATTTTATTTAAAGGACAAATGGTATATGCTGTTATATTAAAATGTTTACATATATTCATAAACACAGAGAAAATTTTTATTTTACAAAAGAGTGCTGAGCTGATTAAATAAACAGTGAATTTAAATGCCTGTTTTTGTTTTTGCTTTGTGGTGGTGCCTGTCTTTCTAAGGATGGATTTTCTTTCAAAGACTTCACAAAGATCTGCCTCAATTATCTTTACTGACTCTGGTTATTTCTGAGATAGGTTTCTATTTATTCATGTGTCAGTTGAATTTAAATGATCATGGTTCATCTGCCAGCCTATACAGGCCATCAAGTCTGACCTAGCCATGAAATGAGCTTGGGCCAACTAGTCTCCACAAAAACAGGTTGAGTAAAAACCCAGGCTTTGGAAAACTAAAAGCTTCAGTTCAAACACAAACACATCCAAGTAGTATGGGTTATTAATCTTCAAGCTACTCTGTCATCAGATGCATTTTTTCATAAATAAAAAAAATAGAACATCAACATTTTATAATGAGTAAAGTTTGCAGTAATAGGCTTTTTAACATACATCTATGAAAGATTTTAAAACATTGCTTCCCAAGCTTGTCTGAAAAAATTAAAATGTAGAAGATGAATTAATCTTATTTCCTGAGCAACCTACCATCCCTCAGAGATTCTCTGAAATATATTTATTTTGCAACCCATGTCATCTCAATAAACTCCTCCAAAAATGCTGGCCTCAAAGTTCTGCTGGACTGGGAAAAGAACTCAAGGATACAGGCTACCCAGCACACAATTCTGGCCTTCAGCTCACAATGGTTACTGGAATGTTTTTAATTCAATTAGAAATGAAGCAACTTCTACTCCAACATCAGTTTTTGTTTAACTCAAAACCCATTAAAGGTCTGACCTACCTAATAAATAAAGAGTTCCAACAAATGACTAAAAAAAGACAAAAAAGGGGCTAATGGGCAACTGCCAATTAACAGAAAAACTACATAACAGTTTAAACCAGCCGTGGGCAAACTACGGCCCGCGGGCCGGATCCGGCCCATTTGAAATGAATAAAACTAAAAAAAAAAAAGACCGTACCCTTTTATGTAATGATATTTACTTTGAATTTATATTAATTGACACAAACACTCCATCCATGCTTTTGTTTCGGCCCTCCGGTCCAGTTTAAGAACCCATTGTGGCCCTCGAGTCAAAAAGTTTGCCCACCCCTGGTTTAAACAGATCAAAAGATGCTAAAACTCTCTCAAAAGAAAGATGCATAATAAAACTACACTGAAATACCATTTTTTAACTTGGATTGGCGAATATCAAAAAGTAAGATAACATGTTTGTTTTGAGGGTATGAGAAACAGGAGTTTTCACACATTACTAGTGGGAGCATCCTATATAGATAGTAAAAGCCTAATATGCAAATTGTCCCCTCTGGCGGTCGTTCTACCAGGAGTTTGACCTAGAGACCAAGAGCTCGACCACCCACTATCACATGCGCTGACCAACTCGGGGTGGCACAGAACATGGCAGGCATTGGGGATGCGATGCTGGCAGCGGGCGGCAATGGAGGCACTGCCAGCCCAATGGGCCGCAATGAGAGAGGGATTGCAGCAGGATGGTGGAGCAAGTGAGTGGGTGGCACCAGGCCAAGGCGGCTGTGAGTGGGGGCCCGATCACCCTGCCAATCGCCCGCCCGCAGACAGCAACCAGCTGCGGCAGCGGCAGGGGGCGGGGCCACCACCCAGCTCCCAGGCGCTGAGGGAGCCAGGCGGGGGACCCAGCCCCAATCAATCACCCCACAGGCGGAATGGTGGAGCAGGTGAGGGGGCAGTGCCAGACCAAGGCGGGGTGCCAGGCAGGGCTGCGGAGCTGCAGGGCTGTGAGGCTGGGGGCCCGAGCTGGGACCCGATCTCTGCAGGCCACCCCAAGGGACCCCATTCATGCACGAATTCGTGCACCAGGTGTCTAGTAAAATAATACAACTTGCCCTAGCCAGTTTGGCTTAGTGAATAGAGCATCGGCCTGCCGACTAAAGAGTCCCGGGTTCTATTGCAGTCAAGGGCACATGCCCAGATTGTGGGCTCGATCCCCAGTGGGGAGCATGCAGGAGGAGGCTGATCAATGATTCTCATCATTGATGTTTTTATCTCTCTCTCCCTCTCCCTTCCTCTCTGAAATCAATAAAAAAAATTTTAAGGAGAAATTAATAAATAAAATAAAATAATACAACTCAACAAGGACAATTTGGCAAAATTGAACAAAATTACAAATGTATACTGAAAGACTATCTATAATAGGAAAGACATAAGCCAACAACATGACTCAGTGGAAGTGGTTAAAAATTAAAGTAGCCATTGGAAAAAATGAGAATGTTCTTAACCCTTTGAATGCCAACCAATATCCTAGGAACTATGCTAAAATTGCCAAGTCATTTTTGCTGATTTTACAGCAGTTTAGGAAAAAAAATTATGAATCGCAAGTAAATGAAGTTACATATTCAAAAACTTAAGGAAACCTTTATTACATTTGTTTTCATCTTTGACATATATCGTAGTACCTGTAAAAAATTAGGCAGATTAATGCCAGTGGTCAATTTTAGAACTACAAACATTCAGCATCATAAGTAATCTGCACTTAGGTGACATCTGTCAATAAAGAATGAACTACTAGCAGCTAATAGTGACACTGCAGGAGGAGCGCAATAGCGCTCCCGGCAGTTTAGGCGAAAGACAGGAGGAGCGTGATCGCGCTCCCCAGCACTCTAAGGGTTAATATATAAATATGGAATGACAGATCTTGAAGATATTTTGGTAAGTAAAAAAAAACAAAACCTAGTACAGAATTATATGCCGTACCATACTCTGAGGAAGGGGAGAAAAAATAATATGGCTAAATATGTATATGTGTGTATATGTGTGTGTGTGTGTATGAACGTGTGTGTGTGTGTGTGTATATATATATATATATATATATATATATATATATATATTCTGAAAGAATATACCAAAAAATAGTATAATAGTATTTACCCGTAGATTTGGATGACTGATCAACAGAGGTAATACAAAAATGCTACTGTTCATCATTTTGTACCTTTCAATTTTAAACAATCTGAATATATTTTTAAAAAAAATTTTATGTATTTATAGGAATACAAGGTAACTAAGTCCAAGTTCAAAAATAGGACAAGCCTATGAGATAACACTTAAAACTGCAGTAAGAGGGAAAACTCCTCAACATTTTTCCTACATAGGGAACAAAAAGATAAAAACATGGCCAATCAACAATACTACTGGCCCAATAGGTCTTTTTTGGTTTTGTTTCTCTGGATCTTAAACTTTTGGGGCCCGTACAAACTACAATGTTATACGTAATTCAAATTAAAAATAAATCACAGTATTTGGTCTCTACAGTTAAGACTAAAGAGTAAATATTAAATCATGACCATATATTAACATCAAATATCCCTGTGATGTTTTTATCATATTTGTAGTCATTATTAACAAATCACTATTTAAAACTGATGAAGCATACATCAATATAGTCACAAGAAAAATATCTAACAATTCCGCAAACTTTTTAGGTAACAACCCATCACAAAAGGTTTCCAGAGATGCATAAACATGTTACAGTTTCATAGGACAAAAAGACAAACAAACAATTTTATAGACCCATTTTTATCATGCCTTTATTTCTGAATATGTCTGAATATAGACATTTTGCAACTTCCTACCAATGATATTAAATTTAGTTTTATTATTTCTAAAAAACACTGGTAACTTGCCCATCCTCTGCAACAGTTGCTTGAAAAGTTAAACATAAAGTTAGCGTATGACCCAGTAATTCTACTCCTAGGTATAGACCCAAGAGAACTGAAAACATATCCACACAAAATCTTGTACATGGATGTTTAGAGCAGAATTGTTCATAAAAACCAAAAAGTGAAAACAACTCAAATGTCCATGAACTGGTGATAATTAAAAATGATATATTCATACAATGGAACATTATTCAGCCATTAAAAGGAATGAAGTATTGATACATACTATGGCATTATGAACTTTGAAAACAATTTTTAAAATCAGACACAAAAGGCCACATGTTGCATGTTTTCATTTACATGAAATGTCTACCATAGGCAAATATAAAGAGACAGTAAGTAGATTAGTGGTTGCCTGGAACTGGAAGGATGGAGTGGATTAGGGAAGCACTGCTAACAGGGGCAGTTTCCCTTGGGGGCAATAAAGTGTTCCAAAATTGATTGTGGCAGTGGCTGCACAATTCTAAATATTCTAAAAACCACTGAATTATACACTCTAAGTGGGTAAATTAAATGATAAATAAATTCTATCTTAATAAAGCTGTTTGGGAATAAAGAAAAATTTCTTGCTTCCCATAAATTATTTCCTTATCCATAAGATGTATATTTTCCAAATTACCAAACCAAACCTCATAGCCTTTTTTTTTTTAATCCTCTGCTTGTAACCTCTGATTCTCTAGATACCCTGCTCTCCTTGGCAAGCACCCCCACCTACTGTGCTAGCTAGCTCTTCAAGGCCCCCTGACGCCTCCCAACTTTGTCCTCTCACATGTCTGGCAGATGGGCCTATTTTCAAATGTCTCCTTCAGCAATTTTATCCACCACCAACCTTTCAAACTATTCTCTTAGTAAACCAGATTCCTAACTCTTTATCTTCTGTCTCTTTAGCTCTAGCCACAAGTCTGGATAGTTCAACCTGGATCATCCTCACTCTTAGCCTGTCCTAAAGAAATTCATCTCTCCCCAGAAATCTAGGTCTTTCCACATTACTCCTTATTTTTCTTAATAGCACCATCCTTTTCTAACTCAACTTGAAGTCATCTTCAACTGCACCCAGGTTCCAAATCCTACTGATTTCTCTCTCAAGCATTTAACTTTCCTTACTGCCTTGAACCCTTGTTCAGCTCACATACCTCTTAGCATAAATGTTACAAAAAGCATTTTAACTTTTCTCAAGTCCAAGCTATCATAAAACATCCATCCACAAAAAGCTGCCAAAATAAATCTCATAAAGAACAGTTCCAATAAAAACATATAGCATGCCAAAAGACATGAGCAGACAATACATAAAAGAGGAAATATAAACTGGATCCCAATATTAAGGAAAGAATGGTCAAAGAAAGACAAACAAAAATGAAGTATTTCTAACTAGCACTGTAACTGCCACCATAAACTGATGTAACCATTTTTAAAAAGCATTTGTCAGTATCAAAAACCTTAAAATGTATGATTTGTATATACTATCTTTCCAGAGATACTCTATGCTTAAACTAAACATGCACAAAGTAACAGTACCATGGATACCTCTAAGGAGAACTGGGAGGTTGAGGGGAAAGGATAAAAGGGAAAGTTGCTTTTTTTTCCTAATAACCTTTTGTATTTGAACTTTTTTTTAACTAGGTACTCTACTACAAAGAGAATATGTAATTAGCCATCTCTGAGACCATGAGGAATATAATTAACCTGATTATCAAGGCCAGGAGAGAAACTCAGAATAAAACATTGTTTTTGCTCCAGGGACATTCATGGCATTGATTTAAGGTCTAAATTTTTACCCCATTTCTCTCAAAGATTGTTTTATTTTCCTACTGCATGTGATGACACTGTTTTTTTCCCTTTAACCCATTTAGAAAACTACCACATGTTCTGTTTGCCCCTCATGTTGAAGTTTTTGCTCTAGATTTACTTAGTGACTTTTAGAAGCAGTTGAAAGAGGAAATTGTGAAATCCATCTTACAGAAAAAAGCTTTTACAGAAATCCAGCCCTGAAGCTATAGCTGAATAAAGAAACATTTTGTTGCTCTTACCATCATGATGACACTGAAGGTTTAATGCCCCATTAAGTAAGCTCCAAAGCCTACTTATTTCATCTTTGACCCAGTAATTCCACTTCTGAGAACACTTTCTACCAAAATAACTTCAAATACAGAAAATGTTTTATGCCTTTAATGTTGTGTTTAACACAGGATAATTAAAAGAGAAAGAGAGAGAGAAAGAGAGAGAGAGAGAGAGAGAGAGAGAGAGAGAGAGAGAGAGAGTGTGTTAGAGTTAAATGCCCAGCAGAGAAATGCCTAAAATAAGAATAACCTATATGTTATGGTCAGTTGGATTCTGACAAGGGTGCCAGGGCCATTCAATGGGGAAAGGACAGAGTATCCAATAAATAGTGCTGGGACAATTAGATAGCTACATGCAAAAGGATGAATTTGCATGCCTACCTCACACCATATATAGACCTTAACTCTACATATATCAAGACCTAAATGCAAGAGGTAAAACTATAAAACTCTTAGATGAAAAAGAGGTAAGTCTTCATGACCTTAAATTTGGCAATCGTTTCAGATATGACACCAAATGCACAAGCAACCAAAAAACTATAAAGTGAACTTCACCAAAATTTTAAACTTTTGTACTTCAAGGACACCATTCAAGAAAGTGAAAAGAAACTCCAAAAAATGGAGAAAATGGGGGGGGGGGGTAATATTACAAATTGTGTAAGTGATAAGGGACTTACCTGGACTATGTAAAGAAAATACATAAAACTTTAAAATAAGTTTTTAAAAATTTCATTTTAAAAAGGGAAAAGTAATTAAACTGACATTTCTCCAAAGATTTGCAAAAGGCCAAGAAGGGAAAAGATGCTCAACATTTTCAGCCATCCAGAAAATGCAAATCAAAACCACAATGACATACCATTTCACAACCAGTGGCAGTAATCAAAAAGACAGGTAAGTATTAACAAGGATATAGAGAAATCTGAACGCTCATATCCTGCTGGTACAGGCCACTTTGGAAAACATATGGCAGTTCCTCAAAAAGAATTACTGTATGACCCAGAAATTGTTTCTAGGTATACACCCACGAGAACTGAAAACATTCGTCCACACAAAAGCTTGTGTATGGATATTTATAAAGCAAAAGTATTCATAATAGTCAAAAAGTGGAAACAGCCCACATGTCCATCAACAAAATGCGGCATATTCATATCATGGAATATTATTCAGCCATAAAAAGGAATGTAGTAATAATACATAGCACATGGATTAACCTTGAAAACATTAAGCGAAGTGAAAGAAGCCAGACACAAAAGGACATATAGTATATGGTTCCATTTACATGAAATATCCAGAATAGAAAAATCCACAGACACAGAAAGTAGACTAATGGATGCCAGGGACTGAAGAAGCAAGAGGAGCGTCTATAATAGGTACAAAGTTTATTTTGAAGGCAATAAAAATGTTCTGGAATTAGATAGTGGTGATGAGTGCTTGAAAAATCAAATTTACAATTTAAAAGAATGGATGTTATGGTATGTGAACTGTATCTCAGAAAAAAACACATCCATATCATGGATGCAATGTACAAAAATTAGGCTTTCTAGTTACAAAGTCCTCCCTAGGAATCAATCTAGGTGGAGATTAATTGCAACCTGGATACCAAAATCCAAGGATGCTAAATCCTTTACAATGTAGCTTCCCTCCCGCCCCCCAAATATTTTCGATCTGTGGTTGGTTGAATCTGCATGGATCCGTGGATACATAGGGCCAACAGTAATCCTATTTTGTATGCATACACTATGATCATAAGTAGATTAAGAATATGCTATGGAAATTACAAAGAATGATTTTTTTTAAAAAAGCTGGGTTGGTGGAACCATAGGTGATCTCTTAAAATAGTTCTGCATCTCCCAGATTTTCTTTAATAAGCATGCACCGTTTCTTAGAAGTGGAGGGGAAAAGCTTTATTTAAAACCAACAACAACAAAAAAAGGAAATTATTAAACTCCTGAGCGTGTAAAAATTCCTTAGCTGACTATTGAAGGATTTCGGTCACATGGTCCCCAAAATACCTTTCACTCCCTCCCCTACAGAGGCCAGTCCAGTTGCGCTCCCTCCTTCGGGAAACAGGATGCCCTCTCCTTCCAGGGCACCTCCAGCTCCAGCTCTCCACCCTCCTCTCCAAAAGCCGCTCCTCCTCCTTCTCGGTCCTCTTCCTCCGACTGAGCAGGAACCGCTAACGTCCTGCGGACCCCACCGGGCCTCGATTACAAGCGGGGCGACAGCGCGCACCCCCGGGTCTCCCGCGAGCCTCAGACTTGGAGAAACCCACAGCCGAAGGCTGCCGAGTGGGCGGAGGACAGCGAGGACTCCCCCCCGACACACACGCCCTTCCCCGGCGACGGAATGCGGCCGCCACGCTGGAGCCACGGCTGGGAAGGGGGGCCGGCGTGGGCCCCACGCGCGACCGCGGGAACGAGAAGCGTCCCGGGTCCGCTCCGTCACCCCCGCCCAGGCCAGGGGCATCCTGCGCACCGCCCCCTCCCGGCCCTGGACGGGAGGGTCCCGGCGAGCGCACGGGCCGGGGGCGAGGAAACGGCGCGGCAGCGGCGGCCAGCGGCGGCCGCGCGGACAGCGTGACAAGAAGGACACTCACCCGCATCAGCCCCGATCCCTCACAGCACCGGAAGTAGTCACCAGCCCGTTGCCACGGTGAGGAAGCGGGGCTGGCGTCCAGCCCTCCCATTGGCGCGGAGGGTGATCACGTGGCCGGAAGCATACGCTCCCGCGCGGCGCTAACTCCACCCTCTGCTCCAGAGCCTTGCACCGGGCGAGCAAGGTGCCCGCGGGGACCGCACCTGGGACCTCCTTCTGTCCTGAGTGGCGCCATTCCCTGTAGCTCTTCAACCCTCCCCTTAATGAGCCGGCAGGATGTGACTGCATCTGATCTGAGTGGTTGGATGACTAGCGATGTGCGAGGAAACTAAAGTAGCCACCATTTAGAGACCTGTCCCTTAAGAGCTTAATTTTATTAAATTCTTGCAATATACAGTAGGGGAAACTGGGGTTCTCCCTGGGTTGCATGTGGGGGGTGGGGACCAGCCTTGCCCTGGAGAGAATGGAAGTGTGGGTGGCCTTTCTTTGACCATCTAGTAACAATGTAATCCCCCCAAAAAACAACAACAATGAATTCCTTTAATGTTGCCTTGTAACCACTAACAAGAATCCTGTATAACCGCTTGTAAACCAGCCTTGGAAAGCCGATTGAAAGGAATTGAAAGGATAAGGCAGTTCTCCAGGTATGGTCCCCAGACCAGCAACTTCAGCATATCCTGGGCTCAAATTCTGAAGCCTCTCTTCAGACTTAATAAATCAGAAACTTTGGGTATGACGCAATATGCTAATGATATGCTAAGGCTGCTCTACTGTTGTGTTCTTTTATTTTGTTGTGTTGCTAGTAATCCTCACCGGAGTAGTTTTTTCCATTGATTTTAGATAGGAAGGAAGGGGAAGAGAGAAACATTGATGTGAGAGAGACACCTGGGTCAGTTGGCTCCCACCTGCTCCAGACCCCGGCTAGGGGATTGAACCTGCAACCCAGATACCTGCCCTTGACTTGGAATCCAACCCTCAACCCTTCAGTGCATGGGCTGACAATCTACCCATTGAGCCACCCCAACAATCTGTTTTAATAAGCCCTGTATGTGTTTCTGGTGCTTCTAAAATTTGAGAACCACAGAACTCGAGGGACTTTCTCTGTAGCCTACTTGTAGAGGTGGGATAGGAAGGCTGATGGAAGGAGCTCCTCAGAAGAGAGAGGAGCAACCAAGAATTTGTGCCTCCAGCAACCAAGAAAAAAGTCAGAAAGGCAGTTTTAGACAAGTATGGGAATGAGACCCTAGAACTGATTCCCATTCTGGTATTCCTAGATTAAAATGTGTGTAAATTATAGGGGAAAAATTTCTCAACTGCTAGTAATCTCAAATTCATTTTAATAACTTTTGTATTATCCAATGTATTTTTCTGCTAATATTCTTCCCTATGGTCAAAAGTAAAAGGGTAGAAAACAATATGGAGTTTCCTCAAAAAATTAAAAATGGATCTATCATAATTCAGCAATTCCACTTCTGGGTGTATACCCAAGAAAATGAAAACAGGATTTTGATGAGATATATGCACTCCCATGTTTATCACAGCATTATTCACAATAACCAAGATACAGAAACTACCCAAATCCTCATCACTAGATGAATAGGTTTTTTTTTAAAGATGTAGTATATACACAATGGAATATTATTCAGCCTTGAGAAAGGAGAATTTCCTTCCATTTGTGACAACATGGATGGACCTTAAGCGCATTATGCTAAGCGAGATAAGTCAGACAGGGAAAGACAGAACTGTATGATATCACTTCTATCCTATACTAGAGGCCCGGTGCATGAAATTTCGTACACTGGGGTGGGGGGGGCGGGGGGGAAGAGGTTCCCTCAGCCCGGCCTGCACCCTCTCACAGTCTGGGACCCCTCAGGGGATATCCTCCTGCCAGCTTAGGCCCGCAGCCAGTCATCCCTCTCACAGTCCCGGACCCCTCACTCCTTACCACCCGCCTGCAGCAGAGGTGGGAGAGGCTCCAGCCACTGCTGCTGTGCTTGCCAGCCATGAGCCTGGCTTCTGGCTGAGCGGCGCTCCCCCTGTGGGAGTGTACTGACCACCAGGGGGCAGCTCCTGCATTGAGCATCTGCCCCCTGATGGTCAGTGTGTGTCATAGCAACTGGTTGTTCCATCTTTTGGTCAATTTGCATATTAAGGTTTTATTATATAAGATAATGAAAGCCTAATATGCTAAGTGTCTAGTTGTCTGGTCAGCTGTTCAACCAATCAAAGTGTAATATGCTAATGATATGCTAAGGCCACGCAACTGCTCTCTATGACGTGCAGTGACCACCAGGGGGTAGATGCTTCAACCAGTAGGTTAGCTTGCTGGGATCTGGCTGATCGGGAATGAGCAAGACAGGCTGGACACACCCTGGAGCCCTCCCTCAGTCCCTCCCTGGCTGGCCAACCACCTGCGTCCCTCTCCAACCCCAATCATGCACCAGTGGGACCCCTCAGCCTGCCCTGTGCCCTCTCACAATCTGGGACCCCTCGGGGAATGTCAAAGAACCGGTTTTGGCCCTATCCCGCAGGCCAGGCCAAGGGACCCCACTGGTGCATGAAAATAGAAAGTTAAATCTGAAAAAAAAAAAAAAACACAGTAAAATGGAGGTTGCCAGGGGATAAAAGAGATAAAATTAATGTGTCAAGCATGCAAATTTGTAATGAGTAATAAATAAGTCATAAAGAGCTAATCCACAGTATAATCAATATAGGCAATAATATTGTACTATAATTTAGTAATGTGATAAATATCACATCCTTTCAAGTATATGTTTCCTATCCTTCCCACAAATTCCTTTTTTCTTTCACAGTTTTTAAAACTTGAGCAAGACAAACAAGCCAAAGATTACTTGACTCTCATTTCAAGCTCTGATGACAACAAACACATTGTCTTCTGAGCCCTGACAAAGACTAGCAAGGTTATAGAAAGCCCAGTCGTTATCTCTGTTTTTATACATGTAGTCTGTCTGTCCGTCTATCTGTCTCTCTATGAATTATCTGGCCATCTATGTCATCATCCCTGATTCATATGGTAATAAAAATATGTTTCCTGAGCAGCAAACCGTCTTGCCCGTTTGTGGCTGTTTAATTTAGTGCCTTTCTCCACATTTGCCTTCCTTAACTTATTTTAATATGTAACAATCCCTTACTCATAAGCTTGTTGTGAAGATTAAATGAAGCTTACTGAATCAAATCAATGTTAGCATCTCAACTGCCTTTTTCTAACCACTGTTTTATTTTTTTTCAGCTATATTGAGGTATATGTAATACACAAAAAATGCACATATTTAATGTTTACATTCGGCTGAGTTTTACACATGCATACACCTTTGGTACTGTCTTCACAAGGTAATAAAAATATCCATCACCTGCGAAAGATTTCTTGTGTCCCTTTGTTATTTATTTGAAGGGTGTGGGGGAAGGGAAGAAAAATTAACATGAGATCTACCTTTTCAACAAAATTTCAAGTGCACACGTTTTGTATAACTATAACTTATATTTATTGAACAACACTTCCCCATTTCTTCTCTTCTCAACCCCTGGAAACCACCATTCTATTTTCTGATTCTGTGAGTTTAACTATTTTAATGCCTCATATAAGTGGTGGAATCATGCGGTATTTGCCCTTCTATTACTGGTTTATTTCACTTAGCATAATGTCCTCTATATCACAAAGGGCAGGATTTCCTTCATATATATATATATATATATATATATATATATATATATATGTATATATATATATATATATATATATATAAAATTGATTTCAGAGAGGAAGAGAGAGGAATATCAATGATGAGAATCATTGATCAGCTGCCTCCTGTGCGCCCCCTACTGGGGATTGAGTCCGAAACCGGGGCATATGCTCTGACCTCCTGGTTCAATCACTGAGCCACACCTGCGAGGGCTTTCCTTTTTTTTAAGTTTGAATGCCATTCTCTCATATGTATATACCACATTTTCTTTACCCATTCATCTGTCAGCGGATAGTTACATTGTTTCCATATCTTGGCTACTGTGAATAATTCTGCAATGAACATGGGGATGAAGCGATCTCTTTCAGATCTTAATTTTAATACGTTTGGATAAATATTCAGGAATGGGATTGCTGGATCATCACATTCCCCTTCCAGTCCTCTCTGGTCCCCTCCTTGCTTTATCTCTGTCTGCGGCACATAGCTCCAACTAATACTCTATAATTTTTTCCTATTTATTTTGATTATTGACCATCTCTCCTGAATGGTCAGCTTCATGAGTAAAGGGACTTTAAAAGAAAAAAAAAACATTTTACTGGTATTTAATATAAGTAAAAGTATAGATTGATGGCTCTACAAAGTGAATATACTGTGTAATCACTGAGACCAAGTTGAAAGAAATCACGACATAAAGTTTTGAACTTTATGTAAAGGGAATTTTGCAGTATGAACTCTATTATGTCCATCAACATCATGCTTTGAGATTAGTCCATATTGTATGTTTACTCTCACTGCTCTGTGGTATTTCAGTACGTGACCATTTATTTTTTAAAAAAATATATTTTATTGATTTTTTACAGACAGGAAGGGAGAAGGATAGAGAGTTAGAAACATCAATGACAGAGAAACATCGATCAGCTGCCTCCTGCACACCCCACACTGGGGATGTGCCTGCAACCAAGATGCATGCCCTTGACTGGAATTGAACCTGGGACCCTTGAGTCCGCAGGCCGACGCTCTATCCACTGAGCCAAACCGGTCAGGCATGACCATTTATTTATCCGTTCCACTGCTGATAGGCACTTGGGCACCTTCCACTTGGGCTTGCTACGGGTTGAATTGTGTTCCCACTGGCACCTGTGAATGTGATCTTATTTGGAAACAAGGTCTTTACAGATGTAATCAAGCTAAGATGAGGTCATTAGCGTGAGCCCTAGTCCAATATGACTGGTGTCCTTATAAGGAGAAGAAAATTTGGACATAGATACAGACAGACACACAAAGAGAAAACACCATTTGATGACAGGGGCAGAGATTAGAGTGATGCAGTCGAAGCAAAGGAATGCCAAGGAGAGGCTAGGAGAGGATGAGGCCTGAAGTCTGAGAGTGAGCATGACCCTGCTGACACTTTGATTTTGAACTTCCTCCAGTCCTGACTGTGCTGCTAAGTGGTTGGAGCAGGGGTGGGCAAACTTTTTGACTCGAGGGCCACAATGGGTTCTTAAACTGGACCGGAGGGCCGGAACAAAAGCATGGATGGAGTGTTTGTGTGAACTAATATAAATTCAAAGTAAACATCATTACATAAAAGGGTACGGTCTTTTTTTTTTTTTTAGTTTTATTCATTTCAAATGGGCTGGATCCAGCCCGCGGGCCGTAGTTTGCCCACGGCTGGGTTAGAGCATCTGCTCACACAACAGAGTCTTGGATTCGATTTCCAGTCAAGGGCACATACCTGGGTTTCAGGTTTGACCCCCAGCCTGGGTCGGACAGGGCTCGTGCAGGAGGCAACCAATCGATGTGTCTCTCCCCATCCCTTCCTTTCACTCTATCTAAAAAATCAATGAAAAAATTATCCAAAGGGTGAGGATTAACAACAACAACCAAAAAGATGGATCTTTCTCCAGAACTGTGAGAGAATAGATTTCTCTTGTTTTAACCACCCATTTTTTGTAGTTTATTATGGCAATCCTAAGAAACTAATCCAGATAGTACTTCTATGACCATTTTAGAACATGCCTTTTGCTATACCCATGCACATATTTTTTTACACTGACAGTTCTAAGGTTGACTGAACTCAGGTGAGCAGTTCTCACTCATGTCATTGTAGCTACATGGCAGCTGGGGCTCGAGTCATCCGGAGGCTTCTTCACTCACATGTCTGATACCTGGGCGGGTATAGCTGGAACAGCTGGGCAATAATTGGGTATCTTTCTCTCTCTTTCCATGAAGCCTCTCCATGCAACCTGAGCTTCCTCACAGCATGGAGGTCACAGTATAGTTGTGAAAGGAGTTTTAGGGGTAAAATAGGCAGGTTTAGGGAGTTTTAGGAATAAAGAAGGCCTATGGGGGAGGAATGCATAGGTGAGAGCTTGGAGCCGCCAGAAGGCATACATTCACAGAGAGAGGGGGAAAAAAAAGGTGCTACAGGATAAGGGAAGAGGAAGACATCCATTCACAGGAGATAAGGAAAAGCCACAGTGTATGGGGGGAAAAAGGAAACAAACTTTCATAGAGGATAGAGAAATGCTGACAAATGGGAGAAAGAGGAAAGCCAATTTTCACAGGAGATAGAGAAATGTTACAAGGTAAGAGGTAGAGAAAGGGGGGAGGGGGAGCGGTCACCACATGGTGTTTTGGCTTTGAAGCTGATATTCTGCAAAAAGAATGACCAATTAGAAGGGAGTATCAAGAGACAAAAAACTACAGCATTTATAAACCTTAGAAAAGGGGCTTTGTGGCTTGCCCCCTGAGACCTCCTCCCTACCTGGGAGTCTGTATTTGCTTCCAATAAATTTACACCCTTTTCATCTACCACAGTGGTTCTCAACCTTCCTAATGCCACGACCCTTTAATACAGTTCCTCATGTTGTGGTGACCCCCAACCATAAAATTATTTTCATTGCTACTTCATAACTGTAATTTTGCTATTGTTATGAATCGTAATGTAAATATCTGATATGCAGGATGTACTTTCATTGTTACAAATTGAACATAATTAAAGCATAGTGATTAATCACAAAAACAATATGTAATTATATATGTGTTTTCCGATGGTCTTAGGCGACCCCTGTGAAAGGGTCGTTGTACTCCCAAAGGGGTCTCAACCCACAGGTAGAGAACTGCTGATCTACCACCTTTTGTCCGTGGCTTCATTCTTTGAATCTGTCTGGACAAGGACTCAGGGAAGAAATCATCCTTGCATCTTGCTCAGTAAACTGCATAAAATGGAAGAAGGAAATTGGGAAACTTTCCTAAGAGTAGGGGACATGAAAGCTAGGCTGCACAAACAGCAGATGCCCATTTTCTAGGGCAAGTATGTCAAGCTCTCGGCCCGTGGGCCGCATGCCTTGTTTATTTGGCCCCTGTTAGCCTTTGAGTTTGACATGCTTGGTCTAGGGTGCTTTGGGTGGATGTTTGCCTAAGATAAGAGGACCCCCTCTATACTTTTCTTAATATCTGCCTATATTACATTGTCTGTTTCTGTGAATTCAATGCAGTCCTAGCAAACCTAAAGCATATCCTTTTTTGGGAATTATTAACCCTTATTATTTTTTGCAGTTTAGAACCAAAAACATCTCTCTGTCCATCCTTTATAATGTTTACAAAGAAGAGTGCACCTGATAGTATTGGGAAGAACAATGTTTCTTTTCAGCATGAAGATGACATTAAAGAAATTTGCATACAGTATTAAGGTATGAAAATTTTTTTTAACTTATTAGGGAAATTTTCAAAGATATGCAAAAGTAGAGAGGATAGTATAATGGAATGCCTTATGCAAATGAGCAGTTAGTCTAGTTTACCTGGGTTTATTCTGGCTACTCACACTCTGTTTTCAGAGGCGTCTGGTATCCCTACGACATCTCCATGGCTACCTCTGCTTTCATCTCTGGCCGGCAGCTTCCCTGTATTCTTCTTTCTGGCCCAGGTAGAGATGCTGCAGTAGCTTGCTCAACCTTAATGCCCAAGAAGCATAGCCTGGAAGTTAATACACACCCCAGGAGCAACCTGCAACCACCGAAGGGTGTAAATGCTCCAGCCTTCTGCCCCGCAGGCCATTCCTGCAAGGCGTCTTTTAAACTTCTTCGTGTTCTTGGGGTACTAAGTCCTGAGCTGCCTGCAGCAGCCATTGATGAAGCTACTACACCTTGGGTTTTCCTCCTCCCTACTTTGTTCTTCATTGTCCCCCACTTTGTCGTCTACAACCACCTTTCCAAAAGCTTCCTGCAGTGCCCTGGCCAAGTGGCCCAGGTGGTTGGAATATTGCCCCATACACCAAGAGGTTGCAGGTTCAATTCCTGGTCAAGGCACATACCTAGTAGATTGCAGATTCTCTCACGATCAGGGCACACATAGGAGGCAACTAATCAGGTAATGTTTCTCTCTCCCTGCTCACCCCGCCCCCCACCCCCCCCCCCCCCCACACACACACAAAATTAATTAAAAAAAAAATAAAAAGCATCCTCAGGTGAGGATTACAAAAAAGAAAAGCTTCATAGGGTAGTGAAGATCTGGGGTAAGGGCAGGGGCGGGCTAGAAGGAGTCAATGGGGGACAAAGGGGGACATATGTAATACTTTCAACAGTTAAGTTTTGTGTTTTTTTATAAAGCTTCCTGCACCTAAGTTCCTGTCTCCGGGTTTGTATTCAGGGGGATCCAAATTAAGACTGGCATACTTTGACCAGTCATATCTTTTGATTACTATCAAAGTTGAATATTCATTTATATGAGGTTCATTTTACAGACAGGACTCAAAAAATGTTTTTCAAGATGCTGACCAATGTGGCTAGTGGCTGTAGAGAAATTTAGGAGCAGCATAATTCTGTTTTTCTATTAAAATTAAGAGTAGCTTTCTCTTCCAATATCCTTGCTTAGCTAAAAGGAAGGAAGGAAAGGGGAAGGGAGAGAAGGGGAAGGGAAGGGAGAGGAAATAGAAGACCTTTTCTTTCTGACAGATTTTACTACAGAATTAAAGTGTGCTTTAGGCGCTGATCATAAGTAACTTCACCGGCCCTATCTGAATTCTGAGCTTTACTTCCAACTCCCAGACTAGAGCTTTCTAACCCAAGAGTACTCTTAGGATGTGTTAGCAAGTGAGTTGGCTGTCAGCGCCTTGAGACCTGGGAGCACACCCAGGCCCCCCAGGGAAGCTGGGCCCAAGGGTCAGAGGACAGCACTCCTGTCTCTAATGGGAAACAGATGCTCCCAGCTGTCGCCTGCCATCGGCCTGCTCACCAACTGTTTGCAGCCCTGGCTCCTCCTGGACCAGCCCAGCTGTATAAACACACTTTTATCCACAAGCTGTCTGTGGGGGCAGCCAACTGCTCTGTCTCCTTTGCCGTTAGAAGAGCCTGCCTATGTTGAATCCAAGGCTTAACTCATTAGAATAACAATTAAACAAAAGGGGATTCTTTTTTTCTTTTCCTTTCTTTGTAATTTTTAGCCTCTATTTTCTTTGCTATTAGCTGGTCTGGATTAGCCTGGGTGGTATTAGCTGATGGTTAATCTATTGAGAGTTGAGGGCAAAGGGAATCTGTTTGAAATAAGAAGGCTGGAAAGAGAGTCGGAGAGGCAGTGTGGGGAACAGGATGTCTGGGTTCTAGATGTCACGGCATGTCCTTGAGAATATCACTTACCATTTTTGGGCCTCATTTTCCTTTATCTGTGAAATGATAAAGGAAATCTCATTTATTAGTTTAGCCTTACAAACTATTTACAGGCTACATTTATTAATATGACATAATTAGCAAATGCCTTTATGACCAATATTATTTTATATCATAGCTTGGTCATTATAAGCTTCTAGGCCTGTGAAGTTGAGGCTCGAAGCAGACCTATTAGTACTAGCTGATCTCTAAAGAGCCTTCCCATTACTAACATTTTAAACAATTGGTTGTTTTCATGGCTTTTTTACTATATCCTTTCATCTGAACACCATTTTCTGAGCATCTATTAGCTACACAGGAGTCTAATCAGCACTTACAAAATATCACCACTAGAAGATTCCTTACAGAGCCCAGGCCGTGGTAGGCATCTGTTTTCCTTTCTCTCTCCATCATCCCTTCCCAACCCCCGTGCCCTCGTAATAATGTCCCTTGGACTATGGAGACTGATCTCCCCCCGCCCATCCACCCACCCCCATTTTATGTGGCTTTGCTGGACCTTTTAGTCAAAGTGTCCTGGCAGACTGGCCCAGGTATGAGCATATGATCCACGCCTCGCTAATTACATACCATCCCTGGGGGTAAATCTAATCTCATGACTCATTCCAGGCCAATCCAAGTTTTCCCCTGGATTTTTTGAGGGAGAATTCAGGGCTACTAAATTGGAACAAGGTATAATCTGTGGCCATTCTTCTTCCCTGTTGCAGAAAGTCCATCTGAAAAGTCCATCTTAGTTTTTCTAAGACTAGAAAAGAGAAGCAGAGTCAAGAAGTGGGGAGAAATTTCACATGGTCTGGTTTAAAGCCCCCTCCCTCTGGTTACGGGTGCCAGTCTCTCTCCTAGTTTGAGATGGCTTTCTGTCACTTCCAACCAAGAGTCCTGACTGACTAACAAATAGTCAAACTATCTTTTAAATACAATTATCACAGTGTTTGGGATTTGTCCAAGGTTACATGGCCAGTGAGTAGCAAAGCTGTGACCCAATTACAAATCTCCTAACTTCCAAACCAATTCTTTCCCTTTTTTTTGTGTTTCTTCCAATCTTTGTGATGAAAATTTTCAAACACAGAAAACTTGAAAAATTAAAAAGCAAACACCCGTTTATCTACCACTTAGATTCTACCTTCTTACCAGTATATTTAAATGAATGACACGACATTTATTTAAATGTACTTGCTTTATCACATATCTAGCCATTTTTCTATCCAGGCATAAACCTATATTATTTTTAAAAATGAAATTCAAGATAAATTGCAACCGGTTCTCTTTCTGTTTGCCATACCTCAGCCTTTATAGGCATGGTGGTGTAGAGGATGGGGCTTGTGCATGTATGGGGGCCCCTCATGGTACAGGATGGATCCAGGAAAGGGAAAGGAAGGCAGTTGGACTGTGAGTCAGGAGGCTCCATAAATGAGTGGTGAGCCTAGAAGAGGCCCACAATAAATAACTAAAAACGTAAGTGAACAGATACCTTTTGTTGGTGCTGAGTGTTCTGAAGAAAATAAAGCAGAGTCATGTCATCGTGCATGTCTTAGAGAACAATATTAGATTTGCCCTAGGAAAGCCTCATAGAAGAGGTGATTTGGATTAGACCTCAATGAAGAAAAGAGCCAAGATCTGGAGGAACAAGATCTAGGAAGAGGAAAGGCCAGTCTGAAAGCCCCAGGATGCTCTAGCAACAAAAAGGAGCTTGGCAAAATACCCTCCATCCCCTCCTCACCACCATCATCACCATCCTCAGGATGACAGGAAGTACGTGTGGTATACTTAATAACCCGTTACTGCAGCTCCTAGGTGACTGGAGTTACTGTGTCTTGTTTGTAACTCTGCTGGCCAAATGGTATCTTAGTAACCCTGCCAGTCACTTTTTAGACAAAGAGATAAACAGCTCCAAGAGTATTTTGACACACAGAAGCCCATAAGCCTACAGAAACAAGCTGGTCTAAACCAGGAACATGTTGGTCTTTCACAATTTTGCTGGCCCAAAGAACAGGCTCAAGTTACATCCCAAACAACTCATGGTTTCTTATGCTGCTCTTTTAACATTGTAATTGGCAGGCCCTTGGCCAAAAACATTGTTAGTTTATCTTGTGTAAATGGCTTAAATATGTGTTTTAACATTAAAATGATCCAAAACCAACACTTTGCATTGCTTTCAAGTGCCTTTTTTGACCTGCCCTCGGTGGAAACCAGATTAATTTAAAACTTTGTAAGTGAAATGTCTTAATCTTCCGCGGGGCCATTCTACCTTCTGTGGTTCCAGGATCGTAAGGAGATGGGCCTCTTCACTTTCTTTTATTTTCAGTTATTTTTCTACTTTAATTGTTGGGATATTTGTTCAGAAATGAGCCAGAGACATATGCTTCAAGTTTTACTTTTATGGTTTTCTAACCATGCCATGAATATTGTCCAAAACATCAATATTAAACCAAATTAATACCATAACCAATGAGGAGAACATTTGGATCTGGTATGTGGTCAATTGTATTTTTCTAGTCCAATTCTACAAGTATAATAGATTGGACTAGAAAAGTCCAAAATATCCCTAGAAACAACCAAATGGAATTTTTTAAAGGCAGAAATTATATAGACCACGGTCATTTAAAGCCATATTTACAACTGGAAAATTTTATTTCCTGGGAGCAAAGCCACATTTATTTTATGGTTTTAAAGATTTATCTTTATTGTTGAAAGTATTACAGATGTCCCCCTTCCCTCCGAAAGCCATATTTATTAAAGACAAATGCACCTCAAGTAAAGAGATGCCTCTTCGGATTCTCAAAATGTGAATTGTTGCTCTTACCGACATGGACACATTGTGTCACTTTACATCCCATTTCTACAATTGGAGCTGGAAGAAGCTCTGGTGAACACTGTTGGGGCTCCACCTAGTGCCCCCCGGATTTCTTTGCCCATTCTGGTGCCCCCTCTGTTGGCTTCTGTGCTTTTTGCTTACAATAGCCAGCCCTGGGGCTCTATTTGGAGGCCATCCTTTGGGCTGTTGGAGCCACTTTGTCCACTGTGCTGCAAGCTGCAAGTACCTAGTAGTTCACATCCCCCTGGGTGGCCTTTGGTACTGGAATGTAAAAGCCCCAGGTCCCTTTCCTTGAGAAAGTACAATTTCTAAGGTAGAGCCTTAGACCCTAGAGCCTCCTCGTGGGACCAAGCAGAGGCTGGTACTCTGCCCTAAATCACTCCTCTGCCTGGCTTCTTCCTCTTCCCCATCATCTTGTCCCCCTCCTCCTGTACCTGTCTCCTCAGAAGTCCTGCCTTCTCATATGACATGCACACAAATCTTTGTTTCAGGGCCTGCTTCTGAAGAACCCCATGTAAGGCCTGAGAGGAAGTGCCTCTGCTCCATTCCACTCATTTTACAGATGATTAACCCAATCTATAAACCCACACATATCTATTGAGGCCTACTATGCGCTGGGCACAGCTAGGCATCTAGAAGTGCATCTCTAGGAAAGTTAAGAACAGTGTCCTGATGCAGAGTGCACATTATCTTCTGTCAGGGTCAGTTCAAGAGTCCAGGGGAGGAGGTTACTGATGACAAATGCATGAATTCGTGCATTATTCATGCAGTGTTTATTTGTACACTAGAAGCCCGGTGCATGACATTTGTGCACTGGGCGGGGGTGGGGGGGCTGGGGGTGGGGGAGGGAGTCCCTCAGCCTGGCCTGTCCCTCTCACAGTCCAGGACCCCTCAGGAGATGTCTGCCTGCCAGCTTAGGCCTGCTCCTCGTGGACATCCCCTGAGGGGTTCTTAGCACTGCCACGGAGGCAGGCTCCCGCCACTGCTGGTGCGCTCACCAGCCATGAGCACAGCTTCTGACTTCTGTCTGAGTGGTGCTCCCCCTGTGGGAGTGCACTGACCACCAGGGGGCAGCTCCTGTGTTGAGCACCTGCACCCTGGTGGTCAGTGTGCATCATAGCGACTGGTCGTTCTGCCATTCAGTCAATTTGCGTATTAGCCATTCATTATATAGGATTATTAACTCATGGATGCTGGGAAAGAGACATCGAATGAAGATCGATTGGAAAGTTACAAAAATCATCTACACCACTGGAAAGCAGGCAAGTAGAAAAATATCTATAGATTCACCCAGGTCCAAAAGCATTCACCGAGAAACTCAGAAACATTATTATGTGATTCTTAGTATAATTTTCTTCTAATCTCTATTCTTATCTCCAAGGTTCACAATATATTGCCAGGCTGATGTGGCTCCGTGGTTGAGAATCCACCTATATGGATCAGGGAGGTCACAGTTTGATTCCCCACTCAGGGCACATGCCTGGGTTTCAAGCTAAATCTCAAGTTGGGTGTGTGCAGGAAGCAACCAATCAATGATTCTCTCTCATCATGGATGTTTCTATCTCTCTCACCCTCTCCCCTCTCTGAAATCAATAAAAGTATATTTAAAAACAAACGAACATAATGACAGATAGGAAATTGTCGGAAGTAGTCTTATTTGCCCCCAAGGGATCTTAAACGCTCCTGCAGGAAGGTGCCAGTAAAAGCACCTCTAACCGCACTCTACTTTTTAATCCTCCATTCAATAAATATTTGCTGAGTGTCGGCCAAGGATACTTCCTAGTTTTTCACCAATCATATTATATTTTTTCACAGCTTCTGGGTACTCAATAGTTTGAATTGCCAGTGAGAAACAGGGATAAAAGGAGGCTGTCTGTGCTGGTCCTGTTTTTTTCTAGAACCATTTCTAAACAAATAAACAAGAAACTGTTGTGATTCAGGTTTGTAGTAAGCAAAGTAATGCCTCCCCCAAAGATGCTTCTGTACTAATCTCTAGAATCTTTGAATATGTTATTGTACAAGGCAAAGGGGAATTACAGTTGCAGATGGAATGGGGGTTGCTAATCAGCTGATTTTAAAATAGAAGATTATCCTAGATTTCCCAGATGGGCACAGTATAAATAATTGTGGAGGAGGAAACCAGAAGCTGCCGTGAGAAAGTAAGGAAGACTTGCATCGCCATAGCTGGCTTTGAAGACGGAAGCAAAGCCACGCGCCAAAGCATGTGAGCAGCCACCAGAAGCTGAAAAAGGCAAGTTTGTGATAATTTGTTACAGCAACAATAGGAAACTGATACCATTTGCTTTTTAGGTCCAATGCTGCTTCTGAAGAAACTGCAAAACCTTCTCAATGTGTTACAGTCATAATGCATTTGTTATTCACTCACTTTTGATTCCCAAGATCAGTATTTGAAATGTCCTGCCATTCTTTTTGGCTGTCACCAGGGTCTCCTGTATGTTTCCCCACCCTCTGTATACTGAACTTGACTGCTGTCATGTTCCAAGTCCCATCAGTTTCTTCTGGCCTCAGTACAAAACTAACACCAACAACAGTGGATATTTTCAAGCTTAGACGTGCTAGTTCCCCTTGCAATTTTCAGTTTGGAGTGTTCAGCTTCCTTTTCTGTTTCCCTTTCCACTTTCATATTCTTTTTAATTTGAGATTTCGGAGATATGATGTTCAGTGATGATAGCAATAAAAAATGAAATCCATATGGGTTTATGACAACGGGAGGAAAACTTCCAGCCCCTCTGGACAAGATATGTTAAGATCAAAGGCACAGAGTGGTGACGTCAGTATCACTGAGGCTCCAAATAACTCCACATGCATTTACTCATGGAGTAATTTATTCATGTATTCATTCAATTGAACATTAACAAATGCTTACTGAGTGCTGACCATGTGCCAGGGACTGCTCTAGGAGCTGGGGATTAATTGTGACAGATCTCTGCCCTTGTGAAATTTATATTCTGGTGCAAGGAGGCAGGCAAAAATAAAACCTGGATAGGTAAGTAATATACTATGTTAAAGATGGTAAGTGCAATGAGAAAAAAAGAGCAGGTATGTACGATGGAGTGGTGGTGCTGTGATTTAATTTGGGTGGACCGGGTAAGCTTCACTGTAAAAAGTGACATTTGTGAAAAGACTTAAAGAAATGGAGGGACCCAGCCACTTCAAATGAAGGAAACACAGTTCAATGGCTATAAGGCAAGAGCAAGCCTGAAGGGTTCAGGAAACAGTAAGGTTAATGTAGCTGGAGCGGGAGCCAGGGGAGAGCGTTAGCAGATGAAGCAGAGAGGCAACTGAGGAGAAGGACTTTGACTTTGAACAAAAGAGGGAGCTAGGATTCTGCACCCAATTACGATGTGTGGGGTTTACCCCACAGCAATCAATTCTCAAATACCAGCCTGGTGTCTTACAACTCAACTCAGTTCTGACACTATCTACCTGAAGTTAGTGTCACATCTGAATGGTTAAGGCAGTGGTTCTCAACCTTGGCTGCGCATTAGAATCACCTGGGAATCTTTTTAAAATCCTGATTTCTGGGCCTCATCCTCCGGAAATTCTGTTTCTTTGTTACTAATGTTGTGGCCCCACCCCATAACAAAGAAACAGAATTTCCGGAGGATGAGGCCCAGAAATCAGGATTTTAAAAAGATTCCCAGGTGTTTCTAATGTGCAGCCAAGGTTGCAAACCACTGGGTTAAGGGCTCAGTCCCACAAGGCTGCCCTGCCCCCAGCCCCTGCCTCAATGCCAATCAGAAGTCTAGGTTGTCAGCTGTACTTCTGATCAAGCTATAGATTGGAGGTTCCAACACCACACTCTCCCTTGGGTTTGATTAAGTTCTTACAGTGGCTTACAAACATTTTACTTACTGGTTTATTATAAAAGGATATAAGTCAGGCCCTAGCTGGTTTTGCTTAGTGGGTAGAGCATTGCCCTGCAGACCATAGGGCCCAATCAAGGGCATACACCAGGTTGTGGACTCGATCCCCAGTGTGGGGCATGCAGGAGGCAGCCGATCGATAATTCTCTCTCATCATTGATGTTTCAATCTCTCTCTCCCTCTCCCTTCCTCTCTGAAATCAATAAAAATATATTTTTCTTAAAAAAGAGAATGTTTGCTGTACAGTGGGAAAAGTAGCAGCATGAATAAGTGTGCTGATGGAAATGATCCAATAGAGAGGAGAAATTGATAATGTCAGAGCAGAGGGAAGAATTATTGGAGCTCTGATTGTGAATGGACCAAAGAAAATGGCATAGAGCAGCTTTAGTGTGATTCAGAATCCCCTGGAGTAGTGGTTCTCAACCTTCTGGCCCTTTAAATACAGTTCCTCATGTTGTGACCCAACCATAAAATTATTTTCGTTGCTATTTCATAACTGTAATGTTGCTGCTGTTATGAATCATAATGTAAATATCTGATATGCAGGATGGTCTTAGGCGACCCCTGTGAAAGGGTCGTTCGACTGCCAAAGGGGTCGTGACCCACAGGTTGAGAACCACTGCCCTAGAGGGCCTGTCAAAACACGGATTGCTGAGCCTCACTCCCAGAGTTTCTGATTCCATGGGTTTGAGATGGAACCTGAGAATTTGCATTTCTAAGTTCCCAGATAATTGCTGATGCTGCTGGTTTGGGTGCCACACTTTGGGAACTACTGTTTTTTCCAGGAAGGAGGTTGTTGACCCGAAATAGGAGTCATCCATTAATCTGTAGTAACAGATTCATTCATTAAAGTACTTCTACAGGAGGGTTTGTTTTGGAAAGGGGCAGTCAAGAAGGCAAAAACCAGGAACAGAGCCAATTTCTGGGTTAGGCTGTATGACTTACCAAGAGCCTGGAAGTACTTCTGAGGAGAAGCCGCTCAGGACAAGCCCAACCCTGCACACACGCTACCTACACCTCCATACTAGCTGGGCCATTTTTCTGATGTCCAGTCAAATAGGAACACTTGGTTCACAGAATCACTCAGTTTACATGATTGGAACGCCTCCGCGGCCTCTCCTGGCTGAGCTCCTGCAGCATTCTTAGGAGTCCCAGGTGCATCACAGCCCAGCTCGCTCTTTCCAACGCATGTTCCATAACATCTCAACAAAGCCTAACTCAATGTGATTGTGTCGTGTTGCTGGCCAACCTTTGGCATCATGACTACCTGGGGGCTGAGCCAAAAACCTCAAGAAGCCTAAATCTTGTACTTTTTTTTTTTTTTCCGTTCCTATTGCAATGTTCATTGCCTGCCAGAAATGGCCACTAGCAATCAATCTTTCCATAAAGTTTATTATTTTCCTTTTCTTTTTCTTTCTCATTGAGGAGATAGGTAGAGAACTCTATACTCAGAAAGTTACAACAGCAACTTCCTTCTGTATAGCTGTATGGGGTTCAAAACCCTCTTTATATCCAATTTTTTATGTCCATTTTATACATGAGGAAATCGGACCCATTCATTGAAGAGTTTCTGATTTGATTCCCAGTCAAGGGGACATACCTGTATTGCAGATTCGATCCCTAGCCCTGGTTGAGGCGCATGCAGGAGGCAACCAATCAATGTGTCCCTCTCACATTAATATTTCTGTCTCACCCCCCACCCCCACCCCCCACACACACACTCCTTCCACTTTCTCTAAAAACTAATGGAAAAATATCCTTGGGTGAATATTAACAAATATAATAATAATAATAATAATATTACAACCAACTCCTGGCCCTTCAAGGTATAAAAGAAGGAACAAGGACATTGGTAAAATGGGGCTTGGACTTAAGCAAGGAGTGAGGCCAGATTGTAAATCAGCACTGGCCCTCAAGGGAATGATACAAATGATAATGGGGTTTTTTTTTTTTGTTAGGTTCAACCATCCCTGGATGGGACTGAAGTTGGAGTTGGAGGGCCTCCATGGGAAAAAGATTTTTAATGCTTATTGGCTGTCACTTTTTTCCTCTCCTCAACACCGTATTCCCTAGAATCATGCAAAATTAAACTCTCCAGATAATGGAAAAGAAGACTGTGGACATCGACCTGAGAAGAAGTAAAAAGACAAGAGAAGAAGAGAAAGGAGAAGGGGGAAACTTGGAGTATAGAAGAAATTTAAGGAAATTTGCTGTCAGAAGGTAGGGAAAAAAAGGTAAAATCAGAGATGATCCTATTTAACAAAGGGTGGCCCACCTCTGAGGTAGACATTCAGGTAAAGGTGTCACGCACAGAACTTTAACATCGGCTCCCCCTTGAATGCCCTGAGGGTTCCATCTCTCCCACCCCAGCCAATGCCTCATTCTAGAACAGGAAGTCCTCAAAACAAGGTCTCCAAGTTTTGATGGAACTCACTTCCCAGAATTTGGTCCCGGTCTCCTTTCCAATTGCAGAATATGAATCAGAATCATAGTTAATGATTCTGAAAAATAAAACTTAAGATACTTCTTTGTACTTGGAGAGAGGAATAAATGTTCTGTGAGTGATTTTTCTGATGCATTTCAGAATAATCTTCATGTTAACTCAGCAGGAAAGTAATTAGATTTCCTCTGAAAGAGAGGAGAACGTATTTCCAAAATGAAAAAAAAGAAAAAAGGATCAATAGACTCCAGGGCAGGAGCTACTGCAAATGTTCCCATTTTTGAGAAGAATTTGTTCTGACCTCACTTCTAAGGGACTCGGCATATGTGTCTTGGGCTTATTTTCCATTTGCTAATTAAAAGTTTCTTGTCAGCAGTATTTATCACTATTATTATTGGTGCGTGAATCATCTTTTTCCACCAAATCTATTTTCCAGGCTCGCCCATTCTAAATGCTGGCTTACAACTCACTCCTGGGTGCCAAAACAACCCGCTCAGATGAGCCTCTTCTGCATTTCTCTGTCAAATCGTTTTTGCTCTCCAATCTGAGGCTGAAAGTCTTATTTGAACAATTGCCGGCTTTTAAAATTTTCTGGATTGACATCTGTCTTACTCTCAAACCAAAACATTTTTTGCATTCTTCCAAGACCAGGTCAGAGACCCTTAACAAGGCCTCATAACAGAAGTAGATTTGCCTTCAACTTGGCGTTTTCCAGGGTACAACTGTGAATTCCAAGTCTTGCAAATGCATGTGTTTCCAGGCAGTTTTATAGACTCATATGCTCTCTACATTCACGAAATGTCATGGCAACGGCAATTCTAATCAATGCATTAAAAAAGGATCACTCCAAACCTGTCCTTTATTTTTTTAATTTAAACGTTTTAAACTTTTTACTTTGAAATAATTTCCAACTTTCAAAAACATTGCGAAAATAGTACAAATATGCTCATTGACCTCATCCAGCTTCCTCAAATGTTGACAAACTATGTAACCACAGATCTATTATCATTAGAAAATTAACATTGACTCATTACTATCAACTAATCTTCAGGCCTATTCACATTTTTTAAAAATATATATTTTATTGATTTTTCACAGAGAGAAAGGGAGAGGTATAGAGAATTAGAAACATCAATGAGAGAGAAACATCGATTCAGCTGCCTCCTGCACACTCCCTACTGGAGATGTGCCCATAACCAAGGTACATGCCCTTGACCGGAATCGAACCTGGGATCCTTCAGTCCGCAGGCTGACGCTCTATCCACTGAGCCAAACCGGTTAGGACGCTATTCACATTTTGCTAGTTGTCTCACTAATCTTCTTTTTCTAACCACTAATCCAATCTAGGATTCCATGTAGCATTCAATTGTCAGGTCTCCTCAGCCTCCTTACATTTGGAAGAGTTGCTTGATCTTCCTTCATTTTTCATGACCTTAACAGATTTGAAGAGTCAGTTATTTGGGGCCAATTATTCTATAGAATGCCCCTCAAAATGGGAAATCTATTCTTAAAGAATGGTCTCTCTGTTCATATTCCTCCATCCAAGATTTTTGAAGGGAGCCAGGGTTCTACTCTTGTGAGCAAATGTGTGCTAGGGGGGAAATGGTGAAATTATGCCAAATAAAACAAAGTCTCGCGCAATTAATCTCATAAAGCTTATGTGGTTAATTGAATCTGCTTGGCCATCTTTCTCCAAGGAGCAATAAGGTAGAGTGCAATCAGTTACAAACAATAGACAATCAAACTCAAACTGATTTAAGCTCGGCAGAAGATTTATTGGCACATGGCAACTGAGAAATCTGGATTTCAGTTGAACTCAGGCTCAGAGCTAACCCAAGGCTCTTCAGAGTCCTTCTACCTCAACTCTGCCTCCCACATGTTGGCTTCATCCCAAAACTGGCTCTCTCTGTGGTTACAAGGTGGTTACCAATAGTAACTGAGGTGACACACTCCCTCATCTGCATCCAGAAAATCGCTGAGCGTTGCCTCCGACCCAGTCCCTAGTGTTAGCATATGGAATGAACGGATTGCCTTAAACCCAACAGAGCTCACCTCTTGAGCTGACAGTGGGGCCAATGTCACCCAATCCCCAAGTGGGGTGCTGTTAGGAAAGTAGGAGAAAAAAATGGGCTATGTGGGCAATTAACTTATGTCCACCACAAACCAGAATCCCGAGTATACAGGGGGAAGGAGATTCTGTGCAGGTGTGTTCCAATGGATGATGCTCAATCAATGCTGAGATGGACTCAGCCATAATGTTTGAAAGAACAGTCTGTAAGAAATCAGTCATAACTGAGAGATGGTGGTTTTTATTGCTTCAGTATAACATTGTCTTTAGTGTCTATTTCAGGGATGGATAATCTTTTGAACTGGGCGTGTCAGCATTTTGAAAAACCCTAACTTAACTCTGGTGCCGTGTCACATATAGAAATTTTTTTATTTTTGCAACCATAGTAAGACAAAGACTTATATTTTCGATATTTGTTTTATATATTTAAATGCCATTTAACAAAGAAAACTCAACCAAAAAATGAGTTCATGTGTCACCTCTGACACCCGTGTCATAGGTTCGCCATCACTGGTCTATTTAGACCTAAGCACCCCTAAGTCTGTCCTGAAAAACTTTGTCAATAATGGGATAATGGAAGGTACTTTTATTCATCTGAAAAATGGGGTCCTTTGGAAGATAAGTTTAAGAAATGTAACCTATGTCAAACATATCCTCATGTCCCATTTTGTAACTTCTCAGCTCCCTGTTTTACTCCAGCCACTGCTGTGCCAACCCCACCATTTGGGGCAAGGTTAGCCTACATTCCCTATTCCCACGTTGAATCAGGGCTGGCCTGGGACTTGTGTCAGCCAATAGACTGAGCAGAAATAGCACTGCACATCTCGTCTTTAAGAGGACTCATATCTTCTACTTTTCCCTCTTGGAACAATTAGCTTTGGGAGCCTTGAACTGCCATTTAAGAAGCTTGGCTAGTTTGCTTGAGAGATCATATAGATGCCATGTGAAGAGGAGAAGCCTTGTCATCACACAGAGAGGTAAAGCATCCCAGCGGTCCCAGCATCCCAGGTGAATCTCCAGATGACCATCCTCAGCCACCATCTGACTGTAATCTAAGTAAGACTAGAGAACAACTGCCCAGCTAATGCCAGTCAACCTATAGAAGCATGAAGATAATAAAATATTTGTTGATTTCAGCCAATAAGTTTTGAAGTGGTTTGTTATATTGCAATAAATAACAGGAAGAGTGGCCCGAAAGGTTGAGGGTTCAATTCCTGGTCAAGGACACATACTTCGGTTGCAGGTCCAATCCCAGGAACACATGCAGGAGGCAACCAATCAGTGTCTCTTTCATGTTGATGTCTCTCTCTCTTTCTGTCTTCCCCTCCTCCCTTCTATCCACTCTCTCTAAAAATCAATGGAAAAAATATCCTTGGGTGAGGATTAAAAAAAAAGAATTAAAGGGAAGTGTAATGTGATATTTAGAGGGGAAGAGGAGGGGTCAAGGGAAGAATTAAAAACAATTAGTTAATTTTTTAAAAAAATAGTAGATACCCACCTCCTCACACTTTTCCTGATTTTGTCATCTTCATAGTCCTTATCACAATCTGACATAGTACACATTGTTGGTTGCTTATGCCCTCTCCTTCCACTAGAATGTACATTTTATGAAAACTTCCATGAATGTAAGATTATACGTTCCATGAATATTAAAATAGCCATGTTTTAGTCACTGTTCTAAATACAATGTTTTATTCATTGTATCCCCTGTGCCTACAACAATAACTAACACATACCAGGTGTGAAAAAACATACTCAGAAGAGAATGACTAGATTATGGAGAATAGACAAGGAGCTAATGTCATAGTCTGAGCTTTTGGATCCAGTTGAACCTGAAGACCTACCTGGTTGGGCGAGTTTAAGTTGGGTTTTTAGGAAGAACTTGTGATTGAAAGAGCCCTAATACACTATGTAGCTAAATGTATCTAAACTCCTTTCCCAAGCAGCAAAACGGAAAATTATTACTATGTGCCTAGCCTACTCCATAGGACTGCCAGCATTTGTGAGGATCAGATGAATTACTACATGTGGTAAGTTGCTGACTTTAACATAACTCTGCAAATGTGTGTTATTGTTACTCCTAATTATGTCAATAATAGAATCTCAGCATTTAAAGGAAAGTTAGACTTACAAGTTACCAGAAAAGTTATTCCAGCTGCCCACGTTTTTATCAAGGGATGGAAAACAACCTTGCCCCACAGAGAAAACTTAATGGGAAGAAGGAGAACCAAGAATAAAACTGCTTTAAAAGTTAAACAAGAAAAGAAACAGCAGTGTGCGGGTGGGGGATGTATAGATAACCATGCCCAGGCCCCTTCCTTTTAGAAAGGACGCCAAGGAAATGGCAGTGTTTTCTTCAAGGTCACTCAGCTGCTTTCAGTGGCAAAGTTAGGACCAGAAACCCAAGTCTCCTGGCTTCCAATCCCGTCCTCTTTCCAACACCACACATGTACAATTTCATTCTTCTGAAGTTTTCCTCTTTGTTTTTCCTTCCTCTACATGTGTGGAGGTAAAGCATAGTTTGGGGGATCGGATTTGGAAGTCTTCTTCATTTCAATATGTGACCTATGGAACAATTTGGAGACAGAAGAGAAAAACAGAGAGGAAGAAAGTCTCATTCTAATATTCCAGCGTTTTCCTGACCAAAAATATCTCAATAGCTGAAGCTGTTGGCTGCCATCTATACTTTGAAGGCTTTAAAACTCTTTCTTCCAAAGTCTTTTGGCTCCGAGATCTTTAAATTGCATTGGTTTTGTATTTAATTCCTAAAGATCTTTCCATAAACACTGAACTGTGAAATAAAAGAAGACGAAGAAAATCCACTTTCAAAGCAAAAGGAAGAAACACATTCACACACTGTACGACATGTGAGGAGTACATTAATGGGGAGGGCTGTCAGGCGAAAGAATGGAGGTCACAGGAACATCAGAAGCTCCGGGGTACACTTCTCATGGAGCCATTCCTAGGACAATGACCGGTCCTTGGTAAAATTGTGAGAGTGGTGGCACAAGCTTTGGTAACCGGGCATCAGTCTTCTGTGATTTTTCCGCAGGCACCTTCATCATCTTACTCTCTCTGTTCCCACTCCTGGCCCTCAACCTCTTCGTCCATTTCTCAAGTCAGCAGTTACAGATCTCTGAAGCTCAGAAGATGTACTTTTACGTCATTTATGCCTCGGGGATTGCCTCAACTTGGGGGAGCTGCCTCAGCCAAGGCCACCCCCTTCCTGGGACAGCTCCCATCCGATGATTAGTCAATGCTGGAGCACCATCTCCATTTGACTCAGGACAACGCTGAAGACCCATTCTGATTTCTGAGCTCCACATGAACTGGCTGAGCCTGTCGTTAGCTCCATGCAGCTCAACTTCTCTCTCTCTCCACTCTTGCTTCCTTCCTCTCTTCTCTTCGGGCATTGTTCCCAAGGACACTCCCCAATAGGCATCCAACACACCAAACTTTATCTCAGAATCTGCTTCCCTGGGAATCCAACTTGCAGAATGCTCCGTCATCTCATTCTTGTTTCAGCTGTGCTCCTGGGTCCCCTGTTTCCTGGCATCCTGATGGCACCCGCTCCTACTTTCCCTTGAACTAACAACAGCTTTTCTTCCGTTCAGGTTTTCCACAACCTGCCACTCCAGCCGTTCTCTCTGCTGGACTCACCACCAGGAAACATTCCCTCTCCAGTCACCTGCTGAATCCTATTAACCTGGGCTCTATTTTGGGGGTCTGACATCAGCATTTCGGGACAGGGTGAGGACCACGCCCTTTGTCAGGGTTAGATGAACAGAAAGAATTTATGTAGGTAATATACCAAATAGTCACTGGGTCTGCTGAGGTGGAGTAACCACAGCCCAACAGAGAAGATCTGACATGTCACTGATGCATACAGGCACCACTTGAAATTCTCTGAATGAGATTTTGAACTAGTGAGCCATTGGTGAAATACCAGCAAGAGTGATAGAATCAGTGAAGTCTCAGATGAAACTGGAATAAGAAATAAGATACATGGTTCTAGGTGTGTTTTTTAAAAATGGGCTACTTTTTACATAGGTTTATTCAAATTTTAGAGCTTGTCACAGTTCCCCAATATGCATATAAATTTATTATTATTTATTTACTTACTAATATTTAATTATCTTAAATTAACTTATACTTTGTCTATAGGTCATTGACTTTCTCATAAGGTATCCTGTCAACTTCTTCTTTGGTGTAGTTTCTGGAAATAAATATTTAATGAGTAAATATACAGAAAAGAGGATGGCCTGAGTATAGTGCTGTTATTATGGTTTGAGTTCCTGGATCCAGCTGAACCTGAAGACCTACCCCTGAGCTTTTTAGTTACAGGAGCCAATACATTCTATATTCTGTTTGTTCCAATTTCAGTTGTTTTTTTTTATGTTTTTATTGATTTCAGAGAGAAGAAGGGAGAGGGAGAGAGAGAGAAAGGGGAAGGGAGATGGGGAGGAAGATAGAAACATCAACGATGGGAAAGAATCATTGATCAGCTGCACACCCCCTACTGGGGATCGAGCCTATAACCCGGGCATGTACCTGGGCATGAGCTCCTGGTTCACAGGTTGATGCTCAACCACTGAGCCACATTGGCTGGGCAGAGTTGGGTTTTCAATAAAAGAACTTGTAGTCAGAAGAACCTTAGTATACAATGGGAAAGTCTCTAACCTTGTTTTCCAAGTAGCAAAACAGTAAAACTATGAATCCTACCTACTTCATAGACAGCAGATACTACCATATTTCCTCAGGAATTTGGATTTTCCTCCAAGCCCATGTAAATTCCAACCGCCAGCATTTCAATCTCTTTGCCTGCAGGCTTCTCTGTTAGACCAGGCTCTCCCCCACTCTGCTTGCAGGCATTCAGGCCCCTGAGCAGCCGTCCAATAAAATCTGGTCTGTAAATTTCTTAGTCCCCTCAGCCCCCCGGGATAGGGGAATCACTCAAAAGTGATTGTTCTGTGCTAGCCCCAAAACTACACCAGTAGGGTGAAGCGTTAGTTGTCCTCAGTGGTAACCTGTAACCTGTCTATCAACCAACTCACCCTCAGTCAGCTTCCTTTGTTTCCCTGTTTCCCTCTCCTGTGCCGCCATCAGTGTTTCCTAGGACCCTATCCCTCAAACTTCTGGCACTAAGAATCCTGTTTCAGGGTCTGCTTCCAGGAGGGTCAAAATGAAGGAAGTTACACTCAGATCTCTGTGTGATTTGCTGGTAAGAGGACATTGCTGAATTTTAATTGTGAAGTGGTTTAAACTCAAGTCATCAATGTAGATTTCCAAGCATGAAAGCTGTTGTTAAACTCTTCATTTTATTTTACTATATACACAGTGGCATTTATTTTATTTTTTAAATATATTTTTATTGATTTCAGAGAGGAAGGGAGAAGGAGAGAGAGATAGAAACATCAATGATGAGAGTAAATCACTGATGGGCTGTCTCCTGCTTGTCCTCTAATGGAGATCAAGCCCGAAATCCGAGCATGTGCCCCGACGGGGAATCAAATGGCGACGGGGTCATACACTCAACCACTGAGCCACGCCAGCCGGGCTGGCATTCATTTTAAAGATAACTCTCCAAAAATACTCTCTTCAGTGGATTCTGCAGCTATGCTTTGATATCCTTTATCCTTTCATAAAGATCATCTTAAAACAGCTAAACGTGTGTGTAATTGATTTATAAAATCAATGACATGAACAGCATTAATGTGAATGAAGCTGGAATCTACTTCCCACGTTATGACTGAGCAGTGTTGGGAGGAAAAGTATTTACTGTGGTTTAGGGAGGCTCTGGCACATGGGAGGATGAGAAACGAGGCGCCTCTTAATGAGCCAGCCCACACGTCTAAAAACCAACTGCACCTCGCACGAGACTGTGAGTGGCAACCACAGCTCCCAAACAAAGAGGAAACGCCATATGCTTCCAGCGTGGGAAGACCGCTGGGCCCCGCTGGTCTTATCAGCGACACCTGCTCTCCCAGCTGGGGAGCATTACTGGCAGTGTCATCTTCAAAAGCAAAGGACGGCAAGCGCAATTCAAAGAAAAACCAGACATATGGGCAGATGGGGCTGGTGGCTTGATCAGCAGGTCCCGGTACTTAGGGAGCTGGACAGGGGCCATCATGTACTCTGTTTCCTGTGCTGGTGGTCCCCAGCACTCATCTCGGCAGAAAGCCATCCCTTGCCAAGTTATTTCCGAGGGCCAGAACCTTCCTCTCTCACCACCACCTTCTCACCCCGCCTCCGTTCCACCATTCGGACCCATAACCACAGCATCTAGGGGTCGCTTAAGGCAGTGGCCTCTGGGTTATAATTTATAGATGTTCTCAAACCTACTTGCTCCTCTACCTCAATGTCTACTATTGTTTATAGAACTACATAAAATCAGAGTTGCAGGCCTCCTTAAAAAGAAAATAATAATGCAAATATATAAATAAATGCATACCCATCCTAGATAGATGATAGATAGATCATCAAGGAAATGCAGTACATTTTATTTTTTATTTTTCCAGCTTCGTTGAGATATAACTGACATGTAACATTGTGTAAATTAAGGTGTACAGCCTATTGATTTGAAACACTTATATACTGCAAAATGGTGCCCACCATAGCATCAATTAACACCTCCGCCACATCACATATTACCATTTCTTTTTTTGTGGTGAGAAGATTTAAGATCTACTCTCTTAGCAACTTTCAACTACATAATACAGTATTATTAACTATGATCACCATGCTTACAAAGATCTCCAGAACTTATTCTTCTTATAACTAACTACAAGCTTGTACCCTTTGAACATCTCCCCATATTCCCCATCCCAGCCGCTGGCAACCATTACTTTACTCTCCCTTTTCCATGAGTTGGCAAATGCAGTAAAATTTTAACAATTAAGGAATATGGGTGACGTGTATATGGAACTTTTTTATATTATTCTTGCAACTTTGAGTCTGAAGTTTCTTCAAAGTTAAAAATTAAAACAAGGGGCAAATCAACCATAAGAGCAGAGCTATAATTATGACCATAGTTGGAAGTATTTTTTTAATTAGTAAAAAAGCCCCTATCTTTAACGGCAAAACACCTATTTTTTTAACAGTTTTTTCCCCTTTACTTTTCCTTTTTACTGAAGTGAGATTTACATAACACAATACTAACCATTTTAAAGTGAATAATTCAGTACTTTGACAGTATTGTGCAGCCACCACCTTTATCTAGTTTAAAACATTTCATCACCCCAACAGGAAATTCTATACCCATTAAGCAGTTACTTCTCATCTCCTCCTTCTCTAAGCCTTTGGCGATCTTATTCTGTCTTTACGAATTTGCCTATTTAAGTACTTCATATCATTCAATATTTGCCCTTTCCTGCCTGGCTTACTTCATTTAGCACAATGTTTTCAAAGTTCATCCATGTTGTGGCATGTGTCAGTACTTCATTCCTTTTTATGGCTGGATAATATTCCATTGTGTAGCTATATGACAATTTATTTATCCATTCATCTGTCGATAGATCTTTGGGCTGTTTCCTCCTTGTGGCAATTCTAAATAATGCTGCTATGAACATCGGCGTACATGTATTAGAACATCTGAAATCTTGATGTTTGTTAAAGTCTATTGATGGCTTAAAATATAAATGTATGCCTGAAGCATACCCATGTTTAGACTTCTCAGAAACAAGCAAATTCTCTTTTGTGCTAGAACTAGTTTGGATTGCGTTTCTGTCAACTTGAAAAAAGCCTGACTGCTACAAACTTTTTAATTACCTTTCAAAATGCAGTTTGGGGGACCTATGGGGAAAAAATATCTACTCACGAAGAACACCCCTTTGTTTTTTTCTTTAAAGATTTAAAAAATTGATTTTTAGAGAGAGATCAAAGGAGAGGGAGAGAGAGAAACATGAAAATGAGAGTGCAACATTGATAGGCTGCCTACTGTATGCCCCCTACCGGGACTGAGCCCACAACCTGGGCAACCTGGGCATGTGCCCTAACTGGGAATTTAAGCAGCAACCTTTTGGTTGCACGGGACGATGAACAACCAACTGAGCCACACCAACCAGGGCTGAAGAACACCGTTATGAAACAAGGCCAAGTAACATTTTCTGAAGTTCAAAGGTCTCTTGTCCTTAAGAAACTTGAAATGAATAAGAATCTGCAACATTTCTGAACCAGAAGAATGAGCTCAGCTAAGCACAGAACATTCCTGAGCTGTGTCTACCATCACAACAGGATAATCATAACACAGAGTCTTGAACTAAAAGCTTTTTGTGTGTGCCAGGTTGAAAGAAATTCATAGTACTTTATTTGTGAAAGAATCATAATTTTGGAAACCAGAACTTTTCTAAATCAATGGGCAATCATTTTTAGCAACTCTTCTGAACAGAGGTCCTCAAACACAAATGCTGCTCTTTATTTCTTCTTTCACCATTTGCTTCCTGCCATCCATCTTTCATCTCTTGTGGTCATAGGAATTTTAGCATTTTCTTTTCAAAAGGCTTCTAGGAATTGCCTTTGGTTTACTTGACGAAATCTTGCACCACATATACTTCTTCAAAAGGATATTGTTTCATCTGATTTCTGTTGAAGAAAAACCAAAGTAATTGGAGAATTTATCTGCTGACAACTTATCTTCCATTTAAAATAATATTTCATCACCTTCAGTTTATTTTGATCTTGGGGTACATGACTCACCCAGTTTATTAGGAAACAAATTTGATCTGAGTTATCTCCAGCTTCCCTCCATGTAACTGATGTGGTGGATCAACAATGGAGTTTGTATTGCCTTCTGCCTCTTGAATCTTGTTTCTCTCCAACTCTTGCCTTAGGGCTACTGTGGATTGAGCCACTAAAATCCCTGATGTCCAGAAATGTGATATTGGTGCAGGACATTCTAATTCAATCTGGCCTGTCTACTTGAACTGAGGTAAATCTAGGAACTATCATTTATTTGGGGGAACCACATTTAACTATATGGCCAACGAGTGAAAGGCAAGAGGCTAGGAGAGGACAAAAAAGAGAGGGAGGAACAGGGAGAGAGGAGGCAGAGGTGGGGGCGGGGGGAGGGGAGGTGGGTATGATGGGAAAGGGAGACAAAAAAAAGAAAGAGAAAGGGGAGAGAGAAGGGGAAGATTTTCTTAGCTTATATATCTGAAAAGATGGAGGAATCTCATTTCACGTGAGACTTGATCAAATGGATCAATGATATCTTTAAGGACCTGGCTTTTTTGCATCTCTTCACTATGACAAGTCCTCAGAACTATGTTTTTTCTTTCTTCCAGAAGGAAAGATATTCAGAATTCCCACTAAAGTCCCATGAGCAATTCTTATTGGATGTATGTAGGTCACATGTCCATATCTGCATGAGTCACTGTGGCAAGTGGACTGAACTCTGTTGATTGGATGAGTCTAGGTCACATGCCTCACCCCTAGAGTTAGAGCTGGAGTCAGTACCCCCACATCCACACAGATCCCCAAGGAGAAACCTGGCACTATTGGCAAGGGGACAGGAGGGACATGTACACTGGGAAGGGAACCAATTAAGGTTCATCTTCTGATTTGGCCAGATACCTCCATATCTTTATAATTCCTCCTTTTTAATCTATATTGGCTTCTGAAACTTAAAGCCAAAGTATGTTAACTAAGCTATCTTTCCGGAATAGTGAAGAGAGAAAAACTAATAGTAGCCTGAGTTTCAGGGAGAGGTTGATCATAGTGGGGCTGCATCACATGGACACTCGGCTTATACAAAAAAGACAGTAACAGTTTAAACTGCTTGTGTGGCTCTGCCCACCGTTCGTTCCACTTTCTGAGATGGCAGATGTGAGTAGCTCTTCCTTCAGCCCTCCTCAGTCTGTCTCTCCTCCCAGGGTATGAGCATGCTGCCAAACATAATATGATTCAAGAATGCATTTCATTAAAGATGACTCTACACCAGCTGCAGCTTTAACCGTTAGTCAACAAAAGGAACAGAAATAGCTGAAGGAAGAACTGACCCAGCAGTACTTATTACGTTCGTCGCCAATGTGGCATATTTCTGGAGGACTTTCAAAGGTAACTCCCCTAAAAGACTTTTCAAGGAGCATTTTCCTAAAACACTTTTGAGGGAAATAGTGATGACTTATTAAATAGGACTCCATCATACTAGACAGATAACTATCACCCCTGTGAAGCTAATGAAGCTGACCAGTGGGAGGAGCAGGACATCAGTGTCTCTGTGAACATGACCGGTTTGATGGTTTGGTCCATATTGGACATTATTAAAATGAGTCGGAGGCCCTGGCCAGGTAGCTCAGTTGGTTGGAGTGTCGTCCCGAGGTTTGATCCTCAGTGAGAGCACATACAGGGATCGGCCAATGAATGCATAAATAAGTGGAACAATGGGTCGATGTTTCTCTCTCTCTCTCTCTCTCTCTCTCTCTCTCTCTCTCTCTCTCTATATATATATATATATATATATATATATATATATATACATGTGTGTGTATATATATATATATATACATATCTCAAATTAATTTAAAAATGAGCCTTAGCACTTGACACAGGTTTATTATTTAATAAATATGCTGAAATGAATATGGCTGATTTGGGCAAAATGGTCATGCCCATTGATAAATCTTGGTGTGGTAATCTGGACCCAGCATGCTTTTGGGGACATTTTACGGTGGTTTAGTGGACAGAGAGAGAGGTGTCCTAACCTCTAATACCACTTCTGCCATGAACTGTTTGTGTGATCTGGGAAAGTTATGTAATTTCTCTGTGTCTCAGGTTTCCCCCCTGGTGAAATGAGAAGAAAAATGCTTACTCGTTTTTCAGAGTTATTAAAAACCAGTGTTCTCTTGGGTAACTGCTCGCTGTCTTTTAGGGCAGAATGAACGCTATACAGAAGGAAAAATACTCAGATGGAAAAAGATGTCGGTGCCTCTGGAGATATTCCATGGACAGATTATCCTGCTTAACGTGTCCTTGGATGTTAAGATAGAGCCAAGTACAAACATCCAACCCAATAGTAAGCACAGTTATCCAGAATCCCACAACAATCCTAATGGAGATGGTATTTCTAGTACTGTGTTGCCAGCTCCCAGCTTATGATCTTTGACCCAAAAATCCCAAGGAAGGTATAAATTATGAAAAATAGTCTCTGCGTTCCAGAACAAAGCCTAGTGCTAAATCAAACAATGAAAGAGACACTGGGAGCCAACCACCCAGCCGTAAATTTTCCAAGCAGAAAAAGGAAGTATAATGGGACCTGCTTATGGTGAATTTGGATTTTCTAATGCAGTGAAGTGGAATGAAGCTTAGATTGTGTATCAGGCAGACCTTAGTTCTGGGGTTACTGAACTTCTTCTGGTGAAGTTGTTTTACAACATAAAAGTTAAAAATGTATATCTTTTCTGCATTAGCCTAAATCCTGTCCTCAGGTAGCCATATGCCTCTCTCAAGAGTCTGACAAGGCTTGTGAAGCTTAGCACCTGTTCTTTGTCCATTAAAGGGACCATGCTTATCACATCCCATTGTTCTGAGGGCTGTAGCTAAAAATATGTACTAGTATCTCCAGAAACCCAGCAATGCCTTTCTTGTTATGTGCCTAGCAAAATGACGAGAATGTCCACCAGACACATCGAGAATGTTTATAGCAGTGCTATTTGTATTACTCCCGAAGTCAAAACAGGTAGGTATTGAACACTTCAGCTTTATTTGCCATTATTTTAGGAACAAAACTATAGGAAATGAGATTAGTTGTATAGAACCCAAGGAGATTGACTGAGAATTCAGTTAAAGGAAAAGGTTTATCTCTTCCTATCTAGAATGACTTACTCAATTTTTGTGTGTGTGAAAATGTAGTGTTTTCAATAAACATGCATCTTGTGCCATGAGTAACATTACCAGCAAAGTCATTAAGAACTGACCCCATTTGGCTGTCTCAGAAAACGATGACTAGGAAAGGACAGAAATCTTCCCAGGCTGATGTCAGTAAAGATGGACTTATGCAAGGACACCAGGGCCCCTTGAGGATCTCAATTATGGGAAATACAATTTGGCAGGCACTTTCTCTCTGTCTTCAGGGTTTCATGGTGGCTCATTTCTGCCTCTTTCTACCTGACTGTTTCATCGCCTTTGTCTGTGATGCCTGACTCTCTTCAATAATTCATTAGCCAGCATGTCACCAATGAACCTCAAACAATGGCTTGGGCTCTCTAGCCTGGCTGATTGACTTGTTTGCTCTCTCCCAGGAGCTACTTCATAGACACTCAATAAACATTAATTTACTTGATAGACACTCATTAGAAATAAATTTCCACTGATCACTCAGTAGACACTTAGTAAATATTAATTTTCCTTTCCCCGTTAGAGAATGAACATGATTTGACTAGAAAAAAAATTTTTTGTTTGATTTTATATTTTTTCCATGCCCTCCACATATGTAAGGTAGAAAAAACAAAACAAAACAAAACAAAACAAAACAAAACAAAACACCACTTCCAGTTGGGTGAGGCACACTTCTAGGAATACTTCAGAAATTCTCATGCCAATTTGGAAAACCTACAACATTAAACCAGGTCATAATTATTTCTTAAATCAGCATTCTCTTGTGTCCATGAGAGGTTTTTATTTTCATATCCCCAAAGTTGTAATTTATGACCTTTATATGGTAAAAGAAAGACTAATAAAAAGTATTCAACCCTCCACCTTAGGGTGAGGGCTTTGGTTGCCCTTTGTGTTAATTCTACTATAAATGAAAGTCTAAGTCTTTGATTGGGAGTAAATGGAAGATGCATATATTCTAAATGGTTAACGTTCTTGTGATGAGAGGTGGGTTACTATGGAAGTATAAAATAGGATGAGGTCAGCGACCTTCAGAACATGTTCCAAAGATGACATACGTGACAATTTCCACTGGCCCACAGACTAGCTCTACAGGGTAAATCGCTGTACGACTATTCTGTGACCATGCCCCACCTCCTCCTGCCCTGCTTCCATCCATTCTTCATCCCTTTCTTCCATGCTTTATGCCTGTGAGTCTGACCCTGTTGACCAGAGCTCCTTGTTGCTGCTTCTTGTTGGGTTTTTCCAATGGGAGCCACTGCTGGTACTACCTTCAGACCCAGACAATAAGACCAGATACTAGAGAGTATCCCATGTCATAGACACGTGCAAAAAAATGGGTGAAAGGACACATGGCATCTATATCACTTGGGAGAGCACTATCTTCAGAGCAGACAATCCTTGGAGGGTGGGAGAATTTGATGGCAGAGTTCTTAGGATAATAATAATAATAATAATAATAATAATAATAATAAAAGGCACATTGATGAACTGCTAAATCCTTTCCCTCTGCAGAAATGCAATAGGTATTTGAATAATGAAGCATTGTTTTCTGGGAGTGCTGGGTATCCATTTTCTTGCTTCTCTTTGGATGCTCCAATTTATGCTCCAGAAGTATTCACTCTTTAGGATGGTATTTACAACAGTTCCACACAGTGGCTGAGGAATAGTGCATGTTGTGTAAATGTAGTCTAGATACCACTTAAGCCAAAGATGATACTGATTTTTGGCAACTGGATGGACACCACATGCTAAAACTGTGAAAAGATTTATATTATGAAAATATTTTAAAGGTTTTATTCAATTTAAAAATCAAGTACAAATTAGACCTTTATGTAGTGTTAATTTAAATTTGAAATTAATTAATAATTTGTTCATATTAAACAATTTAATGCATTTTGAATATTTTAGAAGAAAAATGCTAAAGGAAAAATACAAAAAATAAAATTTTTTATTTTTTACAATTATATTGCAAATTTTATGAAATTCTATTATAATATTGAATGCTTTAAGTACAATTACATTTTATATTTAATCTTTACTATCAACAAAACAAATTATGCGAAATCTAGATTATAAAACAAAGTACTGAAAGTAAGACAAAAATTAATTTTATGGCCCAGCCAGCATCACTCAGTGGTTGAGCATCAACCTATGAACCAGGAGGTCAGGGTTCGATTTCTGGGTTGGGGCACATGCCTGTGTTGTGGGCTTGATTTCTGGTGTAGGGTGTGCAGGAGGCAGCCAATCAATGATTCTCTATCATCATTAATGTTTCTATCTCTCTCTTCCTCTCCCTTCCTCTCTGAAATCAACAAATATATATTTAAAAAATTTTAATTTTATGAAAGACATGAATGGAATATATATGGAGTAAATTTACACATTTATTATGTCTTTATTTTATTTCTCATCCAAACCCTGCTGAGTAATCATTTGTGATAATAATTAAATGTAGTTCTCTTTAATAATAAAAAAATCACAGTTTTACATATATTTTTCAATTTTAGGTTATAAAAATGTATTTGCTGTTTTGGGGCAAGGGTTTGCAAACTTTTTTGTTAAGAGCCAGATAGTAAATATTTTAGACATAGTGGGCCAGACAGTTTCTGTTATAACTTATATTGAGTAGAATGTGAAAGCAGCCATAAACAGTATATAGATGAATGGGTATATAGTTCTGTTCCATTACGTTTACTTAAAAAAAAAAAAATAGGCAGTGGGCTTGATTTGGCCAGCAGGCTATAGTTTGCTGATCCCCGTGTTAGTGGAAAAGATTCTGAAACTGAAATTTGCATGCAGGAAGTTTATTGGGGATGACTACCAGGAGATAGCTGTAGGGATAGTAGGGTTATGCAGAAAGAGAAGTTGAACAGCTGATCTCTATGGGAGCTCAGTACCAGGGATGGCTCTTTACTACATATTGTGCCAACTTGAAGCAAAGGGCCTCGCTTATATACCTCACAATGACCTGTTTAGGGAGGGTGGATGTGTGGTCTTGGACAAGGCAAGCTCCCTTTAACAGAGGGTGCCTGGAGAAGAACCCAGATGTCAGCTCTCAGCAAGCACCCGAACCGCCCAGCTGCAGAGGCACAAATGCCTCCATCATAGGGAGGGATATGGTAGCTAATACTAGTATGTGTCAACTTGGCTGGGCCATGTTGCTCAGTTATTTGGTCAAATGTAGTTCTGGATGTTTGACCTACATGAGGGTGTTAACATTTAAATCAGTGAACGCGGAGTAAAGCAGATGGTCCTCCATACTGTGGGTGGGCCTCATCCAATTAGCTGAAAGCCTGAATGAAACAAAAGGCTGATTACCCCAAGCAAACAGCTTTTGGACTTGATCTGTAGCATTTGCTCTTCCTTGTGTCTCCAGCCTGATGCTCCCCCTACAGAGTCTGGACTTGCCAATCTGCATAATCACATGAATAAATTCCTTAAAATAAATCTGAATATTTAAAACCTACAAAGCAAGATTACACACTGTGTGTGTTCTATCCTCCTTTATGGGGCATCACCCACATTCTTTTTAATAGTCAGGATTCTCTAGGGAAACAGAACCATTGATTTTTGGAGGGAGTAAAAGGGAGAGGAAGAGACAGAAACATTCATGTGAGAGAGACACATTGATTGGTTGCCTCCCACACACTCCCTGGCCAGGGCCTGGGATTGAATCTGCAACCGAGGTATGTGCCCTTGATTCAACCACTGAACAACACTGACTGGGCACAAAAAGATAAGTTTTCTAAAAATTGCACTAAGCATACAGATCAATTTTGGGGGAAATCAACATCTTTACTATGTTGTTGTCCAATCCATGAACATGAAATGTCTCTTCATTTGAGTCTGTGATTTCTTTCATTAGCATTTGAAATTTTCAGCATGTAAATTTTGTATTTTTTGGTAAATTTCTACCTAAGTATTATATTTTCTTTGAAACAATGTTTTTAATTTTAGTTTCCACATGTTTATTGTTAGTATGTAGAAACATGATTGATTCTTGTGTGTTGACATTGTATCCTGTAACCTGGCTGAACTTTTATTAGTTTTTACTTTTTGTTTTGTTTTGTCTTTGTTTTCTTTTTTTGTAGATTCCTTGGAATTTTGTATGTAGATAATCATGTCATCTTCAAATGGGGCAGTTTTATTTTTTTCTTTTCTAATCTGTATGCTTTTAAAATTTCTCCCCCCTCCCGGGCCCACCTTCCCCAGCAGTTGGAACTTCCAGTATTGTGTTGCATAATTGTGTGGTCCCTATGTGTCTGGTGCCTGGCCCTAGGGTGATTAGGGCAGGGTAGTAGTGGCCCAGGTGTGGGAGTCAAATTAGCTCCTGTATTAGTTGGTTTGCATTTGAAAGGCATGGTTGCCTGCCAGTTATTTCCTAGAGTCAGGTAGGCCACAGCAAAGCATCAGAGTACAGAAAACAAAGACCTGATTACACAGACAACCTTCCCTTATTTTCAGTCTTTCACTAGTATGTTAACTGTGGGTTATTTGTAAACTAGAGGCCTGGTGCACAAATTCATGCATGGGTGGGGTCTGGCCATCTGCTGCAATGGGGGCCGGGCTAGTGTTGGGGAGGGGCCGCGGGTGGTTGGCCAGCTGGGGGGAGGGGCTGTGGGCAGTTGGCTGGCTGGCCCTGCCCCTGATTGGGGTTAGGGGGCCAGTTCGGGGGCCGGGCTGGCCATGGGGGGGAGGGTCTGCAGGAGGTTGCGGGGGGAGGGGGGGGAGTGGCAATTGGGGCCCTGATCAGGCTGGTTGGCCACCTCAGTGTGCATCATAGCGACTTGTCGTTCTGGTCACTTGGCTTTTATATATATAGATGCTCTTTATCAAGTTTAGATAGTTCCCTAATAACCCAAACTTGTGTGTGTGTGTGTGTGTTTTATCATGAATAGATGCTGGATTTTGTCAAATACTTGTTCTCATAATTGATATGATGATATAATTTTTCTTCTTTATCTTGTTGATATAGTGGCTTACATTGATTTTCAACACTGAATCAACTTCACATACCTGGAATTAAACTCCATTGGTCATGGTGTATAATTCTTTTTATACATTGTTGGATTCAATTTTGTTGAGGATTTTTATGCTTAAATTCATGAGGCAGACTGATTCTCCAGAACCAATCATAAGTCTATAACAATGAATATCAGTCTGCAGTTTTATTTGTACGGTCTTTGGTTTTGATATTAAGGATATACTGGTCTTATACAATAACTTGAAAAGTGTTTTCTATTTTCTGTAAGAAATTGTGAACAATTGGTGCTAATTATTCTGTAAATATTTGGTAAAAATTCTTCCTTAAAGCTTGGGCCTGCGAATTTCTTTTTTTGCAAACTTTTAAATTACAAATTTAATTGCTTTAACACTAACAGTATTATGCAGGCTATCTATTTCATCTTGGTTGAGTTGTGATAGTTCACCAACAGATTTTTGATAAAAAATACAAAGACAATTCAATGGAGAAAGACTGTCTTTTTAATTAACTGTCCCGGAATAATTGGACAGCCATACTTAAAAAATAATAAAAAAAATTAACATAAACTGAAACCTCACACCTTATCCAAAAATTATTTTAAATGTGCTTAAAGGTAAAACATAAAATTATAAGGCTTTTAAAAGTAAACAGAGGGAAAAAAGTCTGTAACTTAGGGTTAGTAAAAGTATTGTTAGATATGACACCAAAGTTAGTCCATAAAAGAAAAAAATGATTAATAAATTAGACTTCATAAGAATTAAAAACTTTGTTCTATGAAAGACTGTTAAAAGGATGAAAAGACAAGTAAAGATAGGAGAAAATATCTGAAAATCATACATATGACAAAGTTCTTGTATCTAGATGAATAAACTCTTAAAATTCAATTACAGGGCAAAAAGTAACTCAATTTTTTTTAAGTGGGCATAAAATCTGAACACTTTGCCAAAGAATATATGTGGATTTTCATAAATCAGTTTATGAAAAGATAATATAGGGAAATGCAAATTTAAAAAACTATGAGACACCAGTTCACACGTCCTAGATTGGCAACAACAAAACACAAACTGACCATTTTAAGTGCTTCTGGGTGAAGATGTGGAGCAACTGGAACTCATATATTCTTGGTGGGAATACAAAATAATTCAACTACTATAGTAACGAATTTTTTGCAGTTTCCTATAAAGTTAAACATATACTTATCATCGGAGCCAGGATTCCACTCCTACTGTCTGCCCAAGAGAGACCTGTGTTTCACACAAACACCTACATGTGAATAGCAGCTCTGTAATCACCCCAAATTGGAAATCCTAACCCTGAATCCCTTTCCACAGAAGAAACCTATGTGTCTTGTTTTAATAATGAACCCCAATTTGTCCATGTCTCTTTGTGACTTTGTGAATTGTGATGTTGCCACTTGTTGATTTCGGTTTTGCCAATGGACAACAGCCTCTGATAGTGTACTTGCGCATTGGAGTTACCGGAAAGGGGACCTGACCCCAGCGGGCCTGCTTCGGGCCAGCCTGTAGTGTGTGGGTTCTCGACTTCAAGCAGGAAAAATTTCACAACAGAAGCCCAGGAGAATTGTAGAGGACGTTTATTAAAGCTAAGGGGGCAGTAAAAAACAAGCAAGAGCTGGGGAATGAACCTAGGCTGGGCTGCTTTGGCTCACTAAGAATTCAGAGAACAGGGGGCCTTGGGGATAGATTCAGGGGGTTTGCCTGGTACAAAGTGCCACTGCCCTTGGCTGCCTTGGTTGCAAGCCTCATGGGGTCCCTTAAAGTTTAGGAGATGCATGCCTGTGTGTAAAGGTGGGGAGGGTTTGGGAGGGGGGTGGGGAGGTACAGGCATGCTCCTGTGAGGGAGAGCAGGCACTGGGACTTTCATTTTGAGGACTTTTAAAGGTTAGGCATTTAGGGGAGGCATTAGGGGAGGATTAGCGGAATATTCATCAGCTTTATGCTGATCTACAAAAATGAAATTTATTCTCTTAACTTCATCTGTCCTTGAGTGTGGTTGGCAAATGGCACTAATTGGATTTCTACTGTCTCGCTGAGTAGGGTGATTTAAGCTATTTACCTTCTGGTTGGGGAGAAGCGCAAACCATTTACTCTTAAGTGTCCCTGGTTTAGGGAAGGTAGGATTTACTAGGTGGCTGCAAACTGCTATGTAACTATATCTCAGTTTCCCTATTCGGCTTGTCCTGGCTTACTGGCCTGTCTCTTTGGGACTTACCTTCTCTTGCAGTTGGGAACCCTTCTGTCACCATGTGAAGAATCTAATGTGGAGTCCTAACAAGCTGCAGCTCAGCAGCTGAGCTGGCCTAGATCCTAACTGCCTAGCCAACCCACAGATTCATAAGAAATAATAAATGTTTGCTGTTTTAAGCCACTATGTTTGGGTGGTTTATAAAGCAGCAAGAGCTAATAGATCAAGTTGATATTGAGTTCATTTGTTTCTGATCTGGTGGACCAAACAGAAAATGAGCTTTCGTTTTCCTTCTACAGTGGTCCTCAACCTTGGCTGCATATTGGAATTATCAATGGAGTTTTATAAAATAATGACTGGATCCTATCCCATAGGTACAATTTAATAGGTGTAGGATGCAGACTGTCCATCGGAATTTTAAAAATTATACCAAATGATATTAATGAGCAAAAAAGGCCATGATGTTACCTAACATTGGCCTACTCGGTAGAGAATATGGAATGAGTGCCATCATTACTATTCTGCCTGTGTCTCTAACCCATCTCCCTTGGAGACAGTAGCAATGACAGTGGGTACTCAGCTGGTCCCCAAGACTGATGATGAAAGACTGAGAAACCAGCCCTAGCTGGATAGAGCATTGGCCTGCAGATCAAAGGATCCAAGGTTCGATTCTGGTCAAGGGCACATGCCTGGGCTGTGGGCTCGATCTCCAGAAGGGGGCGTGCAGGAGGCAGCCAATGGTTGATTATCTCTCATCATTGATTGTTTCTATCTCTCCCTTCCTCTCTGAAATCAATTAAATATATATATACACACACACACATACATATGCACATATGTGTGTATATATGTGTGTGTGTGTATGTATCTTATATAATAAAAGCCTAATATGCTAAGTGTCCAGTTGACCGGGTCGGCTGTTCAACCAATCAAAGTGTAATATGCTAAGGCTGCTCAACTGCTCGCTATGATGTGCACTGACAACCCGGGGGCAGACAGTCGACCAGTTGACCAGTCGCTATGATGTGCACCGACCACCAGGGGGCAGATGCTCAACACAGGAGCTGCCCCCTGGTGGTCAGTGCGCTCCCACAGGGGGAGCGCTGCTCTGCCAGAAGCCGCGTTCACGGCGGGCGAGTGCAGCAGCAGTAGTGGGAGCCTCTCCCGCCTCTGCTGCAGGCGGGCGGTAAGGAGCGAGGGGTCCCAGACTGTGAGAGGGATGTTTGACATCCCCCGAGGAGTCCCGGACGGAGAGAGGGCTCAGGCTGGGCTAAGGGACCCCACTCGTGCACTAATTTGTGCATCATGCCTCTAGTACATACACACACACACACACACACACACCAAAGGCCCGATGCATGAAATTCATGCAAGAGTAGGCCTTCCTTCCCCCAGCTGCCAGCCAGCACTGGCTTCCCTCTGGCAACTGGGACCCGGGCTTTCCTCTGGCCACCAGCAGGCACCCAGGACCCGGGCTTCGCTCCGGCCCCGGCTTCATCCGAAGGATGTCTGGAATCACATCCAGAAGGACGTCTGGTCTAATTAGCATATTATGCTTTTATTATTGTAGATATAAAAGAAGTCTGAGAAACCAGAGCTTCACTGGTCTTGAGTCACTTATGACTCTGGATGCTATAATGCTGACCTGTTCTCTATGGTCCCAACAACAACAGCAACAAAAATCCAAATAAATGTGACCCTAAGAGTAACCCAGCCCTGTCGGGTGTGACTCAGTTGGTTTGGCATCGTCCCAGTGCACTGAGGGTCGCCCATTCAGTCCTCAATTGGGGCACATACCTAGGTTGTGGGCTCAATTCCTGGTGGGGGGCATGCAGTAGGCAGCCAATTGATGTTGTGCTCTCACATAGATGTTTCTCCCTCCCTTACCCTCCTTCTCTCTCTCTAAAAATCAATTAAAAAATATGAAGTCACCCAAACTATCCTCCAATGGTTTGAATTGTAACAGTGGCCATTTTTTTATCCAGAGTGTTACTACCAGCAATTATTTATTGAGAGCCTAATCATCTTGATGTAGAATGTTTATTTAATGCTGTACCTCATAATGCTATTCTAATTTTTTTTTCTACCTAAAAAATATCACCTCTTTGAGAAAAGGAACTAGGGCTATGCATAAGTTACGTGCTCAACTTACCTGTTATAATCAATTATGAGCCTAAGAAAATGAGATTTATAATTAAATACAGTGTCTTAAAAAAAAAAAGAAGGGCTCAAAAACAAAAACTCAAACCAAAACAATTAAAATCCAAAGGGCTAAGCTTCCCAGAAACCTTGAAGTCAAACTGAGTAATCCCTACACTGTAAACAGTTTAGAAGAAACAAGTCTTTTCCCTTGCATAAATGAAATATAAAAAATTACATAACTGTTCACAGACTAAATTCATAAGCACATTAAGATTCATGATCTTTCAATGACAAGTGGATAAATATCAGGAAGTTCACATTGGTAAACAGGAACAATGCTTTATTGGGTTGAATTATCAGTTGTTTATGCTAGAAAAACCCAATTCCCTGTACAATACTCTGCATTTTTCTGTTATAATGAGTAATTTAAATGTCTTCTTTTTTCCTTTCTCTTTCACAGTCTATATACCTATTATCTTTTGTTTGTTGTTGTTAATCCTCACCTGAAGATATTTTTTTCCATTGATTTTTCAGAGAGAGTGGAAGGAAGCGCAGAGAGAGAGAAAGAGAAGCACTGATGTGAGAGACACACTGGTTGCCTCAGGGGATCAAATCTGCAACCCCGGCCAGGATGGCTCAGTAGTTGAGCCTCGACCTATGAAACAGGAAGTCACAGTTAAATTCCTGGTCAGGGCACATGCCTGGGTTGCTAGCTTGATCCCCATATGGAGTGTGCAGGAGGCAGCCGATCAATGATTCTCTCTCATCATTGATATTTCTACCTTTCTCTCCCTCTCTGAAATCAATAAAAATATATTTTAAAAAACCTGCAACCCAGATATGTGCCCTTGACTGGGAATTGAACCTGAGACCCTTTCGTGTGAAGGCCGATGATCTAACCACTGAGCGACACTGGCCGGGCTACACCTATTATCATGATATCATTTTTTAAAATACATTTTTATTGACTTCAGAGAGGAAGGGAAAGGAAGAGAGAGAGAAACATCAATGATGAGAGGGAATCATTGATTGGCTGCCTCCTGCACGTTGGACCGAGCCACAACCCAGGCACGCGCCCTTGACTGGAATTGAACCTGGGCCCTTTCAGTCCCCAGGCTGGTAGGGCACTGATGTTGGTTTTATATACGTCCATTCTTTTTTATTTTTTTTAAATCCTCACCCAAAGACATTTTTCCATTGATTTTTAGAGAGAGTGGAAGAGAGAGGGAAAGACAGAGAAAAATATTGACGTGAGAGAAACACAGATTGATTGCCTCCTGCATGCGCCCTGACCAGGGCTCAGGCCAGGGAGAAGCCTACAACCAAAGTACATGCCCCTGATGGAAATCAAATTTGGGACTCTTCGGTCCACAGGCCGAAGCTCTATCCACTGAGTCAAATCGGCTAGGGTTACATACTTACATTCTGAAAAAAAATTACTACATTGCTTTGGCCAGGTAACTCAGTTGGTTATGTTGTCCTGATACACCAAGGTTGTGGGTTTGATCCCAAGTCAAGGCACATACAAGAAGCAACTAATGAATGCAAAAAAAAAAGAAAAGAAAAACAATACTACATTGGTAGACTTGAATTTTTATACCAAAAAATGTCAAATTAACTATTAACCACAAAGCTGGCTGAACTCCTATGTCTTTCAGAAGCTACTATATTTATCATTCGTTCCATGTGACCATCTTGGTTTCTATTTTCATTTATTTATATAGCACACCTAATTCTTCTAAGTGGACAGTGAATAGTTTATAAAACCTAGACTAGATGAGATCCAGGCCTTGAAGGTGTGTTTTAATTTAAAAAAAAATTAAGATTCCTTAAACTCTATAGCAGCAAATCCACTCTCGAAGCATTCCAAAAATCTGAAGGGTAGATGAAAGAATTATGTTACTTAAAAAAAAAAAAATCATTGTAGAGCTCACAAAAATTTCAGAGCAATGAAAACCTGGAACTGCCTCTTCATGGAGTTGTCCCCTTAAAGAAGAAAGTTTTTCAGATATTTTCCAGAGAGTAGTTTATTTGAGATGCTTAAAATAAAATAAATCACTGATATATAAATAAAAATACTTAGTACTTTTTATTTACAAATTAATTTCATAATCCAACTATAATAAGCATGTCCAAACAACAAAGAAAGTTATTGGCTTCCATCCATTAGGGCTAGAAAAATAAATTCGGCACTGTGTTCTATTTTTTCACATAGAATTGTAAAGTCTTTAAAAGAAGCTACTTTAGAATAATCTTCTAGTATGAACTGAATTTGATAAAATATAAAATTTAGTATTTTATAAATACTTTAATTTAGATTAACTGAATTAGATTAATCTGTGGAAAAACAGAGCACAAATATGTCAATCATCCACAATTAGGTCTAACCATTATATGCAAGAGACATTTTTCAATAGTCAGAGTAAGACTTTATTCATATTCTTGAAAGGTAGCTTTGTTCCCAATAAATATTCTTTCTACCACTTTTGTAAACTTTAGGGAGATCACATTTCTAATCTAAAAAGAAACAACATACAGCTATTTGACTTTTTGTTTTTTTCTTGCTTGAAACTGCTCTGTTTTGTTTTTTACCGATTTAATCAACATCGACAAGGCAGGATCAATGGACCTCTTTTGTAATTCCTTTTGAATTTCACTCTCTTTTTTCTTTATTGCCTGAGTTAGTTCTTGTTCTTTTTGTTCTCTTTGACGGGCTTTCTCCTCAAGAATTTTCTCCATAGCTTTTGTTTTCTTGAAGTTAGGATCCGAAGGGTCCAAATTGAACAAGTGGGAAGTATACATTGCCTGAAACCGTGCATCCTTAACATTTACCTATAAATCCAAAAGGAAAATAAAAATAAATTAAATTATTTAACCAAAAGGCCCAGAAATGGGGCCAAATTTTAAATCAATGAGTTGTTATTGGGGGATGAGGGGATCACTTCATAAGTTACATAAATGTTTAACCACTATGGTGTACACTGAAACTAATATAACGCTGAATGTCAACTGTAACTGGAAAAAAAGTTCAGTGAGTGACTATCTGTATAAAAATATAAATGTGAGTAATTTGCATAGCTTCATTAGAAAGTTGCTTTCCCACAGGATCTTCAATGGACTTTTAAAGCCTACTCTTAGATCACAATGTGCAGGACACACTTTTCCAATCGTGCAACAATCCCCTTGGAAGGGAACTGTAGTGGTCTATACATATGTGCCTGTAGTATACTGGCCACGCAGATGAAGGATTGTCGAAGTGGTTCCCGAGGCGTGGTACCCAACGCTTACAGTGTGAAATCTGTTTCTGGCTGAGATAAGTCAGCCAGAGATGGTATCTCCTGCTGAAGTTTTATGCAAAGTCACTGTATTGGAAGTACATTAAAACATTTTTAACCTTAGTGCCAAAATGAGTAGCTACTGAGGGTGATTCATAGGTGAAAAGATCTGGGAGACTACTATGGAAAAGGAGGCACCCCTGAAACCAAGATCTGGTCAGATACAAGCCCCAAATTTATCTTCTATCTTTCTACCAAACCACCATGGTTTCACCCGGTGCTCAACTGGCTGTGTAGGACTAAGAGATGGTAATTTTGGCTCCGTAGTCCTTCCTAAGACATCTCAAGGCTGACTTTCACTATGTTTAATTTTTATCTCCAGACCTGACTCTAGACTAGAGTCAGCACCATCTTTAAGAGGCTAATGGCATCTGTCCCTGGTTACCTCAAAGTCATCCTCTAATAACTCCTTCTTTTTTATAAGCTGTTTTTTCTTCTTTTTGCTTAGATTCTGGTGCTCCACAATCTTGTTGTAATTGAAGTGTTTCTTGTTCTCTTCCTCCTCATCCATCATGAGCAAAGCCATTTCAGCCTATAAAGAGGAAAAAAAAGTTCAAACGTCCAACAATGTTTTTCTTCCCCAAACAGGAATATGGAGTATGAAATGCCCTCCAGAAAAGGAGAACTCAGTCACCAATGATCCAGGATAACATCTGTTATCTGTAAACTGATTGTGGATAACAGAAACTCACAAAGATACCCAGAGATCTTTGTACTGCTGTAAGCTACAGATAAACGCTTCAGAAGCAACATCACTGACAGTAGGAGAAGGGTGAAAGTCTGTATTTACACCACATTCCACATTAGTGTAACTGGTTAGTAGGCTGTAGGAATGAGCCCCCAAGTCACCCAAATAAAAATTTATCATTTTCACTTTGGTCTTTTAATGCAGTGATACTAAATACAGCAAACGTAGTATTTTGTGGTACAAGCTACTCTTTAAACATGTATATTAACAACAAGAAATTTATTTTTCTTTTGCCTTTTTTGCATTTATTGTTTCAATATTGATATGTTTCTATGAAGTGATCTATCTTAATATTTGTTTCTGAACTATATCATCTTTTCCACTAAATAGGTATTTTCTACCGACATGCGATGGGATTAAATGTGAATTCTCAAGAACCAAGTAAACAATGATGTATACTAGAGAAAATAAAGAGGATACTGTCAGACTTTTGTGAATCTTCCAATATTACTACTTCAGACTGCTTTAATTTCCTTTTACTTTCATCACTGGCACCTACAGTTGGTTTTCTTTTTAGAGCCATTTTCCACAAGAGAGCTCATCTTTGTGCTCCTTAACTCTATGAGTATTACTGTATATGCAATAAGTGGAGAACAGAAAAGGTCCATTAAAACGCAGAGTTTAAGTGACCAGCCAGGCTCACTCCCGAATACAGATGTGAATATCAGTCATAGGAATGTTGTTGACTCCAATTCCTGCCTCAGCAAAAATACCTATTACTCTGACCCATGGGTCTTTGGAGTCACTGAAGAAAAGGTTCACTGCACTTCAAAGAAAAGACTTTACTTTTGTACATTAAACTTATGATTTTTATAATAATAATGAGAGAAATTAGGATTTGATAAACCATAGAAAGCAAAGTCTGTATTATGGGATTTATTTTTTATTAAATTGTTTTATTGCTTAAAGTATTACAAAGAGTATTATATATGTCTCCTTGTATTATGGGATTTAGATAAACTTCATTTAAATTAGCTATGAATGATCGTGTGAGTACCGATGATCGCTTACCTTTTGTTTCTCTATTTCAGCCTCCTCCTCTGGAGATGGGCCATCTGTTGCAGATTTCACTGATTTCTTCTTTTCTTTTATACCAAACAAAATTGGAGGGTTAAAAATTACAAGACTATTGGCAACAATATGTTTACAGTAGGAACAAAAATGTAAGATATCTAGGAATAATCCTATATAATAAAAGGCTAATATGCAAATCCACCGAATGGTGGAATAACCGGTTGCTATGATGTGCGCTGACCACCAGAGGGCAGACACTCTATGCAAGAGCTGCCCCCTGGTGGTCAGTGTGCTCCCACTCAGCCAGAAGCTGGGCTCAAGGCTGGCGAGCACAGTGGTGGTGGTGGGAGCCTCTCCCACCTCCACGGCAGTGCTAAGGACCCATCAGGGGTCCGTAAAAAAATATTACTGAGAGATTACTGAGAATGGAATAAACATACTACTTCTAGATGAGTTAACTGAATATTATAAAAAAGCAATTTCTCTTGAAAGTGATATATAATTATATTATTAACTGAGAGAGAAAAACCATAAGATCATTTCAATACATATAGAATAAGCATTTGATGAAATTCTATATCCACTCATGATAAGATACATACATTTAACGAAATTCTAGATAAAATTCCATTCAAGGAAATCTTTACCAAGATTAACAAGATAGATTTGATATACTAGTGATACAGTTTATTAAAATGTACTACAAAAAATATTGTACTGTATAATACAGAAAAACAATAATATAGCTTAGGATGTAAGATGTAGCATCAGACATTACTTAAAAAAAAATATCAAGTTATTGTATTACCCCCTAATGTACAGGCAAATAAAATGCAGATAGGTTAATGAGTTAAACATTAAGAAAAAAACCTTATGAGAAAATACAGGGTAGTATAGCTACTTAAACTCATCTGCAAAATGAAAACTTCATCTTTATAATAACAATTTGACAGTAACTACCTGTAAGTAATAGTTTAACAAAACGCTTTCTCCTTGTCTCAAGACAAATTTGACCTTTGGTTAACTTCCTACTCTATTATGAGGCAAAATCACTTATGGTAAGAGCTGGTCCTGACTGGAAAACTGCTTGTATTTTCAGGGGCTCCAGGACTTCTAGAGATCACAGGGTGTTGGCTGAGATGTCCTCATCCTAATGGGAGGGAGAATGTGCAGCAGGTAAGGGCATTGGACTCTGGAGCGGTGACTTGGCTTTAAACTCTGGCTCTACCAGCGGGGTTTAGCTGTGGCAGTTTGCACCTGTGTCCTTACCTGTAAAATGGGGATAATAGCACCTACCTCATAGGGTGTTGTGAGGACTAAGTAAATTAGTATATGCGAAGATCTTAGTTAATGCCTGCCATGTGGCACTATAAAGTGCTTGCTGCTACTGTTAGGATAATCTGACTAGGCTCCCTGGTGATCAGGCTATTTTGTGGCTATTGGAGTGAAAGGAATTCAAAGGGAGTTGGTTTCAGGTTTCAGGGTGCTAAGGTGTGAAAGACTAGTCTGAAAAGAAAGAGGGTTCAGAATCTACAAAGCCATTGTTGTGCTATGCTAGAGCATTAACACACAATGCCAGTCTTCTCTGAACTGCTGGATCCTGTCTTTTTGAATAAGCTGTGTTCTGTCTTTCCAATGCAAAGAAACAATGGTCTCTGAAGTTTATGGTTAATGTTTACATAGCACTTTACTATGTCAGGGAGTAGTACTGTTCTAGGATACTAGCCTAATATGCTAAGTGTCTGGTCATCCATTCAACCAATCAAAGCATAATATGCTAATGATATGCTAAGGCTGCTCAACAGCTCGCTATGACGTGCACTGACTGCCAGGGGGCAGACAGTCGACCAGTCACTATGACATGCACTGACCACCAGGGGCAGACAGTCAACCAGTCGCTATGACGTGCACTGACCACCAGGGGGCAGACCTCTAACTACTAGGTTAGCTTGCTGTTGGGGTCCAGCCAATTGGGACTGAGCGAGAGGAGCCAGACATGCCCTGGAGCTCTCCTGGTCCCTCCCCAGCTGACCAACCTCCCACATCCCTCCCCGGCCCCATTCGTGCACGGGTGGGGTCCCTTGGCCTGGCCCGTGCCCTCTTGCAATCTGGGACCCCTGAGGGATGTCGGAGAGCCCGGTTTGGCCCAATCCCGCAGGCCAGGCCGAGGGACCCCACTGATGCACAAATTTGTGCACCGGGCCTCTAGTCTTTACATATATTAACTAATTTAATTCTCATAACATGAGATAGATTCTATTATTTATTATGATCCCCATTCTGCAGATGAGAAAACTGAAGCAGAGAGAGGTTAAATAATTATTCTCAAGTTTGGTAAGTGAAAGAACTATAATTCACATCCAAGTACTGTGGCTCAGGCTCTCTCCTGTTAACCACACTACCCTCCTCTGCTATCAAATATTCTCCCTGTAACAGCCTTTCTATTTAAAATGCATTTTGATGTGAAGTAAGAAAGTAAAGTTCAAAGCCTAAAGTAGAGAGGCTTTAAGAACTGCTTTGTGTGCATTAGGTCCCTGCTGTACTTATGTAGTCGTGCCCAGCCAAGAGCATGCCAGCATGAAAGTGCTGCTGGTTCACCCCGCACACTACCAAGGCATCTGTCTACACTTCTAAGAAGAAATACTATTGTATGCAGCCCCTTTCCCTAGGATGAAAATCTTTTTTGCTCCTATTTCAAATGTTTTTCAGGAAATGATGTATCCACTCTAAGAATATACTTTTTTCTCTGTTTTAAATGTGTGTGTGTGTGTGTGTGTGTGTGTGTGTGTGTGTGTATCATCAAGGTTTCACTTTCTTTGGGTCTGACTCCCACACCCTAAGTTCCTATGCTCTCAAGGCAAGAGCTCCTTTTGAAGTGAATGGACAAGTGACAAATATAGAAGATCATTCTGTGGGAGGGGAAAAAAAATCAGGCTGTATCTGATTAATCCATAACAGAGATAAAGATCTTCGCATACAGCTGTGGGAAATAATTTCAAAGAGCCCACAATGAACTGTTCCGGATTTTATAACAACCTGGTGAAAAGTCATAAAAATAAACTTGAAAGGAAGACTGCAGCAAGGGAGGAAAAAAAGAAGCTCCAAGATGGTCAGGGTTAAAAATGATATCCAATTTTAGCGTGATGAAAATGTCTTCGCTCACAAAGAATTTACTGTGTGCTAGACTGAACTGTTTAGCCAAAAGATAAATAATGTGTAGAGATCCTTTCTGCACTGTTAACAAGACCATATTAAGAGGGCACATCTTAATTTATCTTTTTCCCTTTGGAAAGTTTTCAGACCTAAGTTAAATGAAGAGTACGATGGAAATGAAAGTCCTATTCTGCAGTTATCTTTATTTTTCAGTGAATTATTTGGCAAGTTAGAAACCACACACACCTCTTAGGACTGCTGCAAAAAGTACATATGGATTGACTCTACTAGGATGAATACTAACAGAGACTGGAAATCAGGTATTAGAGTTTTATAGTTAAAAAAATAAATCTAAAAAAAATCCTTACTGAGGCTGCTATCCCTTTAAGCAAAAAATGTTAACAGAGTACATCTATGGAAAAAAATGTGCTGCAATAAATCGATCTGTAAAATGACTATCTATAAAAGAAATTCCATTTTTCATTACTTGTAATGTCATAGAACTGTTCCCATAAAAACCTTCCTCCAGAAGGTTTAGTTAAGCACTTCTTGTGAGACAGTAGTTAAGAGAATTCAGTGGAGGGCAGACATGGTCTCAGTACTGACCAGACAGGAGTGGTAAACCCACTACTAATTCACTTTTTGCAGCACATTCCTAAATTCAAAATCACTTGCCCATAATCAGATGCAGTCTGTTAATCTTTCTCTGGACCTGGGCATTCTGGCTTTGCTTGGAAATCCAGGAATTCCTCATGTCCGGCTCTGGCTTTGATCTACACAATGTACTTGTAGAATTACAAAATGTAAAGGGAACCCATTAGGGTTCAAGTTCTACCATCTACCACTGGTCCTACACTATTCAACTATGTTTCTTGAGCTTCAGTTTACTCATCTATAAAGTGGGCTGATATTTGGATTAGAGGACAGAATAAATATAAAAGCATTTGCAAACTGTAAAACAACATATGAGCAGTACACAATAAGCATTCCACATACCGGTTGAATGAATAAAATACGTGTACCATATTATTAGATTTTCAAGGTGGTTTATCAAATATCTAAAGTTGTCAAGACAAAGGCTACCTTTTAATGGGGTATATTTACATGTGATGTACTTTATTTCACTCCTACTTCATAAAAAACAATCTTAATAAGGAGCTCATGCAATTAGAAAACAGTAACTTTTACTTCATGCTACAAGTACATTACATTTTTGAAACTCATTTGATATCAAGTTTGAAGTTTACAAAAAATAGAAAAATTATAGCAAGTTTATAGTGTAAGGGGAGAAAAGAGAAGGAAAAATTAGAAAAGATTTCTGGCATTCAAACTGGCTCCTAACCCAAGCCAAACACCATGTCTGGCATCAATCAATGAACTCAGTTCCTCCCTAATTTGAAGACTGTAAGTTCAGTTCTATGGGCTTGCCTAGGGCAAAGGTATCATAAATGTACCCAAGTCCATCTGGTTTAAAATATATCTGTCTTCAACCATAGGATTTGAAATATATATATACATATCCTTCCAAACATTAATGCTGCTCCTCCGCAGTTTCTTAGACTTTCCCGCTACCTTCCATGTAGTACCTTCGCTAGTATAACAGTGACAGTCCAATCCTGCATTCTCCTCTCTAATCAATGCTTTCTACAGTCCCATAGTTTGAAATATTATTTTACTGATCTGTAATCTATATTGATACTTTGACTACTCAGCATACCTCCTACACTAATATTTACATTTGGATGTCTAACTGATATCTCAAAGCAATTATATCCAAAATGAACCTACTGACCTTGCTGCCGCCCAAACCTTTTGCTCCTACATTCCCTCCTCAGTAAGTGGAAGAGCATTCTTCCAGAGACTCAAACCAAAACTCTAGGAGTTATGCTAAATTTCGTCCTATCTAACTAAATTAGCAAGCCTACCTGCCAAACATATATCAAATCCCACTCAGTTTTTTCCTTCCAGTTCCATTACTGATATGCCATCTAAACCAGCCATCAGCTCATCAAGACCTCTGCAAAATCCTGATCTCCCAGCTTTTACCGATGCCTTTCTTTAATCTGTTCTCTGCACAGGAACCAGATTAATGTTAAAATATACACCAGACCATGTCACATACTTGCTTAAAGACCCTTCAGTGACTTCCCACTGTCAGAAGAACAGTATCCAAATTTGTTTCCAGGACAACAAGGCCCTGCAGGGTCAGTCCTGCATCCCAGCCTGGCCAAATTCCCGCGCTGTCCATGCTCCAGCTGTATTGCAGTCTCAATTTCTCCACCACAAGTTCTTTCTCATCTCATAGCCTTTCTACCCACTTTTCTCTCATTGGCAATGCTCTTCCCCCAGCTCTTTATGCCTGATTCTCTCTTATTCTACAGGTGTCAGCTCTATTATCACCACCTTAGAGAAACCTTTTTTTGCCTACCCTGTGTAAAGTAAGCTACTCTCCTTATTCCTCCCCATTTTATCCTCTATATTACTGTATTTATTTCCTTTAAAACACTGACATTATTCTCAAATATTCTTATTTGTTTACCAGTTTAGCATATTTTCCCTAAAACTATACCCAAGGGAGGTAACCTTGCCTATATTACTACTGTTGTATGTCTAGCCTAGCAGAGTGCCCAGCATCTGGTAGACACTCAAAAGTGTTTACTGATAGAATGAGTAAACAAACATGGCAAGATACCATTTTTTATTGCTAAGTTTTATATTAAAAAGTTCTCAGCCTTTCTATTATTATTTTTGCTTAAAAAAAAAAGCCCATATAGAATTACTCCTATGCAGTATTCTGAAATCAAAAGTATATTGAAAGCAAGCAAATTTTATCTATACTTTCCCTTGGAACTTCTGACAGTAACTTTAGAAAAAGCTTATTCACAATTGAAATGTGCTGATTCCAAGAAATAAGCTACCCCAAGCCATCAAACCATTTAACTTACTCTTTGAATCCTGTCCTGAGTTCTGCAATCAGACCAGATTTCACATGCCAAATGAAGCACTTTGGAATGAGAACAAGGAAACTATAATGCTTTGCATTTCTCCATATAATAAACTTGGTTTCCTGAAATCAGAGGATAAGACTAAAATCCATCATCATCTAGAAATGACCGCTCAGGTATGATAAAAAGCAGAACATGCTAAGTTTCCATTTCCCTTTCCAATTCCTAAGAATCTCACATCCTATAATAGACTTTATTCATCTTGATCTCCTTTTCATCAATAAAATGTCAGTGCTAAAAGGCTGTAACAACCAGGAAATAATTTTGAGCAATTTTGACTTTCCTGTTGAGAACTATTCTGGCCCACTAGTCACGAGGGACAAGAAGCAGGAAAACTTCATAAAATCCTTCTCTTTACAATGCCAGCTTGGAGTTATTCCAGGAGCAAGCCTTTGGGTTCATGTGTGTGGTATTCAGATCAGGGCAAAGCAAAAAGCATGAGAGGGAATGGAAAATGCTTATAGTGGTCTCTGCACTGACTTGTCCAAATCAGGCCTGAACCTTACCACACACATTTATACATACCGAAAAGGTAAGAATAAAAGCATTCGGAAAAGAATGAGTGGTGCAAATGCAATGGAAATAAGACTCTGTGGATATAGGAAATCAAATTCCAGATAGTTTAGGGAATTCAAGGAAAAAGGGGAGGAAGTTGCTTTTCAGTTATAAGGAAGCAGGATAAATGCAAAGAGAATATGAAACATGGATGTTTTTGTATATTTGAGCAGAAAAACTTTCATATAACACCATGTAAAAATTTTAAATTTATAAACATATCCACTAAACAAATTTATTTCATATTTTCAATTCTCCATAGCCTTTGCAAAGAGACCTAGAGTGGATGCGTTATAAAAAAGCAGTGAAAGCATACAAGTAGATGACTATTCCATTTTCTTTCAGTCTTTTATAGTCAACCTGTCTATAAGGATATTTCCCAGAAAGGATTTTCCAGTATACTGTTAAATTAATCATGTTACCCAAAACCTCTTGCAATGACATTACTCTTTGCATATACAGGGAGCAGGCCGACCCTTCTTAATCTGGTCAGTGGTTATACCCTAAGACAGACCTACTTATAAGGCCCTAGGGGAGGTATACAAATACTAGGAATTTTAAAACAATGAGTGGCTTATACTGTTTCAACCAATGTTACCTTTTTTCTTTAGATTCCAATTGAAAACTACAAATGTGTGCTGGCTTACCAATTTTTTTAACTTCTTCAGCAAAGTATGGGTCATTCATATCAACATCAGAGGGAAGTTCATCTTCACTGGACTCTTCAGCAAGAGCCTTAAGGTTGAATGTAAAACACATATAGTTTATTACAAGGACCATCATATATATATGTGTATATATATAAAGGAAAATAATATGATTTCTTTCAAATCACATTTAAATAAAAATAATTTAATTAAACCAGTTAATTAATTGTTCAGTTTATAAAATAACTCCCATCTAAGTTATTCTTCTGTTCAACCAATATTTGTGGAACACTTAATAAATGCAGGAAACTATGTAAGGCAATGGGGAGAAACGAAAGTTATCAGATACATGGTTTTTGTCTTTAAAAATTTTACAAACAATTAAGAGAAATTAGACACAAATAGACGTACATATCAGTAGTAATAATTCAAGACAGGAAATGCAAGAAGAGACAAAAATAAAATGATACAGACATTCAAAGGAGGAAAATACTTTTAGATGGCTAGTCAGTGAAGAGAGGTGGCCTTCTCTCTAGAAAATTGAGAAATAGCAGTGTGTTATAAATAGTATGAGTAGTACATTATGGGTTATCTTTTAAATTATTATTTAAAACACTTTATTTGTTGGTTAATTAAAAATAACAGTTATTTTGAAAATTCAAATATATGTAAAAGCAGTTGGGATATCCACCTGTTCGTTTTTATCACCCAAATTTCAGCAAATATCTTTTTTTTATCCACAATCTACCCCTAAGTACTCTTGGACTATTTTTAAGCAAATCTTGTTAGTTAAATTGTTGCTAATAAAATGTGAATAGACTATCTACTAAATTAACATGTTTAATTAAAAATTCAAGTCTACAAAATAAACAGAACATGTGGGAACCAAGATCAGACTTGAGTTTATTCCCAGGAATTTAAAACATGAGTCATTTTAACAGAAGCATTTAGAATGCACATTGCTAAGCATCATCCTGCACGCTGAAGAAGACCCAGCAAGCCCAAAAATATTCATTATGATATTAATACCCTTTTAAGAACAGGGCGTCTAAATTTTTTTCACTAAAATATTATAATAGATTCAGCAAAAATATGTTTCTAACAAAGATTATGGAACATTTATATCTAACTTCAAATCTACTCATGTATAACTGTTTTTTAGATTTAAACTATACTTATTATCAACTATGGCACATAAACATGTATTCATTTCTTCAATAAACATTTCTCAGTATCAAAATTAAAGTCACAGAGCTGAAAAGGGGAAAACCATAACTTGAAAAATTTTCTTGAAATCCTTGTACATATGGAGAACCTGTGGAGTTGGAAGGGATCTGCTGATATCACCAAGTCCAGTACAGAACACAGAGTCTGGAACAAACGGGGTGTATTTTTAATGTTATTGGTAAAATGTGCCCAGTTTTTGTCTAATGAAGGGAAGGCACCTAGCAAATGAAAATCAAAGATATAATTTATTTTATATAAATAAAATCAAATAGCTGCTAAAGGTCTCAGAACAAAGGAACTACTTTACCGACCCTACAGAGACCCACTTGCAAGTCTTCCAATAAACTGATGGCTTAATGACCTGTGAAATTATTCTGCCTACTTAGTTTTAAAGGAAGTTCTAGGGAAGAAGAGAGGTAGCATACCAATAATGGGGTAGGGGTTGTACCCCTTTCCCTAGCCACTTACAGGAATACTGACTTTAGGAGTAAAAAAATCATTGTACTCCATCGTATCATTTAGTTCTGTAGCCCTCTATCTTTATAAGCCCTGAAAGTCACAGCTTTACAAAAGTACGAGAGAGAGAGAGAGAACACAGTGCAGTAGAGAGACACTGGAGTGAGAGCTCAGACAAATCACTTAATTTTCTACAACTATAAAACATCAGGGACCAACTAGAACTAATCATTTAAGAGTCCTCAAATTGTAAAATTCTGTAATTAGTGATACCATCTTAAGAAAATGACTTTACTGATAGAATGCTGCACTTGGTGACAAGAGTATTTTCAGTGGCAAAACCCTTAAGTGGTCTCTGCTATCACTAAAGAAGCTAACTCTGCAATGACTTAATGACAACTTTTATATGCATATATCCTCAAGTAAAGAAGTCTGTATGTACCTCTTTTCCTCAAAAACAGAGAATCAAGCTGTTTCATATCCAGACATCAACTAAATGCAAAATTTTAGAGTATAGCGGCTGTGGATTAAAGTGGCTCTGAGTTTTTACCAGACATTATATAACATTATGTAGCCTCATAGAAAACACTTAAACTATTAGATTTTCCTATTTGTCTTTCTTAAAACTGCAATGGTAACAAGGCCTACTCCAGTGAGTGGTTACACTGTGTGATAATAGGTGCTGAGCACCTGGTACTGTTTCATACATAACTGTTGTTCAATAAATATTTGGCCATAATTATCTTTGATACCTTCTGTTTCTTTTTCAGTCTTTTTTTCTCTTTCTTCTTCTCTAAAAATTGTTCCCAAGGAGTCAGTTTATCCTTTCCTTCCAATTTGTTTTTGACCATCTCTTCTGCACTTTCTTTAAGACCTAAGGAAAAACATAAAAATAGTTATATTTAAAATGTAATTTACCAAAAAAGGTAATTTATATATGTTTAACAGAGTAATAATGTAAAATGCAAAAGTGAATTTTGCAATACTACAAGATCACAAAATAATGTAGGATCGACTTATATCAAAGCTATTTCCTAATAGCAAACAACAATAAACCTAACCAAACCAAAATAAATAAACAAACCCATCAACTTAATATATGATCAAGCCACTGAAGAAAAATCCTTTATTTAGCCTCAAATTTCATTTCTCTATATTAACTGCTTTGAGATTCTAGTAATTCTGGAACAGGTGATTAACAAAAGCTGATTGGTAAGGCAACCCCTGTTGCAATACCCCAGGAAGAAAGCATTCTCATAATCACTCCTTAAGCACTCTGTCAGGCCACATCTTTATGATCAAAAGGACCACTAAGTTCACATTCCACTTCGTATGGTTTAACTCTTTCAATGTTGTTATTTGCTCTTATATTTCATTAGACTCTAAAAGTCTTTGTTTCTTGTATTCTGCAGCTCCTGAATGTTTCTAGGTGGCTTATGTAATAGCTGGAGTGTCTGAGAATGTAAAAAAAAAAAAGTTCCCAAGGCTGATAATATCAGCCCATGGATACCCTCATTATTGCCAAAGTACAGAAAATATGACTACTGTGTGGTCCCCTTTAATAATAAAGATGTTTGTTTTACTTTGTAGTATTTCTTTGGAGGTCATGGTTGGGCTTGGGGAAGAAGGGGTTTCATATTTGTATGATACAAAATCCCTTTAAAAAACAATAATAGAATGATTCAAAATGCTGACATGGTCCATCCAGATAATCTTCCCAGATACATTTTAAATTCTAAGATAATGAAAACAATCTTAAAGATATAATAATTCTCATTTTTCCTGAGACTGAGAGTTCAGTAACTTGCCTAAGAACATGCAGCTAGGAAGCTAAACAGATGAAATCTGAATTCCTGGTTATCCGAAATACCATAACCAGATACATCTGAAATGCTGGTTTGACTTAGAATGAAGAAATGTAAAGTCCATGAGTAAAATCTAAAGCTTTGGGCCACAGGTTTGTCACCTGCAAAATGAGGTTGGTCTAGATCAGAAGCATGCAACTGTCCCTTCCAAATACACCATTTTTCCCTCTCAAAGAACATATTTGGTAGAAATTCAAATATATACAACTAAAAGTAGTGCTTTGAATCTTGAGCCCCGAAGGGCAGCATAAAACAAGTACAATAGATGATCTCTATGGTCCCTTTCATGGCTTTTAAACTCAGATTTAATCTCCGAATTTCTATGACTTAGAAAAGTATTAAATTGTATGTATACTCAAGGTTATGTAGATTTGTTTTTATGACATACTGATGGTAGGATCTCTGATTCTTTGGATGCCAAATCAGAAACATAACAGTTTCAAAACGCGGCTTATAAGAAAAAAACAATTCTCTTTACTGAGCAGATTTTAGGAGAAATGTGAAATGTATAAAACCATGTCCAGATCTCTGACCGAATCAAGAGATACACAGCACCTAGGTCCAAATCTCTGACCGAATCAAGAGACACACAGCACCTAGGAAATATAAACTGGGATCTCCATTTGAGAGAAAGCAGCAATTCCTGACAAAATAGTTGATTTCAAATAACAAAATGAAATAACATATATTATGCCAAAGGGTCAGGACACAAGCGAGTTTCACATTCTAAATGTATAGTATTATATTATTACATGTGTTTAAATAATAATCTTTAAGGTAGTCTACTACTGTATAATTTCCAAACAAGTTGAGAAAGATTTTATTTACTCCAAAATATTAAGTATTATGTTTAGATATATTTTTCAACAAAATGTATTCTCTGATTATAATCATGCATCGAATAATGTCAAGATACTTTCTGAGAATTCATGTTGGGCGGTTTTGCTGTGTGAACATCGTAGAATGCCCTTACACAAACTGGATAGCACAGCCTGCTCACACCTAGGCTTACTGTATAGCTTATTGCTTCTAGACTACAAACCTGTATAGCATGCTATTGAACTGAACACTGTAGGCAACTGTAACACAATAAGTATTTGTGTATTTCAACGTATCTAAGCATAGAAAAGGTACAACAAAAATATGGTATAAAAAATTAAAAATGGTACATACAGGACTGGGAAGTTGCTCTGGTGAGTCAGTGAGTGAGTGGTAAGTGAATGTGAAGGGTTAGGACAATACTATACACCAGTGATTTTTCAACTGGTTTGCTATGGCACACTGGTGTACCACAAGAATTTTTAAAACATGCATACCTGACTATTCAGTCAGGGGCACTGACCTCTTTTCCCTTAGATTGTCAAATAAAAAAGTGGTAACAACCAACACAACAACAGTTGTTCAGTATGAATGAATCAAAATTAGATTGACAAAATCAGATTGACAAAAAAAATATATTTTTGGTGTGCTGCCGAAATTTATTAATTAGTTTATGTGTGCCATGAGATGAAAAAGGTTGAAAATTACTGCTATATACAACTGTAGACTTATAAATACTGTGCACTTTGGGTATATTAAATTTATTAAAAAATCTTTTGCTTCAATAATAAATTAATGTTAGCTTACTGTAACATTTTTACTTTATAAACTTAAAAATATTTTTTTAATCCTCACCCAAGGATATGTTTTCATTGACTTTAGAGAGAAAGAGAGAGGGAGGAAGGGAGGGAAACATGGATGTGAGAGAGAAACATCAATCTGTTGCCTCCCATCCGTGCCCTGACCAGGATTGACTCTACAACCTAGAATCGAACCTGCAAACTTCTGGTGTGCGAGATGATGCTCCAACCCACTGAGCCAGCAGGCCAGGGCATTCATTATTATTATTATTTTTTTTTTTACTTTGACTCTTTTTATTATAACATTTAGCTTAAAACATAAACACATTATACAGCTACACAAAAATATTTTCCTTCTTAATATCCTTATTCTATAAGCTTTTTTTCTATTTTTAAAGCTTTTAATTTTTAAAAACTTTGTAAGCTTTTTTTGTTGTTGTTGTTAAAACTAAAACACAAACACACATAGGCCTACATAACATCAGAATCATCAATATCATTGTCTTCCAAACTTCCACATCTTATTCTACTGGAAGATCTTCAGGGGCGATAATAGGCATGGAGCTGTTCTGGCTTTTCTTGGGACATAACTTGAGAATTTTATAAAAGCTGTGGAATCCCTCCCTGAAACAATGTACTAGAAAAACTTGCATATTATGTTCAGGGAGTTTACAGATACCCAATGTTCATCTGTATGCAAGGATCCAAGGGCCTCAGGTAAAGAACATTTATAGGGGCTGTAGAGGTCTAAGGAAGATGGGAGTTCATGTTCAACAACTTCAAAACTAACCAACACAGACATTTGTAGGTTTTACATCAGGTTTATTCATTTCAGCACTATCATTTAGGACCAGACACATTCTTTGTTATGAAGGATAATCCTGTGCATTTTAGGACTTTTTTAGCAGTATCTCTAGCCTATCCGTTAGAAGCCAGTAGCCCCAGTTGTGAAAATACAAATTATCTCCAGATATTACCACATGTCCCCTTGGGGGGCAAAATCACCCCTCGTTGAGAACCACTGTTCTGGACAATTATTAGAAGACATTTCGGAAAACAAAGGCTATTTCATTATTTGTATTATAAATGATATGGGGTTCTTTTGGTATTTGATTATATAATGTCTTTTCCACTTTAGAAGTTTCATCTGAGTATGCTTTTTCTTCCAACTAGACCAAAGGCAACTTAAGTCACCTTCTTTTGTATTCCATAATATTTAGGACAGTGCCAGACACAGACTAAGTACTTAAGCACTTAACTGATCTGTCTTGAAGGAAGGATTCTTATTCAAGCCAACTGTTTGATCTTTGATGTTTGGAACATGTTCTCTCCAACAGAAAATGAATCAAAACTTTAACATCTAAACAAATGGCCTTTATCCCAAAGCAATTCATGTGGTTTTTTTTAAAGGTCCTATAGCTCTAGAATAATTCATGAAATATTTATTCCCAGGAAATATTTTATATTTTTCTGGCATTTTGTTTACTTACAACAATAAATAGCATCTTCAGTTAAATACTGTCTGTATTATTTTTTGCTGGGCTTTCACATAACACACCAAAATAGTAAAATGACAAATACATTGCCATGGATTAACACAGCACAACGATAACTTAAAAATGCTTTGTTCTCATCATCATTATGAGGTCATTTAAATCTCTTGCCACAGATCACAGTTGTTTATGTTCTAAATTCTCAAAAATATGCCCATCCCAGAAGCCTCTTGGCATACGCACAAGAACATTCTTCAGACAGTTTCAGCCTCATTTGAGAGCAGCCACTATGTGAATGAAAAACAACTCTGTTTTAAGTTTTGCATAGTTTTGTTTAAAAAAATTTTTAATGTATACTCAAGGACTGCCAGATTAGCTAAAAATAGCATCAATAATCCTACAAATAAGGAGTGAAAACTCTTTCAAAGCCAACCATGAACATAGATGACTCAATTATGACAATAATAATTTAAGTGCAATCCATTTATAATTATTTTGGTAATTTGCATACATAGAAAAATAACCTTTGAAAATAAACTAAAACAAGACTATACATTTCTCTTGATGCTACTCATTTGAAATATTCAAAAGGTCTTCAAGGGGCAGGACATGAATAACTTCCAAGTAGCACAATGGGTTTTGTTTATAAAAAAACAAAATGCATGCTTTAAGATTTCTGATACAGGCTGAAACTGGCACTTTATATTTTACGAAGACTTAGGATCCAGAGAATATTTATGAACACTTATAGCTCGAACTTTATTTATGGTGGCATGTTTAAATCAAACTATCTATATTAACACTCAATTCCAAAAGTAGCTTTTGAAATGTAACTAACCGCTACTACCCAAACTCCCAACTTGGATGGAATTCACTCTGGGTATAAGAGAAAACTACCAATCATGCCCTGAGGAACACTGGCATCAAAGGCACCCCTTCAAAATGTCCAGTTATCCCCAATAGTCAGGGAGATGGAAAAGCATATCCTATCTAATAGAGGGAATATGCTAATTGACCCTCACACTGTTGCATAGATGGCAGCACCCACAGCCAAGAAGAGGGCAGCGCCCGGTCCCCTCAGCCCCGCCCAGGTGGCAGGTGCACGGCAAGGCCAGGCCTGCCCCACGCACTTGCCTCCAGAGTCCCCTGGTCCCCTCAGCCCCCCAGGGCTGGCCCGAGGTGCAGGCAAGTCTCGGATGGCAGCTGCCCAGCTGCCCACAGCCGCCCAAGGCTCAGTTAACCAGGGCCGGCCGAGGCTTGAGCTGCTGGCAGTGGCAGCAGCAGAGGTGTGATGGGGTGTCGCCTTCCCCTGAGGGCTCCCGGACTGTGAGAGGGGGCAAGCTGGGCTGAGGGACCCCCACCTCCAGTGCATGAATTTTCATGCACCAGGCCTCTAGTTTACTTATATAATTAACAAAGGTCACAGGGATAATAGGTCCATATGAGTAATGAGGATTTTTATCAGTGGTGTGTTTTTACTCTCCATGGTAATCAAGCGATTACGCATGCAGGGTTATCATTAAAGCATACTGAATAAGCTAAACTATATTCTTCTCTGTACCATTTTTCACAGTTGGAACTTTATATTTATTTGTGTGATTTTTAAGAATTATTATTATTAATGGCTATCTCCCTTACTAGGTTGCAAGCTCCATGGGGGCAGAGGCCAGAGTCCCCCCCCCCACCCCCCCACCCCCCAAAGTAACTAGTGGCTAGTGGAGGGCCTGGTATAATAAATGTCTGTTGAATGAAAGTAAAAATGAGAGAATAAATTTGTCAAATTTGTTCCCAACTTCATGGACAGGGAGCAGCAATGCATGAAATTAAAAAGTAAAGTAACAACTAGCTTTGGGAACAATAGTAAACAGCAAAAATTACTAATCAGGAAGAACCAGCATATGTCCTTTGTATGCAGGTAATACTGTTATATATCTACTACATGGAAACAACACAGACAGCCATAATACAAATAATAAGGTTAAGAGGATATTGGCACGCTAGTTTGGGAAATGGTTCTCATATATAGCATTCAATGAAGTATCCAGAGAAGATACTACATGCTGAATGAAAAAATGTAAATGCTTTATGTTGTTAATTGTCTAAAAGCTATGTCAATATATAGGAACTGTTCTACATTTGTCTTTAATTTGACCTTATCATACTCGAACTTCTTCTAAATATCCTTATTCTCCCTTAAAATGATGCCTTCCATTTGCAAGTACATAGAAGGTCCTCAAATAATATTTCACTCAACATCATTTTATTACAAGGTTCGTGAGATGCCATACAGGACTTAACTCTTGTTTATATCAATTAGCCTATGAAAAAATTTACCTTCACTATACACTGTTTCACTTAAAGTCACAAAACCTATCAAAGACATTGGGTGAGAACTTAACTGTAATTCAGTTTATTCTGAACCAAGTTGCCCCTGATTCTTAGAATCAAATAGTCTTAAAAATCTGACTTTAAGTATAAGACATTTGGGCCCCATTAGGGAATCATTGTTTCTATATTTATCTGTAACTTTATTTGTATGTTTTCTTTGCCTTTCAAGTAGTTTGTTATCACAATGTACATAATATCAAAATGTCCTAATACTAACAGAAGAAAAACCTGGCCAGGTCTGGTGAAGCCATTCTATTTAATTTATGGCAAAGAGGACTGGAGAACTACTTGTTCTGTTATTTTTCACATATAATGTTTACAGACAAGTAGAAAATACATGAAAATTTTTAAATGAATGGCTAAGAAGTTAAGAAAAAAAGGGGAATTTTTAAGAGTCCAGCCACAAAAAGAAAGCTTAGATAGAATTGTGAAACTAGCTCAGAGCAGGCAGTTTTCTCTGGGGACAAATACTAATCTGCTATAGAGGAGAATAGATCTTGGGTTTTAATAGGCTGCTAGCCCAGGAGACGGCAGACAATGTTGAAAGCCACATCATGGTGGAATGTCCCATCAGAGACCACTACTATGAAGCCAGGATCCTAACGGGTGCCTTCAAATGGGTGCTGCTCCTCCTCTGACAACTCAGAGGGAATACATGCCTGTTTGGGCTTCGGCTATGGGCAGAACAATGAAAGTAAAAATACATTTTCCCCCAGAGAATTTATAACTACAAGCCCACAAATCCATGGGTTTGTGGCTGGAATTCTCACTATCTGTGTGGGCCAAAAGACCCCAATCCAAAAATTTGGTTTCAATTGGTTTTGGATTGGAAATGCCCTTAGGCACCTGGCAAATACTCTCTAAAAGAGGCACTTTTGACCCAGGCCTTAAAGAATTCCCATAGGTAAAGATCCAAGAACAATGAGATCACAATCAAAATTCAATATGAACCAGAGTAAGCAGAAACAAAATAATAGAAGTCAGACCTATAAAGACTATAGATTCTGGAATTATTCAGATACAGAATATAAAATCAGCACATTAAAAAAACAAAAGAGGAAATTAAAAAATAAGATTATAAAAAGTATGAGACAGACTTGGGGGAAAAAAACTTCCTGAAGTAAAAAAATACCTGAAATTAGAGTCAATGACCAAGTTAACAGCAGACTATAATGAGGTAAAGAAAAAAATTAATGAACTGAAAGACTGAACTGAAGAAATTACCCACTATGTTACATAAATTCAAAGGTATGGGAAATATGAGTTATGGAGAATGAGAAGGTACCACACATATAAAATAGGATTTCCAGAAGGAGAAAGTAGAGAAGATGAAGAAAAGGTAGTATTTTAAGAGAAAATGCTGAGACATTTTCAAAACTGATGAAAGATACTCATCTTTAATACACAATTAATCCTAAGCAATATAAACACATCAAGCAAAAAATGACCTAGATACATCATAGTGAAACTCAGAATAGCAAACTATTTTAAGATGTAGGAACAAAAGGCAGCACTGAGGAGCAAGGCTAATCCTTTCCTGACAGGGTCCAAGAGTGAGTCCCTGGGCCCTGGGATTCGCGTAGTGTGTTCTTTAGTTACCTGGCTTCCTCACTTGTAACTCTGTCAACAGGAGTCAAGGGGAAATCTCTAGCGCTCACCGTAAACTTGATCCTCCCCAGGAAGGGGTAAAGAAGGGAACTGGCTTGGCATCATCCATGGCACCAGCAGATATCTTCTCACCCTAATCCTCAACATTAACAGCCTCACCATCAAAATCTGCCTGGAACCCACCAGGAATAATCTCTTTGTGCCTTTTATCTCTATTTATTTTGGTCACCACAAAAAGCCCCTAATCATCAAGTTCCTCCTAACCTCCCATGTTCTAATCCTCTGAAGTTAACGGCATAGCCACTCTTTTGCCAACCTCTCCCTTCCCTCTTTAATTCTCTATTGCTAAATTCTCTGGAATTCACAATACATCATCAGTAAAAACCCAATTATATAATTCTGAACATTATGTTCTTGTTCTAAGTAAAACCTGGCTCTCTCCTGAGGATATACAGCTCTTTCAAATTTTGTTGTTGTTGCTAGTGGTAGTGGTGTTTGTTTTTTTCACAGAGCCCTCACATAAACTGGCCTAGAGTGCAGATAGGGGTGTGTGTGTATCATAGTGCTCTTCATTCAGTTTTAAGAAGTGTGGTGCTGATAGAGGGAAGGAAGGGCATGCAACAAGAACAGAATCACAGTTCTTTAGAGATGATTCACCTTATTAATTATAGATAAGAGGTTTTCTTACAGACCCTGGACCCATACCCCCTCCAGGAGATTGCCTATGGAATTCTGACCATTCTCCAGTCCTAGGGACTAGAGGAGCTGGGTTTTAATATCACTGAAAATTAACTACAGTACCTTGTTATTGGATTTCAAGATCCTGGAAGGAGATACACAGACCATGGACCCTGAGGCCATTACCTTGCCCTCCCCTCACCCCACTTCCCCCTTGCATGTAAGCCTTTCTTCCTTAGATATATATAACCAGCTGGCTAGTAGGGGGATATTAGAGTAGAATTTACAGGATGACCTGATGTTCTCTCCATACTGCCTGCATTATTAGAATAAACGTTCATATATGATTCAACCTGGTCTCTGCTTAATTTGGCTCAAGTAGTGATAGACGCTTGGACCCCTTTTGTGTTCAGGGACAGACAAGCAGACTAAAGAGAGCCAAGCAAAGATCCATGCAGTTTTGAAACTTTGGTACATGACAGAGTTGACATGCCAAATTATTGGAGGAAAAGATATTCAATAAATGGAACAGAATATAAAAAATTTTCCATGTAGAAGAAGATGAAATTGGATCCCTTATATAATATTTTTAAAAAACCAACTCATGCCCTGACCAGTTTGGCTCAGTGCATAGAGCATCGGCCTGCGGACTCAAGGGTCCCAGGTTCGATTCCGGTCAAGGGCAAGTACCTTGGTTGCGGGCACATCCCCAGTGGAGGGTGTGCAGGTAGCAGCTGATCGATGTTTCTCTCTCATCAATGTTTCTAACTCTCTATTCCTCTCCCTTCCTCTCTGTAAAAAATCAATAAAATATATAATAATAATAAAAAAAATCAACTCATGATGGATCAAGGATTTAAATGTCAAAAACCTTAAACTACTCTACCTTTAATAGAAAACAAAGGTGAACATTGATCTCATCAATGATTTCTTAGAGGAAACACAGAAAGTATTAACTATTTAAAAAAAGATTATTTGATAATATTAAAATCAAGAACATTTTACATTAGACAACACTTCCAAGAAAGTGTGTGTGTGTGTGTGTGTGTGTGTGTGTGTGTAGTTACATATAGAAGAGACATGCTAGCCTATAAAAGACAAAGGAATTGTATCAAAGATAAAAAACTACTAAAAATCAGTAGAAAAAGAACAAATAATATAACAGAAAAATGGCCAAAGGATAGATATCTGAGTATTTTACTGAGGGGGAAACATATTATGGCCAATATATATATATGAAGAGATGTTTTAACTTATTAGTGATAAGAGAAATGCAAATCAAGTGCTGCTTGTGGGAATGTAAACTGGTATCATTATACTGGAAAAGAATTTAGTGTTTCATCTTGTAAAGCTGAACATTCACACACCATATGACCCAGCAATTACACTCCTTGATAAATACCCAGCAATACTGAAACACATACCAGAAGATGTATAGAAATGTTCATAGCAGCCTAAATCACCATAGTAAATGCTAAAGAACATCCCAGATGTATATCCAACAATATGCATATACAAACCGTGGTATGCAGCAGTCAAATGAATGAGCTACAGATACAAAAAATACAGATAAATCTCAGCAATGTGATGTTGAATGAAAAAAAATCAGTCCCAAATGACTTAAAAATATCTAATACAATATAATCCATCTATTTAAAGTATACAATTCAATGGTTTTTAGTACGTTTAGACGTGTAAACATCACCAAAGTCTATTTTTAGAACATTTTCATCTTTTCAGAAAGAAACCTTATTTCTCTCCCCAACAGGAGAGTCCAAAACACACCTCCTCTCCTACAACTACCAACCTATTTCCCGTCTCTATAGGTTTCCCTGTTCTGAATATTTTATATAAAAAATGTGGTCTTAGTAACTGGCTTGTTAAACTTAGCACAGTATTTTCAAGGTTCATCCACTTTGTAGCATATATCAGTGCTTTATTCCTTTTTTATGAAACTATACTTTTTAGAAATACTATAAATGAGATGAAAATATATACAATAGGCCTAGTCGGTATGGCTCAGTGGTTGAGGATTGAACCATGAACCAGGAGGTCATGGTGTGATTCCTGGTCAGGGCACTTGCCCAGGTTGTGGGCTTAATCTCCAATACAGGGGGTTCAGGAGGCAGTCAATCAATGATTCTCATCATTGGCATTTCTATCCCTCTCTCCCTCTCCCTTACTCTCTCTGATATCAATAAAAAATAGATTTTTAAAACAGAAATTCAATATAAGACTGTTATCCACAACAGCAAAACATCAGAAAGAGCCTAAAATATAATATTAGGGGAGTGGTTCATAACTTATAAATTAGAAACACAATGGAATGTGATGCAGGCATTTGATTATAAAGATTATTGAGAAACGTAAAAATAAGTATGAGAAATGAAACCAAAAAAGGAGAATGAAAAATGGGGATCTATCTACTTATATAAAAATCCTGGGTGGTGTTCATCATGACCAGAACTGCCGTGACCAAGCGGAAGGAAGTCAGTCCTGCAGGAGTTGTCTTGGCAACGGCTGCTCCCTCCCCCCAGCTGTTTCCTGGAGCTGTTTCCTGTAAGGGCGGGGTTTGAGGCAGGAACCCGCCCTGGGAGCATGGAGGCATTATCTTTATAAAGTGTGCCTCACCAGCACAGCCAAGGGTGAACCTGAGTGGGGGCGGTTGAAAGGCTTAGAAAAGACAGACAAGAGAATGAAGCCGAGTCTCGGTGGGATGCTGCTTCTCTGAGAGACAGCGACCACGCCCACAGCCATGCTTTTATTTTATAGCAGAAGCTACAAGGCAAAGTAAGGGCGTGACCAAGATGTTTACAACATTCTCCTGGGTTTCAATCCTACTCAACTACATGCACCTGAACTCTATCAGGTCCACATCACTCAGGCATGTGGGGCCACGTGTTCAAACCATAGGTTCAAGCTTACAACTACAGCTGTTGGCTATAATTGTGCTGGGAGGGCCCTGCCCTCCAAGCTGAGACTTGCATGTGGCAATGAGAGGACTGTGCCCTCTCATCAGTCCAAGGCTTGAACCTGTCCAAAACACTGTAGTGGCTCCCCACAATAAAGTTTTAATTCTATTTCTTTGTTACTAATGTTGTGGCCCCACCCCATAACCAAGAAACAATTTCCAAAGGATGAGGCCCAGGAATCAGGATTACAAAAAGGTGATTCTAATGTGCAGCCAAGGTTGAAAACCACTGCTATAGATAATATTAAAAATATATATCTAAACGTGCAATTCTTTGTCCAAAAAAATGAGCATGTTCAAAAATTAAATGAAGAAACTTTGGATATACTCGGAGATTTTCACACATATTTGAGTGATGATTCCATTGATTCCACAGATGATGCTGAAAAGGAAAATTTTTCCATCGAATTTCTTAATACTCCTTCAGGAATGCCAGGTCATAAATTAAAATTGAAAGTGGGTGCAATCATCATGCTATTGAGAAATCTCAATAGTAAATGAGGTCTTTGTAATGGTACCAGATTTATTATCAAAAGATTACAACCTAACATTATCAAAGCTGATGTATTAACAGAATCTGCAGAGGGAGAGGCTGTTCTGATTCCAAGAATTAATTTGTCCCCATCTGACACTGGCCTACCATTTAAATAGATTGGACAACGGTTTCCCGTGATGCCAGCATTTGTGATGACTATTAATAAATCACAAGGACAAACTCTAGACAAAGTAGGCATATTCCTACCTGAACCCATTTTGCACATGGTCAGTTATATGTTGCTTTCTCTCGATTTGAAGAGCATGTGATGTTACAGTTAAAGCTCTAAGTACTTCATCACAAGGGAAATTAGTCAAGCACTCTGAAAGTGTTTTCACTCTTAATGTGGTGAACAGGGAGATATTAGAATAAGTTGAATCACTTTATCAGTCATTGTTTGCATCACTGTTGTTTTTATATCATGTTTTTGTTGTTTTCATATCATGTTGTGGTTGTTTTTATATCATGCCTCTGTTGTTGTTATATCCTTTTGTTACTGTTTATTTATTAAAATTTATATATTATTTTCATATACATTTTACTAATTTCCTTTAATCTCTCACACTTCTATTATAGAGAAAGTGCAAATAGCAATATTAAAATATCTCTGCTAATTAATTCCCTTTTTAAAAAAATATATTTTATTGATTTTTTACAGAGAGGAAGGGAGAGGGATAGAGAGTTAGAAACATCGATGAGAGAGAAACATCGATCAGCTGCCTCCTGCACACTCCCCACACACTCCCCACTGGGGATGTGCCTGCAACCAAGGTACATGCCCTTGACTGGAATCGAACCTGGGACCCTTGAGTCCGCAGGCCGATGCTCTATCCACTGAGTCAAACCGGTTAGGACAATTAATTCCCTTTTAATGTGCATGAATTTCGTGCACTGGGCTACTAGTATAATATAATCAACCGTATACCTGTAGAAGAGAATGTGTAAAAAAGAATGTTTTATATAGCTAAAACATAAAAGCAACCCATCAATGGCTGGGTTGATAAGCAAAATATGGCATATAAACAATGGAATATTATTCAGCCTTAAAAAGGCAATTCTGACATGCTATAGCATGGATGAACCTTGAGGACATTTTGGTAACTGAAATAAGCCAGTCACCAAAAGACACTGTAAAATACCACTTACATGAGGTACAAAATCACAGAGACAGAAAGAAGAATGGTGATAGCATGAGCTGGAGGAATGGAAAATGAAGAGTTATTATTTAATGGATGCAGTTTTGCAAAGATTCAGTTTTGCAAAGATGAAAAGAATTCTAGAGATGGATGGATGGTGGTGATAGTTGACCAACAATATGAATATACTGAATACTGTACACTAAAAATGGTTAAGATGGTAAATTTTAGGTGTATGCTAATACAATGAAAAAAATTAGAGAAAAATGAATGTGTTAAGATAGTAAATTTGAGATGATAAGACTTTCCAGTTTGGGGAAAAAAACAACAGCAATAATGAAACTGCTGAAAGTTAAGTAGGCTGACTGAATTCTGTCACAATAACATATGGAACAAGTGTGAGAAAAATGACAGTTTGCTAGTCAGGCAGTTAGTATATAGAATAACGACACAGAACAACCTCAAATAGAATAAGCAAAATTTCTGCTTTCAAAACAAAAGAATTCACAACTTCAAACAAATCAGCACAGCTGTGGGCTATGGGAAACAATACATGAAACAATCTCTCTTCTTAAACTGACTTCAGGCAGATTGTAAATCTATGGCAAAGTCAAAAAGCACTACTGTCTGGAAATAGTGGCAACAGATGCAAACAATACAACTGATGTGATACATGTGCAGAGAAGGCAGGACAGGACCATGCGAACAGAATCATCCTAGGTGCCTCAACCCGGAATCTCTTATCGATTCACATATTTAATTTGGATCCTAAAACAGCAGACCAATTAACCTGAAACTTCCTAAGTATGGAAGTGTTAAGACTTTTTGAAACGACTACTAATATAAAGATATCCTGTTTTTTCTTTAGATCTTTAAAAAAAGCTTCTTGGAAAAACTTGTTTTAAATTAAATCTTAGTATTAATGAGAATATAATCTTTAAAATAATCCAGGAAATTCTGAGAAATTTACTGGCACGGGGGAAATGTGCTAGCAGCATTTTTAGATAGCCCTAGCTGCTTCCAGTATTTTAGTACACATTACACAAGTGATTAAAAAACATTTATTTTGCATAGTAAAATTTCAGCTTGTTACATTACAAAGTCCTTATAGTTAACATGTTTAAAGATGATTCAAGGAAAGAGGGAAAACCTAAGTTTTAAAATTCTAGCCACTTAACTAGCTGTGTACAAGTTATGATAGGGCACTGTAAACTGGTTTCCTCTCCATCATCAAATTGCAAATTCTTCTAGATTATTTTAAGTTCAGGTTTTCCATTTAATGCTTTTCTCTACATTCAACTCAAAATTTTAAACATCTGGTTATTTCAAAAGTTCTGACCAAAAACCATTTTTGTGAATATATTTCAAATAATGGATACATTGGCAATAAATGGAAATAGAGATATAGCCAAAAGTAAATAGTGAACAGGTTTTGAGATGTTTGAAATTAAAATGTTTAAAACTGCCCTAGCCAGTTTGGCTCAATGGATAGAGCGTCGGCCTGGGGACTGAAGAGTCCCAGGTTCTTTTCCGATCAAGGGCATGTACCTTGGTTGCAGGCACATCCCCAGTAGGGGGTTTGCAGGAGGCAGCTGATTGATGCTTCTATCTCATCGATGTTTCTAACTCTCTATCACTCTCCCTTCCTCTCTGTAAAAAATCAATAAAATATATTTTAAAAAATGTTTAAAACTGGGCTGCCTAGAAAAATGAATGCACAATTGATTCAAAAATATTTTATTTCTGAATACAATGGCCACAGATACATGTCATTGATGTCTGTGTTTAAGCTTCCCAGTGAGACACTGGACAGAGAAATGGAGAAGGAATAAAGGAGGGGAAAAGGATGGACAAAGCATAAGAGCAGACACCAGAATAAAAATAGAATTACAACTGTAAAGAGTGAAGGAAAGAGTAAGTAAGTAGAGCAAGGAACAGCTGCACCCCCACTTCCTGCCTCAACTAGTGGGAGCCAAGAAAGCACTCCTCTTGTGGAGTGAGACAAGAAACCTCGCTTCCAGGCCTCCTTTGACTGAGTAAGTATCCACAGCACTGGGTGTTGCTGACAAGATCTCTCCAAAGACCATCAGTACCAATTTCATTATGCCCTTTATCCATATTTAATGTGTCACCAGAAGAAGTCTAAAACTTCCAAATCATCCCTTCTCCTAAAAAATACTGAACATTTTCCACCTTTCCTCAACAATGAAACTTCTACACATTCATCAGTCATAAGCAGTCATTAGTAGCCATTAACAAAATTCTCTATATCCATTTGCCTGCTAATTTGAGTCTCACTGAAACCTGGTTCTCTTCTGGGGACACTGCTTCTCCTGTACCCCTTTAAGGTGGTGAATTTTTCTCTCCCATAGTCTGTCCTTCTTGCTACTCACTGCCAACTCCAGTTCACTTGCTGGCCCTCCTCCCCAAAGCCTGCAATTTTGAACATCATGTAGAAGACTATACCACTTTCTATCCTTCTTTATTGTAGATATCATTTACTGAAGTGCTAAGCTTTGGCTCATTGCTTGCTCTCTCCAATACTAACCTTGTCATAATTCTTGGTGATTTCAATATATACACAGATGACCCTTCCAACACTCTGGGCCTCACAGCACTGACTTACTTTATTCTATACTCACCTCATCCTCAGAAACTCACTCTTGGAATCATAACTAGAACATGTCATTACCACAAATTGCAATCTCACCATAATCTTCATTTGTATCCTACTCTTCAACCACTATTCTCCAATCTTTCTATTTTATTCTCTCTCATACCCCAAGGCTAACAATTCTTCTAGGGATCTGCAATCCATCAATCCTCTCACTTTCCCCCCATACCTCGCCTCAGCATACCCTCATTTCCCTCCTAACCCAACACAGATACGATGGTCCATCATTACAATCACTCCCTTGTCCTCAACTGCCTTGCCCCACTCTTGCTTGGTCATACTTGGTTGACAAAACTTCTAGTCTGGCTTATTCCAACTCTCTCCTTACTCCATGCTTGTATTACCCCAGCAATGTGGCCAAAGAAAAGATAAATATGTTGATTCATCTTACTTTACATGACCATGAATTTCAAGTACACCCTTATTGCTCTTCAGCAATACTATGAATTTTCCCTCTTTGCCACTCTCTTAGACAATTATCTCATCTACTTTTTTCAAATCCTTTCCTCCTCCTTTATCCCTACTGTCAGCTGGTGATCTTACTTCTTATTTCACTAACAAAATACAAGTAAGAGTACCACAAGCTCCCACCATCATTTCTACCCATTGCCCTCTGTGACCACATTATCTGCCTTCTCTCCTGTTACAATAGATGAAATGTCCATGCACATCTACTGAAGGCCAATTCCTCCACCTGTGCAAAAATATTTCAACTCCCTTTGCCTACTTCAGAATGCAGTTCTCTGCATCATTTCCTGCCCTGTCTCTGGTGGATCATTCCCAAAGCATACAGCATGCCATTATTTTTCCCATATTAAAGAAAAATGCTCTCTTGATCTCTCTTTCCCCTCCAGCTTCCTTCCTATTCCTCTGTGATCCATTATAGAAAAACTCAAGATCTGTCAATCTATGAGTCTATAGTGACTTAAAGAGAGTGGGAAGAAAGCTCCATTAGCTAGAGGAAGCTCTACCAGCACTAGTTAGAAATGCTAGCTAATAAATGTAGAAGGAATGATAGAAGTAGAAAATCAGCATTTTGCAACCAACAATGTAATAGTCAAGCAGATCACCAATGAAGACTAACCAGGTAAAATGTTGGGAAACAGAATATTCACACACCCCACATCATTACAAAGGGAAAAAATGTGCCTTTACAATAGAAAAATCAGCCCAACACTACCTTAATGGAATGAGCAGAGTTAACAGCACAAATAATGGGATAATGAACTTTAAATGCCTCCTGATGTGACGCAATGGGACGTATACAACATCATTTGTGGAGAATTCTTGCCAAAAAGTTTCTATATGAATTATGAGGTAACAATTAGAGAAATCCAGATTGTTGGATATTCTGTAAGCCAACTACTGTAGATATTTTAGAAGTGAGTGATCCTGCATCAGGAATTATAAAAAATACTGTTGGAATGAGTGAGAAATCTGACTTATCAATATTAAATTATCTTAGTGTGGTAAGGGCATTGTGTTCATGTAGAAGAATGTCTTTTTTTTGGAAGTTACACACTGAAGTATTTTTTTAAGGGGTGTAGTGTCATACCTACAGCTTTCTAGTAGTAGTCAAATATCTTAGAAAAAGGACTTATCTGTACTGGTTGTCTCCAATTTCACTCCTCATTCTCTCTTGATCCCATACCAATCTCATCCTCCCCATTCCACCAAACTGTTCAATATCATTGATGATCTATATGTATTGCTAAATCCAATAGTCATTCTTAGCTTGTATATTATTGACACTTTTCTCACTGAAATGCTGTCTTCACTTGGCTGTCTAGATACCCCGCAACCCTAAATTCCTTCCTGCATTTCTGGTAGTTTCTTCCCAGTTACCTTATAATGAAATGGTCCCTGTTCACTTCCTCAACCTCGAAATGCTGGAATGCTGCAGGGATCTGGTTTTGAACCTTTTTCCCCCTTCCTATAACCACTCCCTTGGTGTTCTTCACTTTCAGAGACCTATATAATAAGGATTCCCAAATTTCTATCTCCAACCCTGACCTCTCTGGCTCTGATCTCTTCCCTGAACTCTAAATAGGTATCTTAAACTTAACATGTGACCAAAAGAAAACTTTTGAGGTTTCCTTGCAAACTCACAATCTTCATTATCTCAGGACTGCAATAGCCTCTTGACTGATCTCCCCAACTTTGTCCTTGCCTCCTACTTAGATTTATTCTCAAGGTAGCAGCCAGAGTGATACTGTTAAGAATACGTATATCTATATGAGATGATAGATGCTCACTAAACTTACTGTAGTAATCACATCATACTATAGTAAGTGGAACCATTATGCTGTACAACTTAAACTCATACAGTGATGTATGTAAATTACATCTCAATAAAACTGGGGGGGGGGGGGGAAAGCCCGGGCCAGGTGGAGCATCGTCCCATACATCAAAGGGTTGTGGGTTTGATTCCAAGTCAGGGCACATACCTAGGTTGGAGGTTTGATTCTGATTGGGGCACATACAAGAGACAACCAAACAATGTTTCTCTCTCATATCGATGTTCTATCTCTCTCCCTTCCTCTTTCTCTAAAAATCAATTTAAAAACAGATACATATCATCAAGGATTAAAGAAAAAAACACACCAATATATCCTCAGGTGAGGATTAAAAAAAGAGTCAGATCTTATCACTTGCCAGCTGAGACACCCCAACAGCTTTGCATCCCACTCACAGAAGAAATTTGAACCCTTAAAATGGCCCTTAAAGGTCTTCATGATCTGGCCCCATGTTAGCTCTATGACCTCATCGATTGTTCTCAACTTTACTCACTCCAGTCATACTGTTCTCTTTGCTATTCTTCAAACATGGTAAGCAAGCTACAGTTTCAAGGACACTCACTTGCTATTTCCTCTGCTCACACACTTTTCTCTGCAGGGCTCACTCCCTGACCTCTACTTCCTTTCTTCTTTGCTCAATTATTTTTCTTATGAGAGACTCATGTCCTCCTCTTCACCAGAATATAGGGTTTGTGAGGTCAAGGATTTGTATGTTTTGTTCACATGTTATCTAGAATAGTTCCTGGCATATAGTCGGTACTCAATAAATATTTAAAGTTGGGATACTGAAGAATGTTGAATAGAAAAAAGACCAGCTATCTTTTTCACCAGTGTGTATTAAATCAGAAAAAGGAGGGTTTTTTTTTTCCCATATCTAATCTCTTTTAAGATTATAAACAAAGAAATGTTATTATTTGTTCATATTCTGGATATACAGCTTTCACTATCTATAACAAAAAATTATTACATACATTAATTGAACTTATAATATAGGGGAGGTTATTTAGTATATGAGATAAAACTGATTAAGCTTCATTTATATGTAAACTAGGGGCTCACTGAATGAAAATCATGCACTGGGGGGGGGGGGGGTAGAAGGGGGGGTCCCTCAGCCCGGCCTGTGCCTTCTCACAGTCCAAGAGCCCTCGAGGGATGTCCGACTGATGGCTTAGGCCTGTTCCCAGTCAGTTGGCCATCCTTAGCACTGCTGTGGAGGTGCGAGAGGCTCCCGCCACCACCACTGCGCTCGCCAGCCTTGAGCCTGGCTTCTGGCTGAGCAGCGCTCCCCCTGTGAGAGTGCACTGACCACCAGGGGAAGCTCCTGCATTGAGCGTCTGCCCCCTGGTGGTGAGTGCGCATCATAGTGACCAGTCTTTTGGCCATTCAGTTGATTTGCATATTAGCCTTTTATTATATAGGATTACAAATTCCCTAATGAGGCACATCACTGATTAAGGCCCATTATGCTAATTGCATGCATCACCTTCTCTACTCATCAAAGTGAGTCAGGATACCTTTTTAACAATACATTGAGATGAAAAATATTACTCTGCATTAAAATAATGAATTACACTTTCTTTAAAAATCTTATAATTCAACATTATTACTTATTTACAATCCCAATTAATAAGGTTGTATTATCACATTTTCATAACTAGACTATCAAGAGAAAGAGTGCTGTACTTCATTCTGGTTGTTACACCCATATACCTGTTATCTGCCTCCCTTAATATTTACCCTTAAGGAATGAAACTCCTGATGTTACTATACTTGTATAGCCTAATGTAAAATGATAGGCTATATAACTATAAGGCCCTCACTAGGGGTGAGTTAAATGTTTGAGCAAATATAGCAAGCTAATTTTTTTGTTGATAATTTTGAATGGCCCATAAATGATGTTGTAACAATATCCAAATGGCCCTGGGCAGAAAAAAAGGTTCCCCAACCCTGGTTAAACTATAATTCCTCTTAAAAACCAAACCAACAAACCATATTCCAGCAAGTGTTAGTGATTAAGAGTACTTATTTTTCTGAAGAGTTTAATATTTTGGAAATTCAAGCTGCAGAAAAACCAATAAATGATATAGTGTAATCTCACACTGACATTGTGTGACTTACTGAAATGTAACATCACAAAAAAGTCGTGAGGTTCAGGGTAATTATGGTATTACCGGGAACATGTATTTCTTAAGATATAATTCCAACAAAATATACATATGATGTGAACAATACTCTGTAGCTTATAAGGTACATTTATAAATACTCAAATTAAGAAAGGTATTATTAGTCCCATATTCCAAATAAGTAAACTGAAGTTCTGCAAGATTAGCTCATTTATCTCAACTAACAAGTCTAATAAGTAAAAAACCCTTTACATTCACAAACACAGATGCATGTAAGTACATGCCAAGGACTCACAGGTAACAATAAAACCCTATATGGTGCCTTCAAAAATATTACAGTTAGCTCAGGCTGGTATGGCTCAATTGGTTGGAGCATCATACTGTACACCAAAAGGCTGGGGAGGCTGGGGTTTAATTCCTGGTCAGGGCCCATACTTGGGTTGCAGGTTCAATTTCTGGTATGAGAGGCGAGAGTTCGATGTTTCTCACATCGACTTCTCCCTCCCTCCCCCTATCCTCCTTTCCTTTCCCTATCTCTAAAATCAATGGGCATGTCCTTGGGTCCAAGGATTAAAAAAAACACACCAAGTATTCCAGTTAAAGACTTAAAAATGCAGTGTACAGCAGAATATCAATTTTCCTCCACTCACCTAACAGTAAAAAATATATACACAATGTTGATGACAATTCCATGGAATTGGCACTTTTATTCATTGTTGAAGGCTTTATAAACTGGTACACTCCAATTCTATTTCTGGGAAGGTATCCTATGAAAATACTTCAAAATACGGAAAAGGCTATAGATTATTTATAACATCTTAGATGCTTGGCATCTGAGATTTAAAATTTGAGTTTTGACACTGGTAGTTTTAACAGCTTGTGAGAGAACCGCAGGTTGATCCACAGCATATACAAAGTTGCTATGTGAGCGAGGAAGTCACGTAACTAACTAGTAAGTGAGCCTGACTGCCAGCATTAGCTTCTCTTTGTGGTCTCTACTAGTTCTCCAAGCAGAGACATTTTTAAAACGGGGGAGAAAAAGAAAAGCGTCTTTGTTAAAAAATTGTTTTTAAAAGTAAAAATCCCTAAAATAGTAAGCCAATTATTTGGCTGGTAATGAAAGTGAAGAGATCTAAGAAAGTACTGATATTTGTGGGTTTGGAATTGGTAATGGCCTTAGGTTACATTTCTTTTTAATGCCATAATTCTACTGTAGTGAAAGGTTAGAAATATGATTAAATATTCAACAATAGAGAAATGATCAATTAAACCACAACCTATCTAATCACTCAGTGGCTGAATCAGGGTAATGGAATTATAATGTTTTTTACATTTCAAAACATTTTATATGACATTAAATAGAAGAGGGAACAGCTATTAATTCATCTCACGAGGTCAGCATTATCCTGATATCAAAAACTAACAACTTTATAAGAAATGAAAACTGCAGGCAAATATTCCTCATTAACACAGGTGTAAAATCGTTAACAAAATATTACTAAACTGAGTCTAGAAATATATACATCATGACCAAGGGAGGTTATCCCAGGAAAACTATTGCTTAAATTTTCCAGTTACAGACATAAGTGTAAATATACTTTTTGGTATTTGTACTACATAACAATGTTAATAAAGACAAGGCTAGATCCGGTTCATTCAATTTAACTCTGAAATATTGCTATAAAACTTCTCAATCAAGTTAATTTTAAATCTTTCTCAGTCAACCAAATACCTCAATTAAAAATCTGTTCATTTAAAATATCTTCAGTCAGTTCAAAGATTAGAATTAAGCTATAATTACAACATACTTTAAAGATAGAATTCAACATTTCTTAGAATAATCAAGTCAAGGCTGTCAAGGAAAACATTTCTTCAGAAACATCCCAAGCAGTATGGTTGTACTGCCTATTGTGAGACTTACTGACAAAGAGTGCTCAACCCCTTAGAGCAGACTTTGTGCTCTTTTGCTGGACAATTCTAAAAATATAGAGAATTCCTCTTTATATTACTTTGAAATCTACTTTCCTTCAACTTTTATCCATTGGCAAAAATAATGACTTCTGAGATAAAAAGGGAAATTAAATCTCCATTTACATAATCATCCCTCAATCACTTGAAAATAACGACTAAGTCACTTTTTGGGCTTTTCTTATTCAGGCTAATTTAACTGAATTCTCTCAACCATTGTTCATGTGATAATGGGGTTACAAAACAGCACCACTTTCCTACAGGACTATGCAGGAGACATGTTCATCCTAATATTTTTACTACAATAGTCACTCAATTCTCAAACATTAAAACATATGCTTTTTTTCCCCAAATAAAAAGAACCCATGCATTCTCAATGCAAAAATATACTAGCTGTATGAAACAGAAAAAACTGAATATAGAATATTTAATTTTAAGAAATAGTGTTATTGGTTAGTATTCGTCCATCTAGAGCAGTGGTTCTCAACCTTCCTAATGCCGCAACCCTTTAATACAGTTCCTCATGTGGTGACCCCAATTTCATTGTTACAAATTGAACATAATTAAAGCATAGTGATTAATCACAAAAACAACATGTAATTATATATGTGTTTTCTGATGGTCTTAGGCGACCCCTGTGAAAGGGCCGCTCGACCCCCAAAGGGGTCGTGACCCACAGGTTGAGAACCACTGATCTAGAGGCTGAAAGAGCTGAATCCTTGTCTAAAATTATACCTAGCTTTAAAAGATACACTTTTGGCTCCTTCAACTTTCAACAATATGTTCTGTTATTGACTAAAATATTGCTCTACTATTTTTTTTTCCTCTACCCTGTGTTCTAACTACTGGTAAAACAGTATGGGGTCAGTGAGTTATGGCCTTCTGAAAATTAATGGGAGTGTGAATGGAGAAAAGGGAGGAACACTTTCTAACTAATCAGAATTATCTTAGGTTTTCATTTAATAAAGAGAGCATCTCATTTTGCAAAAACAAAGTTTAATTCAAAATATTTTTAAGGCACATTATGAGAAACCCAGGCCATCAAAATTTTAAATAAAACTAGTCATTCTTTGAAATGTGAATAATTACTTCTTAATTTATAATTAGGATTTTGAAATACACTTTTTTTTTTTTTTAACATATAGGATTGGGTAAGAGATGCAAATATCTGCCCACAACCTCAATCAGACTTTAGCTTTTGGGGTCTGGCCTGATAAATTGGAACAGAAGTAGAAAAATGAGCTCCAAAGAGCTTCCGCTTGAGAGAAATGTCGTCCACAAGGGACTCTGAACTCAAGCCTGAACTTTTCCAATGCTTCCTTCTACTTCAAGTCCCTGAGAAACTGGAGGTGGGTCGGTAAGGAGGGGGGCAATAGTAAATCCTCCTCTACTGGAGAGGGTGGGAGTAACAAGTTATACTTGTTGAAAAAAAAAAAAAAAGAAGATATACATGTATGTAAAAAGCAGTAACATGCAAAATCAACATTGCTTGCAAAGGTACATGCTGATTTGCCCAGGATTGTTGAAAACCTGTATACACTTGAAAATAATCCTCTTTTATCCTAGCTTTTGTCTTTGTTTAGCTGACATGATTTTAATTAGTACTATACTACTCTAAAAAAAGTTGAACGGTTCAGGCAGTTATACAAATCACTTACTATGCCATACTTTTTTGACTATTCACAGCAAATCTGAGATGGAAAACTAAGTATTACATATTTTGTATTAGTGAAACCTAAACTAATTAATTGAGGTCTAGTGGGGTTATGGGTGAAGAGTCCACTTATGAATTACATATTTTGAAAAAAGTTTAATGACTTTATTTATTAAAAATATTTTTTATTGATTTCAAAGGGGAAGGGAGAGATAGAAACATCAATGATGAGAATCATTGATAGGCTGCCTCCCGCAAACCCCCTACTGGGCATTGAGCCCACAACTCAGTCATGTGCCCTTGACCGAAATCGAACCCGGGACCCTTCAGTCCACAGGAGAACACTCTATCCACTGAGCCAAACCAGCTAGGGCAAAGTTTAATGACTTCAGAACACAAGGTACCTGGATTCAAGTTTCTATATCCTGAGAATACTGGAATCAAACCTAGGAAGGTTTACTTTCATAAATAAATAGGAATAATTTGTAGTTAGTAAAATTAAAATAAGTTGGCAAGAGTCAAAACACTAAGTCCTAAGTAATTAAGAATTAAATTATGTATGCAAATGCCATGTTAACTTCCTCCCCAAAACATTCCTAAAAAATAAGATTTTTAAAATTTATGCTTCCAAAGAGGAGTTAATCTTTTTCTCTGTGACATCTAAAATGCACTCAACATCCTAAAAGGAATAAAAACAAGTCAACATTTAGTTAGTATCTAATTCTCACCTGGAACCCACTTAATTTCCATTTCCATATCATTTTCTTTTCTTTTCTTTTCTTTTTCTTGAATAACTTGCAAGAGTTGCCTATATTTAGCAATTTGTTCTTCATCATCTTTCTGATGTTTTTTTGTTTTCCCATCTTCTTCTACATTGACTTCAGCATCACCTAACAAAAAAAAATCAATTTCATTTAATATCTATATCTCTATATATAAAAGCCTAAGCAACGGTTATGACCAGACAACTGGATGACCAGCCGGTAGCTATGACGGGTTCTGGCCACCAGGGGGCAGACGCTCAATGCAGGAGCTGCCTCTGGTGATCAGTGCGCTCCCACAGCCAATCTCCCGTGGCCAGCCAACCCCCACGGGCCCTCCCCCTGGCCAGCCCTGATCGGGAATGGTTGAGATGGCCCCCATCGGCCCTGGTCACCTGCCAGGCCGAGGGACCCCACCCATGCATGAATTCGTGCACTGGGCCTCTAGTACAGAAGTAATTCACACCTAACTCCAGACATACTGTAATAATAGAATATCAAAACTAGACAAATTTCTTTTTTTTTCTTTACAGATTCAGAGAGAGGAAAGGAGATGAAGAGAGATAGAAACATCAATAATGAGAGAGAACCATTGATGGGCTGCCTCCTGCAAGCCCCCTACTGGGGATTGAGCCCACAACCCGGGCATGTGCCCTGAGAGAATCGAACCAGGACTTCCTGGTACATGGGTTGATGCTCAAGCACTGAGCTACACCAGCCATGACAGACTTAACCTTCTTAATATTAAATGAATTGAATTAAAAACTTATGTCTTATAATAAAAATATGTTGCAATGTAAGTTAGTACTGTCATAGCACTTGGGAATATCACTTTTTATTAAAATTCATACCTAAAAATAATTCTGTAGTCATGTAACATCCTCAAATTTATGTTCCCTATAAGCAAAACAACAGGGATGGCATTTTATCCTTCTTTTATGTTCTCCACCATCCACCAAAATGTTATGGTCAATAAAAGAAGGCTAAATATTTTTGGGATACATTTGATATATGGACTTAGCTGTGCAGGCTGAAGAGACAAATAAAGTTGCCTATAATCCAAAACAAAGAATAATGAGTCCTTTTGATTTGATGGTGAGCAAGTATGATGATTCTCAAGATCTCATTAATACATTAACAAAAATGAATGTTAGAAGTTTACTCAATTTCCCTATGTGGAAAAAACATTCACATTTCCATTTCCCAATTTTATAAAAATAATTAGAATACAAAGCAACAGTATAAAACTCGTGGGTAACAAATACCAAAGAAAACCAATACGTGAAAAGTTTGTTTGCTCTATATTTCCACTGTAATTCTCCAAGGCAAAACCATAAATTAAGAACCTGGGTTTTAATGCAAAACATACAGAATTACTGAATGGACTAAATGTCCCAGTAAAGAAAAATTTAGAAGTAGCAAAAAGAAGACACTATTTTCTATGAGCTATGACTAAATGGTAACTAAAAATGTCTGACATTACTAAGCATTTAGCTGTGAAACATCAATGTCAATATACTGTCCTTACATCTTTAAAAAGGTGATATGGAAAAAAGATTGGTTAAGTAAATGTTTTTACAGTTTTTTTTCTCTAAATGAATAAAAAATAGTCCAGGACATTCTTTCCATCCTATCACACTTTTACATTTTCACTCAAACAGCTGAAATTCATTTTTTTCCTGTTTGTGCTTTGTGCCACAATAATAATGTTGGATTGAATTCTGTCATGTATCCCGTAATTCAATGGATAAAACATCAGGAACACATTAACAAAATGGCAATGTATTTCTTTCTATTAAAAGCTTACTTCTGAAAACATAATTAGAAGCAAGCTCCTTCCAGGTTGAAATTTTAGTGGTAAGTCTCTGATGGCCTACTTTAAATTGATTTTTTCCAGTACTAAAATTTACTTTCTGAAGCCCTAGAATGTGGGATAATTCATGTAGGTCTGTTTTTCCCCAATTCAAAGACAATACTTTGTGAAAGCCTTAATACTATATAATGAGTGAACAAATTAATTATAACAGTAAGAAGCCCTCCTATGATCTCTTATAAACACCAGGAACATCTAATAACTCTAAGGCATTCAAATATACTATTGTATCTAACAGAGGTACTAAATTACACATTCAAGTAAGCTTGCAATCAATTCAAATACTGAAGAAAAATGCATGCTTTAAATAACTTAATGAGTCATATATTTCACACAAAAAGCCATTAATCCTTAAAGTTTTAGAAGTAGAAAATATGACATGAAGTAGTATGCTAAGCACTATATGTATATTATTGCAATCTTTCCAATGATGAGCCAGGTTCTATTATGACTCTCATCTTATAGCTATGGAAAGAAAGGCACAGGGGCTAAGAAAACAAATAGCTTCACTATGTCATAAAGACAGCACTTGAAACCAGCAGACCCAATTTTATGTAATAAAAAGTCCAGAGTCAACTAGCTCCACAGTTAACTCAGCAACTCTATGATGTTGTCATAGACTCAGGTTTTCTTTATTTCTCTACAATTTTCCATTCTCAGTGTGCTGGTTTTGTTTTCCAGAAGCTCCAGTCATGGTAAAAGATGGCTATAGAAGTTCTACCTTCACCTCCTAAAATGACAACATCTAGAACAGTGGTTCTCAACCTTCCTAATGCCACGACCCTTTAATACAGTTCCTCATGTTGTGGTGACCCCCAACCATAAAATTATTTTCGTTGCTACTTAATAACTGTAATTTTGCTACTGTTATGAATCGTAATGTAAATATCTGATATGCAGGATGTATTTTCATTGTTACAAATTGAACATAATTAAAGCAAAGTGATTAACCACAAAAACAGTATGTAATTATATATGTGTTTTCTGATGGTCTTAGGCGACCCCTGTGAAAGGGTCATTCGACCCCCAAAGGGGTTGCGACACACAGGTTGAGAACCGCTGATTTAGAAAAAAGATGAGGCATTCTTTTTGGAGCAAGGAACCAGCTAATGGGTTGGCTGGTGGATCTAAGATGGCTTCACCCATATATCTGGGATCTTGGCAGGGATCTGTGAAAGGGTAGGACTTCTCTCTGTCATCATTCAGCAGTCTAACCTGAGCTACTTTCTTTACAACGCAGCTGGGTTCCAAGAGGGCAAATGCTTATCAAGCCTCTACTTGCCTCATGCTTGCTAATGCTCTATTTGCCAAAGCAAGTCATACACTAAACCCAGAGTCATTTTGGGAGGGGATTACATAGGTGTTTGAGTACCAGGATGCGTGGTTCCTTGGAGGTCATCAGTATAACCATCTTCTACAGTTACAGTATAACTGTCCTCTATGTTGAGTCCACTGGTGATAGGAAGAGTATATCTTCAAGAGATTATAGTATGTATGGTCAGGGACATTTAAGACACAAAGTCTTAAATGTTGGGAAGTAAAATACAACACAGGATTTAAATTTTATATAATAAAATCATAGTATGCAAATTGTCCCCTCGACTGGGAGTTCGTCTAGGAGTTTGACCAGGGGGTGGGCGGCCAGGGGAGGGGAGTACCCGGCTGGCAGCCAGCAGCTACTAGGGACTCTACCAGTGCACAAATTTTGTGCACTAGGCCTCTAGTCCTATACAATAAAAGCCTAATATACTAAGTGTCTGACCGTTGGTTGGCTATTCAACTGTTCGCTATGACGTGCACTGACCACCAGGGGGCAGATGCACTGACCGGTAGGTTAGCTTGCTTCTGGGGTCAGGCCGATCGGGACTGAGCAAGACGGGCTAGACACACCCTGGAGCCCTCCCACAGCCCCTCCCCAGCCCCAATGGGATCCCTCGGCCTGGCCTGCCCCCCCTCTCGTAATCCTGGACCTCTTGGGGGATGTCGAAGAGCTGGTTTCAGTCCGATCCCTACAGGCCAGGCCGAGGAACCCTACGAATCCATGCACCGGGCCTCTACTACCTTAATAAGAATATACTGACAAATTAATGCTTCTTTTCCCACAATACTAGCTGTCCTAATAATAATGTCATTTAAAAAATCTAGTTCAGTTCTCTCAAACCAATCAAAGAAAGCTATTTGAAAAACTTGCACCCAATCTTCACAAGTACACGGAATGTCCTCTATTTCTTTATCTCAGAGCTGCTAGTGAAAAACAAAATAACTATCCAGAATTTTCAGTCAAGTGCTAAATGACCACTTAGGCATACAAATAAAAAGAAAATGTAAATACATTAGCATATCTGGGGGCAGAAAAGACAAAGGACATTTGAAAAAGGAGTTGGCTGTTCTGTGTACACTAGAAATAAAATGAATACTCAATTACTTGGAATGCCAAAGAAATTAACAAGCAACACCCACTCAGACCTTTTAAAAATGTGAAGGCTTTTGTGACCAACATAACTACCATTGTGAATCATATATCTTTTCAATGACTATTAAATACCCAAGCAATTATGTGGTTTTATTAATATGAGATATCTGAACAAAGAAACACGATTAAATATAATTTTTCATTTCATGCATGGAACACAGTGTAAAAGTAGCACTTTATGAAACACTTAGCAAAATGAAGCAATATCTGCAGTAGGCTATAAGTATGGTGATAGCCCAATCATAGGATCTTTCTTAAGAAAGTTAATGTTTAAAGGACCTATAATAATCCTAAAAAACACTTTAGGATTTAATTAAATTCACATTTAGGTTATAAAAACAATAGATATGTAAAGGAAAGCTAAAAGGATTAGCTATGAAAAAGTTAAGCTACAAGTAAAATAATATTTATTCCTGCTATTTTAGAACATTTATGTCTTTGTTTCACATTTGTAGTTCTTCAGCACCAAATCTCTTACTCCTAATTTTGCATGATTGGGAATTCTTCTATTAGATAAGATGAAGATGTGAAGAGATCGGGGAGATAGTGTCAACCAAAAACTGCCTAGAAATGACAATCAAGCAACCAAATTTCTAAACAGAGCCTGATCCAGTATAGGGAAAAAGGATGTTTTGAATTTATTTTTAAAAAATGAGTTATTTTAAGCAAACAGCATAAACAATTTTAAAATATACCCTTAATCATTTCAATCATCAAAAAATTTAAAAAATAAAGATATAGATAATCAGAATTTCTGCTTCCAGTAATGGCGACCTAGGTACTTCAGACCAACCCTTTCACTGAGTATCCAGTTGGATTAAATATTTTAAAAATCTTTTTTAAAACTTCAAAGAGGTTTAAAAAAATCTTAGACCTATTTTAACCTGAGAGCATTTACTGATCCACAAAAGAAACAGCTATGGGACTAAACTAGTTTGGGCAGCCTGGCAGTGCCATGAGGACAAAAGTTAATGACCTTAAAGGAGGGGATTTCAACTAGTACCCCCACATTAAGCAGGGCCCCAGAGGAATATATCCTCATGACAAGGGCCAACCAGAAATAAACCCGCCTTCATGAAGGCTTGCATCACCCACAAAATCCAGGGAACTCAAGCCTTAAAATGCAGTGATGTGGCCCCAGAATGACCAGAGTAAATGAAGGTTCTCTTTGATGAGGTACACTCACCTGAAATATCAAATCAGCTCACAAAGTTAACCAGGCACACAAGTAAACAGAACTATCTTGTAACTAGAAATCAGCCCCCAAAGATTTGAAATACTGAAATTAATAAAGACTATAAAACATGCTTACTCTGTTTACAGGAATAAAAATGTTAAAAGTATCTACAGTGAGAAGAAAACTATAAAAAGATATTGTTGATTTGAAAAATAGCTAAACAGGACCTTTACAAGTAAAAAATACTATGACCAAAATTAAGAATTCAATGCATAGGTCTATCAGCATTTTCAACACTGCTGAAAAGAAAATTAGTGAACTGGAAGACAGGTCTAAAGAAAATACCCAGAATGCAACACAGAGAGACAATAGATAAAAATAAAGGAGAGTAGCCCAGCTGGAGTGGCTCAGTGATTGAGCACTAACCAATAACAAGGGGGTCATGGTTAGATTCCTGGTCAGAGCACATTGCCCAGGTTGTGGGCTCAGTCCCCGTGGGGTGGGGGGAGTATGCAAGAGGCAGTTAATCGATGATTCTCTCTCATCAATGATGTTTCTATCTTTCCCTCTCCCTTCCTCTCTGAAATCAAAAAAATGTGTGTGTGTGTGTGTGTGTATGTGTGTGTGTGTATATTAGAGTAGAAGCATGAAAGTTACAGTGAAAAGATCTACCAAATATTTAATTGGAATCCCAGAGGGAGAGGAAAGAAGAAATATCTCAATAGATAATGGCTAAGAATATTCCAAAACTGATGAAAAATACCACGCCAAAATTCAAGAAATGTCAACAAATTCCACACACAATAAATAAAACCTACTCTTAGTTTACAGTAAAACTGCAGGACAAAAAGAAAGACATTAAAAGCAGTTAAAAAAAAATCTAGACAACCTTCAAAAGGCTGAAAAAGTTAAGCTGATAGTTGACTTCTCAAAAACAATAATGAAGCTAGAATGCAGTTGCAAAGAGGTGTCCATCTAGAACAGTGGTTCTCAACCTGTGGGTCGCGACCCCTTTGGGGGGGGTCAAACGACCCTTTCACAGGGGTCGCCTAAGACCATCGGAAAACACATATATAATTACATGTTGTTTTTGTGATTAATCACTATGCTTTAATTATGTTCAATTTGTAACAATGAAATTGGGAGTCACCATTAAAGGGTCGCGACATTAGGAAGGTTGAGAACCACTGATCTAAAATGTTTTACCAGTGAAAATACCTTTATTGGTAAAAATACAAGTAAAGGGAAAACAAAGACATTTTTAGACTAAAACTCAAGAGAGTTTGACACCAGAAGATACTACTGGAAATTATCAAGGATTTACTTAAGGTGGGCAGAAGAAAAATGATCCCAGACAGAAGTATAAGATTTAGAAAAGAATACAGAGGGAAAAAAAGTGGAGGAAATATGGGTAAATTTAAACAAAGGTAGTATAAAATAGTAATACTAATGTCCTGTGGGAATGAAATAAAAAACAGAATTACAATACACAGGATACCATAAAAGTTGCTTTAAGATTTCTTGTATAATATAGGGCAGTAAAAATATTACCATTAAACTTTTCCAAGTTAGGGATATCAGTCATGATTTCTAGGACAATCACTAAATAAACAAAAACAGTCTACTTTCTAAATCAGTTGAGGAATAGAATGTAAAAAATATTCAATCAATCCAAAAGAAGCTCTTATTTTTAAAAAAGGGGGTAGTAAAGCATTTTACTAATTTATTAAGAGATTGCATAACTATATGAACCATGACAAGTCTACCAACCAAGCTTTTTTGGTTAGGTCAAAAAAACAATTTTTTTAATTTTTACTGTTGAAAGTATTACATATGTCGTCCCCATGCCCCCCCCCCCATTGACCTCCTATAGCCCACCCACCCCCACCCCAGGCCTTCACCACCCTACTGTCCCGTGTCCATGGGTTATGCATATATGCACCCAAGTTCTGTGATCTCTTCCCACCTGCGCACCCTCGCCCACCTTCCCTCTGAGGTTCGACAGTCTGTTCCATGCTTCTATGTCTATGGATCTATTTTGTTCAAGTTTTAAAGGAAATGTTTAAGGTTAAAGCATTTGCAACCAAGAAAATACTTTTTAATAAAAATTCTGATTACTAAACTTCCTGTTGCAGACAGCTTAAGAATTAGTTTGGTATTCCCTTTTAAGCTACTGCCAAAGATATATTTCCATTCACAAGTCTAGATTAGGCATATAAATGCTTATAAATGTAGACCAGAAGGTTAACAAGTAAGTACCTTGTAGCCCATCTTCTATTTCCTCTTCATCTTCACTAGAGGAAGCTAAATAGGCTTGAAAATCCATGTCCAAAAGCTCTTCCTTTTTAAACTTCCTGTTGAGTGTTGTAATTCTGTCATGATCAGTCTCATCCCAAGTGATCTCCACCTTTCACCAATGAAAAAGAAAAACAAGTAAAAATAAAAATGTCAGCCACCCAAACTTGTTAAAGAATATTTATCATTGCCCTGGCCAGGGAGCTAAATTGGTTAGAACATTGTCCCAATATGCCAAGATTGCAGGGTCAAACCCTGGTCAGGGCACATACAAAAAGAAACCAATGAGTGCAAAAATAGGTAGAACAAGAAATTGATGTTTCTCCACCGCCCCCCCCCCCTTTTCTCTTTCTCTCAAATCAATAACAATAAAACAGAGAGAATATTTACCATTAACTTATTACAGGTAGTAAGTTCATTACAGGAACTCATCCATAACATGATGGATCTGGTGACTGATTCCTGTCCTCTATGCAACTCCCATTCCCAGATGGGGTCGTAATGGTTTTATCTTCATCACAGGATAGGTTCTACATCATTGTTTTCTTTCCTCAGACTAATCTCCCCAGATCAGTACAACAAAATGGGCACCAATTAACCAAGGAATGTGATCCTTAAAATAGGCTGGCACTGCCTTGGTTCTAACTAGTCACAAGATTCAGAATTATCCCTATTCTGATAATTAAGCTTGAGCTGATGACCACAAAACTACTGCTGGAACTGGGACAGATATAGACAATACCGCCAGACGCTAGTGACTCCAGACTGGCTGACTGGACAGGCTTGCTCTGGTCACATTTTAGTCTTAAAATAACATGACTCTATACTTTATGTGACTTAATTTTTAGTCTTCACTTATTCATAATGGTGGGGTTTTACTGATCAAGGCCACGCAGTGCCCCCCACAGCATGCGTGACATGCACCCGACAGATACAGAAGCCCCTCTCTCTGCTACCAGCCTGTTCTCAGAGGAGCATGGTGGTTTGTCACAAGAAATGCAGTGGGAAGCCTATATGCCTACTGTGGGGTCCAGCTGTGGATAGAAAGTTAATGGAGGGAAGAGAATAGAGAAGGTATGTAGCAAAACAATAAACTAATTCAACAGGACTCATTTGGCTGTGTGTTATTAAGCATTAATGTGACATCTAGTAGTCCCGAATTATTCTTCTTCAATTATTTTTTACAGTTTTGGATCATATTTGCAGAAAAAATGTGTTTCTATTTTAAATTTCCACTAGTCTTCTTTTAACTAGAATTTGAGGTAATCTTTACACTACCTTCTTCCCACTATTCCCTAGGATATTAATAACTGACATATTACTTATTAAAGAATCTAGTTGACTAAGAGTGTGTGGGAAAGAGAGAAGAAAAAAAAAAGAAACATTTGCAGGTAATTGACTTGGGCTTAAAAGCATAACAAAAGTATGTAAATAGGTTCAGACAGATGTGGTAGATAAAGATGCAAATACACTTTTGGTCTCATTTCTATTTATACTTGTGCATTAAAAGTTTGAATACTGTCCATTTCTAAAGATGCTATGGTAAATAGTACATGAAGTCTTTTCTTAAAACAATAGAGTCCAGCTACACATTTTTAAAAGTTAAGAAATACCGTTGATGTTCCCATTGCAGCAGATGTGAAATATTTTGGTTTATATGCTGTTAAATCCACTTCTAAGGCTACGTCCTTGGGCTCATCATCAAAAGTAATATCATCTGGTATAAACCTAAGAAACAAAGAGAAAATAAATGTATTTAAACATATGCTACAGTAATAAACAACCAGAGTTTAGAATCTCTTCTAATTAGTTGTAGTTTATACATACATACCATATAAAAATTTCTACAGAACACACATGTAGATGAGGCAAACAAAGTTAGAAATAACCTTGGCACAAAACTTCTGAGATTCATAAGCTATAAATCTGTAATTCTATTAAATTTAAGTGAACTCTGTGTAGGTAGAAACCCTGCATTAGGAGTCAACTAATATGAGTCAGGTGCAAACACACATGGGTCCCTCATGTTTCAAAAAGAACTAGACTCCTGAAAGCACAGTCATTGGCTTGCTACATAATATTTTGAAGATCAAATAGAATTATTAATGGTTAAATGTTCTGAATATAAAGTATCATATACAGGAGGTGTCACTGAAAGTAAGGAAAAGCTTAAAGTTAATTCTCCAAGACTAAAAAATCCTAACAATCTTATCTTGCAATTTTTTCTACAAGTAGATAGCCGTTAAATGTAAATAACTGTTATGCAATTCTTAGGCATCAGGCTAAGGAATTGGGAGCGCGGGGGAAGTAGAGTTAAATAATCCATGGTTACAGGATTTAGCTTTTGTAATTTATATAGGAGATTTTAATTCCACAAGAAAAGCATAAAAATAATTTTGGCGGGTGAGGAGTGGATAATTGAGGTTCATTATGTCTACATAACATCCTTCTCCAGCTATACTTTTGCACACACTTAGAAGAAAAACAAATAGATTTGTTTTTGAGACTAATATACTTAACTGTTACTAATATGCATGCTTTTATATTTTGAAGCAGACGAAAAGAGTTTTCCCTAGATAACAGGATTGCAGCAGAAAACTCTATTTTCTTTTACATATGACAAAATAAAACAGTGAATGTAAAGATGAAAATAAAAAAGTGAATGGTCATTGATTTGACTTTCTAGGCACTGCCAGAGCTTATTCTAACACTGCATAGAAATGCCCCAAAAAGGAAACTGAACAACCCTGAAAAGAACATGTTAACATTAATTCATGATACCGAGTTTGACATTCTAACAAATGTTCGGTAACTACTATTTAAACATTCAAAACAAGCACCTCCTATTGAAATTGTTAACATAGAAGGAAAGAGCTTGCCTCATGAGATATGCCCTTCTTGCTATATATTTAAGCATGCTTAAATCTTACCCCAAATACCAATTCCAAATTTTTTATTTTATTTTTCTACCAGTTGGAATGCCTTTAAAGCAGCGGTCGCCAACCCGTGGTCCGTGGACCACTGGTGGTCCATGAGGTCCGAAAGGTTGGCGACCGCTGCTTTAGTCATAGTGACTAAGAACTGATGAATTTTCCCCCTAAAATATTTAATTTGAGAACAAAGCCTCGAACAAACTTGCATACAAAGAAATAGTTTCTATTGAAAAGTGTCATAGTAGAATGGTTTAGTAGGTTCCAAAGACTAGGATAATGACAAAATGGTACAGTAGTTCAGCTTCCCATTTCCTTAGAACTGACAGTCACAACCACCTAAGGTTTTCACCTCTGGTCAGTGAAGCCTGAGCACATGGTGAAAATAATGCCCAAGTCTAAAGACAATGCCAGCAATTCCATCCACTCTTTCACTGAGCAGCACTTAGAGCAGTGCTATTAAATAGAATTTTCTGTGATGATGGCAATGTTCTGTATCTAAGCAAATAAATTTTAAGTTGAAAAGAAATGTTTTTTTCTCAGTCCCCCACTACCACAAATTATGCATCTGCGTTTCTCACGCATTTGGGGAAATCGCAGGGGACAGCACATCCGGAATGCAATGGATAAACCTTGCCTTGGGAAAACCACCTTCATAATGATGGTATCTCCCCTGCCAGGTAAGTATTTAAGCTTTTTAAAAAAATCTTTACCTATTTTTTCCATTGATCTTTAGAAGAGAGAGTGTGGAAGGGAGGAAGGACGGGGGGAGGGAAAGAGAGAGAAACAGTGATGTGAGACAGACACATCAACTGGTTGGGCTCCCATACACACCCCAACCAGGGCTGGGGATGGAACCTGCAACCGAGCTACGTGCCCTAGACTGGAAATCGAACCCATGCCCCATTGGTCCTCATGCTGATGCTCTAACTACTGATTGAAACTGGCCAGGGCAGTACTTTTAAAATTTTAATTAAATAAATTTAAATAGCCAGATGTGATTAGTGGCTACTGTACTGATAACACAGATTTAGAAGTACCAGTTTATTAGCAAATTCCTTTGCCCCCAACTTCAACGCTATTTTTTTTTTTTTAACGCTTTTTAAAAGTAATTTATCTGGCTCCTAATTCTAAGCAAAGAAATATCGCTATATATAACCCATAATCCTAAAAACATAGCCAACATATTTGAAAGGATACAAATGTGGGGTGGCTCATATAAAATACTTTAGCATTTTCTCATTCCAGTTTCTTTTTCTATAAAATATATAACATATTTTTATTGATTTCAGAGAGGGAGAGGGAGGGAGAGATAGAAACATCAATGATGACAGAGAATCATTGATCGACTGCCTCCTGCATGTTCCCCATGGGGCTCGGGTCTGCAACCTGGGCATATGCCCTGACAGGGACTCAAACTGTGACCTACTGGTTCATAGGTTGATGCTCCACCACTGAGCAACACCGGCTGAGCGTAGTTTTCTTTCTTAAGAGTGATGTTCCACTGGACAGAGTTCTTCCAAAAGAAAAAAAATCCTCTTTTAGAATATGAAATAGCCAAGCTGGTATGGCGCAGTGGTTGAGCATCAACCTATGAGCCAGGAGGTCATGGTTCAATTCCTGGTCAGAGCACATGCCCAGTTGCAGGCTTGATCCCCAGTGGGGGGAGTGTAAGAGGCAGCCAATAAATGATTCTCTCTCATCATTGATGTTTCTCTCTCTCTCTCTCCTTTTCCCTTCTTCTCTGAAATCAATAAAAACATATATTTTAAAAAAAAAGAGAATATGGCCCTAGCTGGTTTGGCTCTGTGGATAGAGTGTTGGCCTGTGGACTGAAGGGTCCTGGGTTCGATTCCAGTCAAGGGCACATGCCTGGGTTGTGGGCTGGATCCCCAGTAGGGGGTGTGCAGGAGGCAGCCAGTCAGTGATTCTCTCTCATCATTGATGTTTCTCTCTCTCCCTCTCCCTTTCTCTCTGAAACCAATAAAAAACATATATTAAAAAAAAGAGTATGAAACAATACAGAGCACTACCAGTTCTAATATTTTATTTCTTATAATCACATTTACTACAAGATTAAATTGATAAGAGACACTCGAGATTACCTCAGATCTACAAAGGAACAACTACTTTCAAATTCCAGGCCATCACAATCCTCATAAAGTTTAGTGGCTGTTTCAGGAGAATCACATTCTACTACTGCATAACAGTATTTTAGTCGTTTGAATTGATAATCTCTCAATTTTTCTCTAGAGGTCCTAAAAAGGGAAAAACTCATTAAGCTTACTTATACAGGAACACAAATAACTATTTACATTTAAGAAATAAATGCAATTGTTTCAAGGAAAATATATTACAACCTTCATACCAATCTTTTCTTCCTCCATGACTTTGCCTTTATGAACATTAAACATTTAAGTTCAATTTATTATTCTGACAAGGTACAAACTAGGTATTTTGTTTGGAATTTAGTATCTAGAAAAGGAAAGTATAAGAATTATAAGTGCTTACCTGTTATTTTAGTTTTAGAAGTTAATTATTTTGTTTGTTTTGGTACCTCAAAACCCCTTCTCAAATAAAACTGATGGACAAGCACTGTATTATAAAATATACTAGGAAAGCATTAGTTCTAGTTATAAAGAGCATCTCCATCTGCTTTCTTCTGCCACCAATAATATAGTACTTAACCACCATTTTTATTAAGCGCACACATAGCTCCACCTAGTGGTTTAAAAACTATGTTAATTTTTTTCTATATTACATTAACGTGCCAAAGTTGTTATCAATCTTTTATTTTTGTATTTAATACTCAAATTAGAAAAATTACATAGCTTGAAGGCAAATAGTTTCAATGCCCCTCATGTGGAAATATATATCCCAGAAAAAGCAATACTTATTTTAATGAATACAGAAACAGAAATACACACACAAAATATTGTTGTAATAGTATGCCACTTCTGACAGACTTTAATCTGCTTTGCAAGTTGTTTTAACTATAAATGGCATGTATAAACTTTAGTCCTAACTTTTAGTGACCAGAATTCTGAATTAGTAACATGAACTTATAAGGTTTAGTTTTATTATCTACTAGAGGAGCAGTTCTCAACCTGTGGGTCACGACCCTTTTGGCGGTCGAACGACCCTTTCACAGGGGTTGCCTAAGACCATCCTGCATATCAGATATTTACATTATGAATCGTAACAGTAGCAACATTACAGTTATGAAGTAGCAACGAAAATAATTTTATGGTTGGGTCACAACATGAGGAACTGTATTTAAAGGGCCAGAAGGTTGAGAACCACTGTACTAGAGGCTCGGTAGACGAAAATTTGTGCACTGTGTGTGTGTGTGTGTGTGTGGGGGGGGTGTTGTCCCTCAGCCTGGCCTGCCCCCTCTCACAGTCCGGGAGCCCTCAGGGGATGTCCTACTGCGGCTTAGGCTTGCATGTGCTGGGGCTCACAGCTGCCTGAGCCCACGGCTGCTGTGAGCCCCGGGCCTCGCAGCCGCTGTGGCTGTCCGGATGGAAGTCCGAAAGACGTTCGCCCTAATTAGCATATTACCCTTTTATTAGTATAGATAGTAATTTAATACCAGTCCTTTTCAGGGGCATCTTCAGGAATACTTAATAACTCGACTGGTCCTTGAACTTGCTCTTCCTTCATCCTCTCTTTTCCAAACTCCGAAAAATATATCTAAATATAGAAAAAATAAAATCAATGCAATTTATACTTTCCTTTTCTTTCAACATCCAGACCTATCTAGGTCAGTAACTCTAATTTACAATTGGACTCAATGAAAACAGCAAGGTTGACTCACTTCCAAACCCACTATAGGAAGCTAAAGCATCCTGAGGAATCTCCTTAAAAATGATCATTTTGGCTGGAGAGTAACTGATGTGGGACTTGAGAACAAAAATAGACTATCTCCTCTATTTATCAACTGGGACAAGATGGTTCAGGGCTCCAAGGGAAAAATTTAAAAAACCAAAAACAAGATTCTAAAGGAACTCAATGTAAACATACACATGAAGAATGACTGGATTAACTAGCTTACATAAAATATACAAAAAATGATTAAAGAAATATCCTATATAATAAAAGCCTAATATGCAAATTGTCCCCTCAGGCAGTCGTTCCACCAGGAGACGTGGAGTTAGACTGCTCACTATGATGTGCGTTGACCACCAGGGGGAAGCGTGGAACATGGAGGGCGTCAGCGACGCGGCGTTGGCAGCGGGCAGCAGCAGAGGCACTGCTGGCCCTGATGGGCCTCGATGAGAGCGGAACTGCGGCGGAATGATAAAGCAGGTGAGCAGGTGGCACCAGAACAAGGCGGGTGCAAGCAGGGACCCGACTGCCGTGCCGATGGCGACCAGAGGTGGCAGCGGGCGGTGAGGGGGGTCCAGCCCCAACCTATCGCCCCACAGACGGCAACCAGTGGCAGCAGTGGCGGGCAGGGCCGCCACCCAGCTCCCAGGCATTGACGGAACAGGGCAGGGGGCCCAGCCCCAATCAACTGCCCCGCAGGCGGGATGGTGGAGCAGGTGAGGGGGCGGTGCTAGGCCAAGGTGGGGTGCCAGGCGGGCTGCGGGGCTGCAAGGCTGGGGGCGCGAACTGAAGCCCGTTCTCCACAGGCCACTCCAAGTGACCCCACCTGTGCACGAATTCATGCACTGGGCCTCTCGTATAAAACATAATGAAAAAAAAACCCAATTTTGTAATACCTACCTTATCTCTAAGTCACATAATTTATTCAATGCTTTTTTTTTTTTAAAGACATTCCTTTTAATAGAAAGGCATTCTTACATGACAGTTTTATCACGTACATTAGATATATACGTATGGTCTTGGTATAAGAAAAAGGATTCATCCTCACTAGGATTTGGTATTTTTATATTTTGACTACTTTTGAGTCAAGAAATGTAACTGTATGTATGTGGGGACAGGAGGGGATGGAACGGGGCTGGCGGAGGTTAATGGGGGAAAAAAGAGGACCTATATAATACTTTCAACAATAAAGATTAAAAAAAGAAAATATAACTATTAATTTGCATTGTCTTGACACTACTAGGCTTAACATACATTTACCTAATACATATTTTTTGGAATTGTGTGAAATATCCAATTTATCAACTGGGCATGAGTTTTCCTTACTACTTTGAGTTGCATATAATAGGATTTGATGTAGAATTTAAAAATATATATGTAATCACATCTGTTGATTCTTTTTGTGTGTGTTTTTTTCCTTTTCTAAGTGTAGAAATTTCTACTACCAATCTCCTAAAACTCAAGATTTAACAAAAACACAATTCTATTTCTGTGGTTTGGTTTTTAATTTTTTTCCTTTACTTTATCTGGAGTTTATTTGGGGCTCTCATAAGGTGGGGATCTGAACTAAGTTCTCTATACAAAGACTTGTCCCAGTGACATGATCTACCTCATCATTTAAACTCTTTTTATCTATACCATTCCATTTATTTGTCCCCTTTTTTTACCCAAACCTGTTAATTCCCATAGCATTATAAAATGTATAGAAATTGTAACTGGTAGGGTCCTTTTATATTGGTATGATTTCTCAAAAATTTATTAGTCATCCTTACTTGTTTATTCTTTTATATGATACTTGTATCCTTTTTCTTAACTTTCTTTCGAAATGAGATTTTGATCGAAACTACACTAAAACTGTAGAACATCTTAAATAATTAAGTATAATAATTATTTAGAGCTGCTTCAGGCACTGTACTACTCAATGTGAGATCCTTTTCATTCGATCCTTAAAACTATACTAGAAAATAGTATTGTTGTAGCTACTTGTCAGATGAGAAAACACATCTGAGAGGTTAATAAAATGCCCAAGGTCACATAGCATTTTTCAGAATCAAAATGTGAACAAAAAAGCAACAAACGAAAAGATTTGAACATAGATCTGTGGTACTGCAAAGTGTGGATTCTTAATCATAATGCTGGCTCTCTAAAAATATGGTATCTCAAAATTTAGGTTTTTCAATTTATCCATTGTTATAGTTTATTTCATATAGGTCATGTGCTTAAGACAATTCTCAAGGATTTTATATGCTTCTGATGCTAAAGTAGATTTTTTCTTAATTGGTTAATGCTGGTAATAAAGAATGCAATTTATTTCCAAAATATTTATCTTATACCCCACCCCTTTACTGAGCTTATGATAATGTCTCTATTGATTTGCTTGGGTTTTTTAATTATATACAATCACATAACCCATCAATAGTAACAATTTTACCTCTCTTTCTAACTTTTATTATACCTGCTATATCAGTTTCATGCCTAACTGTATTAAATAACTTCCAAATAAATTATTTCCTTTAAAAGGAAAACTATGATTTAAAAAAATGAGAATGAACTTAAACGCTTAGAAATATTTACTTCAAAATAAAATCAATTCTCACCTTTACAGAAAATATAACACCTCCTTTAGGTTTAAATGAATTGAACAGAGCCAGCAAATCTTTTGCCTTTAATCTATCCCAGTCCATGTTGCAAACTGCCAATCGACGTGTAATCTAAGAAATAAAAAAGGAGAACTTCAGCTCACACAATAGTAAAACTGCAACAGATAAACATTTCCTTTAACTTGACAGTTCTTGAATAAGAACATGATAACGATCTGGTTTTTTCACTACCAAATTTGCTGTTTTGCCACTCATGCATAAACAAGGTAGTTGAGTATGGTATCCTGTAGCATTTCTAATAGATGCAATGGGATCTGAAATCAAATTATTTTTCTAAAAATTTCATGTAATTTTAATGTAGAACTTCCTATTTGCTTAGACAGACACTAAGAGGTTTTCATCAGAATCGTAGTTATTATTTAGCAATAAAGCGATCCCCATTTAATTTAATGACATCAGTCCCACCATCCATAAAAGCTACTTATATGGTGTTCTTCACAAATTATCTTATTTATTCAAAACATTACCTCATCACTCCGAGGAGCATCTTTATCTAGTTCTCTCCAAGCATGCTCAAAACCAGATTCCTCTGGAAGTAAATCTTCCATATCTTCTTCATCTTCAGAACTAGTTTCTATATTTCCTTTACCTCTTGCAAGATCAGGGCCACTGTCACTTTCATCCTCATCCTCACTATCATCACTTTCATCCTCATCCTCCTCATTTTCATCACTGTTATCATCATCATCTGAAGCTCTACCAATGCCTGTAATCCCATCTTCAGATCCTTCATCACTTCCTATTTCACTAGTGCTTTCTGAATCTTCCTCCAGAACATCTTTATCAAACATTTTTTTACCCGGTGAGTTTTCATAACCATCACTGTGTCTTGCCACTGAGAGCGGAACCACTGCAAAAAGATTAAAGGAGGGAGAAATTAAGAAAATATAAACATGGAATTAAATTGAACCCAAGTTATTTCAACCTCAAATCCAGTAAAAAATATAATTTCTATGAAAGAGACTACAGGAAAATATAAATTCAGGAAAATTCAAGCTTAACCAGGTTATTTAATAGAAATCTTAACATTAAGATTATTAATAAAAATAATATGGTATCTCAAAATTAAGGTTTTTCAAATTTATCCAGTTACAGTTTACTTCATAAGGTCGTATGTTTAAGGCAACTCCCAAGGACTTTGTATGTTTCTGATGCTAATAAAAATATTTTTTTCTTAAAAATGTATACATATACTTTGAATAATTACAAAGACAGTGTTTATTAAAATAAATTTCACTTTCAAAATTGAGCTATCAGCTGTTAAGGTAGTGGTTCTCAACCTTCTGGCCCTTTAAATATAGTTCCTCATGTTGTGACCCAACCATAAAATTATTTTCGTTGCTACTTCATAATTGTAATGTTGCTACTATTATGAATCGTAATGTAAATATCTGATATTCAGGATGGTTTTAGGCGACCCGTGAAAGGGTCGTTCGACCACCAAAGGGGTCGCGACCCACAGGTTGAGAACCGCTGTTAAGGCATGTACTCATTTTTTGGGGACACCCTGTATATACCAGGTGATATAAGTAGATTCATAGATTCATTCAATATTTATGGAGTGCCTGCTATGTGGTAGGTGCTTAATATAGAATCATGGCAAAAGAGAAGCAATCAAAGCCCTCAATGAACTTCCAGCTGAGTGAAGTAGATGGACAGATAAAATCAATCATATCAATACACATTTAGGCCCTGGCTGGGTAGCTCAATTGATTAGAGCACTGTCCCAATACACTAAGGTTGCAGGTTCAACCCCTGGTCAGGGAACCACACAAGAATCAACCACTAAATGCATAACTAAGTGGAACAACAAATTGGTGTTTTTCTCTCTCTCAAATCAATCAATCAATAAAAATTTTAAACTACACATTAGCCCTAGCCGGTTTGGCTCGGTGGATAGAGCGTCGGCCTGCGGACTGAAAGGTCCCAGGTTCGATTCCGGTCAAGGGCATGTACCTTGGTTGTGGGCACATCACCAGTAGGGGGTGTGCAGGAGGCAGCTGATCGATGTTTCTCTCTCATCGATGTTTCTAACTCTCTATCTCTCTCCCTTCCTCTCTGTAAAATAAAATATATTTTAAAAAAAAATAAACTACACATTAAAAAATATAATTACAACTAGGATAGGTACCAAGTAGGAATGTTATATAATGCTATGAGTTGCTACTTGAGGGATAAAGAGGGATTAAGTAAACAGCTTGACAAATAGATTAGGGATATGTTCCACACAGCAAGACAAGTATATGGAAAGATCCACTAACAGAAAAAAGCTGGAAAGCATGTCTAGATGGCAGATAGCTAGGAGCCAAGCAATAATTAAAATGTATACTATCCAACAACCATGTAGAAGGTTTGACTTTGCTGTAAAGTAATGAGAAGCCACATGTTTTCAGAAGGAAAGACATGAGATTTGCATACTGAAAAGATTACCTTGACTGCGCTATAGAAAACTGACGGGAGGGAGTCCGGAGTAGATGTGAATAGAGAAATGTAGTTCATACTCAAGGCAAGAAATGAAGATAGCGCTAAGGTGGTGGCAGTAGAGATGTAGAGAAGAGAATGGAGTCACTTCTGACTTCAGAGTCAATTAGGAAGTAAAACTAATAGTGATCAGTGACGGGTTTAGTACGGGGCAAGGAAGTTTTGGAAGTATGAAAGATGAGTCCTAGCTTTTTGGCTTGCAGACCTAGCTGGACAGATACACAACCAATGTTGGAAAAGAACCAATTTGTTTGTTTGGTAGAAGCAGATTATGAGTTAACTCATAATGGATATGTTGAATTATAAGTACCTTTGAGTCATCTAAGAAGACATAGCAAGAAGACTGCTGGCTTGTAGCTGTAGACTAAATAAAATTTTGACTCATTCATGTGCAGTGATAACAGGAGTTGTGATGTGACTAACATCACCTCTGAAAAGAGTGAAATAATAATCTTAACTTTCCTGCCAAATCTTGAACTTTGTAACTTAGTTACAAAGGGTGGTCCTATAGCAGTGATGGTGAACCTATGATACGCGTGTCAGAGGTGACACGCGAACTCATTTTTTTGGTTGATTTTTCTTTGTTAAATGACATTAAATATATAAAATAAATATCAAAAATATAAATCTTTGTTTTACTATGGTTGCAAATATGAAAAATTTCTGTATGTGACACGGCACCAGAGTTAAGTTAGGGTTTTTCAAAATGCTGACACGCCGAGCTCAAAACGTTTGCCATCACTGTCCTATAGTCTTAAAATAGTCATTCATTGACGAAATATTTATTAAGTATTTAAAAGCATTGAGCTAGGGAAAGGGAAAAGGGAGATGATTTGTAATGTGATCCCATGCTTTTGATGAGTTCATAACCAAATAGAAATTGTTTGGTGATTTATGAAGCTATATTATAAAGCACCACAGAGAGAGACCCATCTAAATTTGCCTGCAGAGAGGTATTTATAATAAGGAAGGCTTCACAAAGATGCCATTTGATCTGAAACTAAATGGAAAGGATTTTTTAAAGAGAAAAAGTAGGAAATAGGCTTTATTTTAGTACCAAAAAAGAATGGGAGTAATAAAAAATAACTAGGCAGTAGATATGAAAGAATAAAAAGAAGGCATTATTATAAGTTCTGTATATAGGATTAGAAAGACACCACAATGGTGAAATAATTTTACTGTAAGATAAGCATCAGAATTCTCTTTTAATCAACATGCTCAGAAATAACATCTTGGGGGCCTATACCTAACAATTATAGCAATATTTATCAAGCATTAGTCATTTCATACCATTTTCATGGTTTTTGCATATCACCAATATTTTTCATTAAATTGAATATTTTTAAATTAAATTTTAAATATTAGCTTTGTTCTAAATAAAATCCCTGAAATGTGGTAGTTACATTTTTTCCTAAGATGCTGAAGTAAATACATAAATATTAACATAAAAAAGTTTTGAATATCTCACATATGACATCTTTTCACATGATAGTAATACTACATATCACACTTTGGGTGTGACACATGGGAGATTTAAAGAGATGTAGTATTTTAATATTTTTGACAATATTAGATATATTTGGAGTATTCAATTTTTGCTCAGAGCCCACCACATACAAAACCTTATGCTAGATAATGTGGGATTGCCTCTATTCTTAAATGGTACTGCTCTAGTAGCGATTGTAAACACTACTTATCCAGTTCCTTAAAAAACAGTTTTATCATTTTCCACCTAATTATAAAATTGTTCATTACAAAAAAATTAAGAAAATATAAAGAAAGAAAAGAAAAGATGACTAGCAATTTTTCATTCAGAGATAATTGGATGGTTATTTTGGTACATAACTCCCTAAATTTGTTTTCTATGATATATCCACTAATTTATTTTTAAGTAGCTAATCATACCATTTATGCTATTTTGTAGCCTATTTTTAAAACTGCATATATCATAATCACACTTGAATGTACCATAACTTACTTATTAATCGATCCCCTAATTATTTGTTATCATTTAAAAAATATATATTTTTATTGATTTCAGAGTTAAGGGAGGAGAGACAGAAATATCAATGAGATAGACACATCAATTGGCTATCTCCTGTATGCCCCTACTGGGAATCGAACTCGCAATCTGGGCATGTGCCCTGCTCGGGAATGGAACCATGACCTCTTGGTTCCAGGTTGACACTCAACCACTGAGCCACACCAGCCTGGCTAAATTTTTTATATTGATTACATATTGAAATAATGTTTTATATACTGGGTTAAATATAATATATTAATATAATTAATTCCACCTGCTTTTTACTTTTTAACATGTTTTATAGGAAATTCAAAATTAGATATTTCTATTGGACAGTGATACTTTAAAAAAAATGTTTATTAAATTTATTGGGGTAGCCGAAACCGGTTTGGCTCAGTGGATAGAGCATCGGCCTGCGGACTGAGGGGTCCCAGGTTCGATTCCGGTCAGGGGCATGTACCTGGGTTGCGGGCATATCCCCAGTGGGAGATGTGCAGGAGGCAGCTGATCGATGTTTCTCTCTCATCGATGTTTCTAACTCTCTATCTCTCTCCCTTCCTCTCTGTAAAAAATCAATAAAATATATTTAAAAAAAAAAATTTATTGGGGTGACTGAAAAGTACTGCCTTCGACCAGGGCTCCAGTTTAGAGAGCTGTCTTTTGCAATAGAGGATCTGCAAAAGGGCAACATAGGCTGAAATCAAGGCAAACTCCACTCTCTAAGCAATGCTCTGTGTAGAAAAGCTATGTCTACTCATGCTAAGAGAACCTGTTGCTTCACTTAAATATGCTGTCCCTCACCAAACTGTGAGTTCTGTGTGTTCAGAAGGGCATACCTTCTTCTAATTTTCACAGACATTATATAAGCTAACAGTAGCCCTGAGCGGGGAACCACGTCTTACTCATGGTCTATCTGTTAAATGCTAATCACTTACAGTAGTTGAATGAAGAAATAAATGAGTACCCAACTCTATTATCTTCTTCAGGCACAACTCTTCTTATCATTTGATGAGAACATAACAACACTTTATCTGATTAGAGAATACAGCTCTTCCTAGTGCTCACAAATCCAATCTATTGTTTAACCTCAGGACTCAATTTTTTATATCTCTTCTAGCCATTATAGCACTAAATCAAATATTAATAATGATTATATGGTTTTTTCTTTCGTACTTTTATACTTTTAAATAAGCATGGATACACCCCATTATACTGTAAAAATACTTATTGAATAGGCTTACATTTGAAAAAGATTAGAATAAATATAAATAATGTAATACCAAAGAATCCTTAATTTATTCCAACAAACCTGACTGCATTTCTCTTCTTGTCTCAGAATACTTGATCTTGGGAGATTTCACAATTTCAGAAGTGCCTGAGTCTACTGTCCTTAGACTTTCTTTGGGACACAAGTCTGTATTATGTTGAACATTACTTTTTTCCCCTTTTGTACTTTTTGGCACAAATTCTTCACTATCTTTCTTGGGACTTATTTTTGAATCTACCTTCTTATATTTGCATGAGTTTTTCATTTTCTGAATTTTGTCAGAGTTATCCAAATCATTTTTATTTCCAGAATCCTTTTGGTTAACTTTCTTGGTTTCTTTCTTTTTCTCAACTAGATTTGATTCAATTTCATTTTTCTGGGTTTTTTTCTTCTTTATTTTCTTTTGGTTTAATGCTTTGTTATCTTCATCCGAGAGATCTGAATCAGAATCTGAAAGATCGTAAAAACGTTTCAAGTCCTCGGTAGTGCTGTGGGTGATGGGGCGTCCTCTTTTATCCACAGCATAATTCAACTTGAACTTTTTGTCATGAAACATTGCTCGAAATCTCTTGTCAATTTTGACTTTTCGATCCTTTTCTGGCATTTCCCAAAATCTTGGGTCCTTTGTAACCTGCTTAAACCGCTGGTCACTCATTATCTCTTGTTTGGATGACATTTTTAAATGTCTGACTGGACAAATGCTTGAAGAAACCAAATACTGAAAAATAAAACAAATGTTACAATAATGAAGGCTTAGTAATATAATTAAATGAGATGTTTCAGGAAAAAAAAAATACTAATTCACAATATAGTCTAAGTTAAATGCAAATAAAAGTAAAAAGTTTAATTTCATTTAGAAGCTTGGTCTGAGTCACATGCAGAAAACCAGAAGCTATCAGAATATCCCTTTCAATCACAGAGTACTTGAAAAAATAAATTTAAGGCGAAAGCAAGAATTCTGGGACAAATGCTTACTAACCAACTGTACTCACTCAGAATTTCTCTATTTCTGTTTGTATAACAGTATGCATTGCAAGTTAAAAGCTAATGTAATTAAGATTCCCAACTGGTCTCATTTTTTTCTTCACATTCTGGTCCCACTCACTCTGTCAATCATGTTATGTCAAACAGCCTTTAGTTCTACAAGGCTAATCTCCTAACAAAACAGACCAAAATCAGGTCGGGTTGAGCTCACAAAGCTCCCTCTTTGGATCCGACCGTCCTTCAAGAGCCAGGCAATCTCACTCTAGTTAATAAATATCATGTCTTTCTACAACTTCTTATTCTAGAAGTGACCAAGGCCCAAATGGGCTGATCCCGCTCCGTCCCCCTAACATATTAGAATACGTGTGTATGTAATTAGCACTGTTTCCTGAAAATAGTCACTGATGGTTTAGTATCTCTCGATCTGAAATTTTGTAAAGAGTTCAAAGCCATTGGTTATTAAGAGCAAAAAGTAACTAACCAAACAGGATAGCGGTGCTTTGTTCCAAAAAAGCAAGGCTTGACGATACAGCTGTATTTTTACCCTAAAATTTTAAAACAATATTTATACGCCAAGAAAAAGCATAGGTTTCAATAACCCTCGTGCACACTTAACAGTAGTATGAATGCCCTAGTCGGTTTGGTTCTGCGGATAGAGCGTCGGCCTGCGGACTCAAGGGTCCCGGGTTCGATTCCGGTCAAGGGCATGTACCTTGGTTGCGGGCACATCCCCAGTAGGGGGCGTGCAAGAGGCAGCTGATCAATGTTTCTCATCGATGTTTCTCTCTATCCCTCTCCCTTCCTCTCTTTAAAAAATCAATAAAATATATATATTTTTTAAACAGTAGTATGAATAACAGAGTGCCAGGTGGTGTTCTGCGAGTTTTAGATGTATTAAAGCAGTTACTCCTTTGAACAGCCTTACGAGGGGGGTACCATCTCATCCAACGACCAGAGGTAACGCAGACACACGCTTAGAAGGAGAGCATTGGGCAAACCTCCGATATCCAGAGCGGGGAAGGCGGCCCGACCTCACCTCGGACGGACGCCCTCAGCTCTGTGTCCTCCCTCCCCTGACACCCACCCTCTAACGCGGGGAACACCAGGGTGGCCCGTAACGAGGGTCACCTTCCCAGCTCCCAAGCCTCAGGACTCTGCTACAGGACCTGGGAAGGACCCAGGGAGTCTGACAAATGAGGCCTGAAAGCAAGGAAGAAGGGAACATCCCTCACGATTCCTGTCACAGGCTGGTCCCCCCCCCCCCACAGTCCCGGTAGAACCCTACCCCACTCACCTCCTGGGAGCCTTCTCCGAGCCTCACGTGGGACTGCACCCACAATCCTCTGCGTGACGCTCCGCCGCAATGGCAGGCGACCTGGGCCAAACTACCTCCGCTTTCCCTCCGCGAAGAGCTCTAGAGTAGTCGCCGAAGCTGCGGCGGCGCATGCGCGCGACAGGCGCGCCAGCGAATGGCACCATTCCGGGAGATGCTGCCGCTGACCCGGCTCTGGCTCCGGTGGCGGCGACCTTCGGTGGCGGGGGTCCCGGGGAAGAACCTTGGTGTCCGAAAGGTCGCCTCTGGCGTCTCTCCCCCGGGCAGCGCCTCGCCCAGAGCCCTAAATATCTTCGATCGCGATTTGAAGAGGAAACAGAAGAACTGGGCGGCCCGGCAGCCCGAGCCTATGAAGTTTGAGTACCTGAAGGAGGAGGTGAGTCCGCGGGGCGGGGGAGGGCGGCGCCGAGCCTGGGCTTCGGTGCGAAGCTCTGGCCGGGTCCCGACCGACCCCATCTCGCCGCGTGACCTTGAGCAACGCCCTGCCTTTCTGGGCCTCTGCTCTAATCACGGAAAGGCTGGGCTCGGATATTTGCAAGGTGCACATTCACCCATTCATTCATTCATTCATTCACTCTTTCATATTGCTTGAATTATAGATATGTCCAGGGCAAAGTAGACCGCTGCCCTCCGTAGATTTCATTCTTGCGGGAGGCGAGACAGCAAACAAAAAATTGATGTCAGCTAAGAAGTAAGGTGAGATAATAAGGTGAAGTGGTATAGTAACTGCGATGGTCAGGGAAGGCGGCCTTCATCGACATGGCAGGCGATCTGATGAGGCACTAGAATCCACCCTGAGCCTAGCTCGTTAGCTCAGTGGATAGAGCTTCGCTTGCAGACAGAAGGGTCCCAGGTTCGATTTTGGTCATGAGCACATGCCCGTGTTGCGGGCTCGGTCCCCAGTAGGGGGCGTGCAGGAGGCAGTTGATCAATGACTCCCATCATTGATGTTTCTATCTATCCACTCTCCCTTCCTTTCTGAAATCAGTAAAAATATATTTAAAAAAGAAAACCAATACTCTTAAGTAATAATAATAATAATCCACCCTGAGATCTGGGCAGGAAGGCCTTGCAGGCAAAGGGAAAGACAAATGCAGAGCCGTTGAGGCCCCTGGTGAGAGTGTGGGAGAGGAGGGCAGGGTGGGCCCAGGTTGTAAGAGCCAAAAGGGGTAAGGACTTCGGGTTTTCTCCCCATTGAATATGGTAATCTCTGGCCACATGTGGCTACTGAGCACTTCAGATATGGCTAGTCCATAAAGTGCACTGGATTTCAGTGACCTATGGAAAAGGATGTAAAATATTTCACTAATAACTTTTTATATTGATTCCATGTTGAAATTAGATTGTTGATATATTAGGTTAAATAAATATGTTAATTTCTCCTGTTTCTTTTAATGTATAGTGGCTACTAGGAAAAGTTAAACTACACACGTGGCTCTTACTGTTTTTCTATTGGCCAGCGCTGCTGTAGAGGAATGTGAGGCGGTTGAACGGATTTTAGCAGTGGAGTGTTAGGATCTGATTTTTGTTTGGGGAAGATCAAAGTAAGATACATTAAGATCTCTTGTTTGTCTGTGCTGGTTTGAGACCTCCTCTTCTCAGCCCAGGTAGACTAGAGACTGAGGGTTTTCTACGCTCTGAATAGACAGTACAAAGCTGAGGCCTGTGTTGTTGTTTCTTTAGGGCTCGAGCAAAATAGAAGTCAAGTAACAAACACGGAGCTCCTACTTTAGTCAGAGCTCTGTGCAAGCCCTGGCCTGATCTGATCATTGATTATCTTCTCAGAGTTCATGATGTCATGCAGAGGATTGACATTCCTAGCCAGCCTTCTCCACGAAAAGCTCCTGGATTACAATTTGACTGAGGCCTGGCCAGTGTACAGGACTACAATAAATGAAACAAAGTATATGAGAGGTTTTTTTAAAAAAATATATTTTACTGATTTTTTACAGAGAGGAAGGGAGAGGGATAGAGAGTTAGAAACATCGATGAGAGAGAAACATCGATCAATTACCTCCTGCACACACCCCACCGGGGATGTGCCCGCAACCAAGGTACATGCCCTTGACCAGAATCGAACCTGGGACCTTTCAGTCCGCAGGCCAACGCTCTATCCACTGAGCCAAACTAGTTAGGGCATATGAGAGTTTTTTTACAATAAATACAAGGTTTACATATTGGGCATAATGTCCAAAGTGGACTCTGGGAAAAGACTTCTGCTGTACCTCCTCCCTTCTCCACTCCTACCCCCCAACAGATATACATATGTTCTAAACTTTCAGGTCCTACTAGAAACTCTGGGGTGTTTATGAGGGAATGTATAGAATGTGGGGAATACTAGCCTCTTGCATTCATTTCTGCCAGATGAAGCTAGCCCAGCAAAAGGAGGCACCTTTTTTATGACCTCTTTTAAATTAGGATGGGGCTAGGGAAGGAGTGGGAATTGCAGTTTCTTCAGAATTGGCTGACTTTTTCTAATTGGCAAACATTGCACAGGGAAGTTGTTTATTCATTTAGGAGTTCTACAGAATTTGTTAGTTGTCATCAAATGATAGAGTTTTTAATTGATTAAGTTTACATATTGACCTGTAATACACCCCAGCTAATTAAATACTTTTTTACTTTTATATACCATATGCTAATATCTGTGGATAATTAATGTTTCTATTATGTTCCTGTTGATTTTCATTCTTGTGCTTTTATAGCACATGAAATATAAAAGCTATATACATATATATGGCACACATACACACACAAATATAAAATATGTAGAATATGTTTAGTCTTGATTTTTCTTTACTTGAATTCTGAAGTAATTTGCCTCAATTTCTTTCCTGGGATATTTTTATTTCTTATGTTCCTATTTAGAATTTGAAAAGAAAGTTGCTATGGTCACATTGAAAGGGGATAAAGTACTTACAAACATGTTGAAATATAAATAACTTATGGATTGTTAAATACTAGAAAAAGAGTGTTATTTCTCTGTTAAACCTACTCATCTTAACTCGTGTACATCATTGTCTCTTCAATCCTTCAGGTTGGAAGTCGGATTGCCGACCGTGTATATGACATAGCCAGGTTGGTGATGATAAAATACATAACAAAATACAATCAACTTTGACTGGAGACTTGAGAGAGTAAATGATGAGGGTTTGATATCTGGAATGACAGAATCTGGACGAATTTATTACTAGGATTAGTGATTTTAATCCCTCTCTAAGCCTCTTCTTTTTCATGTGTAGAAGAGCAAGTGTTCTTCATTGTTGCTTAAAGAAAAAATGAATGGGAAGCAAAAGGCGTAGCTTCCCTCTGAGCCTGAATGACTGATCTACTTGACCTAGCCAAAAGCCAGTCATGGAAAAATAGCTCCAAAAATGGAGATAAAGAATTGACTGCAGCCAGCTGGCGTGGCTCAGCAGTTGAGCCTCGACCTATGAACCGGGAAGTCACAGTTCGATTTCCAATCAGGGCACATGCCTGGGTTTCGGGTTCAGAATCCAGTACAGGAGGCAGCTGATCAATGATTCTTATCATTGATGTTTCTATCTCTCTCCCTTCCTCTCTCTGAAATCAATAAAAAATATATTTTTTGAAAAAATTGATTGCATGTGAATTTTTAATATTTACTAAACCTAGCTTTAAAAGTTTAACTAAAAATAGCAATAGAATCCTTTATCATCTAAGCAAAGGAGAGTTTACCTAGATTTGTTTCCCAATCAGGCTAGAAGAGAATTTGGCTATTTTATCTTAAGTATTCTTAATGGCAATAACTGTTCTATGATAATTATATAGAGGCAGATTTGAGAAAAGAACACTTTCTTTAAGTAATTATTAAAATCTCGGTGGATATTGCTCTATATTAGGCATAGTAAAAACTTTACAGATTCGAATTTATAACTACACTAGAGGCCCGGTGCATGAATTTGTGCACCACTGGGGTCCCTCAGCCTGGCCTGCGGGATCAGGCTGAAACCATCTCTCTGACATCCCCCGAGGGGTGCCGGATTGTGAGAGGGTGCAGGCCAGGCCAAGGGATCCCACTGGTGCACAATCAGGGCCGGGGAGGGATGCAGGAGGTTGGCCAGCCTGGGAGGAACCGTGGGTGGGCTCTAGGGCATGTCCCGCCTGTCTCGCTCAGTCCCAATCGGCCAGACCCCAGCAGCAAGCTAACCTACCAGTTGGAGCATTTTCCCCCTGGTGGTCAGAGCACATCATAGCGAGCAGTTAAGAGGCATATCATTAGCATATTACTATTTGATTGGTTAACAGATGACCTGACACTTAGCATATTAGGCTTTTATTGTATAGGATGGTGGGAACCACATCTTTGTGTAGAATTACTCTGTGATGTTAGTAAATCACTTTTTGTGCGTTTTTGTTTGTTAAAAAACATCATTAAATTAGACCAATATGGGATGAATTTATTACATTTGTCTATAAAAAAGAGAATTTTGTAAAATCACAAACTCTTTCAATCATATTTTAGTTATATCCATGCTACTTAATAGTGTTGGGATGATTTAATTTCATAAGGTTAAAAAAAAGCTTCAGCCGAACCGGTTTGGCTCAGTGGGTAGAGCGTTGGCCTGTGGACTAAAGGGTCCCAGGTACGATTCCGGTCAAGGGCATGTACCTGGGTTGCGGGCACATCTCCAGTAGGGGGCGTGCAGGAGGCAGCTGATCGATCTCTCTCATTGATGTTTCTGGCTCTCTATCCCTCTCCCTTCTTCTCTGTAAAAAAATCAATAAAATATTTTTTTAAAAAAAGCTTCATTGTTACAAATAATTGCCCCTATTTCATCTGTTTCATTAGTTCCATTATTTTAAAGATCTAAAAAATAGCTAATTCTCTATACTGTTGTCATTTTATTTGCCTGAACTTTAGGCCATTTGTGATTTAATAAATTAAACAAATTTTCAAAATCTGTGAATTTAATAATTTTTTAAGTCATACTATTGAAAAAAAGAACAGTTTGTAGAAAGAACTATGATTATGGATAAAAGCATGTTTTAAACTAATAGTAACTCTTTGAAATTAAATGATCTATATATCTATATATATAAAAGGCTAGGTGTCTGTCCATTGACCAGTAGCTATGATGTGCACTGACCACCAGGGGCCAGATGCTCAACGCAGGAGCTGCCATGACATGCACTGTTCATCCTATATAATAAATGGCTAATATGCAAATTGTTCCCACGGTGGGAGTTCGACCAACCGGGAGTTAGACAGGCACTGACCACTAGGGGGTGATGCTGAATGAAGGAAGGCCCCGGCTGGCAGCTGGCAGCTGGGGAAGGGAGGCCCCAGCCAGCAGTCGACAGCCAGCAGCTGCTAAGGGACCCTACCCATGCATAAATTTCATGAACTGGGCCTCTAGTTTAAAAATAAATGGCACCACAGATCTGGCTCTGAGAAACCAACACTCTGCTTTCCCCAAGTGGGACACAGCCCCGCCACCACACCAGAGCGACACCCCACCAAATCGCAGTCGTTGCTGCCAAGACCCCATGGCATAAAATGTGGTCCACAGCCCAGCCCAGCCCGGAAACAGTGGCTGTGGGTGCCAGGTAATGACATTATGTAGCAATGCCCAGCTACCGCTCCTTAGTGACTAGCCTCCTTGGAGTTTCTTCAGCCCAGGAACCCAACTTGCTTTATAGCCAGGTGCAAATATTTTACAGTTTAACCAAAGGTTTGTGAAGCATTTTCCCGTGCCTCATCTCATTTGATCCTCACAGAAGTCCTGGAGTAGGTAGATAGGAGACTTGGCAGAATCCTATTTTCTTTTCATTAGCAAGACACAAATAGCGATATTAAAGTATTCTAATTAATTTCCTTTCAGTGTGCATGAATCTGTGCACCAGGACACTAGTTTAAAATACCAGTCTAAATGTCCTTATACTAATGTTCTGGTATTAGAAAGAGTAGTTTATATTGTCAGCAATAATCTTGTGATGATTTTTAAAAACTAACCCACAGATTATTTTTTTAAAATTTATCTTTATTATTGAAAGTATTACAGATGTCCTCCTTTCACCACCTCCCATCATTGACCTCTGTCCTCTCCACTCACTTCCCCTCTCCAGGCCTTCACCCCACTACTGTCTGTGTCCACGAATCCCACAGATTATTACTAGTAAAGGTCCTTTTTGCATTATCTGAGGCTCACTTAATACTGTTTTAATCAGTGATAATCATAACTCATAACTAACTTCTGCTGAGCATTTGTACTAGCCTAAATACTTTACATGTACTGTTTACTAAAAATTTTACACCAACCCTGAGGGAGATAATAACTTTTCCATTTTATGCTTGGGGAAACTGAGATACAGCAAGATCAAAACACTTGTTTCTGGTCACAGAGCCAGTAAATTGCAGGCCCAGAATTCTAACTCATGTCTTTCTGGTTTCAAAGCCTGTGTACTTCTCAGTGCCACACTACCTGTGTTCATAGTCAAGATAGAGGGTATTAGGTAAATAAATGGTTCTCTTTCACCGGTGGTTCTCCAGTTGTGTACTGGTGTTCTATATTTTTGACACATGTTTCAACAGAACTTGAAAAGGGACTCTTTTGGTTCCAATAGGAAAAATGTTATTAGTGAGTAAAATTTTAAGTTTTCTTGTCACAAATTTTTCATAAGCCTATGGCCTACAATGAAATGTGTCCTGATTTAGTATGACATGGTATATTTAGAGAAGACAGCATAGTACAGGGGATAATGGTTCTGGTTAAGGGTTCAAACTGACCGAATTCTAGTTTTGCTGTTTTTAGTTGGATGACCTTGGGTTAATTTACTGAACTCTGAGCACTTAGCATACTTCTGAACTGGGTAAGACTGCAATAAAAGTGAGCTATTATTTAGTTGGTGTTTTTGTTTTTAGTTTAACATATGATATTTCACGGCATTTCATATGATGATATCTAAGTCATGAGAAGTAGAAATAATTAGTATGTTCCTGATAGGTATGTGGAATATTTTTGTGTTTTCTTTTAAAATATATATTTTTATTGATTTCAGAGAGAAAGGGAAAGGGAGAGATAGAAACATCCTGTATAATAAAAGCCTATTATGCTACGTGTGCAGTCGACCAATCAGCTGTTCAACCAATCAAAGTACAATATGCTAATGATATGCTAAGGCCGTTCAACTGCTCCCTATGACATGCAGTGACAACCAGGGGGCAGATAGTCAACTGGTCGATCAGTCGCTATGACATGCACGGACCACCAGGGGGCATATGCTCCAACCAGTAGGTTAGCTTGCTCCTGGGGTCCGGCCAATCGGGACTGAGCGAGATGGGCTGGACATGCCCTGGAGCCCTCCCACAGTCCCTCCCTGGCTGGCCAACGTCCTGTGACCCTCCCTGGCCCCAGTTGTGCACCGGTGGGGTCCCTTGGCCTGACCTGCACCCTCTCCCAATCTGGGACCCCTTGGGGAATGTTGGAGAGTCAGTTTTAGCCCGACCGTGGAACAACCAGTCACTATGATGCTCACTGACCACCAGGGGGCAGACACTCAACACAGGAGTTGCCCACTGGTGGTCAGTGCGCTCCCACAGAGGGAGCACCGGTCAGCCAGAGGCCGGGCTCATGGCTGGTGAGTACAGTGACAGTGGTGGGAGCCTCTCCTGCCTCCGCGGCAGTGCTAAGGAGTCCAACTGCTGGCTTAGGCCCACACCCCGTGGGGAGCGGGCCTAACCCATCAGTTGGACATCCCCTGAGGACTTCTGAACTGTGAGAGGGCACAGGCTGGGCTGAGCCCCGCCCCCCCCCCCCACCCCTACCGAGTGCACAAATTTTGTGCACCGGGCCTCTAGTCAATGATAAGAGAGAATCATTGATCGGCTGCCTGCTGCACAGCCCATACTGGGGATTGAGCCTGCAACTTGGGAATTGAACTGTGACCTCCTATCCTGGTTCATACATCGATGCTCAACCACTGAGCCACACCAGCTGGGCTCATGTTAATCTACATTAACTTCTTTTTACTCTTTATCTGCATATATTATCAAATTAAAATACAGTCACTAAATCTGTTCTTTGAATCCATGTCATGGATTCCATATGGAAAGCCGGTTGACTGTGAGATCCTGTGAATGGCTGGACCAGATAGACTTTCTCTGTCTGGTATGTTTTCTGGTACTTAAAACTTGCAAGGCAGAAAAGAGAGATGATAATACTTTTTGAAAGTTGCATTCACTTACAAATTAGTTCCTAGTGAATTATAAGCAAAATTAGATCTTAATAATTATTTTATGGACTATATTATTACAGACAAAACATAACTTCTGTGTCTGTTTTTTAGAGATTTTCCCCTTGCTTTGGACGTCGGTTGTGGAAGAGGTTACATAGCACAAAATTTGAATAAGGTATATTTATTATTTAATTTACTTTGAGAAATAAAATTGGCTGATTTTAAGGAAAGAATTTCTTAATCAGTTATATTTGGATTATATCAGAATTGCTAATTTTTTTAAGTGGTTGAACTAATGGTTGTTTTGTGTCCCCTCTTAAGTATTTTTCCTTAAAGTTGTTTTTCTTTACTTTGAATCTATTTTATACAGTGCTCCTAATGATAGCTTTTTAAGTGTATATAAGATATGTTGCTCTTTATTTCTACTTTGTGCACATGTTTTTAATAATTCTCAATAAAATCCAATTGACATTCATTTAAAGAATGTGATTAAGCTAATATTTTAGCTAGAAAATATATTAATTTCAGTGTGATAAGTATCCTTTATTAATGTTTATACCATTTTATTTTGCACTTTCTAATTCAACCATAAAGACATTTATTTATTATTTTATAAGCCACTGATGGATACAGATTAAAGTGGGATTTTTATATAAAATCTACTTACAGTAGAAAAATACATACATTTGAGTCAGGACACAGGTAGGGATATGTGTGAGGCTCCACTGTTGTTGATAGTAGTAAATGCCACAGAAATGGTACAGTTATTAAACTGCAACAGGAGTTAAGGGAAAGAAAATATCAGTAAGGGTTCATGTGGTCAAAGACCTCTAAAAGGGTACAGAATCTGTTCTGGGATTTAAAAGAAACTGAATTGGTGTTTCACAGGCATTGGAAGTAAAGGCATGGCAGGAGGAAAGGCACAGAGGTAGAATACTATAGGATGTGATATAGGGATGTTTAAGAAAGATTCATTTTTAGGATGGTATGCAAGAAGGATTGAAGAAGGAAGATGATAAGAAATAGACCAGTTAGAGGGCTGTGTTAAAGGCAGTGCAGACAGAAGAGTTAAAGACCTGCCACCTATATGGAGGCTGCAAGATATACAGGAAGGGATGTATGAGAGAGACCTAGTAAATCCACAAAACTTGATGACTGATTAGATATAGTGGGCACGTCAAATCAATTCTTCTGGTTGCTCAGGCTAAAAGACTTATTCATTGATTCCTCTTTTTAAAATATTTTTAAAAATCTTTATTGTTGAAAGTATTACTTATGCCTCCCATTCCCCCTTTTGACCTCTTCTATCCCTGGTGTTCATCAATGCATGTGGCCCTGATATGAGTAACCTACACCCAATGGTGTGCTGGAGTTAGCTCACACTTGCTCATGAGAGCAGATTATTAGTATCTCTTCCCAACTCCGTGGTCAGTGACATCATATTGATAGTTTGGAATCAGCCATTGTGGGAGTATTTGCACCATGGAAGTTGGCAAATGCTACCAAGCAGTCCCCAACCAACAGCCAGTTATTAAATATTTACCAGCACTCCACTGCTTCCACCCCAAGTCTACATGCTGTTCCAGCTCTGGGGACTTCTACCCTGACTCCAAGGCTCTTAGTTTACATTTCTGAGTGAAGGACAGGGATACATAGTCTGGTTGGCCTAATTTTCACTCCTGGCATTACTGTACTGGAGCTGGCTTGTGAAAGCCTATTGTGTAACATCTTTTCCCAATTCCACATTTAGCTCCATCATGTTGGTAGCATGAAATCCTCTATTGGAGTAGTTACACCATGGAAATTGGCAAACACTACAATTTAGGGCCCCCTTTTTGGAGAGCTTGTAGTTAAACATTCATCTGCATACCAGTTGTCCTCAGGCAGCCAGGTAACTGTAGGCTGACCTTTCCAAGTTGTGGGAAGGGAAGTTCTTTATTTTTTATTTTTTATTTTTCAGGGAAATTCTTTAAGAAGGGGATGTGGGTGAAGTGGAAAGGATTGACGTATCTAGCAGAGGAGGGGAACAAGAGTAGAAAGCAGTGATGTTTCTAAGAGACCCTTAACAGGTAAAGTGAACTAAGACTGGGAGCAGATAGACTGTAATTGGTCCTTAGGTTGTTAGTGAAATAGTCTTCATAGAGCAGTGAAAGTGGAAATTGAGGAGAAAGACATTAGTAAGAAGTGGGATTGTGGATTACAAACAAAACAACTTGAAGGTGGTTAAAGATTTTTCCAAGATTGGGTGGCATCTGCTGTTTCAAGAAGATAGAAATTGAAGATGGGTTTAGATAGTAATGGAGGGAGCTGGATCCTAGAGAAAAGAGAACATGAAGGTGTTAATTGGAAAGAAATATGGTATCCTATCCTCTTTGCAGGAAGGGAGGATAAGTGAAACAGGGAAAAGAAAGCCACTTATTCTCTTCCCCCTCCCCCCTCAGTGTCTGTGTGAAATCTTTTCTTTACTCTGTAAGCTCTTGATGAACAACTAAAAGGCTGGAAAACCAACGCAAGCCTTTTGTGGCACAAGAAGAGTGGGGACTAGCTCAGGGCATATTATGCTTTGGAAAAGTTAATACATATGCCTGATCCAGTGGAGTAAATTAAGGATGTTGATTAGTTACACCTGTGTTCTTTATTTAATTAAATATAAATATATTAAGTATAAGGTTGGGTGCATATATTTAAATCTTTGTAACTTAATATGTGTTATTAAGGTATTTGCATCATAATGCTTTTATGCAGAAAAATACCCTTACACAGCTGAAAATTAATCTGTAACTATCACATTCTCCTTTAGAAATTTCAACATTTGTTTTATTGTTACTGGATTTTTGTTTGTTTGTTTTTGTAACATTGGATCAGCTTTAATTATTTTATTGCAGGAAACTGTTGGAAAGTTTTTCCAAGTGGACATAGCAGAAAATGCTTTGGTAGGTAGCTTTTTAACACATTGTTGGTTTTTGATCTCCTGGTTTGATTTTTAGTTTTTTGTTTCTTTATTTTTATTTCCTTTGAGATGAAAATAACTCTTTTTTTCTGATTATAAATAATAACACAAAAAAGAACTAAATAATACAGGAACTATAAAGAAAAAAAGGAAAAATATCCCCCTAGATGAGTGGTCGGCAAACTCATTAGTCAGCAGAGCCAAATATCAACAGTACGACGATTGAAATTTCTTTTGAGAGCCAAATTTTTTGAACTTAAACTATATAGGTAGGTACATTGTTATTAACTTAATTAGGGTACTCCTAAGCTGGCCTTTGCTAAAAACGTCCTCCATCTGATTGAGGTACGTTTGCTGAGGTCGACCCCTTCCAACTCTCCCTTCACACTCGTCTTGTACACTTGTTTCGTCTATCAGATACCTAAAGCAGTTAAGTTCTTCTTCTAATGCCACTTCTTCAAAATAGACTCGCCCAGGCTGAAAACCGACGTCTGCGCATGGGCCACGAAGTTTCAATCGCACTGTATGTGTGCACCTGCACGTGGTATTTTGTGGAAGAGCCACACTCAAGGGGCCAAAGAGTCGCATGTGGCTCGCGAGCCGCAGTTTGCCAACCATTGCCCTAGATCCATCACTCAGAGGCATCTGCTGGTGACATTTTGGTCTCCATCTTTGTAGATGTTTAACTGTCCCCAGTACAGTTTTATACAAATGGCATTATGCTAACATACTATGTTTTCACAGACTATCATCCTTTTATATCAGTGAATGACATACACATACTGTCTTTTAAATTGGATATGTAGTATTCCAATATATGAATATTCCATGGTTTATTTAGCTAAATTTGTATTGTAGTACAGTTATATTTTTAGTTTCTTAATAACCAACAGTGTGATGAACGTAATCATATAAAGCAATTTGTGTGTTTCATTTATTTTCTCCCTGGCAATAAATTCCTAGTAATAGAATTTATGGATTCCAGATTAGACCTTAGGAAGATTGAATAACCATTTAAGAGTACTTTAAATGAAAGTACTCTTTTCTCCTCTTTGGCAACATTGGTCCAGTTGTTTTGTCTTTGTCAATCTGATAGACAGAAAGTAGAATCTTGTTCTTTTTATTTGCGTTTCTTTGATGACTAGTACAACCAAGTCACTGTTGATGTCTTTTGGCTACTGATATTTGGCTATTAGTATTTTTTAATTTGTAAATTTTATAATTTTGTGATGTGTCTATACCTGTCCTTTATCTACTTTACCCATGACATATTTTTATTCTAAGTGCTTTTATTCTAGCTTATTTTTGGGGGATATTAATCTTTCATTATATATGACATAAATATTTCCCCAAGTGTGTTGTTTACATTATTTATTGCTTTTTAGAAGTTTTTGATTCATTTATCATCAAATATATCAGTCTTTTCCTTTATAGTTTCTGCCTTTTGAGTCATGTTTACTTTTGCATTTTCATCAAAGAGTATAAAAATGTTCACCAATATTTTCATCTAGTACTTCTATGGCTTCAGTTATTCCACTTAAACTTTTAGTTTTCTGAGATTTGTTTTGGTGTGAGATAAGTGTCTTATTTATGTTTTGCCAACCAGCTAACAAGTTTTTTGGCTGGTCTTAAGTGTAATTTAAGAAATATTTTTTGAGTGCCTTCTTTGTGGCTCCCTTTTTTCTCCCAGAAGAGATAGAAGCTGACAAGAAATATAGCATGGCTTAGGTTTAACAAACAGTAATTGTATTAATTGAGATTTTATAGATGTGTTTTTGAACTTCTATTTTTTAATCCTTAGAAAAATACCTTAGAAACGGAAATTCCTACTGTCACTGTTTTAGCTGATGAAGAATTCCTTCCTTTCAGAGAAAATACATTTGACCTGGTGGTTAGCAGTTTAAGGTTGGTAATCCATTTGTACTTAAAAAAAATAGACGTTATAAATAAAATAGATACGGGAGTAAATTCTCAATGCCTTTTATTTTTAAAGTCACAAACCTGGTTTTCTTTGTTTATAAACTGTATGATTTCTCTGGTAAAGGATTGTGGACATCGGCTCCTGAATGGAGATAATATGATATAGTACCTCAACTTTCATAAACTCACTAGAGGCCCAGTGCATGGGTTCGTGCCCAAGTGGGGTCCCTTGGCCTGGCTTGTGGGGATTGGGTGATGCACCCTGAAATCGGGCTCCCTCCTCTCTGATTCTGGGTGCATCACCCGAGAACCACAGCTGCCAAGTCACCGCAGCTCAGCAGCTCCTGCTGTGAATGTCTGCCCCCTGGTGATCGTTGATGTCATAACTACTGGTCGGACAGTCGCTTAGGCTTTTATATATATAGATTCTGGTAAATAAGGAAAAGCTAGCATTTCCTTCTATTTTAATTATTTTTCTACATAGAAATATAGTCCTCAGGATTACTTTTTCCCCTGTGTTCTTTCTACCATGTCTTTCCACACTTATAACATAAACATATATTATAAATATTTATTGAATCCTATCTAATAAAGCGGGAATATGCTAATTGACCCTCACACCATCACAAAGATGGCAGCACTCACAGCCAGTAAGGAGGGAATATGCTAATTGACTGCAACACCCTCAAAGATGGCGGCGCCCACAGCCACAGGATGACGGCGCCCAGTCTCCTCAGTCCCGCCGGGGCGGCAGGCATGCAGCAAGGCTGGGCCCGCCTGCCTCTGAAGTCCCCCAGTCTCTCAGCCCCCCAGCCACCCAGGGCTGGCCTGAGGCACAGGCAAGCCTTGGATGGCGGTGCCCAGCTGCCCAGGGCCACCTGAGGCTCAGGTAACCAGGGCCAGCTGAGGCTTGCGCTGCCGGCAGTGGTAGCAGCAGAGGTGTGATGGGGGCATCGCCTTCCCCTGATCACCAGGTTGTCTCCCGCCCCTGAGGGCTCCCAGACTGTGAGAGGGGGCAGGCCGGGCTCAGGGGCTCCCCTCCAGTGCATGAATTTTCATGCACTGGGCCTCTAGTCTATATATATAAAAGGCTAATATGCAAAGTGTCCCCTCGGGAGTTCGACCGGGAGCCCGAGAGTTCGATTGCTTGCTATGACATGTGCTGACCACCAGGGGGTGGTGTGGAATGAAGGAAGGCCCTGATAGGCCCTGGTTGCTGGCCAGGCCTAGGGACTGTACCCGTGCACACATTTCGTGCACCTGGCCTCTAGTAGGTTATAATATGCAAGGCAGTGAGCTAGATGCTTTGGGGTAATACCAAAATGAATTCAGACAGCGATCCTGTCCTTAACTTAGTGTCTAATAGAGAAAATAAAATATTTTATGTGGTACCTTATTTCTCCTGCCTTGTTATTGTCAGATTTTCTTTCAAAGATTCAACATGCTCAATACAACGCTTTTGATAGTTGTTTTTAAAATGGGTGGACAGTCATCACAGTTTGCTCATTACTTTGCCAGTGTTAGCACTAGAAAGCCTGTGTCCCTGAACACTCCTCAGTCCCAGGTAAACTGGGAGAGTTGTTTACCTTTGCTGTTTCCTTTTCTTTCTCCCTTCTTTCCTTTTCTTTTCTTTTCTTTTCTTTTCTTTTCTTTTCTTTTCTTCTCTTTTCTTTTCTTTTCTCTTAAATATGTGTTTATTGATTTCAGAGAGGAAAGGAGAGAGAGAAAAACATCAATGATGAGAGAGAATCATTGATCTGCCACCTCCTGCATGCCCCCTACTGGGGATCAAGCCCACAACTTGGGCATGTGCCCTGACCTCCTTGTACATTGGTCCACATTCAAGTACTGAGCCACACTGGCTGGGCACCTCTGCTGTTTTCTTCAGTGAGTTTGTAACTTCTTCCCTGTTTATTGAGGTGTGCTGAGCAAACTTAGAAAAGTATTCAGAATCTGTCATGAAATGAAAAACATTACAGAGGCTTGGTCTAAGGCAGGGTTGGGGAACCTTTTTTTCTGCAAGACACTTATGTTGTTTCCACATCTTTACTGTTGTGAATAATGCTGTACTGAACATAGACATGCGGGTATCTCTTTGAAATAAAAAGTGTTTTAATTTCCTTCAGATATATACCTAGAGTTCCTTTGGGTTATATGGTAGTTCAATTTTTAATTTTTCTGAGGAACCTCTGTACTATTTCATGGTGGCTATACCAGCTTTCATTTGCACCAATAGTGTACACGGGTTCCCTTTACTCCACATTTTTGCCAGCATTTGTTGTCTCTTGTTTTTTTCATTATAGCTATGCTAATAGGTATAAGGTGTTGATTTGCATTTCCCTAATGATTAGTGATGTTGAGCATCTTTTCATATACCTGTTGGCCATTTGTATGTCTTATTTGAAAAATTTACTTTTACTTTATTGAGCAAAGAATAATTGCACATATAATCATATCGACAAAGTGAAATACTGCCACATTTTCTCGTGTGACAGAAGGAAAGTTTTAACCTGGGCATATTTTTAAAAACCTGTGTAAAATCAATCAGTGAATTTTGATATGCAATTTTAAACTTAAATTATCTCCTTTTTTGTGGTTTGTCATTATATTAGTGATACTTATACTAATTAATTATGTGAATTAAGCTAGAACAAATGCGTGTTTTCATGTTTTAGTTTGCACTGGGTGAATGACCTTCCTCGAGCACTTGAACAGGTAAGAAATTTAATGTTGATTCCAGTAGCATGTGTTATTCTATTTATTAGTAGAAACTTATAGATGTTTCTGTTTTCACATGGAAACTTATAAATGTTTTCCATTTTATACATCTGACAATTGGAAATTGAAGCAAATCAATTAAGTATTTATTATATTCTGTGGGCTGGATATGTTTGGTGCCTTTTGACATATTAAATACATTGGGTGATTTCCCCCCACCCTGCCAATTCAAAAAATCTAGTATGGAGATACTTAAATATTTATGAAGACTCTAGTAACTTGTACAAGGTAATATTGATATTGCAAGACTTTTTCTGATTGGGTTTTTTTCCTCCTTAATTGCCTATAAATTTTTTGTTAGTACGAACTTATTTATTTATATTTGTATCTTCCTCATGCCTATACTTAGAGAGTTCTCAGTGGGTGTTGGTTGGTTGATATTTATCAGTGAAGAGCTGAGCGGTAGGTAAAAAGCAGATCACTCTGGCTTGGATCTGCCAAGAAAGCTTCAAGAGGAAGGAATTACTTAAGCAGGACCTTAGAGGGTAGGCTAGGTTTGGAGTGGGAAGACATTCCAGAAAGGCAGAATCAGGATAGGTACCAGGTATAAGAGCCAGGAGCATGAGAGGACCAAGAGGAAGCCTCTTTGGAGGATTAGCATAGTGCTTGGAAGTGAGGTATACTGGGACCAGATTTGGGAGGACTTGGGTGACAGAATGAGGAATTTGGAGTTTATTCTTTAGGCAGTTCAGAGTCACTGGAGAATTTTGAAGAGGAAGGTGACATGATTAAACAACTGGATGGCAGGATAATAACTACCATATGTGAGGCACATACCATTTGCCAATCACTGTGTTCTTTTATATGTGTTAAATAACTGTGCAAGATGTCTTCCTTTTGTTGATTAGAAAGCTGATGCCAGAAGTTGGTTCAATTGAAGTGAGATTGTTTCAGTGTTCCAGGCATGAGATAAACTAAACCTAGGTGGGAATGATAGGAGTGAAAAGGAAGAGCGAGGTATTTAGGACTCTGCAAAGGAAGAATCCACAGTTTAGTGGCTGGTTAGATCTGAAGATCTAAGAGAGGGAGGAGTTAAAGTTTTGAGTCTGGATACCTGGGAGAATAATTAGTAAAAGTAGAAGGAAAAATGATAGTGATCGGATAAAGGGAATAGAAAATGATAATGAACAGAAATGCGGCAATTGTAAAGGGGAGTTGGTTTAAGAACTAATATGTGTTGGATGTGCTGGGGAGTGAGTTTGCCAGGAGACAAATGTTCATGGCACAGTAAGTTGAAGATGAATTTAGAGTTCTAAGAAGATCTACAAGCTAAACATAAGGTTTGGAAAATAATCCTTGTGAAATCCATGGGAATTGATAAGCCCTCTGAGGTAGAGAGAAGCTGCAGAAGCTCAGGACTGAATATTAGGTACTTGCTATGTTAAAGTCTGGTGACTAGAGAAGGAAGTAACTCTAAAGGGACAAAAGGGAAGAAACCAAGGATTTTATAGTTTGCTTATATACTCGTAGTGTTTTGTAATTGCTTCATGTTTTATAATATTTTTTTAATATTTTATAATATAAAATATATAATTAAATAATATATTTAATATAAATTCAAGATGGATACTCTGATTAGAAGAGCCTGCTGGGATTTGGGTCCTGGTTTACCTCAGAATCTATCCTTTCCTGTGATGTTCCTCATTGTAGAGAATAGCCAGTTAAAGCTAGTTACAGATTGTAGGTCTAAGAGGGTCATGAGTAAACATTGGTGATTCTGGAATTCCTTCTAGCCACTACTTTGCTTAAGTTACCAATTAAAGTGTTTTTGTTCTCAAGCAAGAAAGAAAGTTAGTTACTTCTCTTGAAGGAAAGCTAATGTGTTTCCAGGTTAATGTTGTGAATCATAATGGTTTCTTTATAAATTAGCTTTTTCTGCATATCAAGCCACCCAAGCTTAGTGATTTAAAACAACAATTTATGTGTCTTGTGATTTTTGTGGGTTGGGAATTTGGGCTGGACTTAGGAACTTCTTCTGGTTCTGACGTGGCTCACCCATGTGTCTGTGCTCCGCTACTAGATTGTCTTGGTCAAGAATGGCCTCAGCTGGGATGCCTGGCTTACCTCTGCTCCTCAGGCTAGCTTGTTCACCACATGGTAGCCACATGGGGCTCCAAGAGAGCAGATAGAAGCATGCAAGGCCATTTGAGACCTCAGTTTGACACTGACGCACTGTCACTTGCCCTTGCTTTGGCCAAAGCAAGCCACAGGCCAGCCGGATTCAAGGAGTGGGGAAGTAAACTCCATCTCTTGATGGAAGATGTTACAGAATGGCATTTCAGAGGACACAGACACAGAGGGAATTGTGACTTTTGCAATCTTCTACACTATATACTTTTTTCTTTTGTTATTTTTCTGAATATAAAAATAAGTGTTCTGTTAGTAAAAAATAACATTTTACATATACTAATACTATTAATACATGTATTGTCTATCTTTACAACAATGTTAAGTATAATGCCTTTCTGATAGTGGTGTTATTTATTAAATTATGTGATCATTAATTTGACAAGATAAGAATGTAATCACAAGATATTGATTTAGACACCATATATTTATTCTTTTACCATTTTTATATATAACATTTTGAAAAGTTTTGTTGTCTTGTATTTATTACAGATTCATTATGTTTTAAAACCAGATGGAGTTTTTATTGGTGCGATGTTTGGAGGCGACACCCTCTATGAACTTCGGTGTTCATTACAGTTAGCAGAAACGGAAAGGGAAGGAGGATTTTCTCCACACATTTCTCCTTTCACTGCTGTCAATGACCTCGGACATCTGCTCGGGAGAGCTGGCTTTAATACACTGACTGTGGTAACTATCAGGAGTCTCAAGTAACCCAGTAATTACATAGTTCAGAAATAGCTTCTCATGTTAAAGGTAGACAACTATAGGCATTAATAGCATTATGGGAAGGTTTTGGCACTTTTTCTATCGCTCTCTTCTGTTTTTTAATCCTCATCCAAGGATATGTTTGTTTGTCTTAAAATTGATTTTAGAGAGAGAGGAAGGGGGAGAGAGAGAAGCATCGATAGGTTTCCTTCCAAATGTGCCCCATCTGGGGATTGAACCAGCAACCTAGGTATGTGCTCTGAATGGGAATCGAACCCACAGTCTTTTGGTGTACAGGACTATGCTCCAATCAACTGAGCTACTCAGCCAAGGCTGTCTCTCTCTTTTTAAGTTTAGTGTGTATAAATACATCTTGATTGACACAAGATAGGAATGTAAAATGTTTAGTATTTGTTATCTGAATAGTAGCTCAAAAACTATGTACCTCAGTTAACAAGGAGGTTATTTTCTTTTTAAAAAAATCTTTATTGTTGAAAGTATTACATAGCTCCTCCTTTTTCCCCCATTAACCTCTTCTAGCCTGCTGCCTCCCTCCCCCGCCCCTGGCCCTCACCACCCATTATCTATGTCCACGAGTTATGCATATATGCATACAAGTTCATTGGTTGATCTCTTCCCACCCACTCTCTTCTGCCTTCCCTCTGAGGTTTGACAGTTTGTACATGCTTCTATGTCTCTGGGTCTATTTTTGATCATCAGTTTATTTGGTTCATTAAGGAGGCTATTTTCTAAGACATACTGCTCTATAGAATCTTCAAATGCAGAGGTCAGTGTAATGTGAGCATTAGAGCATTCCTAATGATAGGTGCCGGGGCTGACCAGCGGACCCTGAGCGATGGATGAATGATTACTCTGACACATGATTGCTGTGAAAGAGAGGGCTAAGGGACTGCCTGGCTATAGGAACCAGACAGCCTCAATCACCTGCCTCTTCAGATATAAACTTTTGAGATAAAGTTTATCTTTTAGATACAATCAGTAGGGTAAGTAATCTTGGGAGGACATAAGTGTCTGCCGTGTCCTTTAAGCAAGGACACCTAAAGATTAAACATAAAGATTCCGGTAAACACCAAGGGTCCGCTCGTGAACAGACTTGTTTAGAAAGGTCAAGGAACAATTAGGAGTGGCCACCTTCAGTAAACTTCCCTATGTCGGAATTCCAAGAAACAAGGTCAGGCCGCCTTCAGCCAACTTCCCTTTTTGGAATTTCTGCCTTACAGACTTTCCAACCAAGTCTCCTGTGCTTCCCTACAGATAGGGGAAGGGGTTGTACAGGAATATACAGCACTACCTCTACCTCCAACCCCTCAGTTGAAATAGTGCCATATGCGGCAGACATGAGAGAATGTGCATTCACAAGGCCTAGGGTTAAATCAGGGTTAGAAAAGGTAGGACGGGGGATGTACTTCATTAGGGCTGAAGAGATCTGGAAAGCAGACCCACAGGCCATCAGGGCAGAAGAAACATGGAATCAGCATAGTACATGGTTGTCTGACAGGTGTAATTTGGATCCTTACCTTGTCCCTTTACTAGCTAAAGGCATTTAGGGAATTTACTTCACCTCTCTGAGCATTTTTTTTTCTTTCCTTTTTATTTTTTAATGCAGATGTTACTCACCTCAGGTGGTTGTTAAGATTAAATAACATAAAGGGTGTGAAGTGCCTACATTTCAGTAGATGCTCAATAAATAGTAGCTTCTGCCTTCCTCTTTCCCCCTCATCCTCCCCTAGCACTTTCCAGGCTAAGGGTTCCAATAGGGGATCATCTATAGAGAAAACGAGTACCCTCTTCCAGCTCCTTTCAATAGCAGAGCAATTCTGAAAGATGCCATTACTGCCTTCAGAGATTGGTTGAGTAGACTTTCCATCATTTTCCAAACCCTTCAAGGCCTGGAAACTTCTCTAAACCTGATTAGACAAAATAGGTATTGAAGAAAAGCTTTTCATTGCATAATTAGAATGATAGGCTTAAAATCACCTGTTTAAGGTGATTTAGTGTGAATATATTTCATAAAATCAGGCAACCAAAAATGAACTGTCATATCCGTCCTTGTTTCGATAGGAAGGAGGGGCATAGACCAGGGCCTCTGATGGCAGAAAGGGACTTGCAGGGAAGGAAGAGGCACTAGGCTAGGAACTAATAACAACCCTCAAGATTTCACAGTTCTGTCTTTTGTAAACTCTTAAATGGCATGAGCCAATAGAAACTGCATTCTGAGATGTTGGGCAGCTAAAAATGGAAAACTGCTTCATGTGAGGGTTCTGGTTTATAATTAAAGCAAAAACTCTCAATATAGGCAATTGTACATTGAGGGATTACTATATAATTTTAATGCATTTTTAATTATTTAAGTAATAACACAAATATATTTGTTGTGAACATTGTACTCTACAGATAAAGTGAAAGTCTGTAATTTTCCTCTTAGTCCCCAAAATTTTAGTTCTCTCCTGAGAACAACACTTCTCAAAAATTTGGTCTTATGATCCCTCTACACACTTATAATTATTGAGGACCTTAAAGGGCTTTTGTTTATGTGGGTTATAGCTATCAATATTAGCTATATTGGAAATTAAAACTGAATTTTAGTACTTATTCATTTAAAACTAACAATAATATACCAACTATATGCTAACATAAATGACCTATTTTTGTGTGAGAAAGAACTGTATTTTCCAGAAGTAAAAAAAAAAATTTTTTTGAGAGAAAAGAATGTGATTGCTTTGCAGTTTTACATATTTCTTTAATCTATGGCATAATAAAGGCTAGATTCTCATGTCTGCTCTGCATTTACATCAATTGCAATATCAGGTCATGTAACTTCTGAAAAATCCCATTGTATTCTTATGAGAGAATAGAAGATGAAAAAGTCAGATAGCATTTTAGTATTGTTATGAAAATAGTTTGACTTTATGAAGCCTCAAAAGGGCCTCCAAACCACATTTGAGATCTAGAAGTGGCTATCGTCATCAGTTTTGTGTGTAATGTTCCAGATTTTTAAAAATAACAAATGCTCTACCATACTATATATAGACATACATACAAATATATGTATATATTTCTGAAACTTATTTTTCATTCTTAATGGAATATTTTAAATTGTTTCCCAAATCAGTATGAATATATTTGCCCTAACTTCTGCACATTATTCTCTAGTATGACTGTACCAAAGTTTTATTTAACTACTAGGGGCCTGATGCACGAAATTCATGCAAGAGTAGGCCTTCTTTCCCCCGGCTGCCAGCATCAGCTTCACTCTGGCACTTGGGACCCCGGCTTCCCTCCTGCCGCTGGCAGGCACCTGGGACCCAGGCTTCCCTCATAGCCCCAGCTTCGTCCAGAAGTCTGTCTGGAAGGACATCTGGTCTAATTAGCATATTACACTTTTATTATTATAGATTTCCCTAATGAACAGCGTTTAGGTTTGTTCTAGTTATTTGTTGTTGATTCTTTTGCCAATAGAAACAATTCTGAAATGACTATCCTTGTATTGTGTTTTTATTTATTTATTCAATCTTATGACAAATATTTATTGAGTACTTTCTCTGTGCCAGGCACTATTCCAGGTACTTCATATGTAGCAGTAAAAAACCAGAAATCCCTGCTTGATTTTCTTGGATTTACAGGGTTCCTGTCAGTAAACTAGAAGATCCATGTTGTAAAGAAACATGTTTTTTTTTGTTGTTTGTATGTAATTTCATCAGATCTTGAGAGAGGACTGTGACTGAAATAAGTCAGAATCCACTGGTTTAAAGATTATCTTTCTAGTTCACCCTCTTAAGAATTGTCTTCCCTATTGTGTTACAATTCTGTTACTCCATGTGGTTTTCCATGGTTGTCAAGTGGATTGTGCGTTTTAGAAAGATTTCTACTAAAAATGCTTAACCTGATATCATAGCATTGAAAAGCCTACATTTCTCTTAATTGTGAAATCTATTAATTCAGAATAATTTCCATGTTCTTCTCCAAACATGAACTGAATAACTTAAACATTAATATAATACAAAAATATTGGTGTAGAATCTTCTTTATAGTTTACAAAATTAGACAGTTGCTGATTTAATAATAAATCTATAAATTTGTTCCTTGCGACATATGCACTGTCTCTAAAGTGCTGTATTAACGTTGCACTCTAATTCACTTTCTAAAAAACCCATCCAAAAAAGCTTTTATATAGTCAATTATACAGGTTTATGCTGCATACAACATTAGATATATTGCTTTTACACTGCTATGGTTTCCTATTTTTAAATGAAACCAAGTTAAATTAAAGCCAAGTAGTTATATTTACATTCATATGACCCTCTTAGTGAATTATTTTCAGAGTCATTTGGCATTCTAAATGAAGCTCATTTCCTTGTAGGACCAAGTGCCAGACTAGTCTATTAGGAGAAAGTGCAGGTGGTCCATCTTAATTTGAATGAGGCCTTTGACAAAGCTATTGTGGTACTCTCTGATTGAGAGACAGTGCTTTTAGATTGTTTCATTGAAGAATGGTTCTCAAAGGACATTGCTTAATGGCTGCATATCAGCTTGGAAGAAATTTTGTTTTTAATCTTAGGATCTCTTTTTAAAAATAGTTTCTTAATACAGAAAAAGATGTAGAAGAAATGAATTACCAGGGGACTGTCTTGTTAAAAAGTTCACAAACTGATTCATGCATTTCTTTAAAAAAAAAAAAAAAAAGTAAGCCCTGGCTCGGGGCTCAGTTAGTTGGAGTGTCATCCCATACACCAAAAGTTTGCAGGTTTGATTCTTGGTCAGAACACTTACCTAGGTTGCTGGTTCGATCCCCAGTTGGGGAGCCTATGGGAGGCAACTGGTTGATGTTTTTTCCCCACATGGATGTTTCTCTCTCTTCCTCCCTCCCTTTCTCTCTCTCTCAAATCAGTAAAAAAAAAAAAAAAATCCTTGGGTGAGGATTAAAAAGAAAAACTGGAAACAATCCCAATGTCAATTAATAGAGAACTGGTTAAATAAGTAAAGCATATCTATTTAATGAAATAGTACACAGCTGTTGAAAAGGAATGCAGTAGGTATATGCTTGCAGGGGAAGATCTCCAAGATGTTATTTTCTAAAAAATCCAAGAGTGCAATATAGAAACAGAGCAAAAGAGTATGTACTAGTATGTATGTACACGTAGTACATATATAGTTGCATATGTAGGTTTTAAGTGATATAATTGTATTTGAGTCTATGAGGAAAAATTGTTCTGAAAGGATGCATAAGACAGTTAACAAAGGTTATCTTTGGGGAGAGGGACAGAGTATCAGAAGTCAGGAGGAGGAAACTTCACTTGTGACCTGCTCTGTATCACATTCTTTCTATCTATACATTTTTTATTTCTTTTTAGGCAGTTAAGGTTAAAAGCTTTTCTGAAGCCTTTTGATTTTAAAAAAGAATCAACCTCAAATAATCCAAAGAAACATATTTTGGGGTGAAACCCTGCTCCCCTACAGTCTCCTGGCAGAATTTTTAGATGTGAAGAAGAGAGCAATGGTTTGCAGAGCACAGAATGGACTGATTCTGTGTTGTTCCCCGAGAAAGAACTAGAACCAGTTGATAGAGTTTTAGGACGTGTTCTCTTAAAATGGCAAATATTTATTCTAAAATTTGAAATCATCATAAATCAAACATAAGCCAGATGACATCTGTGAAGAGTGATGTAACTAAGAGTCCTGTTTACCATGAGAGATTGGTCTGGGTAATCTCTGTGGCCTTTTGAATCTGGATTTTTTTGTGTGATAAATGTCAAATGAATATTTTCTTTTTAAATAGGACACTGATGAAATTCAAGTTAACTATCCTGGAATGTTTGAATTGATGGAAGATTTACAAGGTAAGGCACTATAAAGCATTTTTACACTTTCTCCAACAACACCGGGCACAGAACTGATAGTTAAATTTGTTTGGGTTGGGACTTTGCTAGTTGAGAGTGACATAAAGACAAATGGGTGCAAAAGGTGAAGCGATTAAGAATAACAGATTGGTAGTTACAAAATAGTCATGGGGTGTAAAGTATAGCTTAGGGGATATAGTGAATAATACTGTAATAACTGTATGATGCCAGGTGGGTACTAGAATTATCTGCGGGATCACTTCTTTTTTTTTTTAATATTTTATTGATTTTTTTACAGAGAGGAAGGGAGAGGGATAGAGAGCTAGAAACATCAATGAGAGAGAAACATCGATCAGCTGCCTCCTGCACAGCCCCCACTGGGGACGTGCCTGGCAACCAAGGTACATGCCCTTGACCGGAATTAAACCTGGGACCCTTGAGTCTGCAGGCCGATGCTCTATCCACTGAGCCAAACCAGTTAGGGCTCAGCGGGATCACTTCTTAAACTATATAAATGTCTAATACACTTGAAACTAATATAATCTAATATTGAATGTCCACTGTAATTGAAAAATTTAAAAATAATTCCAAGAGTGTAATTGAAATAATCTAAGCTGGAAGGAACGGTACTTAGAAAGAAAAAAAGAACAAGCTAATGGATTGGCAAAAAGTAGAGGAGACGTGCACAAGTGATCCTAAGGTGGTCAGAGAGTGATTATGGTTGAAATACCAAGAACGCTGGAGCACAGGAAATGGTCAGCAGATGGGATCTTTGAATTAATGATTTTGGAACATGTTGTAGGCGTGATGGAGAGGTCCATTAGTGGTGAGGAGACTTAAGAAATCTTAGAGGCCGTGGTACTTGACAGTTGGTTATTAACAGTGAAATCACCAGTGCTGGTGGCAGGACTTGGGGCACAGAGGGAAATTGAACCAGGTGAATGACAGGAGGGCCTGAGAGCCTGATATCTGACAGCAGCAGGAGTGGTGTGGGTCTCAGCAGGGCAAGGGTTTTAATAGGCAGAGAAGTAATGACTTGGAAGAGGCTTGGAGCAGCTACGAGGACACAGACCCTGCCCCCAGCCATGAAAGAGGTGAGGTATGCAAAAACACAGCTACCACTGAGGGCTACTGGAAAAGTGACTTTCTCTACAGAAAGCCTCAACTTACCCCCAACCCCATGAGCATCTGTGAGGTTGGATTCTTTTGTTACACAAATGTCATAAACAAGTTTGATGAATGGGGAAGCTGTATGGATTAAAGGTGTATTGTGTGAAACCAGGGAGCCTTCATCTGGATCCTGAAAACTTAAAGTGATTTAAAGCAAGAGGATTATAAAAAGAAATACTTTGTTTACAGACTTATAGTTTTTTGTAAGCATTACTGCACTCGCTTCCCTGAACCACTCTCTGGTAACTACTTCATCTCTGCATTACAAGTGAGAAAAAGGAGGCCTAAAAGAGAACACTTACCTCCTAGTAGAAGAATTAGGTGCTAAACTCTTGCCTTCTTGACTCTTGCACTGGAATGCTCTTACCTGATTCTACTGCTTCTCGTAGCTAACCATTTGTAACAGGTCCATTTGAGCCATTGCCCAACCTCCTTTGAGAACCACAAGGGGAAAGACGTGTAGCGGAAAACTTACTATTATAGTCATTCTTTATTTATTATACTTCAGTACAGGGCCTGGCAGCCTTAGCGTGCAGCCCAACGTGACAGGGAAGCAGTAATAACTCACACACTCCCTCCTGAGCACTGCCCCAAACACTTGGCTCGCCCTGATCACCGAGCCCCTTTACTGGAAAGCTTGAGAGATGATGGTATGCTGGTAATTTATCATTCACTGTTATGATAAGGGTACTTTTCAAACACAGCATTTGTTTTTGTTCTGCTGCACAAAAAATGCTATGCTCATGATTCATTTCAAGAAAGAAAGGAGAGACTAGAAATTAGACCTATTAGTTGAAAGAGGTTGCGACCCTCTGATTTGAAACTAGAGTACTTACTCTGTGCCAGGTGCAGTTCTTTGAGATTTCCTAGTATCCTAATTTTACAGATGAGCACATTGAGACATCGAGAAGTTAAGTATCTTGTCTGTGATCACAGTAAGTCTGGAGCTATGATTTGAATCCAGAGTCCTATACTGGGTATTTGATCTATGTGGGTGTTTTTCCATTGAAGTTAGATGGACGTTCAGTAAAATGCACTAATCTTAAGTGTACAGCGGCTTTTATTTTTAACTATCATCCAAACGAAGCTGTAAACTAGAAGGTTGACTCATACCCCTTCCCAGTTGATAACCTGGATTTTAAATTGATCATTGTTTGGGGGAACTGTTGCCTTTTATTTACCTTTAAGAGGCTTTGCCAATGCCCTATTTTTACTGTATAGTCTTTTACGCAAATCATGTGTTTTAGTCTTAGATATTTCCTGTCCTTAGGAGGTTTAAGAGGAATTATTTAAAGATAACTTGTAAAAATGATAACTAACAAAGTAGCTACAAACATTAACTGATTGAGTTTATATTCATTCACTTACCATTTATTGAGCATCTACCATGTGCCAACCACTGAGCCAGTGATAGGAATACACAGTTCCTGATGTCAGGGAGCTTATGCTCTATGGAGAGACAGACATCTGTATTTAGCTGTAAAATGAGATCAATACAGGGAGAAATGAGTAAAAGCCCCTAAACCTTCTTAGGGAGTCAGAGATGCTTTGCAGAAGAGGCAGCACCTCAGCTAAATGGGCTTGCCAGGAGAATGAAGAGTGGGTGCAGGCTTGGGGCAGGGCGGGCATTGCATTCCGAGCCAAGAAAGTGGGCTGTGTAAAGGTAGAGATGTAAGAGGGTGCACACTTCCCTAATGAAGGAACTGTACAGTACTGCAGTACTGCTTGAGCATGTAGAATGTGGGGGTGATGGGAAATGATGCAGGAGAGGCCATCAGAAGCTTCTGGATTTTCTCAGGTGAGCCTGGTAGTGTCTTGGAAGAATTTTGCACAGAGGAAAGACAATCAGGTTAGTGTGTCAGAGGGATCACCCTGCAGCTATGTTTATGAGCATATTTATGAGGAAGGTGAGACTAGAGCTACCATAGTTAACCTCTTGTTCTGCCTGAGGAAATTGAGGCACAAAGAGAAGTCACTTGTTCATGGTGATGTATTTAGTAAGTGGTAGAGCCAGGGTTTAAACCCAGTGTAGCAGCCTAATTCAGATCCTGAAGTCTTTACTACCCTCCTGATGAGAGGTCAGAGGCAGCTGAGACTGTAAGAGGTGGTCAGGGGATGAATGGAGGAGGGAGAAGCGTGGGAGAATTACAGGTGTGCGGCTTTGCAGACTGGAAGATGGTGCTACCTTCAAATTGTTTTTTCGATATTTTACATTGCATTATACATTTTTCTTAATGGTTGTGGCATTTCTCATTCAAGCTGCCATTATTATTAATTCACAGAAATAAGTCAAGAATGTTGACCTAACTTTACAAAACAAGTTGTATATCAGCGATGAATGCATGAAAAGTTTTGGAGGCTATCACAGTAGTTTTAAGGTAAGTTCAGTTATTATTATTAATTTTTTTAGACAATACTCAGTATTTTTCCTAGTAAACTGGAATAAATCAGATTTTTTTAATAAACAGTTGAACTTAACCTTAAAAACACTGTGAAAGTCTTAATCAGTTACCTCCTTCCAGATTTTTCTGTTATGCCAAAGTGCAGAGCTGCTCAGGAGTCCCCAGGTGGTCTTCAGTACAGGCTCAGCAGGATGCGTTAGGAAGTGTTATCATTCCACCTTGAAGATCACAAAACTGAGTTTAGTAGAGATTAAATGACTTTGCTTCCGGTCACAGAAGGGTCAGAACTGGGATTCTGATCCCTCAGTCTTTGTGCCCATCACAGTGCTTCTGCAAGGAGGGAAGTTCAGGGTGGCCATGCATGTCCCTGTGAGGGGTGGGTTGCCCTGGCAGCAGAGTTGCTGGCCATGCTGTATAGCAGTGCTCTTGAATATCTGTATCAGAAAGAGCATTACGCCTAGGTCAGACCTTCAGGAAAAGCATTGTGCCTAGTAATCTCAATGAGCAGATCCCAATAACAGTTATTTAGAAGGCATTTCATAGAAATGCATTAAATATTTACATTTAAAAAATGAAACCTGTTTTTCATGAGTGCTGCCTGTTATCTAATCGTCAGTCTTGGAAACCACAACCATCATCAGCAATAGACTCTTCCAGCATGAGCCCAGTTTACCTATAGTTGATACTCACCATGCAGGAGAATGTTTTAAAATTAGATTATGTAATGGGTCCAAAATGTCAGCATTGGAAACCTGGGAGATCCTCTAGTCCAGTGGTTCTCAACCTTGGCTGCGCATTAGAATCACCTGGGAATCTTTTTAAAATCCTGATTTCTGGGCCTCGTCCTCTGAAAATTCTGTTTCTTTGTTACTAATGTTGTGGCCCCACACCATAACCAAGAAACAGAATTTCCGGAGGATGAGGCCCAGAAATCAGCATTTTAAAAAGATTCCCAGGTGATTCTAATGTGCAGCCAAGGTTGAGAACCACTGCTCTAGTCTGACCCAGAGCCATTGCTCTGAGATCTAGCTGCTTCATGACCGCAAGACTGAGATCCACCTTTTTCTTCCTGGGTTTGTCTGTTGTTCTTCATGAATTGGGCTGTTATACTCCCAGGATGCGGGGCATTACTTTTAGTATTAGAGATTCATTATTTTAGGGAATAATAGGAGCCTTTTAGGATTGGAAAGAAGAAAAAGGTTTACTTAGTACAGCAAATTTGTTGATTGTTTTCAATAAAGGCATGAAAACTTGGAATATTATTTTTAAACTAATAAAGAACATTGATGTTGAAAAGTTTATTGGTTTCTTTTGTGAAAGTAGAAAAACAAAACCAAGAAACTGATTTCTAGTCATGTAGTAGATAGACAATAAATATAAAGGATTTTGCTTTTGAAATCCTTTTAATATTGAGGAGTAGTTTAAAATGTAGCTTTACAAAGTAATTTTATTTAAGTATATGCATTAGGAAAAATCAAATGTAGCTTTTAGCTATCAACTTGAAAGAAAGAAATCTAAAAATGAATTTTAAAACATTAAGGAAAGTGCCCCTGAAAAGAATGTACCTAATTTTTTTCCTAATCTGGGACTAGTAAAGTATTGTAAGACCTGACAACACATTAGCTTTGGTATTATCTAACAAGTCTCGGAGCCCTTTTCCCGGTTTCATGATCATATTACATTTATGGCTTAGAAGGGTGAGGCATTGTAACAGTGTCCTGTCCTCCTTTGAACAGCAGCTAAAAGGGGCATAAAATGTGGCATCCTTCGAAAGGCACTTGGCAGCTCCTAATGACTCACTGGGAGGGCCACTCACTTTCCTTTTTGCCCAACTGGATCACTTTATTTGTTTGTTTGTTTGTTTGTTTATTTAATCCTCACCCTAAGATATGTTCATTGATTTTAGAGAGAGGAGGTTTAAGAGAGAGAGAGAGAAAAAAAACATCGATTGCTTGCCTCCCATACATGCCTGGACCAGGGATTGAACCCACAACCCAAAACCTTTTGGTGTATGGAACGACACTCCAACTGAGCCCCCCGGCCGGGGCCCTGCTGGCTCACTTTAGACCATTTCTGGCAAGTAAAGTGTGCTAAGGGCTAGCTAGCCTCCTGAAATTTGACTTCTTCACTGTCTTGATATCCAGACGCTCCAGGTAGTTTTGCCTTAGAGTCACTAAGAAGCCTTGCTGCATTCTGAAAGCAAAATGAGATTATTTAGGATGTTTTGCATGACTATTAGAGCATGGTATACTATTTAGGAGATAAAAGTAAATCTGTGGTATTTATTGAGCTGCTCAGGGTTTTTGCTGTATTATCTCCAACTGCCTGTAGTGTATTTTTAGGAATGGGTGAGAGTAACTGTGCCTGGAATAGAAAAGCTCTCCTGCACCGAGACACGATGCTGGCGGCTGCAGCGGTGTACCAAGGTAAGGGAGCCGGCCCTTTCGCCACCCGGGAACCACTGAGAAATGTGTCCTGTCATGTTTATCCCTTAACGTTGCCAGTGCTTTTTCCTTTCCTCTTAAGGCACCATCAGATTTTCTTTTCTTTTCATATATTTTTATTGATTTCAGAGAGGAAGGGAGAAGGAGAGATAAACAGAAACATCCATGATGAGAGAGAATCATTGATTGGCTGCCTCTTGCACACCCTACACTGGGGAGCAAGCCCACAACTCAGGCATGTGACCTGACCGGGAATCAACCGTGACTTTCTGGTCCATAGGTCAATCCTCAACCACTGAACCACCCCAGCCGGGCACCATCAGATTTCTTGTCCTCCCTTCCAAACTCAGATCCCGTGTCTCCATATCCCTTTCCAAACAGTCCTTACTCCTTCCCTACTGTCAGCTTCTCAGGTGTAGAGGGTTTTTCATGGGAGGCATTTTCAGAATCCCACAAGTTCCTAATATCCATTCTCTTTGGAGGATACGACTTTTGTTGAGCAGATTATTTTTCCTACTGGCATCTTTTCAGACTTTAACCATTGTTTGTCTTTATAGAAATGTACAGAAATGAGGATGGTTCAGTGCCTGCCACATATCAGATCTATTATATGATAGGATGGAAATATCATGATTCACAGGTAACAGTAAGACCAATCAGTTTTCTTAGTGGGCTTATGTTTCCATATGCTGTTTATTGTTTATTTACTTAGGGTGGGGGGTGTTTTTCAATACAAGACAGCATGAAGGGGTTCATTAGGACTACATATTTATCTATTTCTGATGTCTTTAATCTTTCTCATTAATTTCAGGCAAGACCAGCTGAAAGAGGTTCTGCAACTGTGTCATTTGGAGAGCTCGGAAAAATAAACAATCTTATACCACAGGGGAAAAAGTCACAATAAATATTCTATTCAATGTTAATGTGGTCCAGAATTTTCATCTGAGATGGGTAACTTTCACATCCAAAATTATTACATTTTGAAGCAAGAAGCAATATACTAGCTATTTACTAACAGACTTTTCAAATAATTAGAATAACCTAACACTATCTTTAGTAACCTTTTCAGTTTCACATGATTTCTCTTTTCTAGTGATTTGAGTGCCTTATTTGCAGATTCAGCCTGAAAGCAAGAAGATATTTCTCCAAAAAAAATATACAAATATGTTCACATAAAAATCGCTGACTTGATGAAAAAATATTACACATGCTGACATATTGTACCTTTCTCCTGACCTGTTGTTTCTATAAGAGGACCATAGCAATGGAAATGAGGGAAGGACAAGTTGGTAGATTCTCTGGTGCTCTGGCTCATTTAGAATAAAAACAGACTTTTTATAATGACTATTGTAAGATACGTAAGCCAAAATTGTCACACTGTCGCTTTGTCATGAAGAGAACAGAGAATGATGTACTCTCCAGAGCTATTAGGTGGTTTTTCACTTCAGAAGAGAGTGCACTTTTATAGGATCCTTCCTCACTTGTTTAAAGCATCAGAACTCTAATCTTGTTTCTTTTTTACTTCCAGGATCTGGGCAGGACCCCCATCGCCCCCTTAGGATAATTATGGAGGCAAAATCACACGTAAAAGTGTCTGCACAGTGATAAATAGTGCTGTTTGTGATTGGACTTTCCTTTGCCATTTCAGCCCTTAGGCACTGTTATTCTAATCCAAGTCCACTAGGAGCAGTCACAATCATTTGGAAGCATTTACGCTCAGACAGCATAGTGTGGGGGAAGAAGGTGGCCATAGAAGGAAGCAGGGAGGAAGCTGGGAAGCACACAAGAGTGCGAGTTTGTTTCTACCAGTCAGTGGTGAGCACTTTGCTGTCCTTTTCACTTAACCGGGCCGGGTCCCAGCCTCTTCTTCAGCTTTTAGTAACTTATTTTACAGTATTTGCTCCTCTCCCGTCCGCCTCCCTCCCTCCAACATACAAGCACTAAGCTCTTCCTGGTTAGGGGCTGGGTCTCACCCTGTACTCCTAGATATTCCATTACATTTGAATTAAATTATGCAGAAAACACATCCTTTGGAAGACTAAGTTAAAAAGCCAAAGTTTTGTAAGAGAAAAGAAATTACTGTTCTTGCTCTCTTCAGTTAGGAAATTCATCGATATCAGAAGCTGGGATACTCTTGGTAGCTTTTTTATTTTGTTTTTGTTTTTAACACAAAGGAAAAGAATATCGAGGAAGTAGAATTTGGGAAAGGCAGGTTTTTTTTAGCTTAATTTTCAGAATTTAAAGGGAGACTACAAAAACAAATAAAAACACCCACCAAAACCCTGTGTATTAAAGTGCAAACTGGTGACTGAGGAACAGATAAATTCCACGTGTCTGTGTTCCCTAAAGGACATGTTTATAGGCATTCATGTTTGTTTTTGAAGAATGCTGACATGTGGTTCCTGCTGAGGAAAGGGACTGTCTGTCATCAGGTTTGAATGTCTGTCAGGGGTGCAGGTGGTAGGCAGAAACCAGGAGGGAGACTTGTACTTTTTATCTTTATAAATCATGAAGTTTTTACTGAGGATATTACTTTTGTTTATTTTATGCCAACTGAACATGTGGATGGTGAGGTGGGGCTGGAGAGGAATCGACACTGACCTATTTCAAAAATAAACTCCATTGTTTTTTAAAAAATAAAGGAAAGCCCTGGCCAGATAACTCAGTTGCTTAGAGTGTTGTCTCAATTCACTAAAGTTGCAGGTTTGATCCCCAGTCAGGGCATGTATAAGAATCAACCAATGAATGCATAAATACATGGAACATCATCAAATTGATGTCTCTCTCTCTCTCTCTCTCTAAAATAAGTAAATACAATTAAATAAAGGAATGAAAAATAAACACAATTAATTGAGGACACATTATTTAACACTAGAGGCCTGGTGCACAAATTCGTGCACCACTGGGGTCCCTCGGCCTGGCCTGCAGGATCAGGCCGAAATCAGCTCTCTGACATCCTCTGAGGGGTTCCAGATTGCAAGAGGGTGCAGGCCAGTCCAAGGGACCCCACCGGGCCAGAGAGGGAATGCGGGAGGTTGGCTAGCCGGGGAGGGACCACAGGAGTGCTCCAGGCTATGTCCAGCCGATCTCTGTCCCAATCGGCTGGACCCCAGCAGCAAGCTAACCTATTGGTCAGAGCATCTGCCCCCGGTGGTTAGTGCACATCATAGCGAGCACTTGAGCAGCCCTAGCATATCATTAGCATATTATGCTTTGACTAGAGGGCCGGTGCACAAAAATTTGTGCACTCGGGGTGGGGGGAGGGTCCCTCAGCCCGGCCTGTGCCCTCTCGCAATCTGGGACCCCTTGGGGGGTGTCCACCTGCTGGCTTAGGCCCACTCCCCAGGGGATTGGGCATAAGCTGGCAGTCAGAAGTTCCTCTGGCTGCCCGGGAGCCCTCTGGGTATGTCCACTTGCCAGCGGGGAGCAGGCCTAAGCTGCAGTTGGACATCCTTAGTGCTGCTGAGGACGCGGGAGAGGCTCCCGCCACCACCGCTGTGCTGGCAGCCGTCAGCCTGGCTTGTGGCTGAGCAGAGCTCCCACTGTGGGAGCGCACTGACCACCAGGGGACATCTTCTGCATTGAGCGTCTGCCCCCTGGTAGTCAGTGTGTGTCATAGTGACCAGTCGTTCCCAGTCGTTCTAGTGTTAGGGTCAATTTATATATTACCCTTTTATTATATAGGATAGAGACCTGATGCACGGGTCAGGGCTGGTTGGTTTGCCCTGAAGGGTGTCCCGGATCAGGGTGGGGGTCCCGCTGGGGGGCCTGGCCAGCCTGGGTGAAGGGCTAATGGCTGTTTGCAGGCTGGTCAAGCCCCCCTGTGGGGACCCTAACCCCACAGGGGTGTGGCCAGCCTGGGTGAGGGGCTGATGGTTGTTTTCAGGCTGGCCACACCCCCTGGCGACCCAAGCTCCCAGCCTCTCCTTTTTTTTTTTTTTTTTTCCAGTGCCTACTTGAGCGGAGGCCAGGGCGGGATGAAAGAAGGTATCTGGGATTTATTTATCTTCTATAATTGAAACTTTGTAGCCTTGAACGGAGCCCAGGGCGGCCAGGGAAGGCGGGAAGCTTAGCTTCCTCCATTGCCGGGGGCAACCCAAGCCTCCTGCTCGCTCTAGCTCCTTGACTACCTCCATCTTAGTTGGGTTAATTTGAAATCTCACTCCTGATTGGCTGGTGGGCGTGGCTTGTGGGTGTAGCGGAGTTGTGGAGTGATGGTTAATTTGCATCTTTCTCTTTTATTAGTGTAGACTAGAGGCCCGGTGCACAAAACTTTGTGCACTCGGGGGGCGAGGGGGGATACCTCAGCCCGGCCTGTGCCCTCTCGCAGTCTGGGACCCCTCGGGAGATAACGACCTGCTGGCTTAGGCCTGCTCCCGGGTGGCAGAGGGCAGGCCCAATCCCTAGGTGCAGCCCCTGGTCGGGCTCAGAGCAGGGCCGATTGGGGAGTTGGGGCGCCTTCCCCTGTCATGCACAGAGCAGGGCGGATTGGGAGGTTGCGATGCCACCCTCAGTCTCGCTAAGGGTAGGGCCGATTGGGGGGTTGGGGCACTGCCCCCTGTCACACTCAAGGCAGGGTCGATGGGGAGGTTGTGGCGCCACCCCGTCACGCACAGAGCAGGGCCAATCAGGGGGTTGGGGCACTGCCCTCTGTCACGCACAGAGCAGGGCCGATCAGGGGGTTGGGGAGCTCCCCCCGTCACGCACAGAGCAGGGCCGATCAGGGGGTTGGGGCCCCTTCCCCTGTCACGAACAGAGCAGGGCCGATAGGGAGGTTGTGGCCCCACCCTCTGTCACACACAGAGCCGCAGGGCGATCAGGGGGTTTGGGCGCTGCCTCCTGTCACGCTGATCCTGGTGCTGGGAGGCCTCTCAGCTCCGCTGATCCCGGTGCTGGGAGGCATATTACCCTTTTACTATATAGAATAGAGGCCTGGTGCATGGGTGGGGGCCAGCTGGTTTGCCCTGAAGAGTGTCCTGGATCAGGGTGGGGGTCCCCACTGGGGTGCCTGGCCAGCCTGGATGAGGGGATGATGGCTGTTTGCAGCTGGTCACACACCCTTCAGGGTGGGGGTCCCCACTGGGGTGCCTGGCCAGTCTGGGTGAGGAGCTGAGGGCTGTTTTCAGTCTGGGACTGAAGCTCCCAACTGCTCCTTTTTTCTTTTTTTCTTTTTTTATTCTGGGCCAGCTTTAGCTCTGAGGCTTGGCTCCAGCTCTGAGGCCTCAGCTGCTGAAAACAGGTATCTGGTTTGTTTCGGTTCTATAATCGAAACTCTGTATCAACTCCAGCTCTGAGATCCCGGCTCGCTAAAAGCTGGTTTCTGGGGATTTGTTTAGCTTCTATATTTGTTACAATGTTTCTTAAACTGCAGGCTCAGAGGCCGGCAACGCGGGCGGGGAACGTAGCAGTCCTCCGTCACTGAAGCAAGCAAGTCTCATGTTCAGTTTAAGTTGCCTGGCTGCCGGCCGCCATCTTTGCTGGCAGTTAATTTGCATATCTCGCTGATAGCCAATGGGAAGGGTAGCGGTCGTACGCCAATTACCATGTTTCTCTTTTATTAGATAGGATTGGTTGAATGGCTGACCGGTCAACTGGACACTTAGTGTATTAGGCTTTTATTATATAGGATGGGTGACAGTAGTAAAATTAAGTTAATGTCTGCTTGAAATATTAAGCTTTAATTGTTTGGAACCTTCAGGAAATTAATTTTTCTGAGCTTTAAAATTTTTTTAAAAAATTTGTATTGATTTCAGAGAGGAAGGGAGAGGGAGAGAGCAAGAGAGAAACATCAATGATGAGAGAGAATCATTGATCTGCTGCTTTCTGCATGCCCCCTACTGGGGATCAAGCCCACACTGGCTGACTTTAGTACCATTTTTATCCACTAGGTGGAATTGGTGTGGCCTGTATTGTACAGTTTTTATATTCAGTATGTATCCCTTAAGTAAGGAGGGATAAAAGTATTTTACCATTGATTGGCATCTGTATAAGGAATCCAATTGAAAAGAAATGAATATTAATTGATAACTGGGGAAAAGAAGGATACTTGGTGTAGTGTTTATTATTTCTTCACTAGAGGCTCCGTACATGGATTCCTGCACTGGTGGGGGGCGTGGCCTGTGGGGATCAGCCTACTGTGGAAGCACTGCTCATCCGGTCAGCCAAGAGGCACTCCCACTATGGGAGCACACTGACCACCAGGGGACAGCTCCTGCATTGAGTGTCTTCCCCCTTGTGGACAGTGCATGTCATAGCGACTGGTAGACCAGTGGTTCTGGTTGTTCCGCCATTCGGTCACTGGGCTTTTATATATTGATAAATTGTTTTAGCCTCTCTTGCACTTCGGCAAGAGATGTTATGAACTTTTGGGAGGTGGGGGTGTTTTATTATTGTTTCATTAATAATGTGAATTTTACCTTCAGAAAACTTACAATAAGTGGATCTGCCCTTCCAGAAATTGATATACTTGAAATCTCTGTCTGGCTTCCTGACAGATTTTTATCTTGTTGATTTAAAATATTAATTTGAAAATAATGGAAGGTATATTGAGCCCTGATAAGTTATTAACAGGTAAGGAAAGGATGTTTCTGGTATCTATGGTGGTTCTAAAATCTATTCACAAATTTTTTGACATGGTTCTCTCTAAAAGGTGGAGCCCCAATAAATTCAATAAAAAGGAAAAAAAGCAAATAAACTATTTCAAACATAAAAATAAATTAAAAGGTGGAGCTTCCGTGCCCTCCTTTTGAGTATGGGTTGAATTTAGTGACACCCTTCCAACAAATGGAATATGGAAATGGAAGTGTGTCACTTCTGTTAATAAGAGCCATTGCTGCCTCCTTGCTCTGTCTGGGGTTGCTCATTGGGAAAGCCAGCTGCCATTCTGAGAGGGCACGTGGGCAGCACAGTGGAGTGCACCTAGGGGTGAGGACTGCCACGCCGTGGGATGAGCCATCTTGGACGCAGACCTTCCAACCCTGGTCTGTCAGGTGACTGATCCCTGCTGACACATTAATGGCAACCTCAGGAGAGACCCTGAGCCAGAACCCCCAGATAAGCCTCCCAAATTTCTGATTCACAGAAACTGAGATAAGAAATGTTTGTATTTAAGCTGCTATGTTTGGAGTAATTTGTTATCACAGCAATAGATAACTAATTTGCTCTCTTTGGGAACAATTGGGTGCCTAGCATATATGAAGTTGGTACTTCAAGTATAGAACATAGCTTGCTTATTGGAAATTATGTAAAGCCAACATAACTACTATATTACATTTGTTTTCAGGGAATACTGGCCCTGAGATTCTCTTACCTTGAAGTTTGAGTCCGTGGTATCTCAAAATAGAACCTCCCAAGGTATATTTAGTAAGCCTCAAATTTCACTTCCTAGGAATATTAGGATCAATTTTCTGGAAACCTGATGGGACTTATCCAAAATGAAACCAGAGAATTTGAGAACATTCTGACCTTGAAAACTCAATGAGCTAAGCAACTGCATGGTTTCCTCAGTCACTTCCCTCTGCCTTAGCTTTGGGTGGCTGACCGCTGGTTATCAGGATGGACTGTTGACACTGCACTTGTTACCAGACTCTCAGGTGTGCATGATGCTGTGGAAATGGGCTTTTGGCCCGGCTGGCATGGCTCAGTGGTTGAGTGTCAACCTATGAACCAGGAGGTCACGATTCTCAGTCAGGGCACATGCTTGGGTTATAGGCTCAATCCCCAGTGTGGGGCATGCAGGAGGCAGTCAATCAATGATTCTTATCATTGATGTTTCCATTTCTATATCTCTCTCCCTCTCACTTTCTCTCTGAAATAAAAAAAAAAAATTTTTTTAAAGAGGGGCTTTTTAAAAGCCAGAGTTGATCCTGTCTTGCTAGCCATGGATGACACAAGACAAAGGTAAACAGCCTTCACTTTCAAAGTGCAAATGTAGTCTGTTCAATCTCCAGACACCTCGTACAAGAATCTCCCAGGACGTGGTTCTTGGTGTGTCAGAGCCAGCCCTGCAAACGGATAATCAGGAATAGCTCCAATCTAAACTGTGCTTATGCTTAGAGAGTAGGAGATTGGAGACGAAGTTTCCACAGGATCTTCCAGCGCTTGCCAAAATAAACACTGGAGATAGAGGGCAGCACAGGGACTGGGAGTCGGGTGGTCTGGGTTTAGTCCGGACCATGCTGGTGCCCAAGGCTCAGTCCAACGCCATCTTTCTGGCCTCAGGGTTTTCATCTAAAATTACAGGTTTGGTGCTCAGTCTCAAAGGAGACTACAGGCCTGCCTTCCAAGTCCCTAAGGGGATTTTTCAAACAAAACATTCCCACCTTTCCATTTTGGTTAATAATCATGGCCTTAGGGAGGGAGTCCCTGTCACTGAGGGAAGCATGGGACACCCCTCTATCATGTTATGGTGTGAGCCGTTGGGCCGGATGATCTCGGCAGCGTTCAGTCTGATCTGAGGGCTTGGGTCCTGGAACGGAAGGGACAGGGCTCCTTTCCCATCTTTACGTTTTCTCAGACTCCATGTTGATGTTTTGGGGACTTCTTTCCCCTTCAGAGTTCACTTGAATTTCATCTGAGGAGAAGGTTTGAGGTGAACACTGATGAGCCTTGGGTTCCCTAGTCCACAAAAGTGGTACAGCATGCATTACTGCTGTAGGTATATGGGCCTTAGTGAAGGGCTCTAGAACCTAAAATATGCAGCGTGAACTGCCTTCTACATTTTCCATGGAAGATGACATTTTCTCCTAGGAACCAAGCATTGAGCATTTGGTACGCGTCCCTGAATTTTGCTGAAAGCTCCCAGTTATTCTTCTGGGTGATGAGAATCTGACTGTAAGTCCCACCTGAAAAGGAAATGCTCAGGCTTCAGGTGGCTAGAGGACTAAGTGGAGAAATAGGAAAGTCCTTTGGGATCTCTAAACAGGTTGTCTGTATCATTTCTCGAGAAGCCAGCTATGCACTCATTATTCTCAGAGGCAGCTTACTTAACCTCTCCTAAGGTGTCATGAGTTGGTAAAGCCCTCCTTTGAAAGCTCAGCGTGTTCTACACCCTTGCCAGGCAGTGTGCCAAGCCTTTGATATGCATTTTTGTCACATCCTCACAGCTCCCTCAAAGGTGGCTAACAGTACCATTATCCCCATTTTTCATGAGGAAACAGGCCTAGAGAGGTAAGTTCTCAAAGGTCACATAAATAAAAGGCAGCCAGCAAGTGACTTCAGTCCTGTATGTGACAAAGCCAGTGCAATTAACAAATTTATTACAGGGCCTTCTTCTAGAGGTCAAAGCCTTCCATGAAGTACCAGTCTTTCCCTCCGTGTTCTCCCTCCGGCCACAACCTTTGTGTGTGGGAGCCAGGCAGGTGACTCCATCCACGGTCTCACACACACACTCAGCCCTGTGCTTGAATGTGTCCTTGTGCAGCTGCCCGCCCTCCCAAGCCTCTGTCTCTTTCACGCTAAGCTCAGGCATTCTCTAAGTCCAGCTCAAGTTCGCTTTGCTTTCTTGTCCCAGACCATCTTGAACTTTTGTTAGTTCCCCCTCCTTTAGCATTTTTTTTACATCGTTTCCTGTCCATGAGTTCTTCTTCTTCAGCTAAATGTTCAGCTCTTGGAGATTGGCACTCATGTTGTGAATCTGCCGGATGATCCTATATTTTATGGCATCTTCCAGACCTAATGATCAGCAAGCTATCAGGAAGCACCTTGCAAGATCTTGAATCAGTCCTGGGAATCATAAGCTCTACACAATGGTAGGCATTGCAGAGACATTGGATAATTTGAACAGTTTCAGGAAAACCTACATTCAGTTACATGATCCACACAGCTGCAAAACTGTTTATGAACTTTGTCAAGGCAGTTCAGTGCAGTGGTCAACAAAATGGACTCTGAACCAGTTGTCCTGGCTGTGTGTTCTTGGGAAAGTTACTTGACCCAGTTTCAACGTCTTCTGTAAAAGAGGGAAGATGATGCAGTATCCTCCCAGGAAGGCAGTTGTAAAGAACAAGTGAGTTAATACATTTAGTTAGAACAGTGCCTGGCACATAATAAGCATGATATGTTAGCTGTTATTATTCTGAGGGAATGAATCTTAGGCTTTCAAGAATTAGGTACTGCTGTTGTGATGCTAGCTTACCATTTTTCCTATGTAAAAGTTGCTCTTGCTCGCATGAGAAGATTGATTAGTAAACAGATATTGCTTTTAAAAGGAATAAATCACAAGACCTCAGATAGCTGTTTTACCTCTATGCCAAAAATCCAAATAGCTCTCAAATGTAAGAGATTTGTTCTAATGCTCTTAGGTGAAGATTGAATGCTCCTTTTGTAAAAGGCACTTTATCTTTACCTAGACTTTATTTTCTGATGAATGAAATACAACTTAAGATAACTCATCATATGCAAATTGACCAAATGGTGGAACGTCCGGTGGCTATGATGTGCACTGACCACCAGAGGGCAGATGCTGAACACAGGGGGAGCACCGCTCAGCCAGAAGCCGGGCTTACAGCTGGCAAGCGCAGTGGCGGGAGCCTCTCCAACCTCCGTAGAGCGCTAACGAGCAGTGAGCCAAGTGGCAAGGAGCAGTGAGCAGGTGGCTGTAAGGAGCAAGGGGTCCTGGACTGTGAGAGGGATGTCTGACCGCTGGCTTAGGCCTGCCTGGGATAGGTCCTAAGCCAGCAGGTGGACATCCCCCAAGGGGTCCTGGATTGCAAGAGGGGGCAGGCCGGGCTGAGGGACCTCCCCTAGTGCATGAATTTTGTGCACCAGGCCTCTAGTAATGTTATAAATATCCAAATGGCCCTTGGCAGAAAAAAGGTTCCTCACCCCTGACTTAATTGCTGCCCTGACAGAGCTCACACTGGGATTACTAGAGACCACAGTGAAGCTGACATTGGGTATTAGAACAAAAGTACTTTGAGACTCCTAGTGAAGGCACTGTGCCAAATAGGGTACTATGATCCTCAGGTAAATAGGGTGGGGACCCTGCCTTCATTTCAATGGTGTTGGGTAACAGGCACTCAACTGTAGTTCAAAGTAGAACATGAGATAAGCCATAAAAGAGGTCTGACTGAAGGGCCTTGAGAGTTCAGAGAAGAGAGGTGACATGCAGTCTACACGGTGAGGTGGGGGTGCCCTTGGGAAAGGCTTCTTTCCTTTTTGCAATCATTCCACCAATTCACTGGGCACTATGAGGTCCCAGCCACGGTGCTAGGTGCTGGGGTGCTAGGGTGTAAGGGTGAAAGAGCCTCAGCCATTTAGGGGCTTCCTGTTAAATGAAGCGAACAAGTAATAATACAGGAGTTCTTCAAATCTAAGTGCTATTCATTTTGAGTGTATCCTAATTTTGGAAATGTTAAAATTTGGAAAGAAATTTTAGAATTAATGAATTAAGGTAGTGTAGAGAACCCAGAGTGCTTCCTGTAGACCTGACATTGTCCTACGTGCTTACATGTAGCAATTCTTACTTAATAAAAAGCAAATTATATACAGTGACAAGTGGCTTGTACCGAGTAGGCTCTTGGGAAACATGGTGAATAAGTAAATGAATAAATGAATGAATGAATACTAGGAGGATAAACCTTCTGCCCTTCACTCTTAGACCTTCTGGTGGAAAGAGCTCCTTATCTAAGAACTTAGATCTTTACAAATAAATGGTAATTTCAAAACTTTAGTGTTACAAGGAAACAGCCACTAAGAGAGAGGTCTCAGCAATGCTCTTAAACCACTCCTATTTTCAAAGGCCTTGCTCATATTTACTTGGAACAATGAGCTGAGACAGGAAACTTGAATCACGTTACCCTTGCTCCTATATTTTAACCAGAGCTGAGATACAAGCCTGACCTTTTGAGATGCGTCATGGGCCTTGTGCACTCTCCTTGCCCACCCTACCTTTAGCCCTGGGCTCCTGCTTTGCCTGTCAGGGGAGATAGACATCTGTACCCTTTAGCTTCTATCCCAGGAGGTTGGTCCCATCCAAAGGGAATTCCACCCAATTCCTGGGTGAGGAGTGTGAGTTGGCCCTGGGCACAGATGTCACAGGAGCTTTTGCTCATTGGGTTTTTGATGTGGTTCACAGGATCAACCCCACAAAAGGAAGGTTCTATGTATAATTTTCGTATTTATCAGATCTGAGGGGTCTGTGTTCCTGCCCTCCCGGGACTTGGCCTTCTCCCTATCTCAGTGTGTCTGCAGGAGCCAAGACACCCGTTTGTTCTTTTGAAAGGTTGTTAGAATAGCATGAGAATTGGCTTGGAATTGGAGTCTTTATCCCTGACTCAGAACTAGATCACTAAGATGACAAGTTTGTAATGAAGCCGTGGGTGACTAGTCCCCAATACCCCTCAAGTGGTCACCTCAACTAAGCAGGAAGTGAAATGATTTCTCAGAGGACAGGTCCCAAGCTTTGTCCATTTTCCATCACAGGCATTTGGGAAATCCGCGGCAGACTCTTGAGTTTGACAAGAAAAGTCTTTATTTAGTGAGGACACCTTGGAGCGAACTGGCTCCCATGAGCAGGTTTTCCTAGAATCCAGATCCTACCCGTAGCGATTTCTAAGCAAGTAGATCAGCATAGCAACAATGAGGCCAATCGCAAATAAATCCCAGTATTGTCCAAGGGTATCATCCAATTTTATCCATTTCCATCTCATTGTAAACTGCTGGGAAAAGACATTTTGTTAGAAAGAAAAAAAATCCAAGCCTCCCACTCTATTCAGGGGAATAGGTCCCTCCATTCCACCACCCAAGACTTGCTCACTGGGACCTATTCGAGACAAACTCACATTAAAAAACAGGATATCTCGGAGCAAATGCATAGTCTCCAGTTTCACGAGAGCAAAGAAGACCGGCATATGAGCGTCGGGACTTGTTTGAGCAGCCATGTCATATAACCTCCTGGCCAAGTGAATGTCCTAGAAATAGAACAGCCCATCCTCAGTAGTAAACAGCAGCCATTGTGTAAAATATCTCGGGTATGCAGCATGGCTCCCCCAAAGATGTTATGTCCTATTCATTGGAACCTGTGAATATGTTACAAACCTTAAGATAGAGAGATCATGGTCTGTCAGATAGACTCAATATTATTAACTGAGCTCTGAAGCATAGAGTTTTCTCAGGGCTGAGGGCAGGAGAGAAAGTTAGAGAGCTTAGCAGGAGAAGTCAGAAATTCTACACTTGCGAAGGACTCACGTGTAGAATCCTTGTGAGGGCCCCAGGGAAGGAATAAGAAGGAATGAAACCAACCAGCAAGGAGATGGGTTCTTAGTCCTATAAGCACAGGAGACTGAATCCGGCCAACAACCTGAATGAGCCGGGAGGTGGATGCTTCCCCAGAGCCCCAGTAAGGAGCACAGCCTACACAGAGGACCCCGTCAGTTCACCCACACTCCCGACCTACAGAAACTGTGGGATAGTAAATGTGTGTTGCTTTTAGCTACTACATTTGTGGTAATTCGTTACAGCAGCCATAGGAAACTAACACAATCTCCAAACACTTTCTTGGATACCCCTGGACCTGATATGAGGCATGCTTGCCTTTTCAAGGGGCAGGAGAACACTAGGCACAGTACCGTTCCCTAGAACAAATAACAGTACAGATAATAACAAGCAGTTAAAATTCCTAGTTTTCTTCATGTGTTTCTCAGAGCTGACGTTAATAGAATTTGTTTATTCATTTGCCTGTCTCTTCGTCCTGAAGGCAAGGACTTGGACTCCTGCTTACCTTTGAATTCCCAGTGCTATATGACATGCTGAGTACATGGTAAAACTGGTAATACCAGTAGAATGAATGAATAAATTATTTTGGTTCTCAGGCTAGAATTGGATTCCTCAAGGGACATACTATATTTTTAGGACTTTTTTTCTTTTTTTTAACCATTAATTTATGTGATGGCACATAAACATTAAAAAAAAAAAAGTTTTCACTGCTATGGCTTGTTTTTGTTTGCTTTATTTTTGCTTTGTTTTCTAAAGCAATGTAGTGAAAAGGCTAAGCAGAGTTGCTCTTAAAGATTGAAGTGCCCTGGGACAGTCCCAGAATTGTACTTTGCTGGGTGCCTATGGATTGTTTTCAAAGGAAGGGGAAGAAGAGAGATTTTTCACAAATTGTGGCCATTCAGTATCTCTTTGTTGTTCTCCATCTCTCAGAACTTTATTACACAGAGTTCAATAGTTATGAATTCTTATGACCTGTGCTAAAGCATTTCTTGGGCATGTCCTCTCTCAGCTATGTTCTGCTGGTCATTTCTTACGTTTTCTCAAAGCTTTGTGGTCCAGTAAATTGATTTGTTGGAGAAAAAAAGAATACTCTTGCTTAAAATACTTAAAATTCAGAAGATTGTTCTGAAAAAATCTTCCTGGCAATAGAGAAAATGGATGTCATAAAAAACAACTTTAATTTGTGTCTCTAATCCCAACAAATCCAATGGGTATTCATTTGAAAGTGCCCTGCAGATTAGAATGGCATTTCACCTGCCCCACAGATGAAAGGCATATTGACTTGAATCATTCAGGGGAAGGCAGCCTTTGTCAATATCTCAGGCATTCATTCTTATTTGAGGCAAGCAATAGTTATTAATTTGTTTCTTGAGGCACAATCATCACAATTCAGTCACTAGGTTTATACTAAAAATAGTGAGAAGTACATTTAATGCCCAGGCAGCCTCACAATTTATAATGGGGTTAGAGTAGGATAGAAAAGTCTTTAAAATTCCCAAAGAAAGAAATTTCTGAACGCTTGTGGCTAACCAGGGTAACCCATATAAAAGAAATTTTATTACTAGACTCTAGAAAAGACTCCCTATTCTTTAGTCTATTTAATAAAAAACCAAATAGCTCAACTAAAAAATTTATTCTGAATAGTGTTTTGATGATGACTAGAGTTCATTAAATAAGTCCATTGCTCTCCTATCCCACTTTCACAGATTCTTTTTGAATCAACTTTTTCTAACTAAAATGTCGGGGGTGCCAATGTTCACATGTTCAATTAGCTTCTTATAATTCGAAGACACAGAATTCTTCAGCAATAAAGGATCTGGTTTATGAAAAGTATTCAATTACATGAGGAAGGCGCCCCAAAGTGCAACAGCATGGGTGGACCTGGAGATTATTATGCTAGTGAAATAAGCCAGTTAGAGAAAGACAAATATCACATGATCTCATTCATATGTAGAATCTAATGAATGAAATAAACTGATAAACAAAGTGGGTCCAGAGGCATGGATGCATGGAGCAGAATGACAGATCTCAGTGAGGAGGAGGGTGGAGAGCACGGGAAGGGATTAACCAAAGAACATATATGCATGTATGCATTACCCATGAATACAGATAACAGTGTAGGGAAGGCCGGGGGTGGGGCTGTATGGAGGGGGGGAAGGGGGAAAATGGAGAAACATCTGTAATATTGTCAACAATAAAATTTTTTTTTATATTGGAACAGGTAATTTTTGAATAATTTATTCTTTTCCTATAAATATAGTATATGCTAAATTAAAGAAACTTTGAAAATATAGAAGTGAGCAAGTTTTAAAAATCACCTACAATTTCACTGTACAGAGGTAAGTTCTGATAATATTTTATATATCTCCCTCCAGCATTCCAGCATTTATATCTATACTAGAGGCCAGTGCATAAATTTGTGCATGGTTGGGGTCTGGCCGGCCCGGCCCCAGTTGGAGAAGATTGGGGCTGGGCCTGTTGGGAGGAGGATATGGTGGGAGGTTGGCCGGCCGCCTGCCCCGATCCGGCCTGATCAGAGCCAGGCCAGCTGTGGGAGGGGCTGAGGGTGATTGGCCAGTGGGTTGCACCCATGATTGGGGTAGGGGATCTGGTTGGGGGCAGGGCTTGTGGTGGGCTGGCTGGCCCCACCCCAGAATGGTATGGGGGGGGCCATCGGGGTGGGGCAGGCTGGGGGCATGAGCTTCAGGAGGTTGGCTGGCCAGACCCACCCCCTAGGGGGGGCAATCGGGGGAGGGGCCAGCTGGGGGCAGGGCCCGAGAGAGGTTGACCAGCTGGCCCCACCCCCCTGATCCGGCCAGTTCGCTGGCCGCAGTGGGTGTCATAGTGACTGGTTATTTTGGTTGTTACAGTGTTCCAGTCACTGGCTTTTTATATATATAGATTTCTATATATAGAGGTATTCTTATACATATAATTTTAATTCAGGAATTTTTCACTTTGGGTAATACTATGTTTTATACTTTCAATATATTTCAATACATTTCAAACAACTGGGGGTCACCATAACATAAGGAACTGTATTAAAGGGTCATGGCATTAGGAAGGTTAAGAACCACTGCCTTAGATTGTCAAATAAAAAAATGACAACAGCCAACACAACAATAGCCATCTGGTGTGAATGAATCAAAATTATTCCTATTTTTTGTCAGATTGGCAAAACATATATATTTTTTAGTGTGCCACAGAATTTTAGTAATTGGCTTATGTGTGCCACGAGAAGAAAAAAGTTGAAAATAGCTTGTTTAGAGTGAGAAAGGTGTCTTTTGAATGAGCTGACCTTTGGAAGCACCTATGAATGGGGCTGGTTGCCAGGAGAACCAACCATGCTATTAGTGGGTTGGAACTTAAGTCCCACCCCAGACCTCTGGAGGGGCTGGAGGTTGAATTAATGGCCATGCCTGTGTAAGGAAGCCTAGGTAAAACCCAAAAAGGTTCAGAGAGCTCTGGTTGGTAAACCCTGGAGGTGCTGGGAGAGTGATGCCCTGGAGAGGGTGTGGAAGCTCTGCATCCCTTCCCACACACCTTGCCCTTTGCTTCTCTTCTACCTGCCTGTTTCTGAGTTACATCCTTTTATAATAAACCAGTGATCTAGTCAGTAAAACGCTCCTCTGATTTGATGCTCTAGCAAATTACTCAAACCTGACATTTCGTGGGAACATCTGACTTTCAGTCAGTGGGTCAGAAGCACAGGCAACAGCCTGGGCTTGGGAATGGCATCTGAAACTGAGGCTGGGGGGCAATCTTTAACCTGTGGAATCTGATGCTTTCTCTGGGTAGATAGTGTCACAATTAAGTTGAATTCTTGGACACCCTGATGGTGTCAGAATTATTTGTTGGTATAGAACCCCAGACCAATGTTGGAAATTGGGTCTCAGAGCAGCCTAAAGATAAGTCTAACTATGTAAATTTGAAATTCATCGCCAAAGGATAATCCTCCCCCCCCCCCACACACACCTGTTGTTTTAAAATTTAGGATAGAGTTCCTAGTCATTATCTTAAAATATACACATGATTTATTTCTTTTAAAAAGACTGTCATTTGTTTCTTATGCTCCATGTTACAAAAACATTTCAGAACTGGGCCTGACAGTACTGATTCCTCCACCTGAATCAATTTTTCCGCCTTTAACACGCTTACGGCACTTGACTTGTGTGACCATGTACTGGTGCCATTTTAGGCTTTCACTATAGCTAGGCACATGTCTCTTCTGTAGTATACTGAGATTTCTTTGAAGGCTCTCTTGTTCCTCTTGTACCTTCAGAACCAAGCACAGTGCTTCCTGATATAAAACAATTACTGGATAAATATCTGAGGAATAAATAAAGAAAAAAAATCGAGGCAGAGTGCTATAGCAGTATGGAAGGTAGGTATCTTTTAAATCCGAGGTTTCATTGAAGGGCTCATGAGGGGATGATACTGGAACTATTCTTTGAAAAACTTAATGGTCTTCAATGGGAAAAACTGTGAGAGATAATTCCAGCAAATGGAGTGATGTGACCAAAGGTCAGGAGGGTTCAAGGTCTTTTGTGGGGGAAGGAAAAGTAGTCTAGAAGGTATATAGAGAAATAGTGGCATATCAAGCCATTATGATCAAGATAGGATAGGTCAGGGTAAGAAGTCTGGACTTTATTAGGCAATAGAAAGTCAATAACATTTATTTTTCTATTTGCTTGCTTATATTTTTCGTGTGTGTGTGTGTGTGTGTGTGTGTGTGTGTGTGTGCGTGCGCGTGCATGTTTGGGGGGGAGGGGGAGAAAGGTGGAGAAATAGTGCTACCAAAGTTATTTTTTATCAAGAATAACCTGATAGTATTTTGTTATATGGATTAACTTAAGTAATGCTTGTATCTGTAACAACCCCCAAATAGCAGCGGCTTAACATATTTAGCATTCCAAGTGGGTGCTCCTGTTCGGTGGGGAATTTCCTTCTTGTGATCATGGAGGAACCCAAGCTCCTCCTGCCACATGGTTCGGACTGTCCCTAAAGCCTCTGGGTCTCTGTGGTCAGCCAGTGGAAGGGGAAGGAGACTAGGGAGAAGCTCCATCTACTTCTCAGCCTCCTTAGACCAGAAGCGACACCTTCACCTTCACTCCCATTCCTTTGGATGTGACGGGAGCCTGGAGATGCAGCCTCTGACTAGGAGACACACAGCAGCAGCAAGACCTCCCTGTGGATGGGCATTACAGGGAACTGGTGGGCAGACCTATCTCTGCCACAGACTCAAAGGAAAATGCTAGAATGGGAGACTCCTGAGGAGCCTTTACAGAAGCCTATGTGAGTAGAAATTCCAGCCTGAACCAGGGTATGGGCAGAAGGAATGGGCAGGAGGGGATGGGCACCAGGTTTTGTCCCAGGTTAAATTTCTGAAGTAATTCTGAATCAAGTATAAATTGAGAAAGAGTTTCATATAACAACTTGTGAGATGAATATAGAATTATATATAGAATGTGAATTTCTAAATTTAGAATTGGGAGGTCATCTCCCAACTTCTCCCAGGTAGTTATTTTTTGTTCTCAGAACAATGGTGCAGTCAGCTCTGGGCCACAGTTTAAGTAAAAAACTTACTGAGCTTAATCAGAAGTAAAGAAATTGAGGAGTGAGATGCTTCTCGGTGAGGCTATTAGGATAACTCTCCTACACCACCCTAATACCAATGTTCTTTCCTAAAAATAGATGAGAACCATTTTTACACTGATTTTCTTAGAGTTGATTTATATCTCACTTTCTTCTCCTAGTGGGCTTAAATACGGAGTTTACGAAACCTGATTCTATACTACACCCTTTTTGATTCTCAGAGAAAGCCTAGTAATAATATTATACTCACCTTTCCCACGGGTTTGCACAAGGATTAACTAATAAAGAGGATTTCGAAGTGGCTTGCTGAACAAATGTGTAATCACTAGATGATTTAAGTGCTGTGAAAGCCTGTTCTAATTGTTGTTTTGCTTTCATTAACCATCCCTGGAACAAGCTCTGGGCTTTTAATTATCAGCATACTCATTTTGAGGATTAGAAAAGGTGGGATCTCCTTGTTAACCTGACTGTGAGATAACAAGATTAATAAACCTGGCACCTGAGTATAGTACTTGGTTATTATTTTCTAATTGCTAAACAGAGGGAATTAATAAAGACAAGGAGCAATGGCCCTCATTAACTAAATCTAAAATTTCCATATCCAGGCCTGAGGTTGAGCACACCTGTGCATGTGTGCGCCTGTGTGTGTGTGTGTGTGTGTGTGTGTGTGTGTGTGTGTGTTTACGTGTAGAGACTTTCTGTAGAAAAATGTCTGTGAATGAGAGAGACTGATCAAAGTGCCCTGTGATAAAACAGGAACCCAGACAGGAAAAGAACAGAAACTCAGAGAGAAATGTTAGAGTTTTTTCTAACTGTATGAAATGTATGTTTCAACAATTGTTATTTAACATTGTGAAGCAAGTGCCTGGGGGAGCCATCAGCAGTGACTCCAAGGAGGAAAATCCTCTGACACAGCTCGAGGTGGGGTGGGGGTAGGAGAGTTAATTTGAATTTAATCTATGGGGTGGGGGTCACTTTTATCTTTTAAACAAACTACATTCCTCTCACCATGATGGTTGTTTTCCATGGGGAATGATGAAGTAAAGCTTCAATCTTTCGGAAGCTGCCTGGGGCAGAACAGGTATCACTATTCTGTTTTGCAGATGTGGTGAGAGAGGGGAACTGGGAGTGGCTCAATAACAGCCAAAGAATCACCTAATACAGCTACACAATCCAATCCCTATGCCTCTCACTTCCCACAAACCAGTGGTTGGCAAACTCATTAATCAACAGAGCCAAATACAGTGGGGCCTTGACTTACGAGTTTAATTCATTCCGAGACTGAGCTCGTTAAGGAGCTCGTTAACTCAAATTACTCTATCAACTCAATGCAAAAAATCCGCCGAGAGACAGATGGTATCTCAAAAAATTCGTTAGTTGGGACACTCGTAAGTCAAGGCCCCACTGTATCAACAGTACAACGATTGAAATTTATAGGTAGGTACATTGTTATTAACTTAATTAGGGTACTCCTAAGCTGGCCTTTGCTAAAAACGTCCTCAATCTGATTGAGGTACGTTCGCTGAGGTCGACCCCTTCCAACTCTCCCATCCACACTCGTCTTGTATGCTTGTTTCGTCTATCTCCTTTCGTTCATCCTCTCTATATGTCCAAACCATCTCAACATACCTTTCTCAATCCTCGACACTACATCTTCTTTCACTCCACAATGTTCCCTAAAATTAACTTAATAAACTTTATTTAAAGTTTTAAGTCTTAGTTAAACTACAGGTACGTTGAATAAAACTTGATATCATACTTGATAATGATATTATTTATTGATAAAATTAAATTCCTTACAATTTCCATAAAATTAAATCATGACAATGACTGACAAACACTAATGTGAACAATGGCCTTGCATCTCCTTGGAAAGTTTGGGTAAGTCAGGTTTGTATGCTGTTTTTAATTTTAGGCATGATTTGCGGACGCGACTACCACTAACGACTGCACAATGAGACTGCTGACTGACTGGCTCACTCAACTCCTGCATGAATCGCGCGCACCTCCCCCGTGCTGCGTATCCCGAGGCCTGCCTGCACCGCTTCTCCTGTCACCGATACCCACCTCCCCCCCCACCCAACTTCTTCTAACGCCACTTCTTTTTTTTAATTTTTATTTTATTTTTTATTGATTTTTTACAGAGAGGAAGGGAGAGAGATAGAGAGTTAGAGACATCGATGAGAGAGAAACATCGATCAGCTGCCTCCTGCACATCTCCTACTGGGCACATGCCCTTTACCAGAATCGAACCTGGGACCCTTCAGTCCGCAGGCCGACGCTCCATCCACTGAGCCAAACCGGTTTCGGCTAACGCCACTTCTTTAAAATAGACTCGTCCAGGCTGAAAACCGACTTCTGAGCATGGGCCACGAAGTTTCAATCGCACTGTATGTGCGAGCCCGCATGTGGTATTTTGTGGAAGAGCCACACTCAAGGGGCCAAAGAGCCGCATGTAGCTCAAGCCACGGTTTGCCGACCACTGCCATAAACACAGGAAGCTTGCAGCTTCTAGAAATGGGGAAAACAGACTGGATTTGGGGTTAATATTCTTTCTACTGCTTAGGGTGCAAGGGCTGATGAAAAGTGATCAGCCAGCCTGGCCAGTGTTCTCAGTGGTTAAAGCACTGGCCCATGCACTGAAGGGTGGCTGGTTTGATTTCCTGTCAAGGGCATGTACCTGAGTTGCAGGTTCAATCCATGGCTCCAGTTGGGGCACATGCGAGAGGCAACCTATTAATGTGTCTCTCTCACATCGATGTTTCTCTCTCCCCCACCCACTCTTTCCTCTGTCTCTCTCCCCCACCCTCCCTTCCACTCTCTCTGCAAAGCAGTGGAAAACATATCCTCGGGTGAGGATGAACAACAAGAAAAAGTGATCTGCGCAAAGGCCACAGGGCAGCACAGAAAGGCAGGGATCTCACTGCTGGATTGTTAGGCCCTGACCAAGGTACTTTGGTTGCAGTGTGGACCATTAGCCGATGTCACATAGGAAATTCCCTACCTCTAATTCTCAATTACTGGCACAACTGGAAGAAAAAAGAGAGCATTAAAAACAAACAAAAAAGCACAGAAAAGCTGATAACCTTTCATTATTTGGCTCTGGAAATGCAGCCCAGAATATAAACACTGAAGTGAAATATATCCTTGAGCGTTAAGGATGACACAATGCAAGGCACAGTCTTTCCGCAAAACACAAGGGGTCAGGCAGTCCTGGGTTCAAATTCTGACACTACTACTACCTCTCTGTACTTCAGTTTTTTTAAAATATGTTTTTATTGATTTAAGAGAGTAAGGGGGAGGGAGAGGGAAAGGGAGAGAGAGATAGAAACATCAATGATGAGAGAATCATTGATCAGCTGCCTCCTGCACGCCCCACACTGGGGATCAAGCCCACAATTGGGGCATATGGCCTGACTGGGAATTGAACCGTGACTTCCTGGTTCATAGGTTGAGGCTCAACCACTGAGCCACACCGGCCAGGCCTGTACTTTGGTTCCTTGATGCCTACATTGAAGACAATTATAGGGCTTATTTCATTGAGTGGTTCTGTGATTTAAATAACAAGCCAATACCTGGCTATTATCATTATTGATATTTAATACCTTTTTCACCCTGTCAAATACCAAAGCCTTTTTCTGCCTTAATTACACTTACTGTCTAAGGCAGTGGTTGGCAAACTCATTAGTCAACAGAGCCAAATATCAACAGTAGAACGATTGAAATTTCTTTTGAGAGCCAAATTTTTTAAACTTAAATTATATAGGTAGGTACATTGTTATTAACTTAATTAGGGTACTACTAGGGCTTAGGAAGAGCCACTCTCAAGGGGCCAAAGAGCCGCATGTGGCTCGCGAGCTGCAGTTTGCCGACCATGGGTCTAAGGGAGTTACCCAATATTTCCTTGTTTTGTTAGCTCTTTTTCTTAATGAATATGCCTCACCTCCTCAAGCCACATGTAATCTTTGAAGGATGGAGATCTATTATCTTGGGCCTCTCCAGAGTGCTGAGCACTGTGTCATATACACAGAGGGTGTTTTAGAAGACATTTCTGGATTAATGTCACTTCAGTGTCCACCTCTAACCTAATTTCCACTTTCTCCTTGTTACTAAGAGCTTAAGAGTCAATGGAAAGGTCACTAGGTAGAAGGGAGTCGGGGCAAGGTCCACCGTATTTCTTGAAAGAAGCATAAATTTATGAACCAAATTGGCCAAGTCTAGATTTAGTCTACTCCTTAGTATTGTATTTGGGCATAAATGTAGGAAATTACTTCTACCTCAGAGGATTCTTAATAGGGTAAGTAATATGTGTTGGCACATGGGATGAACTTAGCAAATGTTAAGTCTTTTCCTTCCTTTCTCTACATTTTGATGACATCCATGAAATGCAAAACATTTATAAATTGCCCCGTCCCATAGAGCTGCCATTACCAGGTTTGGATTATTACCAATTCAATTACCTTTGTGGTACCTAAACCATGTTCATACATGTAGGCCAGATTGAACATGGCTTGTGCGCTCTGGTATTTATGGGCTGCAATGCTGTAATGTGTGGCTGCTGTTTGATAGTCCTTCTTAGTCCCATAGCCATAGTAATGGTAATCTCCAATTTTCACTCTGGCGAATGCATTGCCTGGTAGAAATATTAGAAAAAATAAATAAATGATTCATGTTCAGTTCCCAGCAACGCACCCTATCCTATATAATAAAAGAGAAACAAGCAAATTAGCTGTCCCTCTGCTACGCTCAAGCCACACCCACAAGCCAATCAGAGTGACTATGCAAATTAACCCAACAAAGATGGTGGTTAATTTTCATACACAGGTGTCAGGCACCCCAGGAGGCGACGGCTCTCAGGACCTTCGCAGGCCTGGGAGATGAGGCCGTAGACACGCCCGCGGGCTCCCAGGACCTTTGCTGGTCCGGGAGGTGAGGTTGCCCGCACCTAGTCATGCCTGTGGGCTCCTGGGACCTTTGCAGGCCAGGGAAGTGAGGCTGTAGCCACACCCGGGGGCTCCTGGGACCTTGCCGGCGGAGAGCGGGAGGTTTGGCGGACTTGGCAGAGCAGGAGACCACTGGACATAGAGCAGAACGAGAGAGAGGGCAATCTGGAAAATGTGTATCATTTGGACAGACTTTCCCTTTGCTACAACATCAAGTAAATTTCCCACTGGATGGTTTTTCATCAGAGAAATTTAGTGATAGGCAAAATTCACACCAAACAGTCATTCCACCACAACTATGTTTGAGAATTGCATCCTCATGTACTCCATTTTCACTGAGAAGGAAGTTCCTACTGGTATTGGTAGTACTTGTTGATGACTGTTCTCTAGACATAGTCTGTCGTCGCCACCGCCTTCTTTCAACTTCAAAGGCGCATTGGTCTTTAGACATTTTCTGTCGATAACATGGGTGTTTTTCGGCATCAGAGTGACGTTTTTCCAGTAGCTGGTGGTCAGATACATCCTGTCATAGGCGCCGCCTTCTTTTAAGATCAGACACACGCTGCTCTGCAGACATTTTCTGTCGATAACACCAGCATCTTTAGGCTACAGAGCTATGTTGTATCAACAGTTGTTCTTTAGACATAGTCCCACCTCTCTACTGTCACAGTCTGAGATGCAGGTGAATGAGAGTCCTGGCTGTCAGGCCGCTGAGAGCTGTCTGACCAATGGCTGATTCTGGCTGATTCTGTGGGGGTGGGACTTCCTCTTCCCTGCTGTCAGTTTCCACAGCTGTGATGAGGAAGCTGGTGTGACAAAGGGAGCCGTGCCCTCCAAGCTGCCCTCTCTCTCGCTCTGCTCTATGTCCAGTGGTCTTCTGCTCTGTCAAGTCCTCTAAACCTCCTGCTCTCCACTGGCAAGGTCCCAGGAGCCCGCGGGTGTGGCTAGGCACAGGCAGCCTTACCTCCCGAACCAGCAAAGGTCCTGGGAGTCCGCAGGTGTGGCTATGGCCTCGCCTCCCAGGCCTGCGAAGGTCCTGGGAGCCCACGGCTGCGGCTGCTGTTGCCTCCTGGGGCACCTGACACCTGTGTATGCAAATTAACCACCATCTTTGTCGGGTTAATTTGCATAGTCACTCTGATTGGCTTGTGGGCGTGGCTTGAGCATAGCAGAGGGACGGCTAATTTGCATGTTTCTCTTTTATTATATAGGATTCTTTTCCCTGACTTCCATTATCAAATCCATCCCCAAGTTGGTTCTACCTCTAAAACATACCTATTTCTTATATTCTCCTCCACCATCTAGTCCAAGCCTGGAGTACTACAATAGCTTCCAAAGTGTCCTTCTATTAATCTATTCTCCATACAACAGCCAAGATGATCTTTAAAAATGTAAAATTAAATAATGTTATTCCCCAGTGCTAAATCCCCCCAGAGCTTCAGTTTGCACTAGGAATGATTTCCAGATGTCTTACCTGACCTACAAGTCATGCCTTCTCTGCCTCCCTGACTAGCTAGCCTTCTCGCATGTCACTTTCTTGATATCCTCTAGCCTTCCTAATATTCCTTAAACACACTTGAGTTCATTCGTATGATCTGACGTATATCACTAAGGGCTACAGGACTCCTTCCAAATTCCATTTGGCCTAGTGCAATGCCTAAAATCCTTTGGAATTGATTATTTTGGGTACTGAAGTTCTTTAAATTTTTCAGAATCCTCTATTAAAATGTAATACCACGAGCCATCTTTAGCCCTTTCTGAGTAGAGGTAACATCATAAAATCCTTAAGCTGCCAAGACATTAGTTATCATGGTTTGCTTCCCAGGTACTTCAAAATGTACAGGTAGCTGGCAGCAAGACCGTACAGAAGCAATGCCTAAAAGAGGGGTCTGCAGGACCTAGAGAGGTAAGAGGCCCCAGGAGCCCTGTGAGAAACCCACTCAATCTCTAATTTTGTCCAAAGCTGCCTTCCTTTGACTCCAAGATTCCTTCTGGGCCATAAACACAAAAGGGCAGGACTTCTGTGTACTTCTGAGCTGTACAAGCAGTAAGCAGGACCCCTGAAATCTCTAATAATAGAAGGCAGTAAACAGCAGGGTCTCCAGAGGACTCGGCTGCACCCTAATTAGGGAGATAACTGGGGGCATGTGGGGATCCCGACAGGCTCCCAGGGGTCACTTGACAAGGGTAGGGATTTCCCCTTCAATTTCATAGTCACAGGATGGTGGTGATTGAGTCCTGATGGCTCACCACCCTCCTCCCACACAGTAACTGCTGAAAGAAGCACCACCAGTGACTGAGTAGAAACTTTCATTATCAGATTTCCTAACTGATTAGAAACTTTCATTATCAGATTTCCTAACCTCAAGGGAGCCACATCTTTGGGGATACTCATGCCTGACCTCTCTTGTGACAGGTAATTATTTTTAGTGGCCTAACATTCTTATATTGGTGAATTCTGTTTAATATTAATGTCCCCTCATTTTCTTTTGTATATGTGTATCTGTCATTTTTCCTTTTTATTGAATTTATTGGGGTGACACTGGTTAACAAAATTATACAGGTTTCAGGTGCACAATTCCACAAACATCATCTCTACACTGTATTGTGTGTTCACCACCCCAAGTCAAGTTTCTGTCCATCACCATTGATTCCCTCTCCCCTCATTTTCAATGGCTCTTTTCCTTGGTGCAATTTTCACACCATTTCCTGGCTTTGAATAAACAAGTATTTGTTGAAATTGGGCTAATTTGCCATAGCTGAGAGGTTGCTGGTGTTGTTTCCCCACTCCAAACAAGGTCTTTATTACATTTAGAAAATATAGACTTCTTTTTTAGGGAATTTCTCACTAAAATTGGCTGGATGGCTTGCTGCTGTGTTACCAGCTTAGCTGGGTGTGAGGAGGCACCACTGTGACTTTTTCTTCTGCTTCATATTAACATCAGCTGAGAATCATTTTTTATCCCATTCCCTTCTTGTAGAAAAGGGTGATTTGGACTCAGCATGAGATGATTTTAAGAAACTTAATTGGAAGCAAAATTGCTCTCTTACTGCAAGAGAGTTCCTCACATATCCAAATGCCAACAGTGACAGCTTTGCAGTATCTCTCCGCTCTCAGTAATATAATTGTAGGGAAAGAATGGAATGAGACATAGTGATGCAAATACCACTTGTCAAAGCTTCCCCACCAATGCTATCTTAACATTCCTTATGGCTTGTGAGCATGTGATCCCTATAAGCGGGGCTCCAGGAAGGGAAGAGGATCTGGCCAATTAACTCTGTTGTTTTTTGTTTGTTTTGTGATGCTACCATGCTAATGGTTATAATAAAGATCTGAAGTTTGTGGCAATCATCAATGTGATATTTTAAAAGAGAAATCAAACAAGTCTGAGATCCGTAATTTTACCTATAAACTAATTGAGACATAGCATAGACCACACTTTTGATTAAATTCAGAAAAAACTCAGCAAATGAGTGACTGAAACCAGACCAAGAAAACTGGATTCTTGAGTAAAACTGTCATGTGTCAAACAACTGTTCTGGTGCCATCGAGACAGAGCCACAGAAGAATTCATATGGTTTGCTAAACTGAGACTTGGAGAATAACAAAGAAAAGAAAATGCTGGAAATGACCTGTAACCAACGGCTGATCCTAACATCAGTACAATCTGAAATACCACCTACTTGTGCACCTTTTTGCCTATTGCCCAAGAACTCAGCTGGAGCAAGTAAGATGAATAATGGTGGACAGGGAACAGGTAGGTGCTCATTTTTATCTGGTTCTATACCTTGAATGGCAGCTCGATTCCACAGGAGAAGTGCCATTGGATACATCTTCTCTTTTTCAATAATTTTAGCCTTTTCTAAAAAAAAGTGAGACATTCCATTAGGAAGACTTAAAATACCCCTGTAATAAAATCATATATGAATATGTATGATTAGGGAATTTTAACTTATCTTACTAGATTCCAAAATGAATGCTGAATTGCTTTGAGCTACTTCATACCCCATTTCTGCAAGTAGTGCATACTGAACAAGAGAAGAATCTATATCACCATCCTTATAGGCAAAGTATGCTGTCAGGAATTTCTCAGCCCAGTGGCCTAGTTCACAGACACCTTTATAAAGCTGTACGAGGGAAAAGAAATCAAGTAGACTAGTTAGACAATATACTTCATTCCAGGTAAAGGATAAATGACATCAGTCTTCAGCTCCTGCTGGCTGGTCAGGCAAGCATTTCCAGTCTAAAGCATGGCTTTTGCAAATTATTTAGGGTTAAGAGTTAATTCCTTTTATAGACTCAAAGATTACAAGTGCATTTTTTTTTTTGGTCTTGAGCTAAAACTTCCTGAGACTTATTTTATGTTTTGTAATGAACTTTCCTGACTTATAGGTGATCTGGTAGGACAAGACTACATTGACTTCTGTTTTTTTAAAAAGGCCTTTCTGGGCACTGCTGCTCTGCAAGGGCGAGTTATAAGGTCACAGCTGATAGGGAAAGGAGAGAATGAAGGGAAGAAAGTGCCTGGGGCTGGAGGTGACATAATCACAAGGGAGCTGTGAGAGTTCTATGGGGACAAATGTCAACTTAGCTGAATAGCCCTTATGTAACCAAAAGAGGTTAGCCATACATAATTCATTAGGAAGTTGGCAAAGGAGCAAATCTAAAGATAGATTATTAGCTGGCAGCTTTTGAACTGAGTTTCAGAGGGGCCAGATTGCAACATGGATATATTTATATTTGTGCAGCTGAAGTATTTAATAAATCAATAAAGGGCATTAAGATCCTAAAAGCATTCTTTTGAAAAGTACATCACTGGCTCAGGCTGAAATAATTCACTTTGCCATCCAAATCATCAAATACCTAAAGACCCTGCTTTTTGGGAGGAAGTGAACTACATTTTCCAGGCCCGATCAAGCCTTTTGATTCCCAAATTGCATTGCCTAATCCCACTAGAAGTGCCAAATTGTCCTGGTGATTTGATTGAAGGCTGAAACAAAGCTCCTTAACTGCATTTGAGGGAGCTCTGAACTTGATGAAAAGCCAAATGCAAGAGGAGAGGGATTATTTCTTTTCCTCCATTTCCAACTTGAGTTACATCAGTGCATTCCCTCCCTAACCAATGTCAGTGCTCACATTGCCAACTGGGAGAAAAGAGGTGATATCTATAAAATCAAAGGCATCAACAATTTAAGGGCAGTATAGCCTCCTCTGTATGATAAATGAAAAGTGCTTTAAAAACATCTCATTATTTACCTCCACAGCAGTTCTGCATGACCTTAACACTCCTGCTCCTGTCGCGTACATCTCAGCCAGGTAGTAGATGGCGAGGGGCTGCCCACTTTGAGATGCCAAGTAAAAATATTTGAAGGCAAGCTTATAATCCTTCCATACTCCAGAGCCAGCTGAAAAGTAAAATGATTTTGAGCCATCTCTTATTTATTTTTTACATTATAATCGATGGATATATGGTCATAGTGATGCCTGCTATATCAAATAGGATGGGAAAATCCAACCCAAAGTTAAGCTGTTCTAGTGCCACTGGTTTTTTTGTATTGTTTTGTTTTGTTTTGTTTTGTTTTGGAAGGTGGTGGTGGTGGTGGTGGTGGTGGTGATTTTGATTATAAGAATATAGAAATCCTTGTTCTTGACCCATTCAGAAAACTGAAGGACTGTTTAGTTTCATGAAAATATCTTCTCAATATGAAAAGGAGACCAAATGCTGGTCTCTGAGGACCAGAGCCCCACCATGATGTATCTCTGCATCCTTGTCATCTTTATACCAGGAGACCAGTATAGTTCCTCCCAGCCATAACTATGGAGTTTGCAGCAGGCAAATCCCAGCTCCAGGGGGCTCTGCTGGGACTCAACTCATGGTTGAGCAAGGGGCAGAGAATCAATATACTCCCAGCAGCCGTGATTCTTGTCTTGGCTCTCTCTTTTATGAGTTGGGCACCTCTAGGCACTCCATTTGCAAAAGGAGGGGCTATCCCTAGTTGGTTCTTAAATTCCTCTCCTGCATTAACATTTAATAGCCTTCAGAAGTATGTCATATAAAGGCTACTAGCAAAGGCTCTAGAGGCAGATTGCTTGGTTTTGAATCCCAGTTCACTGAGATCTTGGCCAAGATGTTTAACCACAGTATAGCTCAGTTTGCTCATCTATAAATGGTGGGATATCCACTAGAGAACTAAATGAGTTAATACATATAAAGACTAATAAACTTTAGCTGTTACTATTACTGTTCTTCTAGAAACTTAAGGAGTCTGATGGATCCTGAGCCTGTGACTTGGAAAGAACTAGGAGAATAAGGGCATGTTAGGCAAGCCCCCAAGACAGTGCAGAATAGGCCCTGCCCCAGCTTCTGTGGAAAATGCCAGCCAACTTTTTGGCCAGATCTGACCTCCTTGATGATATAGTCTGCAGCTACGCCACCCCCAACTCTGACAGGAAGGACTTAATGGGAAGATTCACGTTGTTCAGATTGCCTGGTACTTGTCTTGGCCACCCTCAGTCCTCTCTTAGTCCCCACAGAGATGATGACAGAACTTCATGGCTTTCTGAGACCTCCTACCCCAATCACACTGTCTTTTTTCTCAGATCACAACTTTGTACCTCCTAACTCACTGAGGAAACCCTCGCTTTGTCTTTCCTCTTGCCTCTTTCCTGTGATCCCCAGATTTACATATGCATCATTCTGCCTTCCTGCCTTCATCTTTGAGGATGAGAAGTCCCACCTCTCTGTGAAGTATACAGATCCTAATGCCACTCTACTTTTTCCAGAACCCCTTTTCATCAATTATCTCATTTCTCCCATGATTCATTAACCATCTCTATTGGCTGGCTTTATTTCCTCTGTCAAAAATTATACTCATAACTCTCACCATCTTAAAAACAACTCCCTCTTAGTTTTCAGTCCCCTTCATGCCACCATCACATCTCTCTCCTTACATTTAAAGGTGCAGTACTTCCAAGAATATTTTTACTTCACTGTCCCCTCACAGTTCAACCCATTGTATCTGGCTTCTACACCAACCTGTCCAATAATCTCACTAACATCCTCAATATTGACAAGTCCCATGAATACTCAACTCCTCTTTTTTAAAATTGAGAACCAGGCTTCTTGCTGTATTCAGAAGGATGCTCACTCATTTACTCTTTCTTGAAAGTTCCATCCTTTGGCTTCCTTAAGATAACCTCCCTCTCCCCACCTCTGACCAAGCCTTTCCAGCCTTCTTGTGACCAGTCTTCTCTGTTCATCATTTTAATGGCACTGAGGATCACCATATTTCTAACCATGGTCCACTGCTTCTCCCTCTCACACTCTCATTTGCAACCTCAGTTATTCTTAACAAACACCTGCAAGTTGATGTTTGTCATGTCCCAAATGTTTTTCTTTAAGTTTGACCTTTCTTGTGAATGTCTTTTTAAAAAAATGTATTTTTATTGGTTTCAGAGAGGAAGGGAGAGGGAGAGAGAGAAACATCAATGATAAGAGAGAATCACTGATTGGCTGCCTCCTGCACGCCCCCTACTGGGAATCAAACCTACAACCCTGGCATGTGCTCTTCACTGGAATCGAACCCTGGACCCTTTAGTCCACAGACTGATGCTCTACCCATTGAGCCAAACCAGCTAGGGCTCTTCTGAGTTTCATACTTGCTTCTGGGTATATGTAGTATTGGATATCACAAGGCAACTCAACCTTTTCAAAGGGATGTTTCCTGACTCTGCACCTCTTTGCCTACTCAAATTGCTGCCTGAATGTTCTATCTAAACCACACATACCAGTCCTTTGATTTTTGTTTATAAAGGAGCAAAGTTAATAATCATATTCATAGCACTTACAGTAGTACATGAAGCCTAATTGAAACTGTGCGTTGGGCCATCCTTTCTCTGCAGCTTTCTGAAAGTATTTAAGTGCTTCACCATAATTCTGCAAGATAATTACACTCTATTATTCAGAGGTAGAGATATAACTCCATGGTAACAATTGTCTTCTACTTAAAAAAAAAGAGTATAGATAGTGCCCTTTGTGATTTAGGCTAATTAAAATAGTATCAGAAGTATTATACATTTTGTTTCATTATTAAATTATGTTAGGAAATAATTATCTCATTTTCAATGTAAATTTTGACTTTTCCTACATTGATAGTAAGTTTTGTTAGACATTGAGGAAGGTCACTCAAAGACAGAGGTTATCAAAATTTGTCTATCAAAAAAATCCTCAGGGGTTAGATGATTTCTAAGGTTACTATTACATTTGGCTATTATTCCTTAGGTAATGATTAGGGTTTGTAATTCTTGTCACAAGGCTGTTCTATGTCTCTTTGGCAAACATTTCACTAGATTATTTTATTCTCTGTTATCAGATGTGATAGTTTGGCAAACCAGGTAATAGACACTAATTTTTTTAAAATTAATCAATGACGATGAATTTTACTTTATAAGTTGCTAGAAACATGTTGAAAAGATAATGAAATTAACTTACCACAGGAACGCCTTTTCCATAAAAATAAAGAAGACCAAGCCCATGAAGACCAATTGCATTACCCTAAAACAGTTTTAAAAATCCAAGTTAAGTTTCAGAAGAATTCATGGTAAATAAAATTACTGAAAAATCATTCAAAATATTTGAAATTCACCCATAGTGATTAATCAAGGCAGTTTAATCAGGCAGCTGGCAAGTTATTCTGACCCTCTCTAGTTTCTCTAGGTAATTGTTATTATATGGAATAGTGGTCTTATAGGTCTGCTCTTCCCATTTTCCAAGAAAATATGGATATTGAGATTTTGATATGAAATTCTCTAATTTTAAAAACACTTTCTGGGCCAAATATAACATGTGTGGGCAACTGCATCATATATAACTTCCACTTTAGGGCTCTTGCTTAGGTTAACTCACATGAACTCTGTGAAAAAATAATCATTTATCTGGAAAACATTGTACTAAGACTGTAGCCCTTCTCTAATTAAGGAGACATGACTTCAGACACAAGGTAGAAGCAGTGAAGTTCCAGCAGGAGTAGCACGAATGCAGGGCAATTTCAGAAGAGGAAAAAGATTATGTGAGCCAAGGAGGGTAAGGGTGGCTTTGTGCAGGAAGAGAGGATTAAACTCTTGTCTGGCGGATGTGTAGGATTCAAAATGGGAGAGTCTGGGAAGGGAGAAGGAAGGACAAAAGTATGGAGATGGGGATGGACCTGATGTGTTCAGAGGTATGAGAGAGAAAACCTGAAGAATATGGGCCCAATATCACATAGGATAAATGTTCATGATTCTAAGTAAACAAAAGTCCAAAGAGGTTATAACGTTTGTATCTTTGCAACCTGGTACTGATATGACCTAAAAACAAACTGAAAAAAGCAATGTTTTTTTAAAAAAATTATTAGTGAAAGAACAGTACGGATGTGCAAAGAGTGGAAGACAGAAACTTTTTACTTTAGTAGTGACCCGAAGTAAGAAATCTAATTGTGCAGGTGGTGATAAAGGAATATCGGTGATGTCCACTTGATGCCATTTAGAACAACCACTTTAAGTACATGTCAGATTTCCTCTGTAAATGAAGGTAGCTCAGATTTAGAACTCAAGTAGCTCAGATCACTGCTGGTTATACAACCCTGGATAGTTTGGGAGCTGGGTTAATTTACACACTCCGCTTCCTGGCATTCTTCCTTTGGACTGACAAATTAGCATTATTTGCCAGATTATAAGAGATCTTCCCATTACATTACCTCTTTTTCAGTTGGCTTTCCCTTGTCATCCTAACCTAATGGTACTCCAGATAACTGTCTTGCTGCACCACAGTTTCATATAAATTACAAGGAAGAGGAGCCTCCTACCAGCCTTCTCAGTAATTTACACCACAATAGCAGCAGCACCAAAGTGCTAGTCATTTATAAATAGGCTCCTAAAGCAGCATGTGGGTTTTTAAAAAAGAACAGTTAAAAATATTCCCCAATTTGAGCACATCATTACTGCTAGTGTTATAGTATGACATAGACAACAAAATGTTTCCTATTGTGTAGGGATAGAAATTTATTAAGGCCACTCACCAACATTAGGTTGATGGGTGTTACGATTAGGAGCTCTTTATGTACTAAAGGGATTCAGAGTAGTCTAAGTGTTATCTGACAGATACCAGCCTCACTGAACCTAGGAACCAAGGCAAAAACTTCAATGGCAAGATCCAAATACACCATTTATATATTCCCTCACATATTCAATCCATTTTGCATTAGATATGCTTTGAAGCTCACTCTATCTAACTGGTCTCAGGCTGCAAAATATAATAGCAGACACATGCCACTTACAATGTGCCAGGCAATGCTTTATCTACTTATAGGAGGCACAGAAATGTCAACTCAATAAACCCTGACAACAACAATATGAGCCAAATCTTCTTATACTCCCATTTTATAGATGGGGAAACTGAGGCACAGAACGGTTAAGTACTTGCTCATAGTTACATCGCTAGTAAGTAGTGGGGCTGGCATTCAAACCAAATGTCTCCAGAGCCTTGCTCTCAATCATCTTGTCCTGGCTGCCTCTCTGACAACCTTCTTCTCAGGCCAGGGGAATTTCTGGCTTTTGGGTAAGATCAAATGGGAGAAAACTGAGCATTTCTTGGTTGTTTTTGTCCTGAACGGATTGCTTTATTGATTGAGTTTTCCCTTCCTCTGTCTTTTATTTATCTTTTTGATTTCTTGTTTTAGGAACTAGATAGCCTCATCTGCAGCATGGGAGAAGGGAAAGCTGAACTTCTGTCTGTCTAGGACAGCACAAGTCATTGGCATTTCTCATTTACCAAGAAGACAAGACATACCTCCTACCCAACCAAGCCCCATGTTTTATTGTTAACAATATTCTTACTCTCCTGGACACCAAACTCCTCCCAGGTCTAGAAGCCAGGCATGAGGCTTAGGAGTCCATGTAATACAAGCCAAGTGCTTTTATGCATTTGCAGAAATGGGCTGAGTACATACCTTATTGGCTGCCATGGAAAAGTATTTGAAAGCAGTAGCATTATTTTGTGGTGCTGCATCATTCCCTTCTAAATACATCTAGAAAAAAAAAATTAAAGAGGGTGTAAAAACTAAGGAATTTGAGGTGATGGTTACACAAAACTGTGAATATAGTATATGCCACTGAAATGCATACCTTTCAATGGTTAATTTATGTTCTATGAATTTCACTTCAACTTTTTAAAAAGGAAAAACTAAAGGAACATTCTACCTCATACATTCTGGAGGGACCTTGCACAAGGACCAAAACATGAGCCCTATTTGTGTGTTTTTTCATGTTTCCTGTATCTACATTTACTGTAGATTGCACTTCTGGAAGCAGGGCACTTGTCTCCATGGTTACTAATAAATGCAAACTGGCTGCAGGGAGCCAAAGGCAGTACCTGGCAGAGCGAGTGGTCTTTGAAGAAGACAGAACATATCCTTCTAGAGGCACCTTCTACAAAGGCTGCTCAGGAGCCGGAGAGGACTCCCATCAGAGGCGGCCCCAGGCTGCACTTTGGTCAGCCTGGATCTGGGTCTCATTCTTGGAGTTAAGGAAGGAGGCACTCATTGGATTGAAGACTGTACCAGTCTTCGATGCACAACCATCGCGGGTCTCCTGTTACATGCCAGGGGAAGGGGTCATGGGAGGGATTCTGAGCTATATTCAGTCAAGGAGCCCTAAGACAGGTGCACTTTCAAGGTTGCATTTGGTGTCCCAGATAAAAGCTACTGTTTTGTGGGGCTCCTTCCCAAACTATCACCTCAGGAATACTACCCTCAGTGTGTAGCCACATGCCTCTCTCAGCTGCTTCCGTGAAAGAGGCCTGCATCATTGTACCTACGCTGGGTTCAATCAGCTGATACCATTTAAGAAATGAGCCCTGGCCGGTTTGGCTCAGTGGATAGAGCGTCGGCCTGTGGACTGAAGGGTCCCGGGTTCGATTCCGGTCAAGGGCATGCACCTTGGTTGCGGGTGCATCCCACTGGGGGGTGTGCAGGAGGCAGCTGATCGATGTTTCTCTCTCATCGATGTTTCTAATTCTCTATCTCCTTTCCTCTCTGTAAAAAATCAATAAAGTATATTAAAAAAAAAGAAATGAAAATTATTCATCAAGATGAAGCATGTACCTTTCCTATGAATGCCATGGCATTTGCACTTCCGGCCTTTGCTGCCTTTAAGAAGTAGTATAATGCTTTCTGGAGAGAAAACGAACAGTATTATTGGTAGTCATGAACATATCCTACAAAAATGGTTTTTTTTTAAAGCAAACAATTTCATTCAACATGCATTCAAAAATATCTATGAAACGCCCACTTTCTTCAAGGTACTATTCCAAATGCTATCTGAACCATAAACCTGAAGAGCTGGAGATTATATATCTATCTCATATACATTTTAGAATGTGAGGACTTCTCACATTAGGAAAAGCTCGATGGGCATGTGGCTTAGTGGAGGACAAATGAGTCCCAGCTGCAGACCTAACAATCTAGTATTTTGAAAAAGTAAGCATTTATGTTGATACTATGTACTTACAAGACAGTTTACACAACTGGCAGGATTTATCCTAATGTTTATAAGGCAGAGTGAATAGGACCAGACACACATGGCTGCCTGCTGAGACCAGATCTTCCTGCAGAGGTGAACTTCAAGCCAATTCTTTCTAAGTCAAATTGAAGGAGGCCAGCAAAGCCTCTGATTCTCTCTAGGTCATGACATTAAATGAATGGCTCAGTCTAGAACACATAAGGTTTGCCCTGTACCTTCCCTAGCCTCATACTGAACTTCCAGACGTTTTCCTCAGAGACCTCATGGAGTAATGAAAGAAATTAGCCCCAGGAATGAGAAGTGCAGAACTCTCCAAAGTGTCTTATTAGGACACAATTCTACTGCTCTTTAAATAGCCTTGATTCAGTTGATGTGCAAGGTTCTGCTCCTTCACAAAGAGGAGAGAATGTTTAAGGAAAACATGAGGGTAGTATTTTTGTATATAAACTAGAGGCCTGGTACACAAAATCTGTGCACTCTGGGGTGCGGGGGTCCCTCAGCCTGGCCTGTGCCTTCTCGCATGCCGTCCAGGAGCCCTTAGGAGAGAGGGTCTAAGCTGGCAGTCAGACATCCTTAGTGCTGCCGTGGAGGTGAGAGAGGTTCCCGCCACCGCCACTGTGCTTGCTAGCCATGAGCCCAGCTCAGGACTTCTGGCTGAGTGGCACTCCCCCTGTGGGAGCACACTCACCACCAGGGGGCAGTTCCTGCATAAAGCGTCTTCCCCCTGGTGGTCAGTGTGCGTCATAACGACCAGTTGTTCCACTGTTTGGTCGATTTGCATATTAGCCTTTTATTATATAGGATTTGCTCTAGAAATATTGCCAACTTATTTGACAACCACACGCTTGTTAGTAAAGTCAGTCTGTCTGGTGCTGGACCTCATCACATCATGCACCCATCATCCATCCACCTCTTCTGTTCTTCATCTATCCTTTCAAACACTTGATTCCATACTACTGTATATATGATAATATGAAAGATATTCTAAGTGATTCATAGATGAACAAAAAACACTGGTCAACATCTGCTCCCTAGCAATACTGATGAGAAGAAAGGAATATATGTAAATAGCAGTAAGATAATAGGTGATAGGTGGGATAAAATGAACACCAAAAATAATCAGAAGGGTATGAAATAATACAAACCAGTTATGTGATAAGTATTTTATAGTTTTTTCTTATATAATCTTCACAATGACACTATAAGGATGGTATTATTAATATCTGAGTCTATTTAGTGACACTCAAGAGTCATGCAGCTGGTACTGGAGTCCCAAAAGCCTGAATCCAATTTCCATGTTCTTGGCCCAGAGGTCAGCTGGGACCTGCCCTTCCATGCTAGACACTCATGCTTGGATTGCTGGCTAGACCTAGGGAATGCACTGGTGCATGAATTTCATGCACCGGGCCTCTAGTACATTTATACAAGGGGGCTGGATTTTAATATTTATGGCCCATTCCAGCTCTAGTATTATGATTCTGTGTAACTTTTTTCAAAGTACCAGGTACAATCTGAGTACAGGATACATAGTAGTGAGCAAGACAGATAAGAATTTATATTCCACTTTGGGGAGACAATAAATACGTCAAAATCAATATAGTTCAGAGAGTGATACAGGCTAGAGGAAAATAAACACAGAGTGATACGATAAGTGATAGAAGAGTAGAGTTGATCAATAAAATCTTTCCTGAGGAGGTAAGACTTAAAGGATGAGAAGTTAGCCATGGGAAGATCTGTAGTAAGTCTTTCAGAATTTGGGTTTATACTTTTATCTTCTCTCTCCCCTTTGCATTTCCCATGCCATTCCAAGTCGATTCTGGTGCAACTAAGCTTGTTGCAAAAATGACCATCACAATACTCTGCAGTTCTGCCTATTAGGAGGAGATGCCTTTTTCCCTACCTCTTCAATGCTGCTGGCCTTGTGACTTGCTTTGGCTAAATGAATGTGGCAGAAGTGATTTGTGAGTTCTGACCATATGCCTCAACAGACTTTCTGCTCTGTGTTCTTAGAACCTTAGAACAAAAGCAATTTGACAGCTATGTGAAAGCTTGAGCCAACTGGATGGAGAATGAGAGCATATGGAGGGATCCAGTCATTCTGTCACAGATGAGGCCATCGTAAGCCAACCAGCTCTGGGCAATAATACTCTAGCTAACTATAGATGCATGAGCAACCCCAGCCAACATTAGTTGAGTCTGGCCAAGACCAGAATTACTCTGCTGAGCTCAATCAAAATCATGAATTAAATAAGTGGTTGTTGTTATAAGCTTCCTAAATTTGGGAGTGGTTTCTGATGCAGCCTAAACTAATTGATAAGCCAAATAATCTTGAGCTCCTAGACCTTGACTGGAGTCTCCCATGGAAATTCCAGTGTATTAGGTTGAGAAAAGCAGCAAGGACTAGCCTGTGCATGCGCCAGAATGTGCCTGAACCATGGGGGGGATGGTTGTGGAATTAACACCCCTCTCCCATTCTCACCCAAGAATATATTGTGTGGCTTTTTAAAAATTGATTTTAGAGTGAGAGAAGAGGCGGGGGGAGAGGAGAGAGGGAGGGAGGGAGGGAGGGTGGGAGGGAAAGAAAGAGAGAGAGAGTGAGAAACCTCAACTGGTTGCCTCTTATATGTGCCCATACCAGGGATCAAACCTGCAACCTGGGTATATGCCTTGACCAGGAATCAAACCCTTCAGCACTCTGGATGATGCTCCAACCAACTGAGCCACACCAGTCAGGGCTAAACCAGATATTTTGAGATGTATGGATGGGAAGAATGGGGCCTAACCCACCATCAGAAAGTTAGATCTGAAGCAACCTGAGAGATTATGTCATTCCTTCTTTTTGCTTTATAAGAGAGGAAACTAGATTTTAGAATCCCTATTTCCCTCTCCTCCCCCCAGGTCAAAGGAAATAAGGTTTAATGGAAAGAGCACAGGTTTTAAATGCTGAAGCCCTATGTTCAAATTTAGCTTCATAATAACCTTACTACCTAGTTGTGAGACTTGAAGAAATTTACTTCATTTTCTAGCCTCAGTTCCACATCTGTATAATAGAGATGTAAAACCCCTGTGACTGAGCTCATGGGAGGGCTAGACTGAGCTCCTGAGTGATGCCAACTGCTTGGCTGTTCCACTACATAAGCAGAATCCTTCAATGCCAGCCTTGGATAGCACTTCATCCTCACCTGGAGGCAGCTACCTCCCATCTGGTGTTCACAAAGCTAGGTGGCTGGAATTGACCAGCAGTACCTAGTTTTGTGGGGTTTTATGCACTCTACAAAGATTGGTGGATTTTCTCTGTAGCTGAAACTTTAATGCCTTAATGATCAAGCTTCATGCTTGTGGAAAATGGAGAATTCTTCTTAGTTATGCATTCCATGGTTGCATGAGAAATTCATTGCAGGCTGAAATCTGACATTGGAGTAATATTGTGAATCCAGAAATTCCCATCTAAAGAGCTAAAACCTTGGCTAGTGATTAAGGTAATTTAATCTGAAGACCTTCATAAGCATATGCTTATGTCAATTGCTACCTATTTTTATCACATATTATGAACTTTGAATTTACATAATATATACTATATCTCATATAAAACAAACTATATTACCAATGACATACTCATATCATAACAATATGAAATGAGATGGGAGGTAATAACAGATCACTCTAAGTAACTGCCTTAGAAAGTAATTTCTATTGCTTAGCCTTTGGGACCATGTTAAAATAGGGTGTGTGCTCCTTTGAGCACATGGCTCCTATAAAATAACAAGGGCTGAAAAATCACCTTATAAAAAGAATCCTAGTTACTTCCCCAGGCCTATGGGGATCTAGGGCCTTGAAATCATAGTCAGGATCTAGACAAGACCTCATCCCAGAGCTCTGGTATCTAATTGAGGAGGATCCTGTACAGGATTTGCTCTTTCTTCACTAAATTTGAACTGTTAATTAATCTTCTAACCTCACTGGGATAGAGTAAGGTTAAGCAAGGTGATTGAAAGAAGCTTTGCAAATTCATAAATATGATGAATAATTCTTCTAATTACATTAAAAGCTGTCTGTCCTCTGATCTAGCTAAATGGGGCTGAGGCTGGTCCTCAGGCTCCTTAGCAGAGACTTGCAGGTAGATTTGGGGAATGGACAAGTCCAAGGCCAGCAGGTGGGGTATCCTCCTAATCCGACCCCAGTCCAAAAGTCTGTTTGGATAGAAAGAGGCTAGGTTCAGAGCATGGGAACTCCCCTGCCCCAACTGTTCCTTCAGAAACCCCTACCCCTTTGTCCTTGGAGGCAGGTAGGAAGGGTGCTCCCTCTGATGAACTTGTTCTTCCTCAAAAGCTGGAAAACTGATCTGACTAAGGAAGCAGTAGCGGGCTTCTCTGCTACACCCCTAGCAACTCTCCTATACCCCCTCCCGTTTCACTGGCTCACCATCCTCCCTCACTACTATGCTCCCCTCCCCACATGATGGAATCTTGAGATTGACTTACATAGTAATCCTGATCTAGACCTTTTCTCCCAATTAGATGTAATTGTCCAAGAGAAACCTAGAAAATATGATTTTTGAAAATTATTTTAGCAGTTGTATTAATTTAAATAAAGAAAAGAAAAATTTCACTTGGTGATTTTACTATAGTATGTTGATCCACTTGGATGCAGTTGGCATGTCTTAAAAAAAAGCAGGAAAACATTCCAGACTATATCTTTCATTGGGTAATTGGTTGATGCTGAGCATATGGCTTCTTTAATGAGTGGCCTGCTAGTGTACAGTAACAGGTGGGCACATAAACCTAGAGGCCTTAACTTTTGGCTCTGAAAGGCTCACAAAGGCCATCCCTTTCTCACGCCCCTAGACAGAACATTTCTGGGTCCTCGTAAGAAGGAGTTCATTCATATTAAAATCAACACTGGATGGTGCTTTTTTCTATAATTAAAATTTATGTTTTTTAAAAATGATTTTTTTAGGAGTAAATGTAAAAAAAATTGTCATTACTATGGCAACTGGCTCTTCCATGGGCCACAGAAAGTGCAAGTAGCAGGGGGTAAAAAAGGAGTAGGACGGAGAGGAGAGGGTGTCTCCTCCCTTCCTCATTCAGGATGGGCACTGCTAACCCTCTACGACTCAGAGCAAATCAAGCCCCTTGTAATTTACATGTTCTTAAAATTCAAGGTTGTCTGTATACTTTACTTGTATCTGAACATCTCCTCTTTCGGCCAAAAATTTATAGTATTGGTATATGTCCCAATCTAGAATCTCACTGTTAGAACTCAGATTTTCAGGTCTCTCAGTTAGTCTCACTTTTTCCACTGGAATACCTTCACTTTTTTCCAATTTGTCAGCAACTGTGAATAGAAACAAGCCAGAGAATAGCCAAAATACACTCGTTTGCAGGAGATAATAGTCAACTTAGAGAGAACACTGTTAGGTCTGTTCTCTTTAAGTTGTGCAGAGATCTGGTCTATTAACAAAGGAAATAGCCTAAGGCAGCGGTTCTCAACCTGTGGGTCGTGACCCCTTTGGTGGTCGAATGACCCTTTCACAGGGGTCGCCTAAGACCATCCTGCATATCAGATATTTACAATACGATTCACAATAGTAGCAACATTACAGTTATGAAGTAGCAACGAAAATAATTTTATAGTTGGGTCACAACATGAGGCACTGTATTTAAAGGGCCAGAAGGTTGAGAAACACTGTGACCTAAGGTGATATAAATTTGCTGGTTTTATTCGGTTCTGAGAAAAATGCAAGCAAGCTTTGCAACCCATACAAATCTTGTATTAACATATATCAAACCCTACTGAAGATCTTGGCCAAGTAGGTTTAAGAAAAAAGACAGCTGTCCAGCTGGTGTGACTCAATTGGTTGAGCATAGTCCCATGGACCAGGAGGTCACTGGTTTGATTCCAGTTAGGACACATGCCTGGGTTGTGAGCTCAATCCCCAGTAGAGGGCATGCAGGAGGCAGCCAATTGATGATGTTTTTCTCTCTCCCCCTCTTTTCCTCTCTCTGAAGTCAATAAAAATCATATTATAAACAACAACAAAAACCTGTCACACCTTAAAAAAAAGAGAGTTATTGTATGACTAATAACATAACTACTCTGGTAGATACAGTGAAACGTAAAACAAACAAACAAAAAAAGAAAAGAAAAGAAAAAAAAGGAAAGAAAAGAAAGTAAAAGAAAAGAAAGAAAAAGAAAAGGAAGAAAAAAAGACAGTTTTTTTGGATTTTAGGAAGAAGCAACTGACCCCTTCCACTACTATCTTTTTCAGAGACTGAAACTATAATATAAGAGCAATAACTTCTTCTTACTTCCTATGGATAATCTGAAAAGAAATATAAAGATAACTATGCTTGAATAAACCCAACAAAGCATGCAGTTTGAACTATACATATAGTGATTCTAGTTTTCATTAAACATATGAAAATGATCTTGTTTTATATAGCATCTTAAATTCAAAATCAGTTATTTTCCTTTTTTTCTTAGATCCCAATAATGCCAAAAATGTGTATTTAGATGTTGTTGTGATTATAGAAATTAGTCAAATGGACTTTACCTTACTCACTTCTTGGCAGACTTTTATTTAAAATTCTATTATGTAGTCTGATTCAGTAATGTTGCATGATGAAATGTGACATACAGCTCTGAAAATTATTCTAGGAACATAAATTAATCTCATGCTCTATTTTTTTGTAGACAAAAGATAGGGTGATAGAATAATGATTACTTGAATTGTTCTCAAGTGCAGTAATAGAGATCGCCAATGTGTGTACCTAACATCCATTTATCCTGGAATTTTAAACAAGTCATGTCATATTATAAATCTTAATATTTATTGATGCTACATTCAAATTCTCAATAGAAGGAAAGAAGGTCACAAGAACAAGTAAAACAGAATTGTTTGGGGTCATGTACTAACAAAAATGAAAGATGAGCACAGTAATTTAAAACTTGAAAAGTAACTATTAAAAAATCAGAAAACTCTACATTGCATTAAACGAATTTTATTATAACAGATGTTAAAAGCATAGTCTGTTGATACTTTCACAAATATGTCAATTGATATTGATTTATTTTTTAAATGCTTGGCAAGTCTGTTTATCTTAAAATAAACTATGTGGATTACTCACTATAATCTGCCACTTTCTTGTAATGATATAGGGCAACTTCACAATTCTGTAGAACATTGATTCCTGACAAATATCTGTATCCCTAAAAGACAGACATATATATTCTTAGTATTCTGACAATGCTGTATTTACAACATAACTATCTGGGTCCAAGAATATTTAATTTACAAACCAATATCATCTGGGACATCATGCTTCCTCCAGCACTTCCAAAAGTGTAATATATCAGTGCCTAGTTAAAAATAAATGAATATATATAATCTAAATTTTGAAACTCAAACTAATCATTGCTTTTCTTGTTCTTAGCACAGAAATGAACCCGAAATAAATTCCAAATTTCATTCTCTTCCTCTGTAAAGACAGTTGGTATTTTTTTTTGAGGGAGGGAGGGAGGGAGAATTAGTGATCTCTGCAGTCTGTGAAAAGGGCATTGTACATGAGGTTGTATTTACTCATCACAAATCCCTATGAAGTAGATATTACCTATCTGTAATGAAGAAACTGAAATACGGAACATGAAAAAAGTTATGGCATTTTAACCCTAAACTTCTCTGACTATTGAGCTGGTGCTTTTAATCACTGTACTAGAGTTAACCTCTTTATCTAAAGCAGGGGTGGGGAACCTTTTTTCTGCCAAGGGCCATTGGGATGTTTATAACATTGTTTGCATACCATACAAAAGTATCAACTTAAAAATCAGCCTGCTATATTTGGTCAATCCTTCAATTAACTCACCCCTAATGCATTGGCTGGGCCAGATCAAATGATTTTGCCAGCCTTCTACAGCCTGCGGGCCAGATGTTCCCACCCCTGACTAAAGAATAGACTCTATTCAATGTTAATGTCCCTTTAAAAAAAATCAGTTTTGTTTCAGAAAAAAATAGAATGATCTTACCTTGGCTTGATTATATTCCATTCCTATTCCATAAGAAGACAAAAACCCCAATGCCTAAAGCTCAAAAGAAAAAGTCAATAAATACATTTATTTCACAATTATTCTTATCTATATTGGTAAGGGATATTTTAAGTATCTGCTTCATAATAATTAGTATTAACTTACTTCTTATACCATAACAAAGTGTATATATATATATATATATATATATATATATATATATATTTATATATACCCAATAAGCACATAAAAAGATACTGAACATCACTAACCATTAGGGAAATACAAATAAAAAATATAATCAGATATCATCATATCCATTAGAATGGCTAATATCAAAATAAACAAGCAAAACTAGGAAATAGGAAGTGTTAACAAGGATATGAAGAGACAAGAACCCTTGTGTACCATTGGTGGGAATGTAAAAGTGCAGCCACTGGGGAAAGCAACATGATGATTCCTCAAAAAGTTAAACAGAATTACAATATGATTCTGCAATTCCACTTTTGGATATATATCCAAAAGAATTGAAAACAGGATCTCAAAGAAATACTTGTATACCCATGTTTATAGCAGCATTATTCATAATAGCTAAAGTTGTAAGCAACCCAAATGTCCATAATCAGAGGATGAATGGATAAACAAAATGTGGTTTGCAATTATGTTGATTAATGCAGCTTAAAGTATGTCTTGATACTTCATGGAGCAAGTCTCCCCTCATTATTATACTCCCAATTTGTTTACTATTCTTAAACATTGTGGTAGAAACTAAGATGGCGGCATAGATAAACACCGGGAAATAGTCGCCTCCCACAACAATTGAAAATTAGCCTAAAGGACGGAGCAAACATCGTCCAGAACAACAGGAAGGCTGGCTGAGTGTAATTTCTACAACTAGAAGAAAAGAAAAGCACGCTGAGAACCAGAGGAGCTGCGGAGGCTGAGTGCAGAGGTACGGCGGCGGCTCGCGCGCGCGGAAAGGGGGTGGCACCTGAGGACGCGGCTGTCTTTTTGAATCACAAGCTCTCGACTGCTCTGAACTCCGGTTTCGGGAAGTCTCTGGGGACCCAGGTCTCATACGGGGAGAGGCGGCTCTCTCAGGCGGCAGCGGGCGAACTTGAGGGCTGCTTTCCCTCAGAGGTGCTTGCAGCTGTTACCGGGACACTGAGACGCGCGACTCCGGGCGCGGAGAATCAGCCATTGCTTCTTTCTATGCCCTTTGACTACCTGAGACCACGCCCCACCCGGGCTGCGGCAGAGGCTTTTGCATGTGAATGCCCCAGAACTTTGCAACCTGATAATTACCTAACTGCAGCCGGGCCAGCCAGACCCGGAACTTCCAAGAGAAGGCCCAAGGCCCCGCAGCGGCTTGCATTGCTTCACAGCTGAGCCTCTTCGTAGTTCCTGCTGTGTGGCCTCAGGCAGGGGCTGAATTAGCACCTCCTTAGATCCAGGAGCCACTGTACCCAGTGGTCAGAGGGGGACCATTCTCCCACTTCAGACACAGCTGCTTCCCACAGCCAATTGGCCTGGAGGTCAATTCCTCCCAGTGATCCTACAACTAGCGAGGCACCAAGAGTGCACCAAGAGTGTCCACCCCAGGTAACTGGGGAGGCTGAGCCACTGGGCCCTACAGGACACCTGGCGCGCAGGCCACTCTATCAACACAGGGAAGCAGCCAAAATGCGGAGACAAAGAAACAGGTCACAATTGGCAGAAACGGAGGAGGCCAGACGACTGGATTTAGAGTTCAAGGCCACGTTTATAAGGTTTGTCAAGAATTTTATGGAAACCGCCGATAAATTTAATGAATCCCTCAAGGAATATGGTGAGACCATGGAGGTCATGAAAAAGGACCAATTAGAAATTATGCATACACTGACTGAAATAAAGAATACTTTACAGAGATCCAACAGCAGACAAGAGGATCCCAAGAATCAAGTCAAAGATTTGAAATGCAAAGAAACAAAAAATACCCAACCGAAAAAGAAAAAAGAAAAGAGATTCAAAAAATATGAAGATAGTGTAAGGAACCTCTGGGACAACTTCAAGCGTACCAACATCAGAATTATAGGGGTACCAGAAGGAGAGAGAGGGCAAGATATTGAAAACCTTTTTGAAGAAATAATGACAGAAAACTTCCCCCACCTGGTGAAAGAAATGGACTTACAAGTCCAGGAAGCGCAGAGAACCCCAAACAAAAGGAATCCAAAGAGGACCACACCAAGACACATCATAATTAAAATGCCAAGAGCAAAAGATAAAGAGAAAATCTTAAAAGCAGCAAGAGAAAGACAGTCAGTTACCTACAAGGGAGTACCCATCCGACTGTCAGCTGATTTCTCAACAGAAACCATGCAGGCCAGAAGAGAGTGGCAAGAAATATTCAAAGAGATGAATAGCAAGAACCTGCAACCAAGATTACTTTATCCAGCAAAGCTATCATTCAGAATGGAAGGTCAGATAAAGAGCTTAACGGATAAGAAAAAGCTAAAGGAGTTCATCACCACCAAACCAGCATTATATGAAATGCTGAAAGGTATTCTTTAAGAAGAGGAAGAAGAAAAAGGAACTCTTACCATTTGCCACAGCATGGATGGAACTGGAGAGCGGATAAATACCACAAGATCTCACTTATTTGTGGAATATAATGAACAACATAAACTGATGAACAAGGACTGATCCAGAGACGGAGAGGCATTGATTGGACTGTCGGGCCTTGGAGGGAAGGTAGGGGAGGGTGGGGGCAAGGGGGAAAGATCAACCAAAGGACTTATATGCAAGCATATAGGCCTAACCAATGGACATGGACAACGGGGGGGTGAGGGGGTGAGCGGGGAGAGGGGGGGTAGAGGGTACACATATGTAATATCTTAATCAATAATAAATATTAAAAAAAAAAGAAAAAAAAAGAAAAAAAACACATTGTGGATACATTTTAGTGTATGTATTCCAAGTGTCACCAAACTTTCATAAAATAAATACATGATTTATTTTTAATTTTTTATACATTTTGGAGATTTCGTCCTGCCAATACTCATAGCCATTTCTCTACTGTTAGCTATTTAGGGTATTTAAAATTTTCAGCTCTTACAAAAAACATTGCAATTCTTGTACTTGTATATATGTATATATTTAATATATTTTTTATTGATTTCAGAGTGGAAGGGATAGGGAGGGAGGGAGGGAGGGAGAGAGAGAGAGAGAGAGAGAGAGAGAGAGAGAGAGAGAGAGGAACATCAATGATGAGAGAGAATCAATGATCGGCTGCCTCCTGCAGACCGCACACTGGGGATTGAGCCCACAACCTGGACATGTGGCCTGACTGGGAATTGAACCGTTTCATCCTGGTTGGTCCATAGGTTGACACTCAACCACTGACCCACACTGGCCGGGCCAGGTATATATTTGTTAGAAAAAATAACTGGAAATGGAATTGCTGAGTCAAAGTGCTTCTGCAGTGAAAATGTTAACAGGTACTGCCAAATTGCCTACCAAAGTGTTATACAAATTTAAGCTCTTACCAAAAGTATGTGAATTACCCATTCCTTCATAATCTCACCAACACTGGATATCAATGATCTTCAATTTTTCAGTTTTACCAATCTAATCTATAAAAAAATCTTATTTAAATTAGGATTTCCCAAATTTCTGATGAGATTGAGTATCTTTTCTTATTTACTAGCCATTTAATTTCTTCTGTCATTTGCATGTTCATATCCTTTGACTGTTACTACTAGGTTTATGTATCTCTTCTTATTGTTGTGTAGGAACTTCATATAAACTATATGTATTAGTCATTTGTCTGTTATATATTTTGGTGAATATTACATCCCAGTTTACTGCTTGCCTTTCAATAATGATTACACCACTATATAGAAGTTTTAAAGTTTTAAAAATAAGATTTCTCAAGTTTTCCTTACAGAACAAAACAAATATCAATAATAAATCCTCAGAGTGACTTTTCTGGAATCTACACATGCCATTTGTTCTGTATTTCACATCAGTAAAACTGAATATAACATGTCTTCATGCTACCTTCTCAGATTGTGTATTTACTAACCCATTGTTGTGTATTGGGATGAAAATAATGCTTACTTGCACATTAGGTGCTAAGATCAGCATTTTTGCTTGATTAGTCATTGGAGGGAGACAATGGAGTGATAAGTGGACAAAAATGCTTTTTAAAAAATGAAATGAAATTAAATGACCCAAATCCAAAGCACTGATAACATTAAATGTTAGTGAGGATGTGGAGCAACAGGAACTCTCATTCATTATTGGTAAGAATGTAAAAGGTATAGTCACTTTGGAAGACAGTTTGGAAGTTTCTTACAAAACTAAACATAAACAATAATAAAACTAAACATACTCTTACCATATGATCCATTAATCACACTCCTTGGAATTTACCCACATGAGATAAAAAGTTATGTTCACACAAAAACTTGGACACAGATGTTCATGGAGGCTTTATTCACAATTGCTAAAATTTAGAATCAATCAAGATATCCTTCAGTAGCTGAATAAATAAGTAAACTGATATGTCTCTACAATAGAATATTATTCAGTGTTAACAAGAAATGAGCTATTGAGCCATGAAAAGATATGGAGGAGACAAAAATGAATATTACTAAGTGAAAGAAGACAATCTGAAAATGCTACGTTCTCCATGATTCCAAACTATATGACATTCTGGAAAAGACAAACTGCAGACAGTAGGAAGACCAGTGGTTTACGGAGGGTGGAAAGGAAGGAATGAATAGGTGAAGTACAGAGGATTTTGAAGGGTAGTGAATACATGATACCATAAATGTGGACAAAAATATATATATATTTGTCCAAACCCATAAAATGCACTACACCAAGAGTAAACTCTTAAAAATAAAATTAAATAAATTCCTCTTACTGAAAAAACTGTGGCAGGGGTTGTTGGTTGTACCTAAGGATTCCCCCTCCTTCTAGAGCAGCGATTTTCAACCTGTGTGTCGCGACCCTGTTGGGGGTCAAACGACCCTTTCACAGGCGTCGCCTAAGACCATCGGAAAACACATATATTGTTTTTGTGATTAATCACTATGCTTTAATTATGTTCAATTTGTAACAATGAAAATACATCCTGCATATCAGATATTTACATTATGATTCATAACAGTAGCAAAATTACAGTTATGAAGTAGCAATGAAAATAATTTTATGGTTGGGTGTCACCACAACATGAAGAACTGTATTAAAGGGTCACGGCATTAGGAAGGTTGAGAAACACTGTTCTACAGAAAAGAACTCTTGATTTACAGCCGAGGATGTGGCAATCAAAACACTAAGGTTGAACTATAAGAATTTGATGGTGTCGTAGGTCAAATAAATAGCAATGCCATGATTTAACTTAATGTGTTCCTTAGGCTCCGTAGTTAGCAGTCAGATGTGCCCATGTGGTTATTACCAATAGACACGAGTGACACTGATGTAAACAACTTCCACATCATGTTTGTAAAGGTGTGCCTTCCCTTTCTCCTCTTCTTCTTCCTATTAGCTAGAATGCTGACATGATGGTGAGCCAACTTGGACAGTGCAAAAAAGAGCCTATCCTAAAGATGGCAAAGTCACCAAATAGGAGTCTGAGTTCCTGATGACTTTACTACTGAGCAGAGCCACCTTCTCCACTCAAATAGAACTGCAGGGAAAATACAATTCTGTTTTGTGTAAGTCATTTTATTTTGGGTCTCAGTTATACTCAACTAAACCTATATCCTAACTCTGTAGTTATCAAAGTATAGTTTGTAATGACTTGGAACATCAAGTCCTTTCACCAGGTCTTCAAGGTCAAAATGATTTTTATACTTCAAAGATAGTATTTGTGTTTCTTCTCATGGCGACATTAACACTAATGTTGAAGAGCAATGGCAAGTAAAACTGGTAGCATGTTAGCATGAATCAAGGAAGTGCCCCAAACCTCCACTTATATTATTATTTTTCATACATTACACTCACAGGAAAATATGCTAGTTTCATTTTAGAATGTTTGTGATAAGGCAGTAAGAGCATTATTTTTATTATCTCAACTCTGAAATACATGTCTTTTTAATATTCTATATGAGCAGATATAAAGCACTTCTGGTAGTAAAACATGCTGAGTATTTAAAAGAAATTCTTGAAATGCTTGTTTGAGTTGCAAGCTGAACTAGCCACTTTTTTCATGGAGCACCATCTTTACTTGAAGGAACAATGAACTGATTATGTTCATTTAGATTGGCAGACATTTTCCTAGAAATGAATAAAGCAAGCTGGGCACTTCAACAAAACAATTAAAAGTACTTGTCAATCATAAATTTAAGCTTGTAAGAAAAAAACCCTGAAATTTGGAAAACTTGTATCTGATACTATGAGCTTGATACCCCATTAAAGACTTTTGATGATATCAATGGCAATATTAGCATACATGATTTTTTAATACCATATAATGAAATTTGTCAAATTGAAAGATTTGCATAACTTGGAGAACCAATATTTTCTAAATGATCACTGTATGATGTTATGAAATCATATATGAGTAAAAAATTTCCATTCAAAATGCAAGATAGACCAGTCAATTTAAATATAAGAAGTAGGAAAAGTTCATTGATAGGATTTCAGATTCCACATTGCAGCTAACCTTTAAAAAGTTATCAATAAATGTTGAGTTTTGGTGAGGAACTAAAGAAGAATATATACAATTATCTGAAAAAGTTATTAAAATACTGTTTTCTTTTGTAGTTATTTTGCTGTTTTTTCTTTTAGCTTTTTGAGATATAAACTTGTGTTTCTTGTTTATTAAAATATTTAAAGCTGTATATTTTTCTCTGCATATGGCTTTAGCTCAGTGGTTGGCAAACTGAGGGCCCTTGAGTGTGGCTCTTCCACAAAATACCATGTGTGGGTGCACACGTACAGTGCGATTGAAACTTCGTGGCCATACTCAAGGGGCCAAAGAGCCGCATGTGGCTCGCGAGTCGCAGTTTGCCGACCACTGCTTTAGCTGTATTGCATAACTTTTATATGTAGTGTTATCATTGTTGAGTTTTTTTTCTTTTTTTTTTTTAATATATTTTATTGATTTTTTACAGAGAGGAAGGGAGAGAGATAGAGAGTTAGAAACATTGATGAGAGAGAAACATCGATCAGCTGCCTCCTGCACACCCCCTACTGGGGATGCACCCGCAACCCAGGTACATGCCCTTGACTGGAATCGAACCTGGGACCTTTCAGTCTGCAAGCCGACGCTCTACCCACTGAGCCAAACCGGTTTCGGCCATTGTTGAGTTTTAATATGTCATTTCAGTTTCTCTTTTATCTCTATTTGCTAAAAACTAGGAGACTTAGAATGTATAAGCTAAATTTTAAACTATCTTTTTGTCATTAACTTTTAGTTTTATTGCTTCTAGTTAAAGAATGTAGTATCATTTATATTTTAAAAAATAAATTAACATCCGGCCGGCATGGCTCAGTGGTTGAGCTTTGACCTGTGAGCCAGAAGGTCACAGTTTGATTCCTGGTCAGGGCACATGCCTGGGTTGCAGGCTTGATCCCCAGTGTGGGGCATGCAGGAGGCAGCCAATCAATGATTCTCTCTCTTACCACTGATGTTTCTATCTCTCTCTCTTTTCCTCTACCCTCCTCTCTGAAATCAATAAAAAATCCTATATAATAAAAGGCTAATATGCAAATTATCCCCATGGGCAGGAGGTCGACTGACCGGGAGTTAGACATGTGCTGTGAGCGGGGGCCCCAATCGCCCTGCCAGTCACCCCACAGATTGGCCCTGATTGCTGGCCAGGCCTAGAGACCCTACCTGTGCACAAATTTCGTGCACTGGGCCTCTAGAGTGTGTGTGTGTGTGTGTGTGTGTGTGTGTGTGTGTGTATATATATATATATATATATATATATATATATATATAAACATTTTTCCTTGTATGATTATTTTTTGAAAATACTTTTTCAATTTTAACTTTTTAATTTTGTTTGTATTTTACATGTAGATGTAGTCAGTGTATACTTTTTTGTCTTCCTGGATTCTCTTTGTGAAACCACCTTCAATTCTCTGTTCATTTGGTTCAATGAACTAATGGGCTTCTCACTCTTTTCTGAATCCAGGGGAAGTCACCTGACATTGGCTCAACCAATCAAATATACTTTTTTCAATATATTTTTATTTTTTCAATTACAGTTTTGCTTTAGTTTCAGTATACAGCATAGTGGTTAGACATGATACTATACATAGTTATTTCAAAATTATTGACTTTATTTCCTATGCTGTACTTTACATTCTGAGGACTACTTTTTAACTACCAATCTGTACTTATCAATCCCTTCAACTTTTCACCCAGTCTCCCAACTCCCTCCACCTCCTTCCAGCAATCATCAGTCTGTTTGCTATCTATGAGTTTGTTTCTATTTTGTTTGTTCTTTAGATTCCACATATAAGTGAAATTATATGGTATTCATCTTTCTCTGACTGACCCATTTTAGTTAGCATACTACCCTCTAGGTCCCTGGATGCAATGATTGACTCAGGGTTGGCTTGTGATCTAACCCAGTGCTTTTGATGAAATAATTGGGAAAGAAGCTGGCTTCTCTCACATAGACTTTCAGATATAAGGGAGAAGGATATCTACAGCTGTTGTGGGCCATCTTTGCTTCCACATGGGGTGAGCTGGCTCAAAATAAAGCCATAATAGAAAAAAAGAAAGCAAAGAGCTCAAGAAAGTATGTCCTCATATCTTCATTCTTTCCTCTTGATCCAGATTATAAAGGCAGCTACAACTTGGACTTCACAATTACATGAGCCAATAAATCCCACTTTTGCTTAAGCCAGTTAGGTTGTATTCTCTGTACTTGAAACTCAGAAAATCCCAACTGATATAAGTGGACATCTCTTTTGGTGGGAAGCTCATTAAGTTAATAGATACTTAAGCAAAATTAATCTCTATATAGTAGTTGTTGCCTTAGTACTTTGTTGCCTTAAACTGTATAGTAATTTGGTGCTCTACAAATCACTTCCTTTTTTGCAACACTCTCTGCCTTTTAGACACTTGAGGGCAGCTGTCTGGTACCTCAATTGTTCTCTTCTACAAAGATTCCCCATTCTGCCTTCCTCATGCAATATATTTTGGGTTACAATCACCATCTTGTGTGTTCTCTGAATCTGGACTACATTGTGGATGCCATATTTCTGTCATGGCCTTGTCAAAACAAAGTAGTTACAAGTTCCTAAAAAAGGGAAGATATCCCAAAGTGGATGAAACTGTGTTACTTTCTATCACTAATTTATGTGCAAAATGAATGGCTGCAAGCCAAGCCTTGAAACTCAAGGCAGGAGAAACTGACAAATCCCAAGGAATAGATGGAAAATCTTAAACAATGAGAATCTGTGGTGACCAATTTATTTAACATGATATATAATGATTAGGGTATTCAACATTGAACATTGTCAGATACTTCTTGCTGATTTGGAACTGAACTTCCAGCAACATGTGATTCAACTGAAGAAAAAAGTAAGTATATTTAGTCAAATTGGAATCAGCATTAACAGGTGCAGAATGAGTCAGTACAGAATGAGTCAGTAGTTTGGAAGAAATTCTGGAGGTAATTGAGGAACATGCTCTAAAGATATTCTTTTCTTAAAAACTTTAAGAAAACTATCAAAACAAACAAAATATATGTATTTTATTTATTTCAGAGATGAAGGGAGAGAGAGATAGAAACATCAATGATGAGAGAAAATCATTGATCAGCTCCCTCCTGCATGCCCCCTGCTGGGGATTGAGACCACAACCCGGACATGTGCCTTGACCGGGAATCCGGACTGTGCCTCCTGGTTCATAGGTCAATGCTCAACCACTAAGCCACACTGGGTGGGCCCTAATGATATTCTTAATGATACAGAGAATGATATCGTGTTGGACAAAGCTAGCTACCAACTAAGTTTTCCAAGTTTAAACTGATTTAATTGGATTCTCAATGAGAAGAATTTTGGAACACCTTAATTTATTTAACTTACATTTACCTTTTTTATATAACCAAATACTGGTCTATGATAAAAATCTATGTCTAAAATGTCCAAAAGAAAACTTTAAATATAAATAAAACATAAATTCTATTAAGAAAACACTGATTTATGCTTTAATTGACAACTTTTATATGATACAAGTATATAACTGACATTTAAAAAGTATATAACTTATAGTCAATGGTGTCTTATAATGGATAAATATGGAATTATCATCTCTACTACAAGTTTCCCATTTCTCAATTTAGCAACCCTGTAAAACAGCTTGCTTAATACAAATTGTTCTTAATGAACCTATGCTGCTTGACAAATAGTACAGCTTCATTGTATGGGATTTTCATAAACAAACATCATGAAAATATGATGGGGAGTCTTCCATTAAATTCACCAACACTATGTGTGATTTGGATGAATTTGGCAACCAGCCTCCAGGGTTTGTGGCTTTTTTCCTGCCATTGTTAGTCTTTGACAAGTTGGCAGTGACATTTACAAATTCTCTCAGCATCCAGGGATGAAACTGAATTGGGTCAAGAGATTTGAACTTACCTCAAAAAGATGTTCCTTGCACTCTGCTTTAGGTGCTTTTGAGAAAAGTACATTCTAAGCTTTTATTTCTTAAGTATCCTTGTTTTATTTTAAACACAATTTCTATTGAGGGTAGAGTTAATATATAAATTTAACATTTTTATAACTTCATCAAACTAATGGATGCATACGTATATAAAAATTAAAATTCTAATACTTCTGAAGGCTTATAATATAAACATCAATACCATACTCCTTTCTAAGTCACTCCTTATTCTATTCATAAACAACAATTTTTAATTATTTTAGCATTTTTCTTCTGATAATTGCCACTGTTGTGACACCTGATAAGCTGCTACTACTTGCTGTTAAATTATATATTTCACACATTGTCTATCTGACAGATATTTATTCAGGTAATCTATATCACTTTCTCATTTTTTCTCCTCCCTCCTCTTCTTAATAGAGTCATAACACTGTATTTTGTCAGAATATAATTATAAAATCTGTTTTGGTGTTTCTAATCTTTTCAAGGTTCTACTCATTTGGAGCTTTATCATTCCTGTCAGTATTTTTACAAGCTCATTCCACATTCTTATGCATATCTTTGATAATATGCCTTATTTTTCATGCTTTATATTAAAAACCAGTCTGGTATTAGCCATCCAACTCAATTGTTGATGAAATATTTGAAGAGCACAGGGTCATAGGCAGAATTCTGGGGTGGACTGCCAAAGACTTGCTTTAACATTGTCATCGATCCATTAGTCTATAGTCTATCTACCTTCATCAAAGCCCACATTTTTATTTTTTTATCTAGTTCATGAGAACATCATGCAAGAACAAAGAACTATGCTACTTTTTAAACTAGGGAATTGACTATAGAGTTCAGTTCCCCCAAAGCTGATAGCACTAACTTGTAGTTTATAAGTATAATTTGTATAATCTACTTAATCCATAAACTGAAAAAAAAAATTGTATGATTCAGCCAATTCCTTTTTAGTCTCCAAGGCTCCATTGTTAGGATAGTTGACCACAAAGGCTATTATTAGTAATGGAAGGCATCTGGAATCCTGGCACTCCTGTAACCCTTCTAAGTTTATATTTAAAATGATTTAATTGGCTCCTTTTAAAGAGTCAATATTAGATTTTTATTTTTCTTGAAATGCTTGCAATTTTTGATTCTGCTTAATTTAGAATCTGATTTACTTACATAGAAACGTTGATAGTAAACAAATATTTCATCAACTATTAAGTTGAATGGCTAATGCCAGATTGTTTTTAATCAGAAAATTAAGATACTGTGTTATTCAGTTGAGCTTGTATTTTTAAATATACTTCACCAACAGTGTATTATTTTGTGCAAAACCTACCATACTTTTTGGCCTGATCCTTCTGAGAAATTTGTGAGGTCATGAAATTGTGAAGTGAATTGTGTAGGAGTTAAATTTCCATCCTGTGACTGTGGAGAAGAGCTCACTTCTGTATAAAGCTCACTCTTGAAAGAAAGGACTAAAACCATCATTTTACCAGCTGCAAAGAAACATTCCAGAGACACTCCCTCTCTCTTCAGCAGAAAAGTAACAATGGGTATTTTGAATTAATTTTTGAGGGTTCAACTTTCGTTCATTCTTTCTTTCTTTTCTTATTTTTACATTCCTTAAAGCATGGTAGGCAATAGAGGAAGACAAAAGATGTTATGGGCTCTTATGTAGTAGATATGCTGATTATAGTCAGTTTTGGCCTATTCCTTTACACCTGGGCATTGTCTCCTAACAATTTACAATAATCAGGTTTTGGTATTTGATCTTTTTCTGAAATAAGGGCTGAGATGAAATGAGATGGATTATAGACTGATAAGATCTTAATCCAGAAAAGAATGCTTCCAGTTGAAAGAGAAGCTACATAATAGTGATGACATCAATGACACTTTCAGTGGCTTTTAAAGGTCCAACTCTGAAAATTAGATTTGTTTATAAGACTGGATTCTGAACTCAACCATTGTGCTGTGCTTTTTAAGGAGCTGTTATAGCATCTGGGATTTGAATGGAAGGAGTTAAGCATAGAGAATATTTTATTATATTTCAAAACAAATTACTCAGGTTCCATAATAAGAATTTAAACATTAAATATTCCTCCTTTTACTTGTTACATAAGACATTATCATTAAAAGAGAAAAAATATTAAGCAAGTTTCCATTAATTGTGGTACAAGGCTTGAAAGCATCTGAAATCATTATTTTAGCTCAAATTGCTACCAAACAAAAGTGTGAATCAACCTTAATGAGCAACTTAGATCTGGTCTATACTCTTAATACAAAAAGAGCATTGACGTCAAGACGAAATGCTTTACACAGCAATAGTAGAATTATCAAAGTGATTATTAGATTGACACTAAAATATTTTTCGTTAGTAGCACAGTGCTAATAACTATAGTCCCTCTATGAAACACATCTATAATTCAAATCTGAAATAAATGAAGACTATGTGGAATCTATCATTGTTATAGAATTACTAGAGGCCCGGTGCACAAAAATTTGTGCACTCGGGGGTGGAGGGGGGTCCCTCAGCCCGGCCTGTGCCCTCTCGCAGTCTGGGACCCCTCGGGAGATAACGACCTGCTGGCTTAGGGCTGCTCCCAGGTGGCAGAGGGCAGACCCAATACCTAGGTGCAGCCCCTGGTCGGGCTCAGAGCAGGGCCTATTGGGGAGTTGGGGCGCTGCCCCCTGTCATGCACAGAGCAGGGTGGATCGGGAGGTGGCGATGCCACTCTCAGTCACGCTCAGGGTAGGGCCGATTGGGGGGTTGGGGCACCGCCCCCTGTCACGCACAGAGCAGGGCCAATCAGGGGGTTGGGGCGCTGCCCCCTGTCACGCACAGAGCAGGGCTCATCAGGGGGGTTGGGGCTCCGTACCCTGTCACGCACAGAGCAGGGCCGGTCAGGGGGTTGGGGCGCCGCCACTGTCACACTCAGGGCAGGGCTGATGGGGAGGTTATGGCTCTACCCCATCACACACAGAGCAGGGCACGTGGAGGGGGGGGTTGGGGCGCCGCCCGCTATCACCCACAGAGCAGGGCCGATCAGGGCGTTGGGGCACCGCCACTCTCACACTCAGGGCAGGGTCGATGGGGAGGATATGGCTCTACCCCGTCACACACAGAGCAGGGCCCGTGTGGGGGGAGGGTTGGGGCACTGCACCCTGTCACACACAGAGCCGCAGGGCAATCAGGGGGTTGGGGAGCTCCCCCCTATCAGGCACAGAGCAGGGCTGATCAGGGGGTTGGGGCGCCTTCCCCTGTTGCGAACAGAGCAGGGCCGATAGGGAGGATGTGGCCTCGCACCCTGTCACACACAGAGCCACAGGGCGATCAGGGGGTTTGGGCGCTACCACCTGTCACACTGATCCCGGTGCCGGGAGGCCTCTCAGGTCCGCTGATCCCAGTGCTGGGAGGCATATTACCCTTTTACTATATAGAATAGAGGCCTGGTTCATGGGTGGGGGCCAGCTGTTTTGCCCTGAAGGGTGTCCTGGATCAGGGTGGGGGTCCCCACTGGGGTGCCTGGCCAGGCTGGGTGAGGGGATGATGGCTGTTTGCAGCTGGTCACACACCCTTCAGGGTGGGGGTCCCCACTGGGGTGCCTGGCCAGTCTGGGTGAGGGGCTGAGGGCTGTTTTCAGGCTGGCAGGTGATTGAAGCTCCCAACTGCTCCTTTTTTTCTTTTTTTTTAATTCTGGGCCAGCTTTAGCTCTGGCTCCAGCTCTGAGGCCTCTGCTGCTGAAAGCAGGTATCTGGTTTGTTTGGGTTCTATAATCGAAACACTGTATCAACTCCAGCTCTGAGATCCTGGCTTGCTAAAAGCAGGTTTCTGGGGTTTTGTTTAGCTTCTATATTTGTAACAATGTTTCAAACTGCAGGCTCAGAGGCTGGCAAGGCAGGCGGGGGAACGTTGGTTTCCTCTGTCACTGAAGCATGCAAGCCTCCTGTTCGCTTTAAGCTGCCTGGCTGCCGGCCGCCATCTTGCCTGGCAGTTAATTTGCATATCTCACTGATTAGCCAATGGGAAGGGTAGCGGACGTACACTAATTACCATGTTTCTCTTTTATTAGATAGGATTATAGCTTTTTCTTGTCTGGGAAACTCTTTATCTGTCCTTTGATTCTTAATGATAGCTTTGCTGGGTGGAGAAATCTTGGTTGTAGGTCCTTACTTTTCATCACTGAATATTTCTTGCTAATCTCTTCTGGCCATCAAAATTTTTGTTGAGAAATAATGTGACAATCTTATGGGAACTCCCTTGTAGATAACTAACTGCTTTTCTCTGGCTGCTTTTAAGATTCTCTTTGTCTTTAACCTTTGACATTTTAATTATGACATGTCTTGAGGTGGGCCTCTTCGGGTTTATCTTGTTTGGGAATCTTTGAGCTTCTTGAACATGTATGTCTATTTCCTTCACTAGGTTAGAGAAGTTTTCCATCATTACTTTTTACATAGGTTTTCAATTTCTTGTTCTCTCTCTTCTCTTTCTGGAACCCTCATGATTCGAATGTTGGTATGCTTAAAATTGTCTCAGAAGCCCCTAATACTATTCTCATTTTTAAAAATTCTTGCTTATTTTTGTTGTTCTGAGGGTGTTTTCTGCTTCCTTATCTTCCAAATCTCTACTTTAATTTTTTGCTTCAGCTGCTCCACTACTGATTCCCTCTAATGTATTCTTCATCTCAGCTGGTACATTCTTCATTTCTAGCTGGTTCCTTTCATGTTTTCTATCTCTGTTTTTATATCTCTTTAAGTTCTAAGTTCAACTACTATTCCTTTAAATTTATTAAGCATCCTTATAACCAGTGTTTTAAACTCTCTCCATTTAGTTTAGTTCTTTTTCTGGAGTTTTGTTCTGTTCTTTCATTTGGGACATGTTTCTTTGTTTCCTTATTTTGGCTACCTCTCTATGTTTGTTTCTGTGTATTAGAGCTGCTACATCTCCTTGGTTTGTTAGATGGGCCTTGTGTACCAGGTGTCCTATAGGTCCTGGTTTGCCCCCTGCATGGGATATGTACACCCCCCTGTTGTAGTTGAGCCTTGATTGCTGTTGGTACATCAATGGGAGGGGTTTACCCCCAGGCTGATAAGTTACAAGGGTTGGCTATGATCACTGAGGAGGATCAGCTGTGTAGGGACTGACTCTACTGAGCAGGAACCACATCAGTGGGGCTCTACTCAGTCTGCCCAAGTGGTGTGTCGCTGTGGAGGAGGTAGGGTGGTGCTTTGACATGATCTGAAGCTGTCTGCTAAGTGTGCTTGTTCTGGGGCCTCCAAAAAGGTGCAGGCCAAGGTTAGCTACCACACGAGTCCTGCCCTGGGGCCACCTGGCATGAGCTACAAAGTGATCTGGAGATGGGGCCAGGAGAGGCCAAGTTGTTAACGAAGTCCAGCTACCACTAGTGCTGTGCCTGGGGCCACTTAGCAAGAGGTACACAGTATGCTGAGGCCAGATGCTACTTGTTTGAAGTATTTTAGGAATGGTGTCTGTAGCATGAGCCATGATAGGTTGTTTGTATGGAAAAGCCACTGAATTGCTTGGGTTGGGCCTGCAAGTTGGGTAGGGTGGGGTCTTAGGGAATCACCAAGGTGGGGCAAACTGTGTTAGCGAGGTTGATGGAAACTCAGATACGGTGCCTGCCAGCTGGCTCTGTGAGGGGAGAGCCCAGACAAGAAACAATGGCCTGTGCTCCCATTTCTGTCCCCCACCCCCACACCAACTCTTGCCCCAAAGCTAGACAACTTCCTCCTTTCCTGTATGTCCCTGGTGCCCAGTGCTAAACTGAGTGACTTGGAATAAGTCTGTGTGTCAGCCGTTTAAGAGGAACTTCCTGGGACTTCTGTAGCCCTCCGTCTCACTCAGCCACAAAGTTTGCTGGCTTTACCAGCCAGAAGTTATCGGGACCTTCTCTTCCCAGCACTTGAACCCTGAGCTGGGGCCCTCGTGGGGGGCTAAGACCCCTTGATTCTCAGGGGGCACCACTGCATTTGAGATAGCCCTCCTAATTTTTATCCAACACACATGGGTGTGGGACTAGCCCATTCTGCATCTCACCCCTCCTACCAGTCTCAATGTCGCTTCTTCTTCATATCCTTAGTTATATAGCACTTCTGTTCAGCTAGATTTTAGGAGAATCTGAATGGTGGTTGTTCTATAGTTTAATTGTAATTCTGATGTAGTTGTGGAAGGATTTGAGTACCGCATTTACCTAAGCTACCATCTTGACTGGAAGGGCTAGGTGGTATCATTTTAGTGGTAGACATGATGATAAAATTTGATCTGTCTTGAAACTTTATATTTCTGATTATCCAAATATGGAGAAAGAAGGTTTGATAACTCATATTTTATTGTAACATTTATAAATCTGTTTACTGTTTTGTAAATATAACTATTTTATATTTAACTGCAAAACATTACCTAGGGTAAAAATAGTATTCAACAACTCACATTAATTAAAATTATATGGCTATTTAAAATGATGATATTAATCTGTATATATTTATATGGGAAGATGTCTATGATGTATTGTTAAGTGAATAAAGAGCAAATTAGGAAACAGCAATTAAAGTATGATGTCATTTTCAAAAATAAATTCTACATAGTTATAGGTAAAATTCTAGAAGAATAATAACGGGAGTGATATTTATATTGTTTTTTTCATAATGAATGATTACAAAGTTCCAGGCATGGAATTAAGTACCTTCACATATTATTTTAATCCTACAATAACACCATTGATTAATTCATCATTAATTGTTATATAACTAATTACCTATACATATATAATTAATTATATCAGTATATAATTATTTATATAAGTATATAATTATATAAGTATATATTTATATAAGTATATAATTAATTATTTATATTTTTTTGTCCCAGGTACTGTGCTAAATGCTAGTGATACAGCAGTGAACCAGACAGACACAGTACCCAGTTAAGTTTTTTTTTTAATTATAATTTACATTCACTATTATTTTGTATGAGTTTTAGGTGTATAGCCATAGTGGTTAGACAACCATATACTTTACAAATGTTCCCCCTGATATTTGTAGTATCCACCTGGAATCATATGTAGTTATTACAATATTATTGACTATATTTCCTATGCTATACTTTACATCCCCATGACTAGTTTGTAAAGCTTTACATTTATATAATGGAATATGACTCATCCACACACAAAATGAAATCTTACCATTTGCAACAGCATGGATAGACCTAAAGGATTTTATGGAAGTGAAATGTCAATCAGACAAAGACAAATATCATATGATTTCACTTACATGTGGAATCTAAAGAACAATATACAGTAAATGGACAAACAAAAGAGAAACAGACTCATAGACACAGAGAGCAGACTGATAGTTCCCAGTGTTTTATCATTATCCTAACTACAGTTAAAAATTAGAGAGGTTGCCCCACAGTCTTCTGGTCCAATTTCTGGTTCAACTAAACATAAAGACTCATAAGACTCCAATCGGCTACATTTACCAACAGTCTATTCAGTTGGGTATCACACAGGAACTACAGTTTCAAAAGGCAGTACCAGGCCCTCTTGTCTGTGGAAATCTTCCCTGCAGTTTGCACAATATTCCAGTAGCCATATTGTGGTCCCTTAGATGATGGCTCAGATCCAGGGGCTTATATTAACACTGGGTGGGTGTGGGAGCCACCCTGACATAAAAATGTCACGCCCCATGTAACAACTCCATAGACATAGTGTCCAGGGTAAGAATCACTATGACTGTCAGGTATTTATAGTTCATTATGGTTCCTCCCGGTCCAAAGGAAGCTTTCCAATCAGAGATCATTTCAATCATAAGCAATGCTCCCTAGAAACACAGTTAACATTTTACTCCTATCAAATTACCAGGGAAACAGAGCTAGAGTGAACGGAAGGTCAAATTCTCATGCAGAAGAAGGGAAAAAGGTTTTCTTACGTAGCTACACAATAAGCAAGTGGCAGTAGAGATTCAAACTTAAGTTTTTCTGATTCCAAAGCATAGTTTCTGAAATTTACTGGATGGTAAAAAAACAAAACACACACACACACACACACACACACACACAAATATCTGGGAGGAAAGTTTTTAGACAACTTTGACTTTCTTCTTCATACTTTCTGTATTCTCAGATTTCTTTCTGTAATGAGCATGAATTTCTTTTGTAATTAGGAAGAAATATTTTCACTAAAAAGACTAGAAACATGAAAATATGATTTTGCTATAGCATTAAGTAGCCAGAAACAAAATGACATATGCACTTGTATTGTGATTAGAATGGTGTAAAAAGAAGATGCAGAGAGGAAGAAACCAAGGGAAAATGCAATAGTTGAATCAGGGTAGTTGGTTTATGAAGGTCTTTTTTTGATTTTTTTTCAAATTTTCTATGAAATGCTTATGTTATTCTTGGAATAAAATGAAATGCATTTTTAAGTAGAAAAGTAAATATATATAGCTTATTAAGTATTTCAAACATGAAAACCGGAAAACATCATCCCAAGGTAATAGATTTAGTTCTATATTTCTTTGTATAGGTGAATATACTTTACATATAAAACGTATGTTAAGAATTCAGAGTTCTCAAATTTTCTCAGAACACACATGGACATGGAAAGTGGAGTAGAGAGCAGTTCTGTTCCATTCCTGAAAGTCACTAATGTAACTGTAAGGATTTGCCCATGGCTGCTGCTGGTTCCCTGCCCTGATACTACACTATTCTGTGCATTGCAGTAACTTCCCTAGGTCTGGATTCACGAAGTAGTGTGGGAATACTATTGCTCAATTCCTCTTACATGTTATAGTTATTTCAGGATGTAGTTATTTGAGATTTATTTTTTCCAAAACTCACATTTTGGGCTTTATATGATCCTTCTTTGGCCAACAGCTCATATAATTGGATAGCTGCTGTTATGTTTTGCATGCCAAAATTTCCAAATAGCAAAGCATCAGCCATTTTCTCCATAGCTTTCAAGTTTCCCAGGTCAGCTGCTTTGGCAAAGAATATGTAGGCTCTGTTTCAAGAATATCCAGTTAGATTTGATAATAAAAAATGAAATTTTCTGTTCCCTCTTTCATTATACTTCTCTCTAGGACCCAGTTGTCATTGCGCTTAACAATATGGTTTAGCTAAAGTCCATTACACCTCTAGACCAGTAGATTCTTTTATCCTTAGATTAGTCTAAGATTAAAATTTCAATATATCTGATAAATAGGGAAGCTGATAAAAAGGAGAAATACATAAAATACATTATATATACCAAGTGAAGTGAAAAATTGAGGCACTTGTCCTAAAATAGTGAACTCCAAGTTCACTATGAACATTTGTTTTTTAAAGTAAATTCTGAAATATATAACAATATAATAAAAATCAATTGAAAATAATCAAAACTGATTGTCACTTCTAGGAAGTTACTATCATGAGAACAACAGTCCCTTAATATTCTGAAATAATTTTTTATAACAACATATTCTTATCAGATCAAAGTCAGGGCTGTATGGAAAAACAATAATCAAACAAAACCTAATGATTATAAGGGCTCTAGAGTCTGACTGCCTCAGTTCAAATCCTGGCTCTACCACTTATTAGTTCAGAGCTTTGGGCAAGTTATTTAACTTCCCTGTGCCTCTCTCGCCTATGGAATAGGGATAATAATAACACCTATTTCATAGGGTTGCTGGGAAGATTCAATGAAATAATCCATAGGAAGTAACTGGTATAGCACCTGGTATATAGTAAGTACTCAATAAATTTAGCTATCATCATCATCATCATCATCATCACCACCACTTTTGCATAGGTTCTAAAGTTTTATGGCACTGTAATTTTCTCCTATAATTAGTGAGTAAATGGTGTGAGAGCTTAGTGATTGCAAATATAGATGCCATAGGATTGCCTCATATTGCATTTTCTGAGGGGTCAGAAGCCACCTTCTGTACAACAGTAATGGATCTGTGTAAAGGATATGTATGACAGCAGTGATGGAGAGACTTGCAAGGTCAAAACTTGTGTCAGAGACAGAGAGTACTTTTGGGATTGATTTTTACTATTATAACTTCCTTTCTGGTAATGGTAAGACATGAAAGCATTAACCTTTACCTGTGACATTGACTCAAATGCTGGAACAAATGCACATATCTGCCATTGCTACCAGTTTAGAAGGATCAGGAGATTCAGCTTTATGTACCACCTTTCCAGGCTGATGCTAACATAGCCTGCTCTTGGTAAAAGGCTGGGACAGAATGAATAGACAAAAAAGGATGGGCTAGTGACATCCAGGTAGGCATTAGAGTCCCGGATGGCAAAACAGAGAGTAGACTTCAGTGAAAAAATAAAAAAGAAGCCAGGAGGTTAAGCAAGAAATTGTCAGAGCAAGCTGAGAACCTGGGAAACAGAACACAAGTAAGATAGAAGGTCTCAAAGGTCAATGAATGCACATGTCTGGCATCCAGGGATAGATCTGACATCAGGATACAGACTCCCTAAAGCTCTCTGTCACATGGCTTGCTGCTGCAACTGCATAGCCTGGTGGGATGCTCAGACTAGACGGGCACTGACATGGATCAGGGTAGAGAAACCTCAGACTGCAGGATCCAGCAGTATATCCATTCACTGGTCCTGGGTGCAGCAATGGGTTGCAAAACCAATCTTTCTATGTGTCTTTGATTTTGAGGGAGAGGTAGGTATCTAGGTCTCCCTGTCAGGAAGGTCCAAGGTAATATAAGGAATACTAGAAGCAGGACCCAGGGCTGGAGAAAGTTGTTGGCAAATTAAATAGGATTAAGATCTGGGCTGCAATCCCCAAGAGGAGAAACTGGGCAGCAGGGGCAAAAGGAAAGTTCAATTAGGTATCTGGTATTAAGGTGGGTGCAGGGAGAGGGGGAGGCTAAATGCATCTCTAAAGCACATCCGAAACTTGGTGTGGGGCAGCAGCATAGTTCCCAACCTTCTTTGTTGATGTGGAGTGATTCTTAATGACAGCTAACATTGGCTGTCACAGAGGCTTCCTGACTCCGTCAGACAAATTTGTATTTCCCTGACATGCTTGCTTAACTTCTGTAAATTCTAATAGCACTGACTTGTTTAACAATTTGCCCCTCATACATACAAAGAGGCTGAATGACTGAATGAGAGGATCAATTCCCTTACTTCTTAACTCATAAGTCGGGGGATAAAATGGGATCACATACACGAAAGTGCTTTAAAATGAGAAAGTAATGAACAAATACATAGGAGAATAAAGCATTCTAAAACAACTACACTAATTAAATAACAAATTTAATTTTATTTGGAATCCTATATAATAAAAGCCTAATATGCCAAGTGTCCAGTTTTCTGGTCGGCCATTCAACCAATCAAAGCGTAATATGCTAATGATATACTAAGGCCGCTCAACCACTGCACTGACATGCACTGACCACCAGGGGGCAGTCGTCCTGACCACTAGGTTAGCTTGCTGCGGGGGTCCAGCCGATCAGGACTGAGCGAGAAGGGCCAGACACGCCCCAGAGCCTTCTCGTGGTCCCTCCCAGTCTGGCCAGCCTCCCGCATCCCTCCCTGGACCTGATCGTGCACTGGTGGGGTCCCTTGGCCTGGCCTGTGCCCTCTTGCAATCTGGGACCCCTCAGGGGATGGTGGAGAGCCTGTTTCGGCCCAATCCTGCAGGCCAGGCCGAGGGACTCCACTGGTGCACAAATTCGTGCACTGGGCCTCTAGTATCTAATAAAAAGTCAAAAGAGAATATTTTTACCTGAATGTTCAGATAAGTGCCTTAATTCTGCATTTCACTTAGTGTGCAGGAACCACAATTTCACATATGGTTCTATTTATTTATGCTGATAATATGAAGGATTCCTTAAAAATAAAAACCTATGAACAAATATGTTTATTTGTTATAGCAGTAACATTTTAATGACATTGAAACCAATTTTTGAATTCTTTTTCTCAACCTGGAAATTTAACTTGGCTTATGTAACTGGATAAAGACTTACTGTGCTTTTTGTCTTTGCCCTTTAGACTGCTGGAGAATCTTGATGCCCATCTTAAATAGCTGGTCGCCTTCAGCTGTGAAATTTTTCTTTGATCGCTTTTTTACTATATATGAAAAAAACAAGGAAAAGTAACATTATTTTTGTGTTTTATATTTTAAAAATAATGTGCTGGCATAATAGCTTGACTTTTGTTCTCTCCTTATTTTTTAATCTCTGCATTTCAAGAAAATCACCTTACTTTTGGTCAGAAGGTAGAAACTGCTTACAAAAGTATACTTGTCCTGCCTTTTGTGAAGGGGTCTGGATGATGGAGGAGAAAGCGAGATGCTTTTGATGGTAAAAGGGAAAGAAATGTTCCAAGTCTGGAAAGGGGATACAAAGTCCCAAAGCAGAAGGCAGGAAGCAAGGCCTCCAAGAGAAGGGTTTGCCTGGTATATCTAGAGGCTGGCTCTTAGACACCAGGCTCTCAGCTCCCAGACTCCCTTAATTAAGCATGGACCATAAACCTCAGAGACATAACATTAGAAGAGGACATAAGGAAGGACATAGGCAATGGGCATCTCCAAGATGACAGGTGTACACCTAAGATTGGAGGTAAAAATTTAGCTTTACCCAAGGCTCCCCCCTCCTCTCCTAGAATCTTTCTGAGATCTTTTAGAGAATCTGAGAACTGTTGGGGATGAGCATCAGGTATAAAAGAGGGCTGAGTAAGTGTGCCACCTTTAGGACCTTAGGGAAGACACACAGAAAGAGTATCAATAATAACTTGCCTTGTGGGATGGGGACTCAGAGTAACTTTAATAGGATTTAATGAAAATAAAAAACAGAATTTAACCTGCTGCAATCATGATATTTCTCAAATGTATATAACACCTCACAATTTTCAAAACATTTTCACCAGTTTACAGATAGGAAAAATCTGGCTAGCTTTAGAGTCCTTCACCCCACCGCAACACACACACACACACACACACACACACACACACACACACACACACACCCTTCCACAAATTCACAGTGCCTCTTGAAGTCCATTACAGCACTCAGTGAAACCTCTGATTAGAATAACCCCTTCTGAAGCCATTTTAAAGGAAGGCATTCTGGGATTTGATGCTTCATTAAATAGACCACAAAGACTTAAGTGCCTCTTGTTTTTCTTCTCCTTGATAAGCTATCAGAATTGTTCACTTTCTTTTTAAAATGTAAGCACTTTAAACTAAAGTCTAAATTTAAAGCTAATTCATAATTATTTTGAATGTTTCAAGTTATCCAATCAATTTAGTAATACCAGACATTTTAGCATCTAATTTCTGCTTTGAGTCATATGTTATCCATACTCATAATTAAGGAGGAAAGATAATGGGGGAAAACCTACTAATCTGTGTTTGGAATAGCAATGTCCTATTAACATGCTTTCAAAGAGGGAGAATAACTTGAAAAATTAACTCTTCCATGCATATACAAAAGAGAAATGATATACTACTACAGCTTTCCATCCATGGCTTTTACTTTTTCATTAGTAACTCCTTTTTGTGTGTGCTTTCCAAATATATTGAAATACAACTTTTATTTACTATAAGAGAGCTCAATTATCAGAGAAAGTTATCTTCATGATACTTTCCTTTTTTATGGTTTAATGATTTACAAATTTGGGAAAATGATTTGAGAACATCCTGAACTTATGTAAAGGATTTTCATGAGCCTGAAGTCCTCTGAGATGGCCATCTTTAACCAAGGGGAGAAGCAATAGGATGAAACCAACCTTGCTGATCATAGACTTTTGCATCCAGAATTGTGAGAAAACAAATTTCTGCTATTTAAACCACCTAGCCTCTGGTATTTTGTTATGGCAAACTAATACAGATACCAACTTCATATCACATGAAAAACAAGCTGCCCCTCTTCCCCATGGGAAAGAATGCACCCAAAATCAACTTTCTGTCAGACCAGTAGCTACATTCTAAATGAATGTAGGAGGGATTTCAATTTCCCCTGGGCCCTTAAGGTCTCCAGGTGCTAGATATCTGACTTTCCCAGGCAGCTAGATGCCCAAATAGCTCACCTCTGAGAAGGCTAGTTTTTTCCCCATGATTGTACTCTAAGTAGGCAGTGTAGCAGATAGACTTTCCATGTGTGCAGAAATCCCTGGACCCATCTCACCTCTCTGAGGGATAAGGGAGAACGGGGAACCTATGCCTTCTCATGTTGACCCTTCAACTATAAATTTCCCTAATCAAGTCTATTCCTTAATCCCCATCACTTGTCCTTGTGGAATTAATACAGATTCTTCTTGTTTATAATAAGTATAAGCAAATCTTTGGAAGAAAAAGTGCTCACTTGCTTGTTTCAGATACTAATGAGAAAAAGGAGAGCTGGAGACAACTTGTTCTCTGTCACTCATACTTTTACATATTTATTCAATCAATATGAATTGAATACTTACCATGTGTTAGACACAGTGATCTATATTGTGTTCACATATATGATCAAGACACTGCCCCATCCTGGCAGGGGAGACAGACATGTTTACCAAAAGTTACAATAGTCATGTGGTAGGCACTATGCAATAAGGCACTATGGGAGCACAGGAGTGTTCTTGTTTGTAACTAATACAAACACATGAAACAGTCTAAGAAATAGACCACATATTATGGCACAAAACAAGTCTATATAAATTCAAGAAGACTGATATAATACCAAGCATCTTCTCAGATCACAATGGCATGAAGTTAGAAATCAACTATAACCTCAAAATACTCAACTAAAACCTCAAAAATACTCAAATACATGGAGGCTAAATAGCAGGTTATTAAACAATGAATGGGTTACCAATGAGATCAAGCAAGAAATTAAAAACTTCCTGGAAACAAATGAAAATGAGCACACAACCACCCAAAACCTACACGGCATGGCAAAAGCAGTCCTGACAGGAAAGTTCATAGCATTACAGACCTATCTCAAGAAACAAGAAAAAGCACTAATAAACTACCTAACCCTACAGCTAAATGAATTAGAAAGAGAACAACAAGAAAATCCTAGCGGAAGTAGAAGGAAGGAAACAATAAAGATCAGAGAGGAAATAAATGACATAGAGACAAAAAATACAGTACAAAATATCAATAAATCCAAGAGCTGGTTATTTAAAAAGATAATAAGATTGGTGAACCTCTAGCCAGATTCATCAAGAAACAGAGAAGACACAAATAAATAAAATATATCCTACCTTCCCCTCCCCCCCCCCCCCCCGCCAAATACCAATAAGAAAGAATAAATGCACCCTATGTTCATAGCAGCATTATTTACCATACCTAAGATTTGGAAACAGCCCAAGTGCCCATTAGTAGGTGAATGGATAAAAAAAGCCGTGGGACATTTATAAAATGGAATACTATGCAGCTGTAAAAAAGAGGGATCTCCCTTTGGTACAGCATGAATGGACCTGGAGAATATTATACTAAGTGAAATAAGCCAATCTGAGAAAGACAAGTATCACATGATCTCCTTTATCTGTGGAATCTAATGAACAAAATGAATTGACCAACAAAATAAGATCCAAAGCATGGAGGCATGGGACAGGATGACATACCTCAATGTGGGGATGGGGGGACAAGAAGAGATAAACCAAGAAATATATACTTATATGCATAGCCCATGGACATAGGTAATAGGACATAGGACATAGCCCATGAGGAGGTGATTAGGGGCTGGGAGGAGGGGGGATAAAGGGTGAAAAAGTGAGGGACATCTGTAATACTATCAACAATAAACTTATATTTTAAAAAAGAGAAAAAATCCAAGGCTCATCCCATTACCAGTTCTTCTTTTTTTTTTTAATCCTCCAACCGAGCCACACTGACCAGGGCCCATTACCAGTTCTGATCATAGCTTGCCAAAACATCAATGCCCATGCTTATTTTTCATCATTTCTAGTACCCGAGGAAATAAATGATAGAGCCCAGCTCTGCATTAAAAATAAAATTATAAAAGTTTGGGCAAGCTTTAGGCATCCTTTTTCAGATATTTGTAGCAGCAGGATTTCCACATTGGACTAGCCCACCATTTGCTAGAATGGGATATCTTCAGTAATTTTCTTTTTAAAACAACTCATTTACATACAACTTCTGTTGATTTAAAGAAAAACTTTTAGTAATAGGAAATGGCATGCAGATTGGGTTTCCTGATAAGCAGACTTTAAGAGTTCATAGTGTTATAAAGACATGCCCTTGGGAACCACAATTGGGGAAGAAGATGGATTGGGCAGGAGAAGCTATGATGCAGGCCCATTAAACCCTTCTCTGACCCCACAGGGTGCTCTGGAGCTTAAATGGCTTTTCTAACTCATCCCAAGTTAGGCTGATATGGTCCAGGCTTTATACTCCTGAATTGACTAGTCATAGGAAGTGGGCTGCCCCAGGGAGGAGGCATAACCTTGGCTATGCAGTATTCTGCACCTGAGACAGTCCCTGAAGGGACTGACTGCTTGAAGGCTGTCTGCATACAGCACTGCCAGCAACTGGGGCAACAAGTCCCTCATTGAAGAGAGGATCTAAACAGCACTTCACAATATCCTCCACGTACATTCCAAAAGTCCATAAAGTGGAAAACAAGTGATAAATTTAGCCTACCTGGTCACAGACCACAGAAACAAGAAAAAGAATGCCAAGACTGGCTTAACACAAGATCCCAAAAACAGTTCCTCCACAAATCAAGAACACTGTAATGATCTGATTCCAAAATTAATAATGATTAAATCCAAGAAATGCCAGGAAGGACCTTGTCAGGGAAATGCATTGAAGAATATAGAAGGCAGTTTTCCAGTGGCCTGCAGGAACAGGCTCCATTGTTCCCTCTGCATGATTAATTATTGATTTGTCTTGCTAACAATGTAATAAAGATAATTACTCTATTAGACTCAATTCTGATTCAGAAAGAATAATTAGCTGAGTGAAATGAACATGCCATTTTAAAAAATGTAATGGATGTGAAAGCATTGTGTTCAACTGTAAAATTATTCAAATGTATTCTAAAAATGTAAGGCTTTGTTATTTTTATATAGCACCTATATTGTTGTATGTTATTGAGAATGGTAGACTTGGAGTAAGAAGACCTGAGTTTATATCCTACCTCTACATAGAAAGAATTTAACTCAGTTTAATTCAGCAAATATTTTTCGTATTAACTATGTGACAGATACTAAGCCAGGCACAGATCTTGCCTTGAGGTAATGGGAGTAAAATGCTATTGGTTATATTTGAGAAATTCTAGATAAAGCTACAAATGGTAGAGAATGGGAAATGGATAAGTAGTTCCTCTATTTTCAAGATAGGGAGAAATATATTAATATTCCAGAAATGGCTTGATGTTAATCTCTTTATTTTTTTAAATCCTTACCTTTTCTTTTATTAAATCCTCACCCAAGGATATTTTTATTGATAGAGAGAGAGAGAGAGAGAGAGAGAGAGAGAGAGAGAGAGAGAGAAACATTGATCAGTTGCCTCCCATAAGCGCCCTGACGGGGGATGGAACTCACATCCTTTCAGTGTATGCTCTGATCAAGAATCAAACGCCCAAACTTTAGGTGTATGAGATGATGCTCCAACCCACTGAGCCATATAGGCCAGGGAAATCTCTTGAATTTTCAGAACAGATTATTATGCATGGTTTGTGAGCCTTCAGTTAAGGTGATGTGATCACTAAGAATTAGAAATGTTTTTTTGAGAATGTTAGATTAAATCTCATTTCTTACTTCTGAAGGACTAGCAAGTCTGAGAATAGCATTTATACAGAACACTCATATCTCATCTTTTATGATATACTTTGTACAAAATGTTGGATGAGAATAGAATTTAGCACAGTTTTAGTCAGTCTGACACCCATGTGTAGCCCATATTCCTGTTTCACTCCACAACCTGTGAAGTTCAAACCCTCCCTTTAGAAGGTTACTTCTCCATAGCTTCCTTTACTTTCTTAACTTGATTCAATAGGTACATTTCCTAGGTTGTCCCATATTCCTAGGTAACTCAACATCACTTCTAGTTGTTCCCCCCAAATATTCACTCTTACAACGCATTTATGAGGAAGGTTGATTTTTACCAAAGATTTTATAAAGCAAAATGAGATCATTAATTTCACTAACAAAAACAATTCTAAGGGTTATCAATGAGTTAAAAACCTCAGTTGGGTTCTCCAACTTTGATGTTTTATTGGTTTCTTAAATTGGCATAATAACCATCTTTCTGACCCCTTAATTTCTCCATATTTTTCTTCTATTCTCTTTTATTATTACTTTTCAAAAATAAAATGACAAGATTTCTCTATCTGGCTCTACAATGCAATTTCTTTCCATTCTTGAATACTTGGAAACAGCTGACACTAGGCTTCTGTGTGGATTAGAGGTGGGGCATCAGAAAAAGGTGTTTGCCTACCTTCTATCCACAAATGCATATTAAGCCAACTTCCAAAACAAGGACAGTGATCACTTTACAAGGTATTCTGGTTAATAAAATGTTATTTTTTCAACCTCATTACATGTAGACTTGTATCTGGTTGATCAGTGGGTAAATATAATTCTAGAAATTTATGGTGGATTATTGAAGGTGGATTATTAAGGCTCTAAGGTTGACCCTGTCTTGCTAACTTCTTGAGCGAAAGATTGGAAAGCATGATTATCAACATTTTGAATGACAGAAAATAGAAGAGAATAGCTGATGAGTTAGCTGCTGCAATCAATAGGTTAGAATAATAGTATAAAATAAACAGAATAAAATTTAATATACATAAATCTAAAATCTTAGGCTTAGATTCAAATATTTAGATGAACATATAAGAATTGGAAGATACTTGGTTGTAATGATTAATTTTATGTGTCTGTTCACCTAGGCTACAGTCCCCAGTTATTAAATAAAACAGTAGTTATTGCTGGGAGGGTATTTTATAGATGTTATTAAAACCCATAAGCAGGCGACTTTAAGTATGGGAGATTATCCAGATAATCTGGGCTGGGCTGAATTAATCAGATGAAAGGCTTAATCAGTTGAATGGAGCTGGGGTTTCCCTGAGAAGGAAAAATTTAACCTGTAAACAGTGGCTTCAGCTGCTGGACTAGGAGTTCCAGCCTGCCCTTGTTGACAGGCAGCCCCATGCAATCATGCACACCAACGCTTTGTGATAAATCCTTTAACATATATCTCCTATTGGTTCTTTTTTTTCTGGTTGAGCCCTGACTGATACACTGGTTTAGTACTTTAGGTGAGCAGATATTTCAATTTGCTGTAAGTTCATTATATGCCATCACTGATAATGGTACCAAGAACAACTAGCAGGATCTTAGAAACAATATGTATGAGCCACAGTATTCAGGGAGGTAGGGTAACAGCTCCACTGTACTCTGCGTGGAGCAATCAATAACAGGATGATTAGGTCTGGCTCCAAATGGCAGAGTTTAATATCAACATAGTCTACTACTTAAGATCACTGTTGGCAAGTGATTTTGGTTTAATCTACATTAAGAACATAAGAAAGAGATGTATTAAATAATGTCATAAGCTGCTTTATATGATGTAGTGAGCTTAGTCACCAGTATTTAAGTAGAAGCTGGTTGTCATATGCCAGAAATACCAGATGAAAGATGACATTAGATTAGATGACTTCTAAAGTTTCATAATTCTAATATCCTGAAATTTTACCTTTAATAACTATGCTACTATTCCATATCACTAAAAGTCCATCCTTTTAGTTCATGCCATCTAATTTCTTTGTATGGAAAACCTGGTGTGTTGGATTGCCTGTCTAGATCAACTCTTCTCTATTCTGTTCCCTGGCACACAAACCCACATGGACTGGATCAATGAACTCTCTTCTCCTCCAGCTTCTGGTTAGGTTGGGCTGAAAGGCACCAACAGGAGGGATGGAGGGTAGGAAGAGCATGAGGTAGGAGTATTTTATTCCCTGGCTTCTCATTCTGGGTGTGGCAGGCTGACTTTGTCCTTTGACCTGAGATCGTAGTTGTGTCAGACAGCCCTCTCCACTTTGCTTCCCTTCTCAGCATTCCAGTAGCCACTACTGCCCTGTGACCACTCAGGCCTAGGGGTGGTAATTACTGTTCCAACCTGGAAAATACTTTGTGGTTTCCCACTACATTGTCTGGGCCTTTAGAAATAGTCCCTTTATTAAATTTTTCTCAAATGACTCAGTTTAAACATGCCATTTGTTTCCTGTCAAAACCCTACCTGATACTTTGAGTAACACACACATCAACATTTTTATGTATATCTAGAGCCAACTCTTCAATTGAGCAGCAAGCCAGTCTTTTGGGGTAAATATGGAGAAGAGTGCTCTTAAAATATTAAGATTTAAACATTAAAAAAAATCATTGTCAAATCAAGACTCTCATAAAAAAACAACAAGCAGTAGTAACTCTTCTATATTTACTTCTGGCAGGATACATTTTCTAAGTTATGTAAAGCTTGGTGAATGGATATTATGACTTGTAAGACAAGGCTTTTCAAATGTCCTTAGAGCATTTAGATAGGCAGCAATGAATGAATGCATGTACACTCCCTAGAAGACTGGAGGACAGGAAGACAATTTTTAAAGTCTTAGGTTTGATAATTCAAAATGTGAAATGTCTTGAATACATTATAGCTATTACATAGTTCTAAAATAAAAATGTTTTTAATTATTTACCATTATTTATTTTCCCTTAAAAACTTCAAGTAAATTTAGTACTCAGGAAATTGCAGTATCTTTATTGTGTAACTTCAATATTTCCCCCAAACTCTTTTGAGACACATAGGATTAAAATTTCATGATATTGTCAGCTTTCTTTTGTGACAGGCATATAGCATAATGGCTAAGAGCTGGAGGACTTTGGCACCAGACCATCTAAGTTCAAATCTCAGTTTCCCTACTAAACATTGCTTTTGTGATGCTAAACAAATTATTTTATTTTGCTGTACTGCAGGTTTCACATCTTACAGATCAGATTGGAGACCATAGTAAACTACCTTAAATTGAATAAAGCACTGAAATAATATAGAAAATGCTCAGAGTTAGCTTATTACTTATTACTAGAAGCTCAGTGCATGAAATTCGTGCACTGGTAGGGTCCCTAGGGGCTGCTGGCTGCCAGCCAGACCTCCCTCCCTTCCCCTGGCCACCTGCCAGTGCTGCGGGCTGGGGTTTCCCTCCCTTCCCCTGGCTGGTCCGCCCCCTGGTTGAACTCCCGGAAGAACTCCGGTCGAGGGGACAATTTGCATACTACTCTTTTATTATATAGGATTATTAGACATACTATAACCACTTGCATATAAGGGAAAGAAATTTCATTTGAAGGGTGACATTATTTACTCTTTTAAACAGGAAAGGCTTTTTTAAACAACCACTACCTACCTTACTTGCCAAATTAACCAATTCTTTTCATTTATTCTACTCAAATTACTGAAGTCCACAGCATATAGAATTCTTGCAGCACGTGGGATTGTGTACGTGTGAACTTCTGTTCCCATCCATTGCTTACCAAAAATCAGGAATGCTTGTTCTTAAACCTGTTTGTACCAGTTGTCCTTTTATCATAATTATAGAATTTAATAAAACAATATATAAACTGATTAAATACAAGTGCAGAAAGAAATTGTGTTTCTGTGTAACTTAAATACTATGAAAAAACTTGATAAAGGATGGCCACTAAAAATTACCCGATTTAATTGTAGGTGAAGCATCTAGAACATCAGTTCTCAATCTGTGGGTCGCGACCCCTTTGGGGGTCGAACGACCTTTTCAGAGGTCACCTAAGACCATCGGAAAACACATATATGATTACATATTTTTTTGTGATTAATCACTATGTTTTAATTATGTTCAATTTGCAACAATGAAATTGGGGGTCACCACAACATGAGGAACTTTATTAAAGGGTCGCGGCATTAGGAAGGTTGAGAACCAATGATCTAGAATGAGTAGGGGAAAAGTCTGCAAATATATGGCAGGATTCTACCCACAGATTGCTCCATAAATGTCTTTAGTGCTTCACTTTATTAAATACTTGAGATGGGAAATCATTAATGTTTCAGTTTGAGTGAGGTTTATACTACAAATGCTAATCAGTGTACCTATGCTGAATAAAAGGCAGGCCATGTTTTGATGTAAAAAAAAAAATGGTCAGGTGAAATGTTTCAATGTATATTACTTAGATTTAAAATAGGTTAAAGAGATGTTTATATAATTTTTTATAATGCCATTAAAAACTGATCTTAATTTTTTTCTGTCAGAGCTCTTAAATATAAATTCATACATATGTTAGAAAAGAGAAAGCTTTCATGCATCAGACTTAAAATGTTGAAATTGACTCTTAAATTTTATGATTGAGCACTGGTTAACTCTTATATAGACAGAATCTATGCAGACCTTGTTTATATTGTCTAGACTCTAGACTCTAGTCTAGACCATTCTTGCATCCAAAGAAATTGATGCATTAATCAGGCATGTCTTTACCAGGGGAGTTTCAGATAGACTAGGGAAAATAAGAGTATTACATTAATTTTGATTTTCTTCAAAGTGTAAGGATTTCAATTAGCAGAATAGCTAATAAATGTTTTATCTGCATAATTTTTTGATATTTCCCCCCGCCAGGAGTTCTATTTATTAACCTTGCTTATTTTCATCAGTACAAATTCTGAATCTAAAATGAGGGTCAGAAACTGCCAAATTTAAGGCTTTTGTATATATAAATATTTATTACTATATCCTAAGACTTTTAAAACAGTAGCTCTAAAATTCAATTTTAGATTACATACAGTTATTTTACATTTACATGTGAAAGGCAATTCAACTTACAATAATTTTTATTTCTTTTCGAGATATCTTTATTTTGAATTTCTTTTATTCTTAATTTATGTTGATTCTTCTTTTTTTCCAAGAGATTTTCTCTTTTATTGATTACTTTGACCAATTTTCTTCGTTCCAATATATATGATAAAAATTGTTTGATTTTGTTCACTGATATCTACAAAGAAAAAGATTTTTGCTCATGTTTTGTGTAACTTAAAAAATAAAACAGGAATGTAAAAAATTCATCTATTTATGGGAAAAATAGTAGTTTAATGCAATCACTCTAATGACTGCTCAGTTCACTTTAAAAATTCATATCATTTTCTTAATCCTCACCCAAGGATATTTTTTAAATTGATTTTAAAGAGAGCGCAAGGGAAAGTGAGAGAAAGAGAGAGAGAGAAACATCAATGTGAGAGAAAAACATTGATTACCTCCAATATGTGCCCTGACTAGGGATTGAAACTGCAACCTAGGTAGGTGCCCTGACTAGGAATTAAACCTGCAGCCTTTTGGTGTACTGTATGACACTCCAACCAAGTCACCCGGCTAGGAAAAGGATTCATATCTTTTATAAATAAAAACTTTAAAATCTATTGTATTGTCATCTGAACTGCAGAGCCAAGCATTAAAACCTAAATTTTATAAATAAAATAGTCAGAGAATTTTACTTTTCTACTGGTAAGTTGTCAAGGTAATATCAATTGTGTACACTTAAAAAAAAGACAAAGATGTTGATACTGCCTTCACATTACAACAAATTTATGATAGACAGAAAGTAAGAAAATCCTGTGACTAGCTAAAATAAAAATGTAAAAAAAAATGTTTTCCAAAGTTCTTTCCACAATTTAACTCCCTCACTGCTTAACACCTTCCCATGTTGTAGCAAAGACATCAGAGCAATGACCCAGAGGCTAGAACATGCAGGGACATGAAGCTATGCAGTAAGGACTTTTATTTTTAAACAGCTTTATTGTGATATAATTTTCCTGACCTGTGGGATCGTGCTGAAACCGGCTCTCTGACATCCCCTGAGGGATTCCGGATTGCAAAAGGGCGTAGGCCAGGCCGAGGGACCCCACCAGTGCACAATCAGGGCCGGGGAGGGACACAGGAGATTGGCCAGCCGAGGAGGGACCACAGGAGGACTCTAGGGCATGTCCGGCCCATCTTGTTCAGTCCCGATAGGCTGGACCCCAGCAGCAAAGTAACCAACCGGTTGGAGTGTCTGCCTCTGGTGGTCAGTGCATGTCATAGCAACTGGTTGACTGGTTGACTGTCTACCCCGTGGTGGTCAATGCACATCATAGTGAGTGGTTGAGCAGCCTTAGCATATCATTAGCATATTATACTTTGATTGGTTGAACAGATGACCAGACTACCAGACACTTAGCATATTAGGCTTTTATTGTATGGGATAATTATATGTTTAAGTGAACAATTCAATGGTTTTTAGAATATTCACAGATATGTGTAACCATCATCACAGTCACTTTTAGAACATTTTTATCACCTCAAAAAGAAACCATGAATCCTTTAGCTATTACCCTCCCTATTTTCCCAAGTCCCCTACTCTCAGTCCCAAGCAACCACTAATTAATGGCCCATCTCTATAGATTGCTCTATTCTGGAATTACTATACTATGTGGGTTTTGGTAACTGACTTCTTTCACTTAGCATATTGCTTTCAAGGTTGATCCATGTTTTTTATGCATCAGCATTTCCTTAATTTTTTACGGCCAAATAACATTCCTTATATGGATATACTATATTTTGTTCATCTGCTGATGGACATTTGAGATGTTTCCACATTTTGGCTGTTATGAATAATGCTGCTGCAAACATTCATGTACAAGTTTCTGTGTAAGGGCTTTGAGTGTGGGGTTGCCAGACTCAGCAAATAAAAATACAAGATGCGTAGTTAAATTTGAATTGCATATAAGCAATGAATTTTTAATAAGTGTAAATATGTGCCATATATAGATCTTGTATCATAGAAATGCATACTTGAAACCTATATGATCCTATTAACCAATGTCACTCCAATACATTTATTAAAATCTATAATAATAAAAGCATAATATGCTAATTAGACCAGACGTCCTTCTGGACAATCTTCCAGACAAAGCCAGGGCTGTGAGGGAAGCTTGGGTCCTGGGTGCCAGAGGGAAGCTGATGCTGGCAGCTGGGAGAAGGAAGGCCTACTTTTGCACAAATTTCGTGCATCGGGCCTCTAGTAAATAAATAAACAAATAAAGCCAGTTAGGCTGTATAAAAAAATAAGTATGTGCCAAATATTGCATGTTAAATAAACCCACAATGTATAATGGCTCAAAATCAATAGGCAAGTGTTCAACTTAGTGGCAGCTCCATGCTGTCACTCGGGGATTCAGGCAAATATAGGGTGTGCTGACTTCAACATGGGAATCCTAAGGTTCTCCTAAGCATTGATATCTAGCAGGCAAAAGGGAAAGAGCATGGAAGACCATGTGCAGAAGGGTTTTTGTTTTATTTTGTTTTGTTTTCTTTAATAGGCCAGACCTAGAAGTGGCACAGTGCTGTAAGCCACTCTACACTGGGTAAAACCATAAAATAGCTCTACCCAAGTCCGCAGGCAGCTGGGAACGTAATATCCTGGTATCATAAAGAAGAGAACATGGACGATGATGAGCCTCCAGCATTCTCTGGTACAGTGGGATTATCATATGCTATTGTCATTAAAAGAAACAAAATTTTGATTCAAAACTAGCCAACAGCTAAGTTAAGGAGGTAATGCAAACTCGTCAAATGCCTCTGATTGTCTAGTGTTTCTATCTTCTCCTTCTACAGTGGCCATTGTTTCTTGATTTTGATTCCTTTTTTACTCAATGGGAGTGGGCAGTATAACAGCCAACTGGAACATGTACTAGTATAACGGAGCTCAGGCAGATAGAGAGCCTTTCTCTAACTCTCAAAAGCATCTAAAGATTATAAAATTCAATAAAAGACACAAGTATTTACTGAGTGTCTATCTCAGGCCCTGTTTTAAGATAGACATTTGTAAGGGAGACAGCCATGCACAGTAAAAAGACTTTGCCCTCATGAAAACAATGTTCTGGTCGAAAAGATAATAGTCAACTGATAAAAGGTTTTTAAAAAAGACTAAGGGGATGAAATTGATAAAACTTGGCGTTACTTGATATAGGATGGTTAGGGACAAGTCCTTTGATAATTTTTGAGTAGACCCTTCTGTGAGGAAGGAGGGAGTTAGTAATAAAAGTACCGCAGGAAAGAGAATTGTAGCAGAGGAAATATCAAATGCAAAGGCCCTGAAGCAAGGGCACCTAGTGATGCAAGTAAGAGAGTGTAGTTGCCACAGAATGCTTGGTGATATTAGATAGGACAAGGTTCTCAAGGTCTGGGGGGGTTCTTACTAAATGCTATTTTTGCTAAATGTTAAAATGTAGCATAGTATTTTGTAGAGGAAGAGCTTGACAGGAACATGAATAAGCATAGCCAAATGCAAGGTGGAAATCAATGTGTAATCTATATATATGAAAAGCCAGTAACCAGAATGCCATAATGATGGAACAACTGGTCCCTATGATGCCCACTGCAGCCAGTGAACCAGCCCGATCAGGGGGTGGGGCCGGCCAGCCAAGCTCCCGCAGTCTTTCTTCCTGGCGGGTCCCACCCCAGATTGCCCCCACTACCCCAATAGGGGGTGGGGTCTGCTGGCCAACCTCCTGCAGCCCCTCCCTCCAGCCAGCCCACCTCATGATGGGCCCCCACCACCCCGATCAGGGGCAGGGCCGGCCAGCCCACCGCCCACAGCCCCTCCCATGGCTGGACCCACCCCTGATCAGCCCCCACCACCCTGATTGGCCCATGACCCCTTCCCCCAGCCAGCTCCACCCCCGATTGGCTCCCTGCACACCAATCGGGGGTGGGGCTGGCTGGCCACCCTCCCACGGCCCCTCCCCTGGCCACTGACCCCCGATTGCCCCCCCACCCCATTCAGGGGTGGGCCAGCTGGCCCACTGCCCAAAGTCCCTCCCCACGGCCAGACCCACCCCCAATCAGCCCCCTCACCCCAATCGGGGGCGGGGCCCACTGGCCAATCACCTGCAGCCCCTCCCCCAGTCAGCCTGGCCCTGACTGGGCCCCAATCAGTCCCGCCATCTCCTCCTCCCCACAGGCCCGGCCCAGATCTGCTGATTGGGGCTAGGCTGGCCAGACCCCACCAATGCATGAATTCGTGCACTGGGCCTCTAGTTAACCAATAATCATGGAGCTTAATTTCTAGTGTGGGAATCAAAGATGAACAATTACATAGATATATAACTGCACATGGTGATAAAACATGAAATCTCAATCTGGGTAAGGGATATGTTCATAGTAACATTATTTATAATAGCCAAGATCTGGAAACAGTCCAACTGCCCCATCAGTAGATGAGTGGATACAAAGCTGTTGTACATTAACACAATGGCACACTACTTGGCTGTAAAAAAGAAACAACTCTTACTTTTTGCAGTATGGATGGACCTGGAGATTATTATGCTAAGCAAAAGAAGCCAGTCAGAGAAAGACAAGTACCATGTAATCTCACTTATACGTAGAATCTAATGAACATAGTAGAACCAGGATACATGGAACAGACTGACAGAGGCCAGAGCAAGAGGGCGGTGGGGGGACTGGATAAAAGAAGGTGAAGAGAGTAGCCAAGTAACATATATACATAGCCCATGGACACAGGCAACAGTGTGGTGAAGGTTATCGGGGAGATGGATAAAGTGGGGGAAATGGGAGACTTGTGCAATAGTGTCAATAATAAATAAAATAAAATTCATTTATTTAATTGAAACATCTATTTTTACATGTCTTGCTTATATATTTTAAAAGAAGACTGTATCATCTAAGTGTTTTGTGTAATGATTATATCAAGTGTAGGGGTTTTATGTCATGTTATTAAAATTAGTTAAGCAATAAAAAAAAAAAGTCTTGTTTTTTGGAAAAAAATTTGAAGGGAAACATATGAGTAGATGCCTGGTGTATTGAGGACAGAGAGCCATGTGATTATTTGGCAGATCATCCTAGGCAGAGAAAAACAGCAGGCACTAAAGTAGAGGTGTTCTTGCGTATTCCAAGTTAGCATGAAAGCTGAGATGGCTGGAATGGAGTAATGGGGACAGTGGTCAAAGTTCAGATAAACAGCAAAGACCAGATCATGTAGGACCCTGTGGAACACAAAAAGAGTATATGTCTTCGTGTAATGGGACATATACTTTGAAATGAATAGAATTCAGTGGGGCAAGAATGTAGGCAGGAGACCAAGGAGTTGACTAACATAGAGTTTACATGGGTGAAGCTGCTGGCTGGTGGTGGAGTATTTAAGTGACTGGATTCAGGATATATTTTAAAGACCCATGCTAGGTGTTGTATTGGGCATGAGAGAAAGAAGTTAAATTTTTATCCCAAGCGGTGGATGAAGGAGCCATATACTGGTACAATTAGACACTAGGGAAGGAACAGATTTGGGGTTGAGGAAAATCAACATCCCAGTTGTCAACACATCAAGTGTCATGCCTTTTAGACATCCCAGTAGAGATGTGTCCTAGTTTGTGACTAAAGTTGAGGCACTTTACGTGGTTATAGATGCTGGTAGACTGATAGAGTGGTTGGTGTAGGAGGATGTAGATTTGCTCTTCAGACTGTCTACTTTTTTCAATGAGAAAACAAACCCAGAAAAGTAATCAGCTGAGAGTGTTGAATTTTGAGCAGAATATATGAAACAGTAGCATTAAAGAGGGAGAAAAATCTGATTAAGGAAATGTTCAGGTTTGCAGAGACACATTGAGGCCTACTTGAGGCTTGTGGTCATAAAATTGAAATGAGATTGGTTGCCTGATTGTGCTCATTTCCAGCCACATTCAGGTACTCAGGTGCAGGAAATGATATGTGGAGAACTGCATTCAATCAGGGTTGATGTTTTACCAATAAAGTGGATGGAGCGCAAGAGGAGTAACTAAATGGAAGTTCTGTAACAAGGGAGAGATTTCACAGGACCTCCAAACTCTTATCTGCAATTCCAAAATCCAAAAATATCTGAAAACTGAAAGCTTTTCAACAGTTTTGTGTTCACATTCAGATGGTGAAAAAAATCTGCCTGCACCTGATGTAAAGTTATGTTCTTTATTTATCTGATTTAATGTGAATATTTATGTTTTACTACAAAAATGTTCATGTGTTTGAAAACAACTTATTTTCCCAGCCTCTGCTGGAGGTATTCTATAAATATAATATATAATCTCTCTCTCTCTCTCTGTGTGTATGGTATTACACTTCTACCTCTAAAAAAACCCTGAATTTTATCTCATACTCTTCCAAAATATTAAATTGGAGGGAACACTTATACACTCATTCTATGAAGCCAGTATTACCCAATACCAAAGCCAGGCAAGGACACTATAAGAAAATTACAGACCAATAATCCTGATGAATATTGATGCAAAAATCTTCAACAAAATACTAGCAAATAGATTCAACAGTACATCAAAAGGATTATACCATGACCGAGTGGGATTTATTTCTGGAATGCAAAGATGTTTTAACCTACAAAAATCAAGCAATGTAATATACCACATTAACATAATCATTTCAACTGATGCAGAAAGAGCATTTGACAAAATTCAACAACCTCTCATAATCAAAACACTCAACAAACTAGGAATAGAAGGAAACACCCTCATATAATAAAAGCCATATAGAAAAACCCTTACCTAACATCATACTCAATCTTTCACTTTTGTGAAAGACTGAAAGACTTTCCTTTAAGATTAGGAACTACACAAAGATGTCTACTTTCACAACTTCTCTTCAACATAGCTGAAAGTCCTAGTCTGAGCAGCTAGGCAAGAAAAAAATAAAAGGCATCTAAACGGGCAAGAAGTAAAATTATCTCTGTTCACTGATGACATGATCTTTTAAAAAAATATTTTTATTGATTTCAGAGAGGAAGGGAGAGGGAGAGAGATAGAAACATCAATGATGAGAGAGAATCATTGATCAGCTGCCTCCTGCTTGCCTCACAATGGGAACTGAGCCCGCAACCTGAGCATATGCCCTGACTGGGAGTTGGACCGTGACCTCCTGGTTCATAGGTTGATGCTCAACCACTGAGCCATGCCGGTCAGGCAGATGATGACATAATCTTACATGTAGAAAACCTTAAAGATTTCACAAAAAGCTGTTAGAATAAATAAATTTAGCAAAGTTACAAGATATAAAATCAACACATAAAAATCAGTTGCACTTCTACACACTACCAATGAACAATCATAAAAAGAAATTAAGAAAACAATTTCATTTACAATAGCATCAAAAAGAATAAAGTACGTAGAAATAAACTTAACCAAGGAAGTAAAAGGTATCTCCATATTGAAAACTATATAACATTGCTGAAAGAAATTAAAGAAGACAAAAATAAATAGGCATCAAGTGCTCACGAAGTAGAAGATTTAATATTGCTAAAATGTCAATAGTACTCAAACTGATTACAGATTTAATGCAGTCCCTATCAAAATTTCAATGGCATTATTGTTTTCAGAAATAGAAACATTGAACTTAAAACTTATATGGAGTTTGAAGGGACCCTGAATATCCAAAACAATCTTGAGAAATAAGTTGTATGTCTCAACACTTGCTGATATCAAAACTTTTTACAAAGCTACAGTAATCCAAATAGTACAGCAGTGGCATAAAGACAGACATGGAGTATCATAGAGAGTTAAGAAATAAACCCTCTGAAATACGGTCAAATGATCTTCAATAAGAATGTCAAGACCATTCAATGGGGAAAGAACAGCCTTTACAACAAATTGTGCTTGGAAAATTGGATATCTACCTATAAAATAATGAAGTTTGTCTCTTACTTTAAATTATATATAAAAGTTAATTTAAAATGGATTAAAGACCTAAATGTAAGACCTGAAACCATAAAACTCCTAGAAGAAAACCTAGGGAAGAGCTTTATGACACTGCAATTGACATCAAAAGCACAGGCCAAACAAAGAAACACTAAGTAAATTGGATTACATCAAAATGAAAACCTCTGTGCAACAAAGACACGATCGACAGAGTGAAAAAGCAACTGATGGAATGGAAGGAAGTAAATGCTTACAAATCATATACTGGTATGATAAATGGTTAATATCCAGAGTACATAAAGAATTCTTACATCTAAACAACAACAAAAAGCTCAGACAACCCTATTAAAAAATGGGCAAATAATTTGAGTAGCTATTTCCTTAAAGAAGACACACAAATGACCAACAAGCACATGAACAGAACCTCAACTATTAGGGAAATGCAAATCAAAACCACAATGATATACCATTAGTTTGGTTACTATAAAAAAATCAAGCAAATGGAAAATAAGTGTTAGCACAGATATGAAGAAATTGGAGTAGTTGCTGTGGAAAGCAATATGATGGTTCCTCAATAAATTAAAATTAGAATTACTATATGGTCCAGCAATTCCACTTTAAGGTATACACCTAAAAGAATTGGAAGCAGAATATCAAACATATATTTATTTGTACACCCAAGTTCATAGCAGCATTATTCACAACAGCCAACATTTGTAAAATCTGTAAAAAACCTGTGTCCATCAACAGATGAATGGGTAAACAAAATGTGGTATACGTATACATATAATAGAAAACTATTCAGACTTCTAAAAGGAGAAAAATTCTGACACATACTATAATATGGATGAACTTTGAGGACATTATGCTAGTGAAATAAGCCAGTCACAAAAAGACATCTATAATAATCTATAATAATAAAAGCAAAATATGATAATTAGACTGGACATCCTCCTGGACATCATTCTGGGGTTGCTGCTGTGAGGGCCTGGGCGGCGGCCAGGGCTGCTGCTGTGAGGGCTGGACTGTTGCCTTGGCCCTTGGAGCCCCTTGCAAGGATTTCATGCATTGGGCCTCTAGTATACTATATGATTCCACTTACTGGTATATGAGATACTTAGAGTAATCTAATTCATAGAGCTAGAAACTATAATGGTGGTTGCCAGGGGCTGGGAGGAGGCAAGAATTTGAGAGTTTTTGTTTTATAGATATAGAGTTTCAGTTTTGCAAGTTGAAAAGAATTCTGGAGATTGATTGTACAATCATGTACATGTACTTAACACTAATGTATTATACACTTAAAAATGGTTACGAGGGGTAACTTTTATGTTATATATATTTTAACCACAGTATTTTTTTTAAAAGAAAACCTGAATTTTGAAACATAATTGTTCCCAAGGGGTTTTGGAAAAGGGACTGTGGTCCTGTAGTAATGCACCATCAACTCTAAGCCAAGTAAGAAGACAAGTGAATATCTGAGGGGAACGATGAGCAGTAAAAGAAGTAAATGGATTTACGATCCAGTGATGGAGTATCCTAGAAAGCACCAAGTGGTCAGCAGAGACTTGGAAACTTGAAGTTTTAATTTAGAAAATGCATAGTTTAGGTTATGGAAGTAGAGAGGAGGGTATAGTTATCAGAGCAAAAATATCTAAACAATGAAAATGAGGGGCTAGGTCCTAGCCAGGTAGCTCAGGTGGTTAGACCATCGTCCTAATATGCCAAGGTTGTGGGTTCAACCCCCTGTCAGGGTACATACGAAAATCAACGAATGAATGCATAAATAAGTGGAACAATAAATCAATGTCTTTTTCTCTTTCCCTACCTCCCTCTCTCTCAAACCAATCAATAAAAATAATTAAAATAAAGAAAATGAGTGGTTAGGATTCATGGATACTGAAATTTCCAGAGCAGAGAGAAACAGATAACATAGTTGGGAAGAAAGACCATAAGTAACTTCTGTACTTATCTTCTATTACTCTCCCAATGAGAATGTGGCAATAAGAAGGGAGGATAACCACCCACTCAGGACCAACATAATTTGGTTGTGGGAGAAAATGTTTGAGAGGGCTACAGGGAAAGTTTTCATGAGACAACTAGATTTACTAGATTCAGTTAAAATGAAAGCTAAGGTAACACTTAGAGAAGTATGATACCAGGATGGATGATTATAAAAGAAGAAGAAGAGTCCAGGGGATGGAGAATCTACCCATCTTATAACCACATCTTGAGGAAATGATAGTAGCATATTTAATTAAATCAGTAAACCTATTTTATCTTTCAGATGTTATTGGGCAGGCATTACATATGACAAGATATCAAGAGCCCACGAGGGAAAGCAAGGTGACCTGATAAAGCTGATGTCCCTTCAGTCTCCACCTGCCTTAGGACAAACTGAGCTTTATGCCACGATCAAATTTATTTCTGTACATAATAATCCCACCGTTAATTATGGGATGTCATGGTTATGATAACTGAAGATGAGCTAAATTTGGAGCGATTTAGAAAATGTTGCAATGTAGAAAGGAGTTTTTGATTTACATAAACTTTTTAATTTGAAGTTTAGTCCTTTAATCTTTTTTTTTTTTATTGATTTTTTACAGAGAGGAAGGGAGAGAGATAGAGAGTTAGAAACATCGATGAGAGAGAAACATCGATCAGCTGCCTCCTGCACATCACCCACTGGGGATGTGCCCGCAACCCAGGTACATGCCCTTGACCGGAATCGAACCTGGGACCCTTGAGTCTGCAGGCCGACGCTCTATCCACTGAGCCAAGCCGGTTTTGGCAAGTCCTTTAATCTTGATTTAATATTTATTCATTAATTGAATAAACATTTGTTGACTGCCTCCTATGTGCCTAGCACTATTCTAGTTGCTAGGATAACCACAGTGAACAACACAGACAAAAACCCCTGCTCTTATGAGTTTATATTCTAATGGAAGGAAAGTGACAACAAACATAACAAAATATGGTATGTACAGCCCTGGCTGGTTTGGCTCAGAGAATACAGTGTCGGCCTGCGGACTGAAGAGTCCCAGGTTTGCTTCCGATCAAGGACACATGCCCAGGTTGTGGGCTCAATCCCCAGTAGGGAATGTGCAGGAGGCAGCCAATCAATGATTCTCATCATTGATGTTTCTATCTCCCTCTCCCTCTCCCTTCCTCTCTGAAATCAATAAAAATATATTTTAAAAATATGGTATGTACATAGTGGTAATTCTGAGAGAAAAAATACAGAATGGAAGGGAGATAGAAGGTGTCATGATAAGGTTTTCAATTTTAGAAGAGTGATTGCAAATTTACAGTGTGTTAAGGGACAGACTCTCCAAAAATATAACATTTGAGCAAAGACCTAAAGAGGTGAGGGAAGGGAGCCACATGATATCTGGATTCAAGGGCATTTCAAGCAGAAAGAACAGAAAGGTGAGTGCATGCCTGAGGTTTCTGAGGATCAGCATAGAGAGTATGTCTAGAATGGTATGAGTAAGGGAGATAGTAGTAAAAGGATGTTAGAGATAAATGGTGCAGACCAAGTCTAATAAGCAAGACTCTGGTTTGACTGAGATGCGAAGCCACTAAAAGGTTTCAAGTACAGGAATGATTTCAACAACTTACAGTTACAGAATTATTGTGGGTGCTGAGTTGAGCATAGACTGACAATGTTGAATTCCTTACTTCCAAAATGCCAGAAAACATTATGAAGTTAATAAAGTTTAAAAAGCATCTGTGACTCTGTTAGCCAGACTGGCCTCTGTCCTTTTCATTTTAAGATTTAGGCCCTCTGACAGGTCATGGCTTATGAGAATGCTTGTCTTATCTTTTCACAGTAGAATGGGTAAATATTTGTTTAATGGATGAATATAAAATACTGATTGAGAATGAAAAAAATAAGAACAGAAACAATAGGCAAGAATTACTTGTGTACGAATTCTGAGAAGGCCAAATTAATACTAACAGTGCCTATTGCCCAAATTTTGTATTAGAAAATATAATGATTTAGCAAAATATTTACCTGTGTGGTGACATTCCTTTGTTTTTGCTTTTTATTATGTCTTTCTGCTTCAATATCTACAATATAGAAAACATTTCTATAAAATTTGAAAACATCAAAAACTTTCACTAAATACAATTTCCTGTTAAAAAACGTTCTAATTTTTAGAACTCTAAGAATAATAGTTGAAAAATAATGTGCAATTTAAATAATGTGTTTAATTCCTTCACTGATATTTTTTAATTATTTTTTCTCCTTTTTTATTTTCTTTTTTCCCCTTAAATACACCAGAGATGATATTTAATCAAGCATTTTGGAAGAGTTCTACAAATAACAGAATTAATCACAATAATGGAAAGCTTTCTGAGTTAGAACTTAATTTAAGTGTATCTATGTAAATAAATGCTATTTATTAATAGAGATATTAAAATGGAGAGAAATGCAATCTTTTATATTTTCATAGATTTATATGTCAGAGAGATGCTAAAAATTAATATAGTTGAATGATATAAATATCTGAGAAAAGTAGACTAGAATAATTACATCAGGCTTCAAAACAATTGAGAAAACAATTTTCACAAGCAATTTAATGAATCTTTTTATAAAGACTAGAATATATGCCAATAGAATATATGGCATATATTCTATATAGAATATATGTCATCTTTAGTATATTTCATTTCTGCATAGTACTTAAAAGCTTTTAACTTACATATTTAGATAAGGAAATCTTTGAAAACCTGGTATAACAGAGTAATACATCATAGCATGTCAACTTAATCACTGTATTAGGACTGATCATTTTAATTACTGAAAAATTATTTGATGCTCAGTATAAACGACCCAATATATTTCCTGAAGTAAAACATGCATGAATATCATACACTCACATTTTACAAACTGAAGAATTTAACTCAAGACAAATATGAGGTAGTCAAAATATTCTATTTCCCAAAATCATGAGTTTGTACTTTAAGAGCAGATTATAAATTTTCAAATGTTTCCTTTGTATTATATTTATTAATTTGTTATGTTTTATTCTTTCTCTCACTTGTGAGTTAATACTTGGCCTCATAATTCTGTCTGTTCCATTTACTTTGTAAGCCAGACCTTATAGAAACTATCCCAAAATGTTTGATATTTAGTCCTTTGTCAAACTGGAGTAATTGGCAAATTCTAAATAAAAATTCAATAACTGCATGTTGACAAATGCTTTAATATCAAGCATATAAAAAATTTAAAAAGATTATGTATATTTCACACTATTAAGTACATTAAAAAATGTTCTTTAGGTTCAGGTTATAAAATAAATTACACCAGAATAAGATTTTTATTACAAATGAAACTTTGTCCCAAGATTGATAAGTGATCATTTTGGATTCTAATTGTCAGAAGTAAAATAGCATCATGGTTCATCATGTGGCCTATGAGTCAAATAGGCCTCTGTTCTAGTCCTGATGTTGTACCTACTTCACTTATTTATGGTATCAAATGAGATAATCTATGTAAAATATATAGAACAATACTTAACACATGTTCAGTGTTTAATAAATGTTATACATATTACTAAGATTATTATATGAGGTCCACTTTGTTAAAGGATTTAAGATGCCTTCAAGATAATAATGTATGTAAATTAGTATTTTAAAAGGGACTGTGGCAAATAAAGCATTATTAGAGACTTAATACGTTAGAAGTTAATGGTTTGCCTATAATAAGACTTTTTTCTCAATTAAAGTATTTTCTTCAAAACAAATTACTTAGCCTAATTACATTTGTACTAGAGTCCCGGTGCATGAAATCTGTGCCCTGCAGGGATGGGGGCGTTCCTCAGCCTGGCCTGTACCCTCTCGTAGTCTGGGACCCCTCCAGGGATGTCTGACTGCCAACTTTGGCCCCATGGGATCAGGCCTAAGCCCGGAGACAGACAGCTCTCTCGCAGTCCAGGACCTCTCGCTCCTTACCATCTGCCTGTTCGCTTCTTACTGCTCGGCTTGCTGTTCCTTAGCACTGCTGAGGAGGCAGGAGAGGCTCCTGCCACTGCCGCTGTGCTCGCCAGCCATAAGCCTGGCTTCTGGTTGAGCGGTGCTCCCTTGTGGGAGCACAATGACCACGAGGGGCAGCTCCTGTGTTGAGTGTCTGCCCGTTGGTTAGTGCATATCATAGTGACTGGTTGTTCTGGTCATTCTGCCATAATGGTCACTTAGGCTTTTATTATATAGATGGAATTACCTGATAGTCAATGTGCCCCCCCTGAGGAGTCCCAGATTGTGAGAGGGCGCAGGCCAGGCTGAGGGACCTCACTGATGCATGATCAGGGCCGGGGAGGGACATGGGAGGTTGGCCAGTCGGGGAGGAACTGTGGGAGGGCTCCAGGGTATGTCCGGCCCATCTCACTCAGTCTTGATTGGCCAGACCCCAGTAGCAAGCTAACCTACCAGTCGGAGCATCTACCCACTGGTGGTCAGTGCACGTCATAGCGACTGGTAAACCGGTTGACTGTCTTCTCTCTGGTGGTCAGTGCATGGCATAGCAAGCAATTGGGTGGCCTTAGCATATCATTATCATATTATGCTTTGTTTGGTTGAACCGATGACTGGATTACTTGACACGTAGCATATTAGGCTTTTATTATATAGGATTAGAAATTAGACAGTGTGACTGATATTATAGCCACAGTAAATGTTTAGTAATTTTTAAACTCCATTACTACAACTATAAAAAATAAACTGGAAAAGGCAATGTGATTTGATATATTCCCATCTACACTAATAAAAGACAAACATGCAAATTGACCATACCTTTGCTATGGCTTAAGCCACGCCCACCAGCCAATCAGAGCGACTATATGCAAATTAACCCAAACAAGATGGTGGCCGGCAGCCATGGAGCTGGAGCAAGCAGGAGGCTTGGTTGCTTCAGTGATGGAGGAAGCCAAGCTTCCCGCCTGCTGCAGCTGGCTCTGAGCTCCACTCAAGGCAACAAAGTTTCAATTATAGAAGATAAATTATCCACAGATATGTGCTTTCAGTCAGCCGTGGTCACGGAGCTGGAGTGAGCAGGAGGATTGGGTTGCCCCTGGCAATGGAGGAAGCCAACCTTCCCACATGCCCTGGCTGGCTCTGAGCTCCACTCAAGGCTACAAAGTTTCAATTATGGAAGGTAAATAAATCCCAGAATAAAAAAAAAAAGAAAGAAAAGAAGGAGAGGCTGGGAGCTTCCATCGCCGGGGGGCTTGGCCAGCCTGAAAATGGCCCTCGGCCCTTCACCCAGGCTGGCCAGGCACCTCAGTGGGGACCCCCACCCTGAAGGGGGTGTGACCAGCCTACAAACAGCCATCAGTCCCTCACCCAGACTGGCCAGGCACCCCTGCAGGACCCCAATCCTGATCTGGGACACCCTTCAGAAAAAACCAGCCGGCCCCCATCCATGCACTAGGCCTCCATTCTATATAATAAAAGGGTAATATGCAAATTTACCCTAACAGCAGAATGACTGGGAATTACTGGTCACTATGACACACACTGAACACCAGGGGGCAAATGCTCAATGCAGGAGCAGTCCCCTGGTGGTCAGTGCGCTCCCACAGGGGGAGCTCTGCTCAGCCACAAGCCAGGCTGATGGCTGCCAGCACAGCAGTGGTGGCGGGAGCCTCTCCCACCTCCTCAGCAGCACTAAGGATGTCCGACTGCAGCTTAGGTATACTCCCTGCTGGTAAGTGGACATCCCCTGAAGGCTGCCGGGCTGCCAGAGGGATGTCTGACTGCCAGCTTAGGCCCAATCCCCCAGGGAGCAGGCCTAAGCCAGCAGGTGGACATCCTCCGAGGGTTCCCAGACTGCAAGAAGGCATAGGCCAGGCTGAGGGACAGCCGCGCCCCACCCCCCCTCCAGTGCACAAATTTTTGTGCACTGGGCCTCTAGTTATTATATAGTCTCCAAAGCAGTGGTTCTCAACCATGGCTGCACATTAGAATCACCTGTGAATCTTTTTAAAATCCTGATTTCTGGGCCTCATCCTCCAGCAATTCTGTTTCTTTGTTATGGGGTGGGGCCACAACATTAGTAACAAAGAAACAGAATTGCTGGAGGATGAGGCCCAGAAGTCAGGATTTTAAAAAGATTCCCAGGTGATTCTAACGTGCAGCCACTGCTCTAAAGTATACAGAAAAATTAAAGTTAGTATGAACAGTATGTATAGACACAGAGAAGAAAGTTTAACGCCCAGCCAGCATGGCTCAGTGGCTGAGTGTCAACCTATGAACCAGGAGATCACAGTTCAATTCCTGGTCAGGGCACATGCCTGGGCTTGTGGGCTGGATCCCCAGAGTGAGGCATGCAGGAGTCAACCAATCAATGATTCTCTCTTATCATTGATGTTTCTGTCTCTCTCTCCCTCTCCCTTCCTTACCTGTTTGGCTTAGTGAATAGAGCATTGGCCTGCGGACTGAAATGTTCCAGGTTCAATTCCTGTCAAGGACACATTCCCCAGTTGCAGACTCGATCCCCAGTAGGGGGCCTACAGGAGGCAGCCAATCAATGATTCTCAATTCTCATAATTGATGTTTCTATCTCTCTCTTCCTTTCCCTTCCTCTCTGAAATCAATAAAAATACTTAAAAAATATAGTTTTTTTTAAAAAAGGAAGTATACAGTATCATTTATATTATAGCAACAGGAGAAAATTATGGCTATCAAATGGAATAAAGTTTGTATTATACACTGGACCAGAAAATCAAACTGTCATTGGTTAAATATTAACATGAAAATGACAAGGCTAACAGCAATCATCAAAGGTGGGATATGTTTAGATAGTAAAATGGGAGGAGGTATAAAAATCTAACTGAAGAAACAAACTCTTTAATAGCTTAAAACATAAAAAGAAGATAAAAGAGCCCTGGCTGGGTGGTCAAGTGGTTCTCAACCTTAATAATGCCACGACCCTTTGATACAGTTTCTCATGTTGTGGTGACCCCCAACCATAAAATTATTTTCGTTGCTACTTCATAACTGTAATTTTGCTACCACTATGAGTTGTAATGTAAATATCTGATATGCAGGATGTATTTTCATTGTTTGCGATCCACAGGTTGAGAACCGCTGGAGAGTGTCAGCTCACGCACCAAAGGCTCACAGGTTTGGTTCCTGGTCAAGGGAAAACATTAAAAAAGTGTTTCTTTTGTAAATTTCAGGCTTTTAAATTTTTTATTGGCTACTGGAAAAAAAATTTCTGCTGCAAATAGTACCTTGAAGAACGCTTTCTCTATCAGTTGAGAAACACTGGTGATTGCTGGAGACCTGGCCAACTGTTTCATTACTTCCCTCTATAATAGATATTTCCATAAATTCCATCACTCTCTATGAAAAGACACAAGTCACTCAGTGCAGGAAGAAAATATTGATCTACTTATGTGAAGTGTTAAAAAATTTCCTTTTTAATTTCTACTTTAGGATATGTTTTATAAGATCAGTAATATATCATCATAATGAATAAATAAGTATAATAAAGTATATCATCAGAAAGGATTGATATACAGTTACCCTTGGAAGGTTTTAATTCAGCTCTAGAATTGTAGCTCTGGCTATAATTATATATCAGCTGCTTTACATAGTTTATATCTAGCCTCCATAACAACCACCAAGACATCGAGCACAGAATATTTGTATTCCTATTTTACTGACGAGGAAACTGACACCAAATGAGAATAAATAACTTGTTCAAGATCATATAGCATTCAAATGCAGATTTGACTCTAGAGCTGTTCCTCTTTCTATTTCACTGTCTCTCCAAACTTTACCAAAGGATTCATAATAGATTGATTTTCAATGGCAAGCTTCTACAATGACATAAACTCCATTGTCTTTACAAAAACTGACTTAGGTAGTAAATTTTATGAAACATTTGCATAATGTGAAACATCATTTTATATACACTAGATTTTTAAATTACTAAAAACTCCATTGAGATGGAGTAAGGAGGAAGCTAGCACTACAGCCCACTGCCTCCAAAGAATTATCCATATGGTTTCAGGTTCATGGAGTGAAGCCATCTGATTCACAGAAAACCCACAATGTTTTTTTAAAGAGCTCTGTTGAAAAAAAAACGCCACTAGCTTGGATTAAAAGAGATCGAGAGCTCAAAATGAAAAATGAAAAGTTTACCTGAGGGCAGACGGTTGTGGATTGTTACAACAATGGCACCCCAGTGAACTCTAACTACCTGTGCTCATATCTGCTGCAGCCACCTTTCATTTCCAATTCCTTCTCTTGGTTGCTCTTAGCATATCTACGACAGTCTGGCATTTTCAAAATAAAGCTTATTATCTCAAGGAAGAACAAAGAAAATATAAAAGGCAATGACAAAGTTTAGTATATGGGGGCAAAAGTAGGTTTATGGTTGTGAGCACACAAAACAGCTTATTCTTGCAGTATTATTTAGTAATTACTGTATTCTTTATTTGTACTACAATAATAAACCAACTTTTTCCCACCTCTGTATACTAACAAATCTTTGGTTCTATGGTACCTCTACTGCATCTGTGGGAATCCTAATCGGTTAGTGTATGCTATATGTTCAAGGCCACTCTGAGCATAGGAATCCTAATCAGGGTGTTCAAGGCCAAGTTGCCATAGGCAGGTACAGGGATGAAGCAAGCTATACACTGCCCAGGTGTGCCTTTCTGTAGCCCAAATACTGAGGTTATTATTTGGCATGAAGCCTCTTTTGTTTGAGCTTGTCTGAGCTTGTATATAAGTTGCCACTGACCAGCCTGTGGTTGGCTCCTGTGTAGATCCTATGTTGGGGGCTGCATTGTAGGGAAGATGTATTCCTGACCAACCGGTGATGGTTGTTTTACTAGGATGGCTCCTGTATAGCTCCTATGTGTGGGGCTATGTTGTGGGGAAGATAATTACTGACCAGCTAGTGTTGACTTTTTTGCTAGGATGGCTCTTGTGTTTGCTACTGTATTAGTAAGGACTGCTTTACTGGATTGCTTTGTCTAATGCTCCTTAGTAGCAAAGGCTACTTGGGCTATAATAAAGACTCTCTTATATACCCACGACTTCTCATGTCTTTTCCATCTGATACCCGGCAACCAAGGAGGTCCAGTCCCGAGCAGAGGGACTCAGACACAACAGTTGGCATAGTCGAACAGGATAAAAGACCTGTGCACCCAACAACTGACTAGCCATATGCTCTTGCACATTTTGGGGCAAAAATTTTATTCTTTCAGTTCATTCCTATCTCTTATTTTGTCCTTTAAGTATTTCTAATTTCTTTTTCATCAAGGGCCTTCCCACTTGTTCTCCAGAACCGATGAATCTTGATGCTTTAAAAAAAATATTTTTTTATTGATTTCAGAGAGGAGGGGAGAGGGAGAAAGAAATAGAAACAACAATGATGGGAGAGAATCATTGATTGGCTGCCTCCTGCACACCCCCCACTGGAATTTGAGCCCACAACTTACATGTGCCCTGACCAGGAATCAAACCATGACCTCCTGGGTCATAGGCTGATGCTCAACCACAGAGCCATATCAGTAGGACAATGCTTTTTTTTGTTTGTTTTTAGAAAAAAATCTCTTCTATCAGGGAAACTGAGGGGTGTACATCATTCTTTCTGATCTGGGAATAATTATCTTCAATCCCAGCACTATAGCCTTGGCTCCAAGGTTGTGGGGGCAGAGTTAAAAAGAAATCTTTAAAAAAACAAGTTTTTCTTGCCTACCACATCTCATTGGCTGGTAAACTATAAAAATTAGATTATAGATACAGTAAATAAATTGCAAATGCCAGTAAAATCACAAAATCAATGAAAAACTAATAAAATGCCACTGTTGGAGTTTCTGTAATCATCATACTGCCAAAACAGCTGGTGGAAAAGTAAATAAATCAATTACTTAGCCATTTGTTCTATATCAGTGGTTCTCAACCTTGGCTGCACATTAGAATCACCTGGGAATCTTTTTAAAATCCTGATTTCTGGGCCTCATCCATACAGAACCACTGTTCTATATGAAAGCAAATATATGAATACTACATTTTAAAATATTTAGATTGATTAAATTTTTTATTTTACATCTGGCTGTTTGATAGCATGTAAGAAATGGCCTGAGGCAAGTAAATATGATTATGCGGTAAATACACAGAGCTATTCACTTGGGAGAATTACAGACTTAGAATAACAAACAGGTGATATGGAGTAAAAAAAAAAAAAAGCACAAAACAAACCTTGTTTCCCATTAGAGCAGCGGTTCTCAACCTGTGGATCACGACCCCTTTGGCGGTCGAACGACCCTTTCACAGGGGTCACCTAAGACCATCCTGTATATCAGATATTTACATTATGATTCATAACAGTAGAAACATTACAGTTATGTAGTAGCAATGAAAATAATTTTGTGGTTGGGTCACAACATGAGGAACTGTATTTAAAGGGCCAGAAGGTTGAGAACCACGGCAGTAGAGGATTCAGGTCTTACTAAATTCTATACTTCAGGGTTTTGAAAATCTTTACATTTAGAATAATAAAAATGTCTGCATGACCTACTCCATAGGTTTGCGGAACATATTTTAAAAATTTTAAAGTATTACACAGATGTTATTTGTTAGTCTATTTTATAAGTGCTAATTAAGCATCTACTATGTGCCAAGTTCTGCAATGAATATGGGAAATAGAAAAAGTAAGTAAAACACAGTCTCTGCATTCAGGTAGTTAACAATCTAGTGAGGGAGTTAAACTAAATTATGAGATTATGATGCATAAGAAAATAAAGGCACAATGTGCCATGAGAAAGGTCTTGGGAAAGTTTTGGAGTATGTAGAACTTGTGATGGACCTTAAAATATAAGCAGGATGTTATGCTGTAGATTTATGGTGGTGATAGGGAAGAAGATGGGATGACAGCCCTTCATGGCAGACAGTCCATCTGCAGAACATACTAAGAAAGACCTGGAAGTGAATTAGGTAAGTATACTGAGTAGCTAATAATTTGAATGGGTTGAAAAAAAAAATGTGTGTAGCAGAGACAAAACAGAAGGGAACTTGGCATCTGATGGCATAGGATTTTTGTGGCTGGATACTTGCAATTTATTCTTTCCTTTTTTGGAGGTAGAAGGTTTAAAAAAAACAGCAAAGGTAACTTAGAATTCCTTGATTTCACAAGTTATTCAAAACAGCACTGGTAATAGCAAGAACATTTCTGAAGTAGGATATTGATTGCCTGTATTGCTAAGGCTCAGCATCCTCTGCAATATGTCCAGGACATGGCCTCTGAACATGACAGTGACCTAAACATGATTGCTAGGGAACTGCTTCTTGACCTATGATTAGTATGAGACTGGTGAGCTACTTGTGGGGTTTTTTTTGTGTGTGTGTATGTGTGTGTTTTCTGCCAAGAAAGAGAGTTGCCAGGTGGATGAGTGTCAGGGGAGAGAGTTGCTATAAATTTTCTTTAAATTAAATTTATTTTTTTTCTAATTATAGAAGTGTATGATAGTGAGGAATTACTGCTAGAAAGAGAAAAAGAGGATAGAGAAACCTTGGATGATCTAGAGCCAGAACTCCTGGCAATACCTTTGCACTGCTTCAGTTATATTACCTTACACTACCTTTAGTCAGCTGCTGAGTTGGTAGGGTGACAGAGAAAAAACACACTATTAATTCTACGTCCATTTTCTAAGCCACACTTTGGAGGTACATTATTCATTCTTTCCATCATCATCAACGACTTTATTCTGAGAATTTACAAACAAACAAACAAAAAAACCAAAAAACAATCTTCTAAAAACTTTCTCTAGATGAATGCAGAGTCAGAGATAATCATATAGTAATTGTATCATCCTTCTCTAAGTGTTTTTATATAGGTAAAATCAAAGTACATTGAGCATTTGAAAAAAAATGAACAGGCAATATGCAAATTTGTAAGGTATATTTGAGTGGAAAAGGACACTCTTTTTTTGCCCTGAGTGTTATAGTAGAGGGGCAGAGAGAAAAAAAGAGTGGGGTTTAAGGGCTGATTTTATGTATGAATCTTAGTTTTTTTTTAGCACTAGCTTGAAAAGCAACTGTTCCTCTCTACACTTCCCTGGGTCTCTGTAGACCTGCAATCAATAAATGATCTGTTGAAAACTCATGTCTGATCCTGCAAATCACCATATTCCAAGAAGAGCTCTGTAATCGTCATCACTGTCTCTACTTTTTCCTCTCCTGTTCACTCCTAAGAATTGAAATGAGGCTCTGTTCCTGCTCCTCCAATACAACTGTCCTGGAAATGTAGATTCCCCAGCTATTAAATCCAGTGCTCATTTGTTGGCCCTTACCTCCCCATTCTCTCTGGCATTTGGCACTACTGGCCATTCCAATCTTCTTGGTACAATCTGACCCTGGACTCTAATGACACTATTCTCTCTAGCCTTGTTATCCATCTACTTCTCTCAGTCCTCACTGCTATTGCTATAATTTAAGTCCTCATTGTTCTTAATTGGGCTATTCAATAGTCACCAGAGTTACACAACTAGAGCCCGTTCACCTCTTTACTGCCAAAGTCAAAGCATAATTCTATTAACGTTCTTCAATGAGTGAATCCTTAAACAACTCCCCATTGCTCACAGGATAAAGTCCAAACTTCATAGCCTGTCTCTGCCTACCACTCCAGCCTCATTAATTGCTGTGTTTTTATATCCTATGCCACAGCAAACTGATATGCTTATTTATAGATCATGCTTTTTTTGTCCTGTGTCTTTGTCACCTTTATCCGGTTTGAAATGTTCTTGTTCTCCTTTCTCTGCTTGGTGAACACCAATGTTTCGAGATTCAACTTATGCCATTTCTTTTATGAAGTCTTTCTGATCAATTGTTCACTCCCTCATTTGTGCCCTATAATACCTCAATACTTCTATTTTAATAATATCTACAAAACCTTACAATTAATAAAACTGGTTTACCTGTTTTTCTCATCTAGACTCTAAACTACTCGAGGATAAGGACTATGTCTTAGATGGCCTTGTATCCCCAATATACATTGGCACATAACTTTTATTAAATATGTCTTTTAACCCTACAACTCAATGACTTTTAGGATATTCACAGATTTGTGCAATTATCACCACAACTTTAGAACATTTTCATTACCTTCAAAGAAATTCCTTAGTCATCATCTCCTCAATTCCCCTATACTTCTGAGTCCTAGGTAACCACTAATTAAATTTTTATCTTCTGGATTTGCTTATCCAGAATATTTCATATACATGAAATCGTACAATATATGTCTTTTTATGTGTAGTTTTTTCTCTCAGCATAGTGTTTTTAATGCTCATCCATTGTACTCTGTTTCTTTTTTTTGCTAATATTCCATTGCACAGATATACCAAATTTTATTTATCCATTCATCAGTCGGTATACATTTGGTTTTTCCTTTCTTTCTGGCTACTACCTATAAGGCTGACGTTTGTGTACAAGTTTTTTTTGTATGAAAATAGGTTTTCAATTTTCCTGGGCATATACCTAGCAGTGGAATTTCTGGATCACACAGTAATTCTATGTTTAATCTTTTGAGAAACTATCAGGTTATTTTCCAAAGTATTGCACCATTTCTTAAAAATAAATAAATAAAATGAGGTGAAATTCATAGCATATAATTAACCATTCCAAAGTGCACAAGTGACATTTAGTGCATTAACAATGTCGTACAACCACAATCTCTCTCTAGTTTGAAAACTTTTTCATTACCCCAGAAGTATACTCTGTACTCATTAAATAACTCCCCATTCCCCTCTCTCCAACCCTTGATAAGAAGCTGCTTTCCTTCTCTATGGATGTGGTCTTTTGTATCTGGCTTCTTTCACTTATAATGTTTTTGAGGTCCATCCATCTTGTAGTATGTATCAGTACTTTGTTCCTTTTTATGGCTGAATAATATCCCATTGCACATATATACCACAATTTGTTTACCCACTCAGTCATTGATGAACATTTAGGTTTCTTAAACCTTTTAATTCTAATAAATAATCAATAATAATAAAAGCATAATATGCTAAATAGACCTGACAGCCTTCCAGACAAAGCCGCCATGGTGGGGGCCGAGGCAGAGGTGGCCTCTGTGGTGGGTTGGGGCCGAGCCCCTTGCATGAATTTCGTGCATTGGGACTCTAGTGGTGTGTTTTGTTTTTTTTTATAAACATCTGTGTACATGTTTTCTGTTTGGACATATGCTTTCATTTCTTTTTTTTTTTTTGTTTTTTGTTTTTTTTATATTTACTAACCTTTTATTTTTTTTTTTATTTTTATTTTTTTTTATTGCTTAAAGTATTACAACGGGTATTACATATGTGTCCATTTTATCACCCCGCCCTAGACAGTCCCCTAGCCTCCCCTATCCCCCAGTGTCTCATGTCCATTGGTTATGCTTATATGCATGCATACAAGTCCTTTAGTTGATCTCTTACCCCCCTACCTCCTGCCCCCCAACCCTCCCCGGCCTTCCTGCTGCAGTTTGACAATCTGTTTGAGGCTGCTCTGCCTCTGTATCTATTATTGTTCAAAAGTTTATAATGGTCTCTATTATCCATGAATGAGTGAGATCATGTGGTATTTTTCCTTCATTGACTGGCTTATTTCACTTAGCATAATGCTCTCCAGTTCCATCCATGACGTTGCAAATGGTAAGAGTTCCTTCCTTTTTACAGCAGCATAGTATTCCATCGTGTAGATGTACCACAGTTTTCTAATCCATTCATCTACTGATGGGCACTTAGGCTGTTTCCAGATCTTAGCTATGGTGAATTGTGCTGCTATGAACATAGGGGTGCATATATCCTTTCTGATTGGTGTTTCTGGTTTCTTGGGATATATTCCTAGAAGTGGGATCACAGGGTCAAATGGGAGTTCCATTTTCAGTTTTTTAAGGAAACTCCATACTGTCTTCCATAGTGGCTGCACCAGTCTGCATTCCCACCAGCAGTGCACAAGTGATCCTTTTTCTCCACATCCTCTCCAGCACTTGTCGTTTGTTGATTTGTTGATGATAGCCAGTCTGACAGGTGTGAGATGATACCTCATTGTTGTTTTGATTTGCATCTCTCGGATGATTAGTGACTTTGAGCATGTTTTCATATGTCTCTTGGCTTTCTGAATGTCCTCTTTTGAAAGGTGTCTATTTAGGTCCTTTGCCCACTTTTTGATTGGATTGTTTATCTTCCTTTTGTTGAGTTGTATGAGTTCCCTATAAATTTTGGAGATTAGGCCCTTATCAGATATGACATTGGCAAATATGTTTTCCCACACAGTGGGTTTTCTTGTTGTTTTGTTGATGGTTTCTTTTGCTGTGCAGAAGCTTTTTATTTTGATGAAGTCCCATTTGTTTATTTTCTCTTTAGTTTCAAGTGCCCTAGGAGCTGTGTCAGTGAAGAAATTGCTTCGGCATAATGGACATATGCTTTCATTTCTCTTGGGTTTATACATAGCAGTGGAATTGATGGGCCATATGATTATCCTATGTTAACATTTTGAGGAACTGCCAAACTTTTTCTACAGTGGCTGTATCATTTTACATTCTTATTAGCAATGTATGAGCATTCCTATTTCTCCATATCCTTACCAATGCTTATTTTCCACTTTTTAAATTATACCCATCTAATGGGTGTGATGTGGTATCTCATTGTGGTGTTGACTCTCATTTTTAAAATGACCAATGATTTTGAGTATCTTTTCATGCATTTGATAGTCACTTGTATATCTTCTTTGAATAAATATCTGTCCAGTTCCCTTGCACATTTAAAAAATTGGGTTGTCATTTTTTTGATGAGTTATAAGTGTTATTTATATATTCTGAATATTAAACCCTATGGGATATATGATTTGCAAAAATGTTCTCCCATTCAGTGGGTCATCTTTTCAGTTTCTTGATAATGTTCTTTGAAGCATAAAAGTATTTATTTTTGATGATATCCAGTTTATCTATTTTTTTTCTTTCTTTCTTTTTTTTTTTTTTTTGCTTGTTCTCTGGTAGCACATGTAATCCAAGGATACAAAGATTTATGCCTATGTTTTCTTCTAAGAGTTTTTCAAGCTTTAGCAAGTATATTTAGATCTTTGACCCATTTGAATTAATTTGTGCACATGGTGTGAGGTTTGCATCCAAATTCATTCTTTTGCACTTGGCTCTCCTGGTGTCCTCATTATTTTGTTGAAGAGATTATTCTTTCCCTTTCCCACTGAGTTGTCTTGGCATCTTTTCTAGAAAATCAACTGATCATAAATGTGAGGGTTTGTTTCTGAACTCTCAATGCTATTCCACTGATCTACATGTCTATCCTCATGCAAACTCTACACTGTCCTGATTATTGTACCTTCGTAGTAAGTTTTGAAATTGGAAAACATTCATTTTCATAAGAATTTTCCTACAATTTTGTTAATATCTGCAAAGAAGTCAACTGGGATTTTGATAGGGATTTATCAAATCTGTAGATCCATTTGGATAATATTACCATATCAAGAATATTAAGTTTTTCAACCCATGAACATGGGAAGTATTTTCATTTATTGGGGTTTTAACTTCTTTCTTTAAAAAAATATTTTTATTGATTTTTACAGAGAGGAAGGGAGAGGGATAGAGAGTTAGAAACATCAATGAGAGAGAAACATCGATCAGCTGCTTCCTGCACACCCCCTGCTGGGAATGTGCCCGCAACTAAGGTACATGCCCTTGACCAGAATCGAACCTGGGAACCCTTTAGTCCGCAGGCCTATGTTCTATCCACTGAGGTAATCCTGTTAGGGCAAGGGTTTTAACTTCTTTGAACAATTTTGCAGTCATTAGTGTATGAACTTTGCACTTCTTTTGTTAAAGTTATTCCTAAGTACGTTATTCTTTTTGATGCTATTGTACATAGAAGTGTTAATTTCATTTTTGTTTTGTTCATTGAGATCACATAGAAATGAATTTTTATATATTGATCTTTTATCTTGTGACTCTGCTGAACTTATTAGTTTTTATAGTTTTTTAGTGGATTCCTTGGGATTTTTAAATATAAGATCATAACATTAGAGAATAGAGATAGTTTTACTTTTTTCTTTTCAATTGATGGTTTTTATTTATATTTCTTATCTAATTGCCTTGGCTAGAACCTCTAGTCCAATGTTAAATAGAAATGTCAAGAGTGGACATACTTGTTTTATTCCTGATCTTAGGAGGAAAGCATTCATCTCTTACCATTAAATATATTAGGTGTGGTTTTTTGAGGATGCCCTTTATAAGGTTTGAGGAAGTTTCTATTCTCTGTCTATTATGTGTTATTTTTTTTAAACAAAGGGGCGCTGAATTTTATCAAAAGCTTTTTTCTGCATCAATTGAGATGATCATGTAGTCTTTATCCTTTATTCTATTGATGTGGTGTGTTACATTAATTAATTTTTGGATTATACCAACCTTTATTTCCTGGGTTAAATGCAAATATTTCTTAAATTGAATTCATGGTGATTAACTTATCTGAGGATTGGGTGAAAGTTAATCCAATAAATGGCCTCAGAAACAAGGTTGAAAAATAATTTCCATTGCAAGACAATAACTAGTTAGGAAACATGGAAAGTAGAGTTATTATTATAAAAAATCCAAGAAGATTATATGAATATAAATTTATTACAATTTACCACCCTTTGAGTCCTTTATTTGTCCTTTACAGTCCCAGAACTAGATCTTCATGGTATTTTAGATTTAATAAAACTTAATGATTACAAATATCCCTATACTATAAAAATGACTTTAATGCTTTCCTCATACACTTGCTCAATCTATCCTCCCAACTCACTCACTCTCTCTCCCCTCTATCTCTGATACACACACACACACTCACACAAATGTCCTTCTCAAGTATTATCCTAAATGAGAGTATAATTACTATCAACCATTACTGAATATTCAAAAATGGTGTTAATTGGGAAAACAGTGAGGTTACTTCTGATTTAAATAACCTGATAAAGGAAAGTACTGTTAAAGGAAAAGAGACTCACATAGAATAAAAAGGACAGAAAAACTTACTTTTAATTGTGACCCCAAGAATTATCAATATCTCTATTAATAGGGACAAGAGCTTCATCTTCTAAGTAGCTCCTCCTCACTATAGCACAAGCAGAACTATGTGGCTGGCCTACAGCTTCTTTATAGTTTTGGTGTATAGGGGGGATGGGTGGTGGTGGTGTCAGGACTTGGTTGCTAAGCAACCATTTCTTTACTCTTTGGCCAATGAGCTGCCAGGAAGTTTCTTTCAACCAGGAATAAAGGCAGGTGCTGGAAGAGCAGGCTGTGGGAAGGAATCATATCTAGTTTGCTACTCCTTTGGCAGGAGATAAGGGGTAGGCTTGAAATAGACAGTTGCTCTTTGAAACTGAAGGAAGGTGAATAAGTCCAATTTGTCCACACTAATATTCATGTTCAGAGTTGCTGAAAGTTTTTTAAAAAATTCTTTATTGTTTAAAGTATTACATATAGTATTACATATGTCTTCTTTATCCCCCATTGACCTCTCCCTGGCCGCCCCACCCCCCAGCACATGCCCTCACCCACCTAGTGTCTGTGTCCATTGGTTATGCTTATATGCATGCATACAAGTCCTTTGGTTGATCTCTTACCCCTCCCCCCACCTTCCCTCTGAAGTTTGACAGTCTGTTAGATGCTTCTATGTCTCTGGATCTATTTTTGTTCATCAGTTTATGTTGTTCATTATATTCCACAAATGAGTGATATTTATCTTTCTCTGACTGGCTTATTTTACGTTACCTCAAGAGGTGCAAGCTGCATTTATGTGAAAACAATTAAATACATGAGCTGACCTGACATTTTACTTTAATATCTCAAGGCTAAGGTGGACAAAAAACATATGGACCAAGTCTTTGGTCTCCATCTGGGTGAAAACATCATTTATCCTCTCTTCAAGTAAGGAACTCCTGAGCTTTCACTGGGACAAAGACAAATACATATATCCACGTCATCTATGATTTTTTAAAATAGTCTTTCATTAAAAGGAATTTTAAAATACTTTCTTTACTATCTTAAATAATATGGGCATTTCATGAGCATTTCATGAGTGCTCTCAAGGTAGGACCAGAAACTAAAATGAATATTTAGGCAAAAGGACAGTAATATTAAAGATAAACCAAGAAATGGAGGCAGTTGAGAAGTTATGCCTAAAATATATTCAACTTTTACAGTGTGTCCAGGTAATTGCTTCAGAAACTCTTACATTTATTGTCTTGAAGTCATAGGTTTTTCCCCTTTATTAGTTTCCCATTGTTGTCTTGACAAATTACCACCAATATAGTGGGCTAAAATAACAGAAATGTATTCTCTCCTGGTTTTGGAAGTCAGAAGTCCAAGAGGATTCTTACAGGACTAAAATCAAGGTCAGGTCTAATTCCTTCTGGAGGCTCTGGGGGAGAATCCTTCCTTGTCTGGTAGCTCCCAGCTTTTAGTGGCTGCCAACATTCCTCAATTTATGCCCACTTCATTCTAATCTCTGCTCAGGCATCACTCTGCCTTCTCCTCTTCTGTAGTCTAACATCCCTTTGTCTCCCTCTTATAAGGACAATGAATGATGATGTTCAGGACCCACCAAGATAATAAAGGGCAATCTCCCCATCTTCAGATCCTCAATCACATCTGCAAAGTGAAACCTGATTTTTGCCAAATGAAGTAACATTCACAGGTTCCAGAAATTAGGTTCTGGAAATCTTGGGGAGCACTGTTCAAGCTACCGGTCTTGTCACCAACAGACTTCAAAATGGAACTTTTCCTAACTTCTGTACTTTAAAAAATTGCCTAAGTATAATTTGTTTAAAGTTTTAAATATCATCCATTAAACATTCTCCAAATAATATTTTTTCAGTTCCCATTTGGATCCAGAATTTTCAGCATTGTCCAGCAGATGATTTGCCTCCTACTTTTACTGAACTTGAGGTCATTTGACCTATCTTCCCTCAACTTCCTTTTTATTTGAAATTTCTTTCCATGAGTTTTTTCTTTTTCTCTTTTTGGCTCAATCCCTTCACCAACACCACCCCAGCCACCAACCCTCGCAATAGCTGTCAGCTTGCTCCCTATCTATAGATTTATTTCTATGTTGCTTGTTAGTTCAGTTTGTTCATTAGATTCCACATATGAATGATATCGTATGGTACTTCTCTCTGACTGGCTTATTTCACTTAGCATAATGCTCTCCAGGTCCATCCATGCTGTTGCAAACAGTATGATTTCCTTTTTTTTTTTTTTTTACACCTGACTAGTATTCCATGTGTAAATGTATCACAGCTTTTTATCCATTCATCTACTGATAGACACTCGGGCTGTTTTCAAATCTTGGCTATTGTAAATAATGCTTCACTGAACATAGGGGGCATGTATTATTTTGAGTATTTTGGGTTTCATTGGACATATTACCAAATGTGGAATCACTGGGAATCTCCATCTATTCATTCTTTTTGTAATTCATCCCAAAATATGAAGTGCCTTTCCTATATTCTAAGTCCAAGCTTCCTATTCTCACTTTCCTTCTATACACATCTACTTCTTCTGGGAGTCTACCGACCATTTGTCCTCTCTCTCTCTGTTTCAATCTTTTTGTTACCAACCTTCTTCATTTTTTAAAATCTCATCCATTTTTTATTACTAATGTCCCTTGTTTAATTTCTTTGACCTAGGTGGAGCCAGGTCAAATGAATGAAAACCAAACAAAAGCGCTGAGAGAATTTGTCCTGTCAGGTTTCTCGCAGCCACCATCTATTAAGGCAGGCTATTTGCACTATTTATTTTCTTCTGTGTGCCCATATAGACAGGTAATGTCCTCATCATGGTCACAGTGGTCTCTAATAACTATCTGAACTCATCACCCATGTGTATTTTCTTCTTGGCAACCTCTCTTTTCTGGACCTTTGTTATCCAACAGTAATGACCCCTCAGCTTCTGGCTGATTTTCTTGACCATCCTTCTTCTTAATTTAAAAATTCTTCATTCCACCTCTCCTAGAAAAAATTTCCTTTGACTCTGGTATCCTTTCAAGTACTATCTCATCAACTTATCCTTTAGCTTCTAAACATTCAAAACGATAGTCCATAATCACTGCTTCTGACTTGTTGCCTCCTACTTATTGTTTAACTACTTGCTTTTATTTTTGCTAATTTACATAGTAAGTCCAATTAATTATCTTTTCTCAGTTCTCATCCTTCTGATCTCCATAAAACATGTGACCTTTCTGAGCATAAACATCTTTTTGAAAATATATTATTTGTTTCTCTAAAACTGAATTTCAATTATTTTCTATACTCTTGAACATTATTTATTCTTCTTCTATCACTCCTTCATCCTTCATTCATGTATTGCATACTTATTATATGCTAAATATGAATGGTAATTCTCTTTCAGCTGTCCATTAATTTCAGTTCTTAGTTCCTCTTAGTCTTTACATTAAAATTAGGGCCTCCTCACAGTAATCCCATTCAATCTCATGTGTTCTTCCTTAGTTTTGCTAATATCTCTCTTTTTTAAAAAAAATATTTTTATTGATTTCAGGGAGGAAGGGAGAGGGAGAGAGAGAACCATCAATGATGAGAATCATTGACTGGCCACCTCCTGCACACCCCACACTGGGGATCAAGCCTACAACCAGGGGATATGCTCTGATTGGGAATCAAATCATGACCTCCTGGTTCATAGGTCGATACTCAACCATTGAGTCATGCCATCTGGGCACCAACATCTCTTTATTGCTCCTTATTTAACTCTCATTAATTATCTTATTCATTCAATAAATATTTATTGAGAGTCTAGTATGTGCCAGGCATTGTGCCATTCTCTGTGGATGGTGAACACGAAGACATATTTTCTAACCTGAGAGAGTTTGTAAGTCCAGAGTGAAAGATAAATATTAACAAAATAATCACAAAAATAAATGCATAATAACAAGCCATAGAAAGTACTTTATTGGTAAATAAATGAGCACTGAAGGCATATGAGGGGATACTGTGGGTAGAAGTCAGGTGGGATCAGAGTCAAGACAGGCACTGTCAGAACGTGATGTTTAAGTTGAACTGTGAAGTAGGAGAATGGGGCAACTAAATAAATCATGCCCCAAGAATAGCAAAAAACATGTGAAAAGGCCATGCGGTAAGCATCAGATGTATTCAAGAAAATGAAAAGCTCTAAGGGTTGCTATGATTTGAACTAGAGACTGGGAGGTGTAAGATAAAGCAGAATTGGTAGGGATGTTCACTTAATTCTTAATGATTTCATTTTTATAATTAGACTATATTAAATATCAGGCTGACATAATGAAATGCCGTAGACTGGGTAGCTTAAATGACAGAAGTTAATTTTCTTACAGTTTTGGAGGCGGGTCTGGTTCTGGTGAAGGCTCTCTCCTGGCTTGCAGATGACCACCTCTCACTGTATCTTCACATCAAGGGGGTCTGAGGAAGGAAGACAGAGAAAGATCTCTTCCTTTAAAAATAATAAGGCTACAGTCCTAGTGAATTAGGGTCCAATCTTTATGGCCTTATTTAACCTTAATTACCCCCTAAAGACCCTATCTCCTGATATAATCATATTGGGGACTAGGGCTCTGACATATAAATTTGGAGGGAACACAATTCAGTCCATAGCAAAGTCCACCAGAATGTCATTGAATGACTTAGAACAATGAGATATGATCATATTTAACAAGATAACTCTAGATGTGGGGTAGAGAATGGACAGAAGAGGAGCAAGGGTGAACAAGGGATCCAGTTAAGAAGTGTTTTGCAGTAGTTCACTTGAATTCAGACTGAGCTTAGTGAAGTGCTATTGGAAAGAAGATTTAAGTTATATAGGAGAAAAAATTGAGAAGGTATAGCAATTCATTTAAAATGATACTGAAGTGTTTGGGTGGTATCGCTCAGTGGGTGGGTGTTGACCCACGAACCAGGAGGTCACAGTTTGATTCCCAGTTAGGTCACATGCCTGGGATTTGGGCTGGATCTCCATTTGGGCTTGGGAGCATGTGGGAGGTAGCTGATTGACGATTCTCTCTCATCATTGATGTTTCTCTCTTTACCTCTCCTCTCTTCTCTCTGAAATCAATAAAAACATATTTTTAAAAAATGATACTGAAGTTATAAAAGAAATTAAGGATGGCATTTAGGTTTCCAGATTGCTCAACTAAATGGGTGATGAAGTCATTCAATGAGACATGCAACACTGGAAGAGGTCTAAGTGTGGGGGGAAGTTCATGAGGTCATTGTGGTATATGGTATATTTAAGGTGCTTCAATACATTACATAATATTTTGTCAGAATTATTAATACTAAATGCTGAAAATAATACCATCTAAATATTAATGCCTTAACACAATAAGAGTTTCTTATTTATATCATAGCCTGATGTAGTGCTCCTTAGGTTCCCTGAGATACTCCTCCAAGTAGTGACTCAGAAATTGAAGCTAGCCTTGGCCACTAAGGCTAAGTGGTTATAGCATCTCCAGAGCACTGAAGGGTCACAGGTTTGATTCCTGGTCAGGGCACATACTCAGGTTGTATGGTTGATCACTAGTCGAGGCATGTATGGGAGTATGGGAAGCAATAGATTGATGTTTCTCTCTCACATTGATGTTTCTCTCTCTCCTTTCCTCTCTGTCTAAAATAAATAGAAACATATGCTCAATTGAGGATTGGAAAAAAAATCCAAGAGAATGTCCTTCTTTAGATGATGCTTCTGAGATCACCCCGGAAAGGAAAGAGAAAATATGAATGAACGCATAGGGGATGTGCTGTTCAGGGCTGGAAGTGGCATGCATAATTTTTATCCCATAACCCAGTCAGAATGCAGTCACATGTCCTAACTACTTCAGTGGAGACTTGGAAATATAGTTTCTATGAACCAAGAGAGAGGAAATTGTATTAGTTAGCATCTCTGCCACATTTGCCTGTGCTAGGTACTCTTCTAAGTCCTCTATATGTTTTAATTTATTCCTCACATCAGTCTTATAAGGCACATACTATATTATCCCCATATAACAGATTTAAAAAACAAACAAACAAGATACAGAGACTTTGAGAAACTTGTCAAAGCTCACATAGTCAATAAGGGGAACCTAGGATTTGAATTCAGGTGATCTAGCTCCAGATGCCTTTTAATGAGTACATAATACCAACTTCTTTAAGTTGAGATTCAGTGTTTGGTAGAATGTATAAGTCTAAAGCTCAAGAAGAAATTTTTGCTGGAGATAATACATTTGGGAATCACTGGTGTAACTCAGGGTTTCCCAACTTCAGCAGTATTATTTTGGGCTAGATAATTCTTTGTTAGGGGCTGTCCTATGCAAAGTAGGATGCTTAGCAATATCCTTGGCCTCTACACACTAGATGCCAGTAGCATTCTTCCTCCAGCTGTGACAACAAAAAATGCTTCTAGACATTGCCAATATACCACAGGGGGCAGAACTGTCCCTGGTTGAGAATCACTGAAAGTCATGAGTATGTTTGAAATTATGATTATTTTACAATATATTTTTTATTGATTTCAGAGAGGGAAAAAAGAGATAGAAACATCAATGAGAGAGAATCATCAATATGCTGCCTCCTGCATGCCCCCTACTGGGAATCCAGCCCACAACCTGGGCATATGCCCTGACTGGGAATCAAACCATGACCTCCTGGTTCATATGTTGATGCTCAACCACTAAGCCACGCTGGCCTGGCTGGTTGAAATTATTAAAAGAAAAAAGTATAAACTGAAAAGAGACAAGGGGCTAGTACTGAATCTTAACAAATTTCAAAATGTAATAGCGGAAAAGGAAGATGGGCTGGCTAAGGATAGTAAGAAAGAATGGCCAGAAAGGACATTTAAAATGGTAAGAAAGTTAAAGAATACTGCAAGAAGGAACAAGGGGTTAACAATGTTAAATGCTACTGAGAGATTTTGTAAAAGAAAGATTGACAAATGTCAATTAAATAGCACAAGTTCATTGGTTACCATTGCTAGAGCTATTACAGTTGATAATAGGATAGAACCCAGATAATAGTGGAGTGAAGAGGAAAAAGTAAGGCACTGCCAATCTTTTGGAAAGGAAGAAACAGTAGCTGAAGACGGGTGTGGGATCAGAGGAGGATTTTTTTAAAAAAAAACCTGACAGAGACTTGAGAAAGCTTAAAAGTTGATGGATGATTCCAGTTCTTTGAACTGACTTGTGACAAAGAATAATCAATAGTGTAATGTTCCTAAGGAAGCAGATAGAAGGACTGGACCTATGATGGGTGGAAACAGTGTCCCTGTGGTAACTGAAGGTAAAGTGCCCAGTACGGTGCACTCTCCGGCAGACACCTTACATTTAGCATTTCTAAGTAAGAAAATACCTTTCCCACAAAAACCTGTAATTGCTCCTGTATTGCCTAATATTAATATTACTGTTCTCTTCTTTGACTAGTTCATGGAACCGCCATCTTCTTTCTCATCCTTATCCTCTTCCTAAATCTATTCCAATTATAATGTAAGTTGAATCAGAGCTCTTTTTCCATTGCCAAAAATCAGTGCATATTTTTATTACTAGCTCAAATGTCACGTCTTCTCAAAGCTTTTCCTAGGTCTCTCAGCCAAATAAAATTTTATGTATTTAACACGAAAAGAAAAACAGAAGGGCAATGTCAAAATAAAAAGTATTACGTTACTGTGTTATGAATTACTCTCACAAGAGTGTCCTGTTACTCATAACATTTCATTCTTTACAACTGGAGACACATGGATTGGTTGCTCTAACCAAAACTGCTAGGACTTTTTTTTTTTTTTTTTCTACTAAAAAAAATATTACAAATCATTATTTGGTCTTACACACCTTGCTTAAGTAGAACACATATAACACGGCAGACCAACTGTCGAATAAATGTGGATGCAATGCACCCACCAAGTCAGCCCTGTGGATTGTCTGTTCTTTAGAAGCACAGTAAATTTGGAGAGGAGCTTGCCAAACGTGCTCTAAATTTTGGGTCTATCTACTCTTGTGGTGGACTCTACTGGCACTGGATTTTAGTATAACCCTGAACATAGCCAGTCCTTTGCACCAGCACCTTGACCTGAAGCAATTGGTGGAGGAATAAAACGATAACGTGACCTGGCTCTGGGTAACTTCTATTTGAATTTGCTTTGAGGTAAGGCTTCTGTTTCCCAGATAACATTTTGGTTGCGCACTATAATTGGCTGGTTCTTAAAACACTTGAGTAGCCCAGCTTACCTTGGTGTTTTTCGAACTTCGCCGAACTCCAGTGAAACCTGTAATTTTCACTACAAGGTTGAGGAGCCCATCGTATATGACCTGGAACCATTTCCCAATCCTCTCATTTCTTTCTGCTATGCAGTATTGGCCCACTTGGAAGACAGCTTCAGATTGTCTGGTAAATTCCGTGCAGGCGGGCCAGTCGGAGTGGGCATGGACAACGTGTGGACTCACGTCTCCCACTCCCACATCTTCCAGTCCCTAAGGCTGGGATCCCCACGCCACGTCTCAGTCACCTCAAGCACCTGGCCTAGAGGCCACGCCCTCCTCCTTGCCCCACGAAGCCTGGAGAGGGGGTGGTGTCTGCCTCCTCTGGCTCCTCCCAGGCGTTCGCTCCTCGTCCCACTCTCGTCGCGAGGCCATTGCCAGCACCTTCACGCCCTGGCTCCGCCCCCTCCCGCTCCCCAACGTCCTTGGCGTCGGGCTCGAGCCTGCGCCTGCGCGTGCGCCCTGGAGCCCGAAGTCGGGGCGCGCGGTGGCCAGAACGCGGAGAGCGGCGGGCGGTGCAGCCAATGGGAGGCGGCGATGGCTAGCGGCTGTGAGGCGGGGCCTGCGCGGGTGTTAGGTTCGCGCGAGGCGTGACCTAGTTGACAGGCTCCGAGGTGCTGCTGTGGCGGCGTCCGCGGAGCTGAGGCGGGTGGGAGCCGAAGCCGAGCGCGGGCTGAGGGAGGAGGGCGGCGACTGGAGAGCTGCGAGCGGCGTGGGACCCGGAGCCTTTTTCACTTTTTCCCTCCCGAGTGCCCCCTCCCAGCCCTCCCACTCCACACTACCCTGTTTGCCCGTGAGCCTGGGGAACTTGCAGCTGAAAGCCAGCCACCCCCACGGCAACATGTACCCCAGCAACAAGAAGAAAAAGGTGTGGAGAGAGGAGAAAGGTAACGGCCTGCCGAGTCCTGGGGCGCGGGTGGGGGTGGGTGAAGGGTGGGGGTTGGGGGTCAGGGCAGTGTGTGCCGCGGTGCCCTCCGCCCGAGCTCCCGCCTCGCGCCCGCCCGCCCGGTGCCGCCTCCCTCGTGTGTTCGTGTGTCCACACCCGCGCTCCCCCCCGCCCCCCCGGCGTGCACGCGCCGCCCCCGGGCGCCTGCCGCTCGCGCACGGGTGGGCGCACGCCCCTCGCGGCCGCCCGCTGCGCCCAGTCACCTCTCCGGACGGGGCTGCTGCAGCCTCACTCGCGGCGTGGACACGGACACCCGCTCCACGCCGCCGTCCCCGGGCCCGGCACAACTTCCCTGGGTCCCCCCACCCGGGCTCCACGCTCCTGCTGGGACTTTCGCACGCCTGGCCGGCGTGTCCCACGGACACGTGCCCGCCGGCGGACACACCCGCTGCGGCCGCCGTCGCTGCGCCTCTGCTCCCCTCCTGCAGGCACTCTTCGCCCACCGGCTGGCAGGGGGTCCCCACCTCCGGGCGCAGGTCCCTTCTCTGGGTCCCCCACTTCCGCGCCGCAGGGTGCCTTGAAGCCTGGAACTCTTCTTGGGGGAAACCTCAAGGAGCGTCTTGTCCATGAGGAGGAGTGCCGTCAGGGGCATCTCGGTGGGCTTTTCTCTGCGCGGGGTGCTTCTCGACATTCCACCCCCGTTCATAGTGTGAAGTGGCTCAGAGTAAGGTGGTGAGACGGCTGTCACTCTGCGTGAATGAACCCGCCCGGCTTCTGAGCATATCCAAGCTTATCCACGTCCCCGCGAGTGGCACTGATTTCTGTAAGACGCAGAAGTGTGCCTGCCAGCCAACCTCCTCTTCTCTTCTCTTCTCTTCTCTTCTCTTCTCTTCTCTTCTCTTCTCTTCTCTTCTCTTCTCTTCTCTTCTCTTCTCTGGCATGATAGTTAGATAATAGTCTAAGGCAGCGGTTCTCAACCTGTGGGTCGCGACCCCTTTGGGGGTTGAAGGACCCTTTCACCAGGGTCGCCTAAGACCATCGGAAAACACATATATAATTACATATTGTTTCTGTGATTAATCACTATGCTTTAATTACATTCAATTTGTAACAATGAAAATACATCCTGCATATCAGATATTTACATGACGATTCATGACAGTAGCAAAATTACAGTTATGAAGTAGCAACGAAAATAATTTTGTGGTTGGGGGGGGTCACCACAACATGAGGAACTGTATTAAAGGGTCGCGGCATTAGGAAGGTTGAGAACCACTGTTCTAAGGTAAAACTTGAAATTCTGGAGTTTTTTTTCTTTCTTCTTTTCACTCCTTTTTATTGTTTAGCTTTTCTGCAGAAATGGAGCAAAAAGCACTTCCATTGCTATCTGCTGAGATACACTAAACCTGTGCATGGTGTGAGGTTGAGTGAGGAGTGCACATCTCTCCTAAGTATCCCATCTTCTTTATAGAAGAAGGATATGGAGTGACTAGGTTGAAAGTTGATTTCCTTGATTATAGCTCTCTAAAACCTGTAGATTTTTATTGCAAGTCCTGGCCTCTGTAAACATCTAGGCAAATAGTGGAAAAGAACTAAATGTGGGAAAAGGATTCTCTCTATAGGGGCTACTTCAAACAATGTACAAGGAAAGGGTTGAAAAGGGAATTTTTTTTCCAATTAACTACTGGGAAGATTTAACATAACAACTGAACAACTGATGAAAATGGTTTCTAAGGTATTGAAAGAGTAGGTTGTATGTTATTTAATTATGTTTTAATGATTATGATCATATATAGAACTAAAAATTGTGTTGTCACAAAACAAATGCTGTTGAAAATAATAGCCTGATATATAAAGCAGTGTGAAATAATTGTTTTGTTTTTGCAGTAGCAATTACTTTACTTTCAACCAGGATTTACTTTGTAAGCATTGAAAAATCATTTATACCCATTTTTATTGATGGCCTTCAAATGTAGCTTTGTATGATTGATAGTATTGAAGGCAAAATAATGAAAGATCTGGAGACTGATTTTAATACGTGAATCATTAATGAAATTATAGTGATTACTTAAGAACTATTTTTTCTGTCATAATAGACAATGTTCCTGAGTAATATTATAATGCTTCTTTCATTTAACATCTACGCAGTTGAACTGTGATAAGCAGGCTTTTTAGAATCTTCAATGTCTTAGTTTGCTACTAATTATAAGAGAAAATATAACCAAATTAATATTTTCTAAATAAAGAAGCACATGCACAATTAAGAAAGGCATTTAACAAAATAATTTCTCTTGTACAAACTATCCTATTTTTGCCTGAAGTTTAATGTTAAAGGGAAAACTTATTGAGACTTGAAGACTTTAATATGTGTCTCTGTCTTATTAGGACGTCTGTTTTTGAATAGTTAATATTTTTAAAATACATATTGTACCATCAAGAAGGAGCTAAAGATTTCAGTACAGTAGTTAGTATTAAAGAAGCTGATGACCTTTTTCCATTTATTGCACTGGAGAGGATGGTGTCATATTTTTGGAGCTGTTATTTAAACCTAAAAGCTTACCCACCTCATTGAAATATCAAGGCATTGTATAAACATTTTAACTCAGTATACCATCTAATAAGTAGGTCTGCCTGCTTATATGCTTGATTAACAAAGAAAGGATTTATTACAAAGGTGAAGCATTCTTCAAGGAAAAGTTTGTGTAATACCAAAAAAACTATTTAGTATATGTATGTAGCTTTCAGTATGTCTCATTGTTTAAACGAATAGCTAAGGAATTCTCCACATATGTTAACTAGATGTTGTTGATCTAGTATTTTGAACCCTAATTCAAAACTGCTTAATGTGTATTACAATTTCAAGTACTGAAACTATCTCATTTTTATCTTATTGTCTTATTATAGATCTTGCTTTGTCCTAAGTGTCCACACTTAAACTTTTAAATAAATGCAATGAAAAAGACTAGGTTGCTTTCCCGTATGTACCTCTGACACTCATTAAAACTACAATTGCTTCATATATTTCAACCTGATTAGTAATATTGCAATATTTCCATATTAGTGATCTGAGCTTTTTTAGAAGTGCTTTAATAAGTTTTAGTCATCCCCTTTCCTGCTGTGTGATTATTTAAATTTACTATCTCCTTCAAGCTTCCTATTCCATCAAGACCCCATCCTCCTACTAAACAGATGATATTGCCTTTTTTTGTTTGTTTTAATAAGAGAAAGTTTATTTAGGAGGCCATAGAGGTAGAAGTGAGCTTTAGAAGAAATGGGCTCAGAAACAAGTTTCAGCAAAAGAAGGGCCCTTGGAACTTAGGAGATGGAGACGGGGTGGGGGGTTTTGGGGGGGGAGGCAGACACACTGGGTCTTTAGAGAAGTAAGAGAGGAGAGGTTTGAGTGGAAAGGGAGAAGGAGAGAGAATGAATGAATGAGTGAATGAGAGCATGAGGGAGCACCGTTGCAAGCCCGGGAGAAAGATGGGATTGGGGAAAGGCCTGGGTGTGCTCCATAGAACTGCCAGAAGTTGCCTTTTAATTCATGGAGAAAATACATGTCATATAACATGAATAACTGCATAGTATTATTTGTCTCTTTCTTCACAGGTTCTTTGTCTTTTCAGCTTTGTTTCTATCTTAAAGAAAGCACTTTTCTTCTTTGTTTCTAAGATTAACCCCTCTGTGCTGTCACATCTCTTGAATTCTTTGAGATCTTGTGCTATCATTTATTCCCTTTCAGGTATGTTTAGTTTCTGAGTGTCTTCAGGTTCCTCTCCTCAACATATATGAATACTCAAGTCTCTTCTACCCTAACGTAGCCTTCCTTTTGATATCATTGTAAATAATATGGGTATTAACAGGAAAGGAACAAAGGGAAGGCCAGATAATATAGGCATGCCATTTATGCCAGGTCGCTGAAGTTCTGTTCCACGCAGATCCTGAGGAAAGGGACTGGACAAAGGAAAACTAGATACATACCTAGTAAGGTCTGGGTGACACAGGGAAGGTACTCAGTCACACCTGTGAACAGGTCATTGGCCAGAATATGTGTGGCCATTGCAAACTTGGGAAAATTTGATACACATGTCATATAACATGAAGAACTGCTTCTGAACAAAGGAGCTCTCTCTCTTGCACACTTGGCTACTGGCGCTCTAGTCACAGGGGGTGCACTCTACTGCATTACCTACATGGCTCACGGCCATGTGGACCCCACACACAATGGACTGATGGACTACAATTAGTCTGATACTACACTGGCCCAAACTCCATCATGGAATGGAAACTCTGGACACTGGCTTTGCTTTTAGTTCTACTGAATTCCCAGTTGTACCTCTTCCAAAACTGGTTTAAGGGAAATGGGACTTTGCAAGACAAAGGATATAATTCTATGCAAATAGAGCTTTCTAGTATAGCTCATCCTCCCTTGGGGGCCTCCGGAAATTCTTATTCCAGTGGTACCCCAAGAACCCCACTTCCACTCCAAAGGAGAAGGGCAATCCATGCAATTCTCCCATAAAACTTTCATCTTGGAGTTTGCTATTTTCATTTATTTTTCTCAGTCTCAGCCTCCTGGACCCTAGTTACACTCTAATAAAACTGATTTTCTAAAGTCATTCTGTAATAACAATGATGATGGTACTAATCTAAAATAGTTACTGTTACTATTTGAGTCCTACTCAGTACTTTTCTAGGTACTTTACATGGGATCTCATTTAATTCTCACAACACTCTGGGGCAGTGATGGCGAACCTTTTGAGCTCGGCGTGTCAGCATTTTGAAAAATCCTAACTTAACTCTGGTGCCGTGTCACATTAGAAATTTTTTGATATTTGCAACCATAGTAAAACAAAGATTTATATTTTTGATATTTATTTTATATATTTAAATGCCATTTAACAAAGAAAAATCAACCAAAAAATGAGTTCACGTGTCACCTCTGACACGCGTGTCATAGGTTCGCCATCACTGCTCTGGGGTATTGTACTCTAGGGTCAAGAGCTTTAAACACCATGTGCATAGATTTGAACCCTAGGTGTAGTGCTTTCTATCTGTAACATCTTAGGTAAATTATTTAACCTCTCTGTTTTAGTTGCCTCACTTGTAAGTTGAGAATAATACCTACCACCTATCTCAAAAGGAAGCTGCATCATAAGGAGCTTAAGTAACCCAAGATCACATGGATTTGCATGATTTGGCATTAGAACCCAGACCACTTTGTTCACTACTTTATTCTCTTTTCAGTGCTTTGGGTGATCCAGTTGATAAAACCAATGATTTATTAATTTTTATTCTTTCTGATCTTCCTGTAGCAATTGGTAATATCTCTTCTCCATATTTAAACTCTTTGCTGGTTTCCACATCACTGGGACCTTGATTCACCATGTGCCCCAAGTGACATCTAAACTTCATTTCATTTTATCCCTTCTTTGTGTGTACTCCCTACATTTTTATTTTTTAAGCTTTGCTCCCCTCCCTTAACCTTCCCTGTGAACTTCCTGTAGGACTAGAAGTTTAGGTTATAATTTCCAAAATCTCTAGCTAGACCTCTCTCCTGAGTTCCAGATTCTCGATTTCAACTTGAATGCCCTTTTGGTATCTGAATTTCTTTTCTTTTTTTTTTTTTTTATTGCTTAAAGTATTACAACGGGTATTACATATGTGTCCATTTTATCACCCCGCCCTAGACAGTCCCCTAGCCTCCCCTATCCCCCAGTGTCTCATGTCCTGAATTTCAATAGTGTTGACCCTTGAGTATTGTAGTATTGTGATTTGAATATATCCATCTGATTAAAATACAGCTTTTGTTGTTGTTGTTATTTTGTCTACTTATGTGGTTGAAGAAAAGCAACTTCTAGGAGTGGGGAAAAATATTGGCTCCCTGTTTCTTGTTCACTTGTGTTTACATGAATACTTTCTACAGTTTATTTCTTTGGAATAATTTTTCAAAGGGATTATTTTGTGTTAGGTTATCTAATGCTAGATACTATCCTTAAATCCATCACCTAAACTTTAATACCTTGTAATATGCTGAAAGAAAATTGGAGAGGGAGAATACAAACTTTGGTAAAGTATGTGATATAAGACAACTGACTTATAGAATGAGTGAAGATGCCAGTGTCAGTTTTTATATTGACTAGTAGTAATTTTTAATTTCTTCCTTATTTCTTTAGGTTAAAAATATAAATATAATTATATACATTTTTCTTTGTATCCTAGTGGATAATTTTATGTACCTTCTGGGATATGCATAATTAACTTTGAATATTAGTGGTCTACTTTACAGGATAAAGATTTAACTGTTCAGCATGGTATACAAGTTCCTATACGATTTTATTTTAATTTTTGTTTCAAGTTACTTTTCACTTCAGTGGCCTCTTCTCTTTTCATAGCATATCTTGCAGCTTCATTAAACTATTCTTATTCCTTATCTTTGTTTATATTACTCTTTAGTCTGAAATATCCTTACTTTTTACCTCTTCATGATAAAATTCTCCCTGTTAGGAACCAGCATACACATCACCTCTTTTGGGGAGCTTTTCTTGAGAAGGCAGTACAGTATAGTGGCAAATTGTATAGGCTATAGTTTCTAATGGCGATATCTGACTGGATTTTCATGGAAAGTTCTCTTGCTTAGGACAGATTAATGAACTTTGATGTGCTTTATTTCCCTATCTGAAAATAGAGATACTAATACTATGTATTTGTTGAGTTGTTGAGATTATTTCAATAAAATTATATATGTGAAGTATCTGGCACACGGTGAATTCTTTATAAATGACACCATTATTATCAATTCTAAGATGCATTTAAAAATATTTTAATCTTGTAATCGATATATATTTAAAGTATTGTTTACATCACTTCCAGACAGGTGTTATTAAATTAAAAGTGCACGTTTATTGTTGATGGCATCTTCAAATTAAAATATCTTGGTGACTGCCTTTCTTTTGCTCTTAGCATTTATACATACCTGTTTTAGGATTTAGTGTTTTATTTATGTAGCTGTTATTTTGTCTCATCCATTTCCTCTTTTTGTCTTGTGAACTTCTCAAGGTCAAGGATCTCCTTTGTATTTGCAATGTGTAAACATATCACGTGGCACACAGTAGACTATCAATAGATGTTGGTTGGAAGAGTTTCCTTATTTTTCTTTCTGCTAATATAGTGTTAATTCGACATCTTTTTACACTTCAAAGTAGAGTCATTAGATTTGCATTCTGGTGTTTCTCAAGCCCACATTGATTCTTTTGGTAGTTTAGCATGGTTAATATTTAAGTTATAAAATAATTCCTGATCTTAAAAGTTAAATACAAATCAAAGTTCTACTTTTATTTTGCAAGAACGGTTACTGAAGATGACCCTAGAGGAAAGACGCAAAGAATACCTAAGGGACTACGTTCCCCTGAACACTATTTTATCGTGGAAGGAGGAAGTGAAGGGCAAGAGCCAAAATGATGGTAAGTTTCTCAGAATATTTTTCAGGTAGATACTGTTTCCATTTTTTTTAATGACTTCTGCAGGACAATTTTTGGCAAAAATGAATAATAGGAATTCAATAAAGAGATGACAGTTTTGCTATTTTAAATCATTGTCAGTTGTCATTTAATTATTTTTAGCAATCTATTATATATTATTTAAATTTAGAAAATTATTTTTAAAATTTTTTAAAGTTCTAATCCTAACCTTAACCCTAACCATTCTAAAATACACCACGATTATATTATGGTACTCTTTTATGGGTACTTTTAAAAAATTACATTACAGTAGTTATTGGAGCAAATGATATTAGAGATTATGGTGTGACCCTTTGAGTTTGTTTTGATTAGGTTTACTTATATTGGATTTCTTCAGTTTTATTTTAAGGATTGGATATGTTTCAAAGACAGTGTATCAAAAAGAATAGAGAAAAAACAAATAACACTTCACATAATTTTAGAGAAGAGTATACAGGGTGTCCCTAAAAAATGTATATACACTTTAATAGCTGATAGCTCAATTTTGAAAATGAAATGCATTTTTATAAACATTGCCTTTATAATTATTCAAAGTGTGTTTATACATTTTTTGGGGTCTGGTATTATATCTACATATTAAGTATTATATGACAAATTTACTCTTTATCAAACTTGTTATGATTTAGAGTCTAGATTGTTTGAGGGGAAAACATATGTATTAGAATATAAATGAAATTTTTACTATCACAAAGGTTCATGGAAGAAAATTCTAAAAGCAACATAGTAAATTTAATGTATGTTTAATATGTTTATCTCTGAATTAACATTTATTAGTGTTTATGGTCTGGATGTCAAGTTTAAAAGAAATAGGGTGCTTTTTAGGATATGTAATAGTTGAGAAACAAAGGTAACTTTAAAAAAGGAAATTGGAACATGTTGATTTCACAGATTGTGGTCTTTGATGGAACTATACAGGATATTATGGCCCAAAATAAGAAGACTAGCATGGAGTTCCTATGGACAAAATCTGTGGGAAGTAGCAGCCAAATTAAGATTTAGAACCTGTGAAGAAAACACATTGACCTGAGAGTTTGGGGCTTTAGACAGAATTTTGTTTTTCTAGGAAGGCAAATCATGTGGGTTCTTTTAGACCTTTCTCTGCCTGGAAAAGTGTGCCCTTGGCAAGTGGGTAGTGTGTTTACCCCTAGTTCTGGTGGGGGTCATTAGCTGATTGCGATGTACAGATCTGACCTCCTTGCATAGTGTCTTAAGTAAATGCAAGTTATTTTAATAATAGTCTAATCAAGACATCATTGAAAGAGTAGGTAGTGCTGTGTAATGAAAAGAATACAGAGCTAGATATCAAAAGGACAGAATTCTGGGCCTTCTCTGACCTAGGGCTATGTGCCTCTTAATGTTTGGGTCTCAATTATTTCTTTTGTTTATATGAAGCTGGTATTGAATACTCCAGCTGTACTTTTTATGCAATAAACCTCTCTTTTTCCCATGCTTCATTCATCTGGTTTTCTTTCTTGGTCACAGTTTTAGCTGGTCAGTTTTCTAAGGATGCAATACATGATGTTCTTTTAAAAATGTTTTTGACTTCTGAGATAGAGTTAGATTCCTGTTGCTGCCACAACAATTGACAAAGCAGTACTGAAACCCAGGCTGCATTGCCCAACGTTGGGTTAGCTCACCTCTTCATAGAGGCTTGGCCTTTATGTTGGCTGCTTCTAATTGAACATTCAGCATGTAACAGTGTAGGATTGAACTGGGTTATTAAGAACTCAGTGTTGGATGTTTTTAGAGACACTACACACCAAAATGTGTCTCCCAAATCAGATAAGATACATTAACATCTGACATTGTTATTCCCTAACAAGATCCGGTGTATTTATTTAATCCTATTTCCCAATATGAGTGTTATAAGTGATTTACAACTGCTCTATGTATTTCAGTTTTTTCCTTCATGCTTTTTGAAAATGACAGGCCTTCATGGGGAACTAGGTGATATGATCAAAATTGTATTTCTATTAAACAGTGCTTTATTCCCTTCATTAAATGTTACTTGTTCCTCTCTGTTGTGATGTAGAACTTGGTGACTGGCCCCTTCTTTTTTCATGAAAGAGAATGGCTCATTCTACATGTAATATCTGTTAATTTCTTTATATAATATACTGGAGGCCCGGTGCACAAAAATTTGTGCAGTCGGGGGGGAAAGGGGGGGTCCCTCAACCTGGCCTGTGCCCTCTTGCAGCCTGGGACCCCTCGGGAGATAACGCCCTGCTGGCTTAGGCCTGCTCCTGGGTGGCAGAGGGCAGACCCAATCCCTAGGTGCAGCCCCTGGTCAGGCTCAGAGCAGGGCCCGATTGGGGAGTTGGGGCGCCGCCCCCTGTCATGCACAGAGCAGGGCTGATTGGGAGGTTGCCATGCCACCCTCAGTCACGCTCAGGGTAGGGCCGATTGGGGGGTTGGGGCACCGCCCTCTGTCACACTCAAGGCAGGGTCGATGGGGCGGTTGCGGCGCCACCTCCTGTCATGCACAGAGCAGGGCCAATCGGGGTTGGGGCGCTGCCCCCTGTCATGCACAGAGCAGGGCCCATCAGGGGGCTTGGAGCTCCTTACCCTGTCACGCACAGAGCAGGGTCAATCAGGGGGTTGGGGAGTTCACCCCTGTCACGGACAGAGCAGGGCCGATAGGGGAGTTGGGGCACCGCCCCCTGTCACACACAAAGCAGTGTGGATCAGGGGGTTGGGGCGCCGCCCTCTATCACCCACAGAGCAGGGCCGATCAGAGGGTTGGGGCACCGCCACTCTCACTCAGGGCAGGGCCGATGGGGAGGTTATGGCTCTACCCCGTCACACACAGAGCAGGGCCCGTGGGGGGGTGAGGGGGGTTGGGGCAGTGCATTCTGTCACACACAGAGCAGGGCAGATCAGGGGGTTGGGGCGCCGCACCCTGTCACACACAGGGCCGCAGGGCGATCAGGGGGTTGGGGAGCTCCCCCCGTATCAGGTACAGAGCAGGGCTGATCAGGAGGTTGGGGCGCCTTCCCCTTTCACGAACAGAACAGGGCAGAAAGGGAGGTTGTGACCCCACCCCCTGTCACACACAGAGCCGCAAGGCGAACAGGAGGTTTGGGCGCTGCCTCCTGTCACGCTGATCCTGGTGCCGGGAGGCCTCTCGGCTCCACTGATCCCGGTGCTGGGAGGCATATTACCCTTTTACTATATAGGATAGAGGCCTGGTGCATGGGTGGGGCTGGCTGGTTTGCCCTGAAGGGTGTCCTGGATCAGGAAGAGGGTCCCCACTGGGGTGCCTGGCCAGCCTGGGTGAGGGGATGATAGCTGTTTGCAGCTGGTCACATACCCTTCAGGGTGGGGGTCCCCACTGGGTTGCCTGGCCAGTCTGCGTGAGGGGCTGAGGGCTGTTTTCAGGCTGGTGGGTGATTGAAGCTCCCAACTGCTCCTTTTTTTCTTTTTTCTTTTTTTTATTCTGAGCCAGCTTTAGCTCTGGCTCCAGCTCTGAGGCCTCTGCTGCTGAAAGCAAGTATCTGGTTTGTTTCGGTTCTATAATCGAAACAATGTATAACTCCAGCTCTGAGATCCCAGCTCGCTGAAAGCAGGTTTCTGGGGTTTTGTTTAGCTTCTATATTTGTTACAATGTTTCAAACTGTAGGCTCAGAGGCCGGCTAGGCAGGTGGGGGAACGTTGGTTTCCTCCGTCACTGAAGCAAGCAAGCCTCATGTTAGTTTCAAGCTGCCTGGCTGCCGGCTGCCATCTTGGCTGGCAGTTAATTTGCATATCGCCCTGATTAGCCAATGGGAAGGGTAGCGGTCGTACGCTAATTACCATGTTTCTCTTTTATTAGATAGGATATGTTTTCTAAGTACTTCCTTCTAGTGTTATGTATCTAGTCTTAGATAACTAAAATATTGGTCAAAAGAATTTTAGTATTTTTAGTTTGAAAGATCTTTGAAAAATATAAATTCCAAAAATCAAAGGGCAATTATAAATATAGTTATATATTTATATTCTATTTTGAAACGTATAAGCTTATGAACTAACTGCTTATAAATGTATATGTGTAGATATTGATATTTGTAGCTTTATTTTTTAAATATGAGATTTCAAACTAAGTTTTAAAAGAAGATAATTTATAATTCTTTGTTACATAGTTTCTTTTAAATTTAGTAGTTTATTATTATCTCTGTCTTTATAGAAGTTCATTTGGTCTTGATATCCATAATTACATGGAAACTTCTTAAGCTATTGTTTTAAAAATTTTTTTTACTTTGCTCAGTTTTCTTTTATTTAATTAAATGTTTATTGTTATATTGTAGTAGAAAGTTTAAAAAGGAGTGGAGAGACTGAATATGTTACTCATATTTTGTTTTTAATCTCTCCTAATAAAAGGAAACCAAAAATTGCCAAACAATATAAAATCAATGTTTGTGTAGAAAGAAAAAAGCAAGTAGATAATACAGGGTGGGGCAAAAGTATGGAATATAATCCTATATAATAAAACCCTAATATGCAAATGGACTGACCGACGGAACGACTGTTCGCTATGACGTGCACTGACCACCAGGGGTCAGATGCTTAACGTAGGAGCTTCCTCCTGGTGGCCAGTGCACTCCCACAGGGGGAGTGCCACTCAGCCAGAAGCCGGGCTCACGGCTGGCAAGTGCCTCTGCTGCAGGCGGCCAGTAAAGTGCAAGGTGTCCCAGACTGCAAGAGCCCTGGACTCTGAGAGGGATGTCTGGCCCCAGGATCAGGCCTAAGCCTGCTGGCGGACATCTCCCAAGGGGTCCTGGACTGCCAGAGGGCGCAGGCTGGGCTGAGGAACCCCCCCCCCCCTTCCCCAGTGCATGAATTTCATGCACTGGGCCTCTAGTAATTAACACATTGCAGACTAGTAGTTTTATTGCTAGCTTTACTCAGTGGCAGGTAAGTTTCTATTGAACGAGTACAAAAATGATTTTACATAAATGTTAAAGGCAAGCTTGAAAATTAAATACCCATTGCATTTTGAAGTTACTTATTATATGTTCTTACAAGCTAATATCTTTTTAAAGTATGATACTTTGTAAAACACTGTGTAATATGAAGCGAGAATTCTCATGATCTGTCCGCAGTGTGTTAATAAATAATAATACAAGAATAAAACGTGTTTCGCCTACTGACAACTGTAAACTTACTTTTACCGCAATGTATTTTCACATTGACATACTACTTTGGTAGTCTTGGAAAGCTATGGATCAGAAGTGGTAAGTAATGGGAGAGGATTACCAAAACCAAAACAGAAATCCATTTGTTTATTATTCATGTTCATATTTATCAATACTATTAGTAAATCTCTTGAATTATATGCTTCTAATTACTTCTTCCTCTGTATTAGCAATTATGTAATAATTCTCTTTTACTTCTTAGTTGCTTTGTTGTAGGGAATTTAAAAATGCTCATCTCTCCTATTATATTGTCTCTAGCATCTGGAATAGTGCTTCATGCATAGGTAGGCTCAATCAGTATGTTATATAAGAATATCTCAAAGGTTAACAGTCTACAAAGGGCAGTTCTTTTTTTTTCAAACTTTAAAATGAGCATTTAAAAACATACAAAAATAGAGAGTATAATGAAGCTTTATGCACCCATTACTCAATTTCAACAGTTAATATGTGGCTAATTTTATTTCAGCTATACCAAAGCTCTCTGTACCTTTCTCCAGACTACTTTGAAACAAATCCTGTACATCATATCACTTTTATCTATAAATATATCTATGTATGCATATGTATATATTTCTAAAAGATAGGGATGCATTTTTATTCTTTTAATATAACCACAATACTATCATAACATCTAAAAATTAATAATTCTTTAATATAATAAAATACCTAATTAGTATTCATATTTTCCTGTATCATAAAGGGTTTTGCTTTCTTTGTATAGTTGGTTTGCTTGAGTCAAGATCTAAACAAGGTCCACATATTCTCTTAATTTATATATTTCCTAAGTCTCTTTTAGTCTACAATTTCTTTTTTCTCTGTCCTTTCCCTGCTTTGTAATTTATTTAATGAATAAAGTAGGTTGTTTGTCTTATAGAATTTTTACATTTTGCTGACTGCATCTTTGTGTTGTCATTTAACATGTTCCTCTTTCCCCTGTGTTTCTTATGAGCTGGTAAATACAGAGGCTTATCAGACTTGAGTTTAATTATTTGAAATAATACTTTATAAGTTGTTGTACTTTCTTTCCTGTAATATTAGAAGGCACATAATGTCTGGTTCTCTCTCTCTGTGGTGCTAAAACTGGTCACTAGTTGAACTATTATCAGGCTAATTCATCCATTGTAAAGCTCCCTATCAACTTTTCACCTAAATTACTTTAGTAGCCATTAATTATGATTATTTTTAGGGGTTATAAAATAATGTTATTTTAATATTATCATTCATTTTTCATTTATTAGTTGAACTTATATAAAGAAATATTTTTGAATTGAGTTTTCTGTTTTCATGCATCACTGTTTATACAAAAAAGGAAGAATAAATGCTAGATTTCTTCTTTCTTGCCAGTTTTCAGGTTGAGTTGGTTCTTTGAAATTTAAAATGACTAAACAGGAAAAAGGTATTTAAAACAGGATGGAACTCAGTAGGGATAAAAAAATTGGAAAGGAGTGTTTCCTATTTAATCATTTGATATTAATTCTTTTTTATATTGTCATACTCAGTTTGAACACTATAATTTAAAAGTAAAATAATTTCTAGAAGCAGAAGAAGACTCAGAGCAAAACACCCCAGCTTCAACTTACTAATTTTTCTCAGCTTTCAGTTCTCAGTTTGCAACCCTTGCATTCTCTCTGAAGTCTTCCCTATGCTCTTACTGTGGAACAGATTCCTTTTTTATGTTTTCATAGAGCCATGTTCCTTTTCCTGGAGCATTATATCAATTTATTTGTATGTACTTAATCTAAGGATTATCTAATCATGGTCAGTCTCCTTATGAGATTGTAATTAGCAAGCATAGTGCTTGATGCACAGTAGATATTCAGGAAATATTTGCTGTGTGAAATGAACAAATGATAAATTATTTGCTTGATGGTATATTCACGTATTTATTTGCTTTCTTTCCAAAGTTTCATGTGGAAATGATAAGCTTAGAAATTAAGCCAGATGTTTTTTTAATGTAGGTAACAAATACTTTGTCTTTGTGATATACAGTTGGTTTTATTAAGTTTTAAAAGTCAGATATTAAAAGTCTATCAGTGATAAATTTCAATAAAAATTTTACTGAACTATTTATTACATAGGTAAGTTGAGACAAATATGAGAATTCATGTGTTATATGTATTTATCAGCATTCAATATTATTATTGACTAGAGGCCCGGTGCACAAAAACTTGTGCACTGGCGGGGGGGTGGGTGTCCCTCAGCCGCACTTGTGCCCTCTCACAGTCTGGGACCCCTCGGGAAATAATGACCTGCTGGTTTAGGCCCCCTTCCGGGTGGCAGAGGGCAGGCCCAATCCCTAGGTGCCTGCCCTGCAGCCCCTGGTCGGGCTCAGAGCAGGGACAATTGGGGAGTTGGGGCGCCTCCCCCTGTCATACACAGAGCAGGGCAGATCGGGAGGTTGCGATGCCACCCCCAGTCACACTCAAGGCAGGGCCGATGGGGAGGTTGTGGCGCCACCCCCTATCATGCACAGAGCAGGGCAGATCAGGGGGTTGTGGCGCCACCCCTGTCACATACAGAGCTGGCCGATCGGGGTTGCAGCACTGCCCCCTGTCATGCACGGAGTAGGGCCCATCAGGGGGGTTGGGGCTCTGTACCCTGCCACACACAGAGCAGGGCTGATCAGGGGGTTGGGGAGCTCCCCCCTGTCACATACAGAGCAGGGCCGATCAGGGGTTTGGGAGCTCCCCCCTGTCATGCACAGAGCAGGGCCGATCAAGGGGTTGGGGAGCTCCCCCGTCACGTATAGAGTAGGGCTGATAGGGGAGTTGGGGCACCTCCCCCTGTCACCCAGAGAGCAGGGCTCATCAGGGGGTTGGGGCACTCCCCCCTGTCACACTCAGGGCAGGGCCTGTGGGGAGGTTGCAGCTCCACCCCGTCACACACAGAGCAGGGCCCATGGGGGAGTTAGGGTGCTGCACCCTGTCACACACAAAGCAGGGCCAATCAGGGGGTTGGGGAGCTCCCCCCTATCAGGCACAGAGCAAGGCCGATCAGGGGGTTGGGGCGCTGCCCCCTGTCACACTGCTCCAGGGGCCAGGAAGCCTCGCGGCTCTTCTGATCCCGGTGCTGGGAGGCCTCGCTGCTCTGCTCATCCCGGTGCTGGGAGGCCTCGTGGTTCCACTTGACACCGGGGCAGTGAGGCCTCGCGGCTCCGCTGATCCCAGTGCCGGGAGGCCTCGTGGCTCTGCTGATTCCAGTGCTGGGAGGCATATTGCCCTTTTACTATATAGGATAGAGGCCTGGTGCACAGGTGGGGGTCGGCTGGTTTGCCCTGAAGGGTGTCCCGGATCAGGGTGGGGGTCCCGCTTGGGTGCCTGGCCAGCCTGGATGAGGGGATGATGGCTGTTTGCAGCTGGTCACACCCCCTTCAGGGTTGGGGTCCCCACTGGGGTGCCTGGCCAGTCTGGGTAAGGGGCTGAGGGCCCTTTTCAGGCTGGCGGGTGACTGAAGCTCCCAACCTCTCCTTTTTTTCTTTTTTTTTTTTTTTTTTTTTTTTTTTTTTTTTTTTATTCTGGGATTTATTTACCTTCTATGGCTGTCACTGGAGCTGAGATCCGGCTTTAGCTCTGAGGCTTGGCTCCAGCTCTGAGACCTCAGCTGCTGAAAGCAGGTATCTTAGTTTGTTTGGGTTCTATAATTGTAACACTGTTGCCATCACTGCCGCTCTAAGCTCTGAGGCCGAAGCTGGCTGAAAGCAGGTTTCTGGAGCTTGTTTAGCTTCTATAATTGCAACAATGTTTCTTAGAGTTTCAGCTCAGAGGCCTGCAGCGGCAGGCAGGGAACCTTGGCTTCCTCCATCACTGGAGCAAGGAAGCCTCCTGTTTGCTTCAGCTGCCTGGCTGTTGGCCGCCATCTTGGTTGGCAGTTAATTTGCATATCTCACTGATTAGCCAATGGGAAGGGTAGCGAAGTTACAGTTAATTACCATGTTTGTCTATTATTAGATAGGATAGTACTTAGTAACTAAACTTGATGATTTCAAAATCTGAGTTTAAATGTCAACAGAATTTAAGTTAAATGGGTGTAAATGTAAAAATTTATGTCTGTTATAGAATGATATTTTTTAAAATATGTTTTTATGGATTTCAGAGAGGAAGGGAGAGGGAGAGAGAGAGAAACATCAATGATGAGAGAATCATTGATCGGCTGCCTTCTGCATGCCCCATACTGGGATTGAGCTGGCAGCTTAGGCATGTGCCCTTACTGTGACCTCCTGGTTCATAGATTGATGCTCAACCACTGAGCCATGTTGGCCAGGCTATTATAATATTTTGAAGTGTTGAAAACCTTAAAATATTGCCATTCTAAATGCATTTACTTTGGCATTATTGTATCTTGACATGTAAAGCAACTGTTAAAAATTATTTTAACACATTGTATGCGGGAAATGTATTTATACGTTGTACGTATTTATACGTTCTACCAGTGTAGTAGAGCGCGGGACATGTATTAATACGTTTTTTATAGACTAGTGGTAGAATGCGGGTAATGTATAAATACATAAACTAAAGTTATCATAATTTTACTGAACGTTGCCATTTGCACAAAAAATTAGCAAAAATGGCCCGCGCCACCTATTAGCGCACGATAAAAACTACCTGCAAACAATGTGTTAATATTATATCCTCTTAAAGCCCTTTACTGAGGTAGTTGGTTTGCTTCAAAAAAGAACTTTGCTACAAGAATTTGTTTCTCCATGGAAGAATTAAGCTAAATAGGCTAAGTAACTTGTAAGAATTTTGACAATAAATGGCATTTACCATTAAAAATTTTTTTGTAATGATATTCTATGTCAAGGTGTGAGCACTGGTTTAGTCAGACATTTGTTTACTTTTCAAATGGAGATTTCATGATTCACTACATAGTTTTGTTTGTTTTCTGCCTTTATTTCACTCAGTCTTTTTAACTTCTTTCCAAGATTATTTTAACAACTCATAAATAAGTTTTATTGTGCATCGTAGTTTTTACTATTAAGTGCTGTGCAGGGAGCCCACTGCAACCATCTCTCCTCAGCCACAGCCCCTTGTCCAGCTCTGGCTCTGGGGCAGGGGGCACTTAGCTTGTCCTGGACAAAGCCATTATTTCCCTTTTCCCTGGGTTGCTCCTGCAGCTGGAGCATCATCTCTCTTCATCCTCTCTCCTCACCCCTACCCCACTTCCAGTCCATTCTGCCTCCATCCCTCTATTTTAAAATAATGTACTAGAAATAAAAACACCCATATCTCTTTATATGCATGGAGACCACAAGATGAAAAGTTCTTACTGTGTATTTCCTAGTCTGTAATTTCAACGCACATTCTACCAGTTTTCTTTTTAATCCATTAAGTTAATTATACTAATAAATATGGATTTTACTTAAATACATTTAGGTCAGATACTCTGAGATGTGTTACAGAGTAGGAGCAGCCAAAGCCATCCTTTTCCATTATTGAGTTTTCATATAAGTATTCAAAACAAGGTTTTCAATACAATTTACTGTTTACTTAAGTCTTTGATTTAGAACCAAGTTGAAGATTACTGATGAAACATGTACTAAAATAGAGATAATAAATATAGGTCAATAAAAGTTCATATGCTTGGCTATGTGCCTGCCACAGCAGAAGATATATGTGCCTTTGGAGGTTTGTAAATATTGAGGTTTAGTTTTGGTCTGTCTATAGGGGAAGCCATGGATTTCAGATAGCTGGTTGTTCTCTAGAGATTGGATTCAGATATATTCAGAATCTAGACAACCCTAACAAAGAGGGGATTCTACCATCAAACTTATATTTGAAGTTTTGTCATCCATATGAAAATAACATTTAGAGATTTTTCCAGATTTTATAATTCTCTTGTATTAGTGATTCTGTTGGGGTTAAAAAAAAAATGAAGACTATTAGTTGCTTCTGAAAGGAATGGACTCTGTCACAGTGCTTTTTTATTTTTTGGTCATCGGAAGTATTTAGAAAGATTTTGGATGAAAACAGTCAAACACAGTAAAAGCACTTTCTTTACTTGTAATTGAACAAGATGTTTTCTAATGTGTCTGTCTATTGACATTCTTATTATAAAATACTATATAATTTTCTATAAGTGGTCTTCCCTTTTCTGATCCTTGACAATGTGATTTACCAATACTTTCTGTTGGTGAGTGGAATACTAGTGATTTTTTTCCTTAATGTAAGGCAGAGAACTAAATGCAGATGACTGTTCTGTTTCTAATTAAGTGATTAAATACACTAAGCCAAGGTGTACTTGGAAACACTGATTGGCACAGTGAGAGCATGGTACTTTTTTTATTTTGCAGGTCTCACTGAAAATATTGTTACCTGATTTTCCTGGAGGCACAGGAAAATGCAGATTATTGGTTCTCTCAGGGTTTAGTTGGTGAGAGGGGCCACCGTGAATTTTAAATTTATAAGAAGCTTATGGAAATGACTCTGTGTTTCTCCTACTTTCTTTTTATAGTTAACACAATACTTGTGGCCAGACTCTTTGGAATTATCAATACTTAAAAAACTAAATAAGGAATCTTGTGACCTTTCCCATTAGTGGCTCAAATGGTCATTACCAGAATTGCCTGTATATCTTTGGGGAACAAATTAAATAGATGAAGGACAGCCAACTTTTAGAAAGAGATATAGGCATAGATATATATTTTTCTTATTTTCTTCTACACATACCCAAATCTAGATGTCAAGTTATCAGAGATTTACTTTTACTGAAAAGTGACATAATGGATATGATACTCTCAGTTTAGTTTTGACCATTCGTAATTTGCTAATAGTTCCAGGGTAGGATCTTAAAGACTATTTAACTATGCTCATGTAATACTATATTGGGTAAATACTAGTTTTTAATGATAATAGGATAAAAACGTCTCTTTTTTTCTAGGTAGGGTTATACTGTTACTCCAAATATGCCATGGCCCTAGCCGATTTGATTCAGTGGATAAAGAGTCAGCCTACAAACTGAAGGGTCCTGGGTTTGATTCCAGTCAAGGGCATATACCTCGGTTGCAGGCTTGATCCCCATGTGGGAGGTAACCAATTGATGTATCTCTCTCACATCGATGTTTCTCTCTCTCTGTCTCTTTCCCTCCACTCTCTAAAAATTAATGGAAAAATATCCTTTAGTGAGGATTAATATAAAAATAAAGATATATACACACATATCATGTATTTCTTTCTGTATGAGAGACCGCTCTAGATTTCTTTGGTACTATGAAGTACTTTTTATTTAAAAGTAAATGTATAATATGGATTGAACTCTATTACTTTGATAAAAAATGCTTAACTGCTCTGACATTTGAAATGAGCCTACAAATTGACTTTAGCAACTTATTTAAGGCTTTGTAATTACTTTTAAAAATGTAATTACTTCTAATTAGTTACAAGTAAATAACATAATTTTCCTTTAAATATTGTTTGTATTAATAAAAATTATTTTAAAAAGGATATATTAAAACTAATGATAAATCAAATTTTTATCATAGGCATTAATTTATTAGAGTTGGCCCCTACTATACATTTATATATCTGTGTATTTATATTTTGTTAGCTATATATATAAAAACCTAAGTGACCGTCCAACCATTCAATTGTCCGACTGGTAGCTATGACGTGCACTGACCACCAGGGGCAGATGCTCAACGCAGGAGCTGCCGAGCTACGGTGACTTGGCAGCTGTGGTTCTCGGATGATGCATCTGGAACCAGAGAGGAGGGAGCCTGATTCTAGGGTGCATCACTTAAGAACCACCCTCTCGCAATCTGGGACCTCTAGGTGGATGTCGGAGAGCTGGTTTCAGCCCAATTTCCACAGGCCAGGCTGAGGGACCCCACTTATGCCTGCATCCGTGCATCGGGCCTCTAGTATTTTTATAAAACAAAGGAATGCATTAAATTATGGCCATTATAAAGCACTGAGGAGGTATAAAAACATATAGAGTTTAAAAAAATGATAGTTTCCCCTTCCCCAAACATAGAATTTCAAACAGGTAAGCATTGATAACATTTAGGTGATTATCTTTCTAGACATTTGTTTTTTAGTTTATTTTTATTTAATGCAACCATGTTAAGTATTTATAAATAGTAGGTAGTTTTTATGAAGAACTAAAAACCCTAGGAAGTAATAAGTATGGGGAACTGAGGCTAAGAGGGTAATTGTATGGTTAACCCAGCCAATCTAGTACTAGTATCTGTACTCTTAATTCTGCTGCCTGTTAGGCTTTTATAAATACTTTACTACTATATATATACTCATATATAGTATTTTGTTAGTTTTAGCATAAAAACTAACATTATATATACATGGTGCTTTGGACCTTCCATTTTACATTATATTTTGACATTTCTTTGTTTTGTTTTAAATGTCTATATGTTTTACCATAATTTACTTAAATTTATTTACCATAAATTATTTTATCCTTGATCAGACCAATTTTTTTAACTATTGCAAACAAGGTTATGATGAATATGTTTGTAATCCTTGTGTATATGTTTTTCTACAAGATAGAGTCATAAAAGTGTAATTGTTGGGTCACAGTCAGTACATGTTCAGGATTATGCTGTAGAAAAATTTTATCTTTATATAAATGTATGTTTAGAACGCTTCTATCCTTTTTTACATACAGGATCATCCTCTAATACTGTCAAATTTTTTTGTATTTTTTTAACCTCATAATCTATTATAGAAATCCTTTCATAAAATCTAATGATTTACTTGGTTTTATTTTTAAAGGCTTTATAGTCTATATTGTATGAAGATATTGTGATTTTATTTAATCACTTCCTCATTGATGGGCATTTTATATAAATTTTTGTTTTAGCTAGTACAACCAGTATTTGACAGATGTCCTCATATGTTTATCTTCGTATTCTTGTGCATGCTTATATCATAAGAATAATTTCCAGCTATGGAATTGCTAGGTCAAAAGGGTCAAGGTTTTTCAATTGACATATACTTTTAGTTTTCACTTTAAAAGTTTTGAACCATCATTTTATTCCCATGAATGATTTAAAATGATTTAAATAATGTTTAAATGACTTAAATAATTTAAAGTATTATTTAAATAATATTTTAATAAGTTTATTAGCCACTTGTTTTTCTGTCTAAGCACTTACTATGGGCCAAACACTGGTGTAAGTGGATTGCATGTTTATTTAATGATTTATTTCCTAATATTATTTGCTTATTTTAAAAAATAATTTTTTCTTATGTGTCTCCCAAGAGTTTATTTTACATTAAGGAAATTACTTTTAGTTATATGTATTACAGATTTTATTGTTTTTAATGATTGTGTATATAAATGTTTTATACCCAATTTTACATTCTTATTTGATCAGATGATGTTTTATAATGTTCTTCATCTTATCTTGTTAGTTTTGGTCAGGCTTATTGCTAGATATTTATTTAATTTTCTACTTAGTTATCGATGAGGTATAAGGAAGTAATAATTTTTGAATACTAATCTGGCATTTTGTTATTAGTCTGTCTTTTATGAGATACTCTTGGATTTTCTGGATGGACATTAAAACCTTTTTCAAATGATGTTCTTGTAGCTTCTTAATATTTGTGCCTCTTATTTCTTTTCTCTTTTGCTTTGACTAAGGTTACTGGTAAAGAGTTAATTAATAGAGCTCATAGCAGGCATTTTGCCTTATTCAGGACTTTAATGAAACTTATTTATATATTAATTAATAGGATAATAATCTCATCTTTTAGGGGCAGTTATTTTGAGGAAAGTAGTTTACCTAATAACACATTGCGTACCGTATAGAAATCTCTAAGACATACGCCAGGGACCACACGTTTTTAGGCAAACTGCACGTTATTTAAATCATCATAACTACAGATCATAATGCACTTTAGGTGTTGTTTTTCAATAATTATAATATTTTTATTTACAAAAACAATTAAACAATTAATTAAAGTTCCTAGTACTTTTTTAATGTATGGTACTGCGTAAAACATTTTCCTCTATGAAGAGGGACCAAACAAAATTTACATAAGTATCTAGATTCGCTCCTTTTTCCGTGGGCGACACAAACTCTGCAGGCTCTCGTAGGAAATTTTTTCTTCCATTCGCTGGAATACACGTAGGTTAATGCTGCTTCATATCACCTGACAACCTTTTGGGTGGATCTTTACGAGGTGCTCTCCTTGTACCCCCAGGGAAGGGTTGGACAGATTTGTCTCTGGTTCCGGAGAGCCTTCATTATTGTCATCTGTTATCCAGTCTCTCGCCACCGATAGCAGAAACTGTTTATACTTCATTTTTGCTTGTGGATTGAGGACGTTGTACACCCTAAATGAATTGAAAAGTCCACAGTTTATAAGGTACAGCACTACTTTTTTTGTCCATTTCATCGTTTTCCTTAGAATGGAACAACACGAAAGGAAGTGTATCAGTTTCGTTAGTTTCCTTCCTTTTTCTGAGAGAGGGCATTTCTAAAAGCACCAGGAACTTGAAGACGAAGACTATTCGAATGACCAAAATACAATGTAACTGCAATGCTTTATGGGTTCGTGCAATTATATAGTTTTTCGTAGATTGACCTGCACGGTTTCCACCAGTGAGATCGCTTCATTCGATGTGGACAAGACAATGTGTTGACATCTAATGTCCATAACAGATGGCGCGCGAAACACGAGAAAGCTCGTGAGCGGTACGAAAGGTGATAAGTGGACATTACCTTGAAAGTTAAGAAATCTAACTTTCACTTCAGTATTTGTGCTTGTGCAAACATTTATTCTTAACTCTTCTATTTATTTATTTATTTTTAAAATATTTTCATTGATTTTAGAGAGGAAGGTTGAGGGAGAGAGAGATAGAAACATCAGTGATGAGAGAGGATCATTGATTGGCTGCCTCCTGCACACCCTCTACTGGGAATCGAGCCCGAAACCTGGGCATGTGCCCTTGACCGGAATCAAACCCAGGACCCTTCAGTCCATAGGCTGACGCTGTATCCACTGAGCCAAACAGGCTAGGGCAACTCTTCTATTTATATAGTGAGGATAATTACTAATCTGTAAAGTAAAATTCCTATAAGGAAGTTACTAAATGTATAAAATATTATTGTAGTCAACCTATAAAAGGATCATTATATAACCAGTTGCTATTTATTGAGTTATTTCAAGTACTTACTGATATTTCACACCAAGGGCATGATTTCTGAATTAGGGAACATTTTTTGTTCCGAAATTTTGGTGACTATATTATTGATCTTAAAAATAATTTATATTTTTTGTTTTTTTCATTTAAATTCTTTTTTGTTTAAAATATTACATAAGTCTCCTTTTCCCCCCATTGACCTCTCCCCTGCCACTCCCAACCCCAAGCACAAGCCCTCACCACCCTACTGTCTGTGTCCATTGGTTTTCCTCATATACATGCATACAAGTCCTTTGGTTGATCTCTTACCCCTTCACCACCACCCCTGCCTTCCCTCATAGGTTGTACAGTATGTTCAATGCTTCTATGTCTCTGGTTCTGTTTTGGTTCATCAGTTTATGTTGTTCATTATATTCCACAAATGAGACCATGTGATATTTATCTTTCTCTGGCTTAATTCGCTTAGCATAATGTTCTGTAGGTCCATCCATGCTATTGCAAATGGTAAGAATCCCTTCTTTTTTTTACAGCAGCGTAGTATTCCATTGTGTAGATGTACTACAGTTTTCTAATCCACTCATTTGCTGATGGGCACTTAGGCTGTTTCCAAATCTTAGCTATTGTAAATTGTGCTGCTATGAACATAGGGGTGCATATATTCTTTCTGATTGGTGTTTCTGTTTTCTTGGGATACATTCCTAGAAGTGGGATTACTGGGTCAAATGGAAGTTCCATTTTTAATTTGAGGAAGCACCATACTGTTCTCCACTAATTTGTATTTTTTGTTGGCATAATATAGTGAAAGCTTTTTAAAACTTCTCATTTTTTTTTCTGTCAGCTGTTAAATTCATTATCAGGAAAATAGAAAGGTAAAGTAGTACAAGTAAACAAGAAATAGTTAGCATACCGATTTTGTAAATCATTCAGACATCTGACAGGAATTCAATAACAGTTTCTGCCTTTTGAATTCTATATGATGTTTAGTAGTAGTATCTTCTCAGCTGAGATTTACTGAGACTATTTTAATATTCAATTCCTGGCACAATGACTGGAATCTGTATAATTTTGCTTAGCGTATTTACTGTTTATGAAACATATTCAGCATCTGATACAGATTCTGATTCAGTTGATATGGTTAGGGCCCAGGAGCCTGTACCTATTATTAACAAGTACTTCAGGGTGTTTTTATTCTTGTGGTTGTGCCCCATAGGTACAAAAGTTTTTCTGAATAGTGATTTTTTATTGTATCTCATAGAAAATAAATTTTGGGGAGAGAGATTCATTGTTATCTTCCATGCTTTAGTAATGTAAATTTGCCTTTTACTTTAGACTTTAATTTTTTATTTTAGAGTAATCTGGGTGGGTGGGGTCTTGGCATCCACTTCTTAGTACACATGTGGTGATTAACATTGATAACTAGTAATAATTATGGCATTAGCTATAATTTTTTAATACAATGGTTTACTTTTTCAACTTTATTAATTTGAATGTATTTTTTATAAAACTTCTAAAAATGGAATTGATCTTTTTTCCTCCTTGGGATCCTTATCATGGCCTAGGTACATTGAGATTGAAAAAGTTAAGCATTTCACACATTTAATCCTCATCCAAGGATATGTTTACTGATTTTAGGGAGAGAGGAAGAGAGAGAGATTTGAAAGAGAAATATCATTTGATTCCCTCCAGTATGTACCCTGCCTGGGAATTAAACCAACTTTTTTGGTACAGGGAACAACACTCTAATAAATTGAGCCACCTATATAATATATTTTTTTAATGACAAAAGTCTAACCTTTATTTTAAAAAGTATTGCACATGAGTCGCTGGTTATATTCTAAGATAGCTTGTATGAATTAGAGCCTTTTTTGTATTATTATATTATACACTAAAAAATATGAACAAATCATGACCAATAGAAACAGATTGCAATTTTGTAGGATTTGCTAATTTTGTATTCATTGATTTGGCCAAAATAAAAGTGCTGATGGGAATTTAATCTGTTATAATATTTCTATCAAAATCCTACAGCAAAATTTTATTTCAGCAAATATTTTTGAATCGAAATATTTTTATTTCAGTACATATTGGTGAATAGAATCAATTGTTTTCTATTTGCTTTTGTCTTGTTCATTTATTTCTTCTATTGCATTTCTATTCTTATCTTACAATGTAAGTTTAAAAAATTAGTTGTAAGAGTTACAACAATATTTTCACAAAGTCTTATTTAGTCATTAAGAAAAGCTCCTTTCATGGAATGATATAACTGATACCAAGTGTATTTCATCATGATGGGCATGTAAATATTTAATTTATTTGATACTTTCAGTAAGTGATACATAACATACTTTCTTGATTGATAGCTTAATTGAGCTTTACTCAGCTCAAAGGGATGGATATTTTATTTTTGAATTTAACTCAATGATATTGCTAACCTAATCTATGTGAACAAACTGCCTGTGTTTGTGTGTGTGGAAATGAGGGGTGAAAGTTAGTGACGATAGACTAAGAATTATTTGAAACAAACATTCCCTTGGAACTAGGAAAAGGCCTTCCTTTTTAAAAACCAGATACGTATAACATTCTAATATCTGCCAAATATAGTTATAAGCGCTTTACAAATGTTAAATTATGCAATTATCACAACAGTGAAGTAGGTACTGTTAGTAAGAGTAGGTACTATTATTGTCTCATTTTACAAATGAGGTCACTGAGGTACAGTGGGGTTAGCTTGCTGAAGGTCACACTGCTGTCAAGTAGCAAAGTCTGAACTTGATCCCAGGCCTTCTGGCTCTATATCTTCTTTAATTATCTTCTGTTAATGCTGCCTTTTGTTTTCTAAAAGCATTACTGATATGTTTATGTGTTACATGTTTACTGTTAATTATATTTGATTTTTGGAAAGATGTATTTTATGCTGTGCATTATAAAAATGTTCATAAATTATTACTTATGATGCCATGATGTTTGTTTTTAATTAAAAAACACATACAACTCTAGGTAAAGTTGTGGACAATAAAATTGGCAATAATAACTGAACACTGTGAGGAGGAAGGCTTTGTCTTCTCAAGTAGATGTATAACGACTACCACTTTACAACATTTTAAAAAATCATTCACATTCCTTTGTAATTCCATCAGTGTTCCAAGGTTGCACTTACAATTGAAAGTTTTTAAAATCTGTTTCTGTACTTTTTTTTTAAACCAGTCACCATTTTTTTAGTAGGGTGGACCACATAATGAACATAAAACTACATTTTGCAGCTTTTAGCTGCATCTCTATGAACTTGCTTCTCAGACTAAAGTATCTATGGGTATTAACCAGGGAATATGTGAAGCTACACAATAAAAGAATTAATCTTTTAAAGAACCATTTCTACTAAAAGATTGGTGGAGGTGGAATATTGAGTAATTTAATTGCTTAGCACTTAAGAAGTTTTTTATGTTAATACTAATGATTCTGAAGAGAAGAGACAAAGAATTTTATAATAATGGTTTCTATCCTAGAAATCCTGAAGGTATATCAGTTCATTTTGTGGCAAGGTTTCAGGAGTGCTTGATTGTATTTGGAGTCACTTGGTGCCTTGGAAAGTTATAAAATAAGGGGTTATTTAACCAACATAAAATGGTCAATAAAGTTGAGGAAGAGCCTTCCTTCACTTTATTGGTCAGTTAGTTGCCATAGTATCAATATACCCAAATGTTAATCAGTAATGTTTGTTGGGCTGCTGAAAAGAATTGTATTATCAAAAACATATCTTGTTTAAATCTTGGAAGTATAATAATGTTTTCTTGGCTTTTATTTTTAGCAAATCCGACTTTTAAGTAAAATAGGATTTATATAAAAGATAATTTTGGGGTTATTTAATTTACAAAAGGTTGAACATGATATGTTTTTAAATAGTTTCTTCATTTTATTATATGCACAGCATCCAGGCTTACATATATGATATAATATGATACAATATAATATAATAAAGTAAATGAACAAAAAAACAAACATCATGGTGAAAGATTAAAAGGAAAAACCTGTATAGTCAGTGTTTTATTTTATTTTTAAAAATACCTAGTTGGTTTGGGTATAAATAATCTACACTAATAAAAGACAAGCATGTAAATTGACCGTACCTTCACTAAGCCTTAAGCCCTGCCCACTAGCCAATCAGAGTGACTATATGCAAATTAACTCAACCAAGATGGCGGCCGGCAGCCATGAAGCTGGAGTGAGCAGGAGGCTTGGTTGCCCAGTGATGGAGGAAGCCAAGCTTCCCATCTGCCGTGGCAAGCTCTAAGCTCCACTCAAGGCAACAAAGTTTCAATTATAGAAGATAAATAAACCCCAGATACCTGCTTTCAGCCGGCCGTGGCCACAGAGCTTGAGTGAGCAGGAGGCTTGGGTTACCCCTGGCGATGGAGGAAGCCAAGCTTCCCGCCCCGCCCTGGCCAGCTCTGAGCTCCACTCAAGGCTACAAAGTTTCAATTATAGAAGGTAAATAAACCCCAGAATAAAAAAAAAGAAAAAAAGGAGAAGCTGGGAGTTTGGCCAGCCTGAAAATGGCCCTTAGCCTCTCACCCAGACTGGCCAGGCACCCCAGTGAGGACCCCACATCTTAAAGGGGGTGTGGCCAGCCTGAAAACAGCCATCAGCCCCTCACCCAGGCTGGCCAAACCTCCATGGGGTGAGGGTCTCCACTTGGGGGCGCTTGACTAGCCTTCAAACAGCCATCATCCCCTCACCCAGGCTGGCCAGGCACCCCAACAGGACCCCCACCCTGATCTGGGACACCCTTCAGGGCAAACCAGCCGGCCCCCATCCGTGCACCAGGCCTCTATCCTATATAATAAAAGGGTAATATGCAAATTGACCCTAACAGCAGAATGACTGGAAATGACTGGTCACTACGACACACATGACCACCAGGGAGCAGATGCTCAATGCAGGAGCTGTCCCCTGGTAGTCAGTGCACTTCCACAGGGGGAGTTCTGCTCAGCCACAAGCCAGGCTGATGGCTGCCAGCTCAGCGGTGGTGGCAGGAGCCTCTCCCACCTCCTAAGCAGCACTAAGGATGTCTGACTGCAGCTTAGGTCTGCTTCCTGCTGGTAAGTCGGCAGCCCTCGGACATCTCCCGAGGGCTGCCGGGCTACCAGAGGGATGTCTGACTGCCAGGTTGGGCTCTATACCCCAGGGAGCAGGCCTAAGCCAGCAGGTGGACATCCTCCGAGGGGTCCCAGACTGCAAGAGGGAAATAGGCCGGGCTGAGTGACCCCCCCGAGTGCACAAATTTTTGTGCACCGGGCCTCCAGTATTAATATAATTGCCTTTAATTTTATTCTAAATACTGAGGCTAGGCTTTGAATATGACACTTATTTTTAATTACTAAGTGAGACCATTAAAACAGTAATCATTTGACTTAGAGTGGCATGAATGCATTCTTAGAGTATCCAGATGGAAATTATGGGTGTCAGAAAATCTCTTAATAGAGTAATTATGGGGATAGCAAGTTAAATAGTTTTCATGCTGCCTGGGAGTATATTTTCTGTGTGGAATTTTTTTATTCAACAGAATAAAGGAGTATAAAGCATTTTCTCTGTTTAGAAAATTAAATGATAAAAAAAATATACATTGTTCTTTTGGTTTTATGCTATTTAGACTCACTGAAGAAGAAAAATAGCAATTGTTAGAATTGGTGTAATTCTTAGGGTTTCATGCCCTTAGTCGAAGTTTCTTGATTTATCACTATATATTTGTCCATTCAAGCATATTTAATTTACCTCATTTATAAAACTGTGAAGCTTGTAAAATTTTTATAACTTTATAATAAAGAATATTCTTATATAAAGTAAATTGTGCATGATAAAAGAAAAGAAATACCTCTAACTTCTGTACTCAAATTTCTTTACTTATGCTTTAATAAGATGAACCAGAAGTAGAGTTAGAAAGGGTTTTCGGGGACTTGTGGATAGGATACAAGAGTATTACTAAAATGTTGGGGAGGGAAGAAACTATAAACTGAAGCTTCTAGATATGTGATGTTAAATGTTCAAGACTCTTCTAAGGACTTGCCCTTCAATTTTCTACTTTTCTTGCTATTTTGGAGGTAGCAAGCCGAATCCAAATTTCAAGGACAAAGGAAATACAAGAATAAGAAAAAAATCCATAGCAGCTCTGGAAAACACGAAGGGGTATAGCCAATAGGCCAGAAAATTTGGAGGCTTTCTGGAAGACATAAGACTGACAAGATTAGATTATTAAAAACCACTAGTACTAAACAGTCTATAACTTGACATAGGGAAGATAGTCCTTTTTTTTTTTTTTTTTGAGTAGAATAAATACTTGCTTCTGTAATATTTCAGAAATTTACCCAGTTTAGAGATAGCAGTGTTAGGGCAGAGAAATGGCCCTCTGGGAAACATCAAGGTAATTAGAAGACTATAAAATCAATAGATTTTGAAGAAAAATCTCTCAGCTGGTCTCTTTCCTTTATCACCCACAGAGTCCCTCAGCCTTACATTATGAGCTTGATGGGAGTGGGGGAGACTCTTGAGGAAAATAAACTAGTGAGGTGCATCAGCCATCAGTACTGAACAATCTAGATCGTCATTTAAGAAGATGAAGGCGATGAAATACTAGATGTTTGACGAAAATCATTGCTAAAAAGAAGACATACTAAAACAAGCAGAGCAGATAGCCCAGAAATCATAGTTAATCTTAAAAAAAAAAAAACCCCTGAAAATTTCTGGTTAGAATGGAAGAAACATTATATTGAAATAATGGAAAAAGTTTTATATAGTTAAAAATATTGCCAACTAAAATCCCTAGAGGCCAAAATCCATAGAAAATGCTGGAATTCAGAGTGCTAAGTTGACTCCAAAGCTGTTCTTAGAACATTTACTGACTAAGAGGCTTGTATTTAAAGTTCACATTGGTTTGAGGGGATAGAACTTAGTACCTAGATGGGCATTTGAAATTGAGGCCTTATATAAGGCCAAGGCTCTTTAAGATCATGCTTCAGTGAAAGAGAGCTTGCAAAATAGAATTTAACTTCCAGCAGAGAACATCAGAGTTTTCTTCTCTTGGCAAATGTGTGTGAGACTGAAAAGTCTCCTCTATAAGTCTATCTTCATGTGGGTGAAGAGAATCTAATCTTTTAATTCTGGAAAATTCTCAGTCATTCTTTCTTTGGATATAGACTGTCATCAGTCTCTCCATTCTCCTCTGGAACTCTATCTTCATATATGTTAGATATTGACACATTACTCTTGAAAATTGGAATTAAAAGATGTGAATCGTTAGATAAAACACAGTAAATTTAGAGGAAGATAGGTAACTGGATAATACTAAAGACAAAGAAACTGAAAGTAGTTAGAAATAGATTATTTACTAAAGTATAAAAATTAGACTGGTTCAGACATCTAAATTACAACAATGAATGCCATATGTCAGAATTTAGGTTTCAAATTCTGAAAGGAAATAAATGTCATCCTCCAAATGGTCTCATGTCTTTTAGTATTTTTTTTTCTTTTTCGATGTTGTTTTTTGTTTGTTTGTTATTGTTGTAGTGGTGTGTGTGTGTGTGTGTGTGTGTGTGTGTGTGTGTGTGATTTTGGTTTGGTGTTGATTTGTCCTGTTTTATTCTGTCAGCATCTGTGTAACAATTGGCATGATGTGGTCAGGGTTGAATCTCACAGTCAGCAAGTCTGAGGGCTGAGCGCATCAATGAATGGGACAATAGTAATCAGGATCCAAGTACAACAGGAGGACTTACATAACGAACACAAGGGATATCCCTAGAGCACCCAACCCAGAAGATCAAGGATTCTACACCAGTAGCTCCACAAGAAGGCCACTAAATAACACTGGGAGGCATAGCAGTCTTATCCATATATAGAAACAAACACAAAGAAACATCAAAAATTGAGAAACTAAGCAACAGTATCCAAATGAAAGAACATGAGGACTCTCCAGAAAAAGAGCTACATGAAATAGAGGCAAGCAATTTATCGGAAACAGAGTATAAAGTAATGGTTTTAGAATGCTCAACAGCTTGAGAAGGGATATAGAAACCATGAAAAATAACCAGTCAGAAATGAAGAATAACATAGCTGAAATAAACAGTACACCGGAAGGAATTAATAGTAGATTAGAAGAAGCAGAGGGTTGAATCAGCGAATTAGAAGACAAGGTAGAAAAAAATCACTTAGAATAGCAAAAAGAAAAAGTACTTTAAAAGCATGAGGACAGTTTAAGGGAACTTTGGGACAACATGAAACAGAACAATATTTGCATCATAGGGGTACGAGAAGGAGAAGAAAGTGAGCAAGGAATAGAGAACTTGTTTGAGGAAATTAATCACAGAAAACTTTACTAACCTGGTGAAGGAAAAAGTCACAGGAAGCACAGAAACCCACAACAAATCACATCATAATTAAAATGGTAAATATTAAAGACAAAGAGAATCTTAAGGACAGCAAAAGAGAGATGGTGAGTTATTTGTAAGTGAGCTTCCATAAGGCTATCAGCTGAGTTTTCAACAGAAACACCACAGGCCAGATAATGTCATGAAGTATTCAACATAATGAAAAGCGAGGATCTGAAACCAAGACCACTCTATCCAGCGAGTGTGTCATTGAAAATTGAAGGTGAAGCAGGAAAAAAAAAAAGGAATTCATCACCACCAAATCAGCATTGTAAGAAACATTAAAGCAGTGGTTCTCAACCTTCCTAATGCTGCGACCCTTTAATACAGTTCCTCATGTTGTGGTGACCCCCAATTTCATTGTTACAAATTGAACATAATTAAAGCATAGTGATTAATCACAAAAACAATATGTAATTATATATGTGTTTTCCGATGGTCTTAGTCGACCCCTGTGAAAGGGTCGTTTGACCCCCAAAGGAGTCGTGACCCAAGGTTGAGAACTGCTGCATTAAAGGGACTGCTGTAAGAAGAAGAAGTATATAGAGAGAGGAACATAGGCATAAAGAATAAAATGGCAATAAATAAGTACCTATCAATAGTAAATATAAATGGATTAAATGCTCCATTCAAAAGATATAGGGTATTTGAATGGATAAGAAAACATGACACATATATATATATATACTGTCTACAAGAGACCCACCTCAGAACAAAAGACTCACACAGGATGAAAATTAAAGGAAGGAAAAATTTTCCATTCAAATGGACATGAAAAACAGTAGGGGTAGCAATACTTACATCTGACAAAATAGACTGAAAAACAAAGGCCATAACAGGATACAAAGAAGGTCATTACATAATACTAAAGGGATCAATGGAACAAGAGGATATAACCCTGTCAAACATATATGCACTCAATATAAGGGCGCTGAAATATATTAAAAAAACAACAACTCTTGGAGGACTTTAAGGGAGAAATTGAGAGCAATACAATCATAGTAGGGAACTTTAACACCCCACTGACATCACTGGATAGATCTAGACAAAAGAACAAGGAAACAGTGGCCTTAAACAACATACCGGTAAGATGGATTTAAATTGATACTGACAGAACATTTCATCCAAAATTGGCAGATTATATGTTCTTCTCAAGTGTAAATGGAACATTCTCAAAGATTATATATTAGGAATAAAATAAGTCTTTACAAGTTCAAGAAGATTGAAATAATGTCAGTGGCATGAAACTAGAAATCAGGTACAATAAAAAGATTCAAAAACATTCAAACTCCTTGAAGCTAAATAGCATGTTATTAAATAATGAATGGATTACCAATGAGATCAATGAAGAAATAAAAACTTTCTGGAAACAAATGAAAATGAATATAAAACCCCAGATCTATGGGTGACAGACAGCAAAAGCAGTCCTAAGAGGGAAGTTCATAGCATTACAGGCCTACCTCAAGAAACAAGAAAAAACTCAAATGATCTCATCCTATGACTCAAAGAATTAGGGAACAATAAGACCAAAGTAGAAGGAAGAAAATTATAAAGTTCAGAGCAGAAATAAGAGCCCACCCCCCAAAACAAACAAACAAAAACAAAACACAAAACAGCAATACAAAAGATCAATGAAACCAAGAACTGGTTCTTTGAAAAGATAAACAAGATTGAAAAACCTTTAACATGACTCAGCAAGACACAGAGAGGATCCAAATATATAAAATCAGAAATGAAAGGAGAAGTAGTAACTGACATCACAGAAATACAAAGGATTGTAAGAAAATACTATGAACAACTATATGACAACATGCTGGACAATGTGGATAAAATGGACACATTCCTAGACACATACAATCTTCCAAAACTCAACCAGGAAGAATCAGAAAACCTAAATAGATAACAACTAATGAAATTGAAACAGTAATTAAAAAAAACCTCCCAGCACACAAAAGTCCTGGACTGGATGATGTAACAGGCGAGTTCTACCAAATGTTCAAAGAACTAACACCTGTCCTCCTCCAACTATTCCAAAATTTCAAGAGGAAAGAAGACTTCTAAGCTCTTTTTATGAGGCCAACATTATCCTAATTCCAAAACCAGATAAAGATACCATGAAGAAAGAGTATTATAATCCAATATCCTTGAACATAAATGCTAAACTCCTCAAAACATTATTAGCAAATCGGATCTAGCAATGCATTAAAAAGATCATACACCATGACCCAGAGGGATTTATTCCAGGGATGCAAGGTTAGTACTACATTTGCAAATCAATTAATGTGATACATCACATAAGCAAAACGAAGGATAAAAATCACCTAATCATATCAATAGATGCAGAAACAGCATTTGACAAAATCCAGCTCCCATTTTTGAGAAAAACTCTGAGCAAAGTGGAAATAAAGGGATCATATCTTAACATAATAAAGGCCATATATGAAAAACCTACAGCTAACATCATACTCAATGGGCAAAAACTAAAAGCGTTTCCCCTAAGAACAGGAACAAGACAGGGATGTCTTCTTTCACCACTCATATTCAACATAGTACTGGAGGTTCTACCCACAGCGATCAGACAAGGAGAAAAAAAGGCATCCATATTGGAAAGGAGGAAGTAAAACTGTCATTATTCATAGATGACATGATATTGTACATAGAAAACCCTAAAGACTCCACCACAAAACTATTAGATTTAGTAAATGAATTCTGCAAAGTAGCAGGATACAATATTTATACCCAGAAATCAGTTGCACTTTTATACACCAATAATGAACTTTCAGAAAGGAAAACAAAAAGCAATCCCATTTATCATTGCAACAAGAAAAAAGGTACATAGGAATAATCTTAACCAAGGTGGTAAAAGACCTGTACTTGGAAAACTATAGGACATGGAAAAAAAAGAGAGGAATTTACAAAGGACCCATACACCTTGCTCATGGATTGGAAAAATTAACATCATTAAAATGTCCATACTACTGAAAGCAATCTAGATTTAACACAATCCCTATTAAAATACCATCGGCATATTTCAAAGATTTAGAACAAACACTCTGAAAGTTTATATGGAGCCCAAAAGACCTTGAATAGCCACTGCAATCTTGAGAAAGAAGAACAAAGTTGGAGGGATCACAATACTGGATATCATACTAATCTACAAAGCCACTGTAATCAAAACAGCCTAGTACTGGCACAAGAACAGGCATATAGATCAATGGAATGGTTCAAAGACCCCAGAAATCTACACATGCCATTAGGATCAATTAAATTTGAAAAAAACAAGAGCATGCAAGTGAATAAATACAGTATCTTAAGTAAATATAGTGTTGAGAAAATTAGGCAAGTACATGCAAAAAAAAAAAAAATGCAGTTAGACCACCCACTTATACCATACGAAAGAATGAACTCAAGATAGATGAAAGACTTAAATGTAAATTGTGAAACCATAAAAAATCCTCTATAAAAACATAGGCCGCCGAAACCGGTTTGGCTCAGTGGATAGAGCGTCGGCCTGCGGACTGAAAGGTCCCAGGTTCGATTCCGGTCAAGGGCATGTACCTGGGTTGCGGGCACATCCCCAGTGGGGAGTGTGCAGGAGGCAGCTGGTCGATGTTTCTCTCTCATCGATGTTTCTAACTCTCTATCTCTCTCCTTTCCTCTCTGTAAAAACTTAATAAAATATATTAAAAAAAAAAAACATAGGCCATAAAATCTCAGACATCTCAATGTAGCAGAATTTTCACTGATACTTCTCCTAGGTCAAGAGAAAGAAAGGAAAAAAAATGGCACTACATCAAACTAAAAAGCTGCTGCACAGCAAAGGAAACCATCCACAAAGCGAAAAAGGAACCCACTTGATACATCTATAAGGGGTTAATTTCCAAAATATATAACATACAGCTCAACAAAAGGAAGACACACAATCCAATTAAAGAATGGGCAAAGGACCTGAATAGATATTTCTCCAAAGAGTACATACAGATGGGCAGGAGACATGAAAAAATGCTCAACCTCACTAATCATCAGAGGGATGCAAATCAAAAGTGCAGTGAGTTATCAACTCACACTTGCCAGAATGGCTACTATCAATAAAGCAACAATCAGCAAGTGCTGACAAGGATGTAGAGAAATGGGAACCCTAGTATACTGCTGGTGGAATGCAGACTGGTGCAGCCACTATGGAAAATAGTATGGAGTTTCCTCAAAAAATTAAAAATGGAACTGCCATTTGAACCAGTGATCCCACTTCTAGGAATATATCCTAAGAATCCTGATACAGCAGTCAGAAAGAATATATGCACCCCTATGTTCATAGCAGCATTAATTACAATAGCTAATATTTGGATATAGCCCAACTGCCCATTAGTAGATAAGTGGATGAAAAAGTTGTGGTAGATTTACACATTGGAACACTATGTAACTGTAAAAAAGAAGGATCTCTTACCCTTTGAGACAGCATGAGTGGACCTGGAGAGTATTTTGCTAAGTGAAATAAGCCAGTCAGAGAAAGACAGGTATAATATGATCTTAGTTATAGGTGGAATCTAATGAACAAAATAAACTGAAGAATAAAACTGGTCCAGAGGCGGCATGGATGCATGGAACAGACTGACAGATTTTTGAGGGGAGATAGGTAGGAGAGATGGAAGAGATTAACCAAAGAGTTTATATGCATATATGCATAGCACATGGGCACAGACAATAGTGTGGTAAAGGCCTGGGGTGGAGTGGGCCTGGGTAGAGAGGGCAAATGAGGGACATCTATAATACTGTCAGCAAAAGTGAATGAATGAATGAATGAGTGAATGAATAAAATAAGTGGCCAACCTTACCACAGAGAGGATGCTCTGCTTTTGTAATTTACAAAAAAAGAGCAAAGCCATATTATATATAGTTTTACAGATATACACATAGGTAAAAATGTACACAGTAATCCATGGAAATGATAAACAACCATACTTAGGTTGTGTCTGGGAGGGAAAGAAAAGTATTTTTGTAATCTAGATATTTTTTAAGTAAGGTGGTAGATACATAGTGTTTATTAAATAATGTTACCTTTCTTTGAATATCTAAAACATTTTACAGTAAGTTTTTTGAAAAGGGAGGAAGCAATATTGACAGTGAAATTGAGATTTCTCTCAGACAGTAGAGCAAAAAGAATTGAGCATTTTTGAGGAAAGTTTGAGACCTTTAAAGTAGATTCAGGGGGAAACCAAGATGGCGGCATAGGTAAACACCGGAGTTTGCTGCCTCGCACAACCACTTCAAAAATACAACTAAAAGACGGAAAGGACATCATCCAGAACCACAGGAAGGCTTGCTGAGTGGAAATTCTACAACTAGAAGTAAAGAGAAAAACATACCTAGACTCAGAGGAGGCGCAGTGCGGAAGTAAAATACTAAGGTACAGAGGCGCACTTGGAGCGGGCTGGCGGCTGAGGACGCGGTTGTCGTTTTCTATCGGGAGGGAGTCTCAGGCTCTGAGCTCCAGTTCTGGGAGAGTCTCTGGGGACCCAGACTCATACGGGAGAAGCGGGACTGTCTGGCATCGGTCGGAACGTGCGGGCAGCTTTCTCGGAGGGGCTTGCAGTGATTGCTGGGACACTGAGAAGCAGGGCCTCTGAGAGCAGCCACAACTGCTAGCCCCACCCTGCCCAAGCCCTACAGGGAGGCTTTTGCTGGATAGCCTCAGGTAGAGGCTAGATTAGCACCTCCCTAGAGATCCAGGAGCCAGTGTACCCAGAGGTCAGAGTGGGACCATCCAGTTTGAAGCTCCGTGGAACCATAAAGGACACACTCAGGGGGCAGACTCAGCACCAAAGCCCCATTGAAGCAAGTCTTTCCCCAGAGGGGTGTCTCCAGCACAGAAGCTCTCCCACTGCAGACACAGCTGATTCTCACAGCCGATTGGCCTGGAGGTCAATTCCTCCCAGTGATACCTACAACAATCAAGGTTTAACTACAACAAGACTGTGCACAAAGACCACAAGGGGGTGCACCAAGAGTGTCCTCAGGTAATTGGGGAGACTGAACCACTGGGCCCTAGAGGACACTTAGCACAGAAATCCACTTGATCAACACAGGGAAGCATAAAAAATGCGGAGACAAAGAAAAAGGACACAAATGACAGAAATGGAGGAAAGCAAACTACTGGATATAGAGTTCAAAACCACACTTTTAAGGTTTTTCAAGAATTTTCTAGAAACCGCCGATAAACTTAATGAGACCCTCAAGAAATCTAGTGAGATCCTCAATGTTGTGATAAAGGACCAACTAGAAATTAAGCATACACTGACTGAAATAAAGAATATTATACAGACTCCCAACAGCAGACTAGAGGATTGCAAGAATCAAGTCAACGATTTGAAATACTAAGAAGCAATAAACACCCAACTGGAAAGCAAAATGAAAAAAGAATCCAAAAATATGAAGATAGTGTAAGGAGCCTCTGGGACAGCTTCAATCATACCAACATCCAAATTATAGGGGTGTCAGAAGATGAGAGAGAGCAAGATATTGAAAACCTATTTGAAGAAATAATGACAGAAAACTTCCCCTACCTGGTGAAAGAAATAGACTTAAAGTCCAGGAAGTGCAGAGAACCCCAAACAAAAGGAATCCAAAGAGGACCACACCAAGACACATTATAATTAAAATGCCAAGAGCAAAAGACAAAGAGAGAATCTTAAAAGCGGCAAGAGAAAGAAAGTCAGTTACCTACAAGGGAGTGCCCATATGACTGTCAGCAGATTTCTCAACAGAAACTTTGCAGGCCAGAAGGGAGTGGCAAGAAATATTCAAAGTGATGAATGCCAAGAACCTACAACCAAGATTACTTTATCCAGCAAAGCTATCATTCAGAATTGAAGGTCAGATAAAGAGCTTCACAGATAAGGAAAAGCTAAAGGAGTTCAGCACCACCAAACCAGTATTATATGAAATGCTGAAAGGTATCCTTTAAGAAGAGGAAGAAGAAGAAAAAGGTAAAGATACAAATTATGAACAACAAATACACATCTATCAACAAGTGAATCTGAAAATCAAGTGAATAATCTGATTAACAGAATGAACTGGTGATTATAATAGAACCAGGGGCATAAAAAGGGAGTGGACTGACTATTCTTAGGGGGGAAAGGGGTGTGGGGGATGAGGGAAGAGACTGGACAAAAATCGTGCACCTATGGATGAGGAGAATGGGTGGGAGTGAGGGTGGAGGGTGGGGTGGGAACTGGGTGGAGGGGAGTTATGGGGGAAAAAAGAGGAACAAATGTAATAATCTGAGCAATAAAGATTTAATTAAAAAAAAAGTAGATCCAGGAGATTAGTATCTGTTTAATAGGAATTTCAGAAGTAAAAAGTATGCACTTATTATGAAGCATCTACACTAATAAAAGAGAAAGATGCAAATTGACCATACCTTCATCACACCAAACAGCCAATCAGGAGTGAGTATGCAAATTAACCCAACAAAGATGGGTTAATTTGCATAGCAGGCGCCGAGCGGCCAGGGGCAGGGCAGGACGCAGGCATTCCGCACAGCCCCAGCTGCTCTGGGCCTCTGGGCAGCGTGGGGAGGTGGAAAGATAGCTCTGGCCAGGAGTGAAGGTGGAAAGGTGGCTCTGGCCCAGAGCGAAGGCGGTGCTGGCAGCTAGCAGAAGGAAGGTCCATTCTTGCACGAGTCTTTTTGCATCAGGCTACTAGTTAGATAATAAAATAGTAGAATAAACTTTTCTTGGGCTGAACAATGCCATCAAATAAGATACACTGGGATCAAGTTTCTGGTAAAATCAAATACTGGTAAAATTTATGTATTTCAAAAGTGAAAAGAAAATCAAATTTTCAGATAAAGTAAGCAGGCTTACCCTAATCAAAAATGATTCAGATTGGTATCTGATTTTTCAGCACTGGATATTAAGAAACAGTGAAAAACGCCTTTATCGTACATAATAAAAGGCTAATATGCAAATCGACTGAATGGTGGAATGACTGGTTGCTATGACATTCACTGACCACCAGGGGGCAGACGCTAAACACAGGAGCTGCCCCCTGGTGATCAGTGTGCTCCTACAAGGGGAGCATGCTCAGCCAGGAGCCGGGCTCACGGTTGGCGAGCGCAGTGGCGGTAGCAGGAGCCTCTCCTGTCTCTGCGACAGTTGGACATCCCCCGAGGGCTCCTGGGCTGCAAGAAGGCGCAGGCTGGCCTGAGGAACCCTCCCCACACCTGGAGTGCACGAATATTGTGCACCAGGCCTCTAGTTCTAATATAAAAGTGTTATGAAGCAAAAACTGTTTTTCAGGAGAAAGGCAATATATATATATTTGTTCCAAAGTACTGAACTATTATACTTGGAAACTTAGATAAATGAGTATATTGTTGGAAGTACTTATGCAAAATGAAATGTATCAGGATAAAGAATTCTGGACACAAAAAGGGAAAAGTACAGGACTACCTCAGAGATATCATGGGTTTGATTCCAGACCACTGCAATAAAGTGACTATCACAATTAAGTGAGTCATAATTTTTTGCCTTCAATATGTAAAAACACAACATCTTTGAAACACAATAAAGTAAAGCACAATGAAACAAGGTAGGCCTGTATCCGTTAACCATTGATGAATAAAACTAAACAGCAAACCAAAACCTAATCAAACAGTGAAATTTATGCTTAAATTCAAAATATTGTTAATTTACTTTGAAATCTAACTTTAGAGAAAATATTCTTAATAAAATGAATGAGATTAAAAAATGACAATTAGGAGATGAATTCTAGATGGTTTAATAATAAAATGTAGTCTAGCAGATGAGATTGTGATGAAATGGGGAAAATAGAAGAATACTATAAGTAGTATACTATGCAAATATTTCTACTTATAGAATTATATGTGTGGATACTTTTTACTTGATATTTTTGAAAGTAGGTGAAAGTACATGTTAAAAATTTGAAGAGGCATTTATTAAAAGATGGCAAAAGCTCTCAACTTTCTCCACATGTATTTGAAATGATTAAAATGTATTTCTTTTTTTTAAAAAAAATTAGACCTATAATAGCATTGGGCAACAAGAAAGGGTAACATTGGTGTAGCACATTTTGGGAAATTCCATGAAGATAGAAAACAGATGGAATGAGAGGAGCACAGAAAAAAAGAGCAGAGAAAGGGAGAAGTTTTTCTTCAGTGGACCTCAGGAAATTCCACCTGTGTTAACATTTTCAAAGTTTTGGAGTGGTCTGTGGGTAGTCATCAGAGCAGCTAATTTAAAAACTGTCTGTAGCAGCTGAGGTTCACCCTTCCTTCCTCATTTGTACTGAATGATTATCAGCTGGAAATAGTATTTGTCTCTAGGATAGAGTCATGGCTTCTGTTCTGCAGATAATGAGAAGACTTCTGGTAATTGGGGTTGGAGAGAGTTGCAGAACAGAGCCAGAGAACTCTACCAAGACACAGAGTAGAGGTGAAGGGAAGGGAAAGAAAAAATGGTCCCACATATGAGAAATGCATTAAAATGTTCTACCTCAAAATTAGAGTCTTCCTGGTATTGGCAATCTTGGGGATTCCAGCCTACGACCTGCTTTATGACCACATGTTGTAAAATAAAACATGCCTCTTGATATGCTTCCCCAGCTCACATTCATCCTGACATCAGCTCTCTCATTCTGGGAGGTTGCCTTCAGAGAGGGACAGACATAAATGTATTGGAGAAAACTAGGCCAATTAGTTAGCTTCAGAACACCACTCACAAATTTGCAATACCAAGGATCATCAGAAAAACAACAATACAAATAAACTATGAACTAAGAGAAAAAGTGATGCCTGGAGGATGGGAATGATACAGGCAATAGATAGAACATAATGGTATTTATTTATTTTTTTAGTAGGCCATCACTAAGTGTCTATTGACTTAGAAAAGAAATATAGCCAGGCCATTATGGCTCAGTGGTTGAGTGTTGACCCATGTGAACCAGGAGATCAAGGTTCAAGTCCAGGTCAGGGCACATGCCCAGGTTTTGTGCTTGATCCCCAGTAGCGGGCGTGCCGATCTATGATTCTCTCTCATCGATGTTTCTATCTCTCCCTCTTCCTCCCTCTCCTTGAAATCAGTAAAAACATATTTTTTAAAAACATAATATTTTATAAAAATTAAATATAAATGGGTTTGAAATATAAACATGCTCAAATTTACTCATTATAAAATAAAATTTAAACTAAAAATGGATGTCTTTTTAGAATAAACAGTTTGATAACAGATGGTAATGGTGAGGAAACCAATACTGTATCATAAATGTAATTTGTATCTTCAGAGATATATGAGGATAAAATAGCTTAAAAAATAAGTCAAACTGTCCTGAAGCAATCTGCAGAGCTGTCAGAAACAAAAATATGATTGCTAAAATTCTTTTAAAAGCAAGAGCTAAAAGCTGAGTTAATGATTTAGAAAGAAAGTGAGGGGAAACATCCTATAATCTAAAGATTAAAAAGTGGAGGTAAAAAATATGAGCAAATGTTTAAGAGACATAAGGCATGGAACCAGGTATTTCCATTTTCAGAGGAGATTAGAGAAGGGGAGAGAATGAGCAAAGAAATAGTAGAGCACAATGCGTAGATGCAAGGGAGTGTTATATAAACATTTGAAAAGATGAGTGAGATCATTATATGCCATGTGAAAAAATGGTCAAGATACATTAAAACAAGAAGCAAGAACAGTCTCTTTGTGGTCAGAAATATATGTACAGATATGCACAAGAAACAGGAAAGGACATGAAATTTTAATATGGTTTTCTTAAAACAATGTTTTATAAGGAGCATATTTTTATTTAAAAAATTAAGCACTAAAAGTTATGTTGGAGAGAAGGGGAGATGAGCAACATGAGGGTAGCAGTGGTTACCTAAAGTGGTAGCACTTTAATTTACATATAGTCTCTTCTAGTTTTCTTTGTAATATACTTTTATTAAGTTCTTAGCAATCATCTCCTTCACTCATTATTCCTAGGCTCTCACAGAAGTGTATTTTCACATACTTCTCTTAACCTTTTTTTTACTCAGAATATCAGGGTAGGTTTTGGTTAGTTCCTTCATTGCCTGTGGGTTTTATGAGAGATGATATATATGTGGAGAATACCTTAAAGTAAGGATACTTTCTAGGTGTTGCTTTATTACTAAAGAGTAATATCAACCCAACATCTTTTGTGGAATGGACCAAGATATAAATAAATTAAAATAATAAGTAGCAAAGGGAAAAATAAGGAGAATGATATATTCAAGATTTTGAGGGATATAATGATGGGATTTTTGGGGTTGAGAGTCGGAATTGCTCAATATCAGAATAGTAACAAGTAATGTAATCATCTGGATTAACTGAAAGGCCCCATCCCTTTTTGTGAGGAGATGGATATGATCCTTGATCTCAATATGCCACATCTACTATAAACTTCTGAATCCTCCACCATCATTCAGGATGCATCTCTAATGGTTGAAGAAGTGGTGGAGGACAACATGGAGAGAGTGCCTGAGGATCCTTGCCTGGGACAATTTATGGGAAGAAAAATCTTACAGGTATTCTTCTTCTTATGTATTTTACCTGGTTGCTGTGTTTTGGTTGGATAAAATAATTCTTTTTCTGAGAGGAGTGGGGAGTGGCTAGTGGAGGGTGGCGTGGGAGATGGGAAAGTTGGGGTGGAGCTATCTTCTTTTGTAAGGGTGGTAAAAGAAGTAGGAAAGAATATTAGCATCTTTTTGTAGTTCTTTTTCTGCTCTTACACAACTTTGTTTCACAATATAAGAAGTTGTCTCGGAGTTCTTGAATCATAGATTCACTTCTATGGTAATCAGATTCACCAGGAACATTTAGGTACATAGCATGATGACATAATAGTATTAGCTAGCAGCAACTTTTAGAAACCAATGAAAATGTTTAGATGTGAAAACTGTATTGAATTTTAAATATTTTAGTATATGTTTAAACCTCTTATTTGTAATTGATGATCTCTTCTTTGGCTATTTAACCATTTAACACTGACTTCTCAGGCATGACAATGTTTTACACTGCTAGCAGTTAAATTGTTGATTAATTGGAACTCTTTAAGTCTTACATTCTTGATTTTTCCCTAGAATAGCAGAGACTTAAGTGCCAAGAGTTCAGTGAATGGCTTCTAAGATAGCCCTAGTCTTAGTGCAGCTTAAAAATATTGCACAAAGATTTTTTTTTCTTCAAACCATATAGTAGGGAATTTCATAGAGATTTTCTAGGTATTTACTTATTGAGGTTTTAGAAATGCTATTTTCAGTTGTACTCCTGACAATTTATAATTCTGTTTTGCTTTTTAAGTGATAATATAAGAAATATGCATGAGTATGTGGGGAGAAGTTGTTTTTGAAAAACTTGGAGCAGCGGGAACTTATACCTGTAACAACTCAATTAGAGGATATGAACAAAGATATGTCAATAAAATTGGTCAAGTGAGAGTTTTATTTTTTCTTTCAGTGAAAATAAGAAGTGTTATTAGATAATTTTGTATCATTTTTCTCTCTTTTTTTCCCCCCTCTAGCTTGGGTACAATGAAAAGACCTCTTTTATCTCATCTTGTCTTCCAATCCATTTTTTATCAAGAAATTCTCATTGAAGACTCCTTGAGAAGAGTCTGTTTTGAAGAAGGAAAGAAAATACTGTTGAGACAAGAAGGCAAACAGAGCAAAAGAGTGATAGAAACATATATTTTTTATTGTGTGTTTAACACCAATAGGACTTCACAGAATGAACATGGAGAGCTGAAAAGGAAGAAAATTAAGAAATGACCGAATTTTGTGGGTCCTGATGGAAAAATGTTGGCTGTCTACTAAAGCAGAAAGGCAGTTGATGCTTTAGTTCCAGGATTCTCTGTCTGCTGTGTGTAGTTATCATAAACTGTTTTCACTTTCATAACCAATCCTTTGTCCTTTGAGAGTGATGGTACTCTTGCTTCTTTTTCAGCAGTACTTCAAAGGATGAATGAAAATACAGTCTGCCAAAACCTAAAAAGTACATTTATTTATCATAGAACTTTGCAAGGTTCCCCTCTTGTTTTTAAAATTCTGTAGAGCTCAAAACCAACCATTCATTGTAGATTTTTTTAAATCAATAAATATATTTTCAAGATGAAGTATGATAATATTCTGGTCAGTTTTCTTCAATTTGATATCTATAGAAAGCTTGATAAAACAGGTTTTAATTTTTACACTTAAAAATTGTGCTATTTCTGATGTTTAGTTACATTATTTTCTATTTTGTTGAGATGTTAAATGATCATATTTTACTGTATATGACAAAAAAATTTTAAAATAGTAAAATAAATATGTTGTAATGAGATATGCATATTAATTTTCTATTTAATATTGTTTGTTTTTGGTATAAATCCTGATCCTAAATGACAAATTTATCTCAAATATTGGTGTTATATAGGAAACATCTTAAGCATTTGGCTTGTGTGTGTGTTTTTTAAATTTAAATTTTGTCTATAATTCTTTTTTAAATTATGTAAATCATACTCTATTAGGCAGCTTCTCCTTGGAAGAGGACTTTTTTTTTTTGAACCTATAATTGGTTGTTTTAGTTCTCCATGCTAATAATACGAACTCTGAACCTTGTTCGTAATTCTTCAGTCTTTCCCTATTTTAAGAACTTTTAGAAGAGATTGTGATCCATTTTGAACATAATATCTCATTTGTCAAGAATGTGTTCTCCTGAGCCTTTCTCCAAAGAGGATTTCTTGATCAAAAGTCCTTTTCATATACTGGGTTCTCTTCTGAGTGCTCTCTTATTAATTCACTGACTATATGTCTATATGTAAGGGTATAACTTTGTTTCAACGTGACATAGTCAATGATACAGACATGTTTATCACTGCATTGCCGGTAGTGACAAAATGCTAGAAATAACTTTAATGTACATCAAGAGGGAGAATGGTTGCAATGCAATATCATGGCGCTCTTAAAAAATGGGTTCTATGATTTTTTTTTCTTTTTCTAATCCTCACCAGAGGGTATGTTTCTATTGATTTTTAGAGAGAGAGAAACATCGATGAAAAACATTGATCAGTTGTCTCCTGTACACACCTTGACTGGGATTGAACCCGCAACCTAGGGATATGTTCTCAACAGGAATCGAACCTGCAGTCTTTTTGGTGTTTGGGATGACGGTCCAACCAATTGAGCCACCTGGCTGGAGCCTTGTTTTCATTTTTTAAGGAATGTCTGTGATGTTTTAATAAGTGAGGAAAGCTAGTTATAACTCACAGAGTACTCTATTTTTAAAAACTTGTTTTTATAAAACATATTGCATGTATTTGAAATAAAAAAGGTATAATTATCTTGATATATGGGATGGAGGATAAAGAAGGAATAGAGATGACCTTTTTTTCCTTTTCATATTTTTGCATTGTTGTATTGGCTTCAGTGAAAGTGTTACTTTTATAATTTTTGAGGAAGTGTCTAAGAATTATGGAAAAATTACTTAAATGCAATCGTGTATCTTATAATTTTAGAAAATAATTTAATAGAGAAAAGTGAAAATACTTAATGTGGCCAGTGATATACATAATCTGCCATTACTGTGAAATGAATTAAGGGCATGCATTGATTATGCATCTCATCGATTATGATCCATGAGGGCACTGAGATAGAAGCCATCTTTACCTATAGGAGATAATGAGTCAGCGTTGGTATGCGCATTTGAAATTTGGTCCAAATTCTTAGTGTAGGGACTAGTTTCAGTTTAACCTGCTTTCTTTTCTTAGCCTCAGTGCCTTTGCTTTTGAGACACTAAATTACCAAACAAAATTTTATTGAATTTGCCTCTATCCCTTCTCTCTAATTCTTCTTAGAAAGGAGCAGGCAAAGGGGGTGTATTCAGCAGTATAAAGAGGAAAAGATGAATGGTATTTTTTTTCTTTATTGATTATGGTATTACATATGTGTCCTTATCCCCGCCTTGCTTTGAATTCTCGTGGACCTGTTCTGATCAAAAGCTTTCTGGGCCTCCGTTTGCTCAGCTGTGAGATAAGGAGTTTGGACTCATGAATACAAAGGGCTGCCCTGGAAATAGGTTTCCATAAATAAAAAATCCTTACAGAAGAGAGATTTGAATAGGTTTATCTTTTTAGGGTGATGGAATTAGTGCAGTGATACATATGGATGTGAACTTGGGCATTATTTTGGATGACTAGAATATTAGGATATTTTTCTTTAAGACCTGGTAACTGCTACACAATGATAATTATTACAGTAGCAAATATCTATGGCTGTATTAGGTTTGTACAGTTAACATCATGAGCTCATAGGGTGTAAGTTTTAAAATATAACAATTTAAAACATAGCAAAGTGACAGGTAATAGATATGGAAGTGTCAGGAAATAATATTGGAGGAGAAAACAAAAGCCTGGCATTAATTTTGTATTATGCCATGGAATTGTGTATATAACTTTTTTTTTAAAAATATATTTTATTGATTTTTTACAGAGAGGAAGGAAGAGAGATAGAGAGTTAAAAACATCGATGAGAGAGAGAAACATCGATCAGCTGCCTCCTGCACATCTACTGGGGATGTTCCCGCAACCAAGGTACATGCCCTTGACCGGAATCAAACCTGGGACCTTTCAGTCTGCAGGCTAACGCTCTATCCACTGAGCCAAACCGGTTTCGGCGTGTATATAACTTTTAAAAACTAACTACAGTTTCCTTGAGGCAGAAACATCATGTCTGTGGGATAGAGATGAAATTTTACTCATAACCTTCTCATGTCAAGCCATTGAACCCAGTTTTCACAGTCAGAGGTTATATTTACTTTTCATTTTAGTCTCCACTAACTCTTTCCATAAGTTTGAATAATTATAAATTCCTCAGGTTATCTTATTACTTGGTAATAAACTTAATAAATTATATTCTAATGTTTTTCTCCTTTCAACTAGATTATCAAAGATTGTGAAACCCAAACTTTCTAAATTTCAGTTTTATACAATATTATAAATCAAGTTTGTAGTATATGTTTGTGTACAGCATGAACTGTAAACTGATTTATAAGTTGTGGTTCTGTATTTCACATCTATATATTCCAAACACTTGTCTGTTATTTGCTTTTTATTATAATGTATAGGATTATTATAAAGACTGAAAGAGACTGTGAATAGAAATACTTTGAAAATAAGCAAGATTATACCAACAAATTATTTTATTCAGTGGTTAAAAAAGATTAGAGGGCCCATAAGTATGTTCTTAAGGGCTGAAAATCTTTTGAAAATCATTTACTTATGCTAGGTGTGGTTTTATGGTTCAGTGTTATGAATAGCAATATTTCTGTTTTGCTTAGAGAGAAAATTGAGATGATTCTACTAGATGATTAACCAACTCTACCAGTCCGATATAGTGCAATATGGAAATATATAAGATGTAAATTTTTAATTTTATTTTTATTGATTTCAGAGAGGAAGGGAGAGGGAGAGATAGAAACATCAATGATGAGAGAATCATTGACTGGCTGCCTCCTCCACGCCCCACACTGGGGATTGAGCCCACAACCAGGGCATGTGCCCTGACTGGGAATCGAACTGTGACCTCTTTGTTCATAGGTTGATGTTTAACCACTGAGTCACATCAGACTAGGCAAGATGTAAAATATTTAAGAAAAATATGAAAAAAATTAAATTTAATCCATATACTTTTACGAATAGTTAAAATTTGTTAACTTAAGTAGCTCTGAAAATACCTAATATTATTTCAAAGTTGACACGTCAATGTGTGACCTTAAGGTATTGAAGTTGGTTACACTTTTGTTTCTAAGTCAACTTAGCCAAAACTAAACTTACTATCTTTGTTTCAGAAAGCCTATTCATCTTATTTTGGAGTTGTCTCAATTTATCATATAGTACTCTCCAGTAACACTTACTTCTAGCAGGTTCTAAATTATTGAAATTTCTTCTCTAAAATGCCATTTGTTTATGCCTCTAATTCTGTCACCCCTTCCACTACTGGAGATTATGCTCTAAAGATTTTAAAAAATATATATTTTTTTATTGATTTCAGAGAGGAAGGGAGAGGGAGAGAGAGATAGAAACATCAATGATGAGAGAGAATCATCGATTGGCTTCCTCCTGCATGCCCCTGACTGGGGACTGAGCCTGCAACCCAGGCATGTGCCCTTGGCCCAATTTATAAGGAATCAAACTTGGTACCCTTCAGTCCGTAGGCTGATTTGACACTCTATCCATTGAGGCAAACTGGCTAGGGCTTTAAAGATATTTTATTTGGATTACAATGCCACCCTCAGAACTCATCTTCCTGTCTTTTAAAGTCTTGCTCCATCCCATCCATACCTGCTCAAAGCAATCTTTCTAAATGTAAATCTGATCAAATTATTCTTTTGGCATCTTACCCTTTAAAGACCTTTTTTGATAAAGGACTAAACTCATATAAAGGGCCTCCTTATGATCCTGAAAGATCTTTGGGTGCACGTAACTGGTTCAGATTCCTGCTCCACCCTTATCACTGTGACCTCTAGTAAGTTTAGACTTCCTTAGTTTCCTCAGTTTATGAGAGGAGGTGATTATAGTCACCTCCCTTGTAGGATTATTGTAGGAATTTTATATACCTCAAAGTGCTCAGTATTTTGGTTGACTCATAGTGTTACTACTTCTTGTCATTACTTCTCCAGCCTCATAGCTCTTAACTCTCCTTCCTCTATAGCAGTGGTTCTCAACCTGTGGGTCACGACCCCTTTGGGGGTCTACTGACCCTTTCACAGGGGTCGCCTAAGACCATCGGAAAACACATATGTAATTACATATTGTTTTTGTGATTAATCACTATGCTTTAATTATGTTCAGTTTGTAACAATGAAATTGGGGGTCACCACAACATGAGGAATTGTATTAAAGGGGGGAGGCATTAGGAAGGTTGGGAACCACTGCTCTATAGTATTATCCAAAGCACTTCTTAAAAATTTTTAATTATTTTAAAGGTCTGATTTTTTTTTTTGAGGTGACACCAGTTAACAAAATTATACAGGTTTCAGGTGTACAATTCTACAACACATTATTGTGTGTTCATCAACCCAAACGAAGTCTCTGTCCATCACCATTTATCCCCCCTATGCCTTCCTTCACACCCTCCCACAATCACCAAACTATTGTTCTTGTCCATGAGTTTTTTCCCCCTCTTTTTTCTTTTTTACTCAATCCCCCAGCCACCCACTAAGCTGTCAGCCTGTTCTCTACCCATGAGATTCTCTCTATTTTGCTTGCTAGTTCATTTTGTTCATTAGATTCCACCTAAGAGTGAAATTATATGGTACTTGTCTTTCTCTGCTTGGCTTATTGACCCAAAGTACTTCTTGTACTTTATTGTAATTGGCTGTTTACTCTTCTATCTCCACTACCACTTTCAAAGCTTATCTAGGGTAGATGAGCTGCCTTATTTTTCATCATGTCACTGTGCTTTGTATTACACCTGGTATTCTTTATGTCCTCATTAAATATTGGTAGAAGGAATTAATCATGTTAAGTCCTGTTACGTATATCTCTTATATTGAAAAATTATTCTCTTCCTTGGGTTCCTAAAGAACTTTTGTAAGCACTTTTTTTTTTTTATTGGCCATTGTCTCTATTTCACTTAGCATAGTGCTGCTTATCAATTAGTAAAGTGCACAATAAGTGTTGAATTAATTGATCAGTTTGAAATAAAAATTGGAATCTAAATTTGGATGACACAGTGGGTATGGGACATAGTTGTTTTGGTGAAGATGTTAAGTTTTCATATTCTATTTCCACTATAGTTGAGAAGAAGGAAATTCTTTACTGTGCATCTTCTGAGCCTGGCAGTCTCTTATCTAAGCATTTATCTAAGGGTTTTTTAATTGTGCTTCTTTTGGGGGGGGGGTCTTCTTTTCTGTGTGTCTTTCCTCAATAAATTTTCATTTTGGTTCTCTTTCTTTAGCCAATTCAGAGGTGGCTTTGGGGTACTTCCTCTCTGTGAAATGACTTGAGCCATTGATCAGCCGAGGATATTAAAAAGGAAAAGGTAAAACCGTACAGGAAAAAGAAGCTCCTCTTCTTTTCTATGTGTAAAACACAAACATTATTTATCAATAGCCAGATAAAATTGGAATTAGCTAATTTGCCACATTGCCAATTAGATGTCACACTTAATTATTTTTTAAAAATATATTTTATTGCTTTTTTACCGAGAGGAAAGGAGAGGGATAGACAGTTAGAAACATCGATGAGAGAGAAACATCGATCAGCTGCCTTCTGCACACCCCAACTGGGGATGTGCCCACAACCAAGGTACATGCTCTTGACCAGAATCGAACCTGGGACCTTTCAGTCCGCAGGCCGACGCTCCTATCCACTGAGCCAAACCAGTTAGGGCCACACTTGATTGATCCTCTGTCTAGGCTGGGTATTAGATACATTTCAGGTGGAATTAGTCTCTGGGATTTAATTATTGAAAAACTTGAAAAATTATTAATTATTTTATTAATAAACATTAGTTGTAGATGTTTTATTAATAAAAATTGATTGTAGATGTTTTTCCTATTACAATTTCTATTAATTATTAACATCGTGAATTAGTCAAAATTCACTTTGTCTCTCATTTAACAAATAAAATAACCAAGTGCAATTCATATGTAAATAATATCAAAAGAGGCGTTAAAAATAAGGAGAAACAATTTCCTAAACCTTAAGGTAAAGTTTTTCTTCCATTCAGACACGTTTTACCTTGAAATCAGTATACAAGATTTAGTGAAGCTGTATTATCTAAGAATTCATTTTTCAAGATCAACCGATTGAACACTTAAAGGCTGTTCCACTTTTTCATCATTTACATGTAGAGAATTCATACATGACTTTTTTCTCTGAACATATTAAATAGTCTTTCATTAGTACTCCTACTTTCTCACCCACAGAAATAACTTTGGATATAAATTACTACTTGGTCATTGTGCACATCTTACTTTGTGAAAGTTAACTGTTCACAGTGGCAAATATTTTAACCCCTTACTCCTACACCCATCTCCACACATGCACACATAATCAGGCATTCAAAATCATTATCCAGTTTCCTCCCACCTTGAAACTTGTATAAACTTATCTGGTCTAATGGTTTCTTTTTATGATGAATTATTTTTTCAGAGATAGCTCAAGGTGACTCTTCCACTTGGTAGTACTTTTTAGTACTTGAATTAATCTTTAATCAAATAAAATTTCCAGTCACTACCAGATTATTTCTTACAATAGGATCTCTATGTTTAGCTTTCATTTGTTTACTTCTATTTATTTTTATTTTTACAGTAGAGGAAAAAAATGTGTTTATTGTCTATGCAGAAACTGACCTGAACAGAATAGAAAACAACTTATTTTATCAGGACTAGTGACTCTCATTTTGATTTCAATTCAATTAACATTTTTAAGGCCCTCCTACTTTTGTTTGAGGTACTTGGAATACAAAGTTTAATGAGAGAAAAATTCTGATGTCAGCCCTAACTGGTTTGGCTCAGTGGATAGAGCGTCAGCCTGCGGATTGAAAGGTCCCAGGTTCCATTCCGGCCAACGGCATGTACCTTGGTTGCAGGCACATCCCCAGTAGGAGGTGTGCAGGAGGCAGCTGATCGATGTTTCTCTCTCATTGATGTTTCTAACTCTCTATCCCTCTCCTTTCCTCTCTGTGAAAAATCAATAAAATATATTTTTTTAAAAATTCTGATGCCATAAGATTCTTTAAATTACAAAAGGAAATACAGTCTTTTAGGGACTAAAGGGACAAAAGAGAAGGGGATAGGGTTGGGAGGACTTTAAAGAGGAAATAATAAAGCTAGGACCTAAAAGAAGAGAATCAATTGAGGAGTAGGTGGAGGAGCAACAGGAAGTAGAAAAAAAGATGCAAGACTTAAAGACCTACTGAGTTCTAGAGTGCTCTTAGCCATTTCTAAAGGCAGCAAGCTCTCTGTCTATGGGAGAGTGGCAGGTGAGGCAGTGGCGGAGACAGTCAGGAACCATTGAATGAAAGCTCTCAGACCAATGCCTTTTTATGATGTGAAACTAATATATGACTTCCCTGTTAAAGTACAGATTCTTAGTCAGTAAGTCAGGAGTAGGACCCTATCCTCAGTAGGTGAGGTGATGCCCCCAAGTGATGCTGCTGCAGGACTCCTAACCACAAGGAGCAACAAGATAGACTGTTCTGAAGCATTCTGCCTTTATTCTGTGGGGCTTGAAGGAGTGATATGACTTTCATTTTAAGAACATTTTGCTTACATAGAAGTAGAAGAGGAGAAACGGTAATCACAAGGCTTGTCAAGGAAAAAGAATTGTGTGATACTGGAGAAGAGGAGGAGATAGAGGCAGAGATATGCAGAAAGTAGAGTAAAAAGCTCTTGGTTATTTGGCTGTGGAGATTTGTTGAGGGGGAGATAATTTGGTATGTCCCTAGGTTTGGAAATTGGCTAAGTGGCAGGTGATGTTTATTAAGTTAGGGAGGAGAAGCTGGTTCCATCTCCTTGTGCCTGGGGGGGCAATAGGAGGATGAATGTCTGCTGGAAAGTTCCAAATGACTAAATTGTCCCGTCTGGAAAGTATGTACGGACATTGGGGACTTACTTGGTCAGTTTATTTAAACATTTATTGAGAGCATGCTGTTGCCAAGTTCTCTGCTAATAATGCTTAGCATACTAGAAGGGGTAAAATGGGATGTCTTCCCCAAAGGATCTCACTACTGAGTGGGGGAGATAGAACCAAATGAGTAATTTCAATGTGGTGTGATCCACATAGTAATGAAGCAAATCAAGCTGGGAATTCCTGAAGAATACCGAGGAAACATTTAGAGTAGGTGACAATTCAGCAAGATGTACAAGGGTGAAGAAGAATTCCACAAGCAGGTAGATAGGAGAGTGAAAGGTGAGATGGACATCCCAGTTACTCAGAATGGGAAGTTATCTTTTGAGTGCAAGTTGTGGATCATTTGCTGTAACAGCTCAAAGTAGAGGGCAAGATGGTAGAAAAGGAGGCTGTAGAGGAAAGCTGAGGTATGATCATAAGAAGTCTTGACTTCATGTAGTTCCTTCACCTGTAGATAATCAGGGGAGAGAAATTTGTAGTGCTTAGTTTTGCACTTTGCATTTTAGAGGGAAAATTCTATCAATATGAAGGATGAATTGGAGAGAGGTAAAATGTGGGACTTGAATCCCAGGTAGACAAGTCTAAGGTAGTGCTTTAAGTCTAAGTCCGTAAAATTAAGCCCCAAGCTCAAATTCTTTATAGGGTAAGTCAGGCAAGATGGATGTGGGAAGTGGCAGTGGTGGAAGGCTTAGAGAGGAGCAGGTTCTGTGGTGAAAGGAAATGCAGCATCCGTTCCCTTTTCCTTACCTAGGAATCCACATTCAAAAGTTTAAATAGTTGCCATAACTGGTTTGGCTTAGTGGATAGAGTGTCGGCCTGCGGTCTGAAGGGTCCCGGGTTCGATTCCGGTCAAGGGCATGTACCTTGGTTGCGGGCACATCCCCAGTGGGAGGTGTGCAGGAGGCAGCTGATTGATGTTTCTAACTCTCTATCCCTCTCCTTTCCTCTCTGTAAAAAAATCAATAAAAAAATATATATATATAATTTTTTTTAAAAAAAAGTTTAAATAGTTAACAAAACACCCTTAAAATTGTAATTCCTGGGTAAAACAGGCAGTTCCAGTGGTGACAGAAATAAAGAATGATTTGGGAAGTAGAATTTCTGTCTTGCAAGACTAGATGGTTGTCTTCCCCACTTATGGCAAGGAAATGTAGGAGGATTCACACTTTTAGTGAAAAGTGAGGAGTTAAGTTTGGACATGTTGGATTTGAGATGCTTATGTAACATTCAAGTAAAGATAGCTAGTGTACAACAGTCAGAACTAGACCAGAGAATGAAATTTGAAAAGTAGAGTGGAGATTCTCTAAGAAAAAGAGTCACAGGAGAGAAGAGGGCTGAGGATGGAAACCGAAATTCTAAACTGTAACAATGGCCAGTGAGAGAACCAACAGAGGAGTGTTCATAGTAAAAGTAAGTCATAGTAAAATTTGATTGCCAGAGACAGAATCAGTGTTTCAGAAAAGATGATTGTTTGGTTGTGACAGTTGCTGCAGAAAGGTGCACAAACAAATAACTCAAAGAGTCATTCAGGTCTGTTACAAGCAGCCACTGACACATTTGTCCAGAACAATTTCAGTGGGGCCAAAACCCAGAAAACTGAATTATGGAGTGACTGGGAGGTGAGAAAGCCCAGATAATTATTTTCCTTGCTCTGCTTTTGCTATTTTTAAAGGCACTATTTCAAAGCTTAAGTTCACGAATGAATGATTAATTATAGGTTGCCTATCTGAAAATAGTTCTATATAGAATAAATTAATTTCATTAACATAACTATGCTACAAAAATCCTAAGAATGTAAAGGTAGGGGTGATTATTTTTAAACTGAAAAGCTGCTATCACAATGATCATTTAGAAAATAAGTTTTTATGTTTTTAGGCTTATTCATCTATCCTCATTAATGTTACAGTAATCTTTGTGAAACTCCAAGGAAATGTTTCTACACATTTCAGGTTAAAAAAGAATATTTGGTGCATTTATTTTTTGTTTTATACATGCTTTAACCATTCTAAAAAGTATTTGAGCGCAGGAAAACATTTCCTTTTTAGTACTTTAAAAATGGGCGTAAATATTGCAGTGCTTTTAGTTTTACCCTAGAGATCTTTTTTTCTATTGACTTGTTATTCATAGTGTTTGCAATGTCGCCCTCTAGTGATAGCTTTCCCCAATGCATTAATTAACTTGAAAGACTATCCAGTCTCTTTTGACTATGGGTCCTTTGCCACAGCATGTATTGTTTGGTGTCCTCTTTTATTGCATCTCAGTTGAGGTTTGTGTATGTATGTGTTTTATAGCCAGTTAGACTTCTTATTCTACTTAAGGAAAGATTAGGAACTTTGGAGCCAAAAAATTTGGATGTGAATTCTTTTTTTTAATCCTATCTAATAAAAGAGAAACATGGTAATTGGCGTATGACCGCTATCCTTCCCATTGGCTAATCAGGGCGATATGCAAATTAACTGCCAGCCAAGATGGCGGCCGGCAGCCAGGCAGCTTGAAACTAACATGAGGCTTGCTTGCTTCAGTAACGGAGGACTCCAACGTTCCCCGCCTGCCTTGCCGGCCTCTGAGCTTGCAGTTTAAGAAACATTGTAACAAATATAGAAGCTAAACAAAACCCCAGAAACCAGCTTTCAGCCGGCCGGGATCTCAGAGCTGGAGTTGATACAGAGTTTCGATTATAGAACCGAAACAAACCAGATACCTGTTTTCAGCAGCAGGGGCCTCAGAGCTGGAGCCAGAGCTAAACCTGGCCCAGAATAAAAAAAGAAAAAAGAAAAAAATGAGCAGTTGGGAGCTTCAGTTGGCCTGAAAACAGCCCTCATCCCCTCACCCAGACTGGCCAGGAACCCCCGTGGGGACCCCCACCCTGAAGGGTGTGTGACCAGCTGCAAACAGCCATCATCCCCTCATCCAGGCTGGCCAGGCACCCCAGTGGGGACCCCCACCCTGATCCAGGACACCCTTCAGGGCAAACCAGCCAGCCCCACCCATGCACCAGGCCTCTATCCTATATAGTGAAAGGGTAATTAGCCTCCCAGCGCCGGGGTCAGCGGAGCCATGAGGCCTCCCAGCACTGGGATCAGCGTGACGGGGCAGTGCCCAAACCCCCTGATCGCCCTGTGGCTCTGTGTGTGACAGGGGGCGGTTCCTCAACCCCCTGATCGGCCCTGCCCTGAGTGTGAGAGTGGCGGCGCCCCAACCTCCTGATTGGCCCTGCTCTGTGGGTGATAGAGGGCTGAGCCCCAATCCCCTGATCTACCCTGACCTGAGTGTGACAGGGGGTGGTGCCCCACCTCCCCTAGTGGCCCTACTCTGTGAGTGACGGGGTAGCTCCTCAACCACCTGATCGGCCCTGCTCTGTGCCTGATAGGGGGGAGCTCCCCAACCCCCTGATTGACCCTGCTCTGTGCATGACGGGGTGATGCCGCAACCTCCCCATCGACCCTGCCTTGAGTGTGACAGGGGGCGGTGCCCCAACCCCCCAATTGGCCCTACCCTGAGCGTGACTGAGGGTGGCATCGCAACCTCCCAATCTCCCCTGCTCTGTGCATGACAGGGGGCGGCACCCCAACTCCCCAATCGGCCCTGCTCTGAGCCCAACCAGGGGCTGCACCTAGGGATTGGGCCTGCCCTCTGCCACCCGGGAGCAGGCCTAAGCCAGCAGGTCGTTATCTCCTGAGGGGTCCCAGACTGCGAGAGGGCACAGGCCGGGCTGAGGGACCGCCCCTCCCCGCCGAGTGCACAAATTTTTGTGCACCGGGCCTCTAGTATATATATAATATTTCAGAGGAAGGGAGAGGGAGAGAGAGATGGAAACATGAGTGATGAGAGAGAATCATTGATCGGCTGCCTCCTGCATGCCCCCTACTGGGGATTGAGCCCACAACCTGGGCATGTGCCCTTGACTGGAATCAAACCCAAGACGCTTCAGTCCACAGGCCGGCGCTCTGTCCACTGAGCCAAACTGGCTAGGGTTGGATGTTAATTCTTATACCTCCATTTATCAGACTGTGCATAGGGCAAGTTATCTGTCTAGAGCTGTCCTGAGGAGTGAATGAGAATTTCTTTTTAAGGCATCTGACACAGTAGAGAGTAGGCATTTGTCATGTGCCAACTCACTTTTTTTTTTTAATATATTTTATTGATGTTTTACAGAGAGGAAGGGAGAGGGATAGAGAGCCAGAAACATTGATGAGAGAGAAACATCGACCAGCTGGCTCCTGCACACTCCCCACTGGGGATGTGCCTGCAGCCAAGGTACATGCCCTTGACTGGAATCGAACCTGGGACCCTTGAGTCCGCAGGCCGACGCTCTATCCACTGAGCCAAACCAGCCAGGGCGCCAACTCGCTTTTACAACCTTCTTCTCCCCATCCTCGCGGACTAAGGTAGAAGCCAGTTCTCTTCCCCCCCACCACCCCAAACTTCTCTTTTGTTGAAGCATCTCAGTTGTAATTTCATATTCACTTGTCTGTGCTATGTGATCTCTGCAGGCCCAGAGATCCTGTTGACTTGTGAAGTTTGTATTTAGTATTTAGCACGTACTCCAATACGTACAGGATCCTCATTAGATATTTGTTGAATGACTAAATGAATACCACTTCTTAGTAGGAATCCTAGAGTGTGTTACAGAAGTTTCTCTGATATTATGCAGGTTGCAAATGGATAATACATGATATAATTAGATTTTTACCCTGGACTTTCATAGAGGTATTTATTTGGTAATTTTTGCAAACAGTTGCACATAGTAATTTCTTATAACATTTGATCTCTTTCATATCCAATTAAACTGCTTTTATTATTACTAATTTTATGTCTTATGTTTTCTCTTTTTAAATATTGAATTAGATTAGAGGTATGTGTATTTTGGTATTTTTGAGGCCTGGGATTATTTTGAATTCTTCCATTTTTCTACTCCCTAAAGATTACATAATCTTATCATATTTCCTCTTCTAGGTTTTTCTAATGATTTAATGCTCCCATTAATTTTTGTGTGAAAATTACTTATAAATTTGCTTCTAATCATATCTTTGATCAAGTCCAAAATGGTTTGATACACACTGGTTTTGTTATTTCTAAGTGATGAATAAATGCAGCTGTGATTTCCTTCTTGACCTAAGAGTTATTTAGGTGGATATTTTAAAATTATGAACTGTGTGTTTAAAATATTAATTTCTAGTTTTATTATAATGTGATCAGAGAATAGGCACTTGTACTTTCTATTTTTTGAGATTTTGTTCACAGGATAAATATGAAATCAATATTTAAAGTGTTCCCTAGGCACCAAGAAAGAAGGTGAATTCCTAGTAGGGTTTACAGTTCTGTATATTTATTGGATTTATTATATACATTCAGATACCTTTTATATTTTGACTGCTTAGTTGTCATATTCTTATGAGAATTATATTAAAGTTTGCATTACTGTTATGTTTGTCATTTTTCTCATTGTTTCCAACTGTTTCATTGCTTTGTTATTTGATGCATTAAGTTTGTGATTGATATTTTCATAGTGGTTTTACTTTTCACCAATTAAAAATAATATTTTAAATAAAATGTTGTTGGTCCTTTGGATACTCAAATGGATGGGGAGGGGAGAAAGGAAGAATCTTGATCTCTACTTCCCACCATGCACATTTGATTGAAGATCTAAGTGTGAAAAATAAAATAATGAAGCCTCTAGAGGATAAAATTAGATAATATCTTTATTATCTTAAGGTAGGAAAATATTTCTTAAATAGGACACAAAACTTAAGAACTTAAAGGGAATGATTCATAAACTAGACAAAATTAAGTTGACAAGTTAAGTTGGACAAGGTAAGAACTTTTCTTATCAAAGATACTGATAAAATATAAAAAGTAAACCGAAGGACAAGAGAACATACTTGTACCTATACCTGACAAAAGGTTTGTATCCATATTGGGTAAAGAAATCCTATAAATCAATGTGAAAAAGACAACCTATTAGAAAAATGGGAGAGACTTGAATAGGCATTTCACAAAGATGATACTCAGATGGCTAATAAATATATGAAAAATTGCCCAACTTATTATTTACCAGGGAAATGCTAATTAAAACTGTAAGGAGATGCTGTTGCAACACTCACTAGAATGGCTAATACTAAAAAAGATTGACAATTCCAAGTGTCAGAATGTGGATAGCGTTGAAACTCTGTGCTGCCTGGAGTATAAATTGGGAAAATTGCAAATTCTGGCAGCATCTACTAAAGCTCTCTGTACTCAGATATATAGGATGGGGCAAAAGTAGATTTACAGTTTTTCATACGGAAAATAATAATACAAGAATAAATGGAGTTTTGCATACTCACAACTATAAACCTACTTTTTCCCTACGCATAGTTCCTATATATCCCAGCACTTTCAATAGGAATTTAGGCAGATAGTCACTAAAAGATAAGTACAGTCATGTTCAGAGAAGTATTATTTGTATGAATACTTTAAATGTTGGAAATTAACCCCTCATCTCATATATTATTAGCAAATATGTTCTTCCATACAGTGGGTTCCCTTTTCATTTTGATGTTGGTTTCTTTTGCTGTGCAGAAGCTTCTTATTTTGCAGAGGACCTAAATAGATACTTCTTCAAAGAGGACATACAAATGGCCAAAAGACATATGAAATAATGCTCAATGTCACTAATCATCAGAGAGATGCAAATTAAAACAACAGTGAGCTACCACCTCACACCTGCCAGAATGGCTACCATCACTAAATTGACAAACAAGTGCTGGCAAGGATGTAGTGAAAAAAGTATCCTAAAACAGTACTGGGAATGTACTAGGTACAAGAATGCAGATCGGTACAGCTACTATGGAAAACAGTGTTGCGTTTCCTTAAAAAATTTAAAAAAATGGAACTGCCATTTGACCCAGTGATCCCATTTCAAGGAATATATCCTAAGAAGCCTGAAACACCAATCAGAGAATATATGCACCCCTATTTTCAATAACTAAGTTCTGGAAACAGCCCACATGACCATCAGTAGATGAATGGATAAAAAAGCTGTGGTACATGTGCACAATGGAATACTATGCAGGTGTAAAAGAGAAAGACCTCTTACCCTTTGAGACAGCATGGAGGAACCTGGAGAGTATTATGTTAAGTGACATAAGCCAGTCAGAGAAAGACAACTATCACGTGATCTCACTTACATGTGGAATCTAATGAACAAAATAAGCTGACAGACAAAATGGATTCAGAGATATGGAAGCATGCAACAGACTGAGGATTCTCAGAGGGAGGGGCAGGGGAAGAGATCAACCAAAGAACCTATATACATATATGCATAATCCATGGACACAGACAATAGTTGGGTGAAGACCTGGGGAAGAGATAAGAATGGGAAGGAGGAAGGTCTATGGGGAAAAAAGGGACATCTGTAATACTTTCAATAATTTTTTTTTAAACAGAAGTATTATTTGTGTTAGCTAAAATCTGGAAATAATTTTCATCAGCAGTAAAATGGTATAATCAATCCAATATTGGACAGTAATAAGTAGAGTAATGAAAATGCACAAATTACAGCCTCATATAACAACAAAAATTACACAAAAAATAATGTTCATCAAAAGAAACCAGACATGAAAGAATATATATTGTTTATGATTTCAAATACATAAGATTTAAAAGCAGTGAAGACTAACCTAGGGCTGACACTTCCAGTACGGGTTGATGGTTGTGCAAATGTGTATATGATTTTATATATCTGTGCTGAAGGATAAGGTTAAGAGGGTGCTGACCCAGAGTTTCAGGGTATTTATTTCCTTCAGTACTCTAGATTTGCAGATTTCATAATTTTCCCTAAATTTTGAACATTTATGACCTTAAAAATAATGATCATGTGTATAGTTATGGAATTTATCATTGCCAGCATCTGAAGCATAGCTAGTAGTTATATCTCCTTCCAGGTTTGTGACAACATGGAGAAGCTCAGAAACACACTGTGAGTCAGAGAGCTAATAGCTTTTCCTTTCTCTGAATGTTATGCATAGTTTTTAAAAGCCTGTTTAACCAGTTTGGCTCAGTGGATAGAGCTTCAGCCTATGGACTGAAGGGTCCCAGGTTAGATTCCGGTTAAGGGCACATGACCAGGTTGCAGGCTCGATCCCAGTGTGGGATGGGGTGGGGTGTGCAGGAGGCAGCCAGTTGATGATTCTCTCTCATCATTGATGTTTCTATCTCTCCCTCTCTCTTCCTCTCTGAAATCAATAAAAATATATTAATAAAATAAGATAAGAAAAAATACCTGTTTAAAAAAATCACACACAGTCTGTTGGGTTTCCAATATTATTTTAAAAATTGTGTCAATGATTTTACATATAAAATTAGAACCTGGTGCACGAATTTGTGCACGGGTGGGGTCCCTTGGCCTGGCTGGCGATTGGGGGCGATTTGGGCCAATCGGGGCTGTCTCGCCCAGTTCCAATCAGGCCCATCAGGGTGGCTGACCAGGGGGAGGGACCATGGGAGGATGGCTGGCTGGAGGGAGCGACCACAGGAGGTTGGCGAGCCACTGGAGGTTGACTGTGGGAGCGCACTGACCACAAGGGGCAGCTTCTGCATTGAGCGTCTGCCCCCTGATGGTCAGTGTGCATCATAGCTACTGGTCAGTCATCTGGTCAATTGGTCATAATGGTCACTTAGGCTTTTATATATATAGATAATCATTTAGAGCAGTGGTTCTCCAACTTTAATGTGCTCAAGAATCACCTTAAAGCTTGTGAAAAAGATGGCTTGTCCTATCCCCAGAAATTTCGCCTTGTTCTTCGGAACACATTTTGTGAATCTACCTTGAAGACTAAAGAATAAAAAAGTAGAAGTTTTAGAAGTTAGTGATTTTTGAAGTAGGAAATTAAAATATATCCAAGTCATTACCATTTTTGCTTAGAAAGTTAACAAGCTTTCTTGTTATTGTTCACTAAGGTATTTAAAGTGATTAGCCTTGCTTTTGAAATTATCATTGTGTTAGGTTTCTATTTTTATTCTATCCCTTCAGTTTTCCTTTCCTTCTAGTAAATGTTTCAGTATCTAGTGTGTCAGTCATTGTGCTAGGAATCTGGAAGGACTCAAATGTGCAAAAGACATCAATCTAGCCTTGGCAGTCTCATTTCAGAGACTGAAAATCATAAAGTAATCGATAATGTATAATGTATAATGTATTAAATGACAAAGTCATTTGGAGTAGTGGAGAAGAATTCATGAAACCTGGCATTTATAGTAGCTCTTAACAGGGAGTAGGAGTTTGTCAAGGGGATGAAAGGGAATGGCATTTGGGTTCGTGAGAACAATGTAAGCAAATACATAGAAGCATTAAAAAGGCTGGTATGATTAGACTGCAGAGTGATGGGGGAGTTGTGGAAAATTAGGTTGGTAAAATAGATTAGGGGAAGAGATATTATATTTTGATTTCAATTTATTTTAATGTTTAACTTAATACACCAGGGAAGTTGTAGTGAGTGTCAAGAGGAGCAAATTAATTTGGGATATTTTAAGAGTAGACTTGGTAATATATATATATTTTTAATATATATTTTATTGATTTTTTTTACAGAGAGGAAGGGAGAGGGATAGAGAGTTAGAAACATCAATGAGAGAGAAACATCGATCAGCTGCCTCCTGCACACCTCCTACTGGGGATGTACCCGCAACCAAGGTACATGCCCTTGACCGGAATCGAACCCGGGACCCTTCAGTCTGCAGGCAGATGCTCTATCCACTGAGCCAAACCAGTTAGGGCTAGACTTGATAATATTTACAGACTAGTTGGATATGTGGTAGGAGACTTAAAATTGAACTGAAGTTAGAGGACTTAGGATAACTAACTGGAAGAGGTAATGACTGTAGAATCTAAGAAGTCTAATTTCTAAAATTCTCAACCATCCTATATAGTAAAAGCCTAATATGCTAGGTGTCCAGTTGTCCAGTCATCCATTCAACCAATCAAAGTGTAATATGCTAATGATATGCTGAGGCCACTCAACCTCTGGCTATGATGTGCACTGACCACCAGGGAACAGACGACTAGTAGGTTAGCTTGCTACTGAGGTCTGGCCAATCGGGACTGAGTGGGACGGGCTGGACACGCCCTGGAGCCCTTCAGCAGTCCCTACCCAGCTGGCCAACCTCCCACGTCCCTCCCTGGCCCTAATCGTGCACTGGTGGAGTCCCTTGGCCTGGCCTGCTCCCTCTCGCAATCCAGGACCCCTCAGGGGATATTGTAGAGCCAATTTCAGCCCGATCCTGCAGGCCAGGCCAGGGGACCTCACTCTAGTGTATGGATAAACAGGGAACTTCTAATCCAAATGGCCTTTCAGGTCTTATCTTTTTTTGGGCACATTTCTCTACAGCTTTATTGAGGTATAATTAACAAAATTGTAAGATATTTCAAGTGTACAACATGGTGACATAGGTACATACTGTAAAAGGATTCCCTCTGTTACCTTATTCTTTCTGAAGTCACCAAGTATATGAGCACTTCCTCTCTCTTCTCTCACAGTAAAGCCATGTGTGTTTTTGTTTTCCTCTCACCCATATGCAAACAAAGCAGGGCGATCTTGTAGTCTGCATCAAAAGGGTGTGTGTGACTTTGAAATTCTCTTTTAGGAGTTGAAAATAAAGAAATAATTAGAAGATTAATATATAAATAAAGGTATTCAGATTGTTATTTTTAACAAAAATGGGAATGATGTAAGTGCTCTCACAAAGAAATTGATTAGACAAATTGGTATATCTATTTGTTCAATGGCAAGTTAAGGAAAGGTTGGGCTGTTGTAACAGAGACCTATCAATGATTTCATGGTTGAATGAAGATTGAACTTTATTTCTTACTTTACAGTGGAATTTTCTGGTCAGCTGGACATTCTACTCCATGAGGTCAATTCTTTTTATCTTATTTCTTCACCATCTCTTGAGGCATTATGGTCTAAATCCGCTTGTAGGCACATCCTTGCCAAGATTTGCATAGCACAGTTTTAGCAAGAATCCTGCCTAATCAGTTTAGAGAGAATTCCCTACCCTTTATATCTAATCACTCTCAATATCTAATTAAAATTCCACACCTCTGCCCCTATTCCCCAGGTTATATCTGATCACCCTGGCCTGCCTGTAGTAAGAGTCCTAAGTCTGTTTAACCACAATTTCCCTCCATCCCCAGTGTTTCCTCTTAGTAATTTTCCTTCCATTGATTCCCACTTTGTTCCTTGGCTATAAAAACCCACTTGTTCTGTGTTTGCTATTGAGCCCTGTTCTATACTGAGGTCTTTTTTCTCCTATTGCAGCCATGTCTGAATAAAAGTTGTTTTTACTATTTTACTCTCTATCTCTCTCTGGTTTTTTAAAAAATATAATCAATAGTATACAATCTGGAAGAACAATTACTATCATAAGTGCGCACCGACAGATATTTCAACTTGCAGTTAGATAAATCCAGTAATATACAAAATGTGAATTGGTGCTTTGTGCACATATAGAATGCCCATGAGGGAGTGATACTTGACAGTGTTCTGTCTTATGTATTAATGAAAACCCAGGATATAGATTGGATCAGTGCTGATGAAACACAGTTGTGTGAAAAAGAAGTGCATTGCTGTTCAAATAAAATAAGTGGCCTTGTGCTCGCTTCGGCAGCACATATAATAAAATAAGTGGCCTCTAGTGGTAATTTACATTGTTGTAGTTACAGAAAATAGTTGGTGGTTAAAACTATGCCATTTGGTTTTGGTTTATTGTTGATCAGGAAATGCTGATAATTATTAATATTATTAATTGTAGTTTTTGAGTACATTTCTGCCTTTTTGATAGACCATGTGAGGAATTGGGCAGCAAGTATAAGTCTGGCTAGGAGGAAAAAAGATGCTTATGAGAGAGAGATAAAAATATTTATGTTGCTGATAATTCTAATAAGATCAGTTTGAATACTTACTTGACTGACCTGCCAGAGCAATATATTCAATATATTCAACTGCTTGAACCTTTAATTAGGCTCAAAATATTTCATTTTTTTTTAAGCTTGAAGATGAGAAATTAGGATTTAAGAAAACTCGACTGTGGTACAAATGGTTTAAACTTTGATACTTTCCAATACCATTATTTAAATTTTGCCGAAATACATGGTTTATTGTCACATTAAAAGTCACATTACTCTACATGCAATATTACATACATATGCTTCATGAAAAAAGTGAAGAAATACTTTTCAGAACTAAATGCAACTAGGAAGCCTGGCCAGGCAGCTCAGTTGGTTAGAATGTCATCCTGATAGGCCAAGGTCTCGGGTTCGATCCCCAGTCAGCGTGATACCATTGTAATGAGCTAGTTATTAATAATTGGAAAGGAACAAAAGGGAGGCCAGACTTTATAAACATGGCCATCTGGGCAGCTTCACCAGGAAGCTACAATTTCACACTCCCTAGGGAAGCACCAATCCATTCCCTGGAGATCACTGGGGAAGGGGAAAGTTGGACACTTGCTCAGTAAAGTTGGGGTGATGTAGGGAAGGTGCCTCTTAGTCTAACCTGGGACAGAAATCATTGGCCAGAGGGGTTGGGGCCATTGCAAGCCTCCCAAAATTTGGGAATATATAATTCCACAGACAAAGGAGCTCTCTCTCTTGGCTGTTGGCTCTCTGTTCATCTGGTTTTGCTCCTGCCCATGTTCCCTCAAAAGCCATCTGGTCCTGTGGCTCCCACATGCAATGGACTGATGGACTATAGCTAGGAACACAAACTAAGCTAGCCTGATGTTGGATTAGGCTGTGAAGGCATGGAACAGAAACTCTGGACAACGGCTTTAATCCTAACTCTGCTGAAAGCAAAATGAGACTTTTTCTTTGGTGGGACAGAGTGAAATAGGACCTTGGAAACTAAGGGGTTTGATTGCAAAGAAATAAAGCTTTTTACAATACTTTCTTTTCCTGTATGAATCTCAGAAAATTCTTTTTCTCATGACATCCAAGAAGCCCACTTCCAGCAACAGCAGATGGAGACACGGAGAGCTCCCCACCAATGACACATACAAAATTCCCCCATGAATGCATAAAAAAGTGGAATAACAAGTCAATGTTTCTATTTCTCTCTCTCTTCCTCCCTCCCCTTCCTCTCTCTCTCTCTCTCTTAAAAAGATGCAACTGGAGGATGGATTAGGAATCCTTAACTCTTTCACCCAAGTTTAAACAATTAACCTTTCACTTTCATTTGTGATATGCTTTTCAATTTAATGCCTGATGGAATTCTGAACCTGTCTTCACTGAAAGATCTTTAAATGTCTAGATTCAAATAGTCCAAATATCCAGAAATTTATGTCAAAGCCACCAAGTATTTGTTGTCATTCAACAATCTTTAATTGGAAACAGGTCTTTCTAATTTGGTAAAAGTAGTAAGAATTGAAATTGATTGGATGTGGAATTCAAAGTCTTCTGGCTCAAAGTCTTTGTCTTTGGGCCAGTCACTGGCAGCTTGGTAAGAGCACAAAAAGTCCAATCTCTTTCACTGATAGGGAATAGTAACAACAACAACAGTAATAAATATTTTGATACTTGATTGAAAACAATTTTTTCTTTGGTTACTGGGTCCCAAAGACAATTCAAGTGACATAACCTGTCACCTCTAATCATTCAGATACCTCAAATTGTATGCTCATATGAGAGAATCATAGTGAATTAATAGCATTATCATCCCCATTGAAAGATTTGCACAAATCATGAATATTTTAAAAAATTGGAGTCCATAAATCAGTTTTTCAAGAGATATCTTAAAAAGCATAACATTTTATTGTATTTTAATTTCATATAGCTTTGTTTAATGTCTTAACATTACTATTTGTTTAAAAGAAAATGCAGACTATATTATTTCTCTAAAACATTCTAAAATGTTGGGTTTTAGAATGTAATCTTTTACTTTTAATTATACTACCTGGCTGTTGTGTGTAGGACAGAGCTATTTCTCTTTTAAATCTAGCAGTGCCTTCTAGAGTCAAAGGTTAATATAATTTAAGAAATGAGTAGTTTTACACATTCAAATATTCTTAATCCATTTCATTCTGAGGGATAGCTTATTAGTTAGAAGTAGCAAAGAACTGAATTTAAATGTTTTTGTTCTGAGTAAATATTATTTTCAATAATGTCTTTTAGGTAACTGAACAAAGTAGAAATAAGCTCATTCACTGTGAAAATTTGTTTTGTCTTGGTATTTGTGCATATTTTTCTTATCTCCTTGTGAAACTGGTGCTACATAATTTTATTTCAAAATTGACATTTTAATAACAATAATAAACATTTATTTTTTGGTTGACCAATGTAACATGACTACATGTATTGAGTGCTTATTATATACATGATACTGCATTTGTATTTAGGAATACACAATATGTGGAAAATAAGGCACAGCCCTGATAACTTACACATTTATTTCCACTTGTCTAATATATTAGAGTGTGACTCATATTGGCTTTTGTATCAAAATTCTATTCATTACATTGATTAAGAATATTACTATTAATATATATTTCTTTTTTATTACAGAAGAAAATACTCAGGAAACATCACAGGTGAAGAAAAATTTGAGTGAAAAAGTTTCTCTCTATAGAGGTGACATCACATTGCTAGAGGTAGACGCTATAGTCAATGCGGGTGAGTAGTTGATTTTTTTAATGTATTTGTTATACAAGTATTTCTTATTTAAAATATTTTTATAAACAGGAATATTAGTATCATAGAAAAAGATATCACTCCTGGTATAGAAATGTCATATGTACTTTTCTGCTTGAGGATTTATTTTTGTGTATGTGCCACAGTTAATGTGCTGACTCTACATAGTAGAGAAGAGGATACTGGAGCAATGGAAAGGTGACAGATTTTACAGGAAATTCTTTGGAAAGAAATTTAGCAGCTGTATTACTGCTGGTTTTATGCTTGAGGTAACAATTGGCCAACATAAAAACAAGTTTCCTAAGCTTTTTTTTTAAAAAAAGAATAGGTTATAAAGAGATGATTGAATTATACTATACAAAAATAAAATGTAAAGAAGTTTTTTCTGTGATTTCCAAACCTCACTTATTTGGTTTCAACTTTTCATATTAGCTATGAATTATTTATTTTAATTCTTTTAATAATCAATTATCTAAGTCATTTTCATGTTTGAACACTGAAAAATAACAGTGTTATACTAGTCTATGGTGGTCTGGGTCTCCTATGTATTTTACTATGTGGCTACATATCAAGAAATATGTAATAGTTGTGATTCCTTAAAATTAAATGTTGGCTTTATTTAAAAAGATGATTTCAATAAGAGAAGAGGACTATTGCAAAAAGAGAAGGATGAATATTGCAATAGGAAGAATCACTTCAACTATGAGATCTATAAACACCTCAAAGGTCAAGCAAAATAAGGCTTTTTTTTTTTTTTTTTTCAGAGAAGAATGAATAGGCTAAAAAGAATTGGGTGTGGAGCAAGGGGGTGAATGGGTGGCATGATCAGACAGTGGATCAGGGAATGTTTTTCCCTAAGGTCAACTGATTCTTGAGAGGGGTTGTCAAGGAGGGGCTGTTAACCATCCATTTTCAAGAATGGGTCAAAACTCAGAGGCTTGGAAGAAGGAGTAAACCTGACTAAAATTTGATCAAGTCCAGGCATTGACCAACCAGAATGGTTGATGGGGACAAATAGTTCATCTAATCATTAAAGGATGGAAAGTTGTAGGGTCTATGCCTGGGTTTTGTCATAGGTTACAAGGGGTTGTCCATGAGTTTTATCTAAGTTACATGAGGAAGAGTCGGGGGGAGGTCAATCTCTTGAATGTTCCTGTTTTCCAGGGGTACAGGATTGAGGTAAATTTCAAGTTTGTCTTAAGGTTCTCTCTGATGATTAAATTCACACAGGATAGTAGGAACATGCCTTGATAGGTAAATAAAAGGGTGTCATGAAGAACTCTAACATTGTTCATCATAAGCATGGTTCTGGCAGCTTAGCAGGAAGTCTGGAAGCCTAGCCAGCTTGTTCTTCCCTCAGAATTGGCTGTCAGTCACTTTGTACTGTATCTGCTTTGCCATGATTAGAGCTCAGGTTTTCGCTTTCTCTTTTTCTGATACGTCTGTACTTCCTTTCTCATCTGCTGCCTCTCTAAAGACAGAGGATCTTCTTGGTGATTTATGAGTCACTTCTTTTGGATAGAATTCTATCTTCAGATTACCTTGCAGGCTACACGTCTCCCTTCTATCTAGTCTCTATAGACTGTTCATTTGTTGTCTGGGTACCAAGATGCCTTTCTCTGATCTGGGGGGCCTCTAGAGGAGACAGGCCCTTGCAAGGTCTCATAAACTCTTCTTCAGTACAGAGGTTTAATCAGATATCACTGTAGTTATTAAGTTCTCAGTTATTTATTATGCTAATTAATTCTATAAATGTGGGCTTTAATTTAAAAATATTTATCTGTTTATTTTTATTTTTCAAAAACTTATTGTGGTGACATTGGTTAATAAGATTATATAGGTTTCCCCTCAGCTGGATGGCTCAGTTGGTTGGAGCATCATACTTTACACCAAAAAGGTTGTGGGTGTGATTCCTGGTCAGGGCACACACCTAGGTTGTGCGTTTGATCCCCATGGGGCTGTGTATTAGAGGCAACCAATTGATGTTTCTCTCTCTCTCTCTCTCTCTCTCTCTCTCTCTCTCTCTCTCTCTGTCTCTCTTTCTCTCCCCTTTCCTCTCTCTCTAAAAATTAATAAACATATCCTTGAGTGAGGATTAAAAACATATTATATAGGCATCAAGTATACATTTCTATGGTACATCATCTGCATATTGTGTTTACCACCCAAAATCTTTTTCTGTTACCATATATTTGATTCCCTTTACCCTTTAATATTCATCCCCTTCCCTCTTGTAACCACCATGCTGTTGTCTGTGTTTAAGCGTTTTTGTTTGTTTTTTCTTGTTTGTTCATTTGTTGCCTTCAGTTTCATATCCCACATAAGAGTAAAATCATATGGTTCTTGACTTTTTCTGTCTGACTTATTTCTTTGTTTTCCTTTTTATTGAATTTATTGGGGGTGACACTAGTTAACAAAATTATACAGTTTCAGTTGCACAATTCTACATCATCTGTAAACTGTATTGTATATTTATCACCCCAAATTAAGTCTCTGTCCATAATCATTTTCTGTCTGACTTATTTCGCTTAGTATGATAGTCTCAAGATCTTTAAAAGTGTGTGTGTGTGTGTGTGTGTGTGTGCAACCAACTTTCTATATATTCTTGTAATTTTTAGCCATTGATTCTAATTTTTTTCCTGTGGAGCATAACTGATGACATGTATTTTCTTCTTAAATACCTGAAGACCACTTTCATGAGTTGTCTCTTATTATTGCATAATATTAAATTGCCACGTTAGCACACTTAATAATAGCAGTAATTCTTGGGTTTTGTTAAATATATACCTGTTTATCTCCCTCTTGAGGCTACAGACTGGTGTCTTTCAATTTTTATGTTACCTCCTACAGCAATATCCTGCCCTTATGTTCTTAATAAACACTTGATATTATATATTTGTTGAAATGAGCTACAAGCAATTGAATTTGTAGCACATTCACCACTGGGGACTTGATACAATCAACCAGATTGGTTCTGATTTTTAAAAAATAATTTATTTGATTTATAAATAATAACAAATACTTTTTACTGGTATTTTTATTGAAATAAAATAAAATGGCGTGAAACAGGAAAACATCACTAACATGAAAACATTTCATCGCTATTTCGATTCTTTGTCATTGCCTATACAGCATGTGTAATTTTTTGTAGTTGCCATGACATGTGTACAAGGTTTTAATGAATCAATAGAAGCCAGGAAGCAACTTTCACTCTGTCCCAAAAACCATTTGGCACGTTTTAGCTCATCTCTCTGGCTGTGATGATTATAATTTGGCCATGTTCTGTATCTCACAAGGAAACCTCATCAGGGTAGATGGAAAAGAGATGCCAAATGTACAGTGTAATGACTATTTATAGCTTTCTGCTGTGCAGTTTGTCTACCTAGTGTGTAGGGAGAGGAACAGCTGTTAACCTTCCTGGTGAACAAGATAACATGGCAGGAGACCTTCGGGCTGCCTCTAGTGAGAAGGAAAGAGAGGCAGTGCCTGCAGTCAAGGTGCCAAAGCAGCGCAGTCATCACTTTCTATCAGACTCCCAGTGTTCTCTTTCCATGTCTGTATTAGTACATTGGAACTCCTGGGCTCAGTTGCCATGAATGAAATGATTCAGTCTTAATTTTTTCCTAATAAAATGTTTTGAATTTCCTTAGATTTCTTTAAAATTGATCCAGATGAGCCTTTTATATATTATATCCTTCTCTGTAGGAAATAATACATATTTGATATATTTTAATGAAACATTTTGTAGGCAGTAGGGTACACAGGGCAGTAGCACAAGTTTAAATACAGGTTCTTGTACCAACAACCATTTTTGTTTGTTTAAACTTTTATGTTGAAATAATTATAGGAAATTACAAAAATAGTACAAAGAATCCTTTCTATCCTTCACCTTCACCTGTATAAACCTCCCCCAAAGGTGATATACAATAAAAGGCTAATATGAAAATTGTCCCCTGGACTGGGAGTTTGACCAAGGGGCGGGGCTGTCTGTCCAGCCTCCTGCGGCCCCTCCCCTTGACCAGCCCTTCCCCCGGCCAGCCTCTCCCACCCCATCTGGGCAGGGCCTACTGGCCAACCTCCTGTGTCCCTTCCCCCTGGCTGGCCTGGCCCCATCGGCCTCAATTGGGGCAGGCTGGCTGGCCCCCACCCATGCATGAATTCATGCACCAGGCCTCTAGTATAGCTATAATACAATATCGAAACCAGGAAATTGACATTGATACATTACTATTAACTAGACTATAGACATTATTACCTTTTTTACCATTGTTAACTTGCATTCACGTGTGTGTAGGTGTAGTTTTTGTTCCAGGTATAGATTCTCATTCTCTCTCATGCTACCCCTTTGTAGTGTCATCTACCTCTCTACCTTCCTCCTGTTCTTTATCTCTGTAGTTTTGTCATTTTGAGAATGTTATATAAATGGAATCAGATAGCATGTAAACTTATGAGATTGAATTTTTACTAAGCATAAAACCTTTGAGGTTTAGAATGTGATGTGTATCAGTAGTTCATTCCTTTTTATTCTGAGTAGTAGTCCATTGCATCGGTATACCAAAGTTTGTTCAGCCATTCACCAATTGGAGGGCATTTGGGTTCTCTTCAGTGTTTTGCAATAACTAATAGAACTGCTATAAAGATTCATACAGACAGGTTTATGTATGTAGTTGCATATAGGATGATCTGTTTACTGTGACTAGGTCCTTGTATTATTTTGCATTAATCCTGTTGATCAAAAAATTTTGTTCTTTGAATTATATTTTTGGAGACAATTTCACCTGTACCACAATCACAGAAAAATATTTTGAAAGAGATATAATTTTTATTTACTTGTGAATTATAGGCTGAGTAATGAAAAAGTGGTTAACTTTCCAATTCTAATGGGCTGGCTTTGGCTAAAGATTAATTCAATTTGCCATAAAAAGAATTTTAAAGTGGATAGTGAAGAAGGATGATTTGTTTATTTAATTATTCCTGTACTTACTCCCACATGCCAAGGACAGGTACATTTACATTGTGGTGAATCATAGGTGAAGTAGTAATATTTTAATGAATGTATAAGATATACTACGACAAATCATTTTATAGCATTTCATAGTAAACAATCCATCTTAAGGCTTCTGTAAGTGAAGAAATAATAAAGTAAAAAATGTAAATGTTGTTTCTCTATAGCTGAGGATAAGAAATTAGGGTTCTTTTATGTAGTTTTTTATTGGAATTATATAAATGTAATACATTTTTCTCTCATAGATAGCAGCACTAGGAATAAATAAACTATCATACTATGAAAGTACTCCTACTATTATTACTAATATTACTATTAACAATTCTTCTTTTGGGAAAACCAAAACCAGTTTTAGGAATGACAGTTTCAAACCTACATTTGGGAAAAAAGCAGCCAGGAAAAAGCCTCATAAGGTCTCTTTCCCCATGTGAGATTCCCAGAAAGTCTCTCATTTTGCAGAACATAGATATAAAAATAATCCTGCAATGTAGTTTTTTTAAAATTTAATTTAAAATTTATTTATTTTTATTGTTGACACTATTACAGATGTCTCTCATTTCCCCCCAACTTTACCCACTTCTCTCCAGCCCCTGCCACCCCTCCCCTGGCCTTCACCATTCTGTTGGGCTGCGTCTATGGGCTATGTATATATATTCTCTCTTCACCTTCTTTTATTCAATACCCTTTCACTTCACCCCTCTGACCTCTGTCAGACTGTTCTATGTATCCATGCCTCTGGTTCTATTTTGTTCATCAGTTTATTTTGTTTATTAGATTCCACATACTAGTGAGATCATATGGTATTTATCTTTCTCTAACTGGCTTATTTTGCTTAGCTTATAATCTGCATGCTGTGACAATGGGTAAGAGTTCCTCCTCTATAGCCACATAGTATTCTATTGTGTAAATGTACCACAGCTTTATTATCCATTCATCTACTGATGGGAACTTCGGCTGGTTCCAGATCTTGGCTATTGTAAATAATGCTGATATGAATATAAGGGTGTATCTATTCTTTCTGATTGGTGTTTTGGGATTCTTAGGATGTATTCCTAGAAGTGGGGTCACTGGGTCAAAGGGTACTTCCATTTTTAATATTTTGAGCAATCTCCATACTGTTTTCTATAGTGGCTGCACCATTTTGCATTCCCACCAAGAGTGCACAAGGATTCCTTTTTCTCTGCATACTCACTAGCACTTGTTGTTTGTTGATTTACTGAATTATTGGTCTTCCCTGGTATTGAGTTGTGTAAGTTCTTCATATATTTTGGAAATGAACCCCTTTTAAGATGTATCACTGGAAAATATGTTCTCTCATACAGTGGGTTCCCCTTTCATTTTGTTGATGGTTTATTTTGCTGTGAAAAAGCTTTTTAGTTTGATATAGTCCCATTTGTTTATTTTTTCCTTTGTTTCCCTTGCCCTATATGGGTAAAAATATTACTATGCAAGATGTCTGAGATTGTATTGCCTATGTTTTCTTCTAGGATTTTTATGGTTTTGTGACTTATAGTTAAGCCTTTAATCGTTTTGGGTTTATTCTTGTGTATGCTGTAAGTTGGTGGTCTAATTTCATTTTTTTGCATGTACTTGTTCAATTTTCCCAATATCATTTATTGAAGAAACTGTTTTTACTCCATTGTATACTCTTGACTTCTTTGTCAAATATTAATTATCTATAAAGGTGTGGGTTGATCTCTGGGCTTTCTGTTCTGTCCCATTGGTCTATATGTCTGTTCTTGTGCCAGTACCAGGCTGTTTTGATTACAATGGCTTTGTAATATAGTTTGATATCTGGTATTATGATCCCTCTAATTTTGCTCTTCTCTCTCAAGATCGCTGAGCCTATTCAGGGTCTTTTTTGATTCCATATAAATCTGGAATATGCCAGTGGTATTTTAATAGGAATTGCATTGAATCTATAGATTGCTTTAAGTAGTATGGACTTTTTATTTTGTTAATTATTTCAATCCATGAACAGTATCTTCCTCTTGTTTGTATTTTCCTCTATTTCTTTTTTTCAGTGTTCTATAGTTTTCTGAGTACAGGTCTTTTACTTCCTTAGTTAAGTTTATTCCTAGGTACCTTATATTTTGTTGTTGCAATAGTAAATGGAATTGCTGTCTTAGTTTCTTTTTCTGATAGTTCATTATCAATAATAATAGTAGCATAATATGCTAATTAGGCCAGACTAATTAGCAAAAATTAGAAAGAATGAAGCTGGGGCTACGAGGGAAGCCCGGGTCTCGGGTGCCTGCCAGTGGCCAGAGGGAAGCTCAGGTCCTGGGTGCCAGAGGGAGTGGTGCTGGCAGCCGGGGGAAAGACGGCCTACTCTTGCACAAATTTCGTGCATTGGGTCTCTAGTTGGTATATAAAAATGCCACCCATAATTTCTGGGTATTAATTTTGTATCCTGCTACAGTTTTACTTCTTCTTCTTTTTTTTTGTTGCAATTTGAATGCCTTTTATTTATCCCTCTTGTCTGATTGCATTGGCTAGGACTTCCAGTGCTGTGTTGACTAAGAGTGGTGAAAGCAGACATCTCTGTCTTGTTCCTGACTTTAGGGAAACACTTTTAGTTTTTCCCCATTAAGTATGATGTTGGCTGTAGGGTTGTTATATATGGCATTTATTATGTGGAGATATGATCCCTATATTTGTACTTTGCTGAGAGTTTTTGTCATAAAAGGGTGCTGGATTTTATCAAATGCTTTTTATGCATCTATTGATATGATCATGTGATTTTATCTTTCATTTTGTTTATGTGCTGTATCACATTCATTGATTTGTTAATATTTTATCAGCCTAGCATCCCCAGAATAAATCCCACTGGGTCATGGTGTATAATCTTTTTAATGTATTGCTGGATCTGATTTGCTAATATTGTGTTGAGAATTTTAGCATTGATGTTCATCAGGGATATTGGCCTATAGTTCTTGTTTCTTTGTACTGTCTTTATCTGATTTTGGAATTAGGATAATGCAGGCCTTGTAAAAAGAGCTTGAAATCTTCCCTACTTTTGAATTTTTTGGAATAGTTTGAAGAAGATAGGTGTTAGTTCTTCTTTGAATGTTTGGTAAAATTTGCCTGTGAAGCCATCCAATCCAGGACTTTGGTTTGCTGGGAGTTTTTGTTATTATTATTATTTTATTACTGCTTTAATTTCATTAATTGTTATTGGTCTATTCAGGTTTTCTGATTCTTTCTGATTTAGTTTTGGAAGACTGTATGTTTCTAGGAATTTGTTTATTTCACCTACGTTGTCCAATTTGTTGGCATATAGTAGTTCATAGTATTTTGTTACTATCCTTTGTATTTCTGTGATGTCAGTTGTTACTTCTCTTTTATTTCTGATTTTATTTATTTGGGTCCTCTATCTTTGTTTCTTGATGAGTCTGGCTAGAGTTTCATCAATCTTATTTATCTTTTCAAAGAACCAGCTCTTGTTTTAATTTTTTTTGGTACAGTATTGTGTTTTTAGCCTCTGTTATTTATTTCACTCTGATTTTTTAATGTTTTTGTTGTTTAATTTTTATTGATTTCAGAGGAAGGAAGAAGGGAGAGGGAGAGAGAGAGATAGAAACATCAGTGATGAGAGAGAACTATTTATCGACTTTCTCTTGCACACCCCCATCTGGGGATCGGGCTCAAAAACCAGTCATGTGCCCTGCCTGGGAATTGGACTGTGACCTTTTGGTTCATGAGTTGATGCTCAACCACTGAGCAACACTGGCCAGGCTTACTCTAATATTTATTATTTCTTTCCTTCTACTTACTCTGGGCTTTGCTTGTTATTCTTTTTCTAGTTCTTTAAGGTGTAAGGTTAGATTGTTTATTTGAGGTTTTCCTGGTTTCTTGCCATAGTCTTCTAAGCCCCAGGCTATGTTGGTGACTCCTCAGCAGGGCTTAAAATGCAGGGTGGGGTGAGCAGAATTCCAGAGGGCTGGAGGAGTGAAATACTGGAGGGTAGAGGTAGTGGCTTTTTCCTAGGCTGATTCCACTTGGAGAGGGTTGTTCTAAGAAAAATTACTGCCATAGTATCAGAAGTTGGACTGTCTCTCAGTGCCACTTTCCATGTGGACTGGGCCAATAGGAATGAGACTGTAGAGGAGGGAACCAGTCCCCTGGGAGGATAAGCAGCTGTGCTTGTATTAGGATGAGGGGATTGGGGAAGTAGTTTTCAAGTCTGCTGGTAGTTAACAATAAATACAAATGCTATCTGCCATGATTTCATTTTTATAATTGCATGAATTATCAGAAGTCCATTCTAGTAAATCTAATTAAAAGTTGACCTTTATAATGATGGTAGATGACATTTCATGAGGCCCAGAGGCTGTCTACCTTATGAGTATCTAATTTGGAATTCTCAATTCTCTTTTGCTTAAACAATTAAAAACTTATACAGTAAAATTGAAGAATTTTTGCTGTATACTTCTACTAATTTTAACTAAAGGAATGTATATGGAGTGTATATTTTGTTACATATAAAGGTCAACCTAATTTCTAAAAGTTCTTTTCCTTCTTTATTTGTGACTTCTGGGGAGCTGTTACTTGTGGGTTGAAAAACCTCTGGATGATACTCACTGTGTTCTATTGACCGAATATAATTGTAGTCATTTGACTATTGATTTACTTAATTTTTATTCAGTTAAGGTCTTGGTAGGTATGTGTATGAAAATGGAAAAATGACATTGATCTCTGAATTTCAATAATTAATTCATATAAAAATTACATATAAAAATAATAGTGAAAAAAATAGTTCATCAATAGAAAGTAGATATCCTCCCCTGGCCAGTGTGGCTTGGTTGGTTGGAATGTTGTCCCTTACACCAAAAGGTGGTGGGCTCTTTTCCCTATCAGGGCATATACCCAGGTTACAGATTTGATCCCCAATTGTGGTACAACTGATCGATATTCCTCTCTCACATCAATGTGTTTTTTTTTCCTCTCTCTCTGTCTCTCTTCCATCCACACTTTCTCTCTCTCTCTCACTCTCTCTCTCTCTCTCTCAAAAAGTAGATATCCTTGCATTTTCATGAAATAAAAATATATTAAACTGTAGTAGTTTTAGAGAACTTACTGGTTTTTATTAACTTTGTGTTTGATGAATGGTCCTTCATGAAGTAAATTCTACATACTTAAAAAGGAAAGAGTCAATGCTTGATACTTGATTAAGAACAATATTCTTATTTATAGCTCAGACTTGGTGCTTTTTGATTGAAAATGGTGCTTTTTGATTGAAAATGGTTTATTAAACTTCGTGTTATATAAAGGAAGATTTTAGCCATTATGATAAGAAGGAAAGGTTGAGAATTATTTTCATCATTCTTAGCTGGTTTTGCTTTCTAGTTGTAGAAGCAGCTCATACTTGCTTCAAAATAGGGACAGAAATATTTTATTTTGACATTCAATCAGTGCAAAGGCAGTGGCTGTTCCACTATACTTTTCGTTTTTATAACTGTTTGAAGAAACAAGTTTATGGCATGAAACTTCTCCAGCTTCTTTTGACTTTGAGTTATAATCTGATTTGCTTTGTTAGGGTTTAATTTTATGATATGCCACACCTCTATTATGTCCAAAACTAAACTTCAGGGTAGAGGAATATTTTTCTACAGTGGATTGTGAATAGAATAAATACCAGAGAATTATGTTTAAATGAATGTGTCAGTATAGGAATGTTAGGCACACCTCCCCACATCAACAACTTGTTAATGTGCAATCAGTCCCTGCAGTTGCTATGAACTTGGAGCTTAATGAACAGGTGGAGAAAGAGGATGAATCCCAATCCAAAATGGATCTGACAGCATATCAGGCAATTTCGCTGATTGCTAATCCATTTCATTTGGCAACTTAATTTATCAAACAGTTATAATTTTCATCCCATGGGTTTCCAGGTGGAAATTAATTCAGAAACATGCCCCATACTATGGGGTTGAAGAGACCTGTTTAAGCTTTGTGAGGACGTTTAGAAATAAGGTATTTTAAATGCATAAAACAGGAATCTCTTACAATTCCACTTGTATATTCAGGTCTTCCTTAAAATGTATAAATGAGAGTATATCATGATAGTGAACTAAGGTTTATTTGTTTCTATAAGAAAATTTCTAAATTAAATATACAAATTTTTTCATTTTAATTCATTGATAAAATAGCTACTAAAATGTGTTAAATAATCTTGTGAATATAATTCTATCTTTATGTGTAGAAAAATTACTGGTCTTAAACATGTTTTATAGTATTCATAGCAAGAACTAATGAGCAAAATAATTTCTTAAATTATTTCTTACATTTTCTGAGTACTTACAAATTCTCTAATTAGACTGATTTACAGCTCATTATTTTATTTAAAATGTCTATTAAAGCACTATTCTTTAACAATAAGGAAGAATTGCAACCTTTCATACTCTGACTCTGTGTAGAATTTGCAAGGATGAGCCTCAATAATTGAGCTTGGCTATGGTTTAAAATAAGATCGAAACCAGAAATACATTTTCTTCACTTTTTAAATACTTTATTTATAGTGCATGGAAAGTGAAATTGAATATTGATTCTTAAAAAATAAATATGTCTTGTAAAAATGGCAGAATAAAAGAACAAAATAAAAATGATAGGGTGAGTGATGTCCAAAGCTTAAAGACAGGCGCCTCCTCCTAAGATGTCATCTTCTCTCGGCATCTGTAACTCTGAGAGGCTGTTGGGGATGAAATGCTAGAGGAGATTAGTTGTGAACTGTTACATTTTATAAGGAGATTGAGGAAGTCTGGTAAATCATGTCTAAGAAGGGATTTGAGGAATGAGGAATGGAGCATAAGATCAATAAGATCTATGATATAACTCCAGGAAGGGACACTAGGGAATTCCTTATAATTTCTCAAGCCCTGAAGCGCCTTCAAGAAGAATTTAAGTCAGTGAAAAATAATTGAGATGACAGGAAACCACAAACTGACATAACACTATCATTGATTGGATGTGTCAGGCAAATTGTAGCTATCATTCTCATGACCAGGCTGTTTAAAGTAATGTCTTCATAATCTAGAGGGGCTCAGTGTTGAATCATCCTGGCACCTTTCCCAAATCCCCTCTCTGAGACTTTGGCATTTTTCCCTGGAACACTTTGCAGACTTGCAACCTTGTCATTTCGGAAACTGGACTTTCATTTTTTACCTTTCAAGGAGAATGGTCACTGAATCCAGTACTAGTCCTTGGGAAGCAAGCTAAAACAAAAAACAAAAAACAAAAACATAGTCAAGGCATTGTTTGACTTTTCCATCCTTACCTATGAGAGTAATGATTGTGTTAAACTTCAGTAGGCATCAGAATCACTGGAAAGCTGGTTTTAAATGGTGATTCCCTGTCTCCACCACCAGAGGATTCAAGTTCAGTAGGTATAGGAAATGCCCTTGGAACCTCCAATTAACAAGCTTCTGATGCAGCGGTTCTGATACAGGAGTCTGTATGCCCTTCTTTGGGAATAATTTTCCTAAAATCTAGGGCTTAGAGCATGCCAAGAAAGGTACATGCACTTGCTCTCTCTGGTACTCTTTTTAAGACATTTTGAAAAATTTCTCTCCTTAGGGCTTTCACAGATTTGTCTTGGAAAGAACTGTATCTCCTATTTTCTTAAAACAACCTAGGCTTTAATATTTGCCTTTTCCATTCTTTCTCTTCCTTTCCCTTTCTTCTCTTACCCTCTCCTTTTCTCTGTCCCTTCCTTCTTTCTAATGCATATTGTGCTAGAATTTGTGTCTAATTCTTTGCCAAACATTGGGATGATAGACATTCTTTGTTTTAAAGGAGCTTATACTCTCTAGGCCAGGGGTGGGCAAACTTTTTGACTCGAGGGCCACAACGGGTTCTTAAACTGGACCGGAGGGCCGGAACAAAAGCATGGATGGAGTGTTTGTGTGAACTAATATAAATTCAAAGTAAACATCATTACATAAAAGGGTACGGCCTTTTTTTTTTTTTTTTTTTTTTTAGTTTTATTCATTTCAAACGGGCTGGATCCGGCCCGCGGGCCATAGTTTGCCCACGGCTGCTCTAGGCAGATACATCCTATATAATAAAAGCCTAATATGCTAAGCATCCGGTCGTCTAGTCATCCATTCAAATAATCAAAGCATAATATGCTAATGATATGCTAAAGTTGCTCAACTGCTCAGTATGACATGCACTGACCACCAGGGGGCAGATGCTCTGACTGGTAGGGTAGCTTGCTGCTGGGATCTGGCCAATCTGGTCTAGGCAAGATGGGCCAGACATACCCAGGAGCCCTCCTGTGGTCCCTCCCCAGCTGACCAATCTCCTGTGTCTCTCCCTTGGGGGGGGGGGCGGTCTGGTGGGGTCCCTTGGCCTGGGACTGCACCCTCTCGCAATCCGGGCTGAGAACTCCCCCCCACAGTGCATGAATTTTGTGCACCAGGACTCTAGTATATACATAAACAACTATATGATACAGAGCTAATGACAAGTGGCATTGGAGAAATATAAGCCAAGTGTCAGGGAAGGATTCATTATTGTGAATATGGACACCAGAGAAGACTTTATAGGTCTTTATATTAAAGTCTCAAGACTTTATATCTATAAAGCATTGAGGAGAATAGTATTTCAGTAGGCGGAGAGACAAGAAATTGAAAGAACAAAGGCTTAAGGCATGAGAAAGTCTGGCCTATTGGGGAAATGGTGCATCAGGTCAGTTTTTTGCTTGTGGCTCTGTGGAAATATTGGACAAGGACTAAGGAGACTGGGGTTCAAATACTGCTATGGACCTGATCAGCTAGGTTTTGGTGACCTCCATTATACGTTTACATGTATCGTTGTCTTGCTTTATTGGTTCTAATCTTTGGTTTATCTTTTTTGCTTTGCTGACTTGTCTGAAAGGATAGTGGGTAGTATTCCCTGTCTTAACTTTATGGACTATCTCTGATTTACCCCCATACCAATAGCCCATTAATAATTCAGTAGGGAAAGTAGTAAAGTTTCAGTGATAGGCTGAAAAACATGCTGCCTCCCCCCCACCCCATCTCCCCCCAAAAAAGATATTCACCTTGGGAGTTTATGAATATTACCTTAGATCAGCAGTTCTCAACCTGTGGGTCGCGACCCCTTTGGGGGTCGAACGACCCTTTCACAGGGGTTGCCTAAACACATCCTGCATATCAGATATTTACATTACGATTCATAACAGTAGCAAAATTACAGTTATGAAGTAGCAACAAAAATAATTTTATGGTTGGGGGTCACCACAACATGAGGAACTATATTAAAGGGTCGCAACATTAGGAAGTTTGAGAACCACTGCCTAAGATGGTAGAAGTGATACAGTTAAGGATCTTGAGATTTGAGCACACATAGAGGAAAAGGCCATGTGAAGACAGAGATGAGAGATTTGAAGATGCTAGCCTTGAAGATTATAGTGATGTGGCAATAGAGAAGTAATACTGCAGCCACCAGAGTCTGGAAGAGGTGAGGGCCTTCTCCCCTAGAGTCTCCAGAAGGAGGACAATCCTGCTGAAACTTTGGTTTCTGCCCAGTGAAACTGATTTTGGACTTCTGGTCTCCAGAACTGTGAGAGGATAAATGTGTTTTGTTTTAAGCCTTATAGTTTGTGGCATTTTTATAGCAGTTTTAGGTAATTAATACAGTTGTTAAGAAGTTAAGCTTTGAAATTAGAATGATAGGGAACTTGTTAGTGTGACCTTAGACTAGTTCCTTAGGTCTCTAAGTGCTTATAGAGTAGTTCTAATGAGGAAATTACTTAACATGTATGTATGTGGCTTATATGGTTTCCAGTTCCTGATACATATACTGCTTATATCTATCAGGAACTGCTTAATAACTGTTCAGTGTGATGGTGATGGTGATGATGATGATGCTGATGCCAATAGTAAGAGGATAAATCAATATAAAACAAAAGGGGGGGAAACCCAAATGGATCCATTGTGCTCTGTTAGGATTTCTAATTGACTAAACTACAGATCTGGTACTTCTTTTTTATTTATTTATTTATTTATTTATTTATTTATTTATTTATTTTTTATTGATTTTTTACAGAGAGGAAGGGAGAGAGATAGAGAGTTAGAAACATCGATAAGAGAGAAACATCAATCAGCTGCCTCCTGCACATCTCCTACTGGGGACGTGCCCGCAACCCAGGTACATGCCCTTGACCGGAATTGAACCTGGGACCTTTCAGTCCGCAGGCTGACGCTCTATCCACTGAGCCAAACCGGTTTTGGCAAGATCTGTTACTTCTGAGTAATTTATAAAGTGTCCCATGTAAATGGCAATTAGTAAAACCTCCAGTAAGAAGCCATTCAGTGTAATAGGATTCTGTAACAAAAATTCCTCAAGTTGGGTTTATGTTCCATGAGGAAGACAATGAGAGATCTTATCTTTTTGGATGAGGCTTCTTCTTTTTTTTTTTTTTTTCTTTTCTTTTGTTTAACTTATGGTTCCTCAGATAGCCTTAAGCTTGTAAGGAGACACCTTTGATATAAAAACTCTAGTTTGGTAGCTGGCACAGGAGATCTCAGTAGAGATACAATGTGTTCATCAATTAGAAGGTCATATAGCTTTTAATTTTTCCAGCAGTTCTAGGAGTTGGAATTGAGATTTATGCCTGGATGGCATGGCTCAGTGGTTGAATGTCGACCTATGAACCAGGAGTTCATGGTTTGATTCCTGTCCAGGGCATATGCCTGGGTTGCAGATTCGATTCCCAGTGCAGGAGACAGCCGATCATGATTCTCTCTCATCATTGATGTTTCTCTCTCTCTTCCTCTCTCTTCCTCTCTAAACTCAATAAAAATATATTTTAAAAAAAGAAATTGTGATTTATATCTTTCTTTAGTGCTATATTGGCTACTCATGACAATGATTAGGAGTAAATAAAGATCAAAACCAAAAAAGTATAAAACATAAATACACAAATAATAGTGATCATGACTGTTCCTTATGAAAATTGAAATCCAGTAAGTAACCTTACTGTCCAAATTTTGAGTGTTAAAACATTATCCTTCAAACATAAAATAGGTCACTCTGTTAGTGAGTCAAGCTATTGTTAGATCGGTAGATACACTGAGCCATATGTGCAGGCATTGGGTAGATCGACTTGCATTGTGATAGAACTGATGCAACTTAAGAATCAGGTGGGTCTGATTTGTGAGTCTTGGGAATTCAGTCACTTGGCAGCAATGACAGGTCTCATCCTGCTGTAGTGGGTGGACTTGAGGTAGTGAACTATTTTATTCACTCTGTCAGACTGAGACTTCCACCCATGACTTTTTCCTTCTCAGCAATTACTAAAATACAATTGACAAATGAAATCTCACTATAGTACTCAACCCTGCATGTACTATGTTTTTAACTATGCATACATACCTATGATAAAGTTTAATTTATAAATTAGGCATAGTAAGAGATTAACAATAATAGCTAATAAACTAGAACAATCAGAGCAATATACTATAATAAAAATTATATGAATGTGGTATCTCCCTTGCTGATAACTGAGGTGACTACTAAGTGACTAATGGGCAAATAATATATATAACGTGGCTACCCTGGATAAAGGGATAATACATATCTGGGAGGAACAGAGCAGGATAGCTAAATATTTCACTCTGCTACTCAGAATGGCACACAATTTAAAATTTATGAATTGTTTATTTCTGCCATTTTCCATGTAATACTTTCAGATCATGGTTGACTCTGGGTATTTGAACCGCAAGAAATGAAACCACAGATAAGGGGGAACTACTTTATTTTATTGATTGATTGATTGATTTGAGAGAGAGAGAGAGGATGAGAGAAACATCAATTTGAGAGAAACATCAATCGGCTTCCTCCCACATGTGCCCTGACTGAGGAATGAACCACAACCTGGATATGTGCCCTGACTGGGAATCCAACCTGCTACCTTTTAGTGTATGGGGCGACACTTCAACCAATAGAGCTACGCTGGTCAGGGTGGAGTTTACTGTACTTTAAATTTTTCTTCTGGAAAACTCTTTGCTCCTTGAAGGAATATATATTTGAATAGAAGACATTGCATAGATGGACAGTATACTGTACAGTAATTCTGTATAACTATATAATGCTTCCATCTGTTCATTTTTCACTTTTGTCATGTTGGCTGTCCTATCTTAGATTCCTGAGGCAATCTTACACCCTCCCCTGCACAGTCAACATCATAGGGCCCACAACAATCCTTTCCAGTATGAGAGGAATACATTAGTTTTTTGGGATTAGAGACTTTGTGTCATCTTCTTCCAAATTGTAGTTTAACTCAGGATGGCACCAAACTAATGTTTTTTAACAAGCTTGTCATCAGACAAGAGAATGAGGCTATCTCTGTAGCCTGCTACCACAGAGAAATTAGTTTGTGCTATGAACAAATGCAGAGAATAGGTACATGTTTCAGTCTTTGAAGCATAGTCACCACTGTAATCTGCCAACTTTGCCAGAAAGTATTTGATTCTTAACATATGAGCCCTATTTTAACCAAACCTATTTTGAATGTCACAAAACTCCAAGTAATTTATACTTTTACATTGATTAACTAAAGCTCCATTTTTTTTTTGTCCCTGATAAATCTAGTTAGCTCTTCAATGTATACCCTAGCCATGACTATTTCTGGGTATCTCATCAAACTGTGTCTCAGCGGCCAATAATCTCTCTCCTACTCAAGCTTTCCTTGTTTGAAGGAGTCTCACCTTCACTGGCATGCAGCATCCATGGTGAAGGGGTGAGGAGGAAAACCATGACCTCCGCACCTAGGCCTTCCCCCAAAATCTTCCAGCTCTGTTTGTTGGTAGTCTTTTTTAGAGAAGAAAATATCAAGTCATGTTTACCCAGACATCAAGCTACCTGAAGAAGGCTCCTAAAGTAGAGGGGTTCTAAAACCAAGCCTAAAATTTGAAGACATAGGTAATCATCCTTGTGGCCTCTGCATACTTTGTGTAGACTGATGGATGTCAGTGAGTATTTCTGGCAGGTTTAAGGCTTAGGCAAGAGAGGGGAGGGAAGAATCAAGGAAGAGTAGAAAATGGTGAAGAGGTTTACGTAAAGGGCAAGGAAATAAAATTGATATGTCTGTAATTAGCAGTGGTAACATTTTCCTAACAATTGTTATAAATGCAGCTTAGTAATTGCCTGAGGATACTTACCTTTCCTTACTGGTATTTAGAATATATCTTTTCCCTCTAAGAGTCTTTTAACTCCTTGTTTCTAGTTTCTGTTATGCGTATTTAGTTTTGGAAAGAATAAGGAGTATATGCTGGTTCCAGTGGTATTTGTTTTTAAATTTTTTTTCTCTTGAACCATACTTACTTTGCTCCCCAAAACAAATGACAAGCTTCAATGGATGAATTGTTTCTATTGTTTATATAAATTGAGTATAAGTTGCATGTGACTCCTATTGCATGCATTAAATTCTCCTAGAGGAAATGTGGCCCAGATATAACATTTTATTGAATGTTTCTTGAAATCGGTATAGAGTTATTTTTCCTTTCCATTCCATTTTTTATGCTTCATTGAATTGAAATTTTATTATTTCATCTCATGCATAATGCCATTTTTAGAAGAAATGTGAAATAATGTGAGCTACTTTTTTAATTACATATCCATTAAGGCTAGAAATTAACTAGGGACTTAATGGGTTAATGTGCTTCTCCCCCTTTATCTCCTATGTCCTAGATTTCAGCATTAGCTCAATTGGCTACTTAAAATTACCCTACTCTTATCCTTGTTTCTAATGGAGTTGTTCTTTTATTTAAAAATTTTATCACACAACTTGTTATAATTGTTTGGAATTTTTTGCATGATTACTAGGACTAAAATGTCAAACGTGTGTAGGTTATGGTTATAAAATAATGAACCACAGTGAGATATTACTTGACACTCACTAGGATGGCTATAAAAAAGGAGAGGGGAATAATAAGTCTTGGAGGGATGCAGAGAATTGAGAGCCCTCATGTATTCTGGTGAAATGTAAAATGGTGAAGCTGCTGTGAAAAAAAATTTTTTGTCAGTTCCTCAAAAATTTAAACAAAAAATTATCATGACTCAGCAATTCTGCTCCTACATGTATACCCAAGAGAATTGTAAACATTTGTCCATACAAAAGCTTGCACATGAATAAGTACCTTTATTCAGACTAGCCAAAAGACAGAAACAACCCAATGTCTATCAGTTGATGAATGGATAAACAAAATGTAGTTTATCCAGGCAATGGAATATTACTTAGCCATATAAAGGAATAAAGTACTGAGACATATTACAATATGTGTGAACCTCAAGAACATTATTCTAAATTTAAAAAGCCAGACACAAAAGGTCAAATATTGTATGATTTCATTTATATGAAATATCTAGAATGGGTAATAGAGACAGCGAGCAGAATACTTATAGCTAGAGGCTGGGAGGAGGCGGGGGATAGGGAGTAAATGCTTAATGAGTATGGGGTTTTCTTTTGGGGTGATGAAGTGTTTTTGAACTAAATAGAGGAAGTAATTGCATAAAATTTTGAATGTTCTAAACAACACTGAATAATTTACCTTAATAATGTTAATTTTATGTTATATGAATTTTACCTCAAAGTAACCAATTCTCACAGAAGTGAGTGTAAAATTTTAAAATATTGATAGGTATTCACTCCCTTTAGTCTTTTTGGGTAAATCTTGTATAATTTCAGGCTTAGGCAACCTTTCTGGAGGTAAGATTTAAAGAAATGTTTGATCATGTTTTAAACACAAAATATGTGCTCAAGATAAACAAAAACAGAAAATTAAAATTATTTTAATTGTACCAATTACAAAGAATAACTGTTAACACTTTTGTATATGCCTTTCTTATGTTTTTTTCAATGTGTATTACATATACACATACTCTACAAGTACAGATGTCCCCAAAAATGTATTCACACTGTAACAGCTGATAGCTCAATTTTGAAAATTAAATGTATTTTAATAAACACTGTCTTTATAATTATTCAAAGTGTGTGAATACATTTTTGGGATACCTTTTACAAGTACATATTTATTAAATAGGATTATATTGAACATAGTACTTATAACATACTTCTATCATTTAATGCATTATATAATAACTAAAGGCCCAGTGCACAAATTTTGTGCACTGGGGGTGGGGGGTCCCTCAGCCTGGCCTGTGCCCTCTCGCAGTCCAGAACCCCTCAGTGGACAACCCTCTCACAATCCAGATCCCTCGCTCCTTACCGTCTACCTGCTCGCTCCTTACCACTCAGCTCACTGCTCCTTAGCGCTGCCGTGGAGGTGGGAGTGGCTCCTGCCACCGCTGCTGCACTCACCAACCATGAGCTTGGCTTCTGGCTGAACGGTGCTCCCCCTGTTGGAGTGCACTGACCACCAGAAGTCAGCTCCTGCACTGAATGTCTGCCCCCTGGTGGTCAGTGCGTATCATAGTGACGGGTCATTCTGGTCTTTCCACCATAACGGTTGCTTAAGCTTTTATTATATAGATTTGGTTTACTTTCTATAGTTTCAAGAGCATGCTACATAGCTTTTTCTTTTTTAATGCACCTGTTTTTGTTTGTTTGTTTTTTAACTAGCAGAAAAATAGTGCAGATAAAGTTTTATTTCTCTTTGAATCCTAGGAGTAGCTCAAAGGAAAAGGCCATTTTATTGGGTTAGTTTAGATTGAAATGAATTGGATTAGATGGATTTAACATTGCTTCTAGAAACCAGTGTAGAACTTCTGAAATATTCAGCATTCTGTTTTATTATTATATTTTCTTAGCTAAATTTTAGTTGGTGACTTGATGTGCCCTTTTTCCCCCTCAGAATGTCAGGAATGTATAAGTCTGAAGTAAATGTACCACTTTATCCTGTATTAGTTTGCTAGGACTATAAAGGTTCTGGGACCAATTACAATGGGTGGGGAAGGAGGATCCTACACTACCAAGTAATTCTCTGGCACTAGCTGGTATTTTGCAATTTAACTAAGTTTAGATATAATCCATGCAGTGATAGCATCAGATTCCACAGGTTAAGGGCTCAGTCCCATAAAACTTGCACCACTTCCATCTCCATTCCTCCCACTTCAGGCACCAATCACAAGCCCAGTTTGTCACCTGTGCTTCTAACCAACTAGCTATAGATTGGAGGTTACAATGGTCTCCTCCTTGGATTCAGTTATGTGCTAGAGTGGCTCACGCAACTCAGAGAACATTTTCCCTACTAAGTCACTGATTTATTATAAAAGGATATAACTCAACAACAGACAGATAGATGAAAATGTGACCCAGATATAACATTTTATTGAATGCTATAGGGGTAAGGTATGGAGAAATGGCACTGAGCTTGCATGCCCTTTTGGAGTGTGCCACGCTCTCCAAATCTCCATGTGTACCAACCTGGAAGCTCTAAAACCTTGTCCTTTTGGGATTTTATGGAGGCTTCATTACATAGGTGTGATTGATTAAATCATTGGCCATAGGTGATTGATTCAACCTCCAGCCTCCCTCCCCACCTGGGAAATTGGGGAGGGACTTAAAGTTCCAACACACTATGCACAGTGGTTCTCCTGGCAACCAGCCCACATCCTTAGGTGATTTCCAAAAGTTACTTCATTAACATAAACCCAGTTCCGGAAAAGAGCTTGTTATGAATAGCAAGACTCATTGCACCTTTATGGCTCTCAAGTGATTTCAGGAACTGAGGACAAGCAACCAAATCCTATATAATAAAAGCCTACTATACTAAGTGTTTGGTCGACTGGTCGGCCGTTCAACCAATCAAAGTGTAATATGCTAATGATATGCTAAGGCTGCTCAACCACTCGCTGTGACATGCACTGACCACCAGGGGGCAGATGCTCCGACTGGTAGGTTAGCTTGCTGTTGGGGTCCAGCTGATCGGGACTGAGCAAGATGGGCCAGACATATCCTGGAGCCCTCCTGCGGTCTCTCCCTGGCAGGCCAACCTCCTGTGTCTCTCCCTGGCCCTGATTGTGCACTGGTGGGGTCCCTTGGCCTGGCCTGAGCCCTCTCACAGTCTGAGACCCTATGGGGGATTTCAGAGAGCCGGTTTGGGCCCAATCACGCAGGCCAGGCTCAGGGACCCCACTGGTGCATGAATTCATGCACCAGGCCTCTAGTATTATGACAAAAGGTGCTCTTGTTAAAGGACAGCAGAAAAGATGGTATCAGACAGCTTCCTGAGTTGGAGGGAGAGGGCTGTCATCTCCTCAGTTCTTGGCATTTTCGTAGGAAAGATTTCAAATGAGTGACATCAGACAGCAGCATTGTAATAAAGCAAGCAAATTTATTAGAGAAGGCAAGCAAATTTATTAAAAATACACTTGGCACCCTAGCCAGTTGGGCTTAGTGGATAAAACATTGGCCTGTGGACTAATGGGTCCGGGTTCAATTCCAGTCAAGGGCACATGCCTGGGTTGTGGGCTAGATCCCTAGTAAGGGGTGTGCAGGAGGCAGCCAATCAATGATTCTCTCTCATCATTGATGTTTCTATTTCTCTCTCCTTCTCCTTTCCTCTCTGAAATCAATAAAAAAATCTCATTTGTGGATTATAATGAACAATATAAACTGATGAACAAAAATAGATCTAGAGACAGAGAAGCATTGATCAGATGCTCAAACCTCAAAGTGAAGGCAGGGGAGGTGGAGCTAAGGGGGAGAGATCAACCAAAGGACTTGTATGCATTTATATAAGCATAACCAGTGGATACAGGCACCGAGGGGTGAGGGCATGAGTGGGGGGATGGGAGGACAAAGAGGGGGATAAGGACACATTTGCAATACCTTAATCAATAAAGGAAAAAAACAATACCAATGACATGTTTCACAGACCTAGAAAAAAAATAAAAAAATATATTTAAAAAAGTACACTTGGCATAAAGCACAAGTGAACACCCAGTTAATTTGAGTGGGTGCCCAGGAGAGGTTCAAGGAGTTTTATACCCTTCTGTCCACAGGTTTCAAGGTTCCTTTGCTAGCTGTCTTGGGCACAAACTAGATTTCAGGGTATTCCTTTTACTTTGTTGTAGCTTTCCAAGAATTTATGAGAACAACTTTCAAGTCCCAAGACTACTGTCTTCTTTGTTCAGTGAGTGAGATAAAATTCCCCTTTTTTATTTCTCCTTTCCCCTTCTGCCTTAGCAGTTCTAGGTGATTTAAGTTTTGAGTTCTCTGGTTAGGGAGGAGAGGTATTAACCATTGCTCTCAACTGTCCTTGGTTGGGGAAGATAAAGTCTTGCTCAAGCTGGTTGCAAGCCTCCCAAACTGGCTTTGTTTAATTTTCTTGTCTCAGGTTCCCTATTTTCTCCCCAGGAATATTCTTAGCTTTGTGCTATCTTTAGGTGATTTTTCAAAAGCTACACTCTTATTGTTTTTATCATTCAGGAAATTTTAAGGGTTTAGGAGCTATATGTCATGAACTGTGGACAAAGACCAAGTATATGAGAAATATATATTTGGTCACTGAAATATATGAATCACAGTAATGTAGAATGCCATAAAAATATCAAAGATGGGGTGGTTTAAGCAACAAAATTTATTTTCTTACAGTTTTGGAAGCTATAAGTCCAAGATCAAGGTATTGTCAGGTTTCGTTTTCCCTGAGACCCCTTGTAGAAGGTTGCCTTCTGTGTCCTCCCATAGTCTTTTCTCTGTGTGCACATCCCTGGTGGCTCTACCTGTCCTAATTGCCTCTTTCTATAATGGTACCCATCAGATTAGATTAGCGCTCACCCTAATGGCCTCGTTTTAATTTAATTACCTCTTTGAAGGTCGTATCTCCAAATATAGTCACATTCTAAGGCACTGGACATTAGGACTACAACATGTGAATTCTGGAGGGACACAATTCAGTACATAACACATTACAAACTGAGAAAGATTATTTCATTGTGTTTAGAAGAATCTTACTCTGTGGACTCAATTAAACTGACTCATCCAAGTCTATCAAGAGCTAGATTTTCTTGCATATTTTAGGGATGGCTCTAATTAGGACAGGAGAGAATCAAACAATGTAAGAGGCAAGAATAGTAGGAAAAATATTTTACTTTTTTTCTCCTTAAACCAGGGAAATATTTACATTTAGCATGGGAAAATTCATTCAGGTGATTTATTTCTACTACTTTGATCGCTTGAAGTGAAATAGCAATATTTTAGCAGTTCATAATTAATAGGGCTTGTTAACAAGTAGCTTCTGGAAATCAGAAGAGTTTAGGTTCTACCTTTTCTTTGGAACTAAATAGAGATATTCCTTTCAATAGGAACCAATTGGGATACATTTATCATGTTTTTAAAAATAAATTATAAAAACTTCAGGCTAATGCAATCTTTTTAAAAGAGAATATCTTTTCAAGTACCAAGATTTGTTTGATTTTTATTTTCAAGATCTGTGAATATAGAAACTTTGAAAAATTGTCAGAAGTTTTAAAATGTTTCCATATTGGATAATATTTGTGATTTCCTTCAAATGTGTACTTATTCATTTGGACAGGAGATGAGGATTTATTTTCTGAGGTATATTACTTTTAAAATCTAAGTGGAAATACATTTCAAATGAAATATTATTTACTATCATTTCTCCTGTTTAAAACAAACACACTCTATAACCTTTATATATCAACAATCAAATAGTAAAACCAACTAAATTCAGCCAGAGTAAGCTAGATTAATTTGAGTATTTTTATGTAGGTAAAATAGCCATTTGCTTATGAGGAATCCCTTAAATTCAGCTTTGCAAGAAATAGTATGATTGTCTTAATAGTATGATTGTCTGTCAAAATGATTTGGATAAAATAACATCAGAAAATGTGAATTTAAATGTTCCACTTGAAATTCAGTTAAGCTTTTTATTATTCACACTAAGGGAAAGAGAGCATAGGCATATTGACTCCCAAGAAGTCTTTAATTCATGTTACTTTTTGTTAGAATTTCAAGACATTTGGGGTAAGGGTGTGCCTCATGTCCTATGACTTTATTGACCACCTTTAAATTTTCAGTATTTGTGTGTAGGGAGGAACTTTTACCTTCTAGGAGTTTGGGCTGGTTAAATTGACATGACAGATCAGCAGGAGAAAAACAAATTTTCTACATATGGGAGCCCCACAAAGACATGAGAGGCTCTCTGATAGGCAGTTGAGGCTTATATGACATCGTGAGCTAAGGGGTAGAGACCTGTGGTTCAAAGGAAGGAAGACAGTTCACAGGAAGATGGAAAGAGCAATTGTTTGGTAAACAAATGTTGGCCATCCCATGCAGAGACAATGGGACATGGAGAGAAGACTTTGAACAGAAAGGCTCTGCTTGGTTCCCCCTGGTTTACTAAACTTAACCCACACTCTTCGTAGTTATCTCTGGTGATAACTGTCTTCCTGAATCCAGCCATCTCTATAAGTTATTTTAGGCAGGTAAGAGGGAAGTTGATGGGAGTAGCTCTTATAAAAGAGGTGCCAGAGGGCTCCTTGGCCCTCCCACCATATGAGGACACAGAGAGAAACTGCTGGCTGAGCAGAAAGAGGGCCTTCATAAGAATGTGACTGTGCTGGCACCTTGATCTTGGACTTCCCAGTCTCCAGATATGTGAGAAATAAATTTCTGTTCTTTATAAGCTACCCAGTCTGTGGTATTTTGCTATAGCAGTCCAGATGAACTAAGACATTAGTTCATACTATTATGGAGGCTGATAAATGTGAAAGCTGAGACCCAGGAAAGATGATGGTATAGTTCCAGTCTGAGTCCCAAGGCGTGAGAACCAGGAGAGCTGATGGTGTAGTTCTTGGCCCAAGGCTGGCAGGCTCAAGACCTAGGAGATGCTAGTGTTCCAGTTCAAGTGCAAAGGCAGGAGAAAAACCAATGTCCCTAGTCATGGGGATGTAAAGCATAGGAAATATAGTCAATAATATTGTAATGACTATGTATGGTGCCAGGTGAGTACTGAAATATCAGGGGTTGTATTTTATAAAGTATATGACTGTTTACCCACTATGCTATACACCTGAAACTAATACAAAATAAAATTGATTGTAAACTGTAATTGAAAAAAATACAATTAAAAAACACACCCTGATGCCTCAGTTTAAAGGCAGTCAGGCAGGAGGAATTTTCTTATTTCAAGGAGTGTCAGTCTTTTTGTTCTATTTAAGACTTCAATTTATTGGATGAAGCCCACTCACATTAGGGAGGACAATCTGCTTTACTCAGTCTATTTATTTTAATGTTAAATTCATCCAAAACGTTCTCACAGAAACACCTAGAATAACTTTTGAACAAATAATCTGGGCATGTCATGCCCAATCAAATTGATACATAAAATTAACCATCACAGTGATTTACCTTAAAGTTTTAGTTGCATGTTTCATGTTTCTCGTGAGGAATCTAGGCTAAAGTTATAACCTTTGATATTTAATTCAAAACCACATTTTAGATAATGAGTTATCAATTATGACAAATTATTATTAATCCCAATACAAATAGTAAGTGAACTCTATTTATGAATATGTTATTTTCCCCACATTGTTCTAGACATTGGGGTACAGTTGTGAACAAGATAAAAGTTACTCCCTTCTGTAACTTATACTCCAGTGGAAGTGCCAGATAATATACAATAAATATGTATTAAAATATCAGGTGGTGATAGCATCATGAGAAAATGAAACACAGTAAAGATGTACCATGTTTAGATAGATTGGTTAGGGAAAGTTCTGAAGAGATGACATTTATATAGACATCTGAATGAAGTAGAGGAATGAGTCATATAAACCTTGGTATGCAAATATCTAAAAGATGTTTCTGGCGTGGATTAAGATTTTTTAAAATCTCTGAACAGTTTGTCTAATGTAGTAGTAGGTACTATGATGTGTCTGCCAGACATCCCTTCCTTGAAAGCTTGTTGCCCTAACTGCTGGGAGTGCAATGAGTAGACAACCCATAGCTGTCAACCTTTTTAGCACTGCCTCAGCTGCAGGGAGCCAGCTTAACTAAGGTAACTCCCCTTCCCAGGATGGTCCACAATCTATGACTGAAGGCTGTTGGAGTAAAAAGGCCTGACATTTTGGCCCAACTGAGGACAATTCTGAAGGGCTATTCCAACTCCAGAGTTACTTGTGGGGTAGGCCAAGGCTAACACTAGACCTTCTCCCTCTGTCCAAACCTGCATTATTCATCTCCCTTTTCATAGGTTCGATTCCAAAGGTACTTCATAATTAATAACATGCATGCTAATCTTGGTCTCAAGCTCTGCTTCCCAGAGAACCCGATGTTTGCTATGAAGTTTTCTGAACTTACAGTTTATTTATGACTCTTTCCCTCTATTACTTGGCAACCTATTTTATATCAAGCCACAGTTTGCTTCCTAACAGAATCTTACACGTTAATATGGGCCTTACTTTTCTTACTTTCTACTTTGGAAATTGATAAAGAGATTATTTTTTCCCTAACCGCTTCGGTCTTATTATTTCACAGAGGAAACATGTTGTTTCAGAAATGGTAGTTTATCCTCACTGCTTGGAATATTACAGGATTGCAATGTGTTTGGGTCTATTAAACTAGAGTGTGGGCAGCATCAACCTCTTTTTCATTTATAAAGAGAATGACACAAATTCATATCAAAGTGGGATTTTCAAATTATCTCCATGATGCAAAAAGAGATAGTTTATAATTTATTGCCATGAAGCTGTTTCCATCAAGAATATTAGAATTGCAAAATTCCTGGTAATGGCAAAAAGGTTGTGAATAACTTAAAAGGGGGATTTTTTTTAAAGCAGTTGTGGTTGATGTTTTATGGTTCTATATAACTAACTTTGGAAAGTTAATTATAATGTAAATTCTTATTTTCTGTGTTATTGGTATTATTTGTGCATTACCTTTATTCTTATCAAGAAAGATATGAATTAGTGTTGCAATTTACATGATTTATAATAAACATTATCATTAATTATTTGCAAACCTGATGCTAAGAAAGCTACGTAGATATATAAATCTCCACACAATTTTAGCATATGAAATTCAGAAATACATATTAATGATAATATATCATGACCTAGTTGAAAAATCTGAGGTATTTCAGGTTGATTAAAAAGTGAAAATCAATCAAGGTAATTAACCATATTATCAGGCTAAAAATGAAAGAAAAAAAAACACCAAAGAAGTATGTTCACCTCAATAAATACAGGAAAAGTATTTGATAAAATCCGATATCCATTCATGATAAAAATTCTCAGGATACTTATATTAGAAGTAACTTTCTGCTGCTACTAGAGATATCTTGAAAGCCCTCAGCTAATATCATACTTACTGATGAAAGCTGAATGCTTTTCCCTAATATTGGAAAGATGGCAAAGAATGTTCATTTTTCTTATTTCTAGTCAATGTTTCACTGGACCTAGCCAGTAAAATAAAGCAAGGAAAAGGAATAAAAGCCAGAACAGAAATGAATAAGTAAAATGGTCTTTATTTTCAGATGAAATGATCATTTACGTAGAAAATACTAAGAATTTTACAAAAAAATGCTATAAGAACAAATAAGTGAACCTAGCAAGGTCTCAGGATACAAGATCAATACACAAAAGTCAATTGCATTTCTATATACTAACAACAGACACTTAAAAATTGAAATTAAAAAGTACCATTTACTATAACATAAAATATGATTTATTTAGGAATCAATTTAATAAAATACTTGAAAGATTGATTCATTGAAAGCCTCAAAACATTACTGAGAAAAATTAAAGAAGACCTAAATAACTGGGCAAATATACTCTGCTCAGGGGTTGGAAGACTAAATATTGTTAAGATATCAAGTCTCTGGAAACTGATCCATAGATTCAACACAGTGCCAACCAAAATTCTTGCTGGTTTTCTTACAGATTTATGAGATGAATCTAAAATTTATGTGGAAAGGAAAATATTCTAGAATAGCCAAAACAGTTTTGAAAGATGAATAAATTTGGAGAAATTATGCTATATGATTCCAAAGCTTATTCTAGATTCATGGCAATGACAAGTGTGTTTATTGGTGTCAAGAAAGACATACATTAGGATAGAATATAGGCCAAGGGATCAAAAAAGAGGGTTCAGAAATAGACTTATGTACATTTACTAGTACACTCACAATTGATTTTTGTCAAATATACCAAGGCCATTTGTGGGGAAAGGACAATCTTTTCAACAAGTGGCACTTGAACAATTGAACAGCTATATGCAGAAAAAGAAACTTTATTCTTATCTCACACCAAATTCCAAAATAGAATTGAAATAGATCATAAAGTTAAATGTAACCACAAAACTATAAAAGTTTTAGAAGAAATCATAAGGGAATAAAAAGGTGAAGGCAAACATACCTAGATTTAACTTCCAGACTTGGCCTTGAACCACAGCCCTTCTTTATATTACCTACTAGAGGCCCAATGTGCGAAATTCATGCAAGAGTAGGCCTTCCTTCCCCCAACTGCCAGCACCGGCTTTCCTCTGGCACCTGAGACCCAGGCTTCCCTCTCAGCCCCAGCTTCATTCGGAAGGTTGTCCAGAAGGACATCTGGTTTAATTAGCATATTACGCAAAAATTATTATAGATGTGACTCCTGGTAAGTCACTTAGCTTTTCTGAACCTCACTTTTCTTACCTATAAAGTGGAGATAATATCAACTACCAAATGTTAATTTCAGGTAGTGGTTCTCCAAGTGTGGTCCTTGGACCAGCAGTATTAGCACCAACTGGAAATTTTTTAGAAATGCAAATCCAGACCTACTGGTTCAGAAACTCAGAGCAGGGGCCCAGCAAATGTGTTTGCCTTCCAGGTGTTTCTGATGCTCAAGGTTTAGAACCACTGATGTAAGGATTACCTGTGTGGTACTCTGTGTTTGCTTTATATGAGATACATACTTAATTTCAAAAAAAAATGTCTGCCCCAACATACCTTCTGTTCACTTTCTTTATATTATTTCCTTCAGAAATACCTTCCCCTTAGTATCCTTTCAGGATTCAACTCAAATTCCATCTGCTTCCCAAGTTCTTTCCTGATTATAATAATCTACTGCTACCTCCAGCATTTATTATCTATATTACCCTAGCATTTATTGTGCTGCCTAATATAGTAGACACTAGCCACACATCGCTGTTGAGCACTTAAAATGTAGCTGGTCTGAATTGAGATCTACTGTGAGTGTAACATACACTCTGGATTTCAAAGACTTAGTATAAAAAATGAATATATATAAGTAATTTTATATGGATTAAATGTTGAAATAATAATATTGAAATAATGTTGAAATAATAATATTATACAGAGTTGATAAATATATTATTAAAATTAATTTCACCTGTTTTTACTTTTGTTAATGTAACCACTAGATAATTTAAAATTACATATATGACATATATTACATTTCTTTTGAGCAGTACTAGCCTTGAGTTAGACTGTTTATTTGCCAAAGACAACCTACTTTAAACAATGTTTATCATTTATTTTTTGCACTTCAATATTGTATAATATTTAAGAGCTCAGATCTAGAATAAGACCAAACTGAGTTCAAATCATGGTTGCATTAATTACTTTTGTACTCAACTGTAACATATCAGTAATAGTAGTAGATTACATTTTCATAGATTTGTTGTGAGGATTAAAGAAAATAGTATATGTAAAATGACCATTCTAGGTTCATAATAAATACTCAATAAAAACAGGTTATTACTATTATTCTAGATATAATGTAACCATGAAATAATTTTATTCAGAAAGCAATAAAGAAGGAGATGAAAGGAAACATAGATAAGACTAGTTCTAGAGTTGCTTCATATGACTGTTTTTCATTATTGAAAAATATATAAATTAGAAAGTACTTGTTAGTTCTATAACTAGCAGAGTTATTTTGGAGGATAGATATAACTACTTAGAGTTGAAAGAACCATGTCTCCACATAGATTAATCCTGAGGGTTCACTTCACATTGAATAATATTAACAGACAGACTGACAACATACTTGTGGGACTCAGTGCAAAATAAAAAATATGTGGATTCTTTAAAAAATATTGAGATTCCAGGGTGCCAACAGCAAACCATTAAACCAAGCATAGGGCCATCCTAAGCACAGGCCTCATGAAGCCAGTCTTGCCAAGAGCCTTGTAGACATTTAAGTAATGGAGATTTTTTTTTTCTTCAAATAAAGTTTGATACTAACAGGCATTGAACAGTTCCTGGCTCTTGAATACTGGGACAAAAGATGAACAAGCCATATTTCCTCTCCTGAGAGAAGAATTGATAGACACCAAAGGGAAGCCACCACATAAAGAACTGGACAGGGGTAATAAAGAAGAGTCTTTCAGTGCTGGAATTAATTTTCATGTTCTGAAGGTGTGTTAATCTGTTTGAGTTGCTATGACAAAATACCACAGATCAGGTATTGTAAACAACAGAGACTTATTTTTCACAGTTCTAGAGGCTTGAAAGCCCAAAATCAAGGTGCCAGCCCTCTTCCTGGTGCATTCTCACTGTGTCCTTACATGGTGGAAGGTGTGAGGGATCTCTGTGAAGTCTGTTTTATAAGAACACTAATTCCATTTATGAAGGATTCACTCTCTCATGAGCTAAGCACCTCCCAATGGGGGAAGCGTGTGGTGTTAGGATTTTAACATATGAATCTGGGAAGGTATACAAACATTCAGGGTATAGCAGAAGGTAAATATAAGTAAAGATTTTATTTTGGAAGAGTAACCAGAAAAATTCTCTAGATAATATTCTTGCTTTCTCTTCAAAGAAGGAAAAAATACTCTTTTTTTCTATTAATAACAAAAAAAGAGAGAAAATATTGGATGTGCTCAATGATTCTGAGAGGTGATTTATGATAAATATAGCAAGAAAATATAAATATCATGTTACATGTTCACTATTTAGGTTATTGGATTTGAATGCAACATCTTCCCATACTTCTATATTTCATATAGAAGTAAAACTTATAAACAAATTTTAAGATGGTTTAAGAGAACATATTAATTAAAAGGATAACATTTAATCAAATGTGTGAAGTGGTAAACAAAGTATTTTGTAACAATTTTAGGGTATACTATTTCATGTATGCAAGGTATTAAAAGTAAGTCTTGAATTACTAAGGAGGAGAGTGCCTGTAGTGGAAACAAATCTTAAATTTGGTGGTATTTAATTAAATACAAATGCAAAGTGGTTTGCTATTTTGACCATTACTAGATTAACTTTGACTTTCCTCCAGAGGGTCTTTTCAGAATATGAATAAGCATTTACTATTTTAAAGGGAAGATGACCACTTCCACTATAATAGGTACACAAGACGTGCAAATAATAAACCGTTGTAAAGAGATACAGCAGGTCATGAATAACATTGCTTCCTTCAACATTGTTTTGTTATAATGAAGTGCCTAAGGAACTTAATTCTTGTTAATTTATATCAATTAGCCTATGGCAAAACTGGTTTAGTTATAAGTCGTTACACTTAAAGTCTCAGAACCTGTCTGTTATGTGAGGACTTACGGTATTTTTTCTTTTATTATGTTCTATAAACAAATGTCTAACGAATGGAGTTGTGAGAAAGTTCCCAAAACAATATTCTTCTTTTGGCTCCAAGAATAGCATTTGGTTCCATTTGATTTAATACAACCTAGAAGAGGTAGATTATTTGTTATACATGGGTGAGAGCACTGAGCTGTAATTGTTACACACCTTGCAGATGCACCTGTATTTTCACATCTTTTTACCCTCAATGTTGAAATATTAACTTATTCACTGCAGAGAAGGGTAGAATAGGGCTTGTGTATATTTCAATACCTCAGCTGCTGCCAGATGACTCCCAGCCAACACCTGCGGGTGGGGAGCTGCCTGGGTTTTCTTTCATGTCAAGCCTGGGCATTCTCAGGGAGAATGCACCTGCCACAGATCTCTTTATTTTTGAACTGAACATCAGTGTTGTTGGCCAAGCGAGCCAGCTGGTGGGCTTATGTACCTCTTTATGGGCCTTTCCTTCTATGTGAGAGAAACAAAGTTGGATTTTACCACCTGTTTTGGTGCTAGGCTTGGCATTTACCTTGATGAATGAGTAGGTCATATTACAGAATCATCTAGGACACCGACCTTCCTGCCTTCAACACTATAGGAGAAAAATCTCTTCTGCTCCCTAATTTACTATGGTATATTCCTGGGTGTGTTGTGGAGGGTAAGGTGGGTGTCTTTAGACTAACTATAATCCTGGGTGGTTCAACAGACTATTCCTAGTGGCAGCAGAATTTGATACCTGTTTAGTCTTTTCAAACAGAGAGTATCTGCCTGTAGTAGACTAAGGTATCTTAATTCCTCGTTTATCTACTAGCTGACTGTAGGGATTTAGTTAAGATACATTAATATCTTAAAATGAAATAGAACAGAGGAATAAAAATCAACTTTGTCTATGGTGCAGTGGTTAAGAGCATAGGTTCTGGAGTCAGAAATACCTGGATCTGAATCCTGGCTCTGCCACTTGCTAGTTTTGTGTTTTGGGCTTCACATTTGCCTTCTCTCATCTGTAAATGAGATATTTGTCATACAGTTAGGATAGAGAATATGTAAAGAACATAGTGGATGGCACATAGCAAGCACTCAATATGTGATAGCTTTTAATACTATCATTTTTTAAGCTTAAAAATAAATCATTAATTTATTTTTAAAATGAATAGATATAGAGCTTTCTGGGTGCCAGGTTTTAGTCTAAGCATATTGCAAATATTGTCTTTATTTGATCCTCATGTCTACCCTTAAGGTGAGTATTTTAAAAATTCTCTAGTGCAAAATTAAGGCACATTCTAAAAACTTGCTGAAGGTCAACTGATAGTAAGTGACTAAACCCGATGCTTTACAAATAACATTAGCATTTAATTCATGTAAACTATTTTTTTCCCGTAAAAGTTTACCTATATTTTCCGTGTTTTTGGTTCTTAGATTTAAAAAATGTTAGGTAGCTTACTCTACTCCCTGCTTTGATGGTGCTTCAGTGGCTTTGATCTGGGCAGCCGGAGGTATCCCATTTTTGTCAGCAGGGTGTGCTGTAATTCCACAAATCTGAACTTACTGCAGCTGCTGTGAAGCTGGGAGGGATCTCTTTAATGCTTTTGCTGCTGCTTAGTGACTGTGGGTTTTTCAGCTTGGTGCTTTACCATCACCTGGGCAACTGCCGGAATTCCCAGTTATATTCCTTTTGTGTTATGCCATGTGTCCCTGCTCACTGGTGTCCTCGTGTAGAGGAAGGAGTTGGCTTGTTCACAGAAAAAAAGCTCTATGTGGTCAAGCATTATGATGCTGCCCTCCCATGCATTATTTTCCTAAGTAAGAAATCTGTATGAGATTGTCAGATTGATGACTTTTAAAAATTTGATGTCAACAGCATTTTGTTAAACTTGCCACTGCTTTTAGGGCTTGCATTTTAGTGTCTTTTGTGCAGTGTGTGAGGTTCCTGATGAATTTGGAATTAATCAGGGCTACATTAAAATGCCCTTAGTTTTAATAGATAAGCCCCCTATAGCATTTAACCATTTTCTAAATTTAACTAAAATACCCTATAATTATGAACAAATATTAAAAGGAGCTGTGATTATAAAGGACCACTTTATATTCATTTGTGGATTAAAAGATGTCTGTGTAGTATGATTTATGTAAAAGGCATAGATTGGTTTAAAGTCTTAGGGTATCTATACACACAAAAGAGGTATAATATGGCAGAGTCTCTGGCAGATTAGTTTTGCATTGTACAATAAATCAAGAAAACTTTTCATGTCTTTCATTATTCTTTTTTAAAAACTGAATTCATTTCTTGATTGTAATTATCCTAGAAAATTTGATTAGTGGGAAGCTTAAACAACGAACTCACCAAAATGAAGTTCTTAGCATGGCAAGATGATCCTGTCTTTAATACATTGTTTTCAGTGTATTAATTAATATGTAGTTGTCCTTCAAAGGACACTTGTTTCTACCCTTGTATAAGGGGGTTTTTAGGAGTCTAGGCTGTTTTGTGAGATATCTTGGGTAATTACTTGGTCAAAGAGACTTCTTTCTCAGATAACACTGAAAAAGGTGTGTTTGTATAACCAACTTGTGTAGCAACATTCAGCTTGAAGATAACAGTTTTATATATGCTTGATAAAATGATGAAATCACTGACTAGCAAGATTCCTAAGTGGGGTCTGTCAGCATTTTATAGCAATATGATAATTCTGTTTAATGTCGAAATGGTTATAACACCTAATATATGTGGAATTTCTGCTTAATGGGCCACTTGCTTGAAGAAAACAAAAATCTATGTATGAAATTCTAGTCTCCTTATTTCATTCCAAATGCATTTCTGACCATTTTATTTCATTGAATCCACTGACTAGTATGTTATTTCATACACACACTCTAAAATTTAAATTCTCTCTCAGACCACTATGGAATAAGTATCATCCATTAATCTTGTTTCGTATTAAAGTGAATAAGAAATTTATGATTTTTGAACTGCATGTCTAAATTACAATTTAGCATATGAAGCATATTCTTGAAGAAATTAAAGCAATTAGACAAGACTATCTTATGAATAACACAAAGTGTGGTTAAATCACTAAGAGTAGGTTTTAAATGTTCTCACCCCCCCACCCCCCCCAAAAATGGAAATTATCTGACAACATGGAGGTGTTAGCTTTAGCTAACCCTATGGTGGCAACGTTTTGCAAGATATAAGTAAATCAAATCAATATGTTGAACCTTACACATATACAATGTTATCCTATACTAAGAGGCCTGGTGCACGAAATTCGTGTATGGGGGGGGGTCCCCTCAGCCCAGCCTGCACCCTCTCCAATCCGGGAACCCTCGGGGGATGTCTGACTGTGGGCCTAAACCGGCAGTTGGACATCCCTCTCACACTCCTGGACCGCTGGCTCCTAACTGCTCACCTGCCTGATTGCCCCTACTGGCCCCCTTGCCAGCCTGATCACCCCTAACCACCTCTGCCTGCCGCCCTGGTCACTCCCAACTGCCCCCCCTGCCAACCTGGTAGCCCCTAACTCCCCCCCCCCAGCCTGGTCACCCCTTACTGCCCCCCCCTGCATGCCTGGTCACACTCAACTGCCCCCCCTGCTGACCTGGTTGCCTCCAATTCCCCCACCCATGGCCCTTGTCACCCCTCACTGCCCCCCTCTGCAGGCCTGGTCGCCACTCTGCCTCCCTCTGCTGGCCTAGTTGCCCCCAACTGCCTCCCCTGCTGGCCTGGTCACCCCCAACTGCCCCCACTGCTGTCCTGGTCACCCCCAACTGCCCCCCCCCACCAGCTTGACTGCCCATCATGCCCTCCCTGCGGGCCTGGTCGCCCCCTACTGCCCACCTTTGCCGGCCTGGTCACCCCTCACTTGCCCCCCCTGCCAGCCTGGTTGCCCCATGTAGCCTGCTGCTCACTTGTTTGCTTGTCCCTCACTAACCCCCTTGCCGGCCTGGTTACCCCACACAGCCTGCTGCTCAGTTGTTTGGTCATCCCTTACTAACTCCCTGCCAGCCTGGTCGTCCCACACAGCCTCCTGTTTGCTTGTTACTGTGAGGGCGTCCTGGCCAATTTGCATATTAGCCTTTTATTAGTATAGGTAATGAAAGGCTAATATGCAAATTGTCCCCTCGACCGGCAGTTCAATGGGAAGTTCAACCAGGGGGTGGGGCCAGCTGGCCAACTGCCCTAGGCCCCTACCCTCCTGCCGACCACACCTCTATCAGCCTCTAGTATGTCAATAAAGCTGGAAAAATGTTTTCATGAAAGACTGGGCTGAGTTCAAATTCATATTTAGGTTCTTTTCAAAGTTAAAATAATTAAGATTATTATGTCTCATATTGGGCAAAGGTTCCCCCTACCTCTTTTGATCTAAATGACAATCTTTCTACTCTGTTTTTTACAGTCATTTTTAAAAGAGTTTTTAGGGATAAAAATCTGTACCTGAATAGATATCTAGGAATACCATTTGCCAGTTTTTCATGTTCTTTACCAAAGAGCCACAGTGGCCAGCCCTATAATACTCTTTTTTAAAAAATAAATCTTTACTGTTGAAAGTATTACATATGTCCCCCCCCCCCCTCACCCACATTGCTCTCTCCCACCCCCTTCCACTCCCAAGCCTTCACCACCCACTGTCTGTGTCCTTGGGTTATGCATATACACATATGAGTTCATTGGTTGATCTCTCCCCCCCCCTCCACCCTCCCCTGCCTTCCCTCTGAGGTTTGACAGTCTGATCAATGTTTCTATGTCTTTGGGTCTATTTTTGTTCATCAGTTTATGTTGGTCATTAGATTCCACATATGAGTGGGATCATGTGATACTTTACCTTTCTCTGACTGGCTTGTTTCACTTAGCATAATGTTCTCTAGGTCCATCCATGCTGTTGCAAATGGTAAGAGTTCTTTCTTTTTTACAGCTGTGTAGTATTCCATTGTATAAATGTACCATCATCTTTTAGTCCACTCATCTGCTGATGGGCACTTAGGCTGTTTCCAAATCTTAGCTATTGTAAATTGTGCTGCTATGAACATAAGAGTGCATATATTCTTTCTGATGGGTTTTTCTGAGTTCTTGGGATATATTCCTTGAAGTGGGATCACTGGGTCAAATGGGAGTTCCATTTTTAATTTTTTGAGGAAACTCCAAATTGTTTTCCACAGTGGCTGCACCAGTCTGCAGTCCCAGCAGCAGTGCAGGAGAGTTCCCTTTTCTCCACATCCTCGCCAACACTTGTTGTCTGTTGATTTGTTGACGATAGTCATTCTTACAGGTATGAGGTGGTACCTCATGTTTGTTTTTATTTGCATCTCTTGAATGATCAGTGACTTTGAGCACTTTTTCATATGCTTTTTGGCCATCTGTATGTTCATTTTGGATAGATGTCTATTGAAGCCCTTTGCCCACTTTTAATTGGATTGTTAAGTTGTATGAGTTCCCTATAGATTTTGGAGGTTAACCCCTTATTGGATGTATCATTGGCAAATATGTTCTCCCATGGAGTGGGCACTTTTGTTATTTTATTGATGATTTCTTTTGCTGTGCTGAAGCTCTTTATTTTGATATAGTCCCATTTGTTTATTCTCTCCTTAATTTCCATTGTCCTAAGAGATGTATCCGTAAATATGTTGCTATGAGAGATGTCTGAGATTTTTCTGCCAATGGTTTCTTTTAAGATTTTTATGGTTTCACGTCTTACATTTAAGTCTTTTATCCATTTTGAATTTATTTTTGTATGTGGTATAAGTTGGTGGTCTAATTTCATTTTTTTTGTATGTATCTGTCCAATTTTCCCAACACTATTTAATGAAGAGACTGTCTTGACTTCATTGTATGCACTTGCCTCCTTTGTCAAGTATTAAATGAGTATAATGACTTGGGTCGATTTCTGGGTTCTCTGTTCTGTTCCATTGGTCTATATGCCTGTTCTTGTGCCAATACCAGGATGTTTTGAGTATATTGGCTTTGTAGTATAACTTGAAATCTGGTATTGTGATTCCTCCAACTTTGTTTTTCTTTCTCAAGATTGCTGCAGCTATTTGGGGTCTATTTTATTCCATATAAATTTTTGAAGAATTTGTTCCAGTTCTGTGAAATATGCTGCTGCTATTTTAATAGGAATTGCATTGAATCTGTAGGTTTCCATGGGTAGTATGGACATCTTAATGATGTTGATTCTACAAATTCATGAACATGGTATATTTTTCCACTTGCATATATCTTCCTCTATCACTTCTTTCTATGTGTTGTGGTTTTCTAAATACAGGTCTTTTACCTCCTTAGTTAAGTTTATTCCTAAGTATCTAAATTTTTTTGTTGCTATGGTAAATAGAGTTGTTCGTTTGTTTGTCTTTTCTGAGAGTTTTATTATTCGTGTATAAAAATGCCATAGATTTCTGGGTATTAATTTTATATCCTGCTACATTGCCAAATTCATTTATTAAATCTAGTAGTTTTCTGATGAAGTCTATAGGGTTTTCTCTGTACAGTATCATGTCATCTGCGAATAGACAGTTTTCCTTACTCCTTTCCAATTTGGATGCCTTTTATTTCTTCTTATTGTCTGATTGCAATGGCTAGCACTTCTAGCTTTTGTCCATTGAGTATGATGTTGGTTGTAGGTTTGTCATCTAAGGCTTTTATTATGTTGAGGTATGATCCCTCTATACCCAATATGTTGAGAATTTTTATCAAAAAAGGGTATTGGATTTTGTTGAATGCTTTTTCTGCATTTATTGATATGATCATGTGGTTTTTATCTTTGTTTATGTGATGTATCACACTTATTGATTTGTGGATATTTACCAGCCTTGCATCCCTGGAATAAATCACCCTTGGTCATGGTGTATGATCTTTCTAAAGTATTGCTGGATACAATTTGCTAGAATTTTGTTGAGTATTTTAGCATCTATGTTCATCAGGGATATTGGCCTGTAATTCTCTTTCTTTGTAGTGTCTTTATGGTTTGGGGATTAGGTTATGCTGGCCTCATAGAAAGAGCTTTGGGAGTGTTCCTTCTTTCTGAATTTTTTGGAATAGTCTGAGGAGGATAGGTGTTAGTTCTTCTTTGAATGTTTGGTAAAACTCCCCTGTGAAGCCATCTGGTCCAGAGCTTTTGTTTGCTGGGAGTTTTTGTTTTTTGTTTTTTGTTTGTTTGTTTGTTTGTTTTTTAAATACTGCTTTGATTTATTGGTCTATTCAAGTTTTCTGACTCTTGCTGATTGAGTTTTAGAAGATTGCATTTTTCTAGGAATATGTTCATTTGATCAAGGTTATCCAGTTTATTGGAGTAGAGTTTTTCATAGTATGTTATTTAATGATCCTTTGTATTTCCGTGGGGTCATTTGTTACTTCACCTCTTTTGTTTCTGATTTTGTTTATTTGAGTCCTCTCTCTTTGTTTCTTGGTTAGTCTGGCAAGAGGTTCATCAATCTTGTTTATCCTTTCAAAGAACCAGCTTTTAGTTTTATTGATCTTTTGAATTTTTTTGGGGGGGGTCCCTATGTCATTGATTTCCACTCTGATCTTTATTATTTCCCTCCTTCTACTTGCTCTGGGCTTTTCTTGTTGCTCTCTTTCTAATTCTTTAAGTTTCAGGGTTAGATAACTTATTACATGTTTTTCTTGTTTTTTGAGGTAAGCTTGTAGTGCTATGAGCTTCCCTCTCAGGTTTGGTTTCACTGTGTCCCATAGATTTTGGGTTGTTATGCATTCATTGTCACTTGTTTTCAGTATGCTTTTTATTTCTTCTTTGATTTCTTTGGTAACCCATTCATTGTTTAATAACATGCTATTTAGCCTCCATATGTTTGATGGTTTATGATTATTTTTATTTTAGTTAATTTCTAATTTTATGGCATTGTGATCTGAGAAGATGCTTGATATGATTTCAATCTTCTTGAATTTGTAGAGACTTAGTCTATGTCCTAACTTGTGGTCTATCTTTGATACTATACTTGATCTTAGCCAAAAGACCAAGAAACCATGTGGTCTATCTTTGAAATTGTCCCATGTGCACTTGAGAAGAATATATATTCTGTAGCGTTGGGGTGAAATGTTCTGAAGATGTCAATTAGCGCAATCCGATCTAGTGAGTTATTTAGGATTTCTATTTCCTTGTTGATTTTTTGGTCTAGAAGACTTATCCAGTGAAGTCAATGGGGTATTAAAGTCCCCTAATATGATTGAATTACTGTCGACCTCTCCCTTGATATCTTCCAGAAGTTTTTTTATGTACTTGGGTGCATATATGTTTACCAGAGTTACATCCTCTTGTTGTATCAATTCCTTTAGTATTATGAAGTGGCCTTCCTTATCTCTTGTTATGGGCTTCACTCTGAGGTCTATTTTGTCAGATATAAGTATTGCTACCCCAGCTTTTTTTTCCATTTCCCTTTGCCTGAATAATTTTTTTCTATCCCTTCACTTTCAGTCTGTAAGAGTCCTTTCTACCTTTGTTTTTTACAGTCATTTTTAAAGAGATTTTAGGCATAAAAATCTGTACCTGAATAGATATCTTGGAATACCATTAGCCAGTTTTTCATGATCTTTACCACAGAGCCACAGTGGCCAGCCCTATAATATTTTTAAACATGCATATTTTTACATCTTCAAACTAGAGGATATTGTACATTTGTTCAGTGACCTTTAGAAGTAGCTTACATAATTTGTTTTTAAGGATGGTTGGGGATGGGGAGAGACAATATTGGTATATTATTTGTGTAAGCACAGCTTTAGTGTCCCATAATTATGGGGGCATTGCCCACTGTACTTACTGAGGTTTTTCACCTCCAGAATATTCCTTACTTCCACAGATTTCTCTGGGCTCATTTTCAGCTACTCTCTATCAAGATAATTATGGTTTTTGTCTCATCTCTTTGTTGACAAGATGTCCTCTGGGTTTTCTTCCTGCACTTTCCCTGTAAGCAAGCTCCTCTTGTATAGATATACATATTAATTATGAATTAATTTAATTACTATAATGCCACAATTAAGCATTGTGTATGTGTGTTACATCTTTGTGTTTTAGGCTTAAAGAGAGTTTGGAATAAAGATGAAACTTTACCCCACCCCTATACTCAAAGACTCTATAATATAATCTAGTGTTTGTGGTAATTTAAATAAATGTTAGTTAATGTAATGATTGTGCTTTGCATATGACTCAGCTCAGAATTGTAGTTCAAAAGTATTGATTCAATTAAATTACTAAATTTTTTTATAGGTTTCTCAAGATAGAAACATCTTTGAGGCAAGATTGACTCTTTTATCTGTGTTCATTAAACTTGAAATCATTACGCCTCTGTCAAAATGTGGAGAGTGGCCACTAGATTGAAGATTATATATATCAGAATATCAGAAATACTAGTTTCTAGAGCAGTGGTTCTCAACCTTCTGGCCCTTTAAATACAGTTCCTTATATTGTGACCCAATCATAAAATTATTTTCGTTGCTACTTCATAACTGTAATGTTGCTACTGTTATGAATCGTAATGTAAATATCTGATATGCAGGATGGTCTTAGGCAACCCCCGTGAAAGGGTAGTTCAACCGCGAAAGGGGTCGCGACCCACAGGTTGAGAACCGCTGTTCTAGAGTTTTCTTATTGATCAAGTTCTAGGTAATAGAGATTTGATTAGATGAATCTCCAGAAATCTAAAGCTAACTTTAATTATTTTTACTTTCTCAAAAATGTTTGCTCAAATAATTGAATAATGTTTACAGAATAGTTAATTAATTTTAAAATCACACACAATATTATTATTCCAGGACTTTTTCACTCTTAAATTCTGTATTATAGTCCTTATGGAGAGTTTGGGCCTCCTAAAGAGTTATTGTAAATGTTAAAATTTTTCAAAATAGAAAAGCAATGAACTTTTCAGGGAATTAAATCAATAGTAGCATAGTATTAACATAATTGTTTTCTGCATATTACTTTATTGGAAGCTTGTTTAATCACTACCTGTGAGGCTATTGTTTTCTGTAAACCAGTGTTCTACCAAACCATTCCTTCTTTGTAAGATTGATTATAGTTTCATCCCCATTAAAGATTTCTGTCAGTATTGAGTTACTCTGCAGTTTAGTTGTTGGCTTTGATAAGCTAAATGAAAACTGTAAATTTGCCTCTTGCTCCACCACTTCCCCATTTGTTGCTGCTTGGGCTGATTCAGGTTTCCTGCTATTCTAGTTACCTGCAGGCTTGGGTAAATTTAGTGGTTAATCATGGGGAGGGAGGGATAAAAAATAAAAGAAAGGGCACACAACCCAGTTGCTTGTGTATGCTACTCTAGAATCTTCTGATTGATGTTTTACTTCTGAAAATTATAAACTTACTAGAGGCCTGATGCACAAAGATTCATGCAAGAATGGGCCTTCCTTCCCCTAGCTGCCGGCAATGCTTTCGCTCCAGCTGGAGTTGCCTTTCCTCCTTCCCAGGCTGCCCAGGGGCCCAGAGTGGCTGGGGCGGTGAGGAAAGCCTGCATCCTACCCCACTCCCGGCCATTTGGCTCCTGCATATGCAAATTAACCCGCCATCTTTGTTGGGTTAATTTGCATACTCAGTCCTGATTGGCTGGTGGGCATTGCAAAGGTACAGTCAACTTGCATTTTCTCTTTTATTAGTGTAGATACTTACTTTTAAATACCTACCCTTCTCCTTGCTTATGAGGAAAGTAAGGAATTGTCTGAGAAGCCTTCTAGATTGATACTGATAGGATGAGGGAAGGTTCACCAAGTTTTTCAATTCAGAGATTAATGCTCCCTCCTGGAGAAGAGCCAGAGGGTCACAGGTCACTTAGCTGAGGAGAGAAGGCCTGTGGAGCAGGCCTCCCAAACATTGCTGTTTCATAGCCTGGAACTCTAGGAAAGACTACAAAGGCCCAGGCTTCTGGAAATAGGCCAGGGATTTTGTATTTATACTATATTACAACCAACTTTGAGAGTGGCTTGGGGTGGGGTAAAAAGATTTCTTTGGTTTGATTTTCTTTTATTTTTTCAAAATAAATATTTTAGGCTTTATAGGCAATCCAAATTAAAAAAAAAATGTATTTTTTAAAAATTGATTTCAGAGAAAAAGGGAAAGGGAGAGAGAGATAGAAACATCAATGATGAAAGAGAATCATCAATCAGGTGCCTCTGGTATTCCCCTGACCCCAAATGGAGATTGAGCCCACAACCCGGGCATATGCCCAGACCAGGAATTAAACCTGTGACCTCTTGGTTCATAGGTCAACACTCAACCACTGAGCCATGCCAGCTGGGCTCTATGGTCTGCTTTCTTGGGCACAGTGTGTTATAAAGAGAAAGGGATAGAGGAATGGGAGGAGAAGGACTAGCCTTCTTTGAGAGCCCCCTTATGTCCAGGTAATGAGTTGCTACTTTTAGATATTATCACATTGATCTTCACAGCAGCACAACAAGGTAAATATCATCTTAATTTTACAGGTGACCAAGTTGAAATTCAGAACAGTTATGTATTTTTTTGATTTAAATTTTTTAAAATTACAGCTTACATTCAATGTTATTTTGTATTAGTTTCAGGTGTATAGAATAGTGATTAGATAATATATACTTTACAAAGTGTTCCCTATGATATTTCCAGTGCCCACTTGGCACCATAGTTATTCTAATATTATTGACTATATTCCTTATGCTGCTCTTTACATCTCTGTGACTATTTTGTAACTACCGATTTGTACTTCTTAATCCCTTCACCTCTTTCACCCAATTCCCCAAACTCTCCTCTCTGGCAATCACCAGTCTGCTCTTTCTGTTTATGAATTTGTTTTAATATCTTGTTTGTTCATTTACTTTGTAATTTAGATTCCACATATAAATGAAATCATATGGTATGCAAATTTCCCAAGGTGGCACCGTGTGTAAGAACCAGAATTTGAACTTTTTAAATTCTGTTTGTATCCAAAGACCATATTCTTTACAGGCTATTCATAGTGTTGACTGTCTAAACCTATTCATTAGCTGTTGGCATTGACAAGCTGAATGAAAACTGTAAATTTGCCTTCTTGTTCTGCCACTTTCCAACTTGTAAAATGAAATTAATAATAGTAACTTGTGGAGTCGTGAAAATTGAACAATAAAGAGTGCCAGATATTGCTGTAGTAAGCTCCCAATGCTAACTATCGTCATCATTATTACTATAGTTCATGCTATTGGATATGCATGCTGTTAGGTAGTGATACAAAGATAATAAGACATTCCTTGTCCTCAGGCAGTTTAGGAATAGTGGAAAGACCCCATGGTTGAAAGTAGGGTTTTTTTTTTTTGAATGTCCCTCCTGTGGCAGGGACAGACTTTCCCCACTCAAGCTTCGCAGTGAGTTCAAATTCAAACTTGTGCTTCAGAAAAATGTGTAATTGCTACATTTTTGGATTGTCAGGGCTCTAAAGATTCTTTAAGCACTTAGGGTTTGCTGTATTTCCTTCTATCAAACCTTATTTTTGAACCCCCAATTTGATCTCTCTTTCTCTTTTAAATTGAAATATTGTATGTGAGCACAGTGTTTGAGAAGCGTGACTTTATATTTTTTATATAGGGAAAAGCTCTTTCAAGTCGGTGGAGATGGAGATTTTAGGTCTTTTGAGTCTCCTTTATTTATTTTTTAACCTTTCTTATGACTCATAAGCAAATTCCCCAGAATGTAAATTCACCAGAAAAATTAAATAAGTTTAAATTTTACTACTCTGAGATATTAGAATTACGATAACTGTAGAAGGGATACTTGAACTTTTTGGCTAAATTGAGGTTTTAAAAGTTTCTGAATTTCAGTGCTGTCATTGATCATGTTTGAGTTACTATGAATTATTTACTCTGTTTTTGTTTGTTTGTTTTTTCATGTGGCTTCTAGGTATTAGCAGTGCCTGGCACAATGCTTGACATGAAGTACATATTCAGGAATGATGTTTGGGATAGACAGATGCATGAATGAGAGTAGATAGGAAAGACATACTGCTAAATTAGTAATTGAAGAACATTTTTGTGATAATTGACCATGTTGAATAAATTACTTTGGAAGACATGTGCTGGAATCTGAAGAACACGTGAAATCTGTACTGATTTTGTGAGATTTTATTTCATTGGATCTTTTTTGGTGTCAATTCCTTAGAAAATCATTTTATTATTTTGGTCTTTTTCACCTGTCGGCTTCCAGATTTACTTTTGCCAGTCACTGACAGATTCTATACAGTAGAGGATGCTGCACTGTTACATATTCCTCCATGATTAGTACTTTGGAAGCATAGTTCTTGTACTTTATTTCCTGTGAAACAAGACATATTTGGGGAGATGAATTTTTATGTAAGCAGAGAAACTGGTGGTTGTATCATTTAGAACCACATTTCCTCTCACTTTAACTGCATTTAAAAGTATTCAGGAATAATTAGATTTTGTGAAGAAATTATAAATATTTTTGTTAAAAACAAAACTTCTGTTTTGTTTATGGTATTTGGTATTTAATATTTGTAATATGTTCCACTGAGAACATTTCATATGCTTTCCTAATTCAGTGACTGTGTTTTTCTTAGGGGTATCTTTTTCTTTTTTAATTAAGACAATTTTTTTAGAGCAATTTTAGGTTCACATAAAAATTTAAGGGAAGGTACAGAGATTTCACATATACCTTCTGTCCCCACATGCACAGTCTCCCCCATTATCAACATCCGCCCCAAAAGGGGTACCTTTGTTCCAATTGACAAACCTGAATTGACACATCACTGTTACCCAGAATCCATACTTTACATTATGATTCGCTCTTGGTGTTGTAACTTCTACAAAAAATTCATAATAGATATATCCAAATGTTGTCTTTTCATGCCTTTTTATTTCTTAAAAATAGAGTCAAACCTGGTATTTTTTCCTACATAAATTTCAAACCTTAAGTTTGATAAAATACTATGATTTTTCTCCTTAAATTCAGTTATGTTATGAACAGCAATGTATCTTATGTATATAAAATTATTTATTACTTTTATCAGTCAATAGTTAAACACTTTTTCTCTCTCTCCTACTTCCCATCTTCTCTCCCCCTTCTCATCTTCTCTGTCTTCTTTTTTTTCTTCACTTTCCTCCTTCTCCTTTATCCTTTTTCTCTCTCCTTGATTCTCTGATTTTCCCACCTCCTCCTCATCTTTTATAGGAAAAATAGTAAAAACTGAGGCTAGAGATGATTTTTGTAAAGACTAATAATGCTTATGCAGAACTAAGGACTACATTTAAAAATTGGGTTTCCACATGGATTTGAATCAAGAAGCAGTATAGATGTTGTCATCTAACTTGCCTTTTTTTCTAATGCTTACATTTAATTAATAAATGCCCAACTATATCTTAAAAGTCTTATGCAGTAATCAAAAACCTTAAGCTTGTCATAGTGAGTGGTATATGGTAGCAACTCAGTGTTAATCATTTACTTTGAGATTATTATCTTTCTCCTAAATGCAGGTAGTTCCCCCTCCCCCCCCCCTTCAGCAGACTTTAGTCTAAATAACTAAAGAGAACAGGAAAATATTAGGAAGAAGGGATTTATTCATTCTCTCTCTCTCTCTCTCTCTCTCTCTCTCTCTCTCTCTCTCTCTCTCATTTCTCACCAGTACAGGCATACAATTTTATTGCACTTTGTTCTTTCTGAACTTTCTTCTTCCTTTCTGATTTTTATCTTCTCCATGCCTTTCCTTTAAAAGGGAAAAGACTTTTTAGCTGGAAATCAATTCAGATAATACAGTATATTTTAAGGTAGTAATTTTTTATTGGTAAGAAAAAATTCTTTAGCAATGAAAAGAAGAATGGGGAAAGGGAGAGAGAAAAATAATGAGGAATTCAGTCATTTGTGAATTTGCCAACAAGGAGTAGAAAGGAAGACGATAGAGAAGAAAATATAGTTGTGACAATGACATATTCTATTTCAAAAGAGCAGGGTTTGTGATTCTGCAACAAACAAATCATGTAATATCACTCATGACAGCAGAAATTTCCTCATTTGTTATACGTAGTAGAGGGATAATACCCCAAATTTTCCTTCTCTAAAAATTATCATTTTTATGGGAATTTTATGCATTATATGTCACTTTTGCTAAAGTTTATAACTTAAAAATTGCCTTTTTATAGAAGTAAAACATATTTACTATAAAAATGAATAGAAAAATGCAGAGATGCAGCAAGAATAAAATTAAAAATATTTGTAATCTGCCACCCCAGGGATTTAGCACAGATATATATATATTAATTATATATAATATATATATTATATAATTATATTATATATAATTATATAATATATATAATTTATATATATTAAAAACCCGAGGATTTTTTTCCCAATGATTTCAATGATTTTTAGAGAGAATGAAAGGGAGGGGAAGGGGGGGGGGGGAGAGAGAGAGAGAGAGAGAGAGAGAGAGAGAGAGAGAGAGAGGAGAGAGAGAAAGAAACATCAATGTGAGAGAGACACATTGATTGGTTGCCTCCTGCACATGAGTACATCTTTTATTTATACCTATCATTAAGCAGGTTTTCATCATATTTGCTTCTGCATTAATCTTTTATATTAACAAAATAAATTAATTTGCTTTGATTATAAGTTAAAATCGGACTGAATGGGTAGATATATTTATAGACATAAATATAATTATGGGTAGATATCATTAATCAACACTTCATTTTATCATCTGATTGAAATGGACTTCTATGATTAAAATTAGGAAAGAACAAATAACATATATAGGGCTTTTCTTGGTACCAACACAATGTTTGAGAAGAAAGTTCTAGGAATAGCAAGAGGAGGAGTGATGAATTTAGCAGACCTTTCATTAGTGGTAAGGTGTGATTGCTAGAAAGGAAAATCGTCTTGGGTGAGAAATGAAAACAGTGGTGGGAATACAGTCTTTGGATAGAAAGAGACAGTGGAAAACTTTTTTAGTCTTTGGCAGGTGACTCTAACAGCGGTTCTCAACCTGTGGGTTACGACCCTTTCACAGAGGTCGCCTAAGACCATCGGAAAACACATATATAATTACATATTGTTTTTGTGATTAATCACTATGCTTTAATTATGTTCAATTGCTAACAATGAAAAATACATCCTGCATATCAGATATTTACATTATAATTCATAACAGTAGCAAAATTACAGTTATGAAGTAGCAACAAATATAATTTTATGGTTGGGGGTCACCACAACATGAGGAACTGTATTAAAGGGTAGTGGCATTAGGAAGGTTGAGAACCACTGCAAGGTTTAGTGCAATTAAAGAAAATAGGAGTATTCAAAGTATAAAGAATGAAAGACAAGTCCACCTGGGTTTGTTGAGAGGAAATGAAGTCCATAGTTTCAGCTATTTTGTGATCATCTACACTAATAAAAGACAAAGATGCTAATTGACCATACCTTCACTACTCCCATCAGCACATCATAAAAGTATGCAATTAACCCAACAAAGATGGCCGTTAAATTTGCATACTCCAGGTGGGGTGGGACAACGCAATCCGCCTCCTGCCTCGCTGCCATCCGGGCCTGCCATCTGCGACCCAGGGAGGCAGGGCAGGCACCGCGGGATCAGGCCTGCCATCTGCCACCCAGGGAGCGGGCCTAAGCCAGCAGGTGGTTATCTCCAGAGGGGTCCCAGACTGTGAGAGGTCACAGATCGGGCTGAGGGATACCCCCCCACTCCCTCCACCCCCACAGTGCACAAATTTTTGTGCACCAGGCCTCTAGTCCTATATAATAAAAGGCTAATATGCAAATTGACCAAACAGCAGAACCACTGGTCGCTATGATGCACACTGACCACCAGGGGGCAGATGCTCAATGCAAGAGCTGCCCCCTGATGGTCAGTGTGCTCCCACAGGGTGAGTGCTGCTCAGCTAGAAGCCAGCCTCTCCCACCTCCCCCGCAGCACTAAGGATGTCCAACTGCCAGCTTAGCTGGCAGTTGGACATCCCCTGAGGGTTTCCGGTCTGTGAGAGGGCACAGGCCAGGCTGATGGACCCTCCCCCCACCCCCGAGTGCATGATTTTCATGCACCAGCCTCTAGTGTGTGATAAGTGTGTAGGTAGTGGCTGTTCCAGAGCATATTAAGATATTTTTCATATATAATCTCTGTGCATATATTGAGCACAGATTATATAAAAATATTATTATATTGATCCTCAATATAAATACCTCAGCATGTGGTTTCTGAATGTATGAAACTGAAAATAATTAAGTGGCAAATGATCCACAAACTATTTTCAGTGACAATGTACTATGTATATTCTGTGATTGGAAAAAGCTAAAGTAAGAGAAAATATGTCCTTGATAAAAAGATACTCATTAAACCAATTTAAAAATTTTAGTTTATATGTGTGTTATTTATAAATTCGGTTCACATAAGAAAGGGAAGCAAATATTTTAATAACGTATTTATGTAGTGTCCAAAGTGAAGAAGCTTTTCTTCCCCCTTTCTTTTTCTGCCTGCTGATGCTTGTTTTACATTCTAATTTCAACATTTTGCCAGTTTGGAGAAATGATTTGTTAGCTGCTCTGTGAAGAAAGCTAAAATGTGATAGGAATATTTTAAATACACAAGTATTAGGAGGAAAGGGCAGGCCTATTTCCCGAGATTTTGAATGAATGCTACCTTATTTCTTAATAGCATTAGATATACTAAATAATTAAAAAGCTAAGGTAAAGGGCTCTTTTTTTTTTCCCTCCTGGTGTGGATGACTTGATTGTGTCTGATTTTGGACTGATGTCATCAGTATTGACTTGAAACATGACTTGGGCCCTGTTCTCATTGTGCCTGAGGAAATGTTCTGGCCAGTTTTTGTTGCAGGATGAGAACTTTTTATATGATGAGAATATCAGCAACAAATGGAAATTCCATGGGCACTGGAAATAGAACCTGTCAGGGAAGGTTCAGTAACTGAATAATACCTTTACACGTTTTATCAGTGAGCTGTGCTGAAGCTTTCCTTGGAGGACTCTGGCCTTGCATTCCCTGGACTCTCTGGACCTGTTCATCTTCCCCCTATGCCACAGGCCTGTGCAATAACTCATTCCAGTTTTTGGAAGCATTTTGTAACAAATGTCTATTTTAGCATCTATCATGTGTGTCATAATTACTTGTTTACAAGTCACTCTCCCCTGCTAGAATGTGAGCTCCTTGAAGATGAGAGCTAAGTGCTTTTCTTTGCATCTCCCCAGCGTCTAGCCCTGGGTGAAAGGGAAAGCTCTGGGAAGGACCCTGGAAGGTGCCTCAGGGAGCGCTTGGCTGTGTTTCAAAGCTAAAATCTCTGTTAATTTGGGTTAGAATAAGAGGACATTGTTTTGAATGGAAAGTCCTAGTGAGATTCATTCTTCATCCAGAAAAATGGAAATGTATATGTTATATGTCATATATATATATATATATATATATATATATATATATATATATATCATATGACTATAATATACTAGAGGCCCGGTGCATGAAATTCGTGTACTGGGGAAGGGGGCGGTTTGTGTCTCTCAGCCCAGCCTGCACCCTCTCCGATCTGGGACCTCTTGAGGGATGACCGACTGCCTATTTAGGCCCGATCCCACTGGGCCTAAACAGGTAGTCGGACATCCCTCTCACTATCCAGGACTGCTGGCTCCCAACCGCTCACCTGCCTGCCTGCCTGATCACCTCCTAATGACTCCCCTGCCAGCCTAATCGACGCCTAACTTCTCCCCTGCCAGTCTTATTGCCCCTAACTGCCCTCCCCTGCAACCCTGGTCCCCCCCAACTGCCCTCCCCTGCTGGCCTGGTCATCCCTAACATCCCTCCCTTGCCAGCCTGGCTGCCCCTAACTGCCCTCCCCTGCTGGCCTGGCCGTCCCCAACTGTCCTTCCCTGCTGGCCATCTTGTAGCGGCCATCTTGTGTCCACATAAGGGCGGCCATCTTGTGTGTTGGAGTGATGGTCAATTTGCATTTACCTCTTTATTATATAGGATACATAACATTGAAATTAATCCTAAACATTTCTTTAATAACATTTCAAATTGAAGAAAGGTAATTGGCACAACTGATTCAAATGCCTTTAAAAATTTCAACTGGAGTTCCTTCCTTTTATATGTCTTTTCATGTGTATTTTATTCTTTCTTTATAATTAAATATTATTATAGGCACCTTCCCATCAGTATGCTATTTCACATATACATTGACTATCTCTGGTATAAGCCATGCTGTAAATTTTAGAACTTTATTGTCTTTTTGAAGTCTTTGACTAGGGAATCCACAGACATGACTGATGAAAAGAGATATTGGCTTTCACTTAATTCAACCGTAAGCCTTCACACTGGCTTCATTTGGGCAAAGACAGATGTGTTCTTGACTTTATTAAGAGAAGAGATCTACCGCCTCTTTGCTAATCTGTTTCACCACATTTTATTAATTTTTTTTCTGTGTGTTTAAGCTCATTTTAGAAAGCTTTTTTAAAGTTAAAAAATTATTTTTCAATTACAGTTGACTACATTATTTTATTAGTTTTAGGTGTATACTCCAGTGATTAGACATTATATAACTTAGAAAGCTTTACAATCCATGATACTCTTTTCTCAAAACAAGTAGAATTTATTTCTATTATTACTATGTAACCTATAAAAGTTCTCTATCATTTTAATATTTAAACATTTTAATTATATCACCTTTTAAATTAGAATCTCTGTGGCTATGTCACAGTCACACTCATCTCTTTAAATGTGTATTTAAGAAATGGTTGTATATTTTTTCACATACAACCAGGAATTTTCCTCTCAATTCTCTTGAAAACTATGCAGGTGTGGGGCATAATCTTTGTTACAGCTGTTGTTTACTGCTTCTTTTGAATCTATTTCCCAAGTGAAATAGAGAAACAATATTTTAAGAAATGTATTAACCCCTTGGCATTTTTATTCTGTCTTTCCCAGGATTATTTTTATTTGCAATATTGCTTAACTGTGGAATGCTAGAATTTCTAACCCATTATCTGTATTTCCTCCAGGTACTTAGCTTAATAACCTGAACAAAAATTGATTCTTGTTTATTGAAAATGACATTTCCTGACTATATAACCTGCTAATCCAGTTTTGAGTTCCCATTAAATTTTTATAATCAATGTCAAGAAATATTAATCTATAAGTATAATCACTCAAAAAGTTTACTATGAAAATGTTTTAAAGTTGCATTTAATTCCATCTTATTTATACTCACTATTTATTTTATATATTTTACATGGCTTTCTGTTTGTCATCCATGTAGTGAGAAAAAAATCAAGTTGAAATTGACCTTTGCAATTTCTGCTTTCCTGAAACTACTTTTTCTTTTGAAGATTGGCTATTATATGATTGGTGGAGTTGCTGATTGCCAGCTACTGAGAGACAATATCTAAAATACAATTTCTGACTGGAATAAATGAATCTACTTTGCAATAGCCAATGTAATTTCTCTTAAGGGTCATTATGAGCAGATGGCTCTTCACCCTGAGGGATTTTAAGCTTTCAGTAATTTATACTTTTTGTAATATTTTCCATGTATCTGAAAAATATTAATTTAAGCAACATTGAAAACTTTATTAAGATTATCCTGTGTGCCAAGAACTGGTCTTCAGACCTGTTCATTCTAGTATAGTATGATATGTACTATATATCATATCTGTAGTGTAATAAACAGTAATGTTAATTGATAAAGCAAATTGATCGAATAACTCATCAAAGAAAAAAGTAATGAATTAAAATTGGGTGCATCCAACTTGGACATATTCTGGGACTGACTTATCCTAATAATAACCTATAAAAATAACTCTCAGAGGGGGTCCTATAATTAATTTTAGATGCTAAGCTTATACAACAGATAATTTGTAGTCTCTAAATATAGCATGATAAACATTTTATTTTTTAAAATATGTTTTTATTGATTTTAGAGAGAGATTGAAATGTCAATGATGAGAGAGAATCATGGATTGGCCGCCTCCTGCGTGCCCCCTACTGGGGATTGAGCCCATGACCTGGGTACATGATGTCCTGGTTCGTGTGTCAAGGCTCAACCACTGAGCCACACCAGCTGGGCTAAAACATTTTAAAAGAAGGTAGAATTACATACAAATTATATATTTAAAATTATGAGTAGGTGATCATCAGTCTACAATCACTATAAAGGTTTGAACATTGAATGAATTAATCAATAAATGAATTAGTGAATGAGTGAAATGCCATCCAAAAAGATGTTATTATAAATTCAAATATAGATTTTAAGTTGTTGTAGTACTTGTAGTAGAAGGAGCAAGCTAATAAGAAACAAAATAAAATAACAGGTGTCTTAAAATAATTAATAAATAATAATTAATAGACTTTATTTTTTAGAAAAGTTTTATGCTTATAGAAAGATTGAACAGAAAGCACAGAGATCCATATACCCTCTTGCACATACCTCGCTGCTCACAATATCCCATATTATTAACATCTTGCATTACTGTGGCATATTTGTTAAAATTTTTGAGCCAATCTTGATTCATTACTATTAATTACAAGTCCATAATTTACATTAAGGCTCACTATTTGTGTTGTAGAGTTCTGTGGGGTTTGCCAAATTCATAATGTCATGTATTCACCATTACAGTATCATACAGAATAGTTTCACTGCTTTAAAATTTCCCTGTGCTTCGTCTACTTATCCTACCCTCTAGTCTCCCAATGCCTGACAATCATAGATCTCTTTGCTATCTCTACAATTTTGCCTTTTCCAGAATTATATAGAGTTGGAATTAGACAGGACATATTTTTTTCAGACTGGCTTCCTTCACTAGCAGTATGCATTTAATATTTTTCCATATATTTTCATTTCTTGATAACTCATTTTTTATTGCAGTATAATTGACATATAGCATTATATTAGCTTCAGGTGTACACATAATGATTTGATATTTGTATATATTGTGAAATGGTCACCTTTTAAATATGTAATATAGTATTATTAACCATAGCACCTTTTAAATATGCAATGCAGGATTTTTAATTATAGCACCTTTTGTATATACAATGCCCAGTACATAAAAATTTGTGCACTGGCGGGGGGCTGACCCTCAGGCCGGCCTGTCCCCTCTCACAGTCTGGGAGCCCTCAGGGGATGTCCTACTGATGGCTTAGGCTTGCTCCCCTTAGGCCCGCTAAGCCGCAGTCTGGCCTCCCTCTGTGAGAGGCGACCGGGTAGATCAGGGGAAGGTGCTGCCCCATCACTCCACTGCTGCTGCTACTACCCGCTGCCAGCACTCCTCAGCCTTCGCAGCCACTGTGGTTGCCAGGGCCCTCCTTGGCCCTCGCAGACGCTGTGGCTTTGTTCGGAAGGACGTCCAGAAGGATGTTCGGAAGACTTCTGGTCTATCTGGTCGAATTAGCATATTACCCTTTTATTAGTATAGACTAGAGGCCCGGTGCACAAAATTCGTGCATGGGGAGGGGTCCACTCAGCCCAGCCTGGACGCTCTCCAATCCGGGACCTTCTCACAATCCTGGACTGCTGGCTCCTAATCGCTCACCTACCTGCCTGCCTGCCTGATCACTGCTCACTGCCTCTGTATGCCGGCCTGATCACCCCTAACTGCCCCCGCTACAGTCTGGTTGCCTCTTACTGTCCCCCTTGCCGGCTTGTTCGCCCCCAACTTCCCCCCTCTGCCAGCCTGGTTGCCCCCAACTGCCCTCCCCCCACCAGCCTGGTTGCCCCCAACTTCTTCCCCCACCAGCCTGGTTGCCCCTCACTGCCCCACCACTGGCCTGGTTGCCCTACACAGCCTGCTTGTTCTGTTGTTTGGTCATCCCTCACTAACCCTCCTGCCGGCCTGGTTGCCCCATGCAGCCTGCTTGTTCTGTTGTTTGGTTGTCCTCACTAACCGCCCTCCTGGCCTGGTCGTAGAAAGCCATCTTGTGAGGGCGTAAGGGTTAATTTGCATATCACCTCTTTATTATATAGGATAGTCACCATGCTGTACATTACATTCCTATGACTTATTTTATAACTGCAAGTTTGTACCTTTTAACCCCTTTCACCCATTTTGCCCAGTCCTCATCCCCTACCTCTGGAAATCACCAATCTGTTCTCTGTATCTATGAGCCTTTTTTTATTTTTAAGATTCTTTATATTAGTGAGATCATATGAGATTTGTCTTTTTCTGTCTAACTTATTTCAGTTATCATAACACCCTCAAGCTTAATTCCTGTTATCACAAATGGCAAATTTTTATTAATTTTAATGACTGAACAGTATGTGTGTGAGTGTGTATATACATAGTACATACATAGTACATACCATATCAATGGACACTTGGGTTGTTTACATATTTTGGCTATTGTAAATAATGCTGCAATGAGAACGAGGTGAATGTGTCTTTTGCAATCATTGCTTTTGTTTTCTTTCGATAAATACTCAGAATTGGATTTGCTGAATAATATCCTAGTTCTATTTTGAATTTTTTGAGGTAACTCCATACTGTTTTTCATAGTGGCTGTGCCAATTTACATTCCCACCAACATTGCAAAGGGGTTCCTTTTTTTCACATCCTTACTAGTGCCATTTTATTAGCTGTGTTCTTGCTGTTTTGTATTTCCTTTGGTCCTCTTTTTCTCTTGCTGTATTCCTTTGTGAATGGATAATTTTCTATGGTGGTATGTTTTGATTCCCTTCTCTTCATATTTTGATTATCTATATAGGTTTTTGCTTTGAGGTCACTATAAAGCACATAAAACATCTTATAAACATAACAGTGCATTTTAAGCTGATAACTTAGCTGCAATTGCATACAAAAACTGTACCTTCTTATTCCCCCACTTAAATTTTATGTTTTTCATGTCACATTTTACATCTTTTATATTTTATAGTCATGAAAATTATTGGAAGCATAGTTATCTTAATACTTTTTTCTTTAACCTTTATAATAGACTTAAGTGATTAAGACACTACCGTATTATAGTATTAGTGTTTTCTGAATTTCATTATACTTACCTTTACCAGTGTGTTTTATATTTTCACTAGAGGCCCAGGGTGTGAAATTCATGCACTTGGGGGGAGGGGGGGTTATCCCACAGCCTGTCCTGCGCCCTCTTGCAGTCCAGGAGCCCTTGGGGAATGTCTGACTGCCAGCTTAAGCCCACTCCTTGGGGAGTGGGCTTAAGCTGGCAGTCGGGCATCCTTAGTGCTGCCGCAGAGGTGGGAGAGGCTCCCGCCATGGCCACTGCACTCACCAGCCATGAGCCTGGCTCAGGGCTTCTGGCTGAGTAGCACTCCTCCTGTGGTAGTGCACTGACCACCAAGGGGAAGCTTCTGCGTTGAGCATCTACCCCCCGGTGGTCAGTGTGCTTCATAGCGACCGGTTGTTCTGCTGTTCAGTCTATTTGCATATTATCCTTTTATTATATAGGACTAGTGGCCCGGTGCATGAAATTCATGCACAGGGGAGGGGTGTCCCTCAGCCCAGCCTGCACCCTTTCCAATCTAGACCCCTCGGGGGATGTCTCTGTGGGATCCCTCTTGGATCGGGCCTAAACCAGAAGCTGGACATAACTCTTACAATCTGGGACTGCTGGTTCCTAACTGCTCACCTGTGTGCCTGTTTGATCGCCCCTAACCACTCTGCATGCCAGCTTGCTCACCCCCAACTTCCCCCCTCTGCCGGCCTGCTTGCCCCCAACTGTCCCCTCTGCTGGCCTGATCACCCCCAACTGCCCTCCCCTCCTGGTCTGATCACCCCTAACCACCTCTGCCTCAGCCCCGCCACCATGGCTTTGTCTGGAAGGATGTCCGGAAGGTCTCCTGGTCTAATTAGCATATTACCCTTTTATTAGTATAGATAGAGGCCTGGCGCATGGGAAGAGGCCAGCTGGTCTGCCCTGAAGGGAGTCCCGGATCAGGATGGGGGTCCCCTTAGAGGGTGGGGCCAGGCTGAGCAAGGGGCCTGGGGCAGTTTTGAGTTGGATATTTTCCTTCCTCTTGATCAATTAAGCTCTGATAAAATTCAAAGTGGGTTAGTCTAAAGTAAAAAACTTTCCTTTGAGTGTGATTTTTCTAATATCTGTTGGAAAATGTGTGATGACTTGTTCAAATTGTGCCTAAAATCTGGGAAAATGTATACTGGGTGAGAATTTTAAAAACTCTCTTCTGAATTATGTTTGTAAAATTAATTATATCACCTTTGAGACATTTTTATATTTCTTTTAGAGCTTGGGCATTTGTTGGATGAAGTTGCCAACTTAATGACTTATAGATAAATGAGGTTTTACCTGTGTTCCTAATTCTTAATGAATTATTTGTTAAGACTAAACTCCAAATAAATATAAATAAATTTCCAGTAGATAATCTGGATATATGTCTCCTGTAAATATTTCTAACAGTTGTTAGCTATATGGGAAAGCTTAGGTTGAGTCATGGATTTCCCAATAGCAGTACCTAAAATATGGGATCCAGAATGAATCAAACTTGCACCTGGTTTTCTCTCTGGTTTATTAGAGATGTTTATCTGATGTAATACTATTAATCACAGAATTTTAAAAGTGCCTGTAGTGACAGAAAGCATTTTTTAAAATGTGGAGCTTAAATTAAAATGCATAAAAAGCATGCAACAGATGGTGAAAGTATGTGAACTAAATGTGTGTGACTTTTTTACTATCTAGTTTTAAATGATAATGTGTACAGTTAAGATGGTGACCTTTAGTGATAACTTCTTCAGATATACAATGTGGAATGTGCTCTCTGGACTTGTTATTATCTGGCAATTTTAGAATCAATATAAAAATACTTTCCTCAAGCTTTATTTATAACTTTACTACTGTAATATCAAATGAAAAACTGACTGTCACTGGGTTTTTTCTCTCTCTCAAAGTTATCTCTTTCTTTCACCCAGATGGTTTGAAAAATTAGCTGGTAATTAATGTTGTTTCCATAGCATTGTGATTCCCTTATTAAACTTTAAAAGTAATGTACTTTTTAAACTTTATTAATTTAAAAAATGCCTTTGAATGTAAAGAGAAATGCTATGCTCTTTGGTATCATTGCATTTCTAAGGAACTTAAAACTATTTACTTTTATTATTTTTCCCTTTATATTCTAAAAAAATGCAGTGTTATATCTGAGTTTCTTTTCCTGTTCATGACAGTGGATTTTTGATAATTCATGTTTTGATTATCTATTGATTATCTATTGTGTGAGAAACCACCTCCAAGGTTAGTAGTTTAAGGAAATAACTATTCTAGTAGCAACAAAGATTAAGTGTTTAGGAGTAAATTTAATGAGGGATGGGAAAAACCTGTATTGGAAAAAATTAAACATTCCTGAAAAACATTAGTAGAGTTAGACAAATAGAATGATTTCTCCTGTTTTCATATAGATACTCAACATTTTGAAAATGACAGTTGCCCCTATATTAATGTAATTACTGTAAACTTAATACAATCCAAACAAAAGTACCAATGTTCAATTTCATGGAGTTAGGTAAGTTGATGCTGAGGTTCAGACAAAAAAATAAATATGTAACAATAGCCAGAAAAATACTGAAACAGAAGAGACAACTATAAGTGGTGAATAGCCCTACTAAACATTAAATTATACTTGAATACTAGATAACCTGTGTAATTAAAACATTGTAGTGCTTGTGCACAAATAGAGAAAACAATGGAATGGGAGAAAATGTCCGCAAATAAATAAAAATACCTATGGAAATTTAGCATAGCATGAATAGAGCATCTTAAATGACTCTGATAAGGATAGGCTTTTTAATAAATGGTTCTGCAAAAATTAGGTGGACATTTGGAAGAAGTTATATCATACCATATCTTACATTTTACCCCAAAATGGTGGACTTGGGATCTAAATGTAAAAAAATGAAACCATATAAGCAATAGATGAAAATATAAGTGCATTTAAAAAATTGGTGTAGGGGAAGGCTTTCTAACTCTGACTCAAAATCCAGAGGTAATAAAGAAAAATATTGATAAATTTGACTACAAAAACATTTTTAAATATTGTATGGCCCAAACCAGCACAAAGTCAAAAGACAAATGTCAAAGTGCAAGAAAATATTTGCAGCATGTACATAGACAAAAAGTAATATCCAAAAATATACAAAGAACTCTTAAAAAACGAGGGCAAAAGACCAAACACCCAATATAACATCTTCATAGATTGGCAGAATTAACATCATTAAAATGTCCATACCACCCAAAGGACTTGATAGATTCAATGCAATCCCTATTAAAATACCAACAGCATATTTCACAGAGCTAGAAGAAACACTCAAAAATTTATATGGAATCAAAAAAGACCCCAAATAGCTGCAGCAATCTTGAGAGAGAAGAACAAAGTTGAAGAGATCACAATACTATCAAGCTTTACTACAAAGCCACTGTAATTAAAACAGCCTGGTACTGGCAGAAGAACAGGCATATAGATAAATGGACCAGAAGAGAGAACCCAGAAATTGACCCAAGCCATTATGCTCAATTAATATTTGATAAAGGAGGCAAGCGCATACAATGGAGTAAAGGTAGTCTCTTCAATAAATGGTGTTGTGATAACTGGACAGGTACATGCAAAAAATGAAACTAGAACACCAACTTATACCATATACAGGAATAAACTCAGAATGGATAAAAGATTTAAATGTAATTTGTAAAACCATAAAAATTCTAGTAGGCAGCAAAATATCAGACATTTCAGTAGCAAAATTTACACTGATACAATGCCTAGGGCAAGGGAAACAAAGGAAAAAATAAACAAATGGGTGACATCAAAATAAAAAGCTTCTACAGCAAAAACAAAAAAAAAACACAGCATGAAATGAATGGGGAACCCACTGTATGGAGAGCACATTTGCCAATGATACATCTGATAAGGAATTAATTTCCAAAGTATATAAAGTACTCATACAACTCAACAAAAGGAAGAGAAACAATCCAATTAAAAAATGGGCAGAGAACCTGAATAGACACTTTTCCAATGAGGACATACTAATGGCCAAGAGATATGTGAAAAAATGCCCAAAGTCACTAACCATCAGAGAGAGATACAAATTAAGACTTACAATGAAGTATCACATCACACCAGCCAGAATGGCTACCGTTTATAAATCAACAAACAAGTACTGGCTAGGATGTGGAGAAAGGGAACTCTAGTACACTCCTGGTGGAATGCAGACTGGTGTAGCTACTATGGAAAACAGTATGGAGTTCCTCAATAAATTAAAAGTGGAACTGCCATTTGACCCAGTGATCCTTCTTCTAGGAATATATCCTAAAAATCCTGAAACATCAATCAGAATGAATATAGCATTGCTATGTTCATAGCAGTGTTATATATAATAGCTAAGCTCTGGAAACAGCCCAAGTGCCCATCAGTAGATGAGTGGATAAAAAGCTGTGGTACATTTACACCATGGAATACTATGCAACTGTAAAAAAGGTAGATCTCTTACCTTTTGAGACAACATGGAAAGACCTGGAGAACATTATGTTAAGCAAAATAAGCCAGTCAGAGAAAGATAAATATCACATGATCTCACTTATATGTGGAATCTAATGAACTGATAAACAGAAGAGCAAGAGACAGGGAAGCATGCAACAGACTGAGGATTCTCAGAGGGAAGGGGCACTAGGGAAGAGATCAACCAAAGAACTTATATGCAAATATGCATAGCCCCTGGACACAGACAATAGTGTGTTTAAGCCCTGGGGAGGGAGTTGGAGTGGGGAAGATGGGGTCAATGGAAGGAAAAAAAAAAAAGGACATCTGTAATTCTTTCAACAATAAAGATGAATTTTTTAAAAAGCAAATACAGGAATCCCTGGTAATGGTCATAAATAAAAGTAGGATACCAAGTAAAAAAAGGATAAACATGTGAGAAAGATAACAAGCGTGCATTTACCTAAGTTAGAAGACAGATGAATAATACATTGCATGTTGCTTAATGTTTTCATGACTTATCTGGAATAAAATATTATGATTTTCTCCGGGGGAGTGGTGTGGAGAAGAAGATCAAACACCCCATAGAAAAATAGGTAAAAGACAATTCACAAAGAAAGAAACATATGAACATATGATAAATACATGAAAAATGTTCAAACTCACTCATGATTAGAGAAATGTAAATGAAAACAACACTAAAATACTACTTATCACTTTTTAGAGTGGCAAAAATTTTCTTTAAATACTGTCACTGAGCCTGAAGGGAAACAATCATTCTTACATATTTCTATAGGAATTAAAACTGATACAGTCTTTGAAAGGAAAATTTGTAATACCTAACAAAAGTACATATTTATCTTTTGACCTGACAATTCCACTCCTAGATCCTATCATGATGATACATCTCCAAATTCAAAAAAATGAATATGTACAAGGTTATTTACTGCAGCATCATCTGTAATTGCAAAATGTTGGAGATAAATGTCCATACATAAGATAGTGGTTGAATAATTATGGTATATTCTATACTCACCTAATAAGTATTATGCAGCTGTGAAAGTGAGGGAGATATTTATAAACTTACTTTAGTGATTTCTAGTACATACTGTTAGAAAATTTTTTTTAAATGCAAAAAAGTATCTATAGGGTGCTATTTTTTATGTAATACAGAGAGACATATAAGTAAATATATTTGTTCAAAAGAAATATAGGAGTGATAAATCACAATCTGAAGGAATCAGTTACCTACTGAGAGTTGGGTAGAAGTGGTATCTAAAACAGAAGAAGAGAACAGAATAGTAAGATTAGGAGGCAATACTATTTGTTTTTATATTGCATTGACTCTTAGAATCATAGTAATGTTTTACGTATCAAACAAATGAGATCATTGAAATTAACCAGGACTTGGAGCAGGATTATCCAAAATGAATACAAATGGTAACAAATGGACCTAATTTTATCACTAATCCTATATAATAAAAGCTAAGTGTCCAACCTTTTGTTCGACCAGTCGCTATGACGCACAGTGACCACCAGGGGGCAGACTTTCTGAGTAGTAGGTTAGCTTGCTGCTGGGGCCCATTGATGGGGACTGGGTGAGACTGGGCGAGACAGGCCAGACATGCTCTGGAGCCCTCCTGTGGTCCTTCCCTGTCCCTGATCGTACACTAGTGGGGTCTCTCATCCTGGCCTGCACCCTCTTATAATCCAGGACCCCCTCGGGGAATATCAGAGACCTGGTTTTGGCCCAGTCCCCGCAGGCCAGGTGAGGAGCCCCGGCCTCTAGTGAATAATAATTATTAAGGGGATGGGAACCAAAATATCTAATTTAAGAACAATATTTTGACTAGGATATACAAATATTGTATCCTGTTTGTTAAGTAATGTCTTTCAGTGGTATGGGTTAGCAATTTGCTAAGTAGCATATGTGAATATTAGAATTGAGCAAATAAGTAAGTGCATTGTAGATAATGAGAACCAGGTTTCTTGCTGTCACAGAAGGAAGTAACAAATAAGGAAAGGGGAAGGCTATAATGAAGCTTATAATGATTGGAATCAGAGGTATCAGTATGAACTTACAGTTATCTCTCTCTCTCTCTCTCTCTCTCTCTTCTCTATACACACATATAAAAAGATATAGAAATAACTATAGATGTGTAGTCATGGATTAGTACACATACACATATATATCTTAGCTTTTTATCTCTGTTCACTGACATGGCCTAAGCACAGTTATCCTCAGTAGTAGTGAGCATGCTTTGTAATGGAATTTTTTTTTACATACCATCCTATATAATAAAACTGTAATATGCAAATCGATTGACCAGCAGAACAACTGGTCGCTATGACATGCACTGACTACCAGGGGGAAGACCCTCAACACGGAAGCTGCCCCCTGGTGGTCAGTGCACTCCCACAGGGGGAGCTGGATTCACAGCTGGTGAGCACAGCGGAGGTGGCGGAACCTCTCTCACCTCACAGGCGGGCGGTAAGGGGCAAGGGGTCCTGGACTGTGAGAGGGATGTCTGACTGCCAGCTTAGGCCCGCTCCCCATAGGACCACCCCCCCCCGCCCTGCCCAGTGTACAAAAGTTTGTGCACTGGGCCTCTAGTTTTCCAATGAAAGGAACTAGAGCTTCTTGGAGAAGTGAAGATACTTTCCAGAGCTGGGGCTGAGAAAATACCTGTGAGCCTGGAACTTCTGTTGGGCTAGTTAAAAGGAACAGTTTGGGGAATAAAATAAATAATGCTGTTATTGAATTGTAATCTATAGAATAAACTAAATATCTATACTTATAATTGAATGTTTTCTTTTTTGTTTTATAGCTTTAGGTCTTACATTTAAATCTTTGATCCATCTTGAATTAATTTTCATGTATGGTGTGAGGTAGGGGTCCACATAGGTTGGTTTTTAAAAATACTCTTAATATTGAATTGAAAATACACTTACAGTTCAAGGGCTTCTTTTCTCCCAGAAAATTTTCCTCTTTCCTCTTAGATTAAATAGAAAGTCTCTGGACTCAGTGTTTGTACTGCCTTTTGCCTGGACTGCTCTTCTCCAGACCCTTTGCTTGACTGACCCCTTGTGATCACTTCCCATAGAGAGTATTCATCTCCAACCTTTCAACTACAGCAGCTACCACTTTCACACCCCACCCAGTTTAATTCTTCTCAACAGAATGCATCTACTTCATTTGCTTATTTGTTTTTATTTATTGCATCTCATTAGCATATAAGCTCCATGAATTCAGGTATCTTAGATATCTAGAACTGTGTCTCACACATAATAGATGCTCACTAATAATTTTTGAATGAATTGAATGCATTGCTGTCCATAACATTTTACCTCCTTTACTTTATGATGGGGACTTTTTGAAATCATGGCTTGAGTATTTAGAAATCACCAAGTCATCAATTAAAATAGTTATATTAATCTGGAAAAGAGGTGCTTCATTCTCTGAACCACTCTCAGATATGAAAATAACCTCCATTCATATTCCTCAGAAGGATTCTGGGAACTAGAGGGTAGTTTATTTCTTTTAGTCTGTTTCTGGAAGTGATAAAGGCAAACTTAATCCCAAAGAAAGAGTATAATTTGTTGTTGTGCATCTGCTCTTGGATGCAACATTAATTTAATTATGGAGATGACCAGCGGTTTAATTCAAGCAGCATTTGTTGAATGTTAACGGTGTATAAAAAGCTGCTAGGTTCTGGGGTAGAAAGATTGATGTTATTAAAGCAAATATAGCTTTCTATAATTTTAAAAATAGTTAAGACCTAAAATACAAAGGTCTTCAGAATGTCAATCAATGTAAGAAACATTCAAACCTGTGAAGAATTTTTGTGTTTATTTGAGCCAAATTGTCAACAATTGCAGGGAAGCAAAATCTCAACAGATTGAGGTAATGCTCCAGAGAATGGCAATTTTTCACCTTATTTCTTATTTAATATATTACTAGGGGCTCAGTGCACGAAATTCATACATGGGTAGGGTCCCTAGGCCTGGCCAGAGATCAGGGCTGATTGGGGCTTTCCTTCCCCAGGCTGCTGGCTGCCAGCCAGGCCCTTCCTTTGTTCCACCTCCTAGTGGTCAGCACACATCATAGGGAGCAATCGAACTCCCAATTGGTCAAACTCCCAAGGGGCCAATTTGCCTATTAGCCTTTTATTATATAGGACTAGAGGCCCAGTGCACAAAATTCGTGCAGGGGGGGGGGCGTGTCCCCCATCCCAGCCTGCACCCTCTCCAATATGGGACCCCTCGGGGGATGTCCAACTGCTGGTTTTGGCCCGATCCCACAGTCGGACATCCCTCTCACAATCCGGGACTGCTGGCTCCTAACTACTCGCCTGCCTGATTGCCCCTAACCACTTCTGCCTGCCAGCCTGATCACCCCCTAACCGCTCCCCTGCCGGCCTGATTGACACCTAACTGCTCCCCTGCCAGCCTGATCACCCCCAATTGTCCTCACCTGCTGGCCCTATCGCCCCCAATGGCCCTCCACTGCCAGCCCAGTTGCCCCCAACTGCCCTTCCTTGATGGCCCTATCATTCCCAACTGCCCTTCCCTGCTGGCATGGTCCCCCCTCAACTTCCCTCGCCTGCTGGCCCCCAACTGCCCTCCCCTGCAGGCCTGGTCATCCCTAACTGCCCTCCCCTGCCGGCCTGGTCCCCCAACAACTGCCCTTCCTTGCTGGCCTTGTCGCTCCTAACTGCCCTCCCCTGTAGGCCTGATCTCCCCCAACTGCCCTTCCCTGCAGGCCTGATTGCCCCTAACTGCCCTCCCCTGTTGGCCTGGTTGCTCTCGACTGCCCTCCCCTGCCAGCCTGATCACCCCCAACTTCCCTCTCTGCTGGCCTGGTCACCCCCAACTGCCTTCCCCTGCCGGCCATCTTGTAGTGGCCATCTTGTGATGACACGAGGGTGCGAGGGCCACATAGGCTTTTATTAGTATAGATAATCAAAAGAGGAGACATATGTGGTTTACATGAAATCCATTGGTGATAGATTAGGGAAGCCTCTGCGGTAGGATAAAAAGTAATATGAGCCCTAGCCAGTTTGAGTCAGTGGATAGAGCTCAGCCTGTGTACTGAAGGGTCCCAGGTTCAATTCCGGTCAAGGACACATCCCTGGGTTGTAGGCTTGATCTCCAGCTTTGGTTGGGGTGGGTGCGGTGCAGGAGGCAACCAATTCTTGTGTGTTTCTTACATCAATCTTTCTCCCTCTCTGTCTCTTCCCCTCCTTTCCACTCTCTCTAAAAATAAATGGAAAAATATCCTTGGATGTGGATTAACAAAAATAAAAATAAGGTAAAATTATAGACACATACTTCTTTTACTTTGGTGGGTATAGGATAGTTAATAGTCAGCAATGAGGAAATTTGTGATCTCTGCAGAGTGGTACCTGTGGTTTGAGGGTATGGAGAAAGAAAAACGACTTTGACACTCCAAAGATATGTTATCGTAGATGCAAAAATACAATAGACAGACTCAGAGTAAAGATTGACCTTAGTTAGGGAAGATGCCAGCCTAGGACATGACTACCCACCATAAACTGTTTTTACTTAAAAAGTTAATTTCAGACCATCCTTTGTGGTTACTTTAGGTCTCTGAGTTTGTAAGGCCACCAAGCAGGCCTTTCCTGAGCTAGTCTGGTTAGCATGTGGCCCCTTTTCATTCACAAGAATAATAATTGAGAGGATCAGTTTCAAGGTCTGAATCTCTGGATTTAAATTCCAACTCAGTTAGCTCTAGTCTAAAGGCTTAGGTGAACTTGTCTCTTTAAGCTTCAGTTGCCCTTTTGTAAATGATGATAATATTACCACCTCATAGGGCTTTCATGGATATTAAATGAGAAAAAAAATATAACTCCTTTGCACATACATATTGTGTTCATTATACTACATCCTATACATATTAGAGTTTCAAAATTGTGAGTATATTTTTTGAAACTTTTGCATAACTGCCAATCGTAGCTGACTTACTGTTAAAGTGTCTCCCACCTCACTGGCAAGCCCAGCCCAGAGTGGTAATGCTATACTTTTATCAGCATTTTTTGCCCCCAGGGTATATAGCTCCATCCCGTCTTTTTCTTTAAAAAATATTTTTTAATTAGTTTACATTCAATATTATTTGGTATTGGTTTCAGGTGTACTGCCTAGTGGTTAGATAATCATATACTTTACAAAGTGTGCCCCCCCCCCCCATTTCCAGTACCCACTTGGAATTATACATACTTATTACAATATGATTGACTATATTCCCTATGCTGTATTTTATATCCCTGTGACTATTTTGTAACTACCAGTTTATACTTTTTAATCCCTTCACCTTTTTCACCCAGTCCACCAAACATCCTCCCCTCTGGCAACCATCAACTGGTTCTCTGAGTCTGTTTCAAATTTGTTTGTTAGTTTATTTTCTTCTTTAGATTCCACATATAAATGAAATCATATTGTATTTGACTTTCTGTGTCTGATTTGTTTCACTTAGCATAATACCCTCTAGTAGATCCATCCATGTTGTCACAAACAGTAAGATGTTTTTTAACGACTGAGTAATATTCTACTATATATATATTCCACTTCTTTTTTCATTTGTCTTTTGATTAGCACTTGGGTTGTTTTTATATCTTGGCTATTATAAATAAAGCGGCAGTGAACATAGGGATGTATATATTCTTTTGAATTAGCATTTTGGGTTCCTCAGGTATATACACAGAAGTGGAATCGCTGGATCATAGGCAGTTCCATTTATAATTTTTTGAGGACCCTTCATTCTGTTGTCCACAACTACTGCACCAATCTGCATTTCCACCGACAATGCGTGAGGATTCTCGTTTTTCTACTTCTCACCAACACTTATTTGTTGATTAACTTATGGTAGCCATTCCAACAGGTGTAAGGTGATATATCATTGTGGTTTTAATTTGCATTTCTTTGATCATTAGTGATGATCATCTTTTCATAAGTGTATTGGCAATTTGTATATCATCTTTGGAGAACTGTCTATTCAGGTCCTTTGTCCACATTTTCATTGGATTGTTGTTGTTTTTTTGTTGTTTTTCTTTGGTGTTGAGTTGAATGAATTCTTTATAAATTTTGGATGTTAATTCCTTTTTGGATGCATCATTGGTGAATATGTTCTCCCATTCAGTAGGTTGTCTTTCTTTTTCTTTGCTGTGCAAAAACTTTTAGTTAGATGTAGTCTCATTTGTTTATTTTTTCTTTTTCTTTCCTTGCCCAAGAAAATATATTAGAAAAAATATTCCTGATCTTTCTGATGGCCAGCCTAATGAAGCTTGCTAGGTATCATCTGATAGATTTTTAAAATACTGACTGCTTTTCTGGACTTCCATATGGGTGGTTATAAGATTATTTATAATCCACCTCTACCCAGGTTCTATTGGGAAGTAAAGTAAGCATGACATGAAAACATTTTCTAGTGAAGGAGACATATAACATATGAGTCTTCACTCAGATTAATGTAACACATTTTCCTACATTTGCCTATCATATCACATTTTTTGCCATTCTCTTAGCAATTAAATGACATAGCAAATGTGTCTGTGTTTGTCAATTGACTCTTGAAGAACAATATATATTGACTATAGATAATTGAATAAATTGAGAAAGAAATAGATTTCATAAAGTTGGTGTAAATGATATTGGAGGATTTATCGAACCACATGGACAGTGATGGTAAATGAGGATTGGATAGTTTACAATTGGAGCAGAGAAAATTGGCAAGGGTTATGATGTGATAATACTTCAAAAGAGCCAGGAATAGAAAAGGATTAAGAGAAATCCTTTGGGAAACTGTTGAAGCCCTCGAACATTTGTTAGATGACATTTATTACTGTCTTTTAGGTGTTAAATATAAATTGACAGATATTATATCACACTATTGTGAAGTAATTTCAGAAAAATCAACAAAATTTTATAACTGTTTTATTCCTTTATTTAAAAATTATTACAGTTATGTTACATTTAACTAAATTTTTGTTAAATGTAACGTAAAGACAGCTTACTTTTATATATTTTTAGATTCTTTTTAAGATTAATGGCTTTCTATTGGCTCTTTGTAGAGATCAATTTGTCTTAGATAAAGTGTTCTCTCTGTACCGCCTATTTCTTGAGTCCTTTCCACACTTCACTTAGGCTCTCTCTATTCTGACATCTGAATTAAGGCAAACACCTATTATCCATTTTCCATGTTCCATGTACTGGCCCTAAAGTGGTCTTACCAAAAGTGTTATATAAAGGATTTGTGAGGTTCAGATCCAGATTTTGGTATTCTACACTAAGCTAACTGGTTGACCCAATTGAGTAGTTCTTACTACTGAGTAAGAGTGAAAGGTAGAATAAAACCAGAATATGAAAGACTTTAATTATCAGGTTAAAGGAAATGAACTTCATCCAACTGTTAGTGTTTCTCAAACTGTGGTCCTTTGACCACTTACATCAGCATCACTTATTATGTTAAACCCCCCACTCTTTTAATTATGATGCTGCTGATGATAACAATGATGTTAACAATGACCATTGTACTGTATCTCAGGAAAAGCCAAAAAATGAAGGGAGAAGCTTAGTTTTCACGCGCTAGCTAGCAAGCTACTCAAAGTGAAGCCCAAGTTACCAATGACAGCAAAATTCTTATGCAGAATTCATTACAAATTTTTTTATAGTTGAAAATATTACAGATGTCTCCTCCCCCACCCCCATTGACCCCTGGCATCCCTCTCCTGTTCCTTCCCCATGTCTTAACCATACTATTGTTTTTCCATGGGTTATGTATATATACATATAAGTTCTTTGGTTAATCTCTTCTTAGTTCCCATTCCCCTTACCTCTGAATACATCAGTCTGTTGCATGCTTCTAGGCCTCTGGATCTATTTAATTCATCAGTTTATTTTGTTCATTAGATTCCACATATAAGAGAGATCATGTGATACTTGTCTTTCTCTGGCTGACTTATTTTGCTTAGCATAATAATTTCTAGGTTCCTCCATGCTGTTTCAAAGGGTAAGAGTTCCTGTTTTTTTTACAGCTGCATAGTATTCCATTGTATAAATGTACCACAGTATATCCTAAGAAGCCTGAAACACCAATCAGAAAGAATATACCCCTATGTTCATAACAGATTTATTTAAATAGCTAAGACCTGGAAACAGTCCAAGTGCCCATCAATAGATGAATGGGTCAGAATTCATTTTATACTGTTGGTGTGGTATGTTCAACTTGGGGTGGTCTGGAAGAATTTGTGTGGGTTCAATTTTCTATAGAGACAATTCAGCCAGTAATTTCTACATTGAATACTCTTCTTATCATTCCTCTAAAGGCTCATAGAAAGCTGGATTCTGAGCCTTTGAATCCTTAGTAAGCGTAGTAGAAATGGCTTTCTGTGAGAATGCTTTAGTTTTCACAGTTGATGATTAGGCTCATATTCAATCCTAACATGGATAAGATACAAGTAAATGCAGTGATCATATATTGCTACTAGTTTATAGAATATGTGGAATACATCTGAAATAGATGATTTCTCTCATCAGCAAGCATTATTTGAATAAAATAGAAGGTGCTGAAGATAAGACATTGCTCTATAATAGTTTGCTTTTGAAGAATGGAATGTTAACTATTTTTTCCATCACTCTTCCTTTTGAGAAAAGAAAATATGTTAACTGAAAGTACATTTCTGATTGCACATTGACTAGAGTTCTTTCTATGTGTGTATGGACTAATGATGTGATTTATAAAATGAGGATTCAGGACTGGCTTACACATAGCCTTTAACTGCATGTAAGATTTTTAGATCCTGTCCATGCCCCTGAAGCAATTCTGCCACTTTGATAGAATTCTCAAGGGCTCTGACAGGCCCCTTTATAAGGGCCAATTCTGTTCCTAGAATTTACCTAGAATTCATTCTTCAGTGGGAAAGAATACATTACAAAAGCATCTCCCTCCCAATCTTACTCACAAATCTGCAGAATTACTTGTAGTTAGTAGTACAAGTCTGCCCAAAAGACTGGTAAGTAGCATACAATGATGTCTTACTACTTATGTGTAGAGAAGTTCTTTGAAGTTATCAGATCAGCTTAGCTCACAGGCCTTAGTTTAAAAAGGCATCCTTCTCCCCCATGCTTTAATCCTGTATAGTCCAAACCTCTAGAACTCATGATCATGTGAGTAGTTTTATGCTTTTAACTACTTTTTTTTACAGAAAATAACTCCATGTTTCTACTTCTAGTTCAGTATTTTATAATTTTCTAGTAATAGTGTTGCTTTCAAAGCTGTAACAGTTAACTTTATTCTTCTGCTCTGAAAAATCTTGACTTATTTGAATGTATATAGTATATATATAAAGGAGCCTTATGGATTTGTTTTCATAATTTAATATTTTTGTATTTGCTCTTATGTAATTGTTTTTAACAGAAAGTATTATAGACCTGAGGGTGGAATTCTTAGAACCAAAGTTATTCTTAATAAAAATTACTACATGCTTGGACCATGAAAAAAAAAAGAACTCTAATTGTTGCTCCTCATCTGTGAATAAAGATTTCTGGGGCTAATCCATGAAATACACATTAAAAATATCATTATGTGGGTTGTATGTGCACTATCGTTTTAAAGTCATTGCTAACCATTTAGTTTAAAGAAATTTTATCTGCATTTTTCTTTTTAAATTTTAAGTATTATAATGGTATATTAGGAAACCTTTGTCACAAAGAACTTTACAATAATATCATAATGACCTGAAATTATAGTTTCATTAATTGTTTCTCAGATATCATTTCTAATCTTACTATCAAGAGAAATGATTGTTTCATATGTTAACTCTGTGTATGAAAGCGATAAAAGATAGCATTAGCACTTAATTCCATGTTTTTGAGATTCTCTTATAAAAACAAAGTGTTAATTCTTTTCAGTTTCTTCACATGGGGACCTTTACTGTTATGCAACATTGAAATAACAACATTGTTTTCACCCATTAAAATACCACTGCAAGATATTGTGAATTGGCTCATTTGCCTTAATTTTTTTAAACAAATAAGGCAGTGTTTTGAGTTATGCCAGATGTACAAATGAGAGATTTGAATGCACTTGTAGAATTTAAATTGAAATGCTAATGAGACTCTGAGAGGCAGAAAAAACAACCCAGTCTACATTTTCATCTGTTTTATTAGTCATTATTTAACTGGAAAAACACATTATTTAGAGCTATTTATTTATGTGGCATTGGTAAGTCAGCTCTTAAATTTTATCCAATTAAAATGCTTCTCATTCCCTTTCACTTAATGTGGTGAATTGTTTTGGGCATTCATCTTTTGCTGTGTTTCATTCAGTTGTAGAGTGGCAGTAACTCAATTGAATGAATGCATCTCTCTCTTTCTCTTTAAACTAGTGCTTACATGTGCTGCTTCATGCTGTGGTGCTACGTTGACATCTTTATTTTTTATCTGCCATAATTCCATTGAAATTTTATGGTTTTATAACACAAGATTGTTTATGGTTATTTTATGTTTTGGTTATTTCACTAGCATTTCTAAAATGGGGAAGTAAGGGAAAAAATGCTACATAAAACCGAACTTCTGAGAAGATAAATTGACCTTAGAGATTATTAAACACAGTGCACTAAACCTTAAAAGTAATTATTTCAACAAAGATAGCCAATGCCTTACCAAAAATATTGCTAATTTTAAACTTTTGATTATCTATTTGCATATTTTTTTCAATTTTTTTTTTCATAGTTCCTTTAAACAAAGACTTTCTGAGGATGAGAAATGTGTGTATTCTGAGCATTAACTTAGAACAGCTTTTTGGGTTCTTTTACTCATGTTTTTCTATCCACCTCACAGATGAGGTTAAAATGAGAGAATTTTTGAGGTTATAGAGTTTTAAATTCTCATGTATTTACATAAAAACAGTACATTTAGATGAAGAAATAATAGTACAAAAATTCAATGCTGGAGAGGCTGGCTGAGATCAAGCTCATGTTGGACTACAGACATTTTGGGAGGGTCTGGAAGGCAATGTGCCTCTTGAGAAGGCAGCTTCCATGGAGAGAGTAGGATATAAGTCCAGCATTGTACAGATGTCACATCAAATGCCAGATCTCCTTTCGATTGCATTTTACAGCGGGTCTGAGGATTCTACTATTGTAAGAATGCTTCATGTATCTTAAACTGCCTGATGTTGCTTTTATGAAAATCTGTGGTAAAACAAACTCTATTAGCATAAAAACCATTACAGTTAATGTTCGGTGAATAATAAAGATTCCACACTAACTGGAAATTGAACCAGTGACTGACTGTTGGTTCTCAAGACATTTACATAAGGATTCTCTCGAGGGTGCTCCATTAAGCAGCTTAAGGGATTTCATACACAAAACTTTGTCTTTATGTAAAACTTTTGTAAGCGGGGAAACTCTTGACATGCAGAAAGGACAGTGAGCTTAGAATCAGGAGCCTAGCTTCTGGTTCAGACTCCAGCACTCATGAACTCTGTAGACCTGGATATGCCACTTGACTTCTTTAGGCTCAGATTCTTTATCTGCCAAATGAAGAGCGTGGTGATGACCTCTAAGAGCACTACCAGCTCTATAACTCTGTGATTTCCTGATTCTCTCCCCTCTACCCCCAGCCTGACCTCAGTCGTTGTATTACTTATGTAGTTGCATTTTAATCATGATTTTTTAATTTACCCTTAAGAAGCCAGGACATATAACATTTATTATTTTTTAAAATATTTATTGTTGAAAGTATTACATATGTCCTCTTTTTCCCCCTATTGACCCATTCTAGCCCATCCCCCGCCCCCAGCCCCAGGCCTTCACTACCCTATTGTCTGTGTCTATGGGTTATGCATATATGCACACAAATTCTTTGGTTGATCTTTTCCCACCCACCCACCCACCCTTCCACCCTTGCCTTCCCTCTGGGATTCCACAGTCTGTTCCATGCTTCTATGTCTCTGGATCTATTTTTCAACAGTTTATTTTGTTCATCAGATTCCACATATGAGTGAGATCATGTGATACTTATCTTTCTCTGACTGGCTTATTTCCCTTAGCATTATACTCTCCAGGTCCTTCCATGCTGTCTCAAAGGGTAAGAAATGCTTCTTTTTTACTGCTGCATAGTATTCATGGTGTAAATGTACCACAGCTTTTTTATCTACTCATCTAGTGATGGGCACTTGGGCTGTTTCCAGATCTTAGCTATTGCAAATTGCACTGCTATAACATAGGGTGCATACATTCTTTCTGATTGGTGTTTTGAGTTTCTTGGGATACATTCCTAGAAGTGGGATCACTGGGTCAAATAGGACACATAATATTTAAATGACAGATTATGTTTATCATATCTTCATGTCTTCTTACCATGGTATCCAGAAATATTTTTGAAGATCCAATAGTTGGGCTGAATGAATTTCCTAATTAGTATTTAGAATACGTTCAGAAAATAGCTTTTGTAGGTACAGCCAACTTTTGATTATTTATCAAATAATGTGGGATAGCTTGTCTAACTGAAATGTATATGATGTCTTCACTCCTTATTTCATTTTCAAATTTGTCTGCCTTTTTAAGGAGTGTATGAAGAGTTGCTAAAAATACTGGTTTGAATTTCATCTTTAGCCTGGGCAAAAAACTGCCATTAGCATCTTTATATAGCTTTATTTTTACTCACTGCCATGCTTTGCCAAAGAAAAGAATAGGATTCATTAGTAAACTGTAGGAATTCATTCACCTAATTTTTTCCAAGTTTTGGTTTTGTGTGTGTTTTTTTTACATCTCTTTAGAGGCACATTACACTCATACCCATACTCTCCTTATCTAAGTTTACATTTGTGTACATACTATTTTATGAACATGCCCAACTTTTGTTCCTCTATACCTTTACTCACATTATTCTTGTCGTTTTTGACTCCTGTTGACCACAAATAAACTTAGCTAAATTCTGCCCATCTTGTAAAGCCCAGTCTTCCAGTCCTTCATATTTTCCCTAAGCACAGGAGCCTTTTTGGCCAACATATTGATTCCATATTCTGGTGCTACAATTTGATAGCTGTCTGGTCCTAAGAAGAGTAAATAGTCACTCTGCCCCTCAGTTTCCTCATCTGCAAAATATGAATCTCAGGATTGTTTCAAATTTTAAATGATATGTAGTATATAATTCAGTCATTCAACAAATATTTAAGTGGTAATATCATATATCATTGATCAAAATAGACAAAAAGACCACCCCTCATAGAACTTACATCCTGAAGGGGATAGACAGATACATTAATAAAACCCAAAATATATATTATGAGAAATGGTGATAGAGGGGGTTAGAGAATGCAGAAAGTGGAGGAAGAGTGAGGTTTCAATGTTATCAATCGGATAATTTGAAGAAGGTGGCATTTGAGTGGGCCTAGAAGAGACTGGAGATATTTGAAGAAAGAGCATTTCAGGCAGAAGCAACTATGGTGCAAAGTCTCTGATGTGGGGTGAATGACATGCTCCAAAAACAGCAAGCATGTCAGTCAGCTGTTTCAGAGTGGAAGGAGGGCAGCTAGAACAGGTCAGTTCCTGCAAGGAATGAGATGAGGAGCCATTGGAAGGTTTTGAGGCAAGGAGTCACAGGATCTGACATTTTACTTTTTATAAGTACTGTCTGGCTTTTGTATAGTTTTGGGGAAAGGGTCAAATGTAGATATTGAGAAGCTATTGACTATATCAGGTGAGAGCTGAACAAACTATAAACAAAGCCCTTCAAGGGTATCTGACCTGTAATGGGCATTCTATAATTGTTAATGCCCCCCTTCTCACTTTCCTCTGCTGCTATCCCTAGCAAGAAATTCTCTCTTGTTCCTTGGAACTCTCTATTATGGCACACATCATTTTTTAAAGTAAGAATTATTTGTATGTTTTTCTTATTTCTTTTATAAGCCTACATTGTCTTGAGGACAATTTCTAGAAACTCAATTTTTATTTATCTTTATATGACCCACAGAGTTCAGTGCAAGACATTGTACCCAATTATTGAAAATACTTTGATAGAATAAATAAATTTGTGAATAGATCTATTTGTTTTTTGGAAAATGGTATAGCAGAATGTATAATTCTGGGGCATTGGCAACATAGGTTGGTGAGGGTGAGGAACCTATGGTAAATTCTGGAGTTTTGTGGCAGTATAGGTATAAGAAAGAAGTATGCCCCATACATGTCACTCTGATGTGGGGTGTGTGAGAAAAATGAGGCAGTAAATAACTTGGATCCTTCTTGGGAGGGTGTTATATGAGAAGCAGGTTGAGAATATGTTTGGGATTTGATAAGCAATAGCATCCAAGAGGAGATGGTTAGTAAGTCTGGAGGACAGGGAAGTAATAGCTCAGGAAACACATGGTTGGCATATTTTAGGATATATTAGTCAGGAATGGTGGCTTAATTTTATGAAGTAGGGTAAATGGAAAAACATTGGTCCTTTCACTACATGTGAAAGATACCAGGACCGGTCCAGCGAGGCATACTATCCAGGGACTTTGGCCCTCTTCATTTGTGATTCTTGCAGGAGTGAGGTGGTAGCCCCCTGACACCTTCAGCTTGAAGCATTTCAAACATATCTTCAGTACAGTCTTATCTGGTGGAAGAAAGTCCATCTCCCTTGGCTATCAATGGGAGCTCCGGACTTCCATCCTAGGCCATCTTAAGTCTAGTGTCCATCCATAACCGTTTATTTCCAGTGTGTCAGGATTACATTGGTGAGCATGGGCCCGAGCTTCATACTCCATCCTCAGAGTCAGGGATGGAGTAAGTACACTGGAAACATGTGGTGAAATGAAATTAGGCTGCTTTTATTGATTTGTGGGGATGGTGGGGATTCAGGCCCAGCAAAACAGTAGACATTTACTACAGGAATTATATTGTCAGGGCCTTGGAAAGAAATATAATTCACAAGTGTTCTGTCCTGCCCAGATTGGGATCGCTTCCTGCTCAAACATGACTCAAAAATTTGCAGGGAAGTCCAGCTCAAATAGTTGATTAAGTGAAGTAAATAAAGATGGCCCTATCAGTATTTATCCAGTTGTAATTCTGTGGGTTAGATGCTAATCACTGTCACCAACTGCTGTGACAGATACCCAAATGATACTGCCACATGGGTTAAAAACAACCTAGATTATAGCTGGAAGCTCAAATTGTGGCCAGTAACGAGGTAGCAAATAGAAGTCGCACAGAGCCAACTTCATTGGAAGAGAGGGCAAGTAACAGCCTTCCCTGAATCAGTTGGGCTCAGACAAGAGTGCCTGATGCAAAGTCAGAAACTGGAGGAGGACCTGACTGAACACCAGAACTCTGAGCCTAAAATGATTTCAAAGCAGAACAAGGATTGGGCAGTTTAATAGTGTGAAAGAAACCTTGGTTTGATGCCTAGAGAGAATTAGAAGATGTTAAGAAAAGATCATTGTTTATTATAAAATCAAGCAGTGTAAACATATCAGCAATCTTGAGACAGTCTTTATCTGGATTATTAGATCTGCAATTCAGGTGAGAGAATATTACCAAGTCCAACCTGCTTATATCAACCCTTGTGTAATGAGAACATAAAAGTGAGTGAAAATATATCCAGTCTGCAGTGAAAGAGAAATGTAATAGACAGATATTTTTTTCTCCAACTTTGTGGGATTGAGCCTAAATTTAACTTGAATTCTTTTTAAAAGGAGCTTCTTATTCAGCCTTTTTAAAATGGAGAATTTTCATTTTTTGATGGGAAATATTAATTTTATTATTAAAAATTAACTTTGCCCAACCCGGGTGGCTCAATGGTTGGGTGTCAACACATGAACCAAGAGGTCACCAGGTTAGTTTCCGGTCAGGGCACATTCCCTGGGTTGTAGGCTTGATCCCCAGTAAGGGGGCATGCAGGAGGCAGCCAATCGATGATGTTTCTCTCTCATTGATATTTCTCTTTCTCTCTATCCCTCTCTCTAAAATCAATAAAAACATATTGAAATTAGCTTTTTTTTCTGGATTAAAAGAGGAAGAATTAGGTGGGAAAAGATATAAAAAGAAAAAAAAATTAAAAATGTTTAAAGATAGGATAGCACACCAAACCCCACAGCTTTATGCCCAGGAAACATTTCTTGTTGTCTTGTTTTCTCTTGAATTTGTGTTGGCCCTTCTCTGGTTGGGTTCTTAGAGTGCTCTCTTCCCATCTCCCCTGGCCAACTCTTGCTTGTCCTTCAAGATTCTATTAACAGTTTGGCTCCCGCACTGTCCAACACCCTCTTCACTCCTGATGCCACTCCAGATAGATTTGTGGTATGCAGATCTATGTTGTGATTCACTATCACACCATAGTGACATGACTTTCTGATGTCTTCTCCATTACACTGTTGGCCATTTGAGGGAAAGAGCCAATGAAACCAACAGTTATATACACAGCTAGAATAAATAGCTTCAGTGGAAGGGAATGCGTAGAAGCAGGTTCTTGGTGCATATTTAATCATGACTAAGGCATGAGGGGGGCAGGGAAACAGTTGCGCTTTGGCAATAACTGGGAGTAGAGGCTCATATGCTGTTTGGACTCTGGTTATCCTCTTCATCTATTTGGACCTCCATTTGCTCTGCAGAATGGTTTCCAACATTCAGAAAATAGGGTTGCTGACAGTTCTTAAGTGTTACATAAGAAAGCTTTGCCACTGAATAAAGATGAAAGATTTTGACTTGACTTTCCTGCTCCAAAGGTCCGTGGGTCCTAGGAGATGTCCCAGTTTGGTCCAGTGTGTCCTTCCCCTGTGCATCCCCCAGCTGATGAGGTGTGTGGGGGAGGGGTAGTTCCCATAGCCAGATAAGCAGTACATGCTGTGTGCTCAATATATTATTCTACCACAGACTAATTACATTTTGAGGGCTCTGCTTGTCATACATATATTTAACTCTAGGCCATACGTATTTATGGAAGGGAATTATAATGAAGACAAGTGCTTCACAAGTTAAATAAGCTTTATTTTGGAGCATAAAATGTATAATATCATTATTCTTAGTGGAGATTACCTTCATTATGTTTTCTGTTGGCTTAAGATGCATACTTTGCATTGGTAAGCATAAATTGACAAGAGCATCAAAGTGGGAGAGGTTGTCTGGATAATGAAAAAGTTGACTTGGGAGAAGAAAATATGCTGTGGTTAATTGATAAAGCAAAAATATTGCTGACTAACTAAACATATTTTTAGTTTTCCAAAAGGTATTACTAAGATCTTGCAAGTGAATTTTTAAATGCCACTTTCAACAGAAACTTTCTTATCAGCTTGCCTACTGCTCTCAGAGGATGACTGACATTAAAGTAAAAGAAACTGGCATGTTTACCATTCACAGCAGATGAATAGATGAGTCTAAAGCTAAACAGTCTTTTAAAAAAATGTCATGTGTACAGCATTAAAATTTGTATGCATGCATGTCGCTTATACTGACTGGAGGCTGATCCTAGGTATTAGTCACATGGGTATGATTTTAGAAGTGACACATTTATATTACAAAAAAGGGAGTCAGGAAAAATGAGCATAATTCTTTTTCCCTTTTATACTTCACAGGATGGGAAATGGTGAGTGGTGACCCCTGGCTACAGGTGTAATAGCTGCCTACTTTATTACATCTTAATTGGGGGTTGAGTGTGGATGCAGCAGGTGGATAGGTGCAGGGAAGAGTGTGCTCTGTGATTTAGTCATTAGAGAGCAGACCTCTTGTAATTTGATGTCTAATATGTTTATTGACTCTCTCTCCTTTGTATACACATCCCACAGGAACAACTAAAAAGGATTGATAATGGATGGATTACATGGCCAAATATTGCTTCTAATTTGAATCTGTGAGTCTCTGAAGCCAACTATTAAGTTGATGGACCAATCCTATGAATTAGGAACCAATCCATTATTTCTATAATAACCCTTGGGATTCTTATAATTCAGTTAGAAACTTGATCTTATTTTTTTTTTCAGAATCTAAAACTCTAGTTATCCACCAAATGGGCACAAAATGTTAAAAGAAAAGGGCCTTTTTCCTATTCCATGTTAATGAACGCAATCCACCAATCTTTGTCCAAATATATTATACACCCCTGGTGGAGTGTATGCTATTCTATTTCTGGTTTGGCACAAGACAATTAATGTATCTCTGTCTCATTCCCCACCCTGCACCCTTGTGTCTCCTTTACCCCTCCTATCTCTTTCCCTCTTTTCTTAAAACATGCTTTCCTATGAGAATTAATGAAGCAAAGTGCCTCTCTGTCACCTTTGTAAATGACCTAAATGAGGATTGTTTTGTAGTCACAGGAACTGCTGACCTCAAATATAATTGGGTTTATTTATACATCTTGAAGCCAAAAGAGGTTTCTTTTGTATCATCATAATGCAGTTGGTTTTATTTCTCTTTTCTTTTTAGTAAAAAAAGCACAGCAATGTTTGACCCTTGTTTGTTACTGAAACTTATCTTCAGGGAGAAAGTAACTTTGAAAATGAGTTACCATAAATAGAATACAAACAACCTTTTGCTTCTATAAAATAAATGGTTCCCTTCAGGAACTATTGATTCCAGTCTGTTAATACTGCAAACCTAACTAAAATAGACATTATCTGTCCTGTATGGGGGTGAGTGACAAAGGCTCTGCACTTAGAGCTTTTGCTGGAAAAGTTGGCAGGCAGCCAGATGAGAGCACTGTTAGAGACTTTTAAGAAGTTGGAATCTGTAGAGTGTCTCAAGAAGAAAAGCTTTCAGTTTAGACAGTTGTATAGTTAACAGTGATTAGCTCCAGAGAACTAATAATTAGCTAAAGTCAATTAAACCAATTTCTAGTTTTACACCCGAATAGATAGCTTAGATAGCCAAAATGCGCTGTAAACTCTTAATTTATGCTACACAATTTCTTAGCAAAATCTTTTTGTTTGTTTGTTTTCATTGTTCATGTTTTGGTGTGGTTCTCTTTGCTGGTTGGTTGATATGCACCATGTGAATATCTTACTTTTTCACATAGCCTTGTATCTTAAGCCTTTTTCTTGTGGACTGTAGAAGGTTCCAATGCCAGTACATGACAGAGTACTGAATTTGCCATGGCTTATGTAACCATTTCCTTTTTATTCACCCACTAGAGGCCCAGTGCACGAATTCGTGCACGGGTGGGGTCCGGCTGGCCTGCCCCGATAGGCGCCGATTGGGACAGGCCAGCCAGCAGGAGTTTGGTTGACCAGCCCTGCCCCTTGGTCAAACTCCTGGTCGAACTCCCAGTTGAGGGGGCATTTTGCATATTAGCCTTTTATTATATAGGATTCTTCAATATGTGGTTTCTTTTTTTTGAATATATATATTATTGATTTTTTACAGAGAGGAAGGGAGAGGGATAGAGAGTTAGAAACATCGATGTGAGAGAAACATCAATCAGCTGCCTCCTGCACACTCCCTACCGGGGATGTGCCCACAACCAAGGTACATGCCCTTGACCGGAATCAAACCTGGGACCCTTGAGTCTGCAGGCCGACACTCTATCCACTGAGCCAAACTGGTCAGGGCAATATGTGGTTTCTTATAGTTTACTATTACAAATATCACAAGAGAAAGCATGACAAAGAAAGTATTTTCCTACATAATAAAGGGTTTCTCCTTAGGATAGTTTCTTAAAAATAGAATTACTGATCAAAGTTAAAAATATTTTAAGGCTATTGAGACACATTATTACCTTAATAGCTTTCCTAAAAACCATTACATTTCTGTAATAATTTGTGCGCGTGGTTCAGAAAATCATTGCCATCTCTTGATATTTTATTTGAAAGTCTTTGCTAATTTGATAGCTAAATATGGATTTTTCACTGTGTTTTAATTTGCTTGTGTCTTTTTATTTGAATTTTCTCTTTTGTAAATTAATTATTCATGCCTTGTTGCCTTTTTCTTTTCCTTCTTAAAGTTCTAGGCTTATTCTTGTGTCTTTGTATATGTTCTCTACCCAAGAACCCTTCTTTTCCTTGCCAGAAATGCTTTTGAGCATTCCTTTTTACATATGAGATGTGTTTTGTGCGTTTGTCTGTGCTTGTGTGTATTTATTGAGGTATAATTGACATAAGGTGTTTTTGTGTTTTAAACATAATTTTTCCTTCTTTGTGACTGCTTCTGTTTTGAAAGGCCTTCTATTTCTAAAATAAATGTTACATTATCTATTTTTCCTATAGGTTTTTCCAATTTATGTTTAATTTTAATCAATCTAGGATTTGTTTTTTTACAGTGTTAAGTATATATCAGAATTACAAGGTGGTAGAAAATAAATAACCAGAGTTTAATTCTTCTCTTTCAGTGAATTTATTAAAATTTGGAAGAAAAGCCATAGATACTCTATAAACTACACAATTTAATTCTTAAGTAGTGTTTTAAATGTTGTTTTCTCAAAACAGAAATTTGGGATTTAATTATTGTCCTTTTATCAATAAATGCACATTTTTTTGTATTTTAAATATTATATTTATAATATTTTTGTCTTTTTCTTTTTTAAAAAAATATATTTTATTGTTTTTTTTAGTAGAGAGTTAGAAACATCGATGAGAGAGAAACATCGATCAGCTGACTCTTGCACACCTCCTACTGGGGATGTGCCAGCAACCAAGGTATATACCTTTGACCGGAATTGAACCAGGAACCCTTGAGTCAGCAGGCCAACGCTCTATCCACTGAGCCAAACTGGTTAAGGCTGTCTTTTGCTTTTATAAACAAACCTAACAAAGAGAAAAATGCTATAACTAATTAGATGTATAGACTTTATTTTAAAAAAAGTAGAAATCAAAAAACTCAGACAAAAGGTAGAAATGATAAAAAATCAGGAACAGGAATGAATAAGAATGTAGGCCATGACATTGTTTACTTGTCTTGTGCTCACAGGAAGCCTTGTTAAGTGGTCTTGGTATTATTTCTTGCTTTGTCTGTAAACACCTCTGAAATTCTTCAGGTGACACTTTAGATAGTGACTACCATTCCATTCATATTGCAAGAGCTATCCCAGTCTAGGAGAAAAATCATTCAAAACAATATAGTTTTGAGAAGCCTATCTCTGTGCTATAAGTCTCTTGCACACCTATAAATCTCTGTATATAAAAGCCTAAGTGACCATTACGACTGAATGACTGGAACATGACCCAGAACACCAGCTAGGCCAAGGGACCCCACCAGTGCATGAGTTCGTGCACCAGGCCTGTAGTCTATTAATCAAAACCCTTGGATCTAACAGCTAAACAGATACGAAGTTTTCTAATTTTTATATTATTCAGCCCACATTTTTCTAATAACTTGAGAGATGTTATATAATGTCTTGTTAAAATCTAGGTGACAATGTCTCTGGGAGTAACTAGGTCTATTAGTTTAGTAAACCAGCCCAAAAGGTAATCTGGTTGATCCAGAGAACTGATTCTCCATCAACAGCAATTTTGTTCCCATAGAGGACATTTGACAATGTCTTGTGGCAGGGTGGGACGGGTGTGCACTACCGGCATCCAATGGATAGATACTAGGGATTTTGCAGCCTCCTACAACACAGAATTATCCAGTGCAAAAGGCAATTCTGCTGCATTGAAAAATTCTTATCTACAGCACTGGTTCTTTTTTTTTTTTTTTTGGTAAATATATTTTATTGATTTTTTACAGAGAGGAAGGGAGAGAGATAGAGAGTTAGAAACATCGATGAGGGAGAAACATCGATCAGCTGCCTCCTGCACATCTCCCACTGGGGATGTGCCCGCAACCAAGGTACATGCCCTTGACAGGAATTGAACCTGGGACCTTTCAGTCCACAGGCTGATGCTTTATCCACTGAGCCAAACTGGCTTCGGCCAGCACTGGTTCTTGACTGGGAACTTGTTAGAAATGCAAATCACCATGCTTCACTTTCCACCCAATGAATCAGAAACTCCAGGGGTGAGGCTCAGCAATTTGACTTTTAACAAGTCCTTTGGGTAATTCTGATCTCCCTTAAAGTTTGAAAACCAATTGTGAGCCATTTTGGCATATAAGAACATTCAAGAAATATTTATTGAGCATCAGGCTTGTGCCAGGAACCAGCCTCTCTAAATACTCCAAAAAAAAAAAAAAAAACCCCACACAAAAAACAGCCTTTTCACAACCTGTGTGCTTTCATCATCTTACCTAAATGAAACTTGTTTCTTTTTGTAGTTCTAAAATTTTTCTGTTGTCTTAATGCTGTTTAACATGTTTGTTGAATTGTAGTGAATTGAATTGATAGCTGAACTTTTTCTTCCCATAATCTCCTTGTAGATATTCTTACAGTCTTTTTTTTTTTTTTTAAATCAATGACTTGGTTGAAGATGTAGTTGTCATATTTATCTTCTTCTCTTCCCCACTCCCCACCTCCCCCAGCCACACAAAGATGGTAGATTGGATGGTAGAGAAAATTCCGTATTCTTAATAGACCAACAATTACAAGGTCATAGCTATAAGTTCCTAAATTCATATTATACCCACATTACCAAGACATCCTTACTTGGTAATCCAAATTAAGAACTACTCAGGTCTTACTAACTGAGTAGATTGTATGGCAGGAAGAGATTTCCAGTATTTGTAGATTTGAATCAAAGTCATCTCCTGAGTAACTTAGAAGAATGGTGATATTAGAGAGAGGGAACTATAAAGGAAATGTGGGCAATATTATCAGATACTGATAAACACTGAGTTAGAGATATTGGTGAGTTGGAATCAAGGAGAGAGAATAAAATCCAAAGCACAGATAGAAGTCACTTCTTACCTAACAAGAGGAAGAAGAAAGGGAAGGTGATATACCATTGTCCTGGAAGTAGGCAGACATTATAGGAGCTTTAAGAGAATGGTTTCAATTGTCTCTGTGATAACTTTGGCCCATTAGTACTTGCTACAATTGCTTAATGTTCCCTTAACTCACGGACTATTCTTATGGGGAATTCCCTATGAAAACTTGATTAAGGATAAAAATTACAGGTGATTTTGAAAGCTATTTAGGTATGAACCAGAAATCAAGTCTGCAGTATTGCAGCCCTGTCTTTAGTGGTAGTAAAGAACTTTGAAGAAAAAAAAGACTCTCAGGATGTATAACTTCAGGCAGCACATTTCATTGTCCACTTAGCATGGAAAGAGAGAGAGCCTGAGGTCATGCTCTGTTCTGATTTCTGGAGTAATAATGGCGGGTGTTTTCCCGAGGTTTGGATTATTTCACTAGAGAAAGGACTCATCAGGTAGTGTTTTGAACATGAGGTACATTCCATGAACCTAAATGCAAGGTACATGGAAAGGATATTGGAGGAAGGAATTCCCAAATACCAGCTAAGGCAGAAATAAGTCCTTAGTTTTATTTGTACTTTTTCTTTGTTTTATCACTAATAGAGAACAATAATTATTTTTCCTTTAAAATAGGAGTTATAATAATTAAAATGAAAACAATTTCTATGTTGACAATTGATATGGTATGCAGTTATAACTGAAGTAGGGGAATTCTGGACACTTCTAGAGATATTGGACTTGAAGAAGAGTATATCCATGATATCAGTCTTGGTTTTAGTTGCTGAAAGTGACTTTAGTTCAACTCGCTTTGGGGAGGGGAGTGATTACATTGCCTGCATGGCTGGATAATTGGGTTATAGCAGTTTTGGATATACAGTAAGCAGGGAGTATTCCAATATGCTGTGGGAACCAGGTTTGAATGTTGTGGGTATCTTTTGGGGGGTAGGGCTAAGCACATAGCTATTTTCTTTCCCTGGGGCTTTCCCCCAAAATCCAGTATGGGAGTTCTATTTGTCATGTTTTTGCCATGTCACATTGGCTCTGTTGCTACAATTGAACTACCAGAAGTTGACAAGTGATCAAAGCTGGGCTACTCAGATTCTCTTATGGAAATTTGAAATTTGGAATCTTGTGGTTAATAAGGCTGAGTCATATTAATAGCAGTCCTACTGAGAGCAGGTCCCCAAATTCCGACTATAGAGGTCCCCATAGCTGATTTGGTTTCTGGTTTTCCCAAAAGTGTTGTCCTCTTTCTTCATTTCCATTGAAACTACCTAGTGTTCTTTCAATAAACTCCCCTTTCTGTTTATGCTGATTAGAGTTGGTTTTCTGTCTGTTTATTTTTTTGTCTTAACTTATCTTGGTTATATAAGTAGATGGTCTGAACCTCAAAAGGGATTCAGCACTTGAATTATGACTGTAGACTAAAGATCTAGACATGGCAGTGAGGAACAAGGAACATGTTAACCCCTTCTCCCAAAAGTGGAGAAAAAGATGCCTTTTATTAGAGAGAGCTGGGAAGGATATGGCTTGTTTTGCAAAAGACTGTTTCCAGGTAATAAGAGGAGGTAAAAGCAGTGTCAGAGCCTAAAGCTGACAATGTTACTTAGGTTCTCATAAGAGATTTAGGATTCCTCTAGAGAAATAGAGAAGGGGTTCTATAGCAGATGTTCAATAAATACTTGTTGACTATGGAAACAAATAAATGGAGCAGAACGATCCCTTCTCATTACACCTTCATTGTGCCACCATTGACCTGGGTTTGTCAAATTATAGCTCACTCCCATAGCCACTTCCCCAGGGTAACAGTGCCCGTGCTGCCTGGGGCTGTGTTCTCTTCCCTATGACTCATCCTTGGTCAATGCTATTTAAGAAGAGAGATTTAGTTAGAGAGGTTTCAGTAACTTTGACTTTTAGGGAGAAGAGTTTCAGAATCTCTATTTCTTCCCACCCAGAAGGTCTCTAGAGTTCTGCTAATTATCCCTCTAACAAATATCAGTGGTGCTGGGAAAAAAAAAATTAAAGTTCTACTTTCACCTTGTATGATATGTAATATTAGGCTAATGCTAACTGTGAAAATAAATGGCTGCCAAAACATTTTTGAGTTTTGGAAAATGGCTTCAACACAATAATTTAGTTCCTGCTCATGTAACACTCCTGGAAGGGTAATAGGTCATTTAGAGACTCTAGTCAAGACCCTTACCACATCAGCCTGTGGCTTTTAAGGTGACTGTAGGCACTGTCTCCATCCCAGCCAAACAGAAGTACAAAAAAGTATGGGAAGCTATGGCCAGAGTAAGATGGTAATGTATTACTGCTGTCCATGTTCAGTTGACTAGAATCCAGTCTCAAAGCCACTTAACTGCAAGGGAAGCTGGGAAATGTAGTCTACTTTGTGTGAAGGAAAAGTATAATATGTGTTTGGATGATGAGCTGACAGCCTCTAGGTCCTGTGATTACCTACTATCATCCAGATTTCACTCTTCAGCAGTTTTGATAATTACAGGTTTTCTGTACTTTGACACAAAAGAATGTTGGTGACCTTGCCTCTCTTCACAGTTCCTTTGAGTTTCATAACTTAAAAATAAAGTCCATAGTGGGGGAGGAAAAGAAATAGATTTGAATAAGCTAAATTATATACACTTGCATCTTGCCACGTGTATTCAGAATCACAAAACATACTTTTCACATTCAGTCCTTGGTAAGCTAACACATATTTATCCTTCAAAACAGCAATTCTAGGAGCAAGAGAGACAAGTCAAGCTGGAATTTAGAGATTGGGAAGCACTAAAGAGTCAGACTGGAGGTAGTACCAGGAAGCTAGTGACTGGGGTAGTGTCAAGGGTAGAATCCAGATACAGAGGTGAGGGGAGAAATCAATATTGGCACCCAAGGAGAGAGAAAGTTGGAGTCTGTATGCCTTATTCATGGGGACTTTCAATACCCTTATTACGGTCAGGAGTCAAGCCCATGCCATGGGCAACCTAAAGAGAAGAAAGCAGATAAATAGGCTTACGTGGCTGGAAGTAGAAGGATGGAGCTTTTAAAGCATGTGCTGGAAAGAACGTGCACACTAACTGAAGCTTAGCAAATTGTTCTCTTGGTAGCTTTTGAATTTAAAATTATTCCATTGCAACATTGGTATTATCAGTGGAAATATTTTAAAGAATAAGATTATTCACACTTATATTTATTTTATTTTTTATCTACTTGCAATGATTGAAATTGGAATGTAATTAAATTTTAAGGTGTACAAAATGAAATTAAAATCATAACCTGTGCCCAATAAGACCAGTAAGAGTGAAACTCAGTCCATGGAAAAGATGTTTGAAACTTTGATGTGTCTTGTGGCCTATGAAATATAAAAATGTTTTTTAGATGGCTGACTGACTGGTGACTCTGGGAACTATAAGAACACATTAACTCTGAGGACAGTGCATCTTGTATGCTTGTGATTATATGGCTAGCCAAGACCTTATGCAATGAGATTTTGAAACTACAAGCCTAGTGCTTCTCTTTCAAGGCTTATTAATACTATGGAGTGCACTTTACATCCATACCAATTTTGATGGTTTTATAAGATGAGGAGTTACACAGAAAATAAGGTAAACATGTAAATTGTGGAATTTTTTATAACTCTAGTATTATAGGGAAAATAATGAGTCAGGGTAGAGAGTAGTTAACCACTGAGGTGGTAGAGTCAGAACTGGGCTTTGTGTCTTTGGATAAGTTATTTTATCTTTATCTACCTCTGTTCTCATCTGTGAAATTGTCTCTGTAATAACCATATACAAAGGGTCTGAAAATAAATGTTTTTATGGTAACTCATTTAAGGCAGCAAAACTTGATGTGAAATAAATAGAAGTTTTAGTCTTTATCTATCCCATTTTGTCTCCATCTTTGTGCATTTAGTGGCAGAAACATTAATATATTTGATTAAGGTTGGCTGCCCAAACTCCACTCAGGGTGAATGCTGGGTAGATTCCATTTATTGCTCCAGATTCACTCCCAACTTTCTCTACCCAGCTATGTGCAGGGAAATCTGACCTACTTTCTAATTTCTTCCAGTCTGTTTTCCTATTCTATTTGACCAATGGAAGTAATTTTCAGGAGACTGGAGAGAGGAAGCAGAGTAGGAACGTATGTAATTCCCCTAGCTTCCTCCACAATGGGTTGCCGTAGCATGTCTCTAGATAGCAGCTCTCAGCACCTGAAAGGTTATTCACTTTCCACAAGCCTTTCAGTCTCCAGCTCGCAGTAGCTGGCCCTTCCTGTACTCCTCTAGCCTAAAGGTGGTAATCCCCACAGTACTAGCCCCAGATTACCAGCTATCCTGTGGTTTCTCTACACTGTGCCCACACCTTGGTAAATAGTGCCTTTATTTTCCTTAAATTGTCCTCATTTGAATGTTACCTATTTCCTGCTGGGACCCTGAAAGATGCAGAATGTCATTTTATTTATGAAATATGTACTGAATTACTTGCTAAACACACACACACACACACACACACACACACACTCTCTCTCTCTCTCTCTCTAAATTCTACAACACATCTGGCCTCAAGTGTTTTGGATATTAATATTAGCACAGGAGTTTTAACATGTTTTGTAAATTGTTACTTTGTTCAAAAGATCCTGTTGATGTTCAGTTAAACTCAGAACATTTAAATGGTCTAAAGATAGTGCCACCAACAGCTCAGTACTAAAAAAAATAAAAACTGTCACCGAGCTACCAGTTTAAATACATCCCACAAGGTGGGTATAGTATTTGAACAGTAGTTTCACAATGATAATAAACTTGCATCTGTTACTTTCCTTAAGAGGAAAAAAAAAGATGCAGCAAAATTAGATCTCAAATCCACTTGATTACTTTTTCACTACAGGCCTTAGAAGGGGTGCCCAGCTGGTGGGAATAACATGATTTTCAATTTCTTCACTTTTGCTCAGTGCTTCAACAAGAATAAGTTCAACCTTCCAGCTTTTTAATATTTGCTTGTGTATGACTGTATTTTAGAGGTAGTTCTTGGGTGGTAGAACAAAATTTAGAGTAAGTGAGGCTAGCTTTGGGTTTCAGCTTTATTATACTACTTGACTCACTTTGAATTTATAACTTGATTTCTTTAGTCCTTTTCTTAAAAAAATGGAGGTAAAAATGCATACTTTTCAGGATCCTGAGGATGAAGTAGACTAACTATATTAATCATATAGCATGGAGTTGGGCTGACAGTAAGAGCTTGAGTGTTTCTCAAGCCTGAAACAGTTGTGAACATAGCCAGTCACTAAGTACGGTGTGTCCCTGAGACTGACCAGTGGCTGCAGCTGTGTCACTGCTGCCGTGGCATTCAAACTCCTCATGGACTGACCAGAACCTCCAGGTTCTACATGTGCAAACCGTGACCCACTTGGGGCTGTCACCAGCACACATCACTGAAAGGACAGCATGAGTGTGGAGTGGTGCATGTCCAGTACCACTTTGTCGGAGAAGTAAGGAGCTAGGAGCTGAGCAGCCTGAGTGCTTCCTTATTTGTTTGTAGCCACACACGTAGTTTTTACTTCCATTATTTCACAAATGTTATATTTATCACTTTGATGTTTAATATAGTCTCAATAAATGTGAATCAACATTTTTAGTTTATAAAAATATACCATGCAGCCATGATATTTTTATACCTTACCTTACTATACCATGATATTTTTATACCATACCTTGCTATAGTAAGTTTCACTCTTTTCTAATGAAATTTCCTAACTATTTTAAGCAAACAGGAGGTTAGCACAAAGTATTACATGCTATGAAACTACACAGTTGCTAGAGATGAGCCACAGTTGACTGAGCTTCCATGGCTAAAGAAAATGAAAGCCAAGGACGTGTTTTCTAAGAGTTCTTGGTTGTTCCTGGTACCAATACCTGAGAATATTTTCTTCTCAGGACGTCATAAAGTGTCCTACTACATTGAGAATTTTTGCAAGCAATTGTGGAAAGAAAAACAGAGCCTTCAGAAATAAACTTAAACTCAAACATAGGAAGCAGCTTTGTTGAATCAAATAATCCTGTGAAAGTTGCTATATCTTTTTTTTTTAATATTTTTTATTGATTAAGATATTACATATGTGTACCCTCTACCCCCCCTCTCCCCGCTCACCCCCTCACCCCCCCGTTGTCCGTGTCCATTGGTTAGGCCTATATGCTTGCATATAAGTCCTTTGGTTGATCTTTCCCCCTTGCCCCCACCCTCCCCTACCTTCCCTCCAAGGCCCGACAGTCCAATCAATGCCTCTCCGTCTCTGGATCAGTCCTTGTTCATCAGTTTATGTTGTTCATTATATTCCACAAATAAGTGAGATCTTGTGGTATTTATCCGCTCTCCAGTTCCATCCATGCTGTGGCAAATGGTAAGAGTTCCTTTTTCTTCTTCCTCTTCTTAAAGAATACCTTTCAGCTTTTCATATAATGCTGGTTTGGTGGTGATGAACTCCTTTAGCTTATTCTTATCCGTGAAGCTCTTTATCTGACCTTCCATTCTGAATGATAGCTTTGCTGGATAAAGTAATCTTGGTTGCAGGTTCTTGCTATTCATCTCTTTGAATATTTCTTGCCACTCTCTTCTGGCCTGCATGGTTTCTGTTGAGAAATCAGCTGACAGTCGGATGGGTACTCCCTTGTAGGTAACTGACTGTCTTTCTCTTGCTGCTTTTAAGATTCTCTCTTTATCTTTTGCTCTTGGCATTTTAATTATGATGTGTCTTGGTGTGGTCCTCTTTGGATTCCTTTTGTTTGGGGTTCTCTGCGCTTCCTGGACTTGTAAGTCCATTTCTTTCACCAGGTGGGGGAAGTTTTCTGTCATTATTTCTTCAAAAAGGTTTTCAATATCTTGCCCTCTCTCTCCTTCTGGTACCCCTATAATTCTGATGTTGGTACGCTTGAAGTTGTCCCAGAGGTTCCTTACACTATCTTCATATTTTTTGAATCTCTTTTCTTTTTTCTTTTTCGGTTGGGTATTTTTTGTTTCTTTGCATTTCAAATCTTTGACTTGATTCTTGGGATCCTCTTGTCTGCTGTTGGAGCTCTGTAAAGTATTCTTTATTTCAGTCAGTGTATGCATAATTTCTAATTGGTCCTTTTTCATGACCTCCATGGTCTCACCATACTCCTTGAGGGATTCATTAAATTTATCGGCGGTTTCCATAAAATTCTTGACAAACCTTATAAACGTGGCCTTGAACTCTATATCCAGTCGTCCGGCCTCCTCCGTTTCTGCCAATTGTGACCTGTTTCTTTGTCTCCACATTTTGGCTGCTTCCCTGTGTTGATAGAGTGGCCTGCGCGCCAGGTGTCCTGTAGGGCCCAGTGGCTCAGCCTCCCCAGTTACCCGGGGTGGACACTCTTGGTGCACTCTTGGTGCCTCGCTTGTTGTAGGATCACTGGGAGGAATTGACCTCCAGGCCAATTGGCTGTGGGAAGCAGCTGTGTCTGAAGTGGGAGAATGGTCCCCCTCTGACCACTGGGTACAGTGGCTCCTGGATCTAAGGAGGTGCTAATTCAGCCCCTGCCTGAGGCCACACAGCAGGAACTACGAAGAGGCTCAGCTGTGAAGCAATGCAAGCCGCTGCGGGGCCTTGGGCCTTCTCTTGGAAGTTCCGGGTCTGGCTGGCCCAGCTGCAGTTAGGTAATTATCAGGTTGCAAAGTTCTGGGGCATTCACATGCAAAAGCCTCTGCCGCAGCCCGGGTGGGGCGGGGTCTCAGGGAGGCAAAAGGCCGGAGAAAGAAGCTATGGCTGATTCTCCGCACCCAGAGTCGCGCGTCTCAGTGTCCCGGCAATGGCTGCAAGCACCTCCGAGGGAAATCTGCCCCCAAGTTCGCCCGCTGCCACCTGAGAGAGCAGCCTCTCCCCGTATGAGACCTGGGTCCCCAGAGACTTCCCGGAACCGGAGATCAGAGCAGTTGGGAGCTTGTGATTCAAAAAGACAGCCGCGTCCTCAGGTGCCACCCCCTTTCCGCGCGCGCGAGCCGCCGCGTACCTCTGCACTCAGCCTCCGCAGCTCCTCTGGCTCTCAGCGTGCTTTTCTTCTCTTCTAGTTGTAGAAATTACACTCAGCCAGCCTTCCTGTTGTTTTGGACGATGTTTGCTCCGTCCTTTGGGCTAATTTTCAATTGTTGTGGGAGGCGACTATTTCCCGGTGTTTATCTATGCCGCCATCTTAGTTTCTCTCCGAAAGTTGCTATATCTTAATGGGAGATAGCTTTCATGGTGATGATGGAATAACAAATAAATGTCATTTTGTCTATTTCTTTTTACTTCTTGTAAAAATTAGTAATCAAGTCTCTGTGGATTATGAGACCTCAAGAACAATGTAGCATAAAAAGTTTCCTTTGGCAGTAAAAATAAAATATTTTATTTAAAATAATTGAAATATATGATTATGATTATTAAGGTAAAATGTTGATATTTTTAAACTACATTAAAAGTTTTCTTTATTTTTTTTACTGTTAGTCTTCTCCTCAAATTAATATTCCATCTGAGAAGGCTGAAGGGATCAGATTAAAAGAAGTCATTAATAAAAAAAAAGTACATTTAATGGATATATGATTACCATGTAGTTCAAAGAAAATTACATTGTGCCTCCTACTAATTGCTATTTTGTGCTTCCAGTTGCCTTGCTTATCTTAAGATGGTTTTGGCTTTCGGGGAAATATTTAAAAAGAAAGATTTACATATATTATTTAAAATAGATTAAAGTTAAGGCATAAGTATCATTTAGTACTTGAAGAATGTGAGTTATTTTACTTTAAAACTTGTTAGTCTTTGTAACTTTTTGGAAGAATGTCACACAATTTAAGAAATTGTTAAATCAATCATGATCCTACCTCCCTTGTAGTAGCTATCTTTCATTAGGGACTTGAGGACTGCCCTCAGGCTAAAAAAAATAAAAAACAAAAGAAGAAAACAGGGAAACAACCTAGTTCTATCCCCTTGTTCCAGTGTCATCTGCTTCCATTTTTCTTTGCTTGTGTTAAATTCTCCAGAGCTTTCAAACAGTGGTTTTTTTTTTTTTAATGTTTTGTCCAGAGTTTATAATTGTTAACCATTGGCCATCCCAGAAATGGGCGTGATCATGTCTCTGCCTAAACTTTTTTTAAAAAAATATATTGTATTGATTTTTTACAGAGAGGAAGAGAGAGTGATAGAGTTAGAAACATCGATGAGAGAGAAACATCGATCAGCTGCCTCCTGCACACCACCTACTGAGGATGTGCCCGCAACCAAGGTACATGCCCTTGACGGGAATTGAACCTGGGACCCTTCAGTATACAGTCCGATGCTCTATCCACTGAGCCAAACCAGTTAGGTCTCTGCCTAAACTTTGAAAAGCTTTTGAAATGAAGACATTTAATTTTTATTCTGAATTTAATCTACTATAATTTTAACTGTTTCCACTGCTGGGAGCTGATCCATCCTTGCTGCTTGACACAGTCGCTGCAGGGAAGAAACATCTGCACAGCATATGTTTCAAGGGACCTGGCATAAATGGCATACTGTTCTTAATATGTTTGCTCACCTTCTTGGCGCTATGTGTTTTAACCAAGGTCACCTCTCCGAGAAAGGTTGTTTCCCCAGGAAGGGATTTTCCCCTGAAGCTAGGGATGGAATAAAACCCCTTAACTAAGTGTTAGGCGGGTAGTTAATCACTTTAACTACAAACAATCACGCTGAAGCTACATAATCTTTACTCCCTGGAATGGAGATAAGAAACACCTTAAGCTTTGCAATAGAGATTGACAGGATTAAAATCAACTGGTATAAATACAGATGTAACAAGACAACAGGACACAGAACCTAGAGACAGAACCTAGCGAGAGAGAACATGGCAAAAGATCCTGGACAGAACCTGGCTACAGAGCTTGGCTGGAGAAACTAGACAGAACCTGACTGAAGAACCTGGCCACAGAACCTGGCTGGAGAACCTAGTGAGAGAACCAAACCAGAACTTGGCTAGAGAACCTAGACAGAACTTCGCTAGAGATCCTGACCAGAACTTGGCTAGAGATCCTGGCTATGCTGCTGATCAACTGAACGCTGTCTCTGTGTCATTCCTTCTTCGCCGACTCCGTCCACACCTTTGGGGACCCCTGGATTCCACCTGAGAAGTTATCCATCAGTGTTCTGATACTATTCCAATTCTTTTAGATGCTGTAGAAATTGTCATTTTAGGATATGTTTTGTTTTAGCTACCTAACAACAGTACTAATTTTTCCATTCGTTTGCATCTTTTGATGGGAATGAAACTTTTTTTTGTTGTTACACATTTGTTTTCTTTGGTTATGATTGGAATTTTGAATGAGAGAATCTTGATTCTAATCCAACTCTGCTGTGCAAACTTTTTTTCAGGTTTAATTTCCTCTCTTGTAAAACAGAATAACAATTTCTACCTTACATTGCTGTTTGAAATCTTGCATGTTAAGGGGCTAATATAGGTACTTGGCAAACAGTAAGGGCTCTATAAAGGGTAGATATTATTGTTATATGCCAATTCTTAGTTTCGGGGAAGTAGATTTTTTACTCTATAGTTCAATATTTGGTTTCTGAAACAATTTGAGGAAACTTTTTGAGAACAGATTGAAGTTATCTTTGAATAATCAAATTAAGTCTTTGTATATCCATTCAATATATCAATACAGTCTTCACGAATCACATGGGCTGAAAGTAACTGAATTTTAACCTCAGATATGTCTGGAAGGGATTTATTGATTATCTATTGTATGTCAGGTGATACCTAGATATGGTGTGAGAAGCAAAGATGAAGAAGATAGGTCCCTATCCTTTGAGGCTCTCATGTCATTGAGTGAGATAGCTCTGGAGAGACCTCCTAGGGAACTGGGTTGTGTGGAATATGGAAGCGGTTGCTCCAAACTCTTGTTATTAGGATTACATTATATGTATACTAGAGGCCTGGTGCATGAAATTCATGCATGGGTGGGATCCCTAGGCCATGGCTGGTGATCAGGGCCAATCAGGGCCATCTCACTCAGTTCTGATCATGGCTGGGCTGGCTGGGGCCTGCCAGGTGCCGGACAGGGCCTGCCAGACAGGGGGAGAGACGTCAGGAGGTTTGCCAGCTCGGGGGAGTGACTAGGGGAGGTTGGTTGGCTGGCTGTGGGAAGTTGTCTGTGGGAGCACACTGACCACCAGGGGGCAGCTCCTGTGGTGAGCGTGCACATCATAGTGATTGGTCAACGGGTCATTCCAGTCGTTCGGTCGTAACGGTCACTTAAGCTTTTACATATATACTAGAAGCCCGGTGCATGAAATTTGTGCACTGAGGGGGTGTCCCTCAGCCCAGCCTGCACCCTCTCCAATCTTGGACCCCTCGGGGGATGTCCGACTGCCCTGTGGGATCAGGCCTAAACCAGCAGTCAGACATCCCCCTCACAATCCAGGACTGCTGGCTCCCAAATGCTTGCCTGCCTGCCTGCCTGATTGCCCCTAACCACTTGCCTGCCAGCCTGATCGATGCCTAACTGCTCCCTTGCCGGCTCAATTGCCCCCAAATGCCCTCCCCTGCTGTCCTGTTCTCCCCCAACTGCCCTCCCTTGCTGGCCTGATTGCCCACAACTGCCCTCCCCTGCTGGCCATCTTGTGACCACATGGGCGTAGCTATCTTGTGACCACATGGGGGCAGACATCTTGTGACCACATGAGGCGACCATCTTGTGATGACATGGGCGTGGCCTTCTTGTGACCACATGGGGGCAGCCATCTTTTGTGAGGGCATGACAGTCAATTTGCATATTACCTCTTTATTATATAGGATGGATGAGAGAAATTGGCTCATGCGGCTGTGGAGGCTTGGCAGGTCCATAATCTGCAGAGCAGGTCAAGAGACTGAAGATCTAGGGAAGCATTGCAGTTTTAGTCCAGAGGTGGTCTGCTGTCAGAATTTCTTCTTATTCCAGGGAGATCAGATGAGGTCCACCCACATTGTGGAAAGTAATCTGCTTTACTCAGTCTAATGACTTAAATGTTAAATTCATCTAAAACTAACTTTATAGAAACATCTAGAATAATGTTTGATTAAACGTGGAGACTGTGGCCTACTAACCACCACAGGAAACTGTTGTTGGAGTTTGCCTGGACCCCAAAGCAGATTCAAACTTAATATGGCCCCCTAACCCCGAGCCCAAAGCTTTCATCACTGACTGCTTCTGTCTTAACTTTGTTCATAACTGCGCTTCATGTCTACCTTGATTCCGGGTACTACTGAGGCCTTGTGCTCATTGACCACACCATTAGCCTCAGTCTTGCCAGGATTTGTGTCCCGTGCAAACTTCTGCTTGGCCTCCTCCCATAACCCCATGCTCCTCCTTGATTCTAGCCTACTACATTCAGTCTTCTGCACAGTTAACTTGGCCTGCAGATCCCTGACCAGAACTAGGGCACTAATAGCTCATAGGGGGGCATTATTGTTCTGAAAGTTAAACTCCTCCCCTTAGCTTTGTATATTATCTAGAACAGTGGTTCTCAACCTTGGCTGCACATTAGAATCACCTGGGAATCTTTTTAAAATCCTGATTTCTGGGCCTCATCTTCCAGAAATTCTTTCTTTCTTACTAACGTTGTGGCCCCACCCCATAACAAAGAAACAGAATTTCTGGAGGATGAGGCCCAGAAATCAGGATTTTAAAAAGATTCCCAGGTGATTCCAATGTGCAGCCAAGGTTGAGAACCACTGATCTAGAAGTTACAGTGCTTTCTGGGATCTGTATTATAAATTTCAAATACTTTCAGTCTTTGGTAATAGTTTTCACAGAACATTATATCTCATTTGGCATATGTCTGTTCTGCTTTTGTTTGAACTCATTTATTATAAGACTGCTCCTGCCTTCTTTGTTCTTTCATAAGGATTTTGTGAAGAGGAATAATTATTAAATAGTCTGCCATTCTTTTAATAATTGAATGAGTGTGATATTTATGAGAGCACACTAGCCCTCTTATTTTGCTCCATTATGACTTTTATTCTCAGGGGTCTGTAGTTTTCAAATGCCACTGTTTAATATAATTATCTATAGAGTTGTTACCATGGTGCATAGATCCTGTAAACTAGCCACCCTAACTGATATTATATTCCAGTGAGTGCTGTGCTCACTGCTCAGCATTTCAGATTGGATCTGATTTTCTGGGATTAAATTCCAGATGTTAATTTACAGCTTGCCCCCTGCCTGTTTGAGGGGTTTTCTTTCTTACAATGTAGATCAGATGTGTGTTCACTATCATGTTAAAATCTTATTTATTAGGTCTGCATTTGTTAATATTTTTTTTAATGGCAGAATAATTTGTTTTTCTCTTCAGAATAATTGTAGGGTGGAAACAAATAATCCGTCTTAAAAACTACATCAAATTATTTCATTGATTGTATTTTGATTCCTTAGAATGCTATAGAAAAGAAGTATTTTATTATTATTGTTGTTGTTTTGCTTTGAAAGAGTTAACTTAAATAAGGAGCCTTTTAGTCTGTAAACATAACTACTTTTTGAAAAACATATATGAGAGATATTATGGGAACAGTTAAACCTGATTCATCTAATAACCTGCTCTGACACTTGGTTTTATTTTGCAAATATGACAACTATATATTAATATGTAGTTATTCTCGTTGAAAAGGTATATATATTCCTTTCTTTTTAACTGTACTTAGCTTTTCAAATATGATCCCTTGTGTGTTGTAAAAAATGACTACTGAAGTAATTTTACTTATAAGTACAGTTCTTTAAATCTTCAGATCAATATCACCATTTAAGCCTTTAATAAACCTTACTTATGTCAATCAAATTGCTAAGGTAGAAACTACTTGATTTTTGTACAATTATAACAGACTAATCAATCAGTATTTCACAATATAGGTTTTTATAATGAGATTCTATATGGGTATTGATTTCAGTTTTCTGTTTTAATGTTAAGAACAAGAAGTCTCAAACATAGGTGATCCAAAATATTGTTTATAAGTGAGTTGTTTGAAACTTAGAATGCTTTTCCCAACGAACTAGTGTAATAAATGACAAGTTCCCAGGCCCACCCACAAACCTTATTCAAACCATGGAGTAGCTGAAAATAGTGTTTTAATGATGGTTGTGTGACTTTTTAATTCCCCAAATCGTTCTGAGTCCTGATTTTCTTGGTATTTCTCTGGCTCTTGAGCATGGAGAAAGTTTGGCAGGGATGGGTAGGCAGTATGTTTGTGTTGTTAGTGTAGAAGTGAGCAAAATGGTGGCACACACATATATTCTTTATTTATTTAATGGAGGGAACATTTTGCCTCCTAGTGGCAAAAACAAGGAAAATATTTCTAATTTATTTATCAGTTGCATATCTCTTGACCCAATTGTAAAACTAAAGAAGTGTAGGCACAACAGCCCGCTGGAAAGTTAACTCACCTCATTCAAGGCTTCTTGGTCTTTGCTTTTATATTTTCATCCAACTAGAGTGAGGCAGAGGAACATAAAGCTGTACCATTTCAAGATTTCTTTTATGTGGAAAGCATGATGGACTATTCTCAGTTTGAGATAAACTGCAGATTTGTTTTTTGCTTTTTTGTGGGGAAAAGGTTGGAGAACTAATTTGAAGACTTTATTTAAGGCATCTTAACTATCTGGTTTGATTAATCCATTTTGAAAATCTTACAAGTGTCAAAATGTCTTCATTAGTCTAGTAAATAAACACATGAGATGGAACAATTTTATTTCTTTCTTTTGCTTTCAATATATTTAGAAATACAATTGGTTTTTATCCTCATAATTACTTCATATATTTAATAATTACCAATGAGTCATCTTTATTTTCTTCATAGTGAACAATATCAGCTATTTCATATTTCATTATTGTTTTTATTTCATGTCTTAGCATATATTTTCAGGTGTGGGAAAGAAAATTCCTGAAGGCTAATTTTATTATCAAACTAATATATATGTATATAATTTACTAATTCACTCAATAAATATTACCAAGAGCCTATTATTGACACAGTGTTTATAGTGGTAAGTATAATCTGTCTTAATGAGTTTACATTCTAGTGGCAGATAATAAAATTAATAAGTAAATATACATATACAATATAATTTAAATTACTTATAAATATTATAAATAAATATAAAATAGAATAAGAGGATAGGGAGAATTGACAGTTTGTGAAGTTTTTTGCATTAAGCTGTCAGGGATGGGGGTGCTATTTGAACTAAATGAAGGGATGGAGCAAGACATGGAGTATATGACAGAAGAGTGTTCCAGGGAGAGTGAACAGTTAGTAGAAAGGCCCTGAAGCATGAGTGTGTTGGGCAGGTTTGAAGTATAGCAGGAAGGCCATTTTACCTGGGACTAACCAGGCTTTAGAGAGAAGCAGTAGGAGATGAGATTTGTTGAGTAAGCAGAGGCAAGATCATGTCACTGTAGGGCTTTCTAGGCTACAAGAAAACTTGGAATTTAAGTGCAATGGGAAACAACTGGAAATTTTCAATTAACAATGCATAACTGATTTAAATTTTAAAAAAATATATTTTTGTTGATTTCAGAGAGGAAGAGAGAGATGGAAACATCAATGATGAGAGAGAATCATTGATTGACTGCCTCCTACACACCCCACCCTGGGGATTGAGCCCGCAACCCAGGTATGTGCCCTTGGCAGGAATCAAACCTGGGACCCTTCAGTCCGCAGGCTGATGCTCTACTCACTGAGCCAAACCAGCTAGGGCTGATTTAAATTTTAAAAGCTCTCCCTTGCTGCTATGTGGTGAACCAATGGAAGTAGCACACAAGTGCAGAAGCTAAGAAACCAGTTAGGAGTTTATTTCATTTTCCCAGACAAGAGATAGTGGTAACTTGGCTTAGGTTGCTTTTCTTGTGTTTTCTGTTATTCTTTCATGCAGTGTAGATGTGATGGTAAAGAGCCTGGTTTAAGAACCAGGCTGCTTGGGTTGAAATCCTGATTCCACCCCTTCCTAACTGTATTAATTTTAGGCATAATATTCAACTCCATGTCTGCATTACCTCATTAGTAAAATGGACACCGTAACAGTAGGTAAGTCATAGGATTATTATGTGGATTACATAAATTAATTCATAGGAAGAACTAGGTATAGTGTCTGGCATATTGTAAATATTCAGTAAATGAGTGATTCTGATCTGATGTTACTGTAAAACTTCACTAGAGGCAGAAGGTAATTGAACTGTGAAGGTGTTAACTCTGGAACCCTGTTTGTGAGGGAACCATAGGAATCATGTGGCTACATTATTGAAGCTTCTACTGAAGTCTGCCCTGGGTCTTGGAACAAAGTCTCTGGTGGGCCTGGCAATGTGGTTCAGTGGTTGAACATTGTCCATGCTGGGCAGTCATAGTTCAAATCCTGGTCAGGGCACATGCCCGGGTTGCGGGCTTGATCCCCAGTAGGGATGTGCAGGAGGCAGCGATTGATCTTTCTCTTTCATCCATGTTTCTCTTTCTCTCTCCCTTTCCCTTCCTCTCTCTAAAAATCAATAAAAACATGTTTTTAAAAAAGTCTCTGGTGGTACTTTGTTGAATTCTTCTTGGTTTTACATTAGTTATTCCCATTTCATCTATTATTTTCCTGTATGTATGTATTTCCTGAAGGTATATAGTTATACCTTAAAACAAAATTAGAAAGCTATCTTGTATTAAACATTATTTTATTTAAGCTATTTAATTGTTTTAGAATATTTAAGTTTTCAGCATGTTTTTAATATGTGCTGTGTTCCATGTGCTCTATTATTATATCCTTTGTTTCTTTGCAGATTGAATGGCTTCTATTTTTCTAGCTTTTACCAGTGTCACACTTCATCTCTCTCTCTCTCTCTCTCTCTCTCTCTCTCTCTCTCTCTCTCTCTCTCACACACACACACACACACACGCACACGCACACACACACACCTTCACAAACAGACAAACATGTACACACATGCAGATTATTTTTGGACCTTACAGTCAGGTTGTGTTCTTGTCAGAAAGCCTAAAAATCCCAGAGTGAGTGCAGCTGCCTCTCCCTTCCTTTGGGAGATCAGCATTACTCACCAACTCAAATATTCATGCTTCACCTACCTCTTTGCTCGCTGTTTTGCATATGAAGAGCATTTAAATATTTGCTCTTTTAATTCATCTGAATAAACTGCCTATTGTGTTGTTTTTTAACAAAGTTTCACTTTTTGTAAATGTGTGTGGGGGAAACCCCTATACTGTTTCTGTTTATAGTTGGTGATTGAACTTGATAAAAGGGAAGTATAAACAGAGGAGTCATATCTTTCTGGGGAGATTTAACAAAGGTATCTAGTTATATAAACCTACATAAAGCCATATTTTCAGACTAATATTTTCAAATGTGAAAGAGATAAAATTTATATTATGAACAGCTGTAGATTTAACTTAGTAAAGCCTAATATTATATTAAAATATTTCATTTTTAAAAAGTATTTAAATTACAGCTCTTAAAATATGAAAGATATTTTAATTATACAACTAAATATTTTGCATAATGATAAATATTTTTCACACAAACTCAGCAAAATTTGCAGAAAATAGCCTGCATGAAATTTTTAAAAATTTTATGGAGAGCCTTATTTTCACCAGTAGTGAGTAGTTTAACATTAATATATATTACACATTATGGATTAATATTAGGACCTTGAATAAGCACATTTTCAACTAAAGATATGAAGCATGTATTCCTAATGGTAAAATTGTACTTGATTGGTTATTATAATACAGAAATACTTTTCCTGGCAACTTATAGTCCCACATTAAAATGATGATAATAATAGTGAACATTTATTGATTACTTATTACATCAGGTGTTCAAATTGCTGCGGTTATTCCCATTTTTCAGATTAGGAAATAGAGGCAATTATTGGTTAGTCTTGTGCAAGTTTATACAACTAGTGGTGAGGCTATGATTCAGAATCCAGACAGTTTCCTGAGCACTCATTCTGAACTCCATCATAACTAAGGTATCTTATTTTTCTCCCTTAAAATGCTTGACAGACATTATATAAAAAAAAAAAATACCTCATTCAGCCACAGTGGAACAACCAACGACATTTATTTTTGGAAATGCTAAGGGAGGTGTTTTGCCCTATTCATAGACTTTTACAAGTAGAGCAATTGCATAACACGGTCTATCTGTGTAGATTATACTTTTTTCACGATTCATTTAACTACTTGCATTTGGTATCATTTCCTTTCAACCTAAAACACATCTCTAATACAGATTTACTAGGACATTCTCACTATATTTTGGGTTTAAAAGCTACAGGCCTCATTTACAAGTGCATGAACAACATAGCTATTTGGATCCAACCCACCCTTTATTGATTTAACTTTTCTTTTTCTCTGGAAAGGAAAACAATATAAGAAGAAAACACATGTATGAGACTACTTTTCTTTTTATTATAACTGAGATACTGCTTATAGACTAGTGTATAAAATTTTTAAATTGTTTGGCTTAATTGAACATAAAAACCAGGTTGCTTATCATATCTAACTAAATTTTTCCAGAAGTCCTTCATATTCATTTGGAAAGGTTTGTTTTTATACCACCCTCTTTTTATTTTGTCTCTGAGCCACAAGCCCATGAATATTTTTGATATCAAATCCAGACTGTTTTGATTTGCTTATGCTTCTGTCCTACAACTTCAGAGTCAGGGTGTAAAATTGGACGGGTCATTCCTTGGAGTGGCTCAAAATTGAAAACCACTTTGATTTTATATTCACATTAAATTAAGTGAGAAGTCACCTGGAGATTAAAACTCTCCCAGTTCATGTTATTCTTCAGGCTCTATAATCTTTAGAATCAGAATAATTTTAGACTTCTCACTCACTTGAAACCTTGTGGTGGTAGTCTTGCTTACTCAAAAAAAAAAAAAGAAAAAAGAAAAAAAAAAGATAAGGCCTAAATTTGCAAAAGAAACAACCCCAAAATAAACATCTGTTTTCTCAAGGAAAATATTTTTATAGTTTTGTTCAATATTACTTTTTATTGAAAATGTGACATTCCATTACAAAAATCTATGGTTGAAGTACCCTTTGTTTCCTCTGTAGTCCTGTCACCTTCCCTTTCTTGAGAGGCTGCTTCACTTATTAATTGGGTGCATATTTCTCTAGTTCACAGTTTTATCCATTTCCTCTATAATTTTGGGAGCTGCTATCCTTTAACTAAGACTGAAGTAGACATATCTTTCTTTAATGCTTTAAATTCAATATGCCTTCTTGCATAAGCCATCATATTGTTCAGTATTTTAGATCAATTTTATTTTTAACCTCCTTCCAATAAAAATGTCAGTCTGATTTTTAAAAAATCAATGTTTATTATAAATTCTATGTTCGTTAATTTTTCTTGCATCTAATTCCTATTGCCGAAGTTTATATTTAGTAAGAGTCTGGGAGTAGAAAATTCTCATTCTTTTTATGTCTGAAATGACTTCATTTCATCTTCATGCTTTAATAATTTAGATTTCTAGGTGTAAACTTGTGGGTATAGAATTCTAGGTGGACAATGAGTTTTCTTCAATGATTAGATAATATTATCTTATAGCATTTGCTATTGCTGATGAGAAGTAGACTATGCATCTAATTGTTGCTTCTATAACCATCTCTGATTTCTCTTTGCTACTTTGAAGATTTTGTTTTTGTCTTTGGTGTTATAGAGTTTCATTAGAATGTATATAGGCATGGGTTTATGTGCATGTAATATCTGTATCTGTACATAAATATAAATATAGTCTCCCATCTCTTCAGTATGAGGATTTCTTTTTTAAATTTTGGACAATTATCAGCCTTATTCTCTATAAATATTGCCTCTTCACATTTCTTTTTTTCTCTCCCACTGGGACTCCTATTAGACATATGATGTATCTTTTCATTCTTGTACCCTGAATCCCTTAATTCATCTTTTATATTTTTCATCTATTTTCTTTCAAACTGTGTGTCTGCTTCATGGCTCCCTTTAGCTGCCTCTAATTTATTGCTTTTCTCTTTCTTTTATTGACATTTTTCATTTCTAGTCTTTGTTGGTCTTTTTTTCACATTGTCCTATTCTTGATCTATATATCCTTAGAAAACATTTTAAAAATGCTTATCTTAATACTCAAATGGTTTGTTTTTATTTTTGTAGGGTATATTCATGTAGTAGTTGACTTTCCCCTCCTTGTGTGGTATATATATGTTTTTTGGTGTTTTTCTTACTGTGCTCATCATCAGTGCAGGTTTTATTCCCAATGGAGTCCTGTGTGTTAGAAGTTATAGAAGTACAAGATAGTTTAAAATTTAATTTTGTAGGGATCCTAGATATATCCCTGATTCTAGACCAGTTTTTAAGTTAGTTTTCCAGTTGGGGTTCCTATCTCATAAATAATGTGACTTTGGACCTGACACCTATATGTGTAGCATAGGTTGGGATTCTAATTTGCGGTGAATGACTGTTCTTGCACCCATCGCCCTGGCCAGCTTCCTTGCTGATTCCCGGCAACAATGGAGTGAGTGTTTCTATATCAAGTTTAAAGGTGGCTTTTTTTTTTGCACGTAAACATATGTTTCTATGTTCATATGTTGTACCTAACACACTATATACTCTAAAAACGTTTTTCCCTGATATTGTTTGTTGACTTCTGTTGCACATGATAAAATAGGAGTTAATATACTAATTTGGTCACTTAACAAATATTTATCAAGTGTTTGCTTTTTTTTCTGGCACTATTTTAAGCACTTGGGATATAGCAGGAAACAATATTTCTGCTTTAATAATAATATTCAGATGGGGGAGGGAATCAGTCAATAAACAAATAAACCAATAAATGTAGTATATGTTAGCTTTTTATAAGTGCAATGAAGAAAGATAAAGCAGATAGAGTATGACATGAGGGTGCTATTTTGTATATATAATAGTTAGGGAAGAGCACCTAATGAAGTAATATGTGAGCAGAACCCCCCCTCCCCAAAATGAAATTTGTGATTCATGTGTATGTCTAATATATGATTGCTCCAGGCAGCAGCTTCAACGGGATTATACTCAAACTACTCTAAGAATGTAGGGAATGGAGTGAGTGAGGTGAGACTGTGGTGGGTAGGGTTAGATAAATGGTAGAGGGATCAGCTCATGTAGATTGACTTTGACTTTGAGGAAGATGGGAAGCCCTTGAAGGATTTTGAGCAGTGAAGTGACATGATTGATCTAATGATTTAAAGAAAGTATTGACCTGCCTGCTTTTTGGAAAATTAAGTGTAGAGAGGTGATAATGAAAGCATGAGCATGGAATATTAGTAGGTTTATGTTTCAGTAGTTAAGACTAGAGATGATGGTGGTTTGAACACAGTGGTCAAGATGGAGGTGATTAGAAGCAGTTGGATTCTGGATACATTTTAAGGTGAAGATGGCAGCCTTTGTTCAAGATGGATGTGGGAAGAAGAGAATGAAGGAGTTGAGGATAGTCCTGAGATTTTAGCCTAAGCTATTAAAAAAGTAGAGGTATTATTTAGTGAAATGGGGTAATTTATAGAAGGGACAGATGTGGGTATGCACAAATGTGGCTATGGTTTGGATATATGAAGTTTGAGATGACTATTAAATATCTAAGATGCTAAGTAGCTTAAAATTAATAAATAATAATACAAGAATAGTCTGTGTTTCATGTACTTTAACTATAGCCTTACTTTAGCCCCCGCCCTGTATATTTGATTTATTTCTGGGCTCTCAATTCTATTCTATTCTTCCATATGTATATCTATATTATTTCCCTTTTGATTTACATTTTTTATGGGAATGACTTCATTTTTTCCCTTTAAAGTGTTTTCACCATTTTTATTATAAAAGTGACATATGCTTTAATAATAAATTTTAAAAACCTCCAAACATGTATATAAAAATGTTATTTCCTCTGTCTCCTTATCATTCCCTTCATTCCATTTTCTTTGACACAACCAGGTATAATTCCACGGTGGTACTCTTTTACATTTTGCTCCATGCTAATGTTATCAGAGGAAAACATGCCTCATCTCCCCCATTTGTTTCTGGGGTACAGTCCTTGTACTATCCGAAAACAGGAATTTTCTGAGACTTGCATGAAAGGATATAATATAGTAGAAAGCTTTATTTCTATGGAATTATGCACCTGGGTTTCCAAAGTCCCATTTTCCTTAGTCCAGTCATAGAAGTATAGCTGGGGTTTCAGTAGAGATAAAATCAAAGCCAGTGTCCAGAGTTTCCATTTCATGTTGGAGCTAGGTCTAGTACAGCATCAAGCTAGTTGCAGTACATTAGTTCAGTGTATGTGGGGATTCCTATGGCGGTGGACCATATGGAGAATGACAAGAATCCAACGGTGAGTCATGAGCAGAGCATACCAAAAGGAACAAAGAGGATGAATTTCTTTGTTCAGGGGGTTATGTTTCAAATTTTTATGTTCTTGCTGTGGCCATTCTGGCCAATCATCTCTATCCCCAGGTGTGATTGACAGGCAAGTACATTCCCAATGTCACCCCAACTTTACTGGGCATGTGTCTATCTTCACTTTGTTGGATCCCTCTTCCAGTGTTTTGCAGAGAACATGTCTGTAATGTCTGTTCTCCCCTTTATTACTAATGGCCTGGGGCATAATCAAAGGAAATTAATTAGAAGAAATATTTTAATATTGCTATTCGCCCTTTCTCTATAATAGAAGTGTCAAAGATAAAAGAAAATTAGTAAAATGTATATGAAAATAATATATAAATTGATTAATAAACAATAACAAGATATAAAAACAAAGACATGATATAAAAATAAAAATGTGATATAAAACAAAAACATGATATAAAAACAACAAAAACATGATATAAAAACAACAAAAACATGATATAAAAACAACATTGATAAAAACAATGACTGATAGATTGATTAAACTTATTCTAATATCTCCGTGTATATGTGCTATGGGCACCAGCTAGTGCTTTGTATGTATCACGCATGCATGAGTCAATGTTTATTTTTAAATTGCCAGTGCGCATCATATGTACTGGCCAGTCAGTCAATGGGATTGTGGGACATACTTACGGTTGGTCACTTAGCTTTATATATATATAGACTAGAGGCCCAGCGCATGAAATCGCAAAAGACCCCAGACCCGCTGCACAGCCACGGGACCCCAGACCCGCCATGCTGCGAGACACCACAATGCACCTCCTGGTGACTAGTTGTTAGGGCATGACGGCATTACGGCCACAGGCCTTTATAATGTAGATTAGTTAATTATAATTAGCTAATTTAGAGATATTTGTATAAATTTTTACTTTTATGTGTGTGTGTGTGTGTGTGAGAATGTGGGAACCTTTTGAACCAGAAACCTGGTATATGTATTGAAAAATATAGTATAGGTAGTTTTATAAAGTTTAAAAAAATTAATATATTTCAATCTAAAAAGATTATTTTGAACAGTGAACTACTTTAAAATTTAATTCACAGTATCTTTCTCCTATATATAACTCAAATTAATCATTTAACCTGACTTCTTATTACTGCCTCACTCTCCTTCCCATTGCCAGTTCCCACTCCCATACAGAGGACTTAAATCATTAGTTCATTTTGTAATGTAATTTAGTGACTCTGTCTTCAATGGATATTGTCATTTAAGACACAATGTTTTTAAATTTTTTATTTGCTTAAGACACACATTTAATAAAATGTTTAAAAATATTTTATTCCAATTTTAGCATTGTTAATGACGAGTTCATTTGACAAGTTTTAGTAGTGAGTTGAGTGATTTGAAACTTAAGTTCTCTTTATGTTGTTAAGACAAAAATCCACTCAAGTATTCAATGAAGTTATGGAGAGTTTGCACTGGAAAGTTGAAAGTATATTTTAATTGAAAATCTAAAAAGCTCTGTTGGGTTCTTGTCATTCTGAGTTGAGAAGTATTGCTAGTTTTTCTGACTATAGGCAGTCCCCACTTACAGACTACAGAACTGAGTTTTATAACCAGGAGCTTCAGGTAGAGGACCAGGATAAAATACTTGAGGAAAGAGATTTGTAGTACATGTTAACAATACACATGATGCTTGATGTAAGTTTAACATGGTTCCTAATTTCCTTCTTACCAAGTCAGGATTTTTGGAGCTTAAAACTCTCAGCAGTCATTATGAGCTGGCTTCCTTAGACTTGAACTATGTAGATAACTACCAGTATGTTGTTCCCTGTGAAGGCTGGTGCTATTGGATTATGAATATGACTAAATGCTTTTTAATTTAGTTGTGCCTCATCTCCCCCATTTATTGCTGGGTGGAGTCCTTGTAATATCTTGAGAATATTACATACACACCCACAAACATAAAAGTAAAAATTTATACAAATATGTCTGCATTAGTGATAGCATTATAATTAACTAGTTATTAATAATATGAAAGGAGCAAAGGAAAGGCCAAACATTATAGGTATGTTTCCCGCAAAACACTGGGGGAGGGATTAGAGTATATATGTTTGTTTGCATTATAACTGTCTGCTTGGTTTTATTCTGACCTTCAGCATGCCGTGTTTCTCTCAGTGTTCCTTGTATTACATATTAACTTTCTTTTTCTTTATTTCCAGTTTTTAATTTTATCTGACTTTTAATAAAAAAAATTTTCCCCTCCCATACCTATAGTCCTTTGCATGAATATATTTGTTAACACTAAAAGCAAATGGGAAGCCCTAATTATTTTTGCATTGTGAAGTATTGTGTTTGTATGTTGTAAGAATGACCATATCAAAAATATAACTGATGAGGTAGACAAAAAACAATGCCAAGAGGTAGTTGGCAATTATCATTGGAAACTAGTTGAGATACATATTACAGATAATGTAATATTACAAATAATAAGAAAATAACATAACCCTTTCTTTGTTTATAATTTTACTATTTATACTAGCTTCAAAAATCAAATACTAAAAACTACAAATGACTGATTTGAGTTTCATGAATTTTCCCTCTTCTACCCTCTGATGATAATACTAATAACAATGAAATAAGTAAAAAAGATGAGAATCTGTAGAGAAAACAAAGAAAAGCAAGGAGCCCAAAATATAGCCAACAGATTGGATCATCAACTACCAAATTACCCAAGAGTTAGCTGAATGTATTTCCAAACTAGACATATTTCTTTGTTATTGCATTTCATTTCTGAAGCTTGTTAACAGTTGATATTATATGTATATGCATTTTAATAATTTTGGAAGGTGGGTAAACATTTTTTATAGATTCATTTTATGTGTTTTCATTAAACATTTCCATAGTAATATGAAACTCATTTTTAGTATTCACGCAAGGATATGTTTTTATTCATTTTAGAGACAGAGGGGGAGAGAGAAACAAACAACACGAGAGAGGAACATCAACCAGTTGCCTTCTGCTTGCACCCTGACCAGCATTGAGCCCACAATCTAGGTATGTGCCTTGACCAGGAATTGAACCTACAACCTTTTGGTGTATGAGACAACACTCTCCAACCAACTGAGCCACACAGCCATGGATGAAACTTTTTTTTTTTTTTTAAAGAAGAAATATTGACAATTGGAAGAGGCGATACTAAGGCTCACAGTATGGATGTAAAGATTAGTGGGTGTCTGGATCTTATTAGAACCTGTCACTGTTTGGATTTGTCTCTATAACACAGTCTTCTGAAATTCATGACCCTTTTATCTGCCTGCTTCATATCAGTACTACATTTTTACTTTTGCTTACTTACCAATAGTTGTTAGCCATATTGTAAGACAAGGTATATAAGTGTGAAATTACTAAGAGGCTACTTTTTAGTTTCAACCTTGCTAACTTGGTAGCCTATTGGATAAGTCAGTTATTCTCTCTGAAACTCATACATTCATTCAAAAAGGGCTCAATGCCACTTGTCATTGCAAATAGAGTTTTATTGGAAAACAGACAAAAAAAAAAAGACAATTCACCCTAACACAAAAATAGATGAATTAGGTGAACTCTGGAATATATTTTTTTCTACCAGTCAGAACATTTTAATGATGTTTAAGTTTATTATGTCTCCTTTTTTGAAACTACTATATCCTAGAGGTAAGACTTTGCAAAGCCAAGAATATGTCATAGAAAGAATTTATATATTCCATGGCACTGGGAGTTGAAAGATTGAATGGAAGATGTAGAGGGTAAAACATGTTCAAAGTTCTGTCTTGTTATACAAATTATAGGCTCACCTTTCCTGCTTGTCTTATTTCTAAACCAGACTACTTGTCTTATTTTAAGATGTCAACACTCCAAAGATATTTCCAGTCTCCACACACCTGGTCAGTTTGTTGCTGTAGTTTCAGAGCTGGTTATTTAAAGCAGATATGAAAGACTCTTCCTGTAAAGGTGGCACTATCGGTATCCCTGCCTATACACTAAACTGTGAAGGTGGTGAGTGTAAGAGAAGAAAAGTTGAATTATCTGGGAGGCACTTTAGCAGAGAACTAAAATTTGTTCACCTGGAACCCAAATGCAAAATATTGGCTAGTTCTTTAGGGTGCTTGTGCTCTGACAAAAAGAATTTCTTTACAGTCAGGATCCAGAGTTTCCTAGAATGGGCAACTTGCTTTTTCTGTTTTACACTCACACCTCTGAAATTCCTTTAATAAAGAATATACTACTTTATAATATGGAATGCAATGTGTCCAATCACAGTTGTACATTTAGGGTATTTAGACATGTAGGTTTATGTTTTCCCTAATTTGATTTTAATTTCTAGCCAGGAATTATTGGGCATAATGGATGACCACTATAGAAGAAGAAGATGTTTGTTTTAATGTCGCTGGTCTATTTGTCAACTTTGATCTCATTGTCTTCTTGTTTCCTGCCATAAAGTTTTGTGTGTTTTTTTTTTCTCTGAAAATGAATAACCATGCATTCCAGCTTTATAGCAAAAGCCCAGGCATTTTTTAGTTCTGCTCCCTGCAAAGTCTTTTTATCTGTATTTCACCATTGTGACAGTGATCATTGACATGCCCTGTTTTCTATCCAGTGACCATCTGGTAATGTTGGGCCAAAGTCTTAAGATGCATGAAAGGAACCCAAGGGACAGTTATTGATGTAGAACAACATTGAAGTAGCTCAATGTTATAAAGTCTAAACATTTTATTTCACAGTGACTTCTTTTAAAACAGCAATCATGGAATAAGATAGATTTCAGAAAGCAATGAATTTTAGGGATTGAGAAATAGACTTTGGCATTAGACAAGCATAGGTTTGAATCCACATTTCTTTTTTTTTATTATTATTGCTTAAAGTATTACAAAGAGTATTACATATGTCTCCTTTTTTTCCCCCGCCCTTGACAATCCCCTGGCCTCCCCTACCCCCCAGTGTCATATATCCATTGGTTATGCTTATATGCATGCATACAAGTCCTTTGGTTGATCTCTTACCCACCCCCCTCCTGCCCTCCCACCCTCCCCGACCTTCCTGCTGTAGTTTGACAGTCTGTTCGAGGCAGCTCTGCCTCTTTATCTATTTTTGTTCATAAGTTTATAATGGTCTTTATTATCCAGAAATGAGTGACATCATGTGGTATTTTTCCTTCATTGATGGCTTATTTCACTTAGCATAATGCTCTCCAGTTCCATCCATGCTGTTGCAAATGGTAAGAGTTCCTTCTTTTTTACAGCAGCATAGTATTCCATCGTGTAGATGTACCACAGTTTTCTAATCCATTCATCTACTGATGGGCACTTAGGCTGTTTCCAGATCTTAGCTATGGTGAATTGTGCTGCTATGAACATAGGGGTGCATATATCCTTTGTGATTGGTGTTTCTGGTTTCTTGGGATATATTCCTAGAAGTGGGATCACAGGGTCAAATGGGAGTTTCATTTTCAGTTTTTTGAGGAAACTCCATACTGTCTTCCATAGTGGCTGCACCAGTCTGCATTCCCACCAGCAGTGCACAAGTGTTCCTTTTTCTCCACATCCTCTCCAGCACTTGTCGTTTGTTGATTTGTTGATGATAGCCAGTCTGACAGGTGTGATATGGTACCTCATTGTTGTTTTGATTTGCATCTCTCAGAAGATTAGTGACTTTGAGCATGTTTTCATATGTCTCTGGGCTTTCTGAATGTCCTCTTTTGAAAGGTGTCTATTTAGACCTTTGCCCATTTTTTGATTGGATTGTTTATCTTCCTTTTGTTAAGTTGTATGAGTTCCCTATAAATTTTGGAGATTAGGCCCTTATCAGATATGACATTGGCAAATATGTTTTCCCACGCAGTGGGTTTTCTTGTTTTGTTGATGGTTTCTTTTGCTGTGCAGAAGCTTTTTATTTTGATGTAGTCCCATTTGTTTATTTTCTCTTTAGTTTCCAATGCCCTAGGAGCTGTATTGGTGAAGAAATTGCTTCGGCATATGTCTGAGATTTTGTTGCCTTTGGATTCTTCTAGTATTTGTATAGTTTCCCATCGTATATTTAAGTCCTTTATCCATTTTGAGTTTATTTTTGTGTATGGTGTAAGTTGGTGGTCTAGTTTCATTTTCTTGCATGTATCTGTCCAATTTTCCCAACACCATTTATTGAAGAGACTATCTTGACTCCATTGTATGTTCTTGCCTCCTTTGTCAAATATTAATTAAGCGTATTGGTTGGGGCTGATTTCTGGGCTCTCTATTCTATTCCATTGATCTATATGCCTGTTCTTGTGCCAGTACCAGGCAGTTTTGAGAACAGTGGCTTTGTAATACAGCTTGATATCTGGTATTGAGATTCCACCTACTTTGTTCTTTCTCAGGATAGCTGCAGCTATTCCGGGTCATTTTTTATTCCAGATGAATTTTTGGAGAGTATGTTCTAGGTCTGTGAAATATGCCATTGGTATTTTAATGGGAAGTGCATTGAATTTATAGATTGCTTTGGGCAGTATGGACATTTTAATGATGTTGATTCTACCAATCCAAGAACATGGTATGTTCTTCCATCTCTTTATGTCTTTCTCTATCTCTTTTTTCAATGTCCTGTAGTTTTCTGAGAAGAGGTCTTTTACCTCTTTATGTAAGTTTATTCCTAGGTACCTTATTTTTTTTGGTGCAATGGTAAATGGGATTGCTTTTTTAGTCTCTCTTTCTGCACATTCACTATTGGTGTATAGAAATGCCATAGATTTCTTGGCATTAATTTTGTATCCTGCTACATAGCCGAATTCTTTTATTAAGTCTAATAGTTTATTGATGGAGTCTGTAGGGTTTTTTAAGTATAATATCATGTCATCTGCAAATAAGGACAGTTTTACTTCTTCTTTTCCAATTTGGATGCCTTTTATTTCTTCTTCTTGTCTAATTGCAATGGCTAATACTTCCAGGACTATGTTGAACAGGAGTGGTGAGAGTGGGCATCCCTGTCTTGTTCCTGTTCTTAGGGCAAATGGCGTTAGTTTTTGTCCATTGAGTATGATGTTGGCTGTGGGTTTGTCATATATGGCTTTTATTATGTTGAGGTATGATCCTTCAATTCCTACCTTGCTGAGAGTTTTTATCAAAAATGGGTGTTGAATTTTGTCAGACGCTTTTTCTGCATCAATTGATATGACTATGTGGTTTTTTCTTTCAATTTGTTTATGTGATGTATCACGTTTATTGATTTGCGGATATTGTACCATCCTTGCATCCCTGGGATAAATCCTACTTGGTCGTGGTGTATGATCTCTCTGATGTACTGCTGGATCCGATTTGCTAAGATTTTGTTGAGGATTTTGGCATCTATGTTCATGGGGGATATTGGCCTGTAATTCTCTTTCATTGTGTTGTCTTTACCTGGTTTTGGTATTAGGGTGATGCTGGCTTCATAGAATGAGCTTGGAAGTGTTCCTTCCTCTTGGATTTTTTGTAGTAGTCTGAGGAGGATAGGTTTTAGTTCTTCTTTGAATGTTTGGTAAAACTCCCCTGTGAAGCCGTCTGGTCCTGGGCTTTTGTTTGCTGGAAACTTTTTGATGACTGCTTCAATTTCTTCCATAGTTATTGGCCTATTGAGATTTTTAGATTCTTCCTGATTAAGTTTTGGAATATTGTATTTTTCTATGAATATGTCCATATCCTCCAGGTTGTCTAGTGTGTTGGAGTAGAGTTGTCCATAGTATTTTTTAACAATCATTTGTATTTCTGTGGGATCTGTTGTTATTTTGCCTCTATCGTTTCTGATTTTGTTGATTTGGGTCCTTTCTCTTTGCTTCTTGGTGAGCCTGGCTAGAGGTTTGTCAACCTTGTTTATTCTTTCAAAGAACCAGATCTTTGTTTCATTGATTTTCTGTATTTTTTTTTTGGTCTCTATGTCATTTATTTCTGCTCTAATCTTTATTATCTCCTTCCTTCTGCTCACTCTGGGGTTTTCTTGTTGCTCTCTTTCTAATTCTTTGAGCTGTAGATTTAAATGATTTACTACCATTTTTTTCTTGTTTGTTGAGATAGGCCTGTAGAGCTATAAACTTCCCTCTCAGGACTGCTTTCATTGCGTCCCAAAGGTTTTGGATTGTTGTGTTTTCATTGTCATTAGTTTCCAGGATGTTTTTAATTTCTTCTTTGATCTCATTGGTAACCCAATCAATATTTAATAACGTGCTATTCAGCTTCCAAGTGTTTGAGTATTTTGAGTTGTTTTTATTGTAGTTTATTTCTAATATTATGCCCTTGTGGTCTGAGAAGATACTTGGTATGATTTCAGTCTTCTTGAATTTGGGGATACTTTGTTTGTGACCCAATATGTGGTCTATTTTTGAAGATGTCCCATGAGCACTTGAGAAGAACGTATATTTTGTGGCTTTGGGGTGAAGTGTTCTGAAGATGTCAATTAAGTCCATCTGATCTAGTGAGTCATTTAGGATTGCTGTTTCTTTGCTGAGTTTTTATCTAGCGGATTTATTCAGTGATGTCAGTGGTGTATTAAAGTCCCCTACTATGATTGTATTGTTGTCGATCTCTCCCCTGATATCTTCCAGGAGTTTTCTTATGTATGTGGGTGCTCCTGCATTGGGTGCATATATGTTTATGAGGGTTATATCCTCTTGTTGTATTGGTTCCTTTAGTATTATGAAGTGGCCTTCCTTATCTCTTGTTATGGCCTTCACTTTGAGGTCTATTTTGTGTGATATAAGTATTGCTACCCCAGCTTTTTTTTCATTTCCATTTGCCTGAAAGATATTTTTCTATCCCTTCACTTTCAGTCTGTGTGAGTCCCTTCTAATGAGGTGGGTCTCTTGTAGACAGAAAATATATGGGTCATGTTTTTTTATCCATTCAGCCACTCAGTGTCTTTTGATTGGACCATTTAGTCCGTTTACGTTTAAAGTTACTATTGAAAGGTACTTGTTTGTAGCCATTTCTATTTTTTTGTGTGGCTGTTTTCTTTCTGGGCTTTTTATTTCTTCTTTTTACACCAGTCCCTTTAGCATTCCTTGCATTGCTGGCTTGGTGGTGATAAACTCCCTTAGCCTTTTTTTGTCTGTGAAGCTTCTTATTTCCCCTTCAAGTTTGAATGATAGCCTTGCTGGATAGAGTATTCTTGGATTCAGTCCTTTGCTTTGCATCACTTTGTAAATTTCTGTCCATTCTTTTCTGGCCTGATGTGTTTCTGTTGAGAAATCATTTGATAACCTGATGGGGGATCCTTTGTAGGTAACTCTCTGTTTCTCTCTTGTAGCCTTTAAGATTCTCTCTTTGTCTTGTACATTTGCCATCATTATTATGACGTGTCTTGGTGTGGGTCTTTTGGGGTTCATCTCGCCTGGGACTCTCTGTACTTGTGTATCTTTTTTCTTCCCCATATCTGGGAAGTTTTCTGACATTTATTCTTCAAATAGATTTTCTAATCCTTGCTGCTCTTCTTGTCCTTCTTGCAGCCCTATTATGCGTATGTTACTTCGTTTCATGTTGTCCTGAAGCTCCCTTAGGCTCTCCTCCTGCTTTTTAATTTTTTTCTCCAGTTGCTGTTCAGATTGAGCTTGTTTCTCTGCTTTATCTTCTAATTCACTAATTCGGTCCTCTGCTTCTTCTAGTCTGCTGTTGAAACTTTCCATGGTGTTTTTGATTGTAGCTATATCACTTTTCATTTCTTCCTGATTCTTGCATAGGTTGTTGATTTTCTCATCCATCCGGTGAATGAATTGTACAACCATTATTCTGAATTCTTTTTCTGTCATGTTGCATGCTTCAACTTCATTAATTTCCTTTCTTGGCGACTCCTCATTGTCTTTCCTCTGGTTGTTGTTTTGCCTCTTCATTCTTATTATCTCCTGATGGTTCCAAGGTTGAGTTGCATGGGCCTGGCCATGTGCAGTGGGAGCCTTCCACCACCCTAGTGTCACTGAAGAGCTCTGACACTAAGATGTGTGGTGGTTGTGGGTTGGTGGGAACCAGGCTCGCTCAGAGTCAGTGTTGTCAGCGCTCAATGTGGCCTCGTACGCGCCCTTAGAATCAGGGACCCTGCCTACACCGTGCTGAAACAGAGACCCCCCTGAAGCGTGTTGAAAACCAGAGCCCCCTAGCATGCGCCAGGAGTCAGAGTTCCCCAAGAATCCAGTATCAGAGTCTCTGTTGCTTCGCGCGACCTTGCCTTGAGAATCAGGTTCCCTGTGTGCCCTTGCACCAGGAATTGGAGTCACTGGCTCTTAGTATGAATGCACAGGAAATCAGGATCTCAGGTGCAGGTGATAAGAAACACAGTCAAGTCACTGGTGCTGGGTGCTGCCTCCTGCCCAGAGAATCGGGGTCCCTGGGCCTGTGATACGCGGGACAAATTCCCGGTGTTCGCAGGATTGCTCCCAGCCCAGGGCCCAGAAGCCTGCAGTGCGCATAGGATCAGTTCCTGGGGTTCGCGCATTTGCTCCCAGCCCAGGCCTCAGAAGCCGGCCCTATGCGGGATCAGTTCCAAGGTGCTCGTGGACTTCCAGGCTAAAGTTCCTGGAGCGCTGAGGCCCTGGCAAGGGGTGGGTCTATCAGTTAGTTACTCTGGCGCTGCCCGCAAGCCTGCGGGCAGGGGGGATGGGCTCTGTTACTCACGGATCTGCCGCGGGGATTTCTGAACTTTTGGTGTTCGCAGGTCTGTAGCTGTGGTCACAGGTCTCTGTCCCCAGTGGCTGCAGGGTCCTGGTATGCGTCTGAGATCAGACTGGGTGGTGCTGAGGCCAGGATCCTAGTGTCAAGCAGCTCTGTTTCCCAAGATGGTGTCGTCCCCGTGCCTGTGCTGGCAGCCCAGGAGTGTCCGCACAGGGAGCAGGACTCCGCTGCCTAAGACTGCCCGCTTTAGCAGCCCCTTAGAAGACCTGCAGAATCTAACTGTCCCTAGCTCATACACACACACCACACACGTCCACACACTACTCTAACACTTCCTTGTGCTCTCACACTCTCTCCCTCCCTACCTTCCTGCTGGTCACCATTTTGGAAGCCTCTGAATCCACATTTCTTTACCATTTATTTGGTTCTGTGACTTGCCCTTTTTGAGCTGTCTAAACTGTAGTGCCTTCATCTGTAAAACAGAACTAATAATACCTAAAACACGCAGTTTCTGTGAGATTCAAGTGATGTTATACCTACAAAGTGCTTGATATAATACTTGACATATTGTAAATCCTGAATATGTGGTCATGAAGACCAATAGTATTCGATTATATTTTCTGTTTAACTTTCTGTAATATAGTTTCTCTATGACTTTCTGTAAAAAGTTATAACTCACACAGGTTTCATGTGCAAATGTACTATAATGATGCCAATAAAATAGTTATAGTTAATATAGAATGGCAATGAAGTCAGCCTTATAACCTAGTATTTAATACATATTTTGGATTTTATGTAGCTCTAGAGGAGGGGTGGGGAAGGTCCAGCCCATGGGCCATATCATTTGGTCTGACCCTGCCAAGTCAACCAGAGGCTGGACTCGAAATTCAATAAAACTAGGAGCTTTTTTCATATCAACATAATTTTTAAGTTGATAATTTAGTGTGGCCCACAAATGATGTTATAAATATCTAAATGGCTCTTGGCAGAAAAAAGGTTCCCCATCTCTGCTCTAGAGGCTTCTACAGCAAATCTCCTAATAAAATTTTGTTCTGATAAGTATTTTTTAATTCGAGGTGCTTCCTGCAGGACAAGGAACTTATGTAGGAATAGGGTTGGGAACATAGAATGTAAATTATTGAATTACTAGAGGCCCAGTGCACAAATTTGTGCACCAGTGGGGTCCCTTGGCCTGGCCTGCGGGATCAGGCCGAAACTGGCTCTCTGACATCCCCCAAGGGGTCCCAGATTGGGAGAGGGTGCAGGCCAGGCCGAAAGACCCCACAGGTGTAAGATAGGGGTTGGGGAGGGATCAAGGGAGGGCTCCAGGGCATATCTGGCCAGTCTTGCTCAATCCCGATTGGCCGGACCCCAGCAGCAAGCTAACTTACCAGTTGGAGTGTCTGCCCCCTGGTTGTCAGTGCATGTCATAGTGAGCAGTTAAGAAGCCTTAGCACATCACTGGCATATTACACTTTGATTGGTTGACCAGAAACTTAGCATTTTAGGCTTTTATTATTTATGATTAACATGTTGATAGCATAATTAAACTTTCAAACTGAAAAGTTACCTTGAAATAAAATGGCCAGGATAAATAAGATGGGAAAGTTTCCTTGAAGTAATATGTACTTTAAAAGTCATTTATGTGCTCTTTTATAGCAGTATTCTTGATATGTGCAGAGATCAGGCAATTGTGCATTATCTTATTTAAAAAAATGATAGTCACCTGATAGTGTTCAGGTTGTGCAGTTTATTAAATGAATCATTTGGTGTTGGATTTTTAGATCCTTGAGTTGGAGTTTGGTGTGAATAGATACATGAAAATACGTAAATATGGGAATCACTAGAAAAGTTTTAAATGGAATTAAATCCCTCCTTAAAAATATTTTTTAAAATGATAGTAATAATTTTTTAAAAATATGTTTTATTGATTTCAGAAAGAGGAAGGGAAAGGAAGAGAAAGAAACATCAATGGTGAGAGAAAATCATTGATTGGCTACCTCCTGCATTCCCCCCTACGGGGATAGAGCCCGCAACCTGGGGCATGTGCTCTGACCAGGAATCAAACCATGATCTCCTGGTTCATAGGTTGATGCTCAACCAGAGCCACGCTGGCCCAGGAAAAGTTATAGATTTTAAGAATATAAATATTTTAGTCAGGTAATTTATAAGCAGACAAACTAGGACCACAACTGCTATCTAAATCCAATTCAGATTGACACTTTAAAAATATAAAACAGTATACAGCAATCACAGTATCTGTTTTATTTTTTACATTAAAATGCAGTTATTTAGCTTTTTTGTTTCTTTTTAAAGATAGTTTTTTCTCTCTCACTGTACCAACCATGTGGTCTGTGTAAGTCAATTGTTTCTGAGCATCTAAAAACATTTTTTTTTCTAACATGAACAGAAAACTTGTCATAACATATAATTGAGAAAAATAAGAGTTCAGTTCAGTTTTCTGATTATATTTGATGCTGTGAACCCCCTACAATTAATGTTCAAATGTATAATTATAATGATGAATATATTTGCCTGATCACAAAACAGATACATTTAGAATATGAGGCTGGTAAAGATCCTTCACCTGCTACATAATGCAGAATGCCTTTTGATTAGGCATGCTTGGGTTTGGGATGGGATGAATCAGACCAGTGATTTGTGATGGTCTGCTGAGGTCGTCAAATAGTTGATTGGTATGAAGGCTGGTTTTCAGGAAATTTGGTGCAAGTTTAGGCAAGTGACCATTATTGATAAAGGAGCCCAGTGTTATGGTGCAGGCCATCATCTTTGAAAGGATACAGAGGTGGTACCATAAGGATCTAGCTGCTGGCTGTGGTCAGTAGTCCAGGTAGGCATAGAGAAGTGGAAAAACTGTCTTTGGCAACAGAGCATCAGCTTTCAGGATTGGGATTCAGGTTAAGGAAAGATCTAGAGCAGTGGTTCTCAACCTTGGCTGCACATTAGAATCACCTGGGAATCTTTTTAAAATCCTGATTTCTAGGCCTCACCCTCTTGAAATTCTGTTTCTTTGTTATGGGGTGGGGCCGCAACATTAGTAATGAATCTTTTTAAAATCCTGATTTCTGGGCCTCATCCTCCGGAAATTCTGTTTCTTTGTTACTAATGTTGTGGCCCCTCCCCATACCAAAGAAACAGAATTTCTGGAGGATGAGGCCCAGAAATCAGGATTTTAATAAGATTCCCAGGTGATTCTAATGTGCAGCCAAGGTTGAGAACTACTGATCTACAGTAAGTCAACAAATACACATCTATAATAATAAAAAGGTAATATGCTAATTAGACCAGACATCATTCCGGACATCATTCCAGACATAATTCCAGATGAAGCCTAAGTCCTGGGTGCCTGCCAGTGGCTGGAGCAAAGCCCAGGTCCTGGGTGCCAGAGGGAAGCCAGTGCCAGCAGCCAGGAGAAGGAAGGTCTTCTCTTGCACAAATTTCATGCATCGGGCCTCTAGTTTAGAATATAATTTGTGCAAAGCATTGAACTAAGAGTACTGAGGGTTGTAAGTATGAATATGATATTGTTCTTGTTTACCAAGGAATTTACATAAGGGGTGAAAACATGTTCTTGTCCTCTATGTGGGAAATACTGATGGAAAGTGCAGAGATAAATAGGCAAGCCAAAGAAGGAAGGTTAAGGAGAACCCAATACTGCATAAATAGCTGTTAAAGAAAAGAAAAAGAAGAAACATTGAAAATTGGTTTTGATAATTGAATGAACTGGCTGTATGTAAAGGAGAAGAGTCAAAAGATATTATTACAAATTGGTTTGATATAACAGGAAAGGATTAGCTATCAAAAGGACCTAAATAGACACTTCTCCAAAGGGGACATACAGATGGCCAAGAGCCATATGGAAAAATGCTCAAAGACACTAATCATCCGAGAGTTGCCACTTAAAATGACAATTAAGTATCACCTCACACTTGTCAGAATGGCTAATGGCTGTCATTAATACATCAACAAATAACAAGAGCTATCAAGGATATGGAGAAAAGGGAACCCTAGTACACTGGTGGTGGGAATACAGACTGGTGCAGCCACTATGTAAAACAGTGTCGAGTTTCCTCAAAAAATTAAATATGGAACTGCCATTTGATCTAGTGATTCCACTTCTAGGAATATATCCTAAGAAACTCAAAACACCAGTCAGAAAGAATATATGTACCTCTACATTCATAGCAGCACAATTTACAACAGCTAAGATCTGGAAACAGCCCAAGTGCCCATGAGTAGATGAGTGGATAAAAAGCTGTGGTACATTTATACAAAGGAATACTATGCAGCACTAAAAAAGAAGGATCTCTTACCCTTTGAGACAGCTTGGAGAGACCTGGAGAGTATTATGCCTAAGTGAAATAAGCCAGTTAGAGAAAAACAAGTATCACATGATCTCACTTATATGTGGAACCTAAAGAACAAAATAAACTGGTGAACAAAATAGATCCAGAGACTTAGAAACATGGAATAGACTGATGAATCTCAGAGGGAAGGCGAGGTGGGTGGGTGGTAGGAAGAGGTTAACCAAATGATTTATATGCATATATGTATAACTCATGGACACAGACAACAGGGTAGTGAAGTCCTGTGGGGGGAGTGCACGCTAGAAGGGGGCAGTGGAAGGGGGAAAGGGGCACATCTGTAATACTTTCAACAATAACTATAAATTTTAAAAATAGACATATTAGTAAAAGTTATAATTGGACAGCAAAACCCTCTAAGGGGTTATTGCAAAAAATCAGGAAAGTGTGATTGTTTGATATTTAGCATGTAATGTTGGAGGGGATGTATGTAATACTTCAAAAATAAAGATTAAAAAAATAAAATGTGATATTGTAAGTTTCCTTTTTCTAATCTAATCATTGATAAAAATGCAAAATACAGTATTTTTCTTCAGTAACCATTACAGGCTGCTATCTCCTGTGTATCACAAAGTACACAGATATTGATGTTTTGAATGATTAACCCCCAATTTGTCCATGAAATTGCCTTTTATTTTACATCTCATCTAAATGTATTTTTGGAAAATATTGATAATACAAACAAGCCCCATTGTAAGCCTGTTTAATGAATTGTTTCCATAGTCTATTTCTGTGCATACAATGGATTCGGTAAAAGGAAATTAAGCCTCTGATGGGATTGTAAATCATTTTGCTGAGATGGATAAGAAAGCAGATAGCTTTGAATGGATGGGGCACCTGGGATTTTTAAAAACAGGAATAAACCAGAGTTTTTGTAATATCTTTCACATGAATACCTTTGTTGCACTGCTTGTATAAATTATTTTAAATCTCTTAAAATAAAAAACTCCTTAGTTTTTTTAAAATATAATTTTATCAATTTCAGCCTGAATGTATTTATTTAATCAATTGATATAAATTATTCATTGAATCTCAAATTTAATTGTCTTTCTTATCTAATGAAGGCACAATTAGTAACTGATAATGAATCCTTTTATAAATTCTCATATTTTAAAAATAAACTTTTGAGCTTTAGAGTTTCTTTGGAATGCATTTAAAATACAACACATTTTAATGATGTCAATATTTTGAATATTAAATGTATTAAGTGAAATTTGAAGAATTAACACCAACATATCCCATATAATAAAAGGCTAAAATGCAAATCGACCAAATGATGGAACAACTGGTCACTATAATGCGCACTGACCACCAGAGGGAAGATGCTTAATGTAGGAGCTGCCCACTGGTGGTCAGTGAGCTCCCATAGGGGGAGCACCACTCAGCTAGAAGCTGGGCTCCCACCTCTGAGGGAGCGCTAAGGATGTCTGACTGCTGGCTTAGGCCCACTCCCCACGGGCAGCGGGCCTAAGCTGTCAGCTGGATATCCTCAGAGGGCTCCTGGACTGCGAGAGGGCACAGGCTGAGCTGAGGGACCCCATCCCGAGTGCACAAATTTTGTGCACCGGGCATCTAGTAGTTTTATATGCATTGTATAAGACCCATGTGCATATATATGTACATTCATGTGTGAATATGTAGCCTTTCTTTGAAGGCAAACAAAATTTGTGGTGTATACTTACAGTACTTTCTCCTGTGAATGGGCCCAATTTCCTCTTGCCCCTTGGATAGATTTATATATGTCTCATGACTTTGTGGGTCACTTTGAGGTAACAGAAAGCCTAGAAGAGTCTTAAATTACAAACAGTCTCAATTCAATACTTAATATGTCTAGCAGTTCAGTATTAAACTGAGAGTTAAGGAGCAGGTGCACACAGTCCTCACTTTTAGGAGAGTTGGTGCTTTACCAGGCATAGAGACTCTCCCCCAAATCCTCTTTCAATCTTTATTATGTTAATTTCCACATACTGACTCTTATAGGAATGTAGATGGAGGGTTTAAGACTCATTTGGTTTTCAGATAATACCTTTGAAAATTGCAATCTTGGTCTGAGGACCAATCAAAATTTACACTTTAACATATTACAGTCTATAAAATGAGAGTTTAGCTTAAGAGATTTTGGATTTTTTTTTTCTGTTAAAAATGCCATGGTTCCAATTTTACATAATTTTGTATATCTTGATACTCAATATGCGAAGAATATGTGATACAGGAAAATATAATTCAAAGATTCAAGATTTGCTGAAAAAACTTGGAAGGGAACTTAATATATCTATATTTTAAAGTATTCATTGTATTTTAATATTGTCTAAACTGATAAAACTAATACTTATAATGACTTGGCTTATAATATAAATTCAAATATCTGGTTATCTGTTGCAGTGTAATAAACCACCTCAAAACTTCTTAGCACAACAATACTTTATTTAACGTATGATTTTGTAATTTAGGCAGAGCTGGTTGGGGAAAGTTTCCCTCTTTCTATGTGACATCACCCAGGGAGGCTCAGTGAAGGGCTAAGCATCCACTTCTAAGATTGCTTTCTTACATGGCTGGCAAACTGGTGCTGGCTGTCAGCTGCTGCTCAGCTGGGGTGGAAGGAGAAGTCCTTAATTCCTCTCCTCTCCTTCAGGGCTTGTTTCCCCTCATGGCAAGATGAGAGAATTCCATAAGCAAGGGTCCCAGAGGAACCCTGTAACAGAAGCTCTGTCACCTTTAGAGCCTCGTAAGTCCTGACATCAGCTTTTTTTTTTTTTTAAATGTTTTTATTGATTTCAGAGAGAGGAAGGGAGAGGGTGAGAACTATTGATTGGCTGCCTCCTGCACTCCCTTGATGGGGATCCAGCCAGCGACCTGGGCATGTGCCATGACCAGGAATGGAACCAGTGATCTCCTGGTGCATGGGACGATGCTCAACCAACTGAGCCACACAGGCCAGGCGTGACCTCAGCCTTTATCATACTCAGAAAGTCAGCCAAGTTTCAAGGGAAGGAAACATAGATTCTACCTCCCTGTCCAAGAGTCAGAGTCACATTGTGAGAAGAGTCTATGAGATGATAGATGTTATTGCAGTCATTTTTGAAAAATATAGTTTATCACAGTAAGTGAAAAAAGGATACAAGATGTTGGCAGAGCAGTGATTATAGCTTACATAATCTATATCAGCTAAAACAGTTAGTGATTAAACCTTTATAATTCTTGTAAACAATGTTTAAGAAGGGAAACCACAAATATTTTTATCATGGTCTTATGCTAACATTTAAAAAATTATTTTATTATATAACACCATAAGTTAAATGTATAGCTATAAATCATGATTATTTTAAAGAAAAAACTAACTATAAAGTAAAATGAATACCATATATCTACCATCTAATTTTATTAAATACAGCAAAAAAGAAAAAGAATATACAACTACAAGTTTTTGGCTATATCTCCCTCATTATTCTCCAAACTTTCCTTGATGTTGCCATTTTAATTTTTAAAAAATGGTCACTATTGAAAGTAAAATAAAATAACTCCTAAGGTTTATGGTGGGATCAGGTACTTAAGACAGAAAAACAGGGTACTTCTGTCAGGATGGTTCCATTCACACCTTTATTTGAATGGAGAATTAAAATCTGTTTATTCTTAGACATTTTATTTCAAATGATCTTTGCCTTTAGACACATTCTTTCTTGTTTGAGAAGTTACAAGTTAATTGATAATTTTAAAAACTCTGCTATATTGTTTATTAAAGTCGAATTCCCACTTTAAGATGTAGATGTTACTCATTAAGGTGTATATACAAATGTGATTTTATTTTTTATTTTCTTTGGGGAAGTCTTACAGTCTGTTTCACTTCTCTTAGGCCTTCTTCACCTTTAATAATTAGGATGAAGCAGTTGTCAGTTTCCTCTTACTCACATTTCCTCTTACCTGCTGAATTCTCTATAAAACAGTTCTCCCCAAAGAGAAAAACACTCCAGTAGGCACTGCCTTTCAGAAATGATTTTTTTTTAATGTTTTTCTCTTCACTCTGCTTTCAACTCTGTTGTCCCTTAGAGAGTCCAAATTATTGGTCAGAAGAATTGAGATAGTTTGAGAAAGCCATTTGATGCTAAAGAAATTTTCCCTGAATCATACATGATAGACTTCCTTTGATAACAATAAAAAAAATTAACTCTCTATTAAGTACTTTGGGAGTTCTGGAATGCTGGAAGACATTTAACATTCAATTGCAATGGTAATGAGGCTTTTATAAAACATTTAAAGAAAAATGACATTGATGTCACTATCTGGTTTGTTAATATAAATATATTTTTGGTTTTGTAAATATTATGTAATAAGCGTCAATCATCTGAGTTACTTGTTATTTACCATCCAATTCCCTTCCATCCCATATGCATAATTATTGGTTTATCATTACTCTTTCTCTGGCTTATGACAGAGTAGCATTGCATTATAATTGTTTAATGTATTAAATATAGGTACTGTGAGGATTTTAACTCCTTATAACTTCTATTTGGATTCAAATCTGGTCTAAAAGTTTTTTATTTGGGCTAAAATCAAGGTTTGTATTTACCCTCTATTTTTTAATGGCAATTTTTTCAAACAATTTATTATTTGAAGAATTACAATGAACTATTTACCAAAGCATGTTTTTCTTTTAGGAATTTATATATATTAACTAGCATCATCTTCTTGAGAGATTTGCAAAGAAAAGTATCAGCTAATTCATGATTGTAATTGTGCCAAACATAAATGTACAATTGCCAAGAGACCTGAAAATTTATGTGATTTATCTATAGAAGTCCTTAAAAAATCATGTGATTTTCATTCATATTGCTGTGTAATTTTTATTTTTGGTTGAAAATTTTCTTTATGTGTACTTAATGTAAGCCAGTGCTGGGGATTCATAGGATTATAAATACAGACACGGCAGAAACAGGAACATCCACAGTGTGCAGGATGAGCAGGTATTTATCAAGTTGCACATACAGGGTGGGGCAAGAGTAGGTTTACAGTTGTGAGTACACAAAACAGCTTATTCTTGTATTATTATTTATTAGTTATTGTATTATTTTTCCATGTGAACAACTGTAAACCTACATTTGCTCCACCCTGTGTAGCTGTGACCATTACCTTGAAGTAAAAATGCATGATGATGTAAATGCTTATCATAGAGAATTAATTACCTTTTTAGGAAGGTCAGGGAAGACTTTCCGGAACAACTCATGCTTGAACTCGAATCTGTGGGGATGGTATGTTTGTGTTGGTGGAAGAGCGGGGATACCATTTTAGGGAAAGGCACTGTGGTGGGAGGAAAGGCAAATGAAAAAAAGCTGTATTTAATTTTTACTTTTACTAAAACTTATGCTGATTCCATTGTCTAATAATGTTCTTTTACATATGCTTAATGGAGGCAACCCAAATCGATTCCTTCACAAAATATTTGTTAATTTTTGTTAGAAAACTGTAGTAGCTGTCATAAACCATACTGTTAATTTGAGTATTACACTGCTTAAAATGACAATGTAGCAACTGCAGTCATTTATGTTAAAAACAGGAGAAATGGTTAGTGTTAAAAGTCATATTAAAGATCATTTAGCTCAAATTCTGTCCTGAGAGTTAAGAAAATGAAAATATGGATGTTCTTTGATACTTTTAGTTTTGATTTGACTTCTTCAAAGTGGTATACAATTTCACTTATCAGTTTTCTTATTTTAAAATTGTGGATTAGCTTTCATATCTGATAACAATTTTCTTGTTTCTATATTCAGTACTTTCAAAAAAAAGTCAGTCTTCATTTCAAACACATAAGTATTCCTTTTTGTGTGTGGTGCCTGGGGAAGCATTTTAGTGAATGGATTTAGATTTTTTTTTAAGTTTTTTCTCTATTTTTATTTGCTCAATTCCTTCACTCCCTCAACTCAGCCTCTCAACCCCTAGCCCCCACAACTGTCAGCCTGCTCTCTGAGTCTGTGTCTACTTTGTGTGTTAGTTCATTTTATTCATTAGATTTCACATATGTGTGAAATCATATGGTACTTGTCTTCCTCTGACTGGCTTATTTCACTTAGCATAATACTCTCCATTAGACATATGAAAAGGTGCTGACCTCCACTAACCATCAGAGTGATGCAAATTAAAACCACACCTGTCAGGATGACTATCATCAATAAATCAACAAACAAATGCTGGCGAGGATGTAGAGAAAAGAGAACACTTGTGCCCTCATGATGGGAATGCAGATTGGTGCAGCCACTATGCAAAGCAGTAGGGAGTTCCCTCAAAAAATAAAAAATGGAACTGCCTTAAGACCCAGCGATTCCACCTCTGGGAACATATCCAAAGAAACCTGACACACTGATTCAAAAGGATATATGTACTCCTATGTTCATTGCAGTGTTATTTGCAATAGCCAAGATTTGGAAATAGCCCAAATCAGTAGATGAGTGGATAAAAAAGCTGTGGTACATTTACACAATGGAATACTTCTCAGCCATAAAAAAAAGAAGGAAATTTTACCCCTTGCCACAGCATGGATGGACCTGGAGAGAGCATCAACACATCTAAAAAGGCACAGAAATACATGAATTTAGACGTTGAGGATTGTTCCTGTCATTCTTTCACATATAGTATTTGAAAATACATATGATCTTGAATGTAAATTATATTGGATCAGAATGACCTTTCCATATAGAATATCCATATACCAACAGAAGTATGTATGTCTACTTTAGAGATAGTGAGTGTAGGTCAAAAGGAGGCTTTGGGCAACATATATTCATAATATAAATAAATTCTTACATTGAAATAATTTTATTTATTTGAATTATAAAAATGAGCAGCAGATAACATTCAGGTGTTAATTATCCAATTGTTATTATTTTTAAATGGTCAACTTATGTGATTTTTTTGTGTGTGTGTGAAAAAAGCATGGAGCCATTTGTTTGCTCTTGTGTACTACTAATTTTAACTTTATATAATTCCTAAGTACTGAGGCCAACTTAGGTACCTTTTCTATTGCAAGCATTTAAAAGCAATGTAAAAAGTCCTTTCAATGCAAGAGGCATGAGATTATACAATTTTCATTATGGTCATATTTTTAATGTTCTGAGCATTTCTTCAGAATTTTGTCTTTTATTCTAATGTACTTTATTAATTTTTCACATAAAACAGATACCACCAAGTAAAAGCAAACTTCTCCCATCACTTTTTCAATAATTACTTTTTAGGAAGAAAACCCCTTGTTAAATTGAAGGAACTGAGCATGACCATAAATAAAGTTCGCTGGCCTTCATGCCTATTAATTGCATCTTCTGCCATGCCTCATCAGCAGGCCATCTCTGGAGGTGTGCTTGAGGGACTCCTCTTTAGCTTTAATGTCTGCAGAGTCAGTGTTTCCATTCACTGAGTTAACTGAATTTTGCACACGACCATAACTATGTGCTGTATCGATGGAGGTAAGATTTGTCCTCGTTTATGCTCCTTTGCATAGGATATAGAAGAGTACCAATCTTAGGCTATATTCTTGCACATTTAGTTGGAAACAAAGTGAAGTTAACTGGAAATTTAGTAATTCCCCTGCTTTTTGTCTTTTTATCTGACCATTTTCGGCGGTTCTCAACCTGTGGGTCTTGACCCCTTTGGCGGTCGAATGACCCTTTCATAGGGGTTGCCTAAGACCATCCTGCATATCAGATATTTACATTATGATTCATAACAGTAGCAACATGACAGTTATGAAGTAGCAACGAAAATAATTTTATGGTTGGGTCACCACATGAGGAACTGTATTTAAAGGGCCAGAAGGTTGAGAACCACTGAAGTTGTTTCTCTCCAGTCCTTTACTTTTGATCTACAAGTTCACTATAAACTATATCAGCTAGTTAATTTGATTGAAAACATGTGCCTACACCATGTTAGGAAAGCATTTTTTTTCCTTTTTTGGCTAGACCCTGGCCATTGTTCTTCCTTCTTGATCAACTCAAATGAGGATTCATAATATATGCCCTTTGCCTGTTATTACCTTGGCTAAGAGTCCCGTAGGGATTTCTGCCATTGGGAAAATCGTAGCTATATAGACACACTGTTAACTTGAGAGTAGTGAAGAACTTAGCTCTTTAAGTGGTAGCTTGTCTCAGTTCAGCTCTTTTATGGAAACCATGGCTGTTTTAAAATAACATATACTAGAAAGTGACCTGTGTCCTATCATTTGGCACTTGACAACAAATTACACATCTCTTTTCTTAATAAAAGTGTTGGGAAAGTTAGCAAATACTTGTCAGCTGAGGAAAGCTCTGAGCACATTCCATATAGCATGTCTCATCAAGTCTATGGTGAGCAGTTTCCTGACAACACATCTACACAGGGCCAGGGCAACATTTACATCTACCTGGACATTGCAGTGGCTCTACATCCCCATTGAGGGCCCAGATGAGGCAATAATGAGGCAGTACACCTGTAATAGAAAAATCTAAAGATAATCATTGTTGATATTTACTGGCTATTCTGTAAGTACCTTATAGGTACCAACTCATTTATTTTTCAAAAATTTTTGAGAGACTGATATTATCCCCATATTATAGCTGGAGAAATTGAGGTAGAGAGAGGTTAAGAAGCTATCTCAGGTCACATAGTTAGAATAATGATAGAGCCAGGATTTGAATATACATAGTCTGGCCCAGGGAAACTCAGACACTGTGTTATATTGCCTCTTAAGCTGAGAGTGAGTTCAGAACCTGTATATTCAGTCAAATGTGGAGATAGAAGAAAAACTTTAAGTCCAAGAGCATATCTTGGGGGTGATGTTCAGTAAAACACAATGGGTGGTAAGCAGAAAGATGTCATCAAGAGTGTTTGTTTGGGGTGTGAATATGTAGATGGCCCACCCCAGGAATGAGGTATGATATCACAGCCTGCAGGTGGCAAGGTGCGAATGGATTGGGAACCTGGCACAAAGGTGTATAGTGAGCCAGTGGGCATAAGCCTTAACCCAAGAAGAGGTTTGTTCTTTTTCTGGCCCCCTTCTAAAGCACCCTCTTGTATGGGCATGTGACATTGGCAGAGGTGACCTATTCTCCACAGCAGGCTCAGGTGATGGCAGCTAATGGCTAGAGCCTCCAGGACCATCATGGTTGTGAGAGATAAATTGCTCGTCATTACTCTTACCACCTGAATACATGGGCCCTTGTGCATGCTCTGATATTACTTGGCTTAATGTGAGTCCTTAGGTAATGTGAAACAGCCCTGACCTTTTAGAAACAGATTAACCTGGTTATCAGCCATAGGTACTAATGTAATATTCTTGTACTTTCAAGTAAAGCACCAAGCCCACAGTTGTTTACTAAAGTTTTTGTTTGTTTGTTTTTCATTGAGTCTGATTTTTCTTATTTCAGCCATAGAAAAACTTAAGCAACATACATTCTTCTCTTTATGGGTCAGTTGTGCCTACTTTGTGTATGAGGGAAAATAGGCTCAAATCAGAGATGATAGAGGCTAATGATTTCAAATGCCCTTGCTAGGCACTTTCTATGCATTATATAATTTATTCCTCACAGCAACCCTGGAAATGAAAGCATATGCATTTATATTTTTTTAGTGGAGAAAAGTGAAGAGGCTGAGTGACTTGCACACAGTTGCATAGTTAGTAAATACTAAATCTGGGATCAGAAAACAGGTCTGAAGGACTTCCAGTCCTTTGTTTTTGTTATCTCATTTTTTAGGTATTGGGAAATAGACAACTTTAACATATCAAAGATTAAAATTAAAGAATCTACCAGTTTCCTTTTGCATAACAAAGGGTTATTTCAAGTTCATTAGAGAACTAGCCTGGAGCACTTATTGGTACACCTTGTACCAATGCTAAAATTGAGAGTGGGATTCTTGTTCCCATTGCCAACATCTGTATACCAAACACTAACACACTCTTCATCCTGAGAATTGAAAGTTTATAGACACCATTTCATTGCTCTCATTCCTTTGAAGCTGCTCTGGCTTACACTCAAGTGAGCTCCCCATCCTCCTCCAATCCCAAAGGCTTACTTTCGGTTCTGCACATCCTACAAAGTAGACACTAGTACTATTATATGTACTGCTGTTTTCTCTCAGGCTAACCTATCTATTTAAAGATGGGACAGCCATGTTGGTATACTTTTGAATGTCAGATTCCTCCTTTAGCATAAATTCTAGCTTATAATTATTCCTAACCATCATCTATTATAAGGCTAGGTGAAACTAATCTTTTACATACCATTTTCTAGCAAGAAAGTTTTTGCTTCTAACTGAGGTTGAGACAATATCTTTATGTGTTTACGGCTCACTGAAGAATTCCAGAACACCCATGCACCTCATGATGCTTCAACATGCAGGCAGGCATGCATATGCTCGGAGGAGAATCAGGACATCAGCATCATCATCATTTAACTTCTGTCTCTTTCTATGGTACTTTTAGTACTGTGGACATTAGATCAGGGTAAGGCACGGTGCATGTTCCCTGAACAAGTCATGCCTGTACTCTCTCACTCGGAAAAATTCCTTTTTTCTATTTAATGCCTGAGAAAAACCCATTCAGCTCTAAATCTAGATTAAGCATCTCCATCCTGTGAACACTTTGCTAATTTCTAATTCAAATTAGTCTGTTTATCCTTTCTGATCTCTTAGGTCTCTCTACAAACCACACCTTGTTAACTCCTAGTTCTACTTGACTTCCTTTTCTTGATAGTCTCAAACTTCCTGATAGTAAGATGTGACCATACATCACTTTCCTTTAATTATTCTTACCAAACAACAGGTTTGTCAGAATCAGAAATTTTGTAGCACACATACAGTGTAATCCATTTCTAAACAATGAAATTCTTCTCTTAATTTTGCTGTGCAAACCTCTACCAAACTCCTACCCAGCCTTTCCCCAAGGTGGAGCTCCAATGGAATTACACAGTACTTCAGTCATCTGTGCTACTTCACACTGTACTGTAATTATCAAAAGTCAGGGCCTCATTTGTAGGGGAGTCAGGAGCGAAAGTTTGCCTTCACCAAAATCATCACTTGGTCAAATTCCAAAATGCCTTGTTGGGTCCAGTCATTCCTGTGATCAAAAGAAGGCAAAATGTTGTACAGTTCCCCAGGCTATTCTGCTTTTACTGTCTAACCATAAATTTTCCTGGATTTGTGCACTCATTCCTAAAATGAGTAACTTTGGCCTCTAGGTTATTTACCTTCTCTGATCTACTAACTTTATCCCTGGTCAAGTCTCATACTGGCCTGTTCCTATTTTTTTTTTTTTTTTGACCACCAATGTGCCAAGGCGCCAAGGTGGAGACCACAAACTCCCTCATTGTTATTGTTATCTTTAATTGTTGACTGTTAACTAACTATCCTGTACCCACCTATGTAAAAGAAGCATGTGCCCTAGCTGGTTTGGCTCAGTTGATAGAGCATCAGCCTGTGGACTGAAGGGTCCTGGGTTCAATTCCGGTCAAGGGCACATGCTAGGGATTGTGGGCTCGATCCCTAGTAGGGTGCATGCAGGAGGCAGCTGCTCCATGATTCTCTCTCATCACTGATGTTCCTATCTTTCCCTCTCTCTTCCTCTCTGAAATCAATGGCCTGTTCCTTTTAAGGTGATGGTTTTGTACCCAGCTCAGTGCATGGCACAAAGTAGTCACTCAATACCTGTTTACAAAATGTTCGAATAACCTAAATATTTGGAATATGGGACATATAACTTTGTAGAATATTATTAGAAAGTATTGATCTATAATATATTATGTAATAAAAGTCTAATATACTAAGTGTCTGGTCGTCCAGTCATCCGTTCTACCAATCAAAGCATAATGTGCTAATGATATGCTAAGGCCGCTCAACTGCTTGCTATGATGTGCATTGACCACTAGGGGGTAGACACTCCGACCGGTAGGTTAGCATACTGCTGGGATTCGGCTAATAGGGACTGAGTGAGATGGGCTGAACATACCCTGGAGCCCTCCCGCGGTCCCTCCCCGGCTGGTCAACCTCCCGTGACCACTCCCTCCCCCCCCTCCGCCCCGATTCTGCACTGGTGGGGTCCCTTGACCTGGCCAGCGCCCTCTCATAATTCAGGACCCCTCAGGGGATGTTGGAGAGCCGGTTTTGGCCCGATCCCACAGGCCAGGCCGAGGGACCCCACTGGTACATGAACTCGTTTTTATATAAAAATTCTAGTTTTTATATAAAAATTCTCCTCCATAATATATTAAATAAAAACAATTCACACCTTTCTTCAGATATGAGTTATATTTTTAAAATACATGTTTTTAGTGTTACTTAGGAACAATCATTTTTACATTCTGTGTCAATTTAAATAGCACTGATGAATGGAATAGCCATTTTTCATTGCTATTATTACACTGATTTAATGTCAGATAGAGAGTTTTCCTAGGGACAAGATCTTGGACACTTTTTGGCTTCTTTGTTCTGCTTAAGGTCTTCTTTTTTGTGGTCTGTAAGAAATTTTTGTAGGCAACACACTCGCTTTTCAGTTTGTTCCATTGCATTATCTAAAATAGATTCACTTTGATGCAGTCCCCTGAATTCATTCCAACAGCCTAGATTGTGGCAGAAAATATGTTAAAAATCTTGTCTCAGTATTATCTCCAGGGTTTGGGGTTCCTACAGACAAAACCTGAGAAGGAGAGTTTGGTATATGTGATTCACTGAAGAAGGGCTCTCAGGCAAAGGGGAGGGAGGAAAACAGGATAAGGCGAAGGAGGAGCTAGGCAAGAGTAGGTTATGAGTAGTTATAGTCCAGCTTCAGTATGACTCTATGGGTATCTGTGAATTGTACCAGAGTTGGTCCTACATTGAGGCAAAGGGCTGGCATTTCATGCTCTGATCAGTCATTGGTTTCAGTGCATTTCTCCATAGAAGGGAGTAGTTGGAAAACATTCTCAGTCCGTAGTCATGGCCGGTAATGGGTACACTTGGCTAGTGAAGAGGGTTTGAGTAGGGCACCAACAGTGTGTAACACGTTATCTCTTTGAGTTTTTGTTCTTTACTCATGATGCAACAATAATATAGGTGCCTATTATAGTTAAGCACTGTGCTGGATGGAAGCTACCATACTTTTACTCAGAGAAAATAAACTAGCAAAGAAAGAATTCTAATATGGTAGGATGGGTTCAAATAAGGTGCACAGAGTAGGGATAGACATAGATATTATTCGAGTGTTGGAAATGGATGAAATATCTTTCTAGGAAGATGGTGTGGCATTTCTAAATATGGAGCAGGGCAGTGTGGTGGTGATGATGGGGACCTGGGGCAGGCCTTGAAGGATGTACCAAAGGTTCTGCATTTGTGAGTAAGGTGAAAGAAGTATACAGAAGTGGACAGATTCAGTCATGACATTTTTTAGCCTGAAAAAGATAGAGTTCCTCAATTACAAGCAGCAGAAGCCAATCTACGAAAAGATGCTATAGGAATACAGGGTGGGGCAAGAATAGGTTTACAGTTGTGAGTATGTGAGACACAGGGTATATTCTTGTATTATTATTTATTATATTATTTTCCATATGAAAAATTATAAGCCTACTTTTGCCCCACCCTGCATATTGGAAAACTAAGTGGGTGGTCACAGATACCACATTTGAAGGAAAATTTGAGGAACAATCTTGGGAAAGAGCAGATACCAGGCTTTTGTGCAGACCAAGGTATTAGGCTCTAATGGACAACCTAATAGGATTATGCCATTCGAATGCCTTAGCCTGAACTGAGTGCAGTCTTTTGTCACTCTCAGGAATTACATTCCAAGGAGAGGGCATCTTATCGGCCATGTTGTGTTTTTTAAAATCACTTTTCTACTCCTTATCAAAATTGGGTGTAGCATGTTTGAAGATTTTACCAAAGCAGCATCTAATGGTAGTGTCATAATTTCTACTTGTTTCTAGAAGAAGTAGGATGAGTCCTGGGAAAACAAAAACACAGATCTTCCACTATAGGTACCATGCAACAGAATTTGGATTTTTTTCCTGAGTACTGACTGTAATGACTAGCCACAGTCTTCTCTGAGAGTAGGAATAACAGGTAGGTTTGGCCAGAGAGTGAGATTAAGTAGGAGTCCTAAGTGGTGTATTGGGACAAGGGTTCCATCCTGCAGTGTCAGAAAGTAGCAGGGAGAGTAGGGTAGGTCCTAGCTAAGAGCTTGAGGGAGTCAAGAGAGAAGCAAGAGAGACAAAACTGTCATCCTCATGTTCAAGGGGCAAGAGCAGGATGGCAGAAGTCAGAGTCAGGAGCCAGGTAGAAAAGTGAATAGATGAATTAGAGAGGCAAGATTAGTGGCATGAAGCTCAATCATATATATTTTGACAAGAAATGAGAAGGGGTAAAACCAAGGTGAATGTAGCAGGGATGGAGAAAAGATCATAGATACCCAAGAGACAGCCTTTTTCCAAGTTCTCCTTGCCTAGCTGCACCACCCGGTATTAGAAAGGGAATCGAGACTGTCATAGCACACTGTCTCCTGTGTTAAAATTAGAGGGGGCCCTAAGCCATCATTCAGGGGGTTTGGATTCCACCTTTTTTTTTTTAAGTTCCCTGATTATATCTACTACCAGTATCCTGATTCTTGGCATATTGAGTTAGTTTTTTATAGCAGAATCCATTGTAATCAAGGTCTGTCATATTTTGAAAGCTTTTCAGTGTTTTTTCTTTTTTTTTTTAATACTTCAGAGAGAGTGATCTTGAGCTATATGTATGACAATGTGTATCTTACCATTTTTTAAAAAATATATTTTATTGATTTTTTAAGAGAGGAAGGGAGAGAGATAGAGAGTTAGAAACATCTATGAGAGAGAAACATCGATCAGCTGCCTCCTGCACATCCCCCACTGGGGATATGCCCACAACCCAGGTGCATGCCCTTGACCGGAATCTAACCCGGGACCCTTCAGTCCACAGTCCGACGCTCTATCCACTGAGCCAAACCCGTTTCGGCGTATCTTACCATTTTTATGAGAACATAAAACATACTAAGCTAGGAAAACATAAGGCAGCATTTTATACTATAAATGATAGTGGATCAATTGAATAATTGGAAGTATTCTAGAGCTATATGCTCAAAGAATAAAATGATTATCAACCCAAGTCAGTCTGAAAGAAGAAGAAGCAGGACTTGGAGCCTGAGTTTAAAAACTCAGAGTCTCATGGAAGAGGTTGAGTGGATATAGCATAGGGTAGGGTAACAGCTATGAAGTCTAGGCTACTCAGAACTATATAGTAATGGTGAAAAGGTGAAATAGCTCACCTTTTCCACCAAGATTGACTATGCATAGGTTTTATTGTTCTGAAATAAATGCAATGCAATATACAGATCATGTATCATAGAAATCTACATTTGAAACCTATACAATCTTACTCAACAATGTCACTCTCATACATTTAATAAAAAAATCAATATAAAGAAAACAATGAAATAAAGAACTCTCCTTCTGGGCAATGTACAGGGTGGTGAGGAGGTGTACTGTCCTGTCCTAATGATATTAAGGGCAGAGTAAGAACACTACATAAATAATGTTCAGTTGCTAATTTTAAGGAATAATATGCCTGTTATAAACTGACTAGAGACCTGGTGCATGAAATTCGTGCACTGGGGGGGGGGGGCGGGGGAGGGGTTGTCCCTCAGCCCAGCCTGCACCCTCTCCAATCTGGGACCCTCAGGAGATCTCCGATGGCCCACATGGGATTGGGCCTAAACTGGCAGTCGGACATCCCTCTCATGATCTGGGACTGCTGGCTCCTAATCACTCGCCTGCCTGCCTGATTGCCCCTAACTGCTTCTGCCTGCCAGCCTAATCACCCCTAACCACTCCACTACCAGCCTGATTGACACCTAACTGCTCCCCTGCCGGACCAATTGCTGCCAACTGCCATCCCCTGCCAGCCTGGTTGCCCCCAAGTGCCCTCCCCTGCCGGCCCGGTTGCCCCCAACTGCCCTCCCCTTGCCAGCCTGGTCACCCCCCCCCCCCACCCTCCCCTGCTGGCCTCGTTGCCCCTAACTTCCCTCCCCTACTTGCCTGATCACCCACCACTGCCCTCCCCTGCCAGCCATCTTGTGGCTGTGGGTGCTGCCATCTTTGAGGACATGGCAGTCAATTAGCATATTCCCTCCTTATTGGCTGTGGGTGCCACCATCTTTGAGGGCAGGGCAGTCAATTAGCATATTACCTCCTTATTGGCTTTGGGTGCCACCATCTTTGAGGGCGGGGCAGTCAATTAGCATTTTCCCTCCTATTGGCTGTGGGTGTCATTATCTTTGCGACGACATGAGGGTCAATTAGCATATTCCCTGTTTATTAGATAGGATTTCTCCCGGCCTCTGCCCCCACCTCCAGATATTATGGTTCCTCATTCACATTTCTTTTAGTTTTATTTTCAAAAATAGAAATCATCACTGGAATAGATGATTATCATTATGAATTTATTTTCACTTTACTTTGTTTTCTAAAAATAATCTGAATACTTATTATCTCTTCTGGCCCCATGCCATTACTTCTAAAAAGTAGATTGGAAGATACTCTTTGAGCCACATTTTTAAGAGTATGTCCAGGTCCTGAATGTTCTCTTAGGCCATTATCTATATTAATAGAAGGGTAATATGCTAATTAGACTGGGAGATCTTCTGGACATTCTTCCGGACAAAGCCATGGTGGCGGGGCTGAGGTAGGGGCGGTTAGGGGCCAAGAGGGGAGGGCAGTTGTGAGTAATCAGGCCAGGTTAGGCAGCAGTTGTAGGTGATCAGATTGGTGGAGGGGGTCATTGGGGGTGATCAGGCTGGTGGGGGGGGGCAGTTGGGGTTGAGCAGGCCGGCAGGGGGGGCCATTTGGGGGTGAGCAGGCTGTCAGTGGGGGTTTGTTGGGGGCAATCCGGCCAGTGGGGGGTGGGCAGTTGGGGGTGAGCAGGCCAGCAGGGGGCAGTTTAGGGCGAGCAGGCTGGGGGGGGGGGCAGTTGGGGGTGATCAGGCTGGTGGGGGGCAGTTGGAGGTGAGCAGGCCGGCGGGGGGCAGTTGGGAGCAAGCAGACCGGCAGGCAGATTGGTTAGGGGCAATCTGGCAGGCAGGCATGCAGGTGAGCAGTTAGGAGCCAGCAGTCCTGGATTGCGAGAGGGATGTCCAACTGTGGGATCGGGCCTATACTGGCAGTCAAACATCCCCTGAGGGGTCCCAGATTGGAGAGGATGCACGCTGGGCTGAGGAACATCCCCCTGCACAAATTTTGTTCACGAATTTCATGCACCAGGCCACTAGTATCCTTATAAACATGACAGTTCATGTGGAAAATTCTTGATTACCTTTGGGTAATTAGATGGATGGGGACTTGTCTTATTCCTTCATTTTCCTCCACCCATAAAATTTGCTATCGTATTACCTTTTCAAGTATATAAAATTGTTTTTAGTACATATAATTTAATTCTTCAGATTCCCAGCTTGCTATAGCAGTAATAAATAATAATACTAAAGCTGCCATTTTTTGCCAATTACTTGAACCTGATAAAAATGTAATAATCATAGCTGAAAATATAACTTTATAAAATAATCTGAAACCAGTGATAGTATTGCTGTTTTAAGATAGTTTTTTTTTTGTTGTTGTTCCTCATGGAGTTATAATTGTCAGGAAATACTAGGATTGAAATGAATATTTATTATCTGACTGGAAAATAAAATTTTTAATAGTTTGATAACATTTTATCTTAATTTTAAAAGCAACACATACTTTTCTTGCTGGCACTACCAGATTCATGAAATTAAGTGACAGATGAATTCAAACGTGTTTGAAGACCTATGTACTATCAGATCACAACAAACTTCATAACTGCCACGCACCAAAACATAGATTCAGAGACTACACCATCTGTCTTACTGCAGTATGCAGCATGCTTCTTCTTTTGCTTTCTAATAGCATAGCTCCCTTTTCTTTTGCAAAACATTTGCTAAGGGTACTTGAAGAAAGAACATTGAAATTGAGCTGCTGCATTTGGAGAATGTTCTGTATACTCTAGTAGTTTACATAAATGGAGTTTATACTTTTACCTTTAAAACATTTGATTTTTTAGTCTTAACTTATAGTCAGTTTTATCTAATCTTTTGTCTTCAAGGGTATGTTTGGATAAGATTTAACTGACCTCGCCACACTTTTTCAGACTGCTGGATATTTTTCTCTGTAAGGAATGTTTATATTAAAGATAGAACAAAGTAAATGATACTGTTTCTACATGTGCTAGAATACCAAAGGTAAAATAGCTAAAACCTATGAAAAATTAAATAAAATGAACCAAAATACTAGTGCCATAGCATATGTTAATCTAAGTGCTAAACATGCCAGCTTCTGAAGCCAGTAGAAAAGAAGTAGTAGAATATGGACACAATGGAAGAATTATGTTTTCAAAAATTTTTTTACTACATTTTTCTATATATTGACATAACAGGTATTAGAAGAGACTGTTAAAGTGTAAAGTTTACTAAATTTAGGCAAACACTAGACAAAGGTCTGTAATGATTAAGAACCAATGAATTTTAAGGAAGCTAGATTTCCTCGGGACCATATTTCTCAAACTTCTGTTCTGAGGATGTTATCTGCGCCACTTACACTGCCACCTGCTTACTTTTTCCTCAAGGTTGACTTTACATCTAGTCGCTTTTTTAAAAGTAATAAATCTTGTTTGAAGCACAGTATCTGTAAATGTTTAAAAGTTTAAAATTGTCTACGACTTAAAAAATCATTGCATGAGTCTCACTGTGGATACATTGCCTTGAGAAAATGATGTTAAATGCATCAGAAGAGAATTGTTCCCTATGAGGAGAGAGAAAAATAGAGGAAGGAATCCACAGAGCTAACTACAAAATCGCATAATTACTAGAAGCAGGAGAAAATTACACTAAATCTATGCTAAGTTTATCCAGACCAGGTTTCTCCAATCATATTATGAGTGAGTGATGTGAACTTATTTGGAGACTTTCCTGTCTCTCCCTCTCTTCTGCTCACCGTCCCCAACAATTATACTCATTATCTGGCATCAGGAAAATTGTGCAATAGGCTTTGGTTGGCCTCATTTTTACCTAGAGCAGTGGTTCTCAACCTTCCTAATGCCGCGACCCTTTAATACAGTCCCTCATGTTGTGGTGACTCCCAACCATAAAATTATTTTCGTTGCTACTTCATAACTGTAATTTTGCTACTGTTATGAATTGTAATGTGAATATCTGATATGCAGGATGTATTTTCATTGTTACAAATTGAACGTAATTAAAGTATAGTGATTAATCACAAAAACAATATGTAATTATATATGTGTTTTCTGATGGTTTTAGGCGACCCCTGGTTGAGAACCGCTGACCTAGAGGCTTTATCACTGGTGCTCTTTTTTTTTTCTTCTCCATGTAGAAATTCCAGAGAGGGGACTCAGATTGTCAAAATCTATTGTTTCCCTCCCACTTATTCTGTGCATCCCTTCTTAAATAGTCTCATACTATAGATGTTACTTATTTTGTTTTTGGTCTCTTTCCCTTACCAGTATGTAGTTCCATGAAGACAGAGATTCATATGTTTTGCTCACTGCCATATCTTGAACTCCCAATACAGAATTAGGCAATAGTAGGTGCTCAATAAATATTTATTGACTAAAGGATTTTAGCTTTGGATATCACCTCATGTTCTTCATATTTTTGTCAACTGTCTTGATAACAGAAATGTCCTCTCAACATTTAAGTCTGATTTTTTTCTTTCATTTATTTAGTCGAACAGAATTATTTTTTCTTTTATTTAAGCTTAGATTTTAGAGCTATATTTTTATTTAAGTAAAATTATTTTAAAGCTGAAATTGCAAATTATTAGGTGTGTCCAATTAATTTTCTTGACTTTATAAGATTCAGTCTTGCAATATAAGTCCGCATTGTTTTGCTCATCATTATAACTGTTATGCTTTGAACTTTGGTCATTTGATACAAATGATACATACAAAAGTTAGATCTTATGAGTAGTGATTTTATGAAAAGTTTTTCAGAGCTTCCATTTCCACTCTTGCTTTAATAAAAACCTTTTATTTTATTTTTATTATTTATTGATTAAGGTATTACATATGTGTTCTTATCCTCCCATTGCACCCACCACCACCCCCCACTCATGCCCTCACCCCCCTGGTGTCTGTGTCCATTGGTTATGCTTCTATGCATGCATACAAGTCCTTTGATTGATCTCTCCCTCTTACCCCTGCCCTCTCCTATCTTCCCTCTGAGGTTTGACGGTCTGATCGATGCTTCTCTGTCTCTGGATCTGTTTTTTTCATCAGTTTACATTGTTCATTATATTCCACAAATGAGTGATATTTATTTTTCTCTGACTGGCTTATTTTGCTTACAGTGGTCAGCAAACTGCGGCTCGCGAGCCACATGTGGCTCTTTGGCCCCTTGAGTGTGGCTCTTCCACAAAATACCACGTGCGGGCGCGCACATACAGTGCGATGGAAACTTTGTGGCCCATGCACAGAAGTCAGTATTTTGTGGAAAGCCACACTCAAGGGGCCAAAGAGCCACATGTGGCTTGCGAGCCGCAGTTTGCCGACCACTGGCTTAGCATAATGCTCTCCAGTTCCATCCGTGCTGTTGCAAATGGGAAGAATTCCTTTTTTTATCTCAGCATAGTATTCTATTGTGTAGATGTACCACAGTTTTTTTAATCCACTCATCTGCTGATGGGCATTTAGGCTGTTTCCAAATCTTAGCTATTGTAAATTGTGTTGCTATGAACATAGGGGTGCATATATCCTTTCTGATTGGTGTTTCTAGTTTCTGACAGGTGTGAGGTGATATCTTATTGTGGTTTTCATTTGTAATTTTTTGGTGATTAGTGACGTTGATCATCTTTTAATATGCCTATCGACCAACTATATGTTCTCTTTAGAGAAGTATCTATTCAAGTCCTTTGACATTTTTAATTGGATTATTTTTTGTTGTTGTTGAGTTTTATAAGTTGTTTATAAATTTTGGATGTTAACCCCTTATTATAGGTATCATTGGCGAATATGTTCTCTCATGTGGTGAGTTGACTTTTTATTTTGTTAATGGTGCAAAACTTTTTAGTTTAATGTAGTCCCATTTGTTTTTATTTTTTTTCTTTTGTTTCTCTTGTCCAAGGAGACATATCAGAAAAAATATTGCTAAGAGAAATATCTGAGATTTTACCGCTTATGTTTTTTTCTAGGATTTTTAATGGTTTCAAGCCTCACATTGAAGTCTTTTATCCATTTTAAGTTTATTCTTGTGTATAGTGTAAAAAATTTCACAGAAAACTTTTTACATGTATTACTATAATTTTAAATTTATACTTAATAAAATTTCATTTTTTTTGGCATGTATACGTCTAATATGCCCAACACCATTTATTGAATAGACTATCTTTACCCCATTGTATATTTTTGCTTCCTCTGTTAAATACTAATTGACTATAAGTTGTGGGTTTATTTTGGGGTTCTTTATTTTGTTCCATTTATCTATATTTTTTTTATGCTAGTATCATGCCATTTTGATTACTTTGGCTTTGTAGTATGGTTTGATACTACAAAGTAGTGTGATTCCCCCAATTTTGTTTTTATTTCTCAAGATCGCTATTGCTATAAGGGGTGTTTTGCGGTTCATATAAATTTTTGAAGTATTTGGTCTAGTTCTGTGAAGTACACCATTGGTATCTTGATAGGAATTTCCTTGAATCCATAGATGCTTTGGGTGGTATAGGCATTTAGATTATGTTAACTTTTCCTATCCATGAACATGGTATATGCTTCCACTTATTTGTAGCTTCTTCAATTTCTTTTTTCAGTGGCTTATAATTTTCTGAGTATAGTAAATTCTCAATTTAATGGACTTTGAATTTAATGGGCAAAATTTTCAGTCTGTATGTCATATGTGAAAATTAACATCCTGTTAATTTTAAAATGCTTTTAACCAAGATTTGCTTATAATGAAAAACGGTTATTTTTGTTATTAATTCACTGTTTTTATTAACAAATTTTAGTGAATAGACCATATACTGAAAAAAACACTGTAGTAATTTCACTGACATAAAGAAATATTACATATCTACAACTGCAGTCTACATATTTAAATCCAAGAGTCACTGCTTGTAAACAATGTTTGGTGAATGATTAGCATATGATCACAAAACATCGTGCATGATAATTAGTTCTGTTATTGACTGGCATAACTTTTTGCAGTAGTTTTAACACTGCCAATCAATGTTCTGAAGTGTGCCAAGCCATGCCCCAACTGTGTACATTTGTTTACTTGTGGTGACTGGTGAATGCAAACATTTAATAGACCTATTAAATATAAATTTAAAATTATAGTAATACAAGTAAAAAGTTTTCTGTGAAATTAAAATTTTAATACATAATTAATTTTAATTACACAAACATGTCTACATAAGTAAAAACAGGTACACTAATTTCTCAATTTTTAATATACATGTTTAGGAAATCTATTTTATTATATAATAGACTTTTGGCTTTAATGGACACCCCCTCACCTGAACTAGTCTATTATATCAAGGTTTCACTGTACAGTTCTTTTACATCCTTGGTTAAATTTATTTCTAGGTATTTTATTTTTGGGGGAGAAATTGTGAATGGGATTATTTTCTTAGCTTCCCTTTCATTATTGGTGTATAAAAATGCAACTGATTTTTGGATATTTATTTTGTATCCTGCTACTTTATTGAATTCATTTATCAGTACTGGTAGTTTTTGTGTGTGGAATCTTTACAGTTTTCTATATGCAGTATCATGTCATCTGCATATAATGACAGTTTTATTCCTTCTTTTCCAATTTGGATGCATTTTATTTCTTCTTGTCTGATTGCTATGTTTAAGACTTCCAGTAGGATGATGAATAAGAGTGGTGAAAGTGGACATTCCTGTCTTGTTCCTGATCTTAAGGGGAACACTTGTAGATTTAGCCCATTGAGTATGATGTTGGCTGTGGTTTTGTCATATACAGCCTTTATTACATTGAGGTATGTTCCCTCTATTCCCACTTTGCTGAGAGTTTTTATCTACATCTATTGATATGGTCATGTATTTTTTATCTTTTAATTTGTCTATGTGGTGTATCATGTTTAATGTTTTGCAGACATCATACTAGCCTTGCATTCCTGAAATAAATCCCACTTGATCATGGCATATGGTCTGTTAAATGTATTGCTGGATATGGTTTGCTAATATTGTATTGAGGATTTTAGCATCTGCCGGTATGTTCATCAGGGATACTGGCCTGTAATTTTCTTTCTTTTTAGTGTCCTTATCTGGTTTTGGAATTAGGACAATGCTTGTGTCATTAGGGGAGCTTGGGAGTCTTCCATCCTCTTGAATGTTTTGGAATAGTTCGGGGAGTATAGGTGTTAGTTCATCTTTGAATGTTTGGTAAAATTCACCTATGAAGCAATCAGGTCTGGAACTTTTGTTATTTGGAAGTTTTTTTGATAACTTCTTCAATTTTACTAGTTGTATTTTGTCTATTCAGATTCTCTATTTCTTCCTGAATCAGTTTTGGAAGATTGTATATTTCTAGGAATATGTCCATTTCGTCCAGATTGTCCATTTGTTGGCATATAGTTTTTGTACTATTTTCTTATAATCCTTTGTATATCTGTGGTATCAGTTGTTACTTCTCCTCCTTCATTTCCAATGTTATTTATTTGGGCCCTCTTTCTTTTTTTCTTAATTAGTCTGTTTAAAGGTTTTCCAACCTTGTTTATCTTTTCAAAGAACCAGCTCTCTGTTTCATTGATCTTTTGTGTTGTTCTTTTAGACTTTACTTGTATTTTGTTTATTTATCCTCTGATTTTTATTATTTCCTTCCTTCTACTCACTTTAGCTTTTCTTGTTGTTCTTTTTCAAATTCTTCTAAATGTTAAGTTAGATTGTTTATTTTAGATTTTTCTTGTGTCTTGAGATACACCTTTAACACTATGAATTTCTCTCTTAGGACCATTTTTTTTTCTGTGTTCCAAAGATTTTTGGGATGTCATATTCTAATTTTCACTTGTTTCAAAGTATCCTTTGATTTCTTCTCTTATCTTATTATAAACCCATTCATTGTGTAGTAATATGCTATTTAGTCTCTATGTCCATTTGTATTTTTCAGTGTTTTTTTTAATTGGGTTGATTTCTAGTTTCATACCATTATGGTCAAAGAAGATGCTGTATATGATTTCAATCTTAAAGTTATTAGGACTTGTTTTGTGTCTTAACATGTGGTCTATCCTAGAAAATGTTCCATGTGCATTTGAAAAGAATGTATATTCTAATGCTTTCAGGTGAATGCTCTGACAATATCAATTAAATCCATTTGTTTCAGTGTGTCATTTAAGGCTGCTGTTTTCTTCTAGATTTCCTGTCTGGAAGTTCTATCCACTGATGTCAATGTGGTGTTAAAATTCACTACTACAACGGTATTACTGTTAGTCTCTCCCTGTATGTCCATTAGGATTTGCTTTACATATTTACATATTTAGGTACTACTATTATGGTACATAAATGTTTATAAGAGTTATATCTTCTTGTTGAATTGCTTCCTTTTTCATTATGTCTCTTACTATAGACTATGTTTTAGGGTCAGTTTTTTCAGATATAAGTATTGCTGCCTCAGCTATTTTTCATTTCAATTTGCATGAAATATCTTTTTCTATCCCTTTACTTTTAGTCTTTGTATATCTTGTATTCTGATGTGGGTCTTTTAAAGACTGCAAATATATGAGTCTTGTTTTCTTACCCATTCCACATACCCTATGTGTTTAGATTGGTGTATTCAAGCCAAGTACATTTCAAGTGATTATTGATAGGTATGTATTTATTGCTATTTTATTCTTTAACTATGTTCCTCTGTTTTTATTTCTCCTTTTTTTTCCTCTCCTCCTCCTCCCCCCTCCTCCTCCTCCTCCTCCTCCTCCTCCTTCTTCTTCTTCTTCTTCTTCTTCTTCTTCTTCTTCTTCTTCTTCTTCTTCTTCTTCTTCTTCTTCATAAAGCAGGCTTTTTAAAATTTCTTATCATGCTGGTTTGGTGGTAGCAAACTCCTTTAGCCTTTTCTTGTCTTGGAAGCTCTTTATTTATTTGCCAATTTTAAATGATAGCCTTGCTGTGTAAAGCAGCCTTGGCTGTAGGCCCTGTCTGTTCATTACTTCAAATATTTCATGACAATCTCTTCTGTCCTGTAATATTTCTGTTAAGAAATCAGTTGACAGTTTTATGGGAGCTCCCTTGTAGGTAACTTTCTCTTACAGCTTTTAACATTCTTCGTTGTTAACATTTGCCATTTTAATTATGATGTGACTTAGTGTGGGCCTCTTTGAGTCCATCCTGTTTGGGACTCTCTGCACTTCCTGACTTGTGTGGTGGTGTTTTTTTCTTCACCAGGTTTCAGAACTTTTCCATCATTATTTCTTCAAATAGGTTCTTAATCCCTTGCTCTCTCTCTTCTCCTTCTGGTGCCCCTATGATACAGATATTGTTATGCTTCATGTTGTTCTAAAGGTTTCTTAAACTATCCTCATTTAAAAAAATTATTTTCTTTTTTTCTTTTGCTGCTCTGATTGGGTGGTTTCTGCTACCTTGTCTTCAAATTGCTGATTCTATCCTCTGCCTCAGCCAACCTATTATTTATTCTTTCCAGTGTATTCTTACTTCAGATATTATATTCTTCATTTCTGATTGGTCCTTTTTTATTGTTTCTATATCCTCTTTCATGCAGTTGAGCATCCTTATAACCATTACTTTGAACTCTATGTCTGATAAATTGCTTATCTCCATTTCATTTCACACCCTTTTTTCTAGATATTTCTCCTTTTTGTTTTTTGTTTTTTTGGGGGGGCACCTGGTTCTTTGTCTTCCCATTTTGGCTGCCTCTGTGTTTCTTTCTATGTATTAGATAGATTTGCTATGACTCCCAGCTTTTATGCGGTAGACTTTTGTAGTAGGTGTCTTATGGGGTCTAGCGGTACACTCTCCTTTATTACCTGAGCTGGGAACTCCAGGAATGTTTGTTGTGTGGGTTACATGGGTCCTTTTATTGTAATTGAGTCTTGATTGCTATTGGCTTGTTTGTGCATGGGATCTACCCTCAGGTTCACTGAATGCGAAGCTCAATCCCAACCATGGCATGCAAGCTGATGTGCAAGTGCTGACCACACTAGGCAGATTTTGCCACAGCAGGGTTTAGTTCCTGCCAAGACCTCCCATTTGATTATGCTGCTGGTGAAGCTTATTGGATCCTTCTCTGATGTTGTCTGAAGTTGACTACTGGATGTGTTGATTCTGGGCCTTTTGGGAGGAACTCTGGTGTAAGCCAATGTAAGATGCTACTTGTGCCTGATTCACAGCAACATGTTAGGAGCTACACATGATCCACAGTTTGTGGCTTCCTCTACTTGGATTGGGTGCACATGGGAAAGACCAAGCTGCACATCAAGGCTGGGCCCAGTAGCAGGTTAGCAAAAGTCCCAAGGCACCAAGGCTATATCATCTCCACTTGCCTCCACTTGCCAGTTGCCTGTTAGTCTGTCACTGAAAGAGCCTATGTCTGTACTCCTCAGCTGAGTGTAAGCTCCACAGGGTGGGGCAAAAGGGCATCCAGAGGGTGGAGCTATTGCTTTCCTCCAAGCTGATGCCACACACATGGAGGGAAGTGCTCTACCCAAGAAAGATGGTGTCAGCCTCAATGTGGCTTCTTCTGTAAATCCTTTGTTATTAGACTTGTCTTCAGCTAGTTTTCAGTTGGTTATTCAGGATGATTGATCTATAATTTAGTTGTAATTTCAGTTTAGTCCTGGGAGGAGTTGAGTGTAACTTCTACCAACTCTGCCGCTATCTTGGATCTTTAAAAACTTCTTGAACATATTGATCAAGAATAACTAATTTCAAAATTCATGACTGATAATTCCATTATATGAATTCCTAGTGGGTCTTTTTATAGTACCCTATTTGTTTTCTGTTAGTTTTTTTATAGCTATGTCTTACCTTCTTTAATGCTTGGTTTTTTTTTATTTTTTACTAGACAATTTATAATTTTTAAATGTAGCAATATTTTTAGGCAATGGAAAATTTTAACTTACTCTAAAGCTTTACTTTTGCTTTTGGAAGCAAGTAGACTTGGAATGCTAGCATTCCAAAATAATCTTAATACCATCAAAGATTGAGATTATTGGAAGATGGTCTTTATTCCTTGAGACAACTGGTTTATTTCAGGTTCACCTCAAATCTAAGGTCACCTATAAAAGTATGATCTGCCCAGGGACTTCCTGTATGTTGGCACATAAAAAACTTCATTTTTTATTCCTTCAAGCTTCAGAATCTTTTGAAAGCTTTGTTCATTTTCCTAACCTCTTGGCTATCATTGGAGATTCTAAATATAGGCCTTAGTTCTTGAGGATTTACTCTTCTTTTTACCTTTTTACCCTTTAAATTTATTCTTGCCTTAGTATTTCTCTGATGACTTCAAATCTTTATTTCTATATTTTTCTGAGATCTTCTAGCTGTTTTCAGTACGACATTTGGTTCTATATAATACTAGAGGCCCGGTGCACAAAATTCATGCACGGGCCAGGGGGTGCCTCAGCCCGGCCTGCAACGAAGCAAGGATTCTGTGCCCCCTGCCCAGAGGCCCTCCACTGCTGGGGTGGAATGCTTGCCTTGTTGCCACAGCAACAAAGCAAGCATTCTGCCAGGCTGCTCATGCTGCCTGCTCTCAGCAACCGCCCACCCTGGGACTGGGGTACCCGTGCAGGGCTGAGAGGACTGGGTGCTGCCATCTTGTGGCTATGGGTGCCACCATTTTTGTGACGAGTGATGGTTAATTTGCACATTACCCTTTTATTAGATAGGATACTTCACCATTTCCAGAAGTATAAACAAAGATCTGGATGGTTTTTGAAGGGGCAGAACGGAACTTGAAAGAACTGAGCAGAAATACACCCTCCTCCCTCTTCAAGGACGAAACAGAGACATACTCATCTCCCTCTCCTCTATCTTGTCTTGCAAGGCTGGGCCCTCAGCCCAAGCCGCCCCCCCACCCCCGAGAGTGACCACAAGAATGCTGGTATTGTCCTAACTCTCCCAACCACCCACCTGAGTGGACCAATGAAGCTCCAGAAATGTAGCTACGGTCCTAATAAGGCTATAGTGGAGGACGGCTCCAACTTTCAGAATGTGATGGTCACTTCCTGACCCTTATGCTGTAAAACCCTGACCAATCTCTGTAACTCACGTCACCCCTAAAGCCCACCCCAAATAGCTAGCCCTATATAACCTTTGTTCTCCTGGGACACGCTCTCTCGCCTCACCGCTGCGCTGGATAGAGGCTGGGAGCCAATTCTAGAATTGATCAATAAAGACTCATTGCTTTTGCATCGGAGGGGGCTCCCTGGTGGTGGATTGTTGGGGACCCCGAACTCTGGGCATAACAGTTTTCTGGTTCCTAGTCCCAGTTTTTCATGCATATCCAGGACATTATACAGGAAGGTAGCAAAATAAAACAAAAACAAAAAATCCACCATGGGTCTACTTATCTTTACCCCATTTAGACTACATTTAGATACAAGAGAGAATATTAATGTGAATCTTCCATGATAAAGATTGTTGGTACATGATGACATATTATTTTCACCTAGTCAAAATTTAAATGACAGCTTCTCTTAGCACTAAACTGTAAGGAAATAATCATATTAAGATACTGTATTCCTTAGGAAAATCTAATCTACCCTGCACAGCTGTCGTAATTTAAGATGCCAATTTCTTTCAATACCTGTGCCATTTTTACTCCTAATTTTAAATTTTATTTAAGCCTAAAAATGGACAATTTTTAAATTGTTATATTTTTAGTAAAAAAGTACAGTACAACTATATTTTGTGTAAAAATTCTACAAGGAAATATTACAATATAAACAGAAGCATTCTTTTTAACACAACATTTACTTTCTGTTAAGATTCTAATGGTATTATGCTAACTGAAATAAGCCAGTTAGAGAAAGACAAATATGGTATGATTTCACTTATATGTGAAAGTTAATAAACAAACAAACAAAATAGAAACAGACTCAGAGATATAGAGAACAGACTATCAACTATCAGAGAGGAGTGTCTGGGGGCTGGGTGAACTAGGTGAAGTGATTAAGAAAAATAAAAAGAAAAAAAAACAAACTCAGAGACACAGACAACAGTAGGGTGATTACCAGAGGGAAAGGCGGTGAGAGGAGGTAGAAGAGGGTAAGGGGGGATAAATGGTGATGGAATAAGATTAGACTTTGGGTAGTGTAACACACAATACAGTATATAGATAATGTATTATATAACTGTTCACTTGAAACATATAATATCATTAACCAATGTGACCTCAATTAAAAAGAGAAAAAAAGATTACTTTTTAATATAAAGAATTTGTATTAATAACTTTGTCAAAATTTTTTATAAGAAGAAGCTCTGTAATTTGGTGGTTATTTATAAACTAGCTTATCCTTTTATTAAATGAGTAATAATTAGTTGTTTTGAAATTTTATGGTAAATTTTGACAGCTAATTAAAAATTAATAGGAATCAACTGCTTTTACTCCTTAGAGCATTTCAATTAATATCTATACTTTTTATCTTTCATTTCTAAACTGTAAACTTTTTACAGTTATAATTGTGTTGATGAAAATGTATTTATTAAAATTAAGATTTCTTCAATGTAAGCTCCCTCAACTTGACTAATTAGAATGTCAAAATATTTTGAACTTCCTAAATACAAATTCATATGTAAATTTAAGGTACTAAAAAAATAGTTCCTTTTTTCTTAAATTTCATAGTTCAATTTTATTTCTCATTTTGGGCCAGTCAATTATAATATACTAGGTTTATTTTATGTTGTTTCATTGCCATAGTCTGCACAATCTTAAGTTTTTTATTCATTGAATGTTTGCTATTTATTACAAAGAATTATGAATATAATTCCATGCAACAAAATAACTGCTGAAAACAAAAAACAGAAAGAGGACCTGTTTGTTCATGTACTACTCATTATTTATTGAATCTGCTATGTGTTAAGCACTGTGTTAGATGCTGGGGACCCATAAATGAACCGAATAAAGCATTTTACTCAGAAGCTGCCAATCCAGGCTATGGAATAGAAAGTTACATATGGTGTGATAAGTGCAACTCTAGAATTACATAGAGCATAACATGGAATCACATTCTTTTCTAACAGTTGCTGAACAATGTCTTGGGTATGTGCAGAAGTAGGAGCCTCTTCTGTCCTTTGTTTATAAGGAATTGGAAGGGAGGAGGGGAGAACTTGTGAATCAATCAGTTGTTACAGAACAACATTCCAATGAGCTGTGTAAATGAACTGGAAATAGATTGAAGTTCCTTAATTCATGAAGCCCTAGAAATGGTTGGGGCCAAGTATGCTTTCCGTTGACAAGCTGTAGTGCATGAAAGATAGTTTGTCATTTTAATGACCCAGATCTGCCCCCAATTTATGTTATTCATTGTACTGTCGTCAGATCTTAAAAGGGAAGCATAGAATGAGGACATGAGTAGAAATAGCATGAAATACAATAATGTGATAGAAAAGCTTTAAAAACAATGATATTGTGTGTAATATATATATATATATATATATATATATATATATATATATATATACAGATGCATATATAATATAGTATGTGTATGTATTTATATGGTTGTACATCACAAAGGGACTCTGGTTAAACATTTGTATTCCATGAGTGGATAATGTCAGAGAAAGCTGTCAGAATTGACTTTTAGGATTTCTTATCCCAAAGGAATGTCAACATATTGTCATGTTCTCCTTTCTCAAAAGTGCTTTGGATAACCCTAAGCCAGATGGCCTGGGTTTGAATTTTACTTCCACCATTTATTACTTTTAACATATTACTTAACCTTTCTGTGCCCTGATTTCTGTGACTGTAAAAGAAGGCTAATAATGATACCAATATCATAGGATTATTGTGAGGATATAAATTATAAAGTTCTCAGACAAGTACTGAGTACACAGTCAGGACTACATAAATATATACAAACTATTAGTGGTTGTACTATATCTGAAATGCCTATTTCATACGTGTTTGGCGTATGTGGATAGTTAGAAGGAAGGAACAAGGAAAAGAGGGAGGAAGGAAAGAAGGAAATAATTTGCATTTATAAAGTTCTGGTTCAATATTCACACATTTTATAGGTGAGCTGAACTAAAGCTAGAATATAAGTTCCCAAATTTTCAATTCTATGCTTTTTCTGATCACACACACAAATGTAATACAGCAGTGATAATGAGATCAACATATTCTTAGTTTTCAATTGATCTGAACTAGAAACATTTGAAAAAATAGATGATATAAAGTATCCTATATAATAAAAGCCTAATATGCAAATTGTTTGACTGGGAGTTCGACTGCTTTCTATGACATGTGCTGACCACCAGATGGTGGCACGAAACTTGCCTGGCGTCGGCGACACAGAGCTGGCAGTGGAGGCGCTGCCAGCCCTGATGGGCCCTGACGAGCGGGACCGTGGCGGGATAGTGGAGCAGGTGAGTGGTGGTGCCCAGCCAAGGCGGGTGCAAGTGGGGTCCTGATCACCCTGCTGATTGCCCATCGTCCTACAGATGGTGACCGTAGTGGTGGCAGGCGGTGGGGCTGCCACACAGCTCCCAGGCACTGAAGGAGCTAGACAGGGGGCCCAGCCCCAACCAGTTGCCCTGCAGACGGTGACCAGTGGTGGCAGTGGAGGGCAGGGGGCCCAGCCCAGATTGATCGCCCTGTAGGCGGGATGGTGGAGCAGGTGAGGGGGTGGCACCAGGCCATGACAGGGTGCTAGGCAGGGCTGTTGGCTGCGAGGCTGGGGGCCCAAGCTGGGGCTGTGAGCTTGGGGCTGCAATCTGTGGCCTGATCCCTGCAGGCCACCCTGAGGGACCCTACCCAAGCACAAATTCGTGCACCAGGTCTCCAGTATTTTTATATCATCCATTTTTTATATTCCAAAAATATAGAAAAAAGAGTCATGTTAAATGCAAATATGTAAAAAAAATAGATTTTTGGTTCATGACATAGACACCATAATAAAAAGGACTTTTTACAAACTTAAGTGAATTTTTCTGAATGTTCTCTCATTTCTACAGTGAAAAAAAATAACCCTTACTTCCCGATGTTCTAAACCTACTGTCTTGATTTGCATGTTAATAGCTTTCTCTCTCTCTCTCCTCTCTCTCTCTCTCTCTCTCTCTCTCTCTCTCTCTCTCTCTCATCAGCTAAACATCTCAGGTTTTTTGACCATTTAAAACATTGGGCATGCCCTAGTCGGTAGCCTAGTTAGAGGTTCATCCTAATACACTAAGGTTGTGGGTTCGATCCTGGGCCAAGGTACATACAAGAATCAACCAACGGATGCATAAATAATTGGAACAACAAATCTCTCTCTCTCTCTCCCACAAATCAATTTTAGCCAATTTTAGAAACTTTGCTGACCTCCAAGTAGATATATTATAAGAAGTGGGAAAGCCTGAAGAAGAAGCAACTATAAGAAACTGGTATGCTGGAATTTAAGATTTGGAAGTAGAGCAGTTCTAGGTGCTAATAAGTTTCAAAGAAACATAAGTAAAGGTGGTGCATATGTTGGAGAGAAAGTCAAATAACATACTAGGTTGTTAGAGAGCTATTAACATGGGTATTGAAGTCAGCAATGATTATAATATCCTTTGGAGTGGAAAGTAAAACTGAATCAGGAGTAAGACTCTAGGGAATTAGGGGGATTATCTGGAAGAGGAAGAGATGACAACAATGAGGAGTAAAAAGTAATGAAGCCAGGTACTGTGTATGTACCTCAAAAGTGGGGAGGGTTTTGAGATGAGGCCAGGGAAGTAATGGTTTAATGTAATAACTAGGAGAGTGCCACCTGTAGTCCTGTGGTATGTGGAGAGAGAAAGGAATTTCTTTATGAGAAGTTCAGGATCTAGTTGGAGAAAGAAGGTTTAGAGAACCTTCAGGAATTAGGTTGAAGATGGAGGGTATTTACTACAAAAGGAGAACTGTTGCATGTTCCTTCATCCCAGCATAGGTTTAGAGTACAGCTTTTGGAAGTTGTAAGACTTACACTGGGTTATCATTATTCACTATTGATGAGTTTCTAGGTATCAATGAGCAGAAGACTATTTCTGTAATAGTGTTAAAAAAAAAAAAGGCCTTGTTTGCCGAGAGGAGGTATTTAGTAAAAATACTGGTGGTAATGACCTTTAGAAAAAGATGAAAAAGAGAAAGAGTAGAGAGAAAAAAGTGGGTAATATATTAATGAAGTGACTAACACCACCATGTGGCAAACCTAAAATATACTGTCTTTTTTATTTGCCAGATTTCATTGATTCTAAGATCTGCCCCCCCATTTAAATATTTTTGAAATTTTAAATCAATAGTATATTAAAATTAGAGTTGATTATATTTTTTCCTTTTGTATTGGTCCATAAAATACCATCTTGCATTTAGTGAATTCTTTTAAATATTTGTTTTCTCATCAGCCTTGTACTCTGTCTCACTTTTATTTTCCACGTGCTTAATTTCCTTCAATTCTCAAATGCTACTCAATATTCAACTTGTTTCCCTTATACTTTTTATTCTAACTTCATTTTTTTTTCTGGCTTATTTATGGTCTACATAAAATACTGTTTTTTCTCTAAAATCTCAGCTTTAAAAAGATAGCACGTAGTAAAGGCTCTCCAGGACGGATCTTTTATTAATATCATGTGACCTGTGGGTGAGTCATTCAACCTCCTGGGGCCATGACTTTTTTCAAAATGAGCGTAGAGGAGTAGTTGCATAGAGAATTCTACCTCTCTTCTCAGATTCATTCCTTAAATTTAAGTATTCTCTGACTTTTGTTACTGCCAAGCCATTGGGGGCTAACGGTTTACTAGGTGTACCGGTTAATAATGCAGATTTTTTTCAATAGATGGAGTTACACATATATTAATGCGATTTGATATGTATGCTGTTTTGTTGTATTGACAGCAAGCTTCAAAACTTCATATGTCAAATTTGCTGAAGGTGTTAACATCATAGATATTTTTACTCTTAAAAATGTCAAATTTCATACCAAAAAAAGAGTATTTGCGGGAAGTTTTAATTCATTACTTTATTTTGAAGAAAAAGTTATCGTATACTTCAGGAAGCTTATGGTGAACATGCTCCATATCAAGATACTTGTGAACACTGGTTTAAAAGTGATGATTTCGATGTGAAAAGACAAAGAACGTCCAGGGCAACCGAAAAAGTTTAAGACCAACAATTACAAGCATTATTGGATGAAGATGCATGTCAAACTCAAAAACAACTTACAGAAAGATTAAATGTTGCTCTGAAAACAATTTCCGATTGTTTACAAGCAATGGGAAAGATTTTAAAGGAAGGAAAATGGGTGCAACATCAACTGAACGAAAGACAAATGGAAAACCGAAAAGTCATCAGTAAAATGTTGCTTCAACGGCACAAAAAAGTCTTTTTTGCATTGAATTGTGACTGGCAATGAAAAGTGGATTTATTTTGAGAATCCCAAACGCACAAAATCATGGGTTGATCCAGGTCAACCATCAATATCAACTGTAAGGCCAAATCGCTTCAGAAAGAAGACAATGCTCTGTGTTGGGTGGGAACAGGAAGGTGTGGTGTATTATGAGCTTCTAAAACCAGGTGAAACCATTAATACTGATTGCTACCGACAACAAATAATCAATTTGAACCACTCTTTGATTGTGAAATGACCAGAATGGGCCAGAAGACACGGCAAAGTAATTTTGCTTCATGATGACTCACCATCACACACTTCAAACCCAGTTAAAGACACGTTAAAAGATCTTGCCTGGGAAGTATTAATCCACCCGCTGTATTCACCAGACCTTGCTCCTTCCGATTACCACTTGTTCCGGTCAATGGCACACACACTTTCTGAGCAGCACTTCAAAACATATGAAGTGGAGAATTGGGTCTCTGAATGGTTTGCCTCAAAACAAGAAAAGTTCTATTGGGATGGTATCCACAAATTACCTGGAAGATGGGGGAAATGTGTAGCTAGCGATGGACATTACTTTGAATAAAGCACTTTTGATGTTTCTCTTGAAATTATTGTGTTTTCTTTGATTACAAAATCCACCATTATTAACCGGTACACCTAGTATATTTGGACATAGGCATTCAGAAACATCATCTTTAGTTACATAGATCCACTAGATAAAAAATAATATAAGCCCCTTTCTTCAAGTATGGTGCATTATGTAGCAAATAATTTGGGTATTTAATTCCTTCCTGGGAAATCATTATCTTCTGTTGTCTCTGGCCTCAATCAAGATATAATCTCACAATTAAAACTTTAGAAAAAATATTTTCTGTGGATCATCTCATACATATTTGTATATAGTAAGATACCATAAAATAAAATAGATAGAAGTCAGATCATTTCTTATCATCAGATCACCCAGAAAGTGGAGATTGTGCGCCACTTAATAGAATTGAATGGTTGTTTGTATAACACAATATTGTAATTATTTTTCAGCAATGATAAATCCCCAAAAATAAACTCAGCTGCAAATGAAAATAGTTCTTGTTATTTGCCAAGTGATTGCTTTTGGACTAGGTAATGTCCATTGATTTTTTTTTTTTTTCAGGGAAAAGTAATGCTACTCTCAGGTCTTAATTACAGAGCAGATACTATATCAGATCTACTAGAAGGGAGCAGTAACACAAGAGAAGTGTACAGTAATGGCCCCATACAGGAGAAAACTAGTTATGTAGGAATCTAATAGTTCCTTATAAGTTCCTAGTGAAATTTCTTTAAGTAACCTCTAATTTGTAGATATTTGTACCTCCAAAATCTCTCAGTGAATGCACAGATGAAGACTACAAGTTTGCTGCAAGAAGTGTATGTACTCCTTTTAGGAGAAGAAATTAATATGAGTACTAGAGCATGAAACAAAATGTAAAGTTCACAATTATCAAAGGAATTCAAGATAATTGGTAGGGAAGCACTGAGTTAGCCATTGGTATATGCAATTATTAGAGAGTCAATTTGGGCAATGAGAATAAAATGAACACAAAACAATAGCAACAACAAAAACAAACCTGTTTCAAGTATTTATTTACATTTCAGATATTTGCTACTTTATTTTTTAAATTTATCATTATTGTTGAAATTATTAGAGATATTCCCTTCCCCCCCATTGAATTCCTTCACTTTGTTTTCCCCTCCCCCAGGCCTACTGCACTATTGTCTGTGTCCATGGATTATGCACCTATGCATATAAATTCTTTGGTTAATATCTTCCTGGCTCTGCCCCACTCCCTTCCCTCTGAGATTCGTTAGTCTGTTCAATGCTTCCATTTCTCTGAATCTATTCTGTTTGTCAGTTTATTTTGTTCTTTAGATTCCGTATATAAGTGAGATCATGTGAAACTTGTCTTTCTCAGACTGGCTCTTTTTGCTTAGCATAAAACTCTCCAGGTCCCTCCATGCTGTCTCCAAGTGTAATAGATTCGTTTTTTTTTTTTTTTTAAATTAATTAATTTACTATTATTTTTTTTTTTACAGCTGCATAGTATTCTATGGTTTAAATGTATCACCACTTTTTTATCCACTTATCTATTGACTAGAGACCCGGTGCAACAATTCGTGCACCAGTGGGGTCCTTCGGCCTGGCCTGCAGGACTGGGCCAAAACTGGACATCCCCCGAGGGGTCCCAGATTGTGAGAGGGCGCAGGCCAGGTAGGGACGCGGGAGGTTGGCCAGCCAAGGAGGGACTGCAGGAGGGCTCTAGGATGTGTCCAGCCTGTCTCACTCAGTCCCTATCGGCCGGACCCCAGCAGCTAGCTAACCTACTGGTTAGAGCATCTGCCCTCTGGTGGTCAGTGCACATCATAGCAAACAGTTGAGGGGCCTTAGCATCTCATTAGCATATTATGATTTGATTGGTAGAACGAACGACTGGACGACCGGCACTGAGCATATTAGGCTTTTATTATATAGGATGGGCACTTGGGCTGTTTCCAAGAGTTAGGGTGGCCATGTAATTTATCATTTAAACCTGGTCAATAAGCATTAAGTTGGTAAGCAAACAAAGATGTATACTCCCTTTAGTTAGAGTCTACCATGTGTCCACTCTCATTGCTGACTATTTGCTGAGATGTCTATAAATGTAGTAGTTAAAATGCCAACTAAAGAGAAATATATAAAAACCTTTCTCAGTAAGCTTCTCTTCCAGTGGTTCCTAACCTTTCTTGGAGGACTGATATTTTAGAAAATGTGCTGACACCTGACTTTTCCCCAGGGAAGTGAATTGAGAATGAAAGACCAGGGGATTCACAGATTGCAACACCCTTCCATTGGCAAGAATTTCAGCTCAAAGACAGAGGGAACAATAGTATATCAATTGTTTCATTATAGCAAAAGAGCTGCCCATAGCGGCCACCACTTAAGTCATTTTAATGAAACATATCATACAGTTAAAATATTTTATTATAAAACAAATTCAGACATATATGAAAATAGAAAGAAATGAGCTCTTACATAGCTTTCACCCCCAAATCAAAAATTACCAAGATTTTCCCACACTTGTTTTCACCTATTCCACTTTTCATTGTGGTTGTTGCAAAGCATTTAAAACAATTTCAAGATTCCATTTTATTTCTCTCCCACATATTAAGTAGAATTAAGTAGACATTTTTCAAAAAATAAAGAAGGGGTTTTTTTTGTCATTATCACAACTAACATAATTTGCATTGATTCTTTGGCTCATATAATACTCTGTTCACATTTAGAATTTATCAATTGTCTTAAAAATGTTATTTTCCATTTGCTTTATTTGAATTGGTTTCCAAGGAAATATACATTACATTTTGTTTTTTACAGCCCTGCCACTTCTACAGCCTCCCCCTCTTTTTGAAACACACTTGGCTAGTTACCTGATATTCTAGATTTTTGTGTTGGCACCCCCATGGAGATTCATGACCTGATTTCTTAGCCCCTTTATTTCTTATATAGAAGTGAGTTATTAGGTTTGAAGCTTCAGGTTCAATTTATTTCCTTTTTTCATGAAGTTTTCCAGAGATGACACTGTATGTTTTATAAATGATGCTATATAAAATTGTGTAGTTGTTGATACTCAGAAATTATAATCTTATGACAAAAATAAATATCAGGACTAATCCTTCTCTCCCACCCTGAGTATCTGTGGCCTCCCCCAAAGTTCTTTTGACCATAAAAATAATAACTAATATGAAATATTTGTAAAAAGTGGTGATGTCAAATGGATTTCCCTCTAACTTACATTTAAATTAATGCATGGAGCATGTGCTTTTTATTCCTGTCCCCTCCTTTTTCTGGTTTCCTTTATTCCATCCTTTAAAAACAGGCCATCAGTTCCCATAGCAGCCTTTACTAAGATAGATAAAGATCAACATCATGGTTGAAATACCAAAGCACAGTGCCAACAATTATCCTACAATTTGTGTATTGGCGTAATAACACACAGAGACTTAAGCACATTGCTAACAGCCACTGAGTATAGCAAGCTAGTCTCTAAACATATCAGAATGCCTCAGAGGACTTCTTCAAGCACTACATAATCAAGATTTGGTGATATGAGCTGCTTTGTTAGGACCTGTTCTGAATGCTGCATTGCCTTAACGTGTGTGTGGAAATTAGTACTAACCTTCATAATTTTTTTAGGAAATATACAGATCAACCAAAAGGAGGTTAAAGTAGCCAAATGAAGCATATGGCAAATCACTGTGAAAAAAGCATATCATGTAGTGGTTTTTAATATGGAAATGAGAATGTGAGGATATATCCAATTTAATTGGGGCTTGTCTGGAAAATGTGCTGGTATCTGTCATCCCAGAACTGAAATGTTTTGATTTGCTAAGGTTTGATTTGTTTTGCTTTGATACTACCAGGAATGGATGAGTTTGGGGCTAAAATAAATTGTTAAGCTGGCTTATTCTCATTTTTATTCTCTTTCAAGTTAGTATTATTGTAACATAAATGAGAAGAAGGGGAATAAAAAGCAAATTAGAAAAGTATAATGGTTTATTTCTTTTACTGGAGTTTTCAGGGAAATACTGTGAAAAATATTTGCTTTTAATACAATTCCTTTGGGATTCATTATAAACATAGGTATTAATAAAATAATAATAAATGCTTTGCTGGCTAAAAATTTGCAAGATTTCCGTAATGCCAATGCCATTCTTTAAACATACTATCATTTGGGAGTCAGATTTTCTTCCACTTCTTAGACATGTTTTTATCTTATTGGTTTTAAATATTTGTTTGGATTTGTATTCCTCTTAAGTAATAGCTTATTGTGTTGAAAACCTCCTGCTTGCCACTCCTAATTTTAACCCTGGGAAAAATTTATGTTGGTGGATACTCCCATCGCTTAGGGATAATTACCAGCATTTTTATCTAGTCTAAGAAATTTGCATAAAATGTGCATTAATATGTATTATGTTCAATAAAGAAATTATGGGGCAGCGCATTAAACAGATGCCACATGAAAAATTACTTCTTTAGTATTGTCTCATTTTAGAAAGGTATATGAAGTAAAATTAAACATATTTAGGGCCCATAAAGCTCTAATAAATTTATATATGTACATATATATGAGTTCCTCTCAAAAACAACTTTTAAAAGTCCCTCTCTCTTTTCATATATATAGAGTGATTATATTCCAAGATAGACCTAATTCTTAGAATATGTACTCTAAATTGAAATACAAATCTCTTCTCTAGACTTTCTACTTAATTTCTGTTTTGTGATGAAATACTGAATGTACCTATATCTATTTCTCTCCTGTAACTTGGAAACTTTTCAAATATGTGAAGACAGAAACATGTCTCCTCTAAATCTCTTTTTCCAAGTCCAAATCTCTCCCATTTTCTCAGTTCTTTTTCCTATGTCATCATTTCAAGACATAATAATTCTATTCAAGTTCCTCTAAATCCATGCATTTTTACTATATTTTGGGAATACAGTACTAAGTACAGACTGAATGCACGATCCAGGTGTGATCTGGTCAGATCATTGAGACTGTTATTTCTATACATCTGAATGCTGTGCTATTATTGGTTTTTCTATTAATACAGCCTAATCATAAGGTGCTTTTACTTTTTTTAGTTGAAAAAACCACAGAATACTCTGGTCAACTAATCTTTATGTCATTATCGTCTTTTTAAAAAAAAACCCCAGAAAATACTACCAAGCCATATAATCCCCATCCTTATGTGTACTTAGTTGAAACTACAAGGGATGTTTCAAACCTCGTTCTATCATACAACACATTAATTCTAACTCTTAGTTTTATATACAAACATTGGAAGACTTATAATATGTATTAGTAAAAGATCTCTTCCTTTCCTTTTTTTCACTATTAATCTTTTCAAACAGATTTGGGTTCTAAACCCAACTGCCCCACTTACAAGTTGTGAGACTCTGGGTAAGATATTGAGACTCTCTGGACTTTAATTTCTGCACTTACAAAGCATGGATGACATAGGTGTGAAGGTTAAATGAGATACCACGTGCACAATTTTCAGCAGAGTACCTGGCATGTAGAAGGCATTTCATCAATGCACATTTTCTTTCCACTGTTGAATTTGTGTGCTGAGCCAGCTCAGCCAAGGTTTCCGCAAGCCTGAGTGAGGGCGGTATAGGATGAAGAAATGACAGACAGAGAGAATAAGCTGGGTAGGTGAATCTTCCTGTGCCTGGCTGAGGCCACAGAGAGAGATCCAGAGGCAAGCTGAGCCTTTATTTTATAGCCAGAGGTAGACAAGGTAGTGGTCACTGTAGTTACAATGTTCTTGTGAGATTCACTTGTTTTGGCAGCACTTGCTGCATCTCCCTCAGCCCATTAGCTTCCCAGATAAGATCTAGGGAGCATCATAAGGTCAAGCCTAATTATGCTAAGAGTGCTGTGCCTTCTAAGCTGGGACTTGTTTGTGGCTTTGCCAACAGGTCAATCCGAGGCTTAACCCTATAGCCGCGCCCTACAAGTTTGTACATAGAATAATTTATATTAATCAACCACTTGCTAGATAAACCCTAAACCATACTGTTTTCAAGCCCTGCTCTTATTAAAAACCTTCCTAATTTCTGTTAGCCAGAAGGTAGAGAAATCGTTAAATAACTTTGAATTGAAAACAAAACACATCCTTTTGTATAATGCAGAAAATATATATTGTCCTGAAAATCAGGATCTGTTCTTATTGCTATTTAAACAAATTCTCTGATTTAGACTTAAGAAAATTTTTTTTTCCACCTCAGGAACTGTGAACCCATAGGGGAATGCAGTGGAAATTTTATTTGTCTTGAAGGTAGATAATGTCATATGTATATGGCCAATGTAAAATGGTACGGGCCTTTCCACTGCTGTTTATACTGTTCTCACCTTTGTTTGCCCAGTTATTATACATGTCACTCACTTATATAAAGTGTCACTGCAGAGGCATCATTTTTCCAAGATAGTTAAAAGTGTAAAGACAATTGCATATTTTCTGATCTTTATCAAACTTCATCTGCAGCACCATTTAATTGGAAACAGAGAGGCAGTTTTGACACAGAACCATTTAGCTTTCTATGAGAGTCTGTTGGGAAGGAACAGTGGACATCGGCTCCTTTCTACCGCACAATTGATTCTTAGGTAGGAATTCATCTTCTTTTTTATGATTAGTGAGTACTGAGTTGAAAATAGGAGCCTTCTTTAGTTCCCTTATTCCTTATGTCTGAACTTTTCCCAAAATTAACCTATGAAGCCTTTAATATGGAAAAATTCCAATAGTCTATCAATTCAGTAAATACTGAGGAGACAGTGTTGTGAGAAAGGTACTTTGCTTGGCTCTATTTGTGATTCAGTGAATTCTTCATTTTGTTGTTGTTACTGTTGTTATTTTGTTCTGAAGGAGCTTCCTTATAATATAGCCTTAAAATAACAATCAACCTGTAATAGTAATTTGAATCCAGGGGTGATAGCTATACATTTGGAGTACAGTTAGAAATATACTAATGGAACCACGTTACATCTTTTACAAACAGAATTGGTGCTCAAGAAACAACTTGTTGAATGAATAGGTTCAAGCTATCCAGTTTAAGATCTAAAAACTCAGAAAACGGCCCTAGCCAGTTTGGTTCAGTGGATAGAGCATTGGCCTGTGGGCTGAAGTGTCCCGGGTTCCATTCTGGTCAAGAGCAAATGCCCAGGTTGCGGGCTCGATACCCAGTGGAGGGTGTATAGGAGGCAGTCCATCAATGGTTCTCTCTCATCATTGATGTTTCTATTTCTCTCTCCCTCTCCCTTCTCTGGAACCAATGAAATATATTAAAAAATAAAAATGAAAACGCAGAAAACGGTTGGTAAAAAACTAGTTTACCTGGTAATTTAAAAATTTTGGGTGCTTAAATAGTGTTTGAATTACTTCACTGAGAATCTGGCGGTTAACTAACTAAACATTGTGGGCTGGAAGACCTCACATCAAGGAAAGGGGTGGAGACTGTTTCACTCCCATTTATTCATTCATTTATCAAATATTTATTTGGCACCACTTTAGTGCCAGGCATTGTACTCTTTAAAAAAAAAGGAAGAAAATAAATAGGCAGAGATCCTATTGTGCTAACTATAATCTAATCAGAAGGGAGGAAGAAAGAAAGAAACTTAGCCTCCTGCAATTTTTTTTTCTCACTTTCTAATTCGTCCATATGGGAGGAAAGAAAACATAATGCTGACAGGATGAAATAAAATTACAGAATTATTTGAGCATTCAGTATCAGGTAGAGAAAAAAAACAGAGGAGGCAAAAGAAAGTTTTCAAGGTTGAAGCACTAACTGGGAATCCTGGAGAGAAACACCTTGACATAGCTTTCCTGAAGGGGGAATACATATACTTGGGAAAGGGCTTTTAGCTTCAGGCTAAGATGAGTGAGACTGTAACCAAAGTAGAGAGGTCCCCATCTGCCGCGGTTGCTAGTAGTGGTGGATTTCTTGCTATAGCCCAAGAAAAATAATTCTCTGAGACTCCCAGGAGAACGAGTGATTTTTATTTCTGTGGAATTACATCCCTGAGTTGCTGAGCTCTCCTCTCCCTCAGTCGCTCCAAGGAAGAAGTCCCGTTTTGCCTTTAGCAGGGCTAAAGTCAGAGCCAGTACCCAGAATTTCCTTTCCACGTCTGCACAGTCCAACCCAACATCAGGTTAGCACAGTTTGTGTTCCCAGCTGCAGTCCATCAGTCCATTGCATGCGTGGTCCGCAGGTCCACAGGGCTATGGAGGAAACAGGGTGAATTCAAGGAAACCAAGAGTGAGGCAAGAGCATAAGAGAGAGAACTTCTTTGTTTAGGAGATTATGTATTCCTAAATTTTCATGTGCTTGCAGGGGCCACGCCAATTCTGGCCAATGATCTTTGTTCCCAGGTGTGACTGACAAGCAAGTACCTTCCCTGTGTCACCCCAACTTTACTGGGCATGCATCTGTCTTCTCTTTGTTGGATCCCTTCCTCAGTGTTTTGCAGGAATTAGGCCGTGGTTCCCTGGGCAGTGCATAGTTGTTTCCTGGTGAAGCTGCCCAAATGACATGACTATAATGTCTGACTTCCCCCTTTGTTCCCTTTTTATTATTAATAACTAGCTAATTATAAGGTTATCAAGATGAAGTATAGTAACATTTAATTAGAGCTACTGTATAAGGACATGTTTAAAAATGAGCAATGAGTCTCATAGCTAATTCTTTTAAGTTTGCTATCAGATTGATTTAAATAGTAACTTTAACATTTAGCAATTTCAAAAAAGTTAATAGCTAAAATAAAGTAAATATTATTTCAAAAGTATTCAGATATTCAGATATGTGTGTATGTGTATATATATATATTCACACACACATAAACACGCTCACAACACTCACAATTTCTACTCACTTTGTGACTTTCTATTTGGAATATACTGCCTAATGGAGAGGAGAAGGCCCGCAGGTCATCCACTAGTGCAGTGATGGCGAACCTTTTGAGCTCGGCGTGTCAGCATTTTGAAAAACCCTAACTTTGGTGCCGTGTCACATATAGAAATTTTTTGATATTTGCAACCATAGTAAAACAAAGACTTATATTTTTGATATTTATTTTATGTATTTAAATGCCATTTTACAAAGAAAAATCAACCAAAAAAATGAATTCACGTGTCACCTCTGACACACGTGTCATAGATTCGCCATCACTGCACTAGTGGTTAAGGTACCAGTACTTAACTTTGAAAGGATTAAAAATTAATTGGCATGACTATCTAGCCTGGAAATAAAACCGTACTACTCAACTATTCATTTGAGAAGCACAGTGATATTTGCTATAAGTTCCAGTACTATTCTCTTTCCTTTCAGCACTATTCTCTCCTTTTTAAATCTAATTAGTTTTGAAAAAAAAACGAATCTTGGTATCACTATAAGTAAATATGTATGTTTTATATAAACATTATCTTTAATTAAATCGTAATAAATGAAATGGAATGCACACTTCACATGTGTTTAGGTCACTCAATAATTTTTAGTAGAGGGCAACAGTACAGGAAAATAATCAGTACTTCAAAGTACTACCATGTTAAATAAATTGCTACCATATAAACTTGAGTTGTCTTCTGCCTTGTGGATGTATCAGAAAATATAATCAGTGAGCTTTAAATAATAGTTACCTTTTTAAAAAAGATGTATTTGTATTGATTTCAGAGATTAAAGGAGAAGGAAATAGAGATGGAAATATCAATAATGAGAGAGAATCATCAATTGGCTGCTTCCTGCGTGCCCCACACTGGGTATCCAACTTGCAACCCCAGCATGTGCTTTGACAGGGAATTGAACTGTGACTTCCTGGTTCATAGGTCGATGCTCAAGCACTGAGCCATGGTGGCTAGGCAATAAGAGTTAATCCATTCTTAAATTGAGTTTTTGTTAGTATAATGTATAGATGCTGTGATGTAACATTCATGAGGAGTAGTAGGGTAGGATTTGGGCAAAAGCTTGTGTTGGATCTCCAAGATTATTGTGGAGCTTTGTACACTTCTGGGCAGGTTGAAGAGAACACCAAATGATGTTTAAGGAAAATAATTCTTTTTGCTGTCTGTGGTTTACATTGGAGATAGGAGGTGCTAGAGGCTGGGGCACCAAGTCAAAGAAGATTTGGAAGGTTTCAGCAAAAATGATTTCCTCTCCCAGTCCTTTGCGGTGAAAGAGGACAATGGTTTTCTTCTTTCATACTATCCTCCCTCCTCTTCCCCTGAAAACAAAAACAGAACCCAACAAACCAATGTGATATTATATTTGACTAGCCTACTCCCAGGGCAATCATGCCTTTCCTTCCACTATTCTGCTTCATGTAGGAAGGCAATAGCTGTTCTTCTGCTCGGGATTGCAATGCATTCCATGGCAGATCTATTTTGTCTAAAGGCGACTTTTACTGTGATAACAGTAATGAACTTTAATAAAAAATTAGCAACGTACATATCTTCTATATTTTATCAGACAATTTATTTGCATTTGACAATTTATCTCAAAGATGTTGCTTCTGTTTTTGCTGATGAGGAAATTAAACTCAGAGAATTTCTATAACTTCCTTGAGACCTCTCAGTTGATAAGAAACAGAGGCAGGATTTGAACACCAAAGCATTTGACTTTTCATGCCATTCTAATGCCTTTGGATTGCAACATAATTTCTCTTTTATAGGATATATAGGATATATAGGATATATTATATATATATATATATATATATATATATATATATATATTATAAAATTATATTCAAAGATCTAAAAGCATCGTTTTTACCCTTTCTGAATCCACATTTCAAATGAATGACAGAGTATGTGAAGTCTTTTCAACCCTTGGGAGATGTCAGCACTAATGAAAAAACATTTCTAAATTAGTGTGTCACATGGGGATTCAACCAGGAGTAACGAGATGACCTTTGAGAAAATTAAGATGAGCTGTCAAAGGAAAATTTCTACCCACTCCATGGAACAGTCTCTCAATGACAGATTTCACTTTCAATGTTCAAGAACAATAAGTTGTTATTCTAGAACATGCTTATTAAAAATAGAGTTTTTATAATTATGGGAGAATATGATAACATTTCTATTTTTTAATGTCTATTTAGAACTTTAAATGATCACTCACAGAAAAACCTAATCCAAAGCCTTTAAGAATCTGGCTCATTACATGAATTTGGAGAAATTCAGAATGTGGGAAGCACACATATAATTGTGGATCATGAGATATAACAATTTGGCCTCATAAGTAGTCATTTAAACACATGAAAGAGATAGTGTATAAGTTTATGAACTAACATCTTTTGGAAAAATATGTGCTGAATGTATTTTTGTTTTGTTTTTTAAATTAAATTTATTGGGGTGACATTAGTTAATAGGTGAATATGTTTTTAATAGGAGATTTTAAAGCTTTCCTATGGTTGAATGTATATCAGTGCTTCAAGAATTATGATGTGAAATGACTAATAAAATTAATATTTTGTGAGCAATGAATAGAGGTGAGAGGAATGCCAATTACCAGAAATTTGATAAAAACTAGATTCACAGGCATCTGGGGAGGCTGGGACTAGGGATCTCTCTTCCAAGTAAAAAGGAGTCAAGTAATTATCTCAAAGGTCTGATGCTTGACAAAGGAGCCTGTAGCTATTTACATCATGGGTTTGAAGAACTTGTGTATCTGAAGTTCAATATTTTTAGAAAGCTCTCATAGTTTGTAAAAATCAATAAAATATTCTTCCTTTTTGAGCATCTTTATGGAGAAAAAACTTTCATATACTATCATAACATTTACCCTCTTTTGGATGACTTTATTGTGTTGGTTGATAATTATTTTTCCTTAAATTCAACCTGGGAAATAAAGCTGTCAAGATAGCATTTTTTATAAAAGCAAAAAATTATTCTGATTTTCTCTGAAACAGTAATATAAAAATATGAAAACATATTTTCATATATTTTTGAAAAGAAGCAGTAGAATAGTCAATCCTAAGTTTTTGGTTTTAGGAATTCTTCATAGTTTTAAAAATTAATGTGGGCTTCAAAAAGCTTTAATTGATGTAGCCTTAACACTTTGTATTTATAGTTTAGAAATATATAAAATATTTAACTTATTGAAACATAATAGTAGTCAATAATAATACTCAAGAAAATTACAAACAAATGTCCACACAAAGGCTTGTACAGAAATGCTCATAATTATTCATAATAGCCAAAAAAGTAAAAAAAACCCAAAAATTCATCAGCTGATGAATGAATAAACACAATGCAGTATTTACATACAATGGAATATTATTTGGCCATAAAAAGGAATGAGGTAGTGATCCATGTTACCATATGGATGAATCTTGAAAATATTATGCTACACTAGAGGCCCAATGCACAAAATGGGTGCGAGAGTAGGCCTTCCTTCCCCTGGTTGCTGGCACTGGGTTCCTTCTGGCACCCAGGACCAGGTTATCCCTTGCAGCCCCAGCTTTGTCCGGAAGGTCATCCAGGAAGATGTCTGGAAGGATGTCTGGTCTAATTAGCATATTATGCTTTTATTATTATAGATGAAACAAGCCAGACACAAAGATAATATATTATACTAGAGGCCAGGTGCACAAAAATTTGTGCACTCAGGGGAGGTCCCTCAGCCCGGCCTGTGCCCTCTTGCAGTCTAGGACCCCTCGGGGGATAACCACCTGCTGGCTTAGGCCTGCTCCCCAGGGGATTGGGCCTAAGCTGGCAGTCAGACATCCCTCTGGCAGCCTGGGAGCCCTTGGGGGATGCCCACTTGCCAGTGGGGAGCAGGCCTAAATTGCAGTCAGACACCCTTAGCACTGATGAGGAGGCGGGAGAGGCTCCCACCACCACCGCTGTACTGGCAGCCATCAGCCTGGCTTGTGACTGAGCAGAGCTCCCCCTGTGGGAGCGCACTGACCACAGGGGGAAGCTCTTGCATTGAGCATCTTCCCCCTGGTGGTCAGTGTGTGTCATAGTGACCAGTCATTCCCAGTCTTTCTGCTGTTAGGGTTAATTTGCATATTACCCTTTTATTATATAGGATAGAAGCCTGGTGCATGGGTGGGGGCCGGTTGGTTTGCCCTGAAGGGTGTTCTGGATCAGGGTGCGGTCCCGCTGGGGTGCCTGGCCAGCCTGGGTGAGTGACTGATGGCTGTTTGCAGGCTGGCCACAGCACCTTCAGGGTGGGGATCCCCACTGGGGTGCCTGGCCAGCCTGGGTGAGGGGCTGATGGCTGTTTGCAGGCTGGCCACGGCCCCCAGCCACCCAAGCTCCCAGTGGAGGCTGACTGGAAGCAGGTATCTGGGGTTTATTTATCTTCTATAATTGAAACTTTGTTGCCTTCAGCGGAGACCAGAGCTGGCCAGGGCAGGCAGAAGCTTGGCTTCCTCCCTCGCTGGTGCAACCAAACCTCCTGTTTGCTCCAGGTCCGTGGCTGCCAGCCACTATCTTGGTTGAGTTAATTTGCATATAGTTGCTCTGATTGTCTGGTGGGTGTGGCTTGGGGCATAGTGTAGGTATGGTCAATTTGCATGTTTCTCTTTTATTAGCTTAGATGATATTATTTATATGAAATGTCCAGAATAGACAAATACATGGAGACAGAAAGTAGATGAGTGGTTACTAGGGAATGGGGAGAGTTTTAACAGGGACTGGGAAGAATGGGGAATGAGGAATAACTATTAATGGATATAGGGTTTATTTTGGGGGTGATGAAAGTACAGTGGTGCCTTGACTTACGAGTGTCCTGACTAACGAGGTTTTCGAGATATGAGCCGTCTCTCGGCCGATATTTTGCTTTGAGTTGTGAGCTAAAATTCGGGTTATGAACCAGCTTCAGATACCCCGCCGCTAGTTGGCGCAGCGAATGTCACAGTGAACGCCACAGCATCAGCCCAGCATCACATGTCTCACTTGTTCACTTTTGATTTGACATACAAGTAATTTGAGTTACGAGCTCCATCACGGAACAAATTAAACTTGTAAGTCAAGGCCCCACTGTATTCTGGAATTAGTGGTAATGGTGGCACAACTTTGTAGATGTAAAAACCACTGAATTGCTTTATAATGGTGAATTTTATGGTATGTGAGTTATATCTCAGTAAATATATAATAAACATTATATTTTAACATATATAATTTTATGAGAAATAACTATATTTCCAGATGAAAATATTAATAAAAGTTGCATTGCTTCACATTTTTTTGCAAATCTTTTCTTAATGAGGATAATTGGATTCTCTTTTTGATTCTGCATTCCATGTATTGCAATATATTGTTTAGGTGGAAATATGTAAAAAAATACGACCTTACACAGATATGCTAGAAAAAGGAATGGTATTATAATAGATTATTCAGATAATTGTGGCTATTCTTCTCTGATAGTATATCCAAACTTGACATATGATTTTTCTTAAAGGTCACGTAGTTACAGTGTAATCTCAAATCTTCAATGAATTTTGGCTAGGCTGAAGTTATTCAAAGGCAAATCTGGACTGGGGAGTTGGCGATGGCTCACTCATATGTCTGATGCATGTAGTTGTCAACTGGATGCTCAGCTGACCAGAATGCCTCAGTTTTCCTCTGTATGGTCTCACCATATGACTTGGGCTTCTCACTGCAGGGTGGCTGGATTCTAAAAGGAAGTATTTTTTTTTTTTTTTTTTTTTTTTTGTGAGGAATTAGAAGACCCAACCTCAGAAGTTGAAATATTACTTTGCCTACATTTTGCTGAACAAAGTTGCAGGGTAGACTCAGATTCAATTCAAGGGCAGGAGAATTAGACTCTACTTCCTGATGGGAAGGATGACAAGGAATTTGCAACTACCTATTATCTACTATATGACCTTTTCTGAAACTTTGATTGTGGAAAGTTGGTCTATGATTGTGGAAGCTTGGTTTATGCTGTGATTAACTATTATTCTTTCCTAGAGGCCTGTTGCAGGAAGATTCCTGCAAGAATAGGGCTTCCAGCGGTCGGAGAGAAGCTGTGAAGGGAGTGAAACCTGCCGAGGCAGGCTTCTCTCCCGCCTCCGCTGCCCCACTTGCTTCCCTTCCATCTCCGCCGCCCCACTTGCTTCCCTTCCATCTCCGCTGCCCCACTTGTTTCCCTCCCGCCTCTGCCGCCCCACTTGCTTCCCTCCCATCTCTGCCACCCCACTTGCTTCCCTTCCATCTCCACTGCCCCACTTGTTTCCCTCCCGCCTCTGCCGCCCCACTTGCTTCCCTCCCATCTCTGCCACCCCACTTGCTTCCCTTCCATCTCCACTGCCCCACTTGTTTCCCTCCCGCCTCTGCCGCCCCACTTGCTTCCCTTCCATCTCTGCCACCCCACTTGCTTCCCTTCGGCCTCTGCCACCCCCGCCCTACTTGCTTCCCTTCGGCCTCTGCTGCCCCACTTGCTTTCCTCCTATCTCCGCCGCCCCACTTGCTTCCCTCCTATCTCCGCCGCCCCACTTGCTTCCCTCCCATCTCCGCCGCCCCACTTGCTTCCCTCCCATCTCCGCCGCCCCACTTGCTTCCCTCCTATCTCCGCCGCCCCACTTGCTTCCCTCCCATCTCCGCCGCCCCACTTGCTTCCCTCCCATCTCCGCCGCCCCACTTGCTTCCCTTCGGCCTCTGCCACCCCGCTTGCTTCTCCGCAGCTTTGCTCCCTTCTGCAGTGCTTGGCTTCCTTCTACGTTGTCTTCAGTCTTCGTTCTGTGCCTTCATATGCAAATTAACCACCATCTTTGTTGGGTTAATTTGCATACTCATCTGATTGGCTGGTGGGCATAGCGGAGTGACACAAATTTGCATGTTTCTCTTTTATTAGTGTAGATACTGTTGCACCTTCTGCTTTGCAAAGTAACAGCATCTTAATTGGATACTTTTGTCTGAATTATTTAAAATATATTATTAATTGCAATATATTTAATGCAATGGGAATCAAGTGCCTTATGTATGTTTATTATCTGCCCATCCCTCCTATTTTTTTAATTTGTGACATTATTGTTCAGTCTTATTGTTGATGTTCAATTACTTAAGAAAAATTTCTGTCAGTGTGATATAAAAAGTGTAATATAATTAGAATATTAACTGCTCTAGTATCAATCTGCTATTTCTAAATTATATATCTTTATTTCCTCTCAGTGTTTATTTGTAAAAGTGCCCTGGCTTTGCTCTTAATGGTTTTCTATCAGCAGTAGCTAAAAGAAGGTACACCAGGCTTTAATTCATGTAGTCACATAATTATAATCTCCTTTGGGAGGAATTAAGCTGACAAAACAGTAAATAAAAATGTGTTTCTTAATGTGGACACAAAAAAAGAGTGAGAAAAAGAAAATGTTTTTTTAACTGGCTGTACTTTTCAAATTGCTTTACAGATGTCCTTAAGTTAAAGCACTAATGAAATGCCTTTCAAGTTTTCTTTTAGTTTCTCCAGGAAAGGTAATATTTTATGCAGACACAGGTTTGAAATCCTTACTTGTTATTAAGCATTTATGTAATTTGAGAATTTTGATAGTTATATCAAAGCATGCTAAAAGCATCTTTCTTTTAGCTGCCCTTAGAAGTTGCTTCTGGGAACTTGCTTTGAAATGCCTTCTGAAAGCCTTATTCATGCTCTATAGAAAATTAAGCTTTTTTCCTGTTGCAAAATGACAAAGTGTCTAGATTATTAGCTTTGTTAGGTTGGACATGTGTGCTGTTACTGATCATGGGTAGGTAATGCACTGTACTTTCTTAAAAGAGAAACTAACACTTGATTGACAGCTCAGCGAATGGAAAATCTTAATGTTAAATTTGTTTCAAAATATTTGGTAGAAAGACATTATAAAACTTGGAACCTAGTGTTCAAAATTTCTCCAGAGCATTGCTGTCAACTCAAAGTATTGGGAGTACCAAAGTATAATTGGTCACTATTACCATTTGAAACAGCAAATTACCTTAAGGGGTATAATGGGTGTCTCTCAGAAACCCTCTGGCTATTTTAGTCACATCTAAAAGCCCAGAATATGGATTTTTAAGTATTTTTTGAAAGGAAGATATAGAATTATGAGGCATCATTTCAGCTAAATTTTTACTAGCAACTAAACTCTCATTAAGATGCATTTTCAGATTAGATCTGAGCTAAGGTGTAGCTACCACACCCTATGTACCTTATTGACTATAAAGAGAACAGCCCTTGTGATTCACAGACTGATCTAAATTGCATAATGCTTCCTAAATGCCTGTGGCAATTCCAGTGCATTTCTTAAATTCTATGAGTGCTCCATGTTTCCTTTGGTTCTACTTTGGCCTAACTTGTTGGTTTCTCTAATCAGTTTTGGTTGCTGGTACATTTTGAAGAGTTCAGATTTCAATTAAGAAACTGAGCTTCTTTGTATGTAAATAACTGTAATGTTTTCATGGTAGAATTGGGAAAGGTCACATCTTAGAAGAGAGGCTAGATTCTTCACTTTGACATCATGTGTTATTCTGCCTTACTTTAGTGCCTCCCTTTTCCCAATGCCTAACTTACTCTTTGTCTATTTTTTTTTTCTGTTCTCAGCTCATGTCCCCATGATTGTGATTAATAAAGTAAAACTTACCTTTTTGTGTCTCTCCCTTCTTTATATTCCTAGTGATTGAGTTTAATAGCACACCATTAAGCAATTACCTCTTTTCTAATCATTTCATTCTTTTGCCCACTTACTCATTCACTAATTCTTTTATCCAATAAACATTTCTTCTGCTTCTCAGTATAATTTGCAAGTCCTTGTTCTTGTTCCTATAGTGGCAATAAAGTTTTATTCAATCTTCACCTTCGAATGAGGCTCATCCTATCTAATAAAAGAGAAACATGGTAATTAGCATACGTCCGCTACCCTTCCCACTGGCTAATCAGGGCAATATGCAAATTAACTGCCAGCCAAGATGGCAGCCGGCAGCCAGGCAGCTTGAAACTAACATGAGGCTTGCTTGCTTCAGTGATGGAGGAAACCAGCATTCCCCGCCTGCTTTGCCAGCCTCTGAGTTTGCAGTTTGAAACATAGTTACAAATATAGAAGCTAAACAAAACCCCAGAAACCTGCTTTCAGCGAGCCGGGATCTCAGAACTGGAGTTGATACAGTGTTTCGATTATAGAACACAAACAAACCAGATACCTGCTTTCAGCAGCAGAGGCCTCAGAGCTGGAGTCAGAGCTAAAGCTGGCCCAGAATAAAAAAAAAGAAAAAAAGGAGCAGTTGTGAGCTTCAGTCACCTGCCAGCATGAAAACAGCCCTCAGCCTGTCACCCAGACTGGCCAGGCACCCCAGTGGGGACCCCCACCCTGATCCAGGACACCCTTCAGGGCAAACCAGCCGGCCCCCACCCATGCACCAGGCCTCTATCCTATATAGTAAAAGGGTAATATGCCTCCCATCACCAGGATCAGCAGAGCCGTGAGGCCTCCTGGCACTGGGATCAGCATGACAGGGGGCAGCACCCAAAACACCTGATTGCCCTCCGGCTCTGTGTGTGACAGGGGGCGGGACCACAACCTCCCTATCCACCCTGCTCTGTTCCTGACAGGAGAAGGCGCCCCAACCCCCTGATCAGCCCTGCTCTGTGCCTGATAGGGGGGAGCTCCCCAGCCCCCTGATCGTCCTGCGGCTCTGTGTGTGACAGCGTTCGGCGCCCCAACCCCCTGATCGGCCCTGCTCTGTGTGTGACAGGTTGCGGTGCCCCAACCCCCGCCCCCACAGGCCCTGCTCTGTGTGTGATGGGGTAGAGCCATAACCTCCCCATCGGCCCTGCCCTGAGTATGAGAGTGGCGGCACCCCAACTCCCTGATCGGCCCTGCTCTGTGCATGATAGGGGGTGGCTCCCCAACTCCCCTATCAGCCCTGCTCTGAGCCCGACCAGGGGCTGCACCTAGGGATTGGGCCTGCCCTCTGCCACCTGGGAGCAGGCCTAAGCCAGCAGGTCGTTATCTCCTGAGGGGTCCCAGACTGCGAGAGGGCACAGGCTGGGTTGAGGGATCCCCCCTCCTCCTGGAGTGCACAAATTTTTGTGCACCGGCCTCTAGTCCTATATAATGAAGAGGTAATATGGAAATTAATCCTCATGCCCTCGCAAGAAGGCTGCCTATGGACCAGGCCAGCAGGGGGGTTTAGTGAGGGATGACCAAACGACTGAACAAGTAGGCTGTGTGGGGTGACCAGGCCAGCAGGGGGCTTAGTGAGGGACAACCAAACAATTGAACAGCAGGCTGTGTAGGGTAAACAGGCTGGCTGGGGGGGGGGGGGGGGTGTGTGTGAGGGGCAACCAGGCCAGCAGGGGGTGCAGTTGTGGGCAACCAGGCCAGCAGGGGGGCAGTTGGTGGTGACCAGGCAGGCAGGCAGTGGGGGGGGTTAGTTAGGGGCAACCAGGCCAGCAGAGGGGGGAAGTTTAGGGGCTACCAGGCCAGCAGGGCAGGCAGTAAGAGGCAACCAGGCCATCGGGGGCGGGGGGGGGGCACAGTTAAGGGCAACCAGGCTAGCAGGGAGGGTGCAGTTGGGGGTGACCAGGCTGGCGGGGGGGGGCAGTTTGGGGTGATTAGTCTGGCAGGGAGGGCAGTTGGGGGCGACCAGGCTGTCAGGGAGGGCAGTTGGGGGAGACCAGGCCAGTGGAGGGGGGCAGTTAGGAGCAACCAGGCCAACAGGGAGGGAGCAGTTGGGGGGCAGTTGGGGTGACCAGGCAGACAGGCAGGTGAGCGATTAGGAGCCAGCAGTCCAGGATTGTGAGAGGGATGTCTGACTGCTGGTTTAGGCCCGATCCCCTGCTAAACCAGCAGTCAGACATCCCCCAAGGGGTCCCGGATTGGAGAGGGTACGCGCTGGGCTGAGGGGTCCCCTCTCCCTCCTGTGGATGAATTTCGTGCACTGGGCCTCTAGTAAAGAATAACAGTCATAATATAAGGCACTATGAGTGAAATGGTACCACTGGAATTTATAGACTCTTCCCCTAAAAAATATCTCAGTGTAATGGTCAGGATAAAGACATCATGGAAAATGGGAATTGAACTGGACATTAAGGGATAGGTGGGTAGGGTTTTGCAAGGTGAAAAAGATGGTGTAGGATAGCATTTCTGGTATTAGGAACTAAGTTAAGAAACACAAGAGTGGAAGAATAGATTGAGCTCAGTATAAGTTTTAAAACTTTTTAGTTTACTAAAAAGATGTAAATATCTCTAGGTCCAAAAATCTATTGACTTTTGATTTCACTTTGTATGTTGATATATTAACATTACTCTCCAGTTGAATCACTAAAAAATTGCTCACAATATTTTAAAAACTATTCAAAGACTACAACAAACTCTATTATATGTCATCAGATACACTTGTTTATGAATTGATTATAAAAATGGTGAAAATGTAAGTTCCTAGAAGTCATAAAAAATAAACATATTATAATTAATGTGTTATTTGGAACTTTATAGTAACCAAGGAAGCCCATTTTCTTTCTACTGTAATGCGGACACACCAGTTCCCCTGGGAGAGGTGGGGAGGAGAAGTATTAAAAAGGAATCCTGTTCAGTTACCTTCTAATGTTTACTTTTGAGTAAAGGTGTCCTCAGTTGGCTCATATGTCACTGTATTAGGAAGGTTTTTGATTTGAGCTTGAGCATACCTCATCAGTGGAAAGTGAAAAACAAACATCAATAAATCTAGAAGGAGAAAAACGCAAGGACATTTCTCTCTTCTTTTCTCTCCCTTGTCAATTCCATATTTCACAGGAAGGTAATACCATGGCTTTTGGTTATTTATAACATTATTGACCTACCATTCGGTATGGTGATTGTTTCTGTTAAGAACACTAACAATTTTATCTCCTTCATCTCCCTACCCTATAATGACCAGTGGTATTTGTTGATGAAGTTTAGTAGTTTGCGTGGTCTTTCTTTATAGTAATGTACCTCTTTGTACAAAGCCGACTCCATCATGAGGAGGAACTTTGGGATAGTGACCTTGTTATTATCCTGTCACTGATGTCAGAAAGAGAGACAAATTCTGCAGCAAAAAAGAATAAGAAAAAAAGATAGTTCTCTAGAAATGGAATTTTCTACACAGAAATAATGTTAAAATTTTTTCCTTGTATATCCAATAGCATTTTGGGAATAAATACATCATATTTGTAGAACAAGAGTATGAACCATCTAGGAAAAAAAAAGCCCTACTTGATTCCATAATTTAAAAATCACTGTCAATATTATAGTAGTTAAAATTATGTAATTATTTTTATATCTTCTATCAATTAATGCCACATATTTTTGGGATGAATATTTCTTTTCTATTTTTAGCATCACTGTGCTTTAGTTTTAAGTTATTTTCAGCTAGTTCTTACTTCTTAAAAAATGTGCTATTTTGCATGAATTTTTAAATAAAAATAAACATAAGCAAAGACTACAATAGTTTTTTGGTATAATAGCTATTCTCCTCATATTCTCTCTAAGATTCTTGAGTTGCTATAAACCACAAACCAAAAGTCCATTATTAGAATGTTCCATGTTTTTATTACTAATATGTTTTTTATTTTAATCATCTTTTGAATTATTAACTATTGTATGGTGTCTCATAACAATTTCTATTTGTTTTATATACTTTATATGTTAGATTTCATTTTTTGCCTCACTCCACTATATGTAATGGCTTAGCTTTGAAATCTTTGCTTGATTTAGGGGACACTAATTTGCTTTAACACATTACTGTCAAAAATAGCTCAGGTTTGTATGGTCTTATAAAAGCTTTATCTTCAAGTGCTCTGAAAAGTTCTTTATTATTTTTTAAACGAATAGTTTGTTTTTAATTGATTTCAAAGAGAGGAAGGGAGAGGGAAAGAAAGATAGAAATATTAATGATGAGAATCATTGATTGGCTGCCTTCTGCACGCCCCTACTGGGGATTCAGCCCGTAGCCTGAGCATGTGCCCTGACCAGGAATTAAACCATTACCTCCTTGTTCATGGGTTGATCTTCAACCACTGACCCACACTGGCCAGACAGTTCTTTATTCTTAACTATCTCTGTCTCTTTTTTTAATATTTAAAATCCTTCCTGGTATTCTTTTCACATACCAGAATATTAAGCAGATGCTCAGATTGACTGCTAAATAATATTAAAATGCATAAATTCAGGTTTCAAACTAATTGATAACTCACACTATCACATATTCTTTCAATATTTTACTCCTACTTCATGACATTTTTTTACCTAAGTCTTCTAGCAGCTGTTTTGCTACTTAACCTCTAGCTAATTGTTCCTTTTCTCTTCAGCCTGACTTTATGGATCTATTTTCGAAAGGCTTGCCTATAATTCTTAACTGAACCCCTAGAGTACTGTGCCCTATCTTATTATTTTCAATTCTTCCCCAATGGGGCATGACCTTGAGGTGTTGTATCCTTGAGAGGTGAGGTCTTGGAATGGAGGGGCAGATGGATACACAAGAATCACTAGTGCAGTGCTAATGGAAACTCAACTCGAATTAAATTTTAAAGTTGGTTGCTTCCCAAAAGTCTGGAAACAATATGAATTGAATTGTTTCCCCTGTTTGTACTTTATTCCTTGCTATTAAGCTGCTAGGCAAGGTAATGATGATTGAAGGAATTCAGGTTTGGAAAACGATGATGATTAGATGATGAGGGTGATGATGCTGCTGCTGATCATTGCAAACATTTATTGAACTCTTATTATATATTAGGGACTAAGTTAAGTCTTTTATGCAGTATTGTGAACATCTGTTGGTTGCCTTCAGTGTTAGTATATTAGTTTCATGTTGCTGCATGACTAATTACCACAAACTTAGTGGCCTAATGCAGTACACATTTACTGTATTGTCTTTGTTTCTGTGTATCAGGAGCCTCAGCTTAGCTGAATCTCTGCACTTCTCTTTCCTCACTCCTGTGGTTGTTAGACTAAGAGCTTCATTTTTGCTGGCTTTTGGCCTGAGGCTACTCTCAGTTCCCAGAGGCCACCATCAATTCCTTGACACATGGGGTTTCCCAGTATGGCCACTTTCTTCCTCACAGCCATTCCTGGGAGAGAGAAAAATTCCTGCAATAGTAAATCTTATGAAACGTAATTATGCATACTAATCATCTATATCCCTTCCTCTTTCCATATTATATTGCTTAGAGGGAAGTTACAGGTCCTGTCTATACTCAAGAGGAGGACAAAGATATGAACATAAGGGGTAAGACTCATGGGAGTCACCTTGGGAGTCCATACATCACAAGCAGAGATTGCTATTTGTCCCCCTGTGTTTATCCTTTCTTTTTTCTCCTAAGACAGTGGTTCTCAACCTTCCTAATGCTGCGACCCTTTAATACAGCTCCTTATGTTGTGGTGACCCCCAACCATAAAATTATTTTCATTGTTACTTCATAACTGTAATTTTGCTACTGTTTATGAATCGTAATGTAAATATCTGATATGCAGGATGTATTTTCATTGTTACAAATTGAACATAATTAAAGCATAATGATTAATCACAAAAACAATATGTAATTATATGTGTGTTTTCCGATGGTCTTAGGCGACCCCTGTGAAAGTGTCGTTTGACCCCCCAAAGCGACCCACAGGTTGAGAACCACTGTCCTAAGACATAAAAAAGTACTTCATTGATAAGTGGACATATGATCACCTGGAATAAAGACTTCATTTCCTAGATTCCCTTATGGTTAGGAATGGCCATGTAACTAAAGTATGGCAGAGCAGTAAGATAAAAGAATCTGTAACACTGAGGATTTTGTGAAGTCACGCTATCAGCCTGTTGAAGGTTCTTTACTTGTGACTTCTTCAATTTGAGGGAACAATAAACTTTTATTCTGTTTAAGACCTTGTTATTTTTGGCTCTCTCTTGCAGCTGAACTTAATCTTAACTGATGTTCTTTTCTATCATCTATTTTGCCCTTTCCTTTTTCCAACAGTTTTTCATTTATGGTCTAAGATTTTCTTTTTCTTTTTTTCCCCAGGGTACTTGAAATAATTCCTAGGTCCAAGTTAAGCCAATCAGAACAATTTGTTTCCTGCTCACAGGGGTGGGAGGATGACATGCCAGTCTAATCAGAGTGAATCTCAAAGCTTCCACTGAGAAATTATGGCTATACCTATATGTAGCAATAATTCTGACTAGCCATATTTTCTATTTCAGCCCCTGATTCTACCCTAGGGAGTAACAGAATTTACCTGATTCTTGAGCCTATTGCTTGGCAGAGATGGCTCATGGGCCATATGAACAAACTAAACTACTTGGTAACAATGTCTAATATTTAGGGACTAGTCTAGAGGAAGCTTCTACACCAGTGTTGAGGTTAGAAAAAGCATAGAAAGGAAAATTTCTCTGTCTCCCTGAGTGCAGTAGGTTACTCAGGACTGACCCAGGTGGACTTGGTATAGGTCTCAGAGACACTCATGAGAGTGGTGAGAACTGATATCTCTGTACTTGTGGATTGCAGATCATGACATATTCGAATGTTAAAGTGATTCATCTTTGATAAATTTTGTACCATTCTTTATATCTATAGTCTTTATTTTGGGGCAAAGTGTATTTGAATTTATTATTTGACTTATAAAAATGTCCAAAGTAACTATTGCTCACTATTGTAAGTTGAATAATTCAAAGGTATGGCCTCATGTTTAAAACAGATGCTTCTGCCCAGTCGGCGTGGTTCAGTTGATGAGCATCAACCCATGAACCAGAAGATCATGGTTCGATTCCCAGTCAGAGCACATGCTCAGGTTTCGGACTGCATCCCCGGTAGGGGACGTGCAGGAGGCAGCTGATCCATGATTCTCTCTCATCATTGATATTTCTATCTCTCTCTTCCTCTCTAAAATCAATAAAAACATATTTAAACAAACAAACAAAAAAAACTCCAAAAAAAAAACTCCAAACTTCTCAGGAAGTTTTCTGCGCTTCAGTATTCCTTTCACCTGCTTCTTTTAGCCTTACATTTATAAAATGTTCATTTAAAAAAAAGACCAGATTTAATACTTCTCATATTTTTTAATTTCAGTAATTGCAAGGCTTTAAAACATTTTTGGCTTAAACAAAGAATAATTTTTTAAATCCAAAGTAGATAAAATTGCCTAGCACCCTAGAGACAGACTGGAAGTAAGGATTCATTAGTCTTTCCCCAGTAGGAACTTAAAGCTAAGTTAGAGGGTGAAAGGCTTAAATAATTGAAATAGTGAATAAGAAAGTTCTAATCATGTACTTAATCTCTTTTAATCAGGCAGTTATACCACAACTACACCATACATAAAGAGAATATATAAAGAGAATATATATATATATATATATATATATATATATATATATATATTCTCTTTATATATATATATATTCTCTTTATATATATATATATATTTCTATCTATATATATATCTATATCTATATATCTATATATATAAAGATTTGGAATGGCCAAAAAGTTTCAAAGGTTCTTAAAAGGGAGATATGACTTGAGCTGAGTCTTAGACTAGCCCAGGGAGAACAGAGAGAATTGGGGCTGCTCTGAGAATTCTTGACATGAAACAGAGAAACTATCTCCAGACCTGGCTGAGCATCCCTTCATCCCACCTGAGATCTAATGAGGACAAGGTAGCTGTATTTTTAACAAGCTCTTTAAATAATTCTTTCTGAAAACTGGCATTTAAGAGTTTCTGAAAACAAACAAACAAAAAACATCCTAAGGTGGGCCTTATTTTTATCATAGCTGCTTGAAAACTAATTTGGGAACACAATTTATGACACAAAAGCTTAAGAAATTTGATACAAGTTTATATCCATAATCAGTAGGTATATTAGTAAAAGCCCTTAAATTTATATCTGTACATGACTTGTTATTCTCTTAATTCTTCTTCTGTCATTTGTTTGTACAAATTTTATCAAAAAAGGAAACACATTTAAAAGTCCACAGAAATAACCTTTCCACATTCTTGTATTCGTTGATTGTTGGGTGAGGCTGGAGGCAAGGAATGATACAATTAAGAGCAGAACATTTTTTCAGACCTAGGCAATTTTATTAGAAATGATATGAATTAAACACTAATAAATTATTGCAAGGAAAAAGTGCCAGTAGAGGGGGATTACTTTTAGCCACGGGAATCTAGGAATCTATTTTTTTGTTTTGTTTTGTTAATCCTCACCCAAGTGAGGATTGATTTTTAGAGAGAGTGGAAGGGAGGGCGAGAGACACAGAGAGAGAGAAACATTAATGTGAAAGAGACACATTGATTAGTTGCCTCCCCCACATGCCCTGACCAGGGCCAGGATCAAGCCTGCAATCCAGGTATGTGCCTTTGACCAGAATTGAACCCAAGACTCCAGTCCATAGATGACACTCTAACCATTGAACTAAACTGTCTAGGGTGAATCTGGGAATATTTTATGAGGCATTTTGATCTTGAAATTTGCATTTCAAATGTGGGTCAAATATGGACATTTTAAAATAAGGTAAACAATATTCCAATCAGAAGATAAAGTGTGAACAAATGCCTGGGTTTTTATTTTCAAACTAGAGGCACAATGCTTGAAATTTGTGAAAGGGGCTTGACCCCCGCAGCCCCGGCTGCCTCGGCCCTCGCACCCTGGCTTAGTCCGGAAGGTAGTCCAGATGGTTGTTCTACTATTTGGTCTAATTATCATATTAGCTCTTTATTATATAGGATAAAACTTGAAATTGTACCTTAACAATTATATACATAATATGTACAGCACTTTGAAATGAAATGTTATTCTGCTTAATTTTGATGGAATAACCATTATATACACATTGTGAAAAAAAAGTGTAGCTTCCAAGTGGAGAAAGGCATGCTCTTCATTTTGCATCAAATGAAAGATATGTGGAGAATGAGACTCAAATGAATTTGCAAATTTGATAAGTATTGTATATTCACCCATAATAAGGGGAAACTTAGGATCATATAAGTGAAATCAACATGTTGAAAATCTTGAAAGGCAGAATGTAATAGTACAACTGACCTGGCACCTCTACCTCCACATCTATCTACACCCTGTCCACTTGCCACATAAGCACTGAATTGGTACTGCACTGCTTCTGCAGAAAGCCCAGATACCGTTGAACACCATGAATAAAATCTGTTTCTCAAATTTTGGGGGTACATTTGTAATGCTTATGTAAGCATTATTTTCTTTTCTTTTTACCTATTGTCTTACATGTCTGAGGTTGGGTTCCCTAGAAACTAACCCTGAGATGGGAATTTTTATGCAAGTGGTTTACTGAAATAGTGCTCTCAAGAGAATCCTCTAAGAGAGTGAGGGAAGTAGGATGAGACAAGGGGAAGAGCTAGGCTAAGATGTAGTTATACCTGAACACTAGTCTTGGTCTGATTCTGCTGGGAGCTCTGGAGCAGGAAGAACATCTTAGAGTTGTTCCAGCTGGAGGCAAAGGGACTGAAATCTTGTATTCCTTTCTTTCATCACTCATTCAGTGCCAGAAGCTATTCCTGGAGGGAAGGCATAACCGCAGAGACAGGTAGCACCCAGAGGCTGAGGACATTTCTCAGGAGAAGGGTGCTTTTGTTCACAGCCAACACTCACAGCAGCTGAGAAAAGGATTCACTGCAGATGAAGAAGGGAAGTAGTTTTTAACTGGGGCAATTTGTCCCTGAGAGATATTTGGAAATGTCTGGAGATAATTTTGATTGTCATGACTCAGGGAGAGGAGTGGTAATGGCATTGCTTCTGGCATCTAGTACACGGAGGCCAGGGATGGTTCTAAACATCCTACAGTGCACAGGACAGCCTCTATACAACAAATAATTATCCAGTCAAGCCCTGAAGATGTAGCTTAGTTGGTTAGAGTGTTGTCCCTATATGCCAAGGTTGCAGGTTTGATCCCTGGTCAGGGCACATACAAGAATCAACCAATGAATGCAGAAATAAGTGGAACAACAAATTGTTGTTTCTCTCTATTTCTTTTTTTCTTTCACCCCTTCCCCTCTCTCTCTAAACAAAACAAAATGAAACAAAGCAAAAGCAAAACAAAAAGATCCAGAATTATCCAGTCAAAAATGTCAATAGTGCTAGTCTTGAGAAACCCTGGATAAAAGAATCTGAGCAGGCACCAAAAGTGACTTCTATACCTTCCTTTCCATGTATTCACTAGGCTACATCTGTAATAACAATAGGAGAGACATTCTTGCTTGGACAATATCAGGTTAAAAAAAAAAAGTCAAAACCCTCATTTATCTATCCATTCATCCATGCATGCATTTATTCAGCAGGTTGAATAAAGTAACTCTTACTACCTACCAGGCACCAGGCTTGGCAGTGGGATGTACGGATAAGTACAACATGGCCTCTGCTCTCAGGAAGCTCAGAAAATTAAGTGGAAGAGATAACAGCCTAGTGGCTTACCCGGGGTCGGCAAACTGTGGCTTGCGAGCCACATGCGGCTCTTTGGCACCTTGAGTGTGGCTCTTCCTAAGCCTTAGGAGTACCCCAATTAAGTTAATAACCATGTACCCATCTATATAGTTTAAGTTTAAAAAATTTGTCTCTCAAAAGAAATTTCAGTCGTTGTACTGTTGATATTTGGCTCTGTTGACTAATGAGTTTGCCGACCACTGGCTTAGACAATGTAAACACAGGTTGACTGTACTATCCAAAACATGAACATTTCAATTATTTATCCAATATATATTATTTATTATTGAGTACCTATTATATACCAGGTGATATTCTAGGCTTTGGATATACAACAGTGAATAATATGGAAAAAATTCCCTGTTACCAATGTGTATAATCCAGTGGGAAGAATAACTAATAAAGAGTCAAACAAACAAACAAATACATACATAATAAAATGTTAGCTAAAGATAAGTGCTATGAAGAACACAAAAGAAAAGAGTGGGGTAGTGAAAGAGTTGGGATAGAGTGGTGGGCACCTTATTTTAGTAAGGGTGATCAGAGAAAGTCTCTTTGAAGAGATGGCAGCTTAGGTGAGACTTTAATGATGAAAAGGAGTCAGACATGTGAAGTTCTGGGGGTAGGGGAAGGTCTGTTTCAGGAAGAGAAAGATCTTTGGCCTCATGGAGGAACCAAAAGACCAGTGTATCTGCATCCTCCTGCAGAAGTCGGGGAGCGGTAAGGGATGAGTTCAGAGAGGTGAGCAGGGACCAGATGATGAAAGACCTACCAGATCACTAAAACAGTTTGGATTCTAATCTACTTGCATTGGGAATGCTTTGGAGGTTTTTAAAACAGCATGATGACAAGATCTGAATTGTATTTTGAGATGGTCATTTTGGCGTAGGTGTGATGGTCCAGCAAGGAGATTCTGGTAGTGACCCAATGGAGGATAATGATCACCAGGAAGGACATTGTGTGCCTACCTTCAGTGTCTTCAACTTGTTTTCACCCCTTTCAAGAGTGCAATATAGAATATATTTCTCTCTTAAACCATCATGTTATTGGGTAAAATATCTACCAGTGGAAGAGTGTGCAAATATTGAAATATATTTAACATTTTGTTTTTTCTATTTTTGAAGAGATGAATGGACATTAGACTTGAGCTTTAAAGAACGGTAAAGCATTTATATACTGTGTCCAAAATGTAGACATATCAACAGAAAGAAGGAGTCTTTCAGATTAGTGAATTAAGACTTTAGCCTTGGCAGGGTGGCTCAGTTGGTTGGGTGTCATCCTGTGCAATGAGAGGTCACTGGAATACTTGCCATTTGGGGCACATACCTGGGTTAAAGACCCAATCCCCTGGTCACAAGGAGGGGAGGGGGATTATGGGAGTGGTCCTGTTGATGTTTCTGTCTCTCTCTCTTTCTCTCCCTTCCTCTCTCTAAAATAAGACATTAACTACTTAAAATTTATTTCCAAAGCAAACCAAATTACTTTCAATTTTTATGGTATGTAGTTATTTACTTTGAAAAATGAAATAGCATAGGATGAACAATCAATCATTGAATAATTTCTTGTGTGTGTGTGTGTGTATGTGTCACAATGACTAGAGGATTGAATTTCTCAGGATATAAATAAGAGGGCTGCTAGATGAATGGTCTCTGGAATGATTTTGGAGAACAGCTTGGAACTTGGGGTTTACCGTCTAATTACAATCTTCTCACAGACCTGTAAGCAGTAAGCATCATGTAGGCTTGACTTGAGTTTGAATGACACTCTTTGTTTTTTTGGTGTTCCCATGAAGCAGCATATAAAATACATTCCTTTATGTGTTAGTAGTAATAGAATTTTTGATATATTAATAGGAAACTTAACAGAAGCCCAGAGGAGCTTGAATATTTTATGGTGATATTTTGCAGTCAAATAGTCTATTTAAAAATTAGTTAATACTCCCCAGCCAGAGTGGCTCAGTTGGTTGAGCATCATCCCATACACAGAAAGGTTGTCAGTTCAATTTCCGTTCAGGGCACATACCTGGCTTGTGGGTTTGATCCCCAGTCAGGGAGCATATGGAAGGCAATCAGTCAATGTTTCTCTCTCTCTCTCTCTCTCTCTCTCTCTCTCTCTCGCTCTCTCTTTCTCTTTCTCTCTCTCTCTCTTTCTCTCTCTCACTCTTTCTCTCTCTCAAGCATGTCCTCAGGTGAGGATTAAAAAATAAATAAATAAAAATTGGCTAATGCATTTCATATATATATATTATATCCTGCATTATTTAACTATTAAAGCATGGCATTAAGATGCTCTTTTTGTACAATCTTCCCCTTTGCGACATATTTTCAAGGTTTATAAATTATAAATTTGCCAAATATGGAGCTTGTTTAAGTTGATTTTTTTAAATGAAGTTCATGCTTACCAGTAAGTATAATTGCTCTAAATGTCCATTTCTAAATGAAAATGAATAAACTTGTTTTCATTTTATTTTAATCCTGACAATGTATTAATGTCTTACTTAATTATAACCCAGTAGAAGCTATTTCTGACATGCAGTTACTTTATAGTGCCGAGATGGAGTTAAATGCATGATGTGATAGGACTGTCTTTGGTCAGAGAAATAGGGGTTGTGCTGGGGTTTCTGTTCATGTCACAGTGTAGCAATTTCACTACTCATTACTCTTTGTAGCTTTCCAAATTCCTGGTATTTGTGTGAGAATACATGTACAGTTGAATATATCTGTGCAATTACCTTTATTATCTATGTGCATTTCATTTTGTAGTCCTAGTTTACAAAGGACAAGTCCTAGGACAAGTACAATGGCTCTACTTTTAAAAATAAAAACCTGAAGAGGTATGACAGAAAAAAATAACATGCTGAAAACTTTTTCACTAAGTAGCCAAGAGACAACCTAAGATTTGTGTATCTATTATTTCTTTTACAAATCAGGTGGCATCAAATGTCTTTTAAAATGGTCATAATTGTCTTCCGGTTGTCCAAAGGTATTTTGCCAGACCTGAAACCTGAATGGACTTTTTAAACATATGTTTCTTCCACTGACATGCTACTGGATGATACAATATTATTGAACATGTTACTGTCTACTAGATCCTTAATTTTCAGTATTCAGGAGTTGTACATACCCATTGGGTGCGCTGTGCTCTGGTTCCAGGACAGACAGAATTTTGAGGTCCTATTCTCTGTTACTCTGATTACCAGTATATTTGTACAGTAATAGAATAGCTTTGCAATCCATCCTGATTCAACCTGGCAGAATTGTCTACCTATATGGAAACCAAGCTAGACAGACATGGAAAATACACATGGATTGTCTGGAGCCATGGTCATAAATGTGACTCATAGTTACAGTGGCAGCACTTTCTAGAACTATTTTTGTAGTCTTGCCTGTAGACTATGATTAAGAGTTTGAACAAATTCTCATATTTATTAGCATATATAAATGATACCTAGGGTATATCCACCTTGGAAAAATTTGGTATCTGTTACTAAATTTGAAGATATGCATATCTAGAGACGTAGCAATTCTATTCCCAGGTATAAACTCCATATATTTAAGTATGCATATGGGTGCATACAGATATATTCAAGAAGCATTATTAATAATAGTTCAAAACTCAAAACAACTCATATGCTTATTAGCAGCAAAATGGATGAGCATGTTTTGGTAGATTTGTATAATGTAAAAGTACATGGCGGTAAAAATGAAGAAATTATATCTCTCCATAAGGTTTATAAATGACACCGATTTCATGTTTGCATGAAAGAAGCAAGGCATAAAGGAATACAGGTTAGGTAAAGTTTGAAAACAAGCAAAATTAAAATATAGTATTAAGAGATGCAAAATTAGGTAAACTATCAAGCAAAGCAAGGAAATGATAATCATAAAGTAAAGATAGGATTTACTTTAGTCAAGGGTGGGGATTATGAAGAGGCAAATGCAGGACATCCAGGAATCTTCTTTTTTCACCTGGGTGGTGCTGTGAAAGTATTCACTTTATAGTAACTTAATAAGCTGTTCAGTTATGTTTTTTGTACCAATGTAGGTGATTCATATTTCACAAATAAAACTCAAAGGAAAAACTGAATGTAACTACTTAACCCTGGGACTGTTCTGAGTATTAATATTTGTAAAGAGTAGAAAGGATGACGATATTTGTAGGAATATCTGAACAGAAAGAAGAGGTATCTGACCCAAAATTTAAATTCTTACACAGAGACTTGCTTTTGATATATACATAGAGGTGCTGATTAAGTGCGATTTTCATCTACCAGTCCTAAATTTGATATTATGTCTGTGTTAGAGACTCCTGAAATTATTTAGAGAAACTCAAAAGAATAAGGATCTAATGTCATTTGCAGATCCTAAGATAGGATTGTAATATCAGACCCAGATGGAGAATGATGTATCTGAATCATTCCTCGGAGCTGCCAGTGCAGCTTTTCTTTCCATGCTGCACATAGATTTTTACCTATTTTAAAGGTTTCCGAAATCGTAAAGATGAGATGACGTGTAGTTTTAGAGAAACTTATCTACAGCTTTCACAGGAAGAAATTGCTCTACATAGAAGTAAAACATACATTTACTAATGACAGCTAACTTATGTTATATCATCTCTATTCAAGAGATTATTATGTACCAAACATTTGGCAATATATGCATACATGTTTTATCTTATGTGAATCTCACAACTACCCTCTGAGGCTGCATGCTAATATCGTTCCCATTTTAGAGATGAGGAAACTGAGATTCAGAGGGGACCTTGAGAATTGGTCTAGGTCCAAAGTCCATGCTCTTTAACATCTCGGTTGAAAACCTCAGAGTGGATTTATTTAGTTCAAGGCTGTAAAAGAAGTCAAATGTATTTTATGTACTAACTAGAGGCCCAGTGCACAAAAATTTGTGCACTCGGGGAAGGGGGGGTCCCTCAGCCTGGCCTGTGTCCTCTAGCAGTCTGGGACCCCTCGGGAGATAACGACCTGCTGGCTTAGGCCTGCTCCCGGGTGGCAGAGGGAAGGCCCAATCCCTAGGTGGAGCCCCTGGTTGGGCTCAGAGCAGGGCCGATTGGGGAGTTGGGGCACCACCCCCTGTCACACTCAAGGCATGGTCGATGGGGAGGTTGCGGCGCGGCCCCCTGTCACACACAGAGCAGGGCCAATCCGGGGGGTTGGGGCTCCGTACCCTGTCATGCACAGAGCAGGGCCCATCAGGGGGTTGAGGATCTCCCCCCGTCACTCACAGAGTAGGTCCAATAGGGGAGTTGGGGCACCGCCCCCTGTCACACTCAGGGCAGGGCTGATGGGGAGGTTATGGCTCTACCCCATCACACACAGAGCAGGGCCCGTGGGGGGCGGGGGAGGGGGTTGGGGCACCGCCCTCTATCACCCACAGAGCAGGGCCGATCAGGGGGTTGGGGCACCACCACTGTAACACTCAGGGCAGGGCTGATGGGGAGGTTATGGCTCTATCCCGTCACACACAGAGCAGGGCCTGGGGGGGAGGGGGGGGGAGGTGCCGCACCCTGTCATACACAGAGCCACAGGGCGATCAGGGGGTTGGGGAGCTCCCCCGTATTAGGCACAGAGCAGGGCTGATCAGGGGGTTGGGGCGCCTTCCCCTGTCAGGAACAGAGCAGGGCCAATAGGGAGGTTGTGGCCCCGCCCCCTGTCACACACAGAGCAGGGCCGATCAGGGTGTTTGGGCGCTGTCTCCTGTCATGCTGATCCCGGTGCCGGGAGGCATATTACCCTTTTACTATATAGGGTAGAGGCCTGGTACATGGGTGGGTGCCAGCTCGTTTGCCCTGAAGGGTGTCCTGGATCAGGGTGGGGGTCCCCACTGGGGTGCCTGGCCAGCCTGGGTGAGGGGATGATGGTTGTTTGCAGCTGGTCACACACCCTTCAGGGTGGGAGTCCCCACTGGGGTGCCTGGCCAGTCTGGGTGCGGGGCTGAGGGCTGTTTTCAGGCTGGGGGTGACTGAACTCCCAAACGCTCCTTTTTTCCTTTTTTTTTTTTTTTATTCTGGGCCAGCTTTAGCTTGAGGCTTGGCTCCAGCTCTTAGGCCGCTGCTCCTGAATGTAGGTTTCTGGCCTTTGCATACAATGTTGCGAATCTGCTGGCTGAAGTCTAGCTGTATTTGTTACAATGTTTGAAACTGCAGGCTCAGAGGCCTGTAGCCGCAGGTGGGGAACATTGGTTTCCTCCGTCACTGAGGCAAGCAAGCCTCATGTTAGTTTCAAGCTGCCTGGCTGCCGGCCGCCATCTTGGCTGACAGTTAATTTGCATATCTCACTGATTAGCCAATGGGAAGGGTAGCGGTTGTATGCCAGTTACCATGTTTCTCTTTTATTAGTGTAGATGGTACCTTTATTTCAAATGGAAACTTTAAGCAGTTGACAAGTTTTTTATTCTAATCCCACTGATGTTCTTTATGTATCTTTGAGATTTCCTTGACCAAACACTTACATTTTTAAGTAAAACTCAAAGACAGAGATGGTCAAACCACCATCTTACGGACTGGTTCAGTTTAGACTACATTTATGGAGTAATGTCTGAGACTCAGCTGGGCCAGCTTCAGAGCCTCTCCCTCTGCTTTCCATGTCCAATTACCTAAAGCAGCCATTACATAAAAGATTTTGGGTGTAATTCAGAAGTAATTGGTGCAGGCAGAAGAAGTAGGTGAAGGTTTGTAATGAGCCATCATGCTTCATAGGCTTTTGTCTGAAAAATGTATTCATTTATAGGGTGTCTTATTTTGCCTAAAGGATAGAGATGCTTATAAGAAAAACTTTGGCAATTTTCTTAATAGCTAAGATTTATTGAACACTTAATATGTTTCAGGCACTTTTGTAAAGACTTCTTACATGTTGACTCATTTAATCCTCATGACAATTATATGAGGTATGTATTTTTATTCTCCCCATGTACAGAGGGAAAATGGAAGCACATAGAAGTTATCTAAGTGGCCTAAGAGCATACACATAGGAAGTGAAAGAGTTAGGATCTGAACTCAGGACAACTAATTTTAGAACTCACATATTAGCCACTATATTATGTTCCTTTTTCTTGAGTTGAACAAAGATTTAGATGTGGACATGTTCTATATTGAGGAAATGAAAGGACATCAAGTATTGTGTCAGATGGAATCTTTTGATTTATTTCAGATGAACTGCCTGCAGAGGGAGGAAGGCATTTATAATTTTGCTGCTTTATAATCTGTAAGGCAATAAACCTCATAGTATAAGTTTACAAGTCTGCCACGTATTTATTTGTGAACTCCTTTTATTTTCATGAATCCCTCAGTGAGTAAAGATCATATATCAAAAAACAAAAAAATGTTCGTTTGGATTTCCCTTAAGCAACAACACTATGAAACGAATGGCAACCAGTTGTATTGGTCCCTTGTCATTCCTTATGAAAAAAGTGACCTTTGTATCTATTGACTCCTACTTCTCTTTTAAAAATAGGATACTTTTATTCTACCAAGATTTAAATAGGAAAAGTTATATTGTCTCCCTCTTAAAGCATTATATTTTTACTAAGATATTTTAGGATTATTGATCTAACATGTTTCCCTCTTTTGAAAAAGGTATGAAGTTTATTTTAATTTATACAACATGGGTTTCTGGAAATCAATTCATATGTACTTACAAAATATAAATTTTATTTTAATTCAGATGTTCTGAGTAGCCTGAAATCTGTGAAATTTTTTGACTTCTTGGTTATCTTTAAATCTTTTTCTTGTAACAATGTAGAAAATCAGGTTTTTTACCTTTATTTTTGTGAGTAGATAGAACTATGTATAGAAAGTATATTAGGCCTGGCCTGTGTGGCTCAGTTGGTTAAGCATCATGCACCAAGAGGCCGCCAGTTTGATTCCTGGTCAGGGCACATGCACAGGTTGTGGGCTCGATTCCCAGTAGGGGGCGTGCAGGAGGCAGCCGATTGATGTTTCTTCTCTCTCTGAAAAATCTACAAAAAAAAAAAAAAAAATAGAAAGTATATTAGTTTTATAGTGCTGTGTAATTACCCCAAATTTAATGGCTTAAAACAACATGGATTTATTATCTCAAAATTCTGTAGATTAGAAGACTTGATTGGGGTCTCTGCTCAGTTTCAAAAGATTGAAATCATGATGTTAGCCTGCTAGACTCTTATCTGGAGATTCAGGGGAAAAATTTGCTTTCAAAATCATTCCATTATTCAGAGTGTTGGAATAATTCAGTTCCTTGCTGTTGGCCAGGCTGAGGTCCCTGTTTTCTTCCTGACTGTCAGCAGGGAGCCACTCTGAGCATCTGTGGCCATCTCCATTTTATGACACATTAAATCCTTCTCTGGCTTGGAAGTTTTCTGATTTCACTTCCACCCACACTCAAAGGGAGGGTATTATACAAGGTGAAAGGCAACCGAGGCCTTTCTTAGCATTCTGCCTACCGCAGAGAGATATCAAAAGATATAAGATTATGTTATTTCTTGAGATCTGATACTGACAAAGCACCTGAAATTGGCAACTTGCTTTACCTGAGTATTTTAATATCCTTACTAAATCTATTGATGTTTTAAAGGATTAAGTTTTTTTTGCATAAGGTTTTTTTTTTAATTTTATTATTCCTTTTTACATACATTAGAATTCTAATGTGGAGATTATCTTATAAATTGGTAAAATGCATTTATTACTTCTGTGTTCCCTGAAGTGTTGTTAAACATTCAATAAAGGAGATGGTAAGTAACCAAACTCCAAAGCCCCTCCCCTATAGGTCAGTGGAGAGGTGGAATCATTTACTTGGCTTTTAGTCAAGGTAAGGGCAGAACATGTCGATAGTGAATTGAATTCCATGGAGAACTTATCTTTTCAATTTTCTTTCTTTAGAGTAACACAGCTTTGCTATAGGACATTTTTTTGCAATAAAATCTATTTTTTGTGCCTATCTCAAATTATATCCCACCAGCGATTTCCCATTGGAAATGCCCAAGGCTTCAGGAAATAAGCAAGAGCCGGCCGAAGTGATCAGTGGCTCTTTTCCTCTGCCTGACTCTGGCTACAGACAGACCTTGCCAGCTTCCACCACGTCTCAGAGCTTGCTTTCCGGGGTAGAATGGTCACATCCTCAGGGGTCACATTCCTTATATGCTCTTCGGAAAGCCACAGTAGTGCTCCATGTCCAGAAGAGAAGTCATCCTCAAGATGTAGGACTTCACACTCATCTTTGCCCATTTGACTTTCATTTACTGAAGAAGTGGGTTTTGAACAAGATGTGTGTATTTATTTCCCAAACATTGAGTTTTCATCTTGCTGACTCCACCATTTGAGGAGCCTTTCAGCCGATATGTTTCCTATATAATTGGTGCTTAATATACATCAAAGTTGTTTATTTTTAAAGTTTATAGTATTCCAATTTAGTATAGTTTAAAATATTTCTTAATGAGTTCAGCCTCCCTGACAACCTTCTCCACTTCCCCCCATCTCACAGCTCCCAATACATTAAAGGACATATTAGTCAGAACAAAATTTCCCATTAGAAACATACAGGGGCTTATTCATAAAGTGCATTGGGAGTCTTCTAATGAAAGATAGGGGCCAGTTATGTCATGGTCCCTTCTATGATTCTTTTGTATGAATTCAGCATCTACATTAGTGCCCCTTGAAATACTGTGACCTCTTAGCTTTATAACTCCAGTCTTTTAACATTTACCAGAATGACCACATTTTGAGTCTATTCATTATTCTGTACCACTTTACTGCTAAGATAAAGAAATAGGAACTCCTCCATTATGCCTGGGACCTTTTCCACTCTCTTATACTTATAAATGTCAACTTTCAGGTCATCATACTCATCAGGTTAAAAAAAAGACTATTATCCCTAATAGAAATGACTTCCAGATTATTTTTCTCTATGGGCTATCTTTAGACACTCTCTATGCTCATCAGAGCCTCTCATAAAATGGCTCATCTGAAATGAACATATTATATTCCAAACATTTTTGCTCAGCTCAGAGCAGATTAGGCTACTTCCTTCCATAATGGATTGATTTTACTTTCCCAAGTTCAAGTGAATATTCATTCTATAGGCAGAAGGGAAGTTAGTGATTATCTAATGAAGGCCAACTGCTACTTTTTATTTTTTATTTTATTTATTTATTTGTTTTAATCCTCATCGAAGGACATGCTTATTGATTTAAAGAGAGGAGAAGAAAAAGAGAAAAATGCACACACATCAATGTGAGAGAGAATATTGATTGGTTGCCTTCCGTACGTGCCCCCCAACTGGGGATTGAACCCATAACCTTTCTGTGTATGGGACGATACTCCAACCAAGTGACCCACCCTGGCCAGGGCCAACCACTACTTTTTAAAATACGTCTAAGATTGCCTTAGGATATTTAATAGACATCATATGCCTTTGGCTTATATTGGAATTGTGGTCAGCTGAGTTCCCTCCACTCACCTTGTTTGGTTTGTCTGAAGAGATCACTATACCCTCTGTCACTTCATCCCTCCCATTTCTCCTTGAGTTTTGGCTTCAGTTCTTTCATGCATCAGTTTATACCCAATAGCCCATTATTTAAGAATTATCTATTATTCTTTCTTTACATTTATATCAAACTCCTAGGACTGGGTCAATCCTACCTTTAGGCTGCTAAGTACTGCTCTTGAAAATCACAAAATTGTATGTGTGTGTGTTTTTATGTATAAATACAAAATTTAATACTTTTGCTCATCCTCAGCACCATTATTCAAATCTTTATTTGAATAATGGTGCTGAGTTAGCTGGCCCATATTTTTCTCCTAGACTCTAAGCATTGCTCCTCCCTCAGGGATTTTGCACTTGTAATTACACCTGTCTAAAGCTCTTCCACTCCATCTTGGCTATACATTAGAATAAATGGGTTTTCAAAAAAAATTCTGGTGCCAAGACCATATCCCAGACCAATTAATTCAGAATTTCTGAGAGGTGGGACCCACGAATTATTTTTGTTTTAAAAAATTCCCAAGAGATGCTAATGTGCAGTCAGGGTTAAAAACCAATGCTCTATACAGATGCAGACTTGCTCTCTCACTTTAATTGGCTTTATGCTCAAATTTATCACCTCCTCAGCATTTTCCTGTCTACTCTATCTAAAATATAGGTCTCTTCATTTTATGTTTCCTTCCTCTATCTTATTTTTCTTCATATCATTTGCCAGATAAATTGCTGTTGTTATTTCATTATTCTCTGCCCATTTCTCACTAGAATGTAAGCTTCATGAGGCTTGCATCCACATATTATCATATATACATTACATAACCCAAAGAATGCATGTGACTATTTGGTAGGTATATAGACAGAGAAGAAGACAAAGAACAGAACTCTAAGGAGCTAAAGCTTTTAGGGAATTGATGAGTTACCCCTTTTCTTAGTTGGGTTTTTTTCACTGCCATATCCCACCATGTATATACACTAAGGCCTATCATATTGCTCAACGAAGAATTGTTGAGTGGAATTCCCCAGTGTACCTCATCATTTTTCTCAAGTTCCTATCTAATTCTGCTTTTTCACTCTTAGAACATGACCTTGCCTCTCAAGTGGCAGAAAATAATAACATATTATCAATGGTAATTGGAACCAAAAGAATAGATGAGAAGAGTGCATATATAGAAAAATAGGGCTGACAAAACAACCCCAAGAACTACAACATTTAGGAAATTGGTAAGGTTACTCTTGTTCTGTCTCCTTCTTGGGTATCTCTCTCTTTCTGCTCAGGTTTTAGTGGCTGCTATTCTTCAAGATTCCATCCATGGACTTCGCTTATTTTTTCCTGTATAATCTTCTAGACCTATCTCATCTATACCCATGGCTTTAATGAACACCAATGTTCTGATTCCCCTAAATCTTTATCTCAGGTCATGTATGTGTCCCAAATGACAGACCTATATGAACAACTGCTCATGTGATATCTTTATCTTCACATCCTAAATCTTCCTGGACTCTCCCAGTGGGAGTCGGGTAGCACTTCTATTTTTCTTACTCATGTGCACATTTCTCTATTGCAGTACTTTTTACATCGCAGCATAATAATTTGTTTCTTTATCTCTTTTTCTAGGTCATAAATTTCTTGAAGACACATTATATATTTTTTATTTTTATATGCCCAGGATTTGCCACTGAGCACATAGCAATCACTCAATAATTTCTTTCTTGTATGAATGCATGAATTTGAAATCTGCTGCCATTAAACATATTAATTCTATCTCTAAGATACAGTTCTCTTTAGGAAGGTCTTACATGCCATTATTTAAGTTCTTGATAAATTGATATAAATATTGATAAAATGTTTGAAAAATTTCAGCTCCAGGAAAGAGTCCTATGAGGTGCTATTAGAGAGCTCTCTTCAGGATGTTCTTGAACAATTTTGGAGGTTTTGTTATTCAGTCCACACAATAACATTATTATGTAGCTTGTTGTCCTCCATATGGTCCTGGAGGATATAATTAAACATTGTTAAATGCCTTACAGAAATTATCAAATGTAAACTGTACATGATAAGGCAACTGACAATTGACATTTGAAGTATCTTCAAGCCAGCAATTCATTCCCAAAAGGGGATAGGCCAAAATTCTTGTCTTCTAAGGGAAAGTCATATAGGAGGGCAAAACAGGAGGCATCTAGGTCTTAAAGAGCAGAGAGACTGAGAGTAAAGATGTCTTTAATGTCTTCATCTTCCAATCTCCTCAAATTGATTAGGTTGATAAGACGAAGGTCAATTGAGGAGAAGGCCCTAAAATTGTTGCAGCCATTTAAGAATTGCCAGTTAACCAAAATCCCACAGATATTTAAGCTAGAGAAGCAAATGTCACTAATTGGTTGGACCTGAGTTGGATATTAACTGCTGCAACTGGAAGCTAGCTGGTTAGTCCTATTCAAAGTGTGGTCCGTGGACCAGAGCCAACACACACACACACACACACACACACACACACACACAACAAACAAACAAACAAAAACAAAACAAAACAAAACAAAACAAAAAAACTATTGAGAAGAAAGGAAGCAGATTTTAAAATCAGAGTGGGAAGTAAAGTATAAGTGTAAACTTTAGTGTAATTTGAGAATGAATGTTCCTCCCATTAATGTAATAAAGTTGACATAAAATTTGAAATCTTGTATTGATTCAAAAGCCAAAGGGACCTCTGCATTGTGGTCCTGAATTTTGGTTGGGGAAAGTAAAAGACACTTGCATCTTGTCTTAAACTGATAACATGGGTGGATAAGAGACAGGCACTTTTTTTTAACCCTTAAGTTTTCTTTCACTTTGGGGTTTGATGAGGAAAGATGGCTTTTAAAAAAGTGAAATTGGGGGTTGGTCTGGGCTTCATCTGTTCACTTAAAATATAATTTTAGTAATTATGGTGTTATTGGTTTGAGAAACTGTCTTTTGGACATAGTCTAGAATAACAATTGTCAGAATACTTTTAGAACTATGAAATTTGAGGTTAATAAATTAATATGTGAGAAGATCACAACAATAAGATGGGAAGAGAACCAAGATTTTCCAACTTTCAGAAGATTTCATTTATTAAGCCTATATAAGTTTCAACATTGCCAAAGGTCTTTGAAATTTTTGGAAAACATTTTTTCTTATTTGACTTTGCTTCTGGTACTTCATTTTGGTAAATATTTTGTTATTTATATTCATTTCTAGTTTTTTTTCTCTTTTCTAACAATTGAGTTATATCTCAAGGGATGGTGCTGGTGGTGGAAGGGTAGGGGTTATCTGTCATGTCAGTTTAAATGATTTTACTGAAAGTTAAAATCAACTGTGCTCATCTGGAAAGCAACCAATTTTAACAATTAAAGCATACCAACTGTGAGTGTTACATCTAGCAGCTCTAACTATAAAGTGTTGATTAGAGCTGTTTCATGAATCCTTCTTAAAAACAACCCAAGTGCTATAAACCGCTTAGAAGAAACTACAGTCAGTGTATTTGCCATCACAATGTGCTGATTGAGGCAGCTTGCCCTGAGCTAAACTTACTGTAATAAAAACTTCTGGACTGGAATGTGGTGATGGCATTTATGTCATTTGCCTCCTAAGTTGCTTCTGCAGTATATGAACCCAAAGCAAATAGCTTTCAGTTTGAGGACCTCAGAGTGCTCTGCATGAGGCATTGCCGAGTTCCCATGTGTTGACTCTTGGAGGAATATGTTCTTTGAAATCTTGCAGTGAGCACTTATTACATCTTCTTACTTTGTCCAGACTATTGTGCAGAATTTACTTTGATAGGTGCTTTCTGATTCACATCCATGAACTTTTCCAATATGCCAATATACAACTATACACTGATCACGCTCCCAGTACAGGCTCCCTAGTTTCAGGTTTCCCAGACCTGCCTGATGATACAGATCACCCAGAGATTGTGACAGAGCAGGTCTGGGGTGGGGCCTAGGAATGTGCATGTATAATTTGCTTCCCAGGCGAGTCCTACCCTGAATCAGTTGAAGTTGTGCCCACCCACAGAACCTGAGGAGAAAATCTAGCAGCCACACACCAGAACGGAATTATTGTTTTAAGTATTATATAAGAGAAATGGGAATGTTAAAAATATTTTTATTCAATAAACATTTTGTTGAGTATTTACCAGCAATAAATATTTACTGACCATATATTACAGTACAGTGCACAAAACAATACTGAGGGAGTTAATTGGAAAATAGACCTATTGTTAAAAATCAACATTGGTGAGGTGAGAGTAACACCATCAGAGGGTGTTACTATTTTTAAAGACTCATGGTGAATTCTTTGATGTGTGGATCCTTATTGCCATCTAAAACAGCAATAAGTCAGGGAAAGTAGACCAAGCTTATTGGTGTGGCACTCCAAAAAAAAACTGAAAAAGGCTCCAGGAACATTGACTAAAGCTATCTTACAGATGAAGTATCCCTTAACAAATCAATTGTGAATCAGCTCTGGGAAATGCCCATTTTGTCTGCAGGGGAGGCTGCATAGATCTTCCCCACATAGTCCAAGGTCTGTCTACAGTTGTCTCTTTTTAAATTCAATACCTTTCAGTGCCTCCTGAAGGAACTGGTTGTGGAGACAGGCCAAAGCTAAAGAGAGATTAGGAAAGAAAAAAATGGTGATGGAGTAAATGAAAAAAATTAGAGATTAGAAGGGCAAAGGATGGGTAATAAAAGTCCTACATGGTTAAGTCCTGCACTCTTAATGACAACCCACTAGCAGCCTATGGCTCTCCTTTTGCGCAGAGAGGGTAACCATTTTTCATTCACCAGGCCTTACTGGGTTTCTTTGGCTCACACACCAGATGACTAGGAGTAGTACCCATGAAACTGTTATCACTTAGCATTGTTACTGTAAACCATCCTTTTGAAACCTACATTTGGAAGTAGCACATGGAAATTCAGTACTAGTATATTATTATTATTTCTTATATTATTAGTTTTTGAACAAAATGAGGAGGACTCAAGACAAATTTTCTTTGAGGAGGAACACGATTAAGCCTCTTCAAGGATGAAATTTTTAATGGCCTTACTGTAATATTCAAATAAATTTGATCTCTCAGATAATATCCTTAAATAAAGGAATTTTCCCTGGTCAGGAAAGATTGTTTTTTTATTGGAAATGTGGAAGATCATAAAAGTAAATAGAAAAAATTCCACATATCATCTCACCACTCAGCAGTGAGCACTCAGTTGTCCTAAGTGGCCTTCTATTTTCCTAATCCTTGGGGCAGTGAAAAACTGAAAAATCTGAAGTTTTGTGCCTGCTTCTTTGTATCATATTTTAAGTAATACTATGGGATGCTTTATTTTAGCTCATGCTCCTATGGACCAGTAAGATTTGAATAGCTATAATGACTGCATTTAAATCCATTTTATTCCAAATGCATGCAAGTAACTAGTAATTCTCTAGCCGGGAGATTATAGAGACTTACTTAATGATTATACTGTTAAACAGTAATTCTTGACCACATGGGGTAATGTAATTAATGATATATTATGTTGAAACATACACACATTTGCTATACTATAATTTATGTGTTCTACATTCAGTAGAATGATAGTAGTGCTATTTTTGGTGTTACTGCACTTGGGTTTCCTTACATAATCATTTATGCTTGTGTTTCTAGAAGGATGTAGATTCCATATCCCTCAGTTGTGGAAGTTGCTCACAGATCCTAGTTTGTGCTAATTTTACTCATAAAAAATAAACTATAATATTTTTCTAAATACTAATTAATGTTCAGAGGGTCAAGAAAAGAAATGGTTATACCCTTTAAATTACTTTTGTAGTGAATTTGTTATTTGAATGTTCTTAAGTTATTAGCTCTGTTAGCTCATTCACAATAGCAGCAGTGTCATAAATAACTATAACAGACTTCTCAAAGAGCCATGCTTCTTAACAACAGGACTCTTGTCCCAGTAAATTCTGAAGCCCTCAGGAGAAACAGTGTGTAATTATGAGTTTTTTTGCCAAGGATGCTCTTCCTTTCTCTTTGCTACTCTCACCTCAAAAATGTTAATTTTTAACAATAGGTCTATTTTCCACTTAACTCCTCTGTACTGTTTTGTGCAATGTACTGTAATATATGGTCAGTAAATATTTATTACCAGTAAATACTCAAAAAGAATGTTTGTTGAATACAAAATATTTTAACATTCTCATTTCTCTTATGTAATACTTAAAACAATAATTCTGTTCTGGTATGTGACTACTAGATTTTCTTCTCAGGTTCTGTGGGTGGGCATAACTTCAACTGATTCAGGGTAGGACTTGCCTGGGAAGCAAATTATACATGCATATTCCAAGGCCCCACCCAGACCTGCTCTGTCACAATCTCTGGGTGATTTGTATCATCAGGCAGGTCTGGGAAACCTGAAACTAGGGAGCCTGTACTGGGAGCATGATCAATATAATTGCATATTGGCATATAGAAAAGATTATGGATATAGATTGAATTGATGGTGTTCATTTATTTTTAATGCTAGTCAACTCAGATATCAGAAGTGAAAATTGCTCTGATATGCTCTTTACATTTTAGTTACTGAGAAACTTCAGTTGAAGCAATTTTAAAATTATCATTTATTGAGCACTTACCATATGCAAGATACTCTTGTAGTTTTTTGTGTGTTTACTAATGTTAATATAGAGATGTGAAACAATTTTCCCTAAGCCAAATAAGTAACAATTAGGAAATTTTGGCTTTGAACCTAAGAAGTAGGTCTTCAGAATTTGCACAATTAACCCTTGGGATATATTGCCTATAGCCACCAAATGCTATGTACTTACTAATGTGTCAGGCACTACTGTAGTCAGCACTTCTTCGTATACTTTAAATTTATTTACCAATCCTATAAAGAAATGTTTAGAAAGACAAATTTAGAGAGATTAAGTAATTTGTACAGAGTTAGCTCGCTAGTAAGTGGTAGAACCAGTATCGTTTGAAGTTGGGTTTGCTCAACTCCAAAGCTCTATGCTCTTACTATATGAAAGAATGACATATTTGAACATGTTAATTTCTTGTCACCTTTTCAGTATTTTTTTAAATAAAAAGAATAGTTTCTTGGGCTTTTTGGAAGCTAATTGTATAACACTTTAATGTCTGCATTTAATATCTACATTAAAACACTTCAGTGTTTACATTAAATTTTAGAAAATATTCTGAAATATCCTATATAATAAAAGGCCAATATGCAAATTGTCCCCTCGGGATTTTGACCAGGAGAATGGGAGTTTGATTGCTATGACTTGCGCTCACCACCAGGGGGAAGCACAGAACATGGTGGGCTACCAGTGGTGGCATTTGGGCGCTGAGGGAGCAAGGGAAGGAGGAGGTGGGGAGCTGGGGAGGTGGAGAGGTGGAGAACCTGATTGGCCCTGAACTGGCCAGGCCTAGGGACCCTACCCATTACAAATTTCATGCACCAGGCCTCTAGTATATTATAATAAATATATTCTGAAATTATTTCTTGTGCCAGAAAGATTTTTAGAGAATAAATTGGTTATTCTGTTGCCTGCTATAGACTGCTATAGAGCACAGGATTAACATTCTTTTAAGAGATTCTCTTTTTTAAAAATTCTTTAATGTTTAAAGTATTACTGGTACATATAGTATTACATATGTCTCCTTTTCACCCATTGACCTCTCCCCGGCCACCCCTATGCCCCCATGCATACCCTCACTGCCCTAGTGTCTGTGTCCATTGGTTATATGCATGCATAAAGTCCTTTGGTTGATCTATTACCTCCCCTCTCCCTTCCCTCCCTTCCTTCTGAAGTTTGACAGTCTGTTCAATGTCTTTGGATCTATTTTTGTTCATCAGTTTATGTTGTTCATTATATTCCACAAATGAGTGACATCATGTGATATTTATCTTTCTCCATCTGGCTTTTTCCGCTTAGCATAATGCTCTCCAGTTCCATCCATACTATTGTGAATGGTAAGAGTTCTTTCTTTTCTTACAGCAGCATAGCATTTCATTGTGTAGATGTACCACTGTTTTTTAATCCATTCATCTGCTAATGGGCACTTAGGCTGTTTCCAAATCTTAGCTATGGTGAATTGTGCTGCTATGAACACAGGGGAGCATATTTCCTTTCTGATTGGTGTTTCTGATTTCTTAGGATATATTCCTAGAAGTGGGATTACTGGGTCAAATGGGAGTTCCATTTTTAATTTTTTGAGGAAACTCCATACTGCTTTCCACAGTGGCTGCACCAGTCTGCATTCCCATTAGCAGTGCATCCTTATAAGATATTCTTAACCCTATATTTTTTTTATATGAAATGATACTATATCTGGTAGATACTTAAATATTTTGTGAACATTTGATAAGAAGTTACACTTAATTTCTTTCATTTGAGCTTTAAATATTACACACATATGCATTTTGTCATAAGTAAATTTGTTTTTACTTTGAAATGACATAAAATTACTTTTATGTATTTATTAAATATTTAATTAGAACTACTTCTCTTTTCTCCCCTTATTTATCCTAAAATGACCGTGAAGTGATAATTGGTTTTAATGGCTCTTACTGCTACCTCTCTGTCAGGAAAGGTGAAGGTCAGAGACCTCGTGAAATTTGTCTGGGCAGGTGAGAAAGCTTAATGTGCTTGTGAACTAGCACACTTCTTCTAGGTAATATGTCCACTATAATTAATATTAAAATCTATTTTCCCCTCTTAAACCTAACCCTTTAAGTCTATTTATTAGTTAACATTCAAAGAGGAATTATCTGAGGGAAAATGTTAACTAAATTCCTATACCTGGAAAAGATTGGCATCTATGGTAATAAATTAGGAAATAGTAATGTCTTGCTTCAATCTGTTTATAAAACCAGAGAACCTATCTATATCTATATATCCTATCTAATAAAAGAGAAACATGGTAATTAGCGTACATCTACTACCCTTGCGATTGGCTAATCAGGGTGATATGCAAATTAACTGCCAGCCAAGATGGCGGCCGGCAGCCAGGCAGCTTGAAACTAACATGAGGCTTCCTTGCTTCAGTGACGGAGGACTCCAACATTTCCCGTCTGCCTTGCCGGCCTCTGAGCTTGCAATTTGAAACATAGTTACAAATATAGAAGCTAAACAAAACCCCAGAAACCTGCTTTCAGTGAGCCGGGATCTCAGAGCTGGAGTTGATACAGTGTTTTGATTATAGAACACAAACAAACCAGATACCTGCTTTCAGCAGCAGAGGCCTCAGAGCTGGAGTCAGAGCTAAAGCTGGCCCAGAATAAAAAAAAAAGAAAAAACGGAGCAGTTGGGAGCTTCAGTCACATGCCAGCCTGAAAACAGCCCTCAGCCCCTCACCCAGACTGGCCAGGCACCCCAGTGGGGACCCCCACCCAGAAGGGTGTGTGACCAGCTGCGAACAGCCATCATCCCTTCAACCAGGCTGACCAGGCACCCCAGTGGGGACCTCCACCCTGAAGGGTGTGTGACCAGCTGCAAACAGCCATCATCGCCTCATCCAGGCTGGCCAGGCACCCCAGTGGGGACCCCCACCCTGATCCAGGACACCCTTCAGGGCAAACCAGCCGCCCCCCACCCATGTACCAGGCCTCTATCCTATATAGTAAAATGGTAATATGCCTCCCAGCACCGGCATCAGCGGAGCTGCGAGGCCTCCTGGCACCGGGATCAGCATGACAGGGGGCAGCGCCCAAACCCCCTGATCGCCTTGCGGCTCTGGGTGTGAGAGGGGGCGGGGCCACAACCTCCCCTATCGGCCCTGCTCTGTTCCTGACAGGGGAAGGCGCCCCAACCCCCTGATCAGCCATGCTCTGTGCCTGATAGAGGGGAGCTCCCCAACCCTCTGATCGCCCTGCGGCTCTGTGTGTGACAGGGTGCGGCGCCCCAACCCCCTGATTGGCCCTGCTCTGTGTGTGGCAGGGTGTGGCACTCCAACCCCCGCGCATGGGCCCTGCTCTGTGTGTGACAGGGGGCGGCGCCTAAGCCACCTGATCGGCCCTGCTTTGTGCCTGATAAGGGGGAGCTCCCCAACCCCTGATCACCCTGCGGCTCTGTGTGTTATAGGGGGCGGGGCCACAACCTCCCTATCCGCCCTGCTGTGTTCGTGACAGGGGAAGGCGCCGCAACCCCCTGATCAGCCCTGCTCTGTGCCTGATAAGGGGGAGCTCCCCAACCCCCTGATCGCCCTGCGGCTCTGTGTGTGACAGCGTGCGGCACCCCAACCCCCCTGATGGGCCCTGCTCTGTGAGTGACAGGGGGCAGCACCTCAACCTCCTGATCCGCCCTGCTCTGTGCATGACAGGGGGCGGCACCCCAACTCCCCAATCAGCCCTGCTCTGAGCCTGAACAGGGGCTGCACCTAGGGATTGGGCCTGCCCTCTGCCACCCGGGAGCAGGCCTAAGCCAGAAGGTCGTTATCTCCCGAGGGGTCCCAGACTGCGAGAGGGCACAGGCCGGGCTGAGGGAACTCCCCCTCTCCCCCGAGTGCACAAATTTTTGTGCACTGGGCTTCTAGTATATATATAAAAGCCTAAGCAACTGTTACAATGGAACGACTGGAACAACCAGAACGACTGGTCACTATGATGTGAACTGACCACCAGGGGGCAGATGCTCAATGCATCTACTAGTGGCCTGGTGCACAAAATTCATGCACAGGTGGGGTCCCTAGGCCTGGCCAGCAATAAGGGCCGACCAGGTTCCCTGCCCCTTCCATACCTCATCGCCCACCTCCCCACCAGGGCTCTAGTAGATGAATAGATCTCTCTCTCTCTCTCTCTCTCTCTCTCTCTCTCTCTCTCTCAAGTCATGCTAATTTTGATTCACATTTAGAAAGAGATAGCCTGGATTATACAATTTGGCATTGCACTTAGACTGTGTAGGCCTGGCAGGTGTGGCTCATTGGTTGAGCATTGACCTATGAACCAGGAGGTCACAGTTCGATTACTGATCAAGGCACATGCCTGGGTTGTGGGCTCAATCCCCAGTGGGGACATACAGGAGGCAGTGGATGGATGATTCTCTTTCATCATTGATGTTTCTATCTCTCTCTCCCTCTCCCTTCCTCTCTGAAATCAATAAAAATATATTTAAAACAAAAACAATAGACTGTGTATTTGCCTGAGACATGTATCTGGCTATTAACACTCTTTTCCAACAAAACTTATTCCCTGGAGCAGAGACCGATTCATCTGGAACACTGTCCCTGGTGCTCAGACACTGATACACTGTAAAAACTCTGTGACTTTAATCTAGATATTTGTTCTTATACAACAAAAATTTTTATTGGGCTTCTAGAAAACATGAAAACTTTTATCATTATAGCAGCTTTAAGATAACAAACCTTTTACTTAAAATTGTTATTTTTATATTTTTTAGCACTTAACATTTCTACATGTACCTTTACCAGAGGGTAGTAAGGTAATAGAATGATCCCAGTACTATGCTGCACGGAGAGGGAGAGAGGTATGCCCTGTTATTATTTGTTTCTGTAAAATCAGTGCAGAGTACAGAGGGAAAATAGAAATGCACAGAAGGCTACTTATCTTGTTTCCCTACTTCCTACTTTTTGTTACCCTATGTTCAAATGTCAGTTCTAATATCAGAAACCAGGAAAATCTTTGTTCATCATCAAAGATGAAAATAAAATTTACTTGGCACTTACTAAGAGCCAGGTATGAGTTAAGTGCACAGCTTGAAATATATAATTTATTCCTTACAATTGGAGAGGTCCTATTATTATCCTATTTTATAGAAGGTGAAACAGGCTTAGAAAGATTAGCTAAATGGCCCAAGGCCATATTCCAAGTAAGTGGCAGAAACTGGATCTGTCTAATTCAAAGACAATGCTCATAATCATCATCTCAAATACCAGTTGTACATATAGTATAATAGAGTATTATAGTATATATTTTGTTGTGTACACTTGGGGTCAGCATTTCACAACAAAGAGAGCAACATAGAAAAGACAGGAGACTAGAGCTAAGAGTCTTGCATTTGGAATCAAGTTGCTTTTTGGAGTTCTAATTCTATTTGTACGGAGTAATATAGGGCAGGCTGCATAATCTGAACTTCCATTTCTTTTGTGATTTGGGAAGTAAAGGAGGTAATGGATGTGGAATGCTTAGTAAATTGTCTATGCTAGTTATCCTGAAGATGGTGATTAATACTTTGCATTTGTAGAATGGTTTGCAGTTTACAAAGAGCTTTAACAAAGGTTATCTCAGATGATAGTGACACACCATTGATGCTTGTTCATTCTATTCATTCATCCAACAAATATTTTTTGGAGTGTTTGCTAGGTGCTCAGCATTATCCTACAGGTTGGAGTGATTTAGCAGTGAAACAGCAAGGGGAAAATTACTTGCCTTCATAGAGTTTGCATTTTAATGAGGAATATAGATAACCTATTAAGTGAAATATTTCATATATTAGATAATAACAATAATAAATGTAACCTCAACTCTTGCATGGTGAGTGTTATAAGCTGTGTGCAGCTCAGTAGTTGGATCCATATTTTGATTCACAAACTAGTAACATGTTTTTCCACTAAAGACTGTAAACTAGTTACAGTTAAACTACAAACTTTTTTTCAAATTTTGTACTATTTTTAAAACATTGAGGGGATTAATTTTTTGATTTGTTAGCACACATCACCAAAGTTCATGAAATCTCTTCTAGCTAGCTCTAAGATTCTATGAGTTATTGGCTAAAAGCATAGGATAAACATAGATCTCTAATACCTGTCTCTATTCATATGTGTCTGGTAAGTATACTCCAAATAAAGCATTTCAGCAAATCAAAGATTATTCTTAAAAAATAATTAATTATTAAAAAACATTAAATAATCTTGGCATTCCTTTACCTTTATAGATGAGGTAGTTGTACTCATGGATTATGTGTCTCAAATTGAGCACCAAGCCTGGGAAGAAGCTTTGGTGATGTGGCAACTCCATTCGGGCTCTTAGGCGACACAAAAGGATCATGAAAAGGTGGTGTAGTGAATGTAAACACTAAGGTTTATCTGCCAACTCTGAGTTTAAATTTATTGAAAGCTGCAGTAAAGACAGGAGTTATTCTTGGGATAATGTACAGCAATTAAATATTGGCCAGAAGTCACTATTCTGCATCATGGGGCAGGTGCTGAATTTAGGCCTTGGTAGAAAAATTCACACTTGCCCCATTAAAATGTTTTGAGACTTAATCCTAAAAATGTCTCCTGGTTTTTATCTCAGGAAAGGAAAATAATGTGTTTTGTTTTTCTGGACTTAAACTCCTTTTTAAAGTTATTGAAGAAATATTCCTGCTATTTAAAGAGAATGGTCAGGAGCTTAAACTTTAGAAGCAGACAGAATCATTGTTCCACCACTTACTAACTATAAACTTTAAGAAGGATGTCATTAAAACTCCAAAAATATATCTGGCATCTTTTCCCCTCTCTCCTCTCCATCCTGTTCCAAATTACAAATTCTTCTCCATAATTACTAGTGACCTTATTACAAATGATATCTGATAGTCTGATCCCAGACATCATTCTCATCCTCTTCCTCCCCCACCTACTCCCTTCAATTGCTTTTTCTTGCGTTAAGATGAAGTCCAGACTTCTTCCCTTGGCCGTGGCCTTGGCCTTGGCCTACAAGACCCTGCACGATCTGATCCAGCCTTGCCTCGCTGAGCTCACCTCTGTTTTGCTCTCTGAACTTGAGCCCTCTGACATTCCTAAACTCACTAAGCTGATTCCCCGCTTGAATCTTGAACACATCCTGTTTCCTGTGCTCAGAACATGCTCTACCTCATTCTTCACATGGCTGACTCTTTATCCCTCAGGCCTTAGACTTTCCCTTACTACCCAGTCTAAACAGGTTCTCCTGTTATGCTCATTCATAGAACCATGTTTTTTTTTTCCCTGCCATGACACTTATCACAGTTTTTCACTTTTTATTCACTTGTTTTTATAGGCAATATCTGAATTCCTGCCACCCCCAATTATAATCTTTATCTCTTTTTAAAATATATATATATATATATATATTATTGATTTTTTACATAGACGAAAGGAGAGGGATAGAGAGTTAGAAACATCGATGAGAGAGAAACATCCATCAGCTGCCTCCTGCACACCTCCTACTGGGGATGTGCCCGCAACCAAGGTACACGCCTTCAGCCAGAATTGAACCTGGGACCTTTCAGTCCGCAGGCCGACATTCTATCCACTGAGCCAAACCGGTTAGGGCAATCTTTATCTCTTTTGGGTTTGCTGCTGTATACCCAGCCCTAAGAATTTTTCAGTAGGTAGTCAATACATCATTGTTAATGTTGAATGAATAAAATATCTCCATGATCTTTCAAAGCCTTAATTTGCTCATCTTCAAAATACACATAATGCCCTGGCCAGTGTTTTGAGTGTCAACTGTGCACTAAAAGGTTTCATGTTTGATTCCTGGTCAAGGGCACATACCTGGGTGGCAGGTTCGATCCCAGCCCCAGTCAGGACACGAGTGGGAGGCAATCAATGTGTCTTACATTGCTCTCTCTCTCTCTCTCTCCCATCCATTTCACTCTCTCTAAAAATCAGTGGAAAAATATCCTCAGGTGAGAATTAACAACAAAACACACAACACATAATAATTCTTACCTGTAAAATTATTATATGAATTAAACAATATTAAAATATATAGAACACTTAGCACTGTTCCTGACAGAGTCCTCATCGAATGGAGCAGCAGCAGCAGCATGATCACCAGATGTCTAGGAAGCCCACTGTATGTGTAAGGCATTATTAAGGTTTACACAACGTATTTTAAAAAGAGAATTCTGTTAGACTTTTGTTTACCTAGTCTTTACAATAAAAAAAATTATCATTGGTCCTCATCTCTATGAAATTAAAATGTGGAATTCCAGCAGTGGTTCCATACATTTTAATGGAACATTGATATGAACTAGCCTCAGCTTTGTAATGTCACAGTTATTAGAGCTATGCTGTACTTACAGAAGGGTAATTACTTTGGGTAGTAATTTCCTAGTCTGCCCCCTCTGCACTCTGGCCAGCTGGCATTGCAAAGGAAGCCCTGCTTTTATGTGTACACACAATCAGTCTGTAAAATCCCATTATCCCCAACTTCCACACCCCTGTGGCTGCATGCTTCCCTTTGAAGCCTGTTAAAGAAGAAAAAAAACTTTCAAGGCAGCACTGAGGTTTACTTCTAATCTCATTTCACTCAAATAATGTAAAAATGAGATGGGGGATAGGAAGTGGGAGGGGTCCATAATGTGATTTACTTGCCCCTTCACCTGCAGTCCTATGATACTTGTGGGAAAGCTTGGTAGAAATTGGGGTGGGTGGATAGAAATACTTCCTCAGTGTGTATTTTGAGATAAATTTGGATTTAATTATGTTTTGATGTCCAAACAATAGAGCAAGGGTGATTTGGTTGTTCTAGTTCTTTTTCTTTCATCTTTTCAGAATGTCTTTACTATTTAATAGGAGTTTCTACCGATCTCTCATGGCCAACATGCTTCTTCTTTTTTTCTTTTTTTTTTTTTTTTAACTGTGATCATCTGTTGGAGTCCTAGGTGCAATGCCCTCCTCTGTGCTCCTTTTCTGTTCTGTGTCTCTAAGGATTTGACCTCCTTTTTGGCCCATCTCCTAACTGCTTCCACTGAAAGCATTGCAATTCTTTACCTTTGGGTTCCAGTTCCCCATACAAGGAACATTTTTCTTAACGTTTTTTCCACCACCTTGAATTAATTGACATCTGTTCCCTGAGAATGACCCTCCCTGCTACCTGTTGCATCTCTTGTTGTAACTATTTGATGAAACGAGGGGAGGGGAGAGGGAGTTTCAAATAAATTTTTCCTGCCTCTGAAAGACCACTTTCCTGACTGTGATTACATCACCTTTATTCAGAAGCCTTCCCTTGGAAGTGCTTATTTTACATCAACATCACCTGATATCATCACTGTCTTCCTCTTCTTAATCTCTGGGACATTTTCTGATCTTGCTTAGGAATGGTTTTAGAGATCTTACCATCATACCAACCTTTTCCAACTCTCTGAGTGATTTTGTCGTCCTTGCTGGTGACTCTTTCAACACTGTAGGTTGTCAGACTCCAGTCATCTAGAGTCACAGCTGTGAGTTGGCCCACACCTCTGTGCATCTCAAGGTTTGTTTATGTTTCCTCCTATGAAATATGCTCCTGCCCTCACTGTAGATTCCTGATTCTGTATACCCCATCTTATTCCTGTGGTCAACAAATATCCCTCCTGGAATTCACTTCCTTTTTATCTATCTTGATCCTTCACACGACTGACCAAGATTCCTTCACCCTCCAAACTTCTTAGAGTCGTAATGATTATTTTTGGTTTCTTTATCTCCCATTATCCTGTCAATATCCTGGAGACTTTTGCCTTATTGCTTTGCTGACACTGCATTCAAAATCCCTGTAGATCTCTTTTTCCATATTCAGCAGTGTCCTCTTCCCAGTCTATATTTCTGACTGGATTTTAAAAATATATTTTTTTATTGTTTCCAGAGAGGAAGGGAGAGAGAGATGTAGAAATATCAATAATGAGGGAGAATCATTGATCAGCTGCCACCTGCAGGCCCCTCAGTGGGGATCAAGCCCGCAACCGGGGCATGTGCCCTCACTGGGAATCAAACCATGACCTCCTGGTTCATAGGTGGATGCTCAACCACTGAGCTACGCCAGCCAGGCCTGACTGCATTTTTTACTTCCTCCTTTCTTAATATTTCTAGCTCCCTGATTTCATAATATTTTCTTCTCATGATTTTTCTTCCTTTGTGACCCCCCCCCCCACATTGTTTTTAGTTTTTGGACTCTTCTTCCCTCTTCTATCCTTACAAAGGGCAAGGGTACCTTTGATCATCGATTTTCTCTCTCTCTCTGCCCACTTTCTGTTGGTGATCTCATCTAACCTCTCAATTTTGATAATAACCTTCTGGGTATGAATTCCTCTCCTGATGCTGAGGATCTGTCCCCAGACATTCATTTCCAACTTCCTATGGGCATTTCCAGAGGGATACCATAAAAATATGTTAAACCCAAGGCAATTACAATTTATCATCTAAACTGAGTCACTATGAAAGTTTAAAGAGGGCAGTGTTAATAGTTAGCCAGTATAAAGCTGTACTGTGCATATGGTCACCTATTCAAACCTGGTGTGTACAAAAATAATTTGCTTTTCTAGTGTTTTCTATCATTAATTGCCCCATCAGCATTCTTTTTACCTGAGCTGAAAATCATTTTCAAATCTTTCTTATTCTTTCCTCAGTTTCCAATTTCTAGGAATTCTACCTTTCCTGTATTTTTTGAATTATATTTTAAAAAAATAAAAAGAAAACTATTTTCCCCTGCTCAGGCCATTATTGCTGCTTGCCTGGAATCTGTATAGTCTTCTAACTTGTCTTCTTACTTCAAGATGACTCCTCATTCATCCTTCATCTAGTATTCTTTATTTCTACTAAATATCCCTCAAGTACACTGATTGTTTATGCACCAGCCATATAATATCAAGCAGACTTCTCAATATGAAATTCACCACATTACAAAGCCTGACATAAAACTAAAATAAAATCAATTAGTGGTCTTCAGCCTCATCAGAATCACCTTTGGAATTAAAAAAAAATTAAATGCCGAACCTTACTTTACTTGGGAGATTTAAATTTGGTAGCTCTGTTTTGAGGACTGGTGATCTTAATAAAGCCTCCCCAAGTGATCCTGAACAAAGCCGCTGAAAATTATTGCCCTATTTTCCTATCTCCATGACTTGATTACCATTTTCACTCCATAGCCAGTATCTTCTTTTCTTTCTTTTTAAAAATATATTTTTTACTGATTTCAGAGAGGAAGGGAAAGGGAGAGAGATATATAATTATCAGTGATGAGAGACACATTGATTGGCTGCCTCCTGCATGCCCCTCACTGGGGATCAAGCCTGCATGCTGGGCACCAGAAATTGAAACATATCTTCCTGGTTCATAGGTCAATGCTTAACCACTGAGCCATGCTGGCCGGGCAGTATCTGCTTTTCTTGCTTTCTCTTTCAATACCTTCATATCTTTCAATACCTAGCCCTAATTTTACCTCCTTCGTGAAGTCTTCCTTGGTTCACCCAAGCAGATGTAATTATTTCTTCGATACTGCAGTCACAGTAAACTTCCATTAGATTATATTCATGTCTAACAACCTCTAGACAATACAGTTCTTGAAGGCAAGGCTTTTGCTCTTTATAATATAGAAGCCACTCAGTGAAGATCATTGGCTATTGAGATTACTTGTAGATACATTTTACACTCTCACAATAAGCATGAGTTACGTTTTGCTAATTTAACCAAAGTCCAAAAGCATAAAGTGCAGAAGCTTCAATTCCAAAACCATGCTAAATTAAGATTTGCTAATCATGCTAAGTAGGAGAAAGGGATTAAAATTTTAAAGGCCTCTACTGTTTTCAGCAGCAGATGAGCTAATATTAAATATAGTGGTGGATTGGTGCCTTTAACTCCCACACTTCAGGTTTTAAAGCATGTGGGTCTCTTTGGATTCCTCGTGAAAACTGCCACGTTGGCATGTTGCTATACAACATACTTTAGTCAGAAACTGTAGTTAGTAAAGCAGAGTTTTTAGTAGTTCCTTTGGCACAGGGGAATACCTTTACTAACACAGACTTGCTGAAATATAGAGCACAGTGTCTTTTTAATAGGGAATCAGAGTGTAAGCACAGTGATTTAATGTGGTTACTAGAGGCTGCATCCAAAAACAATTTCTGATTTTTGTCAAACAATCAGCAAAGCAGTGATTTTTACCTTTTTTTGTAACTTCACCAGTTGTATTCTTATTAAATCTGTCAGCTTTATACTCAGGATTGGATATTTTCCCTACAGTTTTGTGTTAGTATCTGATCAATAAAAATTGTGAATATTTCATTTGGGATATATGCAAATGTATCTGTAGTTAATTTAGTGCCCTTTAAGTTGACTTGTGGTTTTGTTCTATTGAAAGGATATCTATTTTCTCAGCAAAGCATTTGGATTTTGTAGCAAGCCTAGTCAAAGAATAAAGGTTTAATCTCTCTGTGCTTTCTATATTTGCTGGTACAAGACATGTTTCTGGTTTATCCCAGGTAAAATTATTAAATGCACAGGAAGACAAAATTTCCTGTGGTCATGGAAGGTATACTAACTGGAAAATAGTCAATATAATCTCTTGGCTTTTGGCTTTTTATAAACTCATAGGTTTATAGGGACTTTATGGAACCATCTAGCTCTTTCCCTGACTTCAGTCAGGACTACAGCTGAACTACTCAAAACCTCTGAAAGCAAAGTCAAATTTCCTTCAGAACATGTTTCCTATATTTAAAGTTAATCACATTTATTTTTGCAAAGTTATTCCTAGAAAACAGCTAACCTCCATAACAGGAATCAAAAGAGAAAATATTAGAAAACATTTGAAGATGGTAAATGAATAATGAATGAGGTTACTTAGGCAGCGGAGAGATTCATTAGCATAGTAAGAAGGAGCAATATCTAGCAAAAACCTGGGAACACCTGGCTAACTTTTCTTGACCAAATAGTAGTAACTTACAATTTGTTGAACATTTGTACAGTTTCCATGCATATCACCTCATTTAATCCTTATAGCAACCCTGTGAGGTAGGTGCTATAATAGCCCCACTTTATAGATAAGGAAACTGAGCTAAGAAGAATAAATGGTTTGTATTTAAGTACATACCCAGTAAGTGGTACATCTGAGATTTCAAATCCTCTGATGACAAACCACAGTATCAAAAGCTATTTAAAAAAAATATTAGTTTTACAGAGATCATCTTAAAAAGTGTCTGGCAGGATAATGGCAGCAGGGTACAAACCAGAAAGGTCACAAAACCTCTCCTGAAGTTTTCCATCAATGGAATGAATAAGTAAAATAAGAGTATTTATAAAGGCTGTTAGGAAATTAATTTATGCATGAAACACTGAACTCTTTAAAGTAAAATGATACACAAGCTCAAGATACTGCTATTTTTTTTTTTTATTTGTAGCCAACGTTTTATTTTTATGCCTAGAAAAATACATGGGGGTGCTTAGACTAATGTGCTGGGCAATTTGCTACTTTAGTGATAGTAACATAATCCCGAAAAAGCAAGCACAATTATTTTGTACTTTTTTTTGTTTTATTCAGCAATAAGACCATAATTTTTCATATTTAAGGAAGTATGAAAAATTTGTCGAATTTTAGAAGCTGAATACATGTAGCGTTGGATCAAGGCACATACAAGACTGGCCAAAGGGCGTACAATGCACTTTGGTTTTTTTGTTGGGAAAAAAAATCATGGCAACAGAAAATGATGTGGTTTTTAAACAATAGCTCACAATTCAGTAGGAAGCTAGAAAGAAATGTTACAAGTTCATTATGTAATATCTGGAAAACAGTGATAGTAATGGGCAGTAATCTTGGTTGTTGTGAAAGTAAATTGAACATTTATGTACAGTGTCAAAACATTTCACATAAACAGAATCTAAGTTTGATTTCTAGTATTTATTTTTCTTTTAAATGCTCACTTATTTAAAGTACTACTTTCTCTGCATTGTTGAGGGGAATTTCTTATTGTTATGCTACGTTTTTAATATGTATAAGGTTTGTCTGACATCCTTTGTAATAAAAACATTATAAACACTAACAATTATATCTTTAGAGTTCACTTTTCAAAAATGAGGATGGTATAGGTAAAACCAAAATGCAATTCTGATATCTGTGTTCACTATGCTATTCAAGTTTAAGTTCTTATGTTGTTCTAAGTACAAGTTTTTCCCCTAACTTGGAAACATGCTTACTTTATTGTTTTTGTGAAGTCCTTTATTCTCCAAGTGTTGTTAACAACAGACCTCACACTCCTTTTAAGCCAGCTGATGTATTCAGTTCAGAAGGTATACTTGCTTTCTTAAGGATATCTAGTTTTCTTAGACTGAAAATGGAGATATGCAGCAAGTTTGATATTGCCCATTACTTCACATATTTTGATTTATTGAAAACCACTGGGATAATACAAATTTAATAATTGGAACATTAATTTATAAATATCTTTTGAAATTTAATTTTTCTCATTCAGCCAGGTATTATTTTTTACATTTTATTAATACCAAAGTGAAAAATGGCCTGTGCTTATACTACAAGGATCTCATGTGAATGCAGTCCTGATTGTTCAACACAGCAAGAAAATTCACTTTCACAGTCAACAAGTCATCTTACTCAGTAGAACACAAAGTAAATGGTTTATAACTTCAATATTTGCAAGGAAAATACAGTACAAATTACTAAAAAATACTAAAATATAGAATTGTGTTCAGGCATCTCCACTACATCAATCGCAGCAGTCACCTGAAATTTGAAACTTTTAATAAAAAGTTCTTAAATATAAATTATATGGCAAATGTACAGTACATTGCTTTTTCAGTCTCTTTTTTCCAGTGTTTTGCAGTAGAACAGGGTTCCTACCATCACCTCCCTTAGGTTTAAAAAACCCGAGACACAGTCTGCTGTGAGTCCTCCAGCATCATGAGTGTGAGTGGTCTGAGTCTGGGATACCACTGTCTCTGTAGCTTCGGTTACTACTGCTTTCACTGTGATTGTTTTTGTACAGGTTCATTCCGTTGGGAGGAAATATGGTGTGTATTACAAATTCCTCCTTTGAGATCGGTTCATTGCTTATTGGTAACATTTGAAAAGAAGTCTCCCTGATTTCCAGGATGGAGTTGTCCTTCTTAGTGCCAGCTTCCGCATAGTCATCCTTTCTTCGCCTCCCTTTGCTGTACGCACAGTTCCTTGAGAAGAGCGATCCGTTCCTATGAACATACCAGCACACTAAAGCAAGAAGGGCAATGGTCACCAGAGCCACAGCCCCACCAATAATGGCAGCCAGTGGCCAGCTGGGGTTTTTGTAAGGTTCTTTCTCTTGCTCTCGGTTAAGGGTGGTTGTAGGGTTGTACATTCGAAGGGGTGCAGTTTCAGTCTCAATACAAACAGGAGTTTCATCAAATAGGTAGAGGTTACTGGTTTCCATGGGAACCAGGCAGACTCGATAGGGGGAGTCAGGCTCCAGGGCTGTGACCAGGTATTCACTGCGTTCCCCTGTTACAATTGTTTCTGTTATAGATCCAAATGCTGGGCTATGGCCCAGTTTGAGCCAGCTGAGTCTTAAAGCCGTCATAGGTAGGACAAGTTTCCAAGAGATATGAATTGTGTCAGCGGTGACAGATTTCACAGTAATTACAATGGTCTTTCTCGTTGGACTCCCTGTGGTTCGTTGATCCTTAGTGAGCTTGGGGCTCTTAATGTCTGGTTGTTTGGTCACTGGAGCTGGCCACTGTCCTTGAGCAGGATACACTGTGTTGGGTATTGCAGTGGTTATCTGAATGGTGCTCACAACTGCACGGTCTTTACAATCAAACAGTTCTGCGTTGAGGTCCTTGATAGCCATCCCCCGAACTTTTTCTGGGGCTTGACACATGAGCCCACGCACATTGACCTTCACAGGTAGTGATTGTAACCAGTCACGTACCCATTTCATCTTGCATCCACAATACCAGGGGTTGTTGCGAAGAATCAGTTGGGTTATGTTGTCCAAATCATCAAAGATACCCTGAGGTAAATTACTTAGGTTATTATTGGACATATCAAGTCGATACAGCTGCCTTAGATAAGAAAAAGCATTTGGGGGCACCCGGTTGATGTGGTTATCTTGAAGATAAAGCTTCCTCAGGTTTGTACCTGGAAGGTTTACTGGTGCAGCCGTCAGGGAATTCCGCACCAGTGACAGTTCTGTTAAGTTGACTAGGTTGAAGAAAACTTTATCACCTAAACCATGGTTGTTCAACAGGTTTCCATCCAGAACCAGGCGTTTTAGGCTGGTGAGACCTTGAAGCGATGGTGATGAGATGGTGGATATTCGGTTATCATCCAAGCGTAGTTCTTCTATAGTCTTGGGCAAACCCCAGGGGATTGTGCTAAGGTGATTCCGGGATAGGAAAAGCAGTCGGAGATAGTTGCTGTCTCGGAATGCCCCCTCTTCGATGCTAACAGCAGAGACGGAGTTATCATCTAAATGCAATTCTTCCAGATAGGGAATTTTTGAAAGTGAATCATAAGTGATGGTCCTTATGTTATTTTCTTGCAAATGTAATTCTTTTACGTACTTTGGTAGGTTGGTAGGAAACTCATCCAAACTGTTGCGGTATAGGTATATTCTTTCTACTTTCAGCAAGTTTTTCAAATCTGAAGGAATCCCAGCATTATTTATTTGGTTGTTCTGAAGGTAGAGAGTTGTAGCATCCTCTGGTATTCCTATTGGAATGGATGTCAGGAAGCGATCATTACAGTAAATGAAACCTGCATCACAGCGGCACACAGATGGGCAGGATTTAGCCATAACTGAAAGAGGTGCCACCTGAAGGATCAGCCCAATGTTAGTCCCGATGAGGAAGATGCTCCAGGCTGGGCTGATCATGGTCAGCAGTGTTGAGGTCTTTATACCAGGTAGCTTCAGAGCCCTACAATGCAGTGAGTTAAACAAAAAAAGAAAAAAGAAAAAAAAAGACAGAAAGCAATCAGATCAGCATACTTCAGATTATATTCAAAATAGATGTGGGAATTAAAACATCTATAATCACTTCTAATATTTTAGGGTTTTTTTTTTTGCATGCTTAGGGTTTTTTGCTACCTAACAAACAATGGACACAATCATATAATCTCTCTAACTTAAATGTTTCTGGTATTAAATTAAGAAGCATCATGTTCCAAACCCATTTGGTTTGAAATGTTAAATATAATTAAAGTTTTGCTGAATATTTGAAAGCATTTTCATTTGACATCAATTCTGTAGCCAGTCACTGACCAGGCTGATCAAATATTTATTTTTTTCTTAATATTCAGAATAAATTGACACAATAAGAATATAATTTGTTTCATTTAAAGATAATAATTTTACTGTTTATAAAAAACAAATTTTTGTCTACTTTTTATGAAATTGACTGTACAGGAATAGAAATGTGTAGTAAAAAAAAAATCAGTTATTTTACTATTTAGGAATAGGTACACACCTTTTGAGATCTTGAATCCCAGTATAGCTAATTGTTTGCTTTCATTACTTATGTTATTTCTTTTTTTTATTATTTTATTAAACATTGTTAGATGGGTATTTCTAGCAAGAAAAGCAGAAGAAATCTTCTTCATCTACTTTAGGGAAAGAATGAATTACATAGCTAATACATCCAACTAATGAAATTCCATTTCATGTTACACTAGGTCTTGCTTTTGTTCCCATTTTGTTATATGTTTTGTACTACATGGTTTAATGGCTTTGTGCACATTTTTCATTATATTCTATCTCACAATATGTTTTCACAATGCATTTATCTTTCTTCAAGTTCTAATCTAGATTATGATTCAACCTTCTCCATGGCTGGAAAATTATAGATTTAGATTGATCTATTGTGTAATAGAATTTTTTCTGCACTTTCAGGTATTAATTAGCCTTTATAATTTTAGGCATGAAAATAAAATACTTCCTACCTTATTGAACAACGATGTGAGTAAATTTTGCGTGAGTGAAAATCCAATGCACATATATTATTTTCCTGGTGAGGGGATGGGACTTATAATCTCTTGTTTAGTCCTTGGAAATGCTCTTCACTGTTTATTCAAGTAATCCTATGACGCACACACCTCCAGATCAGGCTCACTGTTGTCAACGAACATTCCAGCTGTGGTTCAGCATGGTGGGCAAGCTCATTAAAGTGGGGACCAGAAACAATTCAGCTTCCTGTTACTATGTAGAACACATGGCTTCCTATGTATTTTTTTTCTTTCTGATAGAGTTTCTGTGTGAAGGTTTCTTTTGTGTAGCTTAATTCCCTTAGTGGAAATTGCTTTCTTTGAAATTCTTATTGGCTCTTCTGTGCAATGTGCTCAGAGATAGTAACTTCAGATCCTCATGAAGAAAGCCATTCATGATGCTAAGGCCTGGATAGTAATAGGTTTTTCAGGCAGTTACCCCCCACCTTTATTCCCATCCAGGGTCATCCAAGTATAAACTCTGTACAGTAGCTACATCCTGAGGTATGATTACCTGCTGTGAAATAGCTATTTCCAGCTTTTGCTTCTTGCTGCTTTCTTAGAATATCTGGTGTAGTCACGTTATGCAAGAACAGGTATTCTTTTTTAAGAGGTAAAGAAAACTTAATTCAAATATTCTTCGTGGGAAAAAAAGGAAGCATAATAGATTTCCTTTATATTTCTCTTCCTTAAAGCATACTGGGTCTGAGCATCTCCTGTGAAAGTAAAACGTTTTAATGAACTTCCAATAATGAACTTTAACATGCTAGAGAGATTTCCTAGAAATTTAACTTTAAGTCTTTCTTTAAGCAAAACATCTTTTATCACAGTAGTTAGTGAAAAGGGATAAGATGAGCTCTTTGTTTTTTACTTCCCATTTTATTATATTAATAAAGTAAGAGACGAAGTTGAGATTGTCACCAGATAATTTCTGTTAACTGTTCATTAATGTCACTTTGAATTAAACACAGAGCAAAGTTTCATTTAAGAGGCAGTAAGCCCCTTCCATGGCTTTGGAATTCAGGTCAAGCCAATCTTTAAGAGTTCACTTTTAAATCTTAGATATAATATGATATAAAGTGTATAAAAAGAAGAAAACAATTATATGTCAAAGAGGTGAGCAAATACAGAACAAAGGCTTTTTTTTACAGAAATACCATGGTGACTTTTTAGACATTTCTGGACATGGTTTTACAAAATTATACAACCTACAATCTAAAGAGTTGGAAAGAAAGTTTACTTTAGACACTTTTCTTTTGATTTGCTCAGCACCTTGCTTAATTTTTCCTGTGGGCTTCAGTTTTCCCAAGTGCAGAATGTGCACTCCATCCCCCTCCTCCTTGGAGGGGTTTTTGAGTTGATGATCTTAAAACTCTAGTTATCAGGTTTTCTTGGCCAAAAGTCATAATTCGTTTTTCAGGAGAATAGAATTTTATTTTATTTTACTTTAGCAAATGGAATTTGAAAACTGTATTTTGAGTAGAAAGGACAGTATTTCAATCAGTATCCTTGGACTGACCATTAGGAAAGCATATCAAACCTGACAAGGCATGTCTCTCTAGGTTCCAATATGGACAGGCAAAATTTCAACAAGTGTATTTTTCATTTCTGAAACAAGACTTAAGACTTGACCAAAGAGATCACTGATTTTAATGATGACTGCTTTGTCCATTATATAATATACATGAAGTGTTTGTTTTGTTTGTTTGTTTGTTTTGTGAATGGGGGAGGTGGGTAGGATCAGTATCTGTAATCCAGGGTTACCTGCTCAGTGGCTTTCTGTATACGTAGGGAACATCTGAGTATCATGGAAATATTTGACCCTGAAATTAAGGGAAAAAAAGCAGAAGCAATTTGCTTCTTCCCCTGTAATTACCTAGCATCCAACAAGGATAGCATCTGTTCCAGAATTCAAACATGAATGAAAGTGAATGTTAAACACGGCAAAATTTTGTGTTTCTGGTTCTTTTGGAAAATGTAGTTTATTTTAATTTGTTACCAGATACCAATGCTATCATAAACTGCATTAACAAAAGAAAACTTTAAACAATTACAGATAAATTTAATTTATTATTTAGGCAACATGAAACAAAAATAGCAGTTAGCAGTTGGATAAAGTAGTCTCAAGTGGGTATTGCAATGTGCCCACAGAGGAATGTTTAAATGATTTACTATTTAATGTGAAGGTTCACTGTGATACCTTCAGGGCTTTGCTCATTATTGCTGTTGAATTTCTACAGTGCATTTTTTTTTCTTGAAAACTGTTGCTTTTTCAATATGTGAAAATGGAAAATCAAAATGTTGAAATTATAATTAAAAAGTTACTTTAAAAAGTATCTGCTATAAATGTTTTATAAGCTTGAAAATGATTCAAAGTATAAAATAATTTGGTTAATTTAAGCTTAGAAAAACAATTACTTTTTTAAAATTGAATTAGAAACTAATTAAAAAACAATATAAAAATCTTAAGTGAGAACCTGCTTAAAATGTTACCAATAATCAGACATTTCTCATACTTGAGTATATACTCCAAAGTTGAGAAGATGACGCTGATGAATGGAGATTTTTAAACTGTTGATTGTTCCTCTAGTCAGGTCAGCCAAGAGTATGTCTAAGGTGATAATTAATGATAATCAGAGATAAAGCTTATATCTAACTATAAATATTTCACCAAATCAAGCTCTAAGAAAAAATATACATATTGATTGATTGACTTACACATTTTTAATATAGAAAAAGGAAAAAAATTCTAAATGGTGTGAACAGAAGGAAAATTAATGTGTTTATTTTCCCTGTTTTACAATTGTGAAGCTGCTCCCTCTGCTCCGTTTGATATGTAAACTTACTTTGCCATTAATACAACAATGGTAATAATGTGGGATTAATGGAAAGCCTTAACTCTCATTAATTTCTCAGAAAATGCCATTCTCTTCTCCCCTAAACTGCATTAAAACAAAAGGCAGAAACATCAAACAGGCTTCTCTGGAGAGAAAGATACTCTTTCAGACATGAAGATACCCTCCCCAATCCCTACTCCCTTTACTTGAGCTCAAAACAGTTCAATTCATGTTTGATTTTTTTTTTTTACATCTTCTCCTTCCCTTTTATATTTGAAACTGTAGTGCTAACCAGTTTTTGCACATCAAAGGCTATAAAGATCTCTCCAATCAAAACAAGCAATCCTGTCCCCAAGCTTAGACTTCCTTCTTTCTGCCCTGACTCTACATAGTCACACCCATGGAGACATGTATGTGAATGTGAATGATGAAAGGAAAAATAACCCCATGGACACTGTGGCCCAGGTTTCCACAACATGGACTTCAGAGCCTTTATGTCTGCGTAGGCTTGAAAGAGGCCATTACTTCTGAACAACAACAAAAAAGATCTTTTAGAAAAATATTGTTAATGGGGTAACTTGGGGGAAAAATATAAATGGAGACCCGGCTACTTAAAGAAATGTTTTAAAATTATTTTTTAATGGAATTAGTAATTTAGTATGTTGTATTTAAAGCTGTATCAAAAAGAAGAAAAATATAATCACTGGTAAATCAAATTTTTAATAGGGACCTTTTTTATTCAGTTTATTTTTATAAATAAAAATTGTGGAGTTTTTTTCTAAATTGCATTTATAATGTAATCATCAAGTCTGAAAAAACTCCAATTTATTTCCATGATGCACCTAAGAAAGTATGTAAATAGATAAGCATGTTATCATTTTTAGATATTTTATGAAAATTAATTTAAGAAGTTGAATCTGAATAGAAAACTGGTATTTAAATAAAATCAAGAAATTGGGGCAATCTATATGTTAATGTGATTACTTCTCCTTTCCTCTGCAATATTTTGAAGGTGGGAATGTTTGAGATGAGAAGGTATTTTCTTGTTTTGATCACTTAGATTAAGGTTATATTATATACTGATATTGCTAACTCCCTAAATCCTTTATTTGCCACCTTTGATTTAAATTGATTTTTATTTGACATCATTGCTCATTTAAAAAAATCTTAAACCAAGTATAGTTTTGAGATAGTTTTAGTTTATTTTAATTATTTGCTACACATAATGATTTCTTAATGCTGATAATTTAAAATATTAAATCTAAAAGTAGAATGGCACGTAGAACTCTTAAGCCAAGTTAAATGCATTATTATTTTGAGTAAAACCTTGAGATTGAGGAAAAACCACATGCTTAATCAAATTTATCTAAGTCTGTGAATATTTCTAGGTAAATTGGATTTCACACAATCGTAATCTAGAGTATTAGGAAAGCAGTTTACTTATGAAGGCTTAAATTGCTGCTAGCAAAGGCACAACAAAATTATCAACCTGCGAATGCTAAGTCTTTGTAAGGACATGGTATTTCAAATACACTACATATATGGTTAAACTGACAAACTGGAGAACATCAGGTTAGTTGATAGTGACAGCAAAATGCTTTCTAAGCAGCCTGTCTGGTAGTTAAATTTTCCACGATCATCAGATTTCAGGAAAGTTCCAATTCTTTTGTTGAATGCCAGGCAAGCAGAAGGACTTCTAACTCTCCTCATGAGGGTCATGAAGTCTGAAGGGTTTGCTGAGAGCCAGAGAAGCAAGGGTGCCTTTTCATACTTGGTTTTATCCAGACTGTTTTCTAGCCTGAAGAAATTTCTGTTTTACTTGTGCAGTATAGGGATAAACGTTCCCAATCAAAGGATTTTTACTTTCTCCCTTTATGTTACTGATTCTTTCCTCCAACAGGTTTGTGATAAATGATATCTAATTCTGCCTCATTTATTTGGCTTGTGAAGTTAAATGTTGCATCCTTAAAACCAAAAGGCAAGCTGGGATGTTATCTTTCATCATAGTGAATACTGCTCCCTTTTATGATATTAAAGCCGAACTCAATAAGTTAGAGAACCAAGACTTGTAAGATTGAATAAGATATTAATTTAGAGAGTGGTAAAGGTGAGCAGTAGAGAGCTGGGGCAGAGGATGTGGTCTAAGTTTGCATTGACTTTGAGCAGCTATAATTAAAACTATGCTTGCTTTTGTTAAGCAAATATTTTCCCATTGCAAACTTGAAACTCTGTTTTCAGTGTTGTGAGTACAATTTGGTTGATGTGCTTAAAATTTTTAATATTCAAATTTCCATACACTAATACAACAACTATTTGGCTCTACTGTGTGCCAAACACTGTGCTGGCTGGTGAGAACATCCAAGATCATAAAACACCTTGTTTTCTCATGTCAGAGTAACGTGTTACTGATTTAAACCAAAAGTAATAGGGAAAAAAAAACACAACAAAACAAAACAGCAATGCATAAACTGATCAATCCACAGTCCAGTGGCACACTTTAAAAATGGTGTTTAACCAAATATGGTCTGTGGGTTTTCTTTTCAAAGTTGCCACGGTAACTTGTGCACATGGAAAGTGAAAGAATAAAGAACAAAAGCTGTCATTGTCAGTCAGTGTGAGAGCAATTTCTCCCTCATCTCATTTAAGCACAGTAATACCTGGAGCAAGCTTTTTATACACTCCTGACACCTGATTTGGGGGCTAGGAAGGAGATTATGCATATGCAAAACAAATGCAACTTTAGCTTCTGCTTAACTTATATTTCTTTCATTTTTCTTTAAGATCTGTTTTCTCCGGTGTTCTTGTCAATAGACAAATCAAAGTCCTGAAACTCGCTCTTGGGTGCGATATAAACATGGTTTGCAAAACTGTTTTACTATGATGTTCTACCAAGTTTAGTGATGTTGATCTGCTTTCTAAAACTGAAAAATGCTTTCTGAAATGTATATTTCTATTTTGGTTCTTAAGAGAAAGAAGGGGGTTTTTTTTTTTTGTTTGTTTTTTTGTTTTATTCCCCAGAAGGCATTTACAAACCATCTCTCTTTTGGAAGTTGGTTTGTTGACTTAGAAGTTTTTGAAATGGAAGAACGTTAGAAGGAGTTGAGAAACAGCCCTTTTTATGTTCTAAAGAGGAAATTGCAGTTTTGAGAATTAATATTGCTGAGAGATTTACTATAGAGTTTTTGCCCGCTGGGGGGTGGTACACGCTACCAGAACACTGCTTTCAGAAACCGCAAGTCAGATGTGGGCTGCTGCCGGCCAGTTTTTCTCTGGTTTAATTACAACAAAGCCTCCCGTTGAGAAGAACAGTGAAGGCCTCTGGGGCAAAAGGTGGGGGGCGGCGGGTGGGGGGTTTGAGAGGGAAAGAAGAATAAGGGGGAAAAAAGGAGGGAAGAAATTACAGCCTTTGAGAAATTTACTGCATTTTATTTCCCTCATTGACTTCATTTATGATGATCTTCCTTTGACTTTCAACAATTATTTATAATGCTATTAAAATAAACTGGTTGAATAAAAGAATATTTGGGGGGCTTTATACAGAATTTTTAAGTTAGCTCTGGATCTTGCCATTAGTCACATTCTTTGTTTAGTAGCCCACCCACCTTTAAAAAGAGGAGGAAAGTTAAGATTAACCGAAATGGCAGTTTTAAACCAAATTTTTAAAAAATGACAACATTTAATATTGCTAAGCACATTGGCATATTAAAAATAAAAAGCAGAAAGAAGAAATATTTACATGTTATTAATACAAGGCAAGTTCTCTGCTACTGATTTTTGTAGGCTTTAAAATTATTGAAAATTATCAGAAAGAGGAGGCAGCCTTAGGTTGTGTGGCCAAGAAAAGCACAGACAAACCTCTCTGCAGTGCTCTTGCATGTTTCAAGCTGATAATTGTATTTTTCATCTGGAGACACTGAGCTTTCATTAGGGTCTTGTATCCCTAGGCGGGAGATGCTGAACATAATTGGAGTTTCTATTTGATTGGGCAATATAGTCTAGAGAAGAAACTGGGGTAAAGATAATTAATAGGTTGCTAACAAAGTCTGACAGCCACAAGATTTCAACCAAATTTATTTCACACTGCCTCATTTAGCTCTGAAAAAGTTTTGATAGAATTGGTGGTTCCTTAATTAACACTTGAAAGCAAAAGAAACATACCTTCTATTTTGCTGCCACATTCAGTTATGACAAAATTTCTTACAGTTTTTCTTCTTTCTGTAAAAACTTTATTTGCTGCCCAATTATGTATTTCACAAATGTCAATGTTTAGGAAGTATTTATTTAATTGGGCATTTTGAACCTAACCATAATTGATTTGAAAGGTGTGTGTGTGGGGGGGGGGGGGCGGGGAGGGGGAGGGGGGGTGTAGAGGAGCAGAGAAATGAAAAAGCCCAATTAATACATGATGGTTAGTATTATACAGGAACACAGTATTTATGAAATCATTATGTTTATTCATTTAATAATATCTTTGCTGATCCTTCAGCTTGATGTGTTTTGGAAGCTCCGTATTTAAAAATTTATGATGTGACTTTTTTACTTAAATACATGCAATCACATTTTTTGTAACCTTGTTTTTCTATCTCAGGCTAATAAATGTATGTGTGTCTGTATGTGTGCATATGTTGTGGTGTACACACACATATATTTGCAAACTAAATGGCATAATCTTCTCATTTAATCTTCTTATAAAAACCATGGTATATTAATATTGGTAGTAGTGATAATATTAATATTTTATTTTACTTTTAAAGGATTAATTTCTTTCTTTACTCATTTCACGAGAGACAAGTATCAGTCATCTGTCACTTTGGGACAGCATTATGATCATATCTGAAAACAAACAAATTCATTCTTTATGTTTATGTTGGCCAGGATATTCTTATACAATTAGCAATAAAAGAAAGGCATTGCTACCACTGACTCACTTTTCTAGTGATTTTATTCATGTTGTTTCCTGCTAATGAAATGACATATGTGCATTTTAGAGCAGATAGGTTTATTAAGAAAATTTGAAATAGCTAATTTTTAAAGCCATGTGAGAATTTGGTTCTACAGTTGGCAAATATCAATGATTCATTTTCCTTTTACTGCTAAATAAATAAATAATTAAGAATACCCCCACTCCCCAATATTGAGAAAATACAGGCCTGTTGCACTCTTTACCTCAGTGCAACCATTTTGTTTCAGACCTAATTCACTGAAAAAAAAATTTTTTTAAAGAAGATAGATTTAACTACTTTTTGAGAGCTTTGTTGTATCAAAGTATTTCTTTCAATATAATAAGCTTTTCCTATTATAAGTTGCAAATGAATGGATAGTCTACGTACCCCATTTGATGGGGGCTCTACTCATTTTTCCCCCACCACCCCAAACTCGTTGCATACATCAGGCATAGCTTCCAGGCTCAGCTTTGTTAGTTTTTCTGAGTAGACTTTGCCAATTATCATGCTAGTCACATACTGCATTTGCCCAAGCGATGGATTTTGGCTTTGTGCAGGAGAGGAGATATGGTTTGGAAGAGAGTCTCCCTCTCCTCCGAGTTGAATTAACTAGTTGAGATTTGCAAGCCTGAAATGCCCGAAGTGGCTCTGGCAGGATAGCAGTGCCAGCTTTAAAATCTAGGTGTAGCTGTTAATCCTTACAGAGGCAAAGAAGTCGCCAGGAGTAGCTCAGCTCGCTGTGAGCAAGATGTATGCTTTTCATGTACTGCGTACTCATGGGCTGAGGGATTATTGATTTTCTTTCACAGTTGTAAAAACAGCAATTGGTGATCATGCCACACATATAGTACACACCAAGTTAGCAAGACCTTTCGCTTTCCTCTCTGTGAAAAAAAAAAAAAATCTGCCTTGTATTCTTTGATATTTAACATTTAACTTTCTAATTTAATGTTCTCCATAAGACTCTTTAAATAGCAACTACAAGAGCCAGAACAGAGCTATTTATTATTATCTTTTTTATTTTTTTAATTTTTTTTAATGAAAGGAGGTTTTAAGTAACTTCTTGCATTTGGCTATCTAGTCAAATTTTTCCTTGCTGGCTGGCATGCACATATATTGCTGGATCTGGTGACTGAGTAAACATTTGGATTTGGATGCCTCGTGGTACCAAGTCATTTCTTTATAGAGAGTAAAAACCAAGCAAACTTTCTGGGACAAACGTAAGTAAAAATATGGGAAACACTTACCAGGAAGACGAAGAAAAGCAATTCCATATATACTGCCGCTATAGCTGTATAATTCCACTGACTGGGAACTGGAGTGATAACCCTCCCCCTCTCCCGGGCTCCGCGTCCAGTCCACACAAAGCCCAGGGCAGATGCAGGCTGAGCTGTCCTGCTTCGGAGCACTCCTACACTGAGGAGTGAGCGAGGGAGAGCATTCCAGTTTACTGCTCACAGCCCACCTCCAAGTCTGAAGTTAAAGCTTCACCTCGCAGTGGTTGAAGAAGGGGGTGATGTCATAGGTGGGCAGGACTTAAATCGAGCTCTCGCTCAGTGAGGTAACTGGATAATCAGGCAGATGGGCTTTGCAAACGCTAGAGGGAGTGAGAGAAGCCAAAATGAGCCCCTCGGCCTGCCAAGGCGAGGATGGCATTTGGTTTGGAGGCAGCCCTTTGGAATCTCAACGTTTTCTAAAGTTGTACTACAACAAGGTAGTGGTAGCAAGCTTCTAAAAAAAATGCAAGCATGTTAGAAGCATAGTTATAATATTACAATAGGAAAATGCTACTTTTTAAGCGCCTGTATTAGATTAAATATTACATCATTTTATTTTCATTATTAACGAGTTATAATAATGTTATAATCATGAAGGCTAGTAATCCCAACTGTGAATATTTATTATACAAATAAATAGAAAGAAGATTCAAATAAATAACTGATTTATTTAAGGGAAGGAGATCATATTTTCAATTATGATTTTCATAGCCTGCTTTCTGCTATTTAATCAGTAATTGCTTTGGGCCCATATGTGTTTTACTTTTAAATGTTGCTGGGAAGAATTTTGCTTTTATGTTTACCTGGAAGGCAACTTTATTAAACTAATATTATTTGTTTTATCCTTAGAGGTTCACAACATTCTTTTTTGCATTTTTTGTTTGTTTCTAGGAATTTTTTTTTTTTCTGAAGGAAGACAGCTAATTGTCTTTTCCAGGAGTATTTGATTATGGTCTCTTCATTAGCTTCATTTGCTTTCTCTATAAGCTTTTGAAATAACCGTTTAACCTTCTGAGTTCCTCTCTAAGAATAGATGATACCAAAATAGAAGGTGAACCCTGATAAGAGGTGTTATTGACCCCTATTGTTCTATGATTGTACTTTTTTGCGGGCCTCTAAGGACATACCAATTAAACCCAGGAGTTTTAGAATTCTAAAGTCTGTGAAAAGTCAATTTCCTAGAAATTGTTAGGCAGGACAAGTTACACTGAGATGCAGCTGCTGAAATTTTGGAGGAAAGAGACGTGGGAATAACAATCTGTCAATAAAGGGTGGATATAACAAATACATGGATTAAATTATTTTATGAAAAAAATAATTTCTAGAAGCTATTTTCAGATGGGAGTTGGTTATATTTAAAAAGGACTTTTTGCCTGGCCAAATTCCTGTGGGCTTATATCCTTATTTAAGCAGTTTTGTCTGCATTCAGGCAGATTTTGAAGAGAAGAGTAAGAGAATTGGACAATTTTGGTTATAGGCATCGTAACTAAGGTACTGGCCTGGGAGTTAGTGCTGAAGTTTCCAGTCTCTAGGCTACCATTTGTTATCTGAGTTCTTATTATCTGCTTTGATCTTTGCTCTTATCACATGGCAAATAAAGGCAGAAGGAATTTACTGAACACCAAGTATGTATTGTTGCTTTTTTTTTTTTTTAAGATGTCAATGAAAATGTAGAAGAAGGTAAGATATTGTGAACACTGTAAGCTGTACTAGCGGTACTGATATTAGAAGCAAATTCAAAACAGCCCCCTCCCAACCCAATCCTAAAATATACACACTTTCACTGCCTCCATTTTTTTTTAAACTCATTGCTGTTTGAAATTCTGCCAGTTGGAGAAAACTTATAATATTATGTACCCCTTCTGAAACACTATGTACTGCCTCTGGAAAGATGAAGAGTTACCCTAAATTACTTCAGGTTGCTTTCCTCCTTTGTTACCGAAGGGAGATTAGTTACATTAAGGGGGTGGTTGTCCTGGTGGGAGGGGCAAGAAGGAAGGCAATTTTAGCATGAAGCTCTGTAGGCTGTGATAGGAGGGCAGGGACTAATTCTTATAGCAAGGAGCATTCAACTCAGAAAGGAGGAGCCAGAGTAGTCTCATGTTCAAGAGCAAAGGCTTCAGAGTCTACATATCCGGTTTCATCTTGGCTTTGCCACATGGCTGCAGATAAATTACTAAGCCTTTATGAGTTTATTAGGTCAGGGCTTGACTCATAGCAAGTACCCAGAAAACGGTAGCTGCCATTATTAAGATGAGGGCATCTGAGTGTCTGGAAAAAGGGCACAGTCAGAAGTGGTAGAAGTGTACACAAAGGGAGGAAGGAGAAGGCCCAGGACAGCTTGCTTCACACTCTTCAAAATTTCCCTTTTTTGTAGTCAGGAAATGGAGGAGGAGGTGGCCAACTAGGAGATTTTTCTTGTTGAATTTCTTTTCTGTTGTCCTCATGCATTTCATGACCTCATGTTCCCAGGGCTGAGAACTCAGTTGAGTTCTAGTAGACATTGGGGGTTGAAAAGGTACTTGTTGTTTTGCATTTTGTTTTGTTTTGGGAAGACATGAGATGTTCCTTGATGAACAGGGGAGATTGGATTTGGAAGCAGATTTCCCAGGCTCTGCCATTTACTTGTGTTTCTAAGTGAAATCAACAACAACCAACCAAACCTCTTTTGCTATAAACAACACCTAGTTGAAAGTGACTACAATATATAATTATTTCATGGAACAACTTAATCTAGGTTTTTCAACCTGTCTAGGCTTAAGCTACCTCACTTACTCATTCATTCATTCATTGTACACGGATTCATCCTTTAGTAGGATTCCCTACTAAAGAAGCTCCTAGGACGAGGTGACCCTCAGTGCACCTCCAATATGGTATTTGTGATTTAATTTTAGAATTTATTAGAGTTTTTTTTAAGTCCAGAAAGAAGCATTCTTGAGGATTTTTCTTCACCTCACCATTCTTCATGAGAATAAAGTCTTCAAAGTCTATGAAAAACAACAACAACAACAACAAAGAACAGCTCAGGCTTTTGGTATGTAAAATGCCTTGGACCATTTGGTTTCAAGTGATTGAACAGCCAAGCCTTATTGTCTAGTCAACAGTTGGACTCTATTGGTTCATCTAACTGAGAAATTCAAATGTAATGTCTGGTTCAGGTAAAGTTGGACACAGCGGCTTACAGAATGCAGTTTCTCTCTGCCTCTGAGTGTGCTGCTTTTTCTCAGTGTTGGCAGCCTCCTCAGATGTACAAAGGTCCCATGGCAGCTCCAGGCTCTCCTCTAAGGCTTCACATATTACATTCCCATGTTGCAGTGTTCGAGGGAAAGGCAGTCACCTCCTGCACAGAAGCCTGGGATTCGCTCTATCTCATTTGTTTAAACTTGCTCATATGCTCATTCCAGATTCTATTACAGGAAGGTGGAAGGGAATGTTGATGAGCATATGCCTCCGTAAGAGCTGTAGGTGGGGTCAATCCCACTCAAACACATGGTTGAGAATGGGGAGAGGGTATGACCCCGAGGAAAATGGGGCACTGTTAGTTAGAGAAGGAGGGAATGGATGCTGGAGATTAATTTTCAGAGAATTTGGCATGCTGAAACTTGGGCATGTTTTATGAATTTGTAAAATTGAAGCTGTTCTTTTTTCTTTCTTTCTTTCTTCTTTTTTTTAAGCCAGAGTTTCTGTTTAAATTGCCAAAACATCTTTAAAAGATTTTCTGTTTGTAGACCCTCTCAAGTCTAGCCCAGTTTTTTCTGTCAACAGGTAGTGATGCATGTCAGGGCACATCAGTACTACATCTTAACGTGAGCCGATGGGATGTTAATAAAATAGAGAGAGAGTGCACAGTCAGCTATCTGTGATTCTGTAAAGTCAGGCCAGATGCTTAATGTACCAGTTAGAAACTGTACCACATCTTTCTGAACAATTCCAAAGAGTATTGGAGAAACAATTAGATTTCTGCAGGTCACAGATGCCTTAGAATACCAAAAGGTTTGTAAAATGCTATATTAAGCTGTTCTGGTATTTGTTTTTTATCGGTCAACACTTAAAATATACCTAAAAACAACCACATTCCCCTTTTAAGTATATTTCCAAAACATAGAGCACTGGAGTGAGATCTGTCATTACAGGACTTGAAACAGAAATCAAAGCAAAATTAAAGCAGTTATTTCTCTGCCTGCCCGCCTGTCTGCTCACTTTCTGCTACACTGTTCTTTTCCCCAATACCCGTGTTTGGCTGTTAAGCTTCAGGCCCTGGGAGAAGGGTGACTGAAACACACACACACACACACACACACACACACACAGCAACAACCACACTGAGAAAAAAGCACTCCTTTAGCTTTCTGGGGGGAAAAGGAGGAACTGTGGTTAGGACCTAGCCCAAAGTGATGGGGTGAGGCAGCTGGCTAGTACAGAACTGAAAGCCAGTCACCCCGCCTTTACTCTGTATCCAGGGCTTTCATGTCCAGCCATGCAGACATGTTCTGTACCACTCCAGCTGATAGAGGATGTGTCCTTGACCCCTCCTCACTCTCCAGCACCCTATCATCCTTTTCCTTTTGTTTTAAAATGCAAAAACAACACCAAAAAAGAGACTTTTAATATGGACCTTGGGGAAAAATAAGGATGTCAAGCTAGCCAAGTGCATGAGGCCTCCCTCTGATACTTTTGTGCATGGCCCTGGGAAAAGCACGTCAAGCCTCTGAGCCTCCATCTCCTCATTTATGGAGATGGAGGTCTGGGACGCACCTCTTTCTACTATGATGAACTTCAGTAAAGTGGTGCGTGTGAGAGTTCATTCCTAAATCTGAGAGAGCGCTTAGCAAAACAGAGCTAAACCCGGGCATGGTTGTTCTTTATCTTCACTGTGATGAGTGGGGCCAGGATCGGTTTAAAAGGCACAGTCCACCAACGTTAAGTTGAGCTGTATATTTTCACAGTTTATCTTTGGGAATGAAACAATTTGAGAAATGCTTCTGCTCACTGTCCTCTATGCTCAGACCTTGAGATAACAGTATCTAAGACTGGTTCTGAGGCGTAATTACAAATCAAAGGACAGAGCCCTTATCCTTGGAGATGATCAGAATAAAACATAGCTTGGGAAGGATGGCTAATAGGTACTAAGGACAGATCACTATATGCCCGATTATTGACATGTGTATTTACTACTTTCAAGTGGATTGCTGGAAGACATGTGATTCTTTCTATAGCTGTATATTGCTCTTAATCACCTCATTTTTTCACTTTTTGTAGAGTATTGGTGCTAATTTTAAGTACACAAAAGACTTTCTAAGAGGAAGGTTTCTTGAAATTGTCAAATTTCTCTTATTTCTGGAAACAGCTCTGTAGTTCTCCTCGTGTTAAAAATGATCTCTTTCAGGGATTGGTTGCCGTGTCCCCGCAGTCCAAATTACTTAGGTACATAAACATGTCTCATGCTGAAAGACACATGTTTAAAGTAGACTCAAAGGCTGTTTAATATTATGTCTGTTTATAAATGACTACGGAAATTGCCCCTCATTGGTATTATCTAGGAGAAGCAGATTTACTACAGTTAATACTTCTTTGCCCTGGGAGCTGGTATAAATTGATTATTTTAAATATTTTTTAAGGGATAAAGTATTAGCAATCAATTAGATTTGGACTAAAGTGAATGTTCTATAATATCTATTCCAAATAAAAGTAAGTTAAAACTAAGTCACATTTACCATTGGATAATTTCCTGTAAAATATAAATCTATTTTTTCTGAGTATGATTTATGACACAGATGTTATATATTGATTAAAGTACATGTATAGTCCCCTCTGTTTCACTTCCTTCATACTCTGAGTGTTTAATAACCTTAAATTTGGGGAATTTAAAAGCATCTTATAATTCTTTCAGTAGTTAAGGCTTTATTCCTTTTGTTTGACATTTAAAATGTGCTAGTGTTATAAATATATAAACGCCTAGCTAGGGTTTCATCTATGTGTGTTTAAAAATCAAGATCTGGATTTGACAAATTTTTATTAAAAGAGCACAAATATTGCCAAAATGTATCCTTTAATGATCATTTATTCTTAATTTAAAAATGATGGTGAACTGAAAGTAATTTAAAAATATTAAATTATATTTGTAAAGTTAATCATTTTTTTTAGGACAAAGCTGAGGAGCTTATGGTAGTTGTTTAATTCTCATGTTTACGTAGAAGCAATATGGAACTCTGAGTTGCTTCCCATGCAGTCCCTCTTTGTTTTCCTCAGTGGCCCAAGGAACAGATTTGTCACTCTGAAGTGTCTACGGGTAAGACTGTGCTCCCCTTCTTCCCTGGGGCAAGTCAGAAGTAAGCTTAACAGATCATATCTTATTGACAAAGAGCAAAGCTTGTTCTCTGACTAGAGAAGAGGAAAAATATGAATGACAGACATTTGATGTTAAAAATGCTAATTGAACATTGGTTTTTAAATGCCTAAACTGTTTTGAAAGTAGGATTTACATCTTTTTAAAGCATTTACTTTCATTTTACGTTAGCCTTTTAAGTGTGGTAAAAGTTAACAGTTTGAACTATCCTTTATACCCTGTAATTCAGTAAAGTTGTTAACATTGTCATTATTTCGGTTGTCATTGTTGATATTATTTGTTCTTTGCAAACAAATCTTTCTATCTTATATTTAGAAGAAGTTAGAGAAAAATATGTTGCATCTTCTGTGCTTCCAGAATACTTTTCTAACAGGATATAGAAATATATTTTTGATAGAAAGTGGAAGTAGCTTTATTTTAGAAAGAAATATTATAAATGTAGAAATAAATGATTATAAATGTTAAGTAAGTATACAATACTTTTATATCATATTTATATCCTGTATTCTTGAAAAAACAAAAAATGTTTTTCTTTTCTTGACTAAATAATACAATATTATTATCTCCATTTAAAAAATAGTTGTTATCTAATAATTGTGTAGCAGGTGCCAGTCTAAGAACTTGTTCTGAGCACTCTGAAGTGATATCTCTATGTAGTTCTAAGAGAAGTAGATGCTTTGTAGGCTCAAAAAGCTTACAATTTTTTAATGCATTTTATCTAACTCACTAGTGTCCTCTCATTTTCTTTAGATTGGTTTTACTTCCAAGTCAGTTTCCGAATTAGCTGGTTGGAAGGAACGGGTGGCGAGGTTGTCACAGGAAGGTCTTGGTTTGAGAATGTTCAGTAGACACTCAGAAGAAAAGTGGTGAAAAAAGAGAAGGTAGCACATGCACTGTAACAAGGGCCTTGGAGTTTGTTGCCTAGTTTGCCCTGTCTTCCCACAGCTTTTCAAAAAATGCTTATAAGATGGCGAGGTGTGCTATATAAATAAGTCCTGTCATTATGACTCATTCTATGTTTTCCAAAAACTTCATAACCAACCTTCTAAAGTTGCTGTATCTACTCACAAATAGATTTTGGGTGGGCCAAATCCATCTCATGAAGCTCGATATCGGTTCCTGAGCAATCCCAAAGAAAAGACAAAGAAACCTGTTCTCAGTCCGTGGGTGAGAAAGTCAGGAGGAATTTAACCAATGCACTCTGAGCTACAAAACTGGGTTTGAAATGAGACTGACAGAATTTAAGGAGGAAAATTTTTTGAAGTGCTATTAAGGAGAGAATCAAAGCTAATGAGACAAACAATAATACGTTAATTTGTGGGAAGAGAGTAAGTCAATTTTGAACTCCTTATCTGTTACTGTGGTGGTAAATGCATCTTAGGGAAGGACAGAGGAGATTGCTGAATTATAGAGGCCAATAAGGAAAACAGGCATATAAAGATTTGAGCAAAATAGTAGTATCAATATAATGAAACTAGTATTTCAATAATGGTGATTATATGAAAAAGAGTGGTGGAAAGCTAAGTGTAGGCTAAAATAGTAAAATTTGATTGCAGAGAAGGGGAAAGGATATTTAAATATGGAGATATGTTACTACTTTGGGGTATTGAGGAATATGACATGACTTTGCTCATTCCCTTCTTAGGCCCTTCCTGGGAAAAATAATAGATACTTTCCAAGAGCTGCCAGGTGTAAGCTTCTAGGCGAGTCCATGGGATTCCCAAGTTATTATCTATTCTGCATCTGGGAATGCAATCCCTTGACTGAAGAAGAGTCTCTATAAAAAGAAGATCATCTGCTTCAGGAGGGTGAAATCTGGTACTTGCCAAGAGAACTAGTATAACCTAACTAAACCATGACCATTAAAAAGGGTGTATTTATGAGGCCACATGCCACAGTGAAGTCACCCACATTACCCCAGGAATGTGGAGCAGCTTTCAGAGGCTTCTGGTTTGTATCCTGATTAACATGTAGTCTAACACTATAATATCAGTGGAAGCAATGGAGCCATCCAAAATATGAAACCAAAACAAATATAGGTCTTACAACATGGAATAAAAATACCTGGCATTAAGGGTCCATTGTAATTTGTATTAAAAAGTACATGAAAGAAAATATTAAGAAAAAAGTTAAAACAGTTTAGGATGTAGCACCTACCATATAATATGCTAGAATCCTAACATGCGTTTCTGCTTACACTTTGCTCTTCTGAACTTCATTTATTCCTTTGACCTGTCCTTTATGAAAAATATCCTTCATTAGTAAACAAACAAATTTCAATTAAAGGAAACCTCCAATTTTCGTATTGGTCTCAAGGCTTGATTTTAGTGAAATATATGCTAATTGTATTTTCCTCTCAATATTCCCCAATAGGTGATGTTTACAAATTTATCCTATATAATCAACGCCTAATATACTAAGTGTCTGGCCAACCAGTTGGCTGTTCAACCAATCAAAGTGTAATATGCTAATGATATGCTAAGGCCACTCAAACGCTTGCTATGACATGCACTGACCACCAGGGGGGCAGACATTTGACCAGTCAACCAATCGCTATGACATGCACTGACCACTAGGGGGCAGATGCTCCGACCGTTAGGTTAACTTGCTGCTGGGGTCCGGCCAGTTGGGACTGAGCGAGATGAGCCAGACACACCCTGTAGCCTTCCCCCAGTCCCTCCCCAGCTGGCCAACCTCCTGCATCTCTGCATCTCTCCCTGACCCCAATAGTGCACCAGCGGGTTCCCTCAGCCTGGCCTGCACCCTCTCACAATCCAGACCCCTTGGGGGATGTCGGAGAGCTGGTTTCGGCCTGATCCTCCAGACCAGGCTGAGGGACCCCACCGGTGCATGAATTTGTGCACCAGACCTCTAGTTTTAAAATAAGTGAATACTATTTAAGAGATAAGACAGTGTGATTCAGGAGACTAAGCTTTTCAGAACCATCTATAAATGTTTTTAATGATCAGAAATGAATTGATCACTTACGGTCTATTTCCATTAGACTTGTTGCAATCAACTGTTGCATTTTACTTTATAGTTTACCTACAGCCATTAAATGATACTGTTTAATAGTCTGTTTTTAAAAGATAGAAAATAATGATCATAATAAGATGAATATAAAAATATGAATTCCCAGTACACAGTGTCACTGGTTGTTACATATAGCCTTTCAGTTTTATAACTTACTTTCTTTCTAACTTTTTTCTTTAAAAAAAATTATGAACATGCATTATCAAATATACCTGGATAACACCACTTAAAATGGGAGCATACCATTTTACCATTGTTTGCATAGATAGTGATCATGTTACTAGCATATCTTGCTGGACATTTGTGTTCTTTCTGATTTTTTAAAATTATAATGATTATAATGAAAATGCTTCTAGCTAACTCTTTGTACTCAATCGAGTTTATTAAGGTAACTTCTTTGAGATAAAATTGATGGTTCATAAAACTGACTTTTATTTCTTAATCCTCACCCAAGAACATGTTTTTAATTGATTCAGAGAGAGTGGAAGGGGAGAGAGAAAGAGAGAGAAACATCTATCAGTTGCCTCCACATGTACCCAGACCAGGAATTGAATCTACAACATTTCAGTGCAAGGGGTGATGCTCCAACCCACTGACCCACACTGGCCAGGGTAGAGCTGACATTCTTTTAATGAATTTGCTGTAGTTACAAGATTGCTCTAAAAAAGGATGTATTCTCCCAATTCCAGCATTCTCAGAATCACAGGGTAGTATTAATTTTCAATTTAATAGGAGATAAATTGTATCGATACATGCGTGTGTGTGTGTGTGTGTGTGTGTGTGTATGTATATTTTTGGTAAAAATAGAAGGTGCACATTTTCTTTCTTTTGGGGCAAGAAGGCATTATCTTTTCCTTTTTTCTTTTTTTTTCTTTTGGTAAACTTTGTCTATGTCATTTTTTTTGAGAAGTTAAACACAGGGACGTACAGAAAATAACACAACAATAAAGGGTACACTACCTAGAATCAATGAAGAATAACATTCAATTTAATTTATTTATTATTGCTTTAGATTCTTAATTAAAAATAGAATATCTATAATAATAAAAGCATAATATGCTAATTAGACCAGATGACCTTCTGGATGAAGCCAGTGCTGCAGCCGCAGGATCGAGGAAACCACTGTGGCTGCAAGGGAGGGATACAGGCAACCGCCATGGCTGCAAAGGCCTACTCTTGCACAAATTTCGTGCATTGGGCCTCTAGTAAGAATATAATAAAATTGCTTAGCTTCTTCACTTATCCACTTACCTTTTTCCTTCCCCAGAGGCATCCACTGTCATAATTTATTGGTACATTTTTAATCCATTTATTTGTTTAATTAAAATTAAGATGAACTGTCAGCCATCAAAAACTTAAAGTCAGAGTGGCTTAAACAATATAGAAGTTGATTCCTGTGTAAAAGTCCAGATAGATAATCCAGGGTTGGCATGCCCCTTCACACGGTCAGTGACCTGGGCTTTTTCTAGCTTGTTGGTTTAGAGTGGGTGGACTTGATCTCATAATTCAAGGTTGTGGTATCCTCACTACCAGAAGGACAGAAAAAGGGATTACAAATACATTAGTGTTAATAATTACCTATCTGTTATAATTAAAAGTAATTATTACTTATTTTAATAATAATTAAATTATCTATTAATTAACTGCAAAAATGCATCCAGTTGTCCCTTGTACAAACAGGACTATAAGAAACATTCTTCTACATATCTCCTACTCCACATGGGTCAGCTGCTCTGGCTTATATACCTAGAAATGGAATTTCTGGGTCTTAGGAGATCACTATAGGTATAGGTAACTATACTAGATACTGCAAAATTCTTCTCTTTATCTGGGTGCTTTCAGCTGCAAATAACAGACAATGGAGTTCAAAGTGGCTTAAGTAAAGATATTTATTACCTCACATAACAAGAAGTCCAGAGGTAAGGCTGCTCTAGGTTCGTTCAATACATTGATTCAATGACTTGCTCTCCTCATGGCTTCAAGAAATCATGTGCAGTCAAAACAATGATCAGTTTCCTAGAAACTTCCCCTACCTGGCTTTCTTTTGTATCTTATTGACTAAAATGGAATAACAGCTCAATGCCTCAACTGATTACTTATAAGGTTAAACAAGACAGTGATGACTAGCTGGAGGACAGGGCCAGTTTCCCTTAACGGATGTTATCAGGAGAGAGGGGACCCCTGAACAAAATATGCTATTAGGAAGGAGGAAGAGGGAGAGTCGGTGGCAAATAGGCAATTGTCAGGTTTTGCTATATTTCTAAAATAGTTGCAACATTCGCTTCAGTAGTCCTTACTTCTCAGGGGTTTTGTTTGTTTTTGCCAATCTGGTGAGCACGAAACAGCTAGTATTCTAGTTGTATTCCTTGGTATTTTTCTGCTCCTGGTGGGTTGCACAACTTTTCAGACATTTTATAGGTTCTTTGGGTTTTCTTTTCTGTGAAATGCCTTATTTATGTTCTTTGTCTTGTATTCCACCGAGTTATTTGTATTTTTCTAATTGATTTGTAGCAGTTTTAAAAAATATATTCTGAATAATTGTTTTTCTGTGGTGTTGTGTTGGAAGTAGTGGTTTCTAATGAAACGTGGGACTCCTGCAGAGGCTCTGTAAGCTCAGAACTATTTTTATGATGGTAGTAAGATGTTATTTGTCTTTTTGCTCTTGTTCTTTCATACATGTGGAGTCTTACAGAAGCTCTACAATCTGTGATATCGTAGGAAATTGAAAATGCCAAAGTAAAAATGGTAGCCCAGTTCTCTTCTCTTACTTCAGACATTAAAGTGATTTGCAGAAATGTAAAACAATTCTGCTCTTCTGAATAAATGTTTTGTTTGTTTGTAAAATAGCCCCCCCATATGCTTTTTATTTAAAGGGACACTGGGTTTATTGTTATTTTTAAATGAATTTATAAGTATTTAAATCTTTTCTATTTTAATTTCTAATCCAGGTATATTAAATATTGAGAAATATAACTCTTATTACTATAATAAAAATTTAAATGAAAGGATTAACAATTTGTACAATGTATCTAGGTATTTTATATTCAATACATATAAAACTTCTGTATAAAATTTCTTTAGTCAAAGATGAAAATCTATTACAGTCCTCTAAGTTTGGTCATATGTCTAGTGGCTCTCACCTCTAGAATGAAAGAAAAGAAAGGAAAAATGATTCTATTCTTAAATATTTCTCGGTTAAATGTAGGGTTCAAACCTCAGTCACCAAATATAGCCCATAAAACCATGAAATGTGGTTTTCATTGCCTTATCCTTAGAACTGTAGGTTGCAAACAGCTGCTGCTGACTTTTACTGCTGGTGAACTTGGACAGAGAGCAATTTCTATTCATCTATCAGGTCAGGCAGGCACACAGTAAATATGTGAGTACATTTGATATTGACAAGACTCATGCAAATGAACTTGCAAATAAGCCAGTGCTCTCAAGATTTTGTTCCTCCAAAAACTTTGGTTCTGCCCCTGATCTCACACAAAGCTGCCTCTTTGACTTAAATCTGTCTCATTCTGATAGATGCCAGGCATAGTTTTTGAAATATTCAACTCATCTTTGCAAATGTAACATGTTTCTTCCCTTCAAATGGGAAAGTTTTTCATTGTGAAGGGGAAAGGCCATTTCCCTCTTTCATCGTTTTGAGGTGAAAGCAGAGTGAAATATGAAGTGAAGGATCTGTTTCAAAGAGGAACAGCATAACTATTTAGTTTGCTCTTCAGTGGCAGGTGTTGTTACATATCTAGGAAATAGTAAAGTACTCAGGAGTAAACCATCATGTGGGGACTTAAGGAGTGAATGCAACCTCTCAAGTAGATTCATTTACTTGAGGGGGACAGTTTACAAGATGGTAGATTTAGGGCTAAATAGGATTTTCATTTCTTGAGCACTTATTAGGTTCCAAGTCCTATCCTAAGCACTGTACTTATTGATATCAACTTGTTCAATTCTCCGGACACCTCTATGAGGTAGTGAATACCATCATCCCTTTCACAGCCTAGAACAAAGTGGTTAAAGACTTGCTGAAGGTTACACAGTATTATAATCAGGCTTCATTCCCAGGCTCTAGAACCCAAGTTTTTACCCACTGTTGTTTATTGCCTTGCAGATGAGTGTGTTTTTTAAGTTATAGTGCTTGGAAATTTTGTGTTAGGTGATTTTTTATTTTTATTTTTTTTGCAGCAATGCTTGGAAATATTTACATTAGATCAAGAGAAGATAAGTAGCTATCTGCAGGAGATCCTTTCAGAGGTCACATACAAACACCAAAGGCAAGGCAGATTTCAGAAAGGAAGGTGAGGCAGTAAATTATGAAACTTCAGGCTCGTTGTGCAATATTCTTTGTATCTGAAAGTCAAGGCTAACGTGTTGGGAATGTAGGAGAGAGCTTCAGATCCTGCACTGCTATTAGTAACAAGAACCAGGGTGAGTCACTCATCTCTCCTGGGGATGTTAACAGCTACCCCCACCAGCCTCAAGCAGTTTTTGGAAAGAGCAAATGGGTTATTGTGGTTATCAGACCCAGTTGCAAGCTATAAAGTCCTCATTTACTGTTAGTCATTGCTATAATCAGGCCTCATTTCTTTTAGAAAAGCCTTTCAGAAACACCTCCTTTTAGAAAATCACATTCTGTAATTGTCCCTGCGTTTGATACAAGGTAGGTCAAGTGTTTAGTGTGGTGCTTGGCTTATGGTCACACTCAATAGATTCTAGTAAGGATTATTTAATTTCTAGCAGACATCTTTGATTTCAGGGAGGCAATAAAAGGAAAATATCCCCTGGGCAGGACAGAAGCTGCTGAACTAAGATCTGAAAAATGGGGCTTCCTAGCCTTTCCTAGTGGCCAGGGGCTGTAGTGATACCGAGGAGATTTGGGAAATTGAATTCACCTTTTCAGTTTTCAGTAATAATAACTCCTCTCATTTATACTGTCCATGTAGTCATGTGCCACAGCTGATCTGTTCATGGGAGGTCTCTGAGGACTGTTAAGTATCCTAGGTCACTTCCAGGTTTGATGAGGGGGTGGAGTGTATGCTCACTGCCTCCACAAAGGAGGAGTATCTGCCATCCCTAAACTGTCCTATAAAGTTTTTGAGATACTTTCGATTCCACTTAGTCAGAGCCTCGCTACAGTCCTCTACATTTGTCAGTGTCCCCATAACACAAAGAAACTGAGGCTGTGGTCCCTTACTGTATCTGCATTTCTCTCATTGGAGTGTGCTGCCATGGCTTTCAACACGCCTTTCCCGACCTCAGCCTCTGTCCTGAAATCTAGCACGGATCTGGACATAGAATAGATCATCCATGTACTTTTGCAGAATTAAATTTAATGAATTAAAATTTCAGTCCTAACTGAATGATTGATACTTAAGGATAAAACCTCAAACCTCAAAAATGAAAGTTAGCACTTCCCTCATGCTTTCTAATTATCAGACTTCTGTTTCTGGTAAGCATGTCATTCCAGTACGTGGAAAATGGTGATTTAACTGCTGCTACGTGACTCTTTGACCATTTTTATCAAAATGATCTGCAGACTAGGTTCTCTAGAAACCCCCAGGGGGTTTCTATGACCTGGATGCCAAAAGAAGGGCTAGTGGGCATGGGAAAAAGGGAGAAAAAAGGCTCAGTAGTTAAGAATACGTGCTTCTTTCCACCACATCGTTTGGTCCACAACTCATCTTAGCATTTTCTTATTTTTGTGTGTACCCAGCACAAGTTTATTTTCAAATTTGCATTTATTGACATCTCTGGTTTACCTGCACATTTTACTTCCTTTTCTGGCTGCTTAATAAAGGTCATACTTATAACTTCAGTGTTGATAATTTGTGCAGTAGGCCCAGTTGTCCACTTCTGTAATGTCCAATAGATTCATTTCCAGGAGACAAAATACTAAGATTTCATTCTGGAGTATCTGAGTTTTTACAGATCTGAATATTGTCTTTTTGTTTATAGAAATATGTAAGAGTAATAATAACTTACTACATGCTGGTCACTGTCATAAAATTTAACTTTTAAAGTGGGCAATTTAGTGGCATTTAGCACATTCACAATGTTCTTCAACCAACCTCTCTATCTAGTGCCAAACCATTCATCACCTCAAAAGGAAACCCACGCCCATTAAACAGTTATTCCACATTTTTTTCCTATATCTCCCAGCTTTTGGCAACCACCAATCTGCTTTCTGTTTCTATGGGTTTGCTAATCTGGATATTTCACATAAATGGGATTATATGTTTTGTGTCTGGCTTCTTTCAGTTAGCATAATGTTTTTGAGATTTTTCCATAACAGCTATCAGTCCTTCATTATTTTTTTATGGCTGAAGACTATTCCATTGCACATATATACCAAAATTTGTTAATTCATTCATCTGTTGTTGGATATTTGGGTAGTTTCAACCTTTTTACTATTAAGAATAAGCTTCTATAAACATTAGTATACAAAATTCTAGGTGAATGTGTTTTCATTTCTCTTGGGTGGAGATACTAGCAGTGGGCGCTGCTGGGTCATTGCAAGTCCATGTCTAACTGAGGAGCCACAGTTGTACCAGTTTATAGTTCCAAAGCAATGTGTGAGGGCACCAATTTCTCTTAACTCTTTTTCAACATTTGTTATTTTACATTTTTGGTTATACCCATCCTAATGTGTGTGAAAGGGTATCTCTTGGTTTTGATTTGCATTTCCCTAATGACTACTGATGTGGAGAGTCTTTACATGTTTGCCATTTGTATATTTTCGGAAATAGAAATTGTCTCCTCAAGTCCTCTGTCCATTTTTTTATTTGATTGTTTGATTTTCCATTCTTGAGTTGTAAGAGTTTTTTTTATATGTATTCTGGATATTAAACCCTTAAGAATATATGATTTGTAAATATTTTATTCCATTCTGTGGGTTGTTTTTTTCACTCTCTTGATAGTATTCTTTGATACACAAAAGTTTTAATTTGAAGAACTCCTATTGATCTATTTTTTTTCTTTCATTGCTTGTGCTTTTGTATTATAGCTAATAGTCCGTTGCCAAATCAAAGATCATGAAGATATATGGTGTCTTCTAAAAGTTTGTTGGTTTTAGCTCTTATATTTGGGTTATCTATTAATTTGAAATTAAAGTTTATACATGGAATGGGGAAGAATCCAACTTCATTCTTTTGTATATGGCTATCCAGTTGTCCCAGTATCATTTGTTGAAGATACTATTCTTTCCACATTAAATAGTCTTAGAACCCTTATTGAAATTCAGTTGAGCATATATGTTTGGGTTTAATTCTGGATTGCTAATTCTATTCCATTGATTTGTATATCTATTTTATGCCAATAACATACTATTTAGATTACTGTTTTGATATTGAGAAGAATGAGTCCTGCAATTTTGTTTTCCTTTTTCAATATTGTTTTAGCTGTTCCAGGCCCTTAACAATTCCATATGAATTTAAAAATTATTTTTTCTAGTTGTGAAAAAGAAACTATTGAAAGTTTGACAGAGATTGCACTGAATTTGTAGATTTCTTTAGGTAATATTGCAATTTCATAATATTGTGACTTTCAATGCATGAATACAGGATACCCTTCTATTTAGTTAGTCTTCTTTTATTTCTTTAATAACATTTTATAGTTTACATTATACAAATATTTCATTTCTATCATTACATTTACTTCTAGGTATTTTATTATTTTGAGTGCTATTATAAAAGAATTTGATTTTCTATGTCTTTGGATTGTTTATTACTGATATGAATAAACACAAGTGATTTTTATATTAATCTTATTTGTTGAAATCAGTTATCTATAGTAAAATTTTATGTAGATTCTTTGGGATTTTCTATATATGTAAGATTATGTCACAAATAGTGATAGTTTTAAATAGTTTTACTGCTTTTTATTCTGTTCATATGCATTTTATTTCTTTTTTTTAATTGCTCTGGCTAGAACTTCTAGTACAATGTTGAAAACAGTGGTGATCCTTGCTATAGGTTTTGCAAAATTTCTTTTTATTATTTTGGAAAAGTTCCTTTATTCCCTAGTTTTCTGACTTTTTTTCTTTAAATCAAAAGAGTCTGATTTTGTCAAATGCTTTTTCTGCATCAATTGAGATGATCATGTGGTGGTGTTTTTTTTCCTCCCTACTATTAATGTGGTAAATTGCATTGATTGATTGCCTTTTGTCAAATGACCCATGCATTCCTGGGATAATCCCACTTGGTCATGGCTATAATCCTCTTAATATACTCTTGGTCTTGTTTGCAAGTATTTTGTTGAGCATTTTTTAATTTTTCCATTCACAGTCATAAGTGATATTCATTTATAGTTTTCATTTTGTCTTGTGTTCTATTCTGTCTTTGGTTCAGAGTATGCCTAGCCTTACACAACAAGTTAGGAAGTCTTCATTTCTCTTCTATTTCTTGAAGGAGGTTGGAAAGGATTGGTGTTAATTGTTCTTTAAATATTTGGTAGAATTCACCAATAAAGCTATATGATCCTGGGCTTTTCTTTGTTGAAAGGATTTTCATTACTGATTCAATCTCTTATTACAGGTCTGTTGAGATTTTCTGTTTATGCTTTTGTCAGTTTTGGTAGTTTGCATGTTTTTAGAAAATTGTCAGTTTCCTCTAGGTTATGTAATTTTTTGGTGCACAATTTTTCATAGTATTCTCTCATAACCTTTTTCTTTGACTAGGGTTGGTAGTAATGTTCCCACTTTTATTTCTATTTTCATTTATTTGTCTTTTTCTCAGCCTAACTAAAGGTTTGTCAATCTTATTGATGTTTTCAAAGAACTAAATTTTAGTTTAATTGACTCTGTTTCCTTTTTTATTCTCTATTTCATTTACCTATGCAATCTTCTTATTTCCTTCATTCTGCTAGCTCTGGTTTTAGTTCACTGTTCTTTTTCTAGTTTCTTAAGGTATAAAGTGAGGTTATTGATTTGAGATTTTCCATTATAACGTTTACTCTGAACACTGCTTTCACTGCATCCAAAATATTTTCATATGTTGCATTTTCATTTTCATTTGTCTCAAGTTATTTTCTAGTGTTTCCTTGTAATTTCCTTTTTGACTTATTGGTTAGTTAAGAGTATAGTTGTTTAATTTTCAGGTATTTGTGAATTTTTCCAGCTTTCCCTCTGTTATGGATTTTTAGCTTCATTTCATTCTAATTGGAGAAGATACTTTGCTATGTGTCAATCTTTATAAATTATTAAGATATGTTTTGGGCCAACATGGTATGTTTTAGAGATTTTTCCATGTGCACTTGAGAAGAATTTTTATTCTGGTAGAATGTTCAATATGTCTGTTAAGTGTAGTTTGATTATAGTGTGTTCAAGGCCTCTTACTTCTTTACTGGCCTTATGTGTAGATATTCCTTTATTGTTGAAAGTAGAGTATTGCAATCTCCAATTATTACTGTAGAACTGTTTACTTCTTTCTTCAATTCTGTCAATATTTGCTTCATGTATTTTGGGTATCTGTTGTGTGGTGCATATATGTTTATAATTTTAAATTCTGGATGTATTGATCATTTTACCTATTCATCTATCCATCCATCCATTCATTGACTATCTATTTATTATCTTTTGCCACTTATAATAAGTTTTGATTTAAATTGTATTTTGTTTAAGTGGTTTCCACAATCAAAATCCTAAACTCATAACAACCTAGTTTGAATTGATTATATTTTTCCTTCAGAAACTTTCCCTTTTAACTTATTTGTATTTTTGGATCTAAAGTGAGTCTCTTGTCATAGCATATAGTTGTAGCATGGTTAGAATTTGTAAATCTATTCTGCCAATCTCTGACTACCAGTATGTTGTTATTTTTTAAATCTAGTATGACAATTTCTGACTTTTGACTGGTGAGTTCATTTATTTACATTTATAGTAATTACTAATAGGAAATAGCTTCCTTCTGCCATTTTGCTGTTTGTTTTCTATGCTTAATACCCTTTTTGTTCCTCTTTCCCTCCATTACTACCTTTTTTTCATTCAATTGATTTTTTAAATTCTATTTTCATTTCCTTTTTAATAAACATATATATTTAAAAAAATGTTTAAGTGGTTACCATGAGGATTACAATCCAAATCCTAAACTCATAACAACCTAGTTTGAATTGATGTCAATTTAGGATCAATAGTATATAGAAACACTGCCCCTATACAGCCCCCCTCCCTGCTTATATTATTGTTGTCATCGCAGATAGCAGCTTTTTACATTGTGTATCCATTAACCTGGGTAATTATTGCTTTATGCACGTGTATTTTAAATCCTATTGTAAATAAAAAGAGGAGTTACAGACCAAACATACAATAATGATGGCTTTTTAGTTTACTATGTGGTTACTTTTTTCTCCCAGAGTTCTGTATTTCTTTGCATCATTTTAAGTTGTTCTCCAGTGTACTATCATTTTAGTCTAAAGGACTCACTTTAGTATTTCTTGTAAGGGCAGTTCTACTAAGCATTCATTTTTCTAAGACTGTCTTAATTTCTCCTCATTTTTGAAGAATAATTTTGCCAGATATATGACTGTTGGTCGACAATTCTTTTTGGCAATTTAAATTATTTTTAGCTCCCTTACAGCCTCCATGATTTCTGGTGTGAAATCAGATGTTAATCTTCTAGATCTTTTGAATGAGTGATGAGTTGCTTCTCTTTTGCTGTTTTCCAGATTCTTTTTTGCCCTTGGGTTTTGACAATTTGATTATAATGTGGCTCTGTGTATCTTTCCACTTACCCTTCTTGGAGTTCTCTGAGTTTCATGTAGACTCATGTATTTTATCAAACTTGGGAAATATTTGGCCATTATCTCTACAGATACTCTTTCTGCCTCTTTTTTTCTTTCCTCTTCATCTGGGGTTACCATTACAAATGTGTTGGTATGCTTCATTGTGTCCCAAAGTTCTCTTAGACTCTGTTCATTTATCTACACATTCACTGATTATTTCTTCTGCCTGCTCAAATCTTCAATTGAAACCTCTAGTGAGTTTTTAATTTTAGTTATTGAATTTTTCATTTCCAGAACTTTTGCTTGGTTCCTTTTTATAAATTTAATCTTTTTCTTGATAGACAATTTGTTTATATATCACACTTATGGTTTCCATTAGCCTTTTGATTTATTAAGGCAGTTGATTTAAAGCCTTTGACTAATAAGTTCAGTGTCTGTGCTTCCTCAAGGCTAGTTTCTATTTATTTCTTCTGTTAATGGACCATAGTTTTTTAGTTTTTACATGCTTCATAGTTTTGGTGTGTGTTTTTTTTTTGAAAACTGGACAGTTTTAATATTATAATATGGTAAGTCTGAAAACCAGATTTTTCCCTTCCCGTTTTTTTTTGTTTGTTTGTTTGCTTGTTTTTTGCTTGCTCTAAGCTGTAACTGTTTAGTGACTTTTTATTTAATTTTGTAAGTCTGTATTCTTTGTCAAATGTGGTCTCTGAGGTCTGCATTCTTTTAATTTACATTCAGCTAGTTTCTTGACAGAGATTAACTTGAATACTAAGTAGCACAAACAAACAAAAATGAGAGAGAGAGAGAGAGAGAGAGAGAGAGAGAGAGAGAGAGAGAGAGAGAGAGAGAGAATAATGGAGAAAAAGAAATAAAGAAAAGAAAGAATAAGAAAATAGGAAAAGATACTCCAAAACTACTTCCAGTCTTTGCACATTGGCTTTTGCCTTCAATACTTTGCCAGGCTGCTTTCCATCTCTGGGTTAACCTGAGCATGTTGCTTGCACAGAGCCTACAGTTGAAAACATCACAAAATGTTTCTGCTGTTTTAAAGTTTCCTTTGTTTTGATTCAGTATTTGCTTGGTTGTTAATAAACCTCAGATTGGCCCTTGGCTGGTGTGGCTCAGATGGTTGAAGCGTTGTCCTGTGCACCAAAAGGTTGCAGGTTTGTTTCACAGTTGGAATGAGTGCCGGAGGCACCTCATAGATGTTTCTCTCTCTCTGAAAATTAGTGAAGAGAGAAAAAATAGAAAAATAAACCTCAGACCGTTTCCCAGAGTTCCGCCATAGTTGGTTCTGACAGCTTTGCTTGTTTTCCTGATGTCTCTGCGGGCCAGGGGCTCTTGGAGCTGTCTACTATGTCATGTTTACTGTTAGCACTTGTAGTTTACTTTGGGGTCTTAGTTATCACATGATAAGACATGCGCTATTTCTTGAATACAATGATGACATATGTATATAAGGTCTTATTTCCTATTTACTTTAACAAATGATTTGTTGACTGATTTTAGAGAGAGAGGGGAAGGGGCAGAGAAGAGAGAGAGAGAGAAAGAGAGAGAGAGAGAGAGAGAGAGAGAGAGAGAGAGAGAGAGAGAGAAAGACTTGTTTCACTTATTTATGCATTCATTGTGTGCTTTTTGTATATACCCTAACCAGAGATCCAACTGAAACCTTGGTGTGTTGGGACAATGCTGTAACTAACTGAGCTCCCCAGCCAGGGCCTCATATATTTGATTTAGAGTACAGGATCTCTAGGTCTTTTTCTGTACTTTACTAAATCCACCACCCTCATTTATCTAAAATATAGTTGACAAATGCATATTGTGGAAATACACTCCATTTTTATCTACACGCAGTTTTAGATGAAATGAAAGATCACTTTATAATTTTTGTGCAACTTAAAAATGTTTGGCTGGTGAAAATAAATGTGGGAGGCTAAGGCCAGATTTATTTTTAACAGAATGAAATATAAAGTCTTGTGAAGTTAAAACCAATTGTTTTATTGGTTGAGTTTTTTCAGTGAGAAACCATAGAGATAAATGGAAATTAACTTTTTTTTAACCATTTTGAAATGTTATTTTAAACTTTAATATTAGCCTGCTATTTAATATTTTACAAAGTAATGTTTAAGAATAATTTGGAAGAAAGTATTAATGTATAAGTTGTAATTAAATTCTCATGTCATATAGTCTCTTTTAATTACTAGAAAACAATGTTAATTGGAAAAAAATCATATCCACATTGAAAAATATTAAAAAAACGCACTTAAGTTAAATAAGCAGAAGTGTACTTTTTGGTGAAATTTCAGCCTGGATTGTGCAAAGTTTTGTTTCATAGGATTTGGGAAGACAGTGAATACTTGAGATAAAATATTTCCTTTATACAAAATTCTCTCTTGTTTTTTTTTTTAAGAGAGAAAAAAATGTACATAGACTCTTTGTGTCGCATGAGAGGAAGTGGAGCACAAAAGGCCATCTAGAGGATGAAATTCCTATAGGAGTTTTCTAAACCACTTAAATCAAAGCGTTTGAATTTGGATTTAATTAAATTTGCAAGGCTGGGGTAGGGGGCAAGACAATAGCCTGTTTTAGGGCCAGAGTGCCAGCTTTAGCTTTAACTTTGAATTTCTTGGCCCCAAATCCATTGGTGTCACTGCCTTAGTGTTATTTAAATGCAGGATTTTCTATTTAATTTCCTTTCAAGGGAGACATAAAAACTGCAGTTTCTTTTTCCTAAGAAACTACTGAAGAATGTTTCTGTGCTTTATTAGGTAAACAATTGCATTTTTAGTAGAGAAATGTAATCTATGTGGAAGCATGTTCAAACATTATAGTGTAAATGTACAGGTAAAGATCCTCAAAACCCTTGTTAGGTTATTAATATGCATTTATTAATTAATTTATATGCATTTTGAATTCAGGGGGAATTATTAAGTATAAAAGAGATTTGCTTAGAATCCTAACATTTAAATATGAAACTATTGAATTATTTCTCATGGGAAATATTTCCATCTCATGCTTCATATTAATTACAACTTGTGCTCTAATAGTTTGTGATTTTGAGCAATTTATATTGACCTTCTTTACCTTGAATACAGAATATTTTTAGGCTAATCTACCTTTATGTAAGTTTTAAAAATAATGACTGATTTTATTTTATCTGTAGCTATCTGAATGTGCCTGTTTATTAGAGTAAGAAAAAAAAATGTGTTTTTTTATAATTATTTACTTCATTTTACATATTTGACTGGTGAGCACTCACTCTATTGAGATGATAAAAAATAAAGTGAAGTTATTAAGTAACGAAATAGTAAAAATACTTTTATTATATACATGTTGTATCTGTGGTTATTATACATTTTTAATAGGTCTTTGCCCAACTCCCTTCCACTGCTAGCATTTGCTCACAGGCTTCCTCTCCCAGCATTACTCTTCCTTTCTTTCTTCACCTTAATCCTTCATGTTCTTCAGATTTATCTGGACATAAAATCCTCTTGAATGCCTTCCCTGGCCTCCATGACCACATCAGCTTGCCTGAACGCCTATATATTCTAATTACATGTCCTCTCCTCTATGGTCTTCATAAGAGTATGCAGTTTGACTTCTGTATAATCACTTTTCCATGCTCTTACAACACAGGGAGCTTCATGGGGCCAGACACGTTGTCTGGTTTTGCTCATCATCATAATCTCTGAATCCTGCACAGGGCCTAGTACAGAGGCAGCTTGTAATGAGCACTTGCTGTTGAATGATGTAGGACACTGCACTCAACCACCACCACATGTTGTCCTGTGTTATACTGTCATATGAACTTGAAATAATTCCACTAGAAAAATAAAATTGCTTTCCTTATGTATACAAAATAAGTTCACTCTCCATGATAAATCAAGTTGCCTATTTACTCATTGTTCATTCATTTTTCATTTTTAAAATTTTATTTTTTCTATCACCATTTATCCCCTCTATTCCCTCTTCTACCGTCATTTGTTTTTTATTCGACAATATTTAGTGAAGACTCACTCTATTGGTTATTGTTTTGGTTTTCAATTGCTATATAACAAATTATCCCCAAACTAAGTAGCTAGAAACAATAGCCACTTTATTATTTCTCAGACACTCTATGATTCAGGAATTTGGATAGAAATCAGGGGAGGACTGTCTCTATTCCACACAATGTGTACTGTAGCTCCATCCTCTGAGTTGGCTTCTTCACACTTACTCAGCAAGGATGCCTGGAGCAGCTTTGCTGAGGTTGTAGAACTGTGGCTTCTCCTTGTCAGATGGCTTTTTTCCCCTCCTCCATGCAGTTTCAGGACTTCTCTCTCCATGTAGTTTCTCTGTGTGGCCTCTCCGCTTCTCCTGTCTTAGTGGTCATTCCAGCAGGGTAATTTGATTTTTTATGTGCACTCTTATTAGATTGCAAAAGTGGAATCACCAAGCCATATTCTAGTGAGTCTCAGGCGAGTCCAATTTAAGAGGAAAGCACTGAACAATAGAATGAATGCGAGGAGGAGTGGTCATTTGGGGTTGACCAAAGAAACAGATTATCACAGTTTTTATGACAGAGAGTAAGCGATTTCATAGTCTACTGGGGAGAGAAAGATAAGGGAATTGATAATTCTGGAAGCAATCTGTTATAGTTATTAAGCGTGTATGCTTTGGGAAGATCTGAGTTTGACTTTTGCATCAACACTTACTTAGTGAGTACTTATATAGGTTACTGAGGTTAGTTAGCAATCTCTCTGAGATTCCAGTCTGTTCAAATACTTATGTAATTCAGAGATATTATGTGGGAAAGAGTATATGATAAATAATAGAGGATACATATTCTTTTCAAATACAGGGACTTTCATAAATAGGCTGAGAGGGAAATCTCATATAACTTCATTCTTTAATGGAAATGTATTCATTTTAAAATATAATAGAAGGATGATTAAATTTTTCTATCCAGGTGGAAGATTTAAAAATATAATATACTCTTATTAACAACTGTATTAATGAGGAAATTAAAATGGAAATCACAAATTTATGTAATATACCCAAAGCAATAAGCATAGGAAAATATATAATCTCAAATGCATTTATTAAAAAACAAGAGTAGAAAAAATTAGCCAGGAAATAGAACAACATAAGCATAAAAAATGTAATAGGAGGGAACTGGACAAAAGTTAAAACAGAAATAATCAAACTGAGCCATTGATCAAAAGACCAGGAAAACTAACAAACTTTGGCAGATCTCATTTCTAAGTAACCCAAACCACAAATTAAGGATGAGAAAGAGAACATGAATACAATTTCAGAGGTTAAGAAAGTGATAAGAGAATGTAATATCTACTCATTTGAGAATCTGGATTAAATGTATTATTTTCTAAGAAAAGTTCAATTATGAAATTTGGTTAAAGAGATTTAGAAACTTAAGTAGATCAATAACCATAGAAGAAATTGAAGAAGTACTTGTTCCTATCTCTTTTTATTTATCCTTATCCCCTTGGATAAATTTATACTGATTATTTAAGACCATGGAAAAGAAAACAGAGTTGCAGTTCTTAAACTGTAGAATTTAAAGCTCAATAAATTCCCTTTACTTACAAATCAAGGCCATCCTCTTCGTGGTCCCATTCTATGTCCCAATTTTCTTCACTGAACTTCCCACAAGAAGGTTCTAACCTTTGATAACTACATATTTCATTTGTGTGAGGTCCTTGGCATTATTTTAATACCTTCAAAATAGAAACAGACTCCCAGAAGTGGTTCAGCATGTGCTGCATAGTTGAGTCTGAGAAGGATAGTCTATGATAAGAAGTGGAATTCCAATCAGATTCTTGGCTCACCTCACATTTAGGATTTCAACAGTGCAAATACTCCACATCTTTCTAGTTTTTCTGTCTATTCTCTTGATATTTCGTCTTAATTCACTGGTTTGATACATTTTATTTCTGTACACAATATCATCAAATCCAATATATACTTAGCTTTTCAAAGTCAGCAAAAATGGAAACAAAGCCAAAGAAAGCACATGTGTAAGTGAAAACTATTGGTCATTCTTAATTAGAACATTAAAAAATGTTAGCAAGTTATAACCAGTAGTGAATGTATTAAAATAACAACACAGAATGACTAAGTGTGTTTCAAGACCAGTAACAGTGACTGAAACATGAGAATGAAACGTGCTTTGGAGATCTATAGAAATGTCAATAGAAAACCATCTGGGCCTTGTGTCTTTTTTAATAGTAGCTTTTTAGCGATTCTTGGTTAACACTGGTCATTTTTTAAAAGGTAATATGTTAGAGAAGGGAAGTGTATTAACATTGTTTCTTTGCTTTTCTGATTCAGTTCTTCCCAACTTACCCCCAGCCCTTACCCCTCCCTATCTCCCTGCCCCTTTATTTCTAACTTATGGTATATTTCCAGCCTTCTGATAATATATCCATGTTTTTTGGAGGGTTCCATGAGGTATTTCTCCACACGGCTGTTTTCTCATACTTTAAAAAGTTTCGAACTTAGGATTTATTTTCATCTAAACCATAGCCAGGCAGAAAAAGAAACGATCAAATATTTCATTGGTTCTGTTTGCTATATATTCTTTACTGGTCATGCCTGAATTTACCTTGGCTTTATAACTATGTGTCTCAGTGTGATTTGTTTAGAAGCATGCTCTTTCCTGGAGCATGCTGTCAAAATTCCACACTTGGATTTTCATTTTTAAGTCTTCAAATCTTTTGCCATTCCAAAGAATCCTTCAAAACTTCTAAAGACTCCTTAAAGTCTAAGGGGCACTTGGGAGAAAAATCACTGGCCTACCCTTTTGAATAGATATGTGGGTGAAAGTTAAGGAAATAAAGCAGCAAGTGGTATCTATTTTTTCAGCAGTCCTGCTTTCTAGAGTCTCCAAACTTCCAAGTCAAAAATACAAAGGAAATAATGTTTTTTGTTTCTTTCATTTCCATGTGTTTATATGTTCTGGTAAGATTTGTCATGTGTGTTTGCATATATATTTAATTTCTCTCCTATTTGTAAATATCAGCTGAAATGCATTTGAAATATGATACCTTCTTCCAGGTTCCTTAGAACAAGATTTTATCACTAATATTTACAAAAAGAATGGCAGCTGTGAATTGTCTGTGGTATTTGTTTATGACTGTTTTAACATTTAGTTGCTTGGGTTCCCTTTGAATATGATTCCCTTTTGTAGAAAATACTCTTAATATTTTTGTGCCGACCCCCTTCCTCTGCATCTGTACACACTGAAGAATTTCTTTCCAGTGATTAGCATATAAATAATCTGGCTTCAGCCTCAGAACATGCCTTTTTGGGGAAAAGGTTAATCTAGCCTGCTATTTGAGTAATTAGAAAATCTTGAAAATAAAGGTGCACAATGTTTATGTGAGGTGCTGCTTTAATTATTCAGTGAGAACACACCTAAATACAGGAGATGCTCACATTCAGGAGGAGTAGCCCCCACGGTGTGGTGTTACACTAGCTCTACATTCACATACATGCACATGTTTTAGTTTATTATAGGCTTTGCTCAGAGAATAATCTGATACAAATACATATTGTATGTGAATGTAGGCAGTTTTTATTTAATAGACATTAAATGACTATTGGATTGCAAGAATGTCCCTGTGTTTAAAAAACTCATCGTTTTATCATTTTGGTCACTTTGTCGTTGGAGCAGCAATCTGCAGATGAAATTATTTATTTACCATTGTGTAGACCCAGAAAGTAGTGGTATATTGCATTATATCTAAAAATTGTTGGAAGGGATATTATATTATTGAATGGTCAATACTAATTGTACTTTTATTTCCAACTTTCATAAAGTTTACTGAATTGATATCTTTGCACTTTTCACCACACCACACCAAAGGACTATTCTAAAAATTATAACAGATCAAAAATTTTAACTGGTTTTCTTATCACAAAAAGCTCCAGCACAATTGACCTGCTGACCTTAATTCCCAGGAAACTGTCACATCACTTCTTTACCCCTTTGTCTAACTTCACAATGTGGCCTGAAATACTGCATCGCTTTAAAGTTTCTCAGCATTGTAAGGTCAAGCTGTAGTCACCATAGTTACAGTTTAGATCTGTGGGTCAAAGGTCAAATAGATTAATGATGTCAGACACATCTTTAAATGGTTCTAACACTACTTTACCATGCGATAAACAGCTGGGCATATTTGATATGACAAAAGCATTCTTCAGTCTTGCTAATACGATCTTTGGCGACATCTGATAGAAAGACATTTTCTATAAGAACTTGCAATATGGGGCTGCAGAGTTGGCAATAATAATTGACTTAGATTTATATTATCAGGAGGAGATTGAAAATTATTAAATAGTTTGGAGTACACACTTCTATGCATTTTGTGTTTTATCTGTTCATTTATATACCTATCTGTCAATAATCTAATTGATAATCTACTTATTTATAAAATTAGGTATCCTTACTTTTCTATTCATTTGTGGTTAAGCATGAAAATGGATACACACAAGCTATCTGATCAGGACTGTATGCTCTTTGTGTGCAAATGAGTTGTGATATCTTTCTCCTGATTTGGAAAGTATGCATTTAAAATAGTTACATGTATTTATAAAAGTGTTTTTCAGAAAATCTCACATTAGAGATTGGGTAAAATCTCATCTGTGTGTTATGTCCAAACATTTTCTTTATGGCCTCAGAGTTCCTATTTATAGATCTTGGGGTTTTATATTCCTTTGGGCGGGGGGGGGGGGGGGCGGGGGGGGATGGTTCCTACAAGGAAATTGTTTCCTCCACTGTGATTCAGAATGGAAGTGAAAAAAATATTTAAAAATATTATAAATTTTGAATAAAAATCATAGATGATACAAATATTGAGATGAGATTAAAATTATTACTCTATATATTTAAGTGAATGAAAATACCACCAGATTGTGACTGACAGATGTGAATTATACTATAGAATACCTTTAAAAGAAAAAAAACAACCTTCAAGCAGTATGGAATTTTGCAGCCAATAGACAGAAATATTGTTAAGCAATAGGCTTAGGTTAAATTAAACATTAAAGGATGCGCTGTTTCAGAAGGTTTTGTTTCCAAAATGTATTTTGTGCAGCTGCAAGATTTTAAGCTTGCTGGAGCATTTGCTCCTGATCACACACTATAAAGGTAGACAAAGGGGAGAGCTTGGAGGCTTGGCAGCTGGGAGGTGTTAATATGGAATTTAATAGCAAAAAGAGGGGGGTTGGGGCTTTCTAGGTGAAATGGAGATTGGCAGCTGGGAGGAGGAACTAAGTCTTGGGGCCTAAGAAGAGCTTCCAGTTCAGTTTGTGAGTTTCAAATGACAAGCTAGCTTTCATGTGAATGAATGGATTGTCTCCTGTTTTGCTTTCAATTGAATGAGAATCGTTTCCTTGTAGATATCGTGGAAACCAACTACTCAGCAAAGACATTAATTGCTGACTTGTTTGGCAGCACTTGGGGACATTGGTTCAACAAACTGATGGAGTATTGTGTTTGGTCATTATGCCAGGAGAATGGCAAATCAATATTTAACTACCTTTTGAAGAAGCCACACTATTGTCACACTGTTTTGTATAAAACTGTTTATTTACGCACATGGCAAGTGTCCTGAAAGGCAAGAAAAATAATTTATTGTAAATGTAGAAAAATTCTCAAGTCAAATATCAGGTTTTGACATTGAGAATCTGAAATACCATTCTATTTAGAAATACCATTCTTTTTGACTTTTAGAATCTGAAATACTATTCTATTTCTGTGAAAGTTGATGTGTGCCTTGCCTTTAGATTTCTTGTTCCTGCTACTGATATTACTAAAATGGTTTACCAGCCAGTACTTACTATTTTAGCATTTATCAGAAACTTGAGGAATTTGGGGTATTACATTTTATTTACTCCCTGATCTTAAAGTAATTCATTTCTTGTCCTCTTTCTATGTCTTTTTATTTAAATTTTGTGAGTTCACACATTTACACTCTTGCTAGCATTCTGGCCAGAACTTTACTGTAGCAGTTTAGCAGCAGTGACCCATCTTGGGTGCACATTCAAATTACCAAACATAATGCCCCGGCCCACCCAAGACCCCCTGAAATAGTGTAGTGGAAGGAATGCATGGAGCCAACTTCTCTGGACTGCCTCTGCCATCTTACTCTCTGTGTGATGTTGGGCAAATTAATTAACCTCTCTGGGTGTTAATAATAAGAAAGAAGATAGCAATTCTTAACTTGAAGGGATTTGTGAAGACTTTATAAAATATTGGTATAACTTCTCACTTAGTCCCAGTACATAGTAGACATTCAGTAAAGGATAATAAAAATGCTAATAACAAATATCTCCCTTTTCAATTAGCTTGTTGTGGGACCTTAAGCAAGTCCCTTAGCCTTTTCAGGCCCATTTCTTTACATACAGAATGCAGATACCACACTAGCCACATCTCAAAGAGTACCTCTGAGTGTCAAATTACACATGTCTGTGAAGGGGTTTGAAGAGGGGAGAGCAATGTAGTAATGTAAGATACAGCCTTCATTCCAGTTGCTAAGGCTGCTAATACCAGGCTCAAAGAAAACACCATCAATATTTGAAACCATTTGTGTGGGGCATTCAATACTTCATTTATCTTTTTTTCCCCAGAAGTTTCCCTGGAATGTCCTAATGAGTTGCAAACCACACCATAGCTCCTGTGTTATTGAACCCTTAGAATGAGATGTCCAGGAAGAATATTTTCACCATCTTGTCCTATCACTATTTAGAATTTGTCTCATTGCTATCACTTACATAGAGCTAATGCAGACTTGGAGATTTTCCTTGACTTTTTTCAACTCTGTACAGCCCTATTAGCTACAAAGACCACTTCTTAAGAAAAGATAAATTGCCTTGAGGCTGTTTCCTCTCTCCTTTCTGAGCTCAACCAGCTATTTTCACCTGAGGATCTTCTTAGGAGCCCAGGGAGAGAGTCAAATGCCAGACAAGTGGCATTGGCTAGAGTTGTCCACCTCTTATCATTTTGTTTTACTCATTTGACATTTTTTTTTGCCCTTAGCATGTTCTTTTATGTTTATAGATTTTTTGCAAGGAATATAGCTTTATTGTTTTATTAACTCACTTTCCCATTGATCTGTGTCACATATACAGTGCTGTATCAAATATTGCTACAGCTTAGTAATTACCTTCGAGTCTATAACGGCTCTGTGATTGACCCAAAGCCTGGGCTCCAAGTGATTGCATTTTCTTATTTTCCAGTAGAATTGAGTATCACTCCATAACGTGCATTTACAAAGTGCAGGCTGTATGACAACTGTTCCTGCAGTGAAATGATTTTGTGTGCATTTCATATTTTGCATAGTGTATGTAGTAGTGGTTCTCAAGTTTAACACGCATGGGAATTACATGGAGGGTTTGCTGAAACATAGATTACTGGGCCCCACCTCCAGAGTTTCCTATTCAGTAGCTCTCCAGTGGGGCCTGAAAATTTGCATTTCAGTTTTCAGGCCCTGCTGCTGCTGCTGCAACATAGGACCCTCAGGTGGGTGTGAGGAGTGCTAAGTCCCACTGCAGGATCCCCTCCAGGAATAGGGTACTTACTCCCAACTGCAAGGAGTGCCAGCTGTGGTGGCCCCAGGGCCTCTCTGTCAGATGCCCTCAGCTAGTGGAAGCTGCCTTATTTGAGGCTGCACTCCATGCTGTACTTGCAGCTCGAATAAAATGATAGGCCAATACAGAGGTTGTAAAGGCAGTTCTTGCCTCAGTTCAGTATAACTGGACGGCCATCTCAGCTCCAGAACTCCGGTGGGATTGACTGGGTCCTTCACTGCAATTAGACCACCGCCCAATTTTTCACTCTGCCTAATCTGGTTTCCTTTGCTCCCAAGAGCATTCTCTGATTAACCTTTATCTCAAAGTCAGCGTCCAAAGATTCTGGCCTGCAGCCGTGGATAATAAAATAACATCATCTTTGTTAAGCACATATCTGACAGTAATTAAATATCCCAACTCATTCTTGTGTAGGAGCAGGCACAGGTTTATTGTGGTTTATTTGGTGATTCGTGAGGCCTTCGCCAGCTAATTCACCATCAGAATCACCTAAGAGGGTAAAACCTAAGCTCCTGATTCTCTGATTCAGAGCTTTTATTAATTCTCCCTTAACTACTTTGTCTGCTCTGCCTCAGCATGCCACTCCTTCCCCTTTTAGGCAAATTTTGTCAGTGTCTTTCCTTCTGTTCATCTGCATTCTAGTTAAAAAGGTTTTCCCACAATTGCCATTGTTCAACTTCATATTTGCTCCATTTCACCCACAATGAAATGTTTTTCAAGAAGCTCTTGAAATTCCATGTCTTTCAGAAATCAGGCTGTTTTGCTTCAGTGGGTCAGAAGTAGGATGACTTGCTCCTAATCCACCCTGTCTGAAATCCCAGATGTGCTTTTCTCCAGGCACTTTTACCAATAATAATGACTAGTGCTAAGGCTTTGTATGTGGCAGACATTCATTTACGCATGTTAGAAATATTAGCTCTTTTAATCCTTAGAGAACCCTGTGAAAAAGGTACTGTTATTCTTATTTTAGAAAAGTAGAAAGCAAAGCACAGAGAGGTTAAATGACTTACCAGGGTCATGTAACCAAGAAGCAGTGGAGCCACAATTCAAATCCAGGGAAGGTGGCTTCAGGATCTGTGGTCTTCAATGGATAGCATGCTCTAAGCGCTCACACTGTACTTGTTCTCAGTTGGCATTTATGTTGCTAAGTTGATAATTTTTAACAGCTTTACTGAGATATAATTCACGTACCATACAATTCACTCATTTAAGTTTGTAGTCAATGGGTATTCTTATATTACATTATTAATTATTTAAAATTGTAAAATATAACATAAATTAGCCATTTAATTATTTTTCCAGTTTTATTTAGATATAATTAAATATGACACTATATAAATTTAAAGTGCATAACATGATTCAATATATGTGTATATTGTGAAATAATCACCACAAAAATTTAATTAACATCCATCACCTCACATAGTTACAGTTTTCTTTTTCTTGCGATAACTTTTAAGATCTACTCTCTTGGCAGCTTTCAAATATATGACTCAGTGTTATTAACTACGGTCACATATTTATTTTATAAATGAAAGTTTATATAATTTGACCACCTTCACCCATTACCCACTCCCCACCTCTGGCAACCAACAATGTGTTTTCTGTTTCTGTGTGTTTGTTTGTTTGTTTAGATTCTACATATAAGAGAGATTATAAAATATTTGTCCTAGCTATGGCTAGGACTTCCGAGGTCTTTTAGATTATATCCATGCAGTGTCTTTCACAGTATCTTAAAAAGATTTCTTGCAAGCTAGTTTATCTTCTGATTTATAACTCAACCAGTACAGGTCTATACTATCTTATCTACAACTCTATAATCCAAAACCAAAACATATCTTGACCAGGACCTTTTTGGAAGCAAAGACTGGTCTAGACTAACATGTGTCTATTTAATGTTTTAAAAAATCTTACTTAATATGACCATTCATACATTTTATAACAGAAATATTAATATTTTTGATTAGAGTGTGCCTTCTGAGACCTCATGGGATGTTGTGTTATATATGGTACATAAACTGCATTGTTCTTGTAAAATTTAGGAGGTTCTGAATCCTGAAACATATTATTCCCAAGGATTTCAAGTGAGTGATTATTGACCTGGATTTTGATTTTTGAGATAAAGAAAAAATAAATTCCAATGAAAACATGCTAAATCTTCTGTTGGAGTACTTCTTAAAAGTTAAGTACTTAATATGACTTTTAAAAAACTTTTATTAAAGAATAATTGTCGCCAAAACCGGTTTGGCTCAGTGGATAGAGCGTCGGCCTGCGGACTGAAAGGTCCCGGGTTCGATTCCGGTCAAGGGCATGTACCTGGGTTGCGGGCATATCCCCAGTAGGAGATGTGCAGGAGGCAGCTGATCGATGTTTCTCTCTCATCGATGTTTCTAACTCTCTATCTCTCTCCCTTCCTCTCTGTAAAAAATCAATAAAATATATTTAAAAAAAAAAAAGAATAATTGTTGGCAGAAAAACCTTTGTGGATTCATGCTGAGTATATTGGGCAGAATTTTTCACCAGCTTTCTTATCACTTACAGTAAAGCAATCCTATATAATAAAGATGTAATATGCAAATGGTCATTATGCCGTGAAGCATAACGACCAACCACGTAAGGACCAGATCACAGATCAGCAGGAGGGTGAGGCAGCGAGCTACAAGCGGGCAGTGGAGAGCTACAGGAGCAGGCAGGGCAGCAAGCTATGAGCAGAAAGCAAGGAGGCAGGGGGAACTAAAGGAGGGTGGGGCAGTAGGCGGAGAGCTACTGGAGGGTAGTGAGCTACTGGCACACGGATTCGTGCACAGGGCTACTAGTGCACATTATAAAAATGAAGATGAAAGTAGTAGTAAGGAACAGTACTGAAGGGGTGTTTCCTGTATAAATGTGTTGCATCAGGAAGTGGTGTGATTCTCCCTTTACTTAAGGACACATTCTCTATCTCTGTTATATTTATACTAAAACCCAATGCTAAGATTTTTCAGCATAAAAATAAAAACCCTCCTCCTCGCATCCTCTGATAGTACTTGTTGCCTAGACTGGCATCAAATTCAGTTGTTCAATTCACACTCATAAGATAGGAGAAAGACAGACCGACAAAGAGGCACTTGTTGCAACCATATAGATCCATGAACTAGATAGGGTTTGAAGCTCTGATGAAAATGATCATTTGTTTTTCAAAACCAAATTCTGGGGATAAAATGGAAAACGCTTTGTTTGTTTTGGCACTGCACATACTGTAACAGGATTGATCCTAAAAGGTTAACAAGGCTTCTTGTGCAGGGGTGACTCACAAATTTGTCAGCTCTTTCCCAGGAGGCATCTTGAGGATTTTCCAAACTTTAGTCATTCTTGAAAACTTTCAGAATTTTTGCCATAATTGAGTAATCTTACATTATTATTTATTTAGTTTTCTTGTTGCCTTGCTTTTTATAAAAACTAAACTGTATAAAGCTATCAAAAAGGAAAATCAATGTTTCAAATAAATGCATAACTGCTAAAATAAAAATGCACTTATTTTTGCTACTAAAATAGTATCAAAAAACAAACAAACAAATAAACAAAAACAAAACCCAATAACTGGAGACAAACACACCATAATCTTAGGAACACTGCCTCAAGTTGAAACAGGAATTTGATGCACATTTGAGAGTATGCATTTGTAGGAAAGTTGGGGTGAGGGAACCCACGACATTTTTACTGAATTTGGGATTAAGAATGTGTTAGTGCTTTCTTAAGAACAAATTTAAGTAGGAAGAAGGAACACAACAGAAATCCATACATGTATTTCCTATACTTTCTCATATTTACATATCTTCTACCTCAGACTTTAGTCTTCTAGAGCAGGGACTTGCCTCATCACTTTTTTAAATTAAATGTATTTTTATTGATTTTTAGAGAGGAAGGGAGAGGGAGAGAGATAGAAACATCAATGATGAGAGAGAATCATTGATCAGCTGCCTCCTGCATGCCCCCTACTGGGAATTGAGCCTGCAACCTGGGCATATGCCCTAGATCTGAATAGAACACAGCACCTTTCTGTCAGCAGGTGATGCTCTATTCACTGAGCCAAACCAGCTAGGGCCCTCATCACTCTTTGTAACCCCGTGACCAATTTAGTGCCAAGTAAATAGAAAGCTCTCCATTATAAGCAAACAAAAATTGTGCCTTTTGTTCCTTTGTGCACACTGAATTTATGAACAAAATGATGATTCATAGTTTGAAATGTTTGGATTTTGACTTTTATCTTTGTTATTAATTTGTCCATTTATGATACAAAATCCTCAGCAAAGTGGGAATAGAGGAAACATATCTCAGGGTAATACATGACAAACCCACAGCCAACATCATATTCAATGGGCAATTTATAAGCATTTCTCTTAAGATCAAGACCATGACAGGGATGTCTACTTTCACCACTCTTATTAAACACTGGAGGCCTGGTGCATGAAATTCATGCACTTGGGGTCGGGGTCCCTCAGCCCAGATTGTGAGAGGGTGCAGGCCAGGCTGAGGGACACCACCAGTGCATGATCGGGGCCAGGAAGAGACACGAGGGTTGGCCAGCTGGGGAGGGACCGTGGGAGGGCTTCAGGGCATGTCGGCCCATCTCACTCAGTCCTGATTGGCTGGACCCCAGCTGCAAGTTAATCTATTGGTCAGAGCATCTGCCCCCTGGTGGTCAGTATACATCATAGCAACTGGTTGACTGGCCAAATGTCTTCCCCCTGGTGGTCAGTGCACATCATAGTGAGCAGTTGAGCAGCCTTAGCATATCATTAACAAGTTACACTTTGATTGGTTGAATGGTCGACTGGATGACAGGACATTTAGCATATTAGTCTCTTATTATACAAGATAGTACTGGAAGTCCTAGTCATAGTAATCAAACAAGAAGAAGAAATAAAATTTCCTCCAAATTGGGGAGGAAGTAGAACTGACACTATTCACAGATGACATGATATTGTACATAGAAAACTCTAAAGACTTCACCAAAAATTTAATAGATCTAATAAATGAATTTGTCAAAATAGGAAGATCCAAAATTATTATCTAGAAATCAGTGGTATTTCTATGCACCAGTAATGAACTATCAGAAAGAGAAACTAAGAAAACAATTTCATTTACTATTGCAACAAACAAAATAAGGTACCTAGGAATAAGTTTAACCAACGAGGCAAAAGACCTATACTCAGAAAACTATAGGACACTGAAGGAAGAAATTGAGGAAGATACAAATAAATGGAAGCATAACTGTGTTCGTGTTCACGGATTAGAAAAATTTACATCACTAAGATGTCCAAAATCATCCTATAGATTCAGCAAAATTCCTATTAAAATACAAATGGCATATTTCACAGATCTAGAACAAATATTCCAAAAATTTATATGGAGCCTAAGAAGACCCCACATAGCCTCAGCAATCTGAGAAAGAATAAAGTTGGAGGTACTATAATACCTGGTGCCAAACTATACTACAAGGCCATTGTAATAAAAAAAGCCTGGTACTGGCATATGAACAGGCATCTATAGTTCAATGGAACAGAAAAGAGTCCAGAAATCAATCCATGCCTATATGGTCAATTAATATTTGACAAAGGAAGCAAGAACAAACAATGGGGAAAATACATTCTCTTTAACAAATGATGGGAAAATTGAACAGGTACATGCAAAAAATATTAAACTAGACCATCAAGTTACACCATACACAAGAATAAACTCAAAAATGGATAAAAGACTTTAATGTAAGTTGCAAAACCATAAAAATCATAGAAGGAAACATAGACCATAAAATCTCAGACATCTCTCATAGCAATATTTTTGCCTATATGTTGCCTAGGGCAAGGGAAATATAGGAGAAAATAAACAAATGGGACTATATCAAACTAAAAAGCTTTTGCACAGTGCAATAAACCATCAACAAAATGAAAAGGGATCCCACTGTATGGGAGAACATATTCACCGATGCCAATGATATATTGATAACGGGTTAATATCCAAAATATATAAAGAACTTATATAACTCAACACCAAAAAGACAAACAAGCCAATTAAAAATGGGTGAAGGACCTGAATTTACACTTCTCCAAAGAGGACATATAGATGGTAAGTAGACATATGAAAATTGCTCAAAGTCATTAATCACCAGAGAAATGCAAATTAAAACCACAATGAGATATTACCTCATACCTGCAAGAATGGCTACCATCAACAAATCAACAAACTACAAGTGCTGGCAAAGATATGGAAAAAAGGGAATCCTAGTGCACTATTGGTGGGATTGCAGACTCTTGCAGCCACTGTGGAAAACAGTATGTTGTTTTCTCAAAAATTAAAGATGGAACTGCCTTTTGACCCAGCAATCCCACTTCTGGGACTGTCCTAACAACCCTGAAACACCAATTCAAAAGCACATATGCACTCCTCTGTTCATAGCAGCAGCATTATTTACAATAGCCAAGATCTGGAAATAGCCCAAGTGCCCATCAGTAGAGTAGTTAAAAAAGATGTGGTACATTTACACAGTGGAATACTACACAGATGTAAAAAAGAAGGGAATCTTACCTTTTATGAGAGCATGGATGGACCTAGAGATTATTATGCTAAGTGACATAAGCCAGTCAGAGAAAGACAAATACCATATGATCTCAGTTATATGTGAAATCTAATGAACAAAATAAACCGATGAGCAAAATAGAAACAGAGGCTTGGATACATGGAATAGACTGACAGATAGCAGAGGGGAGGTGGGTTGGGAGGATTGGATGAAAGAAGGTGCAGAACATACAGGCATAACCCATAGACACAGATAGCAGTATGGCGATGGTCAGAAAGAAGGAGGGGCAGAGGCTGGGTGGAGATGGGTAAAGGAAGGTGGGAAATGGAGACTTACGTAATAGTGTCAACAACAATAAAAAGAGAGTAAAAAGGCAACCAGAGACAGGGAGAAAATATTCACTATATATATATTTATAATGTAAAAGGGACTCATATTTACAAATATAAAGAACTCCTAAAAAAACAAATCTGTGCTAGGTACTTGAGCTCAACTGCAAGAGACTGGCCATTTGAGAGGACTACAAATTATAAAATGTTAAAAGCCTGATTTTTCCACACAGTTGTCTCAAACACAATACATGGTAAAGCTAGCCATGTATCCCAATAGGTGGAAAAACTTTATATTTGTAAAGCCCTAAAATGACATGACTTTGGCTATTAAGATCAGTTTCTTAACTTATTGTCATAGTACATTTAAATACAATGGCTCATGAAATATTATAACTTGTAATTCAGAAATTATTATTGGTTAGAGAAATTGTGGTGGCTTTATTCTCTCTAAACACTTCAAAAATTGTATATATTGGCTACAGAGAAGTATTCTTGAATTAAGGTGAGTTTAAAAAGATAAAAATGAGGCTATTAGAAATAAAAACTAACTTTTCATTAAGTTCAACCTTTATCTATTAAAGCAGTAATCTAAAATTATGTCCTCTAGTTCCTTCTTTGTTTGTTATGTGTGTATATAATAGAGAAATTTAAGGAGCTATTTCCATTAAATTTTTTACCATGGTTTTACAATTTTAACATATTGTCATTCTTTGTGAATACAGTATATATATGAGTCTCTTATAATTTCATATTTTGTTCATATTAACTATTTGTTTCTTTAATTTTTGTAATTTAAATACTTTACTCATTTTATAATCCTCTTGGAAATCTGGTCTTGCATTAACAGAAGGTTTAAAATGCCAAAATACTTTGGTAAATAAAAACATCCATTGTATTTCTGACATTATTTAACACTGATGAGTACAGTCCAATTGATTCTTCTAGGATTCAAATCCATAAAAATCTCTGATTTTTATGTCAGGAACATTTTAATCAATAGGCAAGCCATTGGAAAATGAATTTTTCATTGTCAGGCAACAAACAAGAACTGATGTCATTTTAAATTTTTCTAGAGCTACCTTTCACTTGACTTAAAATTGAATAAAATAAAATTGTGTTTGAGACAACTATGTGGAAAATCAGGCTTTTAACATTTTATAATTTGTACCAGCCATAATTGGCACCAGGGGAAAAAGTGAACTAACGTTGTCCTAATAGAAAGACAAATGTTTTGTTTCCATGTGAAATAAGAAAGGTTTGTGGTGTCCCTTGGTGTGGATAATCACTGGAGAGCAGTCTATTGCCAGTCTACATTCTACTGCCGTTGATTTTTAGATATGGAGATAAACAGGAAATTTCATGAGTGATGTGACCATCTGTCAAGTGAAAATAGAGCCAGAGCAAGTAGATGGAACCACACACAGCAAGGCAAATGCGTTACGGGGCCAGTATACGTATGATGTTTACTTCACATACTTGCAGTGCTTGTGCAGTTGGGCTCATTGTAGCTCTTGTCACGATTGTGGGGGTTTTTTGCTAAGTGAATTTAAATAGCATATCATGGACTTCACTTCTTTAGGCATTTTCTTTTGAAATCCCTAGGTGTTCTTCCCTAGCCAAGAAGCCTGTTTTCACAGTAATTATAAGTTGGGAATGCAGGTAAGAGGAAGGAAGAAACACAAAAGGGTGCTTTCTATAATCCCACCCCTCTGCTCTGTTCATAGGTGTCAAAAAGAAATCAGGGATTGTTAAAACGCATACTGAGGGATTTATAGAAGGCATCAAACTGGTGACAAGTTACAATGAAAACTTCTCTTTGTAAATGCTTTCAGCTAACAGTATGACATCTCGTCTTAGTAATCAGTGGAGAAAAAGTTCTTTCAGGAAAGTAAAGTGTATTTTAAAATGGAATTTTTTTTAGATGGAAATATAATAATCATTTAAATAAAGCTCTAGGAGTAAAATGATCCATCATTTTAGTTATACATGTTATATACGTTTTTATTGACATGTAGATAGATGTGCCTTTATCAAATTACAGTTTTATTATTTCATTGCTGTTTACATGAACTTCCATTAACTCTGTTGTGATCCATAGTTAAAATAGGCCACAGAAATTACTTTCATCATTTCACAATTTTAACATATGCATCAACATAGGGCTATCCTGTTCCTTTAATGGCTCAGTTTAATCCTTAGTAATGTAACCCTTTAAAGTCTACATGTCAAAGATAGCATTTTAACTTGAAAAAAAGTAAACATGAAAGAACTTTAAAGTCTTTAGTATCTGTTTCCTTTACTGATTTTAATGGGCTTCCGAAGCAATTAAGGGCAGTGGGTGGCCTCTTCCTGACAGGAGCCAACTTTTAATTGTGTTTCTTTTTTCATGTTGGTCTCTTACCTGGGACATATTTGCTCTCTTTTAAAATTATATGTGGTAAATTAGTTTACTGAAATGCAAAGTAATAGGATATTCCTTTCAGCACTCAATATGAAAATCTGCCCTTTACAAAGTTCCAATGATTTTAAAACATAGACGCATACCTGCATTCATGCTCAGACACACGCAACTTACACCAAAGAACTTGTAAAGGTGTATGGGTCTTGCACTAATGATTGCATTATCTGCACATTATTAGTATTTAAGAGCACACATTATTTACTTTTATATTCATGAATATTTATTATAGGCCTCCTAGTACATAGCTAACAGAGCTTAATTTTGTTAGGCAACTAGTATGTGCCAGGCCCTTTGCTAAATGCATTCAATTCCATATATAGCTTACTATTTACTATAATCCTGACATATGCATTTTTAAAAAATCTCCATTTACTAGCTGAAGACAATGACAAACACAGAATGACTTACTCAAGGACATATTCTTAGAAAGTGGTGGCTTAATGATTGATAGTCTCATCTGTCCATCTCTAGGCAGAGCCATGACATGAAATAGCAAGCAATAAATTCATTGTTTGTAGAATTCATTGTTTCTTAAAATACTACTGTGCTGATGATAGATTTATTTCCATTGAATTCTGCCATATTCTTCACCCCAGATTGTTCTTTCTTTTGTTTGGTTGCTCTTCTCACTTGTCTTTTTTTGATGTGCTGAAGAGAGTCTAAGGCCAAAGATAGACATGGCATGAGGGCATGGCTCTGGATGAGATCACCAGGAAAGTCTAGAGCAAAATAAGGTTGAGAATAAAAACCAAGGAAATATGTGATCAAATCTATGCATTGGGGGAGTTATCCTGACTGTAGATAAACTGAACTGAGAAAAAATATAGCAATTAATTGCCACCAGGATTCTTCTGCCAACAGTGGCTTGAGAAGTCATGACCCTTCTCCCAGGGAAATGTTAGCTTTGTCTTTTGCTTCTGGCGTCATCATTTATCATACTTTCCCTGAAACTATTTTTATCTTTTGGAGTTGTGAATTCCCCGAGTTTGTGAGCTACTCTGTTAAGTAGAACTGTCCATGAAGGAAATACTATTATTTGTGTTCTGCAGAGGAAAATGAGACAAAATGGTCAAATGCTTGCAAAGTAACTCAGCTACTCAAAGAGCTGGCAGAGACAAGATATGTGTAAGTAGGTATCTATAAGCCAAGAACTCTTTATATTAAACTTATAATTGCCCTTTAATGAGTTTAAACTTTGTTGTTGTTTTTCTCAATGGAAGATATTATTGAATATTGATTAATTAATATAATCAATTTTTAAATCCTTTTAAGGTTATTCACTAGGATATTGTACCAAAGTGAATTTTTCTAATAAGAGTTGCTCTCTCTCTTAAATGCCTTTTAATCTCTTTTCATTTTAAGTATATTCAGTGGAAGTCCTAGAAAAGTACATGTCTCACTTCTCTGTTTAATATACAACAATGACAAAAAGTTAACTATTTCTTGATGACTTTGAGATAACATGAAGACCATCTGCTACACTTGGACTGGTTATTTTACGAGGACTATTTGCTTTTCCATTAGATATACCTAGGTTGGAATGCTGCCTGAATGAATTCTTAACATCTGCATTTTATAATGGGTCAGTCTCCATCCTTGAAGCAAAACTGCCTCTATTTTTGATACAAAATTGTTCTTTATGCCATTCTTTAGCAGCTCCTGTCTCCATTTTAATTTTCTGTTCCCAATCAGCCTAGCATTGGGAAACCAATCTCATGGCTCAAGAAACTAGAGCTTTACCAAGAATAAATAGTTTATGAATGAGGGAGGCCCTGGGTTGCTCTCCATGATTGCAAGTTAGTGTACGGCTTTAATAATATAAGCACTGTGCTGGGGCTGTATTTGAATATATTTTGGTTTGTTGTCTACGTTCTACATATTTAAATTGGTCAGAAAAGTAGCCTTTGTTTAAATGAATTGCCACTAAACATTTTGTTTTGGTTTTGCTCTAGAAGTAACTCTTCTCAGGAAAACATGGATTTTCATTATTTTTTCCCTCTTCTTAATTTAGGTGCAATTCACATAATATACCTTTAACCATTTTAAAGTATACATTCAGTTGTATTTCGTGTAATTATAATGGTGTAAAACCTCCATCTTTGGTATAAAATCTTTTACCATCCCAGCGAAATACCCCATACCTGTTTAAGTATTCACTCCTTTTTTTCCTCTTCCTTCCTCCTCTGGCAACCTCTAATCTTGTTATTGTATCTATGGATTTATCTGTTCTGGATATTTCATATAAGTGAATAATACATTATGGGATCTTTTGTGCCTTGCTTCTTTCACTTACTGTAAAGTTTTGAGGTTCATTCAAGTTGTGGTATATATCAGCACTTCATTACTCTTTATGGCTGAAGAATAATATTCTGATGTGTGTCACAATTAGTGTATTTATTCTTTTTTTTCTCACCCAAGGATATTTTTTCATTGATTGTTCAGAGAGAGAAGAAGGGAGGGAGAGAGAGAGAGAGAGAGAGAGAGAGAAAGAAACAGGGAAACGTGGATGGGAAACATGGATGGGTTGCCCCAACCCAGATGGAACTTCCTTTTTGGTTGCTCCAACCAACTGAGCCACCCAGCTGGATTCATTGATTTTTTGATGTTACATTTGGATTATTTCTACCTTTTGGCTATTATGAATAAGGCTGTCATAAACATTTGTGTACAAGTTTCTGTGTGGATATATGTTTTCATTTATCTTGGGTATATGCATAGGGTAGGTTTCTGAGTCATATGATCATTTCAGAGAGAAAGGGAGAGGGAGAGAGAGATTGAAACATCAATGATAAGAGACAATCATTGATTGGTTGCCTCCTGAACACTCCCCTACACTGGAGATCGAGCCCACAACCCATGCATGTGCCCTGACTGGGAATTGAATCATGACCTTCTGGTTTATAGGTCGACGTTCAACCACTGAGCCAAGCTGGCTGGGCTGTTTTTACTTTTTGATATCATGCTTTGGTATCAGAGTAAAGCTGACCTCGTAGAATGTGTTAGGAAATGTTATTTCCCATTCTGTTTCTTGAAAGAGACTGAGAGAATTGGTGTTAATTCTTCTTTAACTGTAAATATTGGTAAAATTTACCAGTGAAAAACATTTGGTCTTGGATTTTTCTTTGTTGGAAATTTTTGCTTACTGATTCAATCTATATATATAAAAGCCTAAACTACTGGATGACTGGATGACCGGACAACCAGCTGGTAGCTATGACACACACTGACTACCAGGGGGCAGACACTCAACACAGGAGCTGCCGTCTGGTGGTCAGTGCGCACCTACTGTCAGCTGACATTTGGGTGCCATACACCACGCTCATGGCTGGCGAACGCAGCTGTGGTGGCATAAGCGTCTCCTGCAGACACTCCCCCTGCGTGCTCAGGCGGTGGCAGCAGGCACAGCAGGGCCAGGATGAGCGGGAGCGGCACTGCACCCAGCCTGGGCTCAGGCTTCTCCCGGCCACTTGCCACTTCACGCACTACTTTGTGCTGTGCAAGATTGACATAGACAGCAGGCTGGAGCCCAACTAGCTGGCGGGTAAGGCCGGGCTGTGGCGGTGCGAAGGTCCACTGATGCCCGCAGGCCAGACCGAGGGACCCCACTGGTGCACAAATCTGTGCACTGGGCCTCTAGTAGTATCTTTACATTTGGTTCTCTGTACTCAAAGGAGTTAGGTTCCATAAAGTCACTGAAAACACTGAATTAGAGAATACTGAGCCACTGCTCCTAGTGGAGTACAAGGTTAGGATTCTGCGAGCCTTTGTATACATTTTTGTCAACCATTCATCATATAATATTGGTTTCTGTGTGCTTTTCTTTAAAGACACCTGATTTAATATATTTTTTTTATCTTTATTGTTGAAAGTATTACAGATGTCCCTTTTCCCCCCCATTGACCCCGTCACTCCTGCTTCCACCCCCTCCCTAGCCTTCCGGCAATATTGTTTGTCCATGGACTATGCATATCTATAATAGTAAAAGCATAATATGCTAATTAGACTGGATGTTCTTCTGGATGTCCTTCCAGATGACCTTCCAGATGAAGCTGGCACTGTGAGGGAAGCCCGGGTTCCGGGTGCCAGAGGGAAGCCGGTGCTGGCGGCCAGGGGAAGGAAGGCCTACCCTTGCACGAATTTCTTGCAGCGGGCCTCTAGAATGCATATAAGCTCTTTGGTTAAACTCTTCTCGCCAACCCCCTCTCCCCCCTTCCCTCTTGAAATACATTAGTCTGTTGCATATTTCAATGTCTCTGGATCTGTTTTGTTCATCAGTTTATTTTATTCATTAGATTCCACATATAAGTGAATTCATGTGATATTTGTCTTTTTCTAACTGGCTTATTTTGCTTAGCATAATACTCTCCAGGTCCCTGCATGCTGTCTCAAAGGGTAAGAGATCCTTCTTACTTACAGCCACATAGCATTCCATTGTGTCAATATACCACAGGATTTTAATCCATTTACCAATATTTATTTCTTATAAACAATTAATTATGTACAGTATTCTCTTTTAATAATAAAATGCTAGGCCACAGAGGGTAACATTTTTCTGACCCTGGGTAAAATTATTATAAATTTCTTTAGCTTTTAGCTTCAGAATGATGTTTTTCACAATGGTTTTTGTTATTGGTTGTCATCTCATTAATTTATGAATTTAGCTGCTTTTCCATATTTCCTTAGCTTCATTACACATTACAGATGTTACTTCAGTACTTTTTGGAGTAGGTTCACATATAGGTTTGCAAATTTCCTTTTCCTTTTTCTCAATGTACTATTATTGCTTCATTAACACTGAACTCACATCCAAGGCTCTCATGCTTGAATGAACCTTACCTAACACACCAATTTTCTCCAAAAGGCATATCACAGGCTTTTGCTCTTAAGAACACTAGCCAGCACTCTAGCACTATGCTTGGGCCATTTTAAACAATGAAATCACTACCAAAAAGCACAAATATGCAAAAAAAAGGGGGGGGCATTAAATAGATGGTGGAAAGGACACTGAGTATGAGAGCTTAAACAAGAAGGCAGAGCTTCGCCTAATTTGACAATTGGAATATGCACATTGGACAACTCAATTTTGCTGCTCTGTGAATGTCTGTGTATGACTGTGAAAGCACTGGTCATTGATATTGGGGTTACAAATAAATTTTATTGAGTAGGTGAATTTGCAAATATGGAATCTGTGTATACAGAGAATTAACTGTATTTAATTTTTTTCTTTTGTGCTCGCCCTGCCTCTTTATCCTCCTCTTTGTGGAACTTTCATGATGCATATATTAATATGCTTGGTAGTGTCCTTTACCTGGTTCTCTTCATTTATCTTTATTCTTCCTTTCTGCTCCTCAGATTGGGTAATTTCAATTGCTGTATTCTTTTTTTTTTCATTGTTCTATTCTTAAATTCACTGATTTCTTCTTTTGCCAGTTCCACTGTCAAACCCTTCTAGAAAGTTTTTATTTCAGTAATTGTACTTTGCAGCTCCATGATTTCTGTTTCATTCCTTTTTATAATTTCTATTTATTGATGTTCCCTACTTGTTCATGCAGCATTCTCCTGATTTCTCTTTGTTCTTTGTTCATGATTTTCTTTAGCCTCTTGAGCTTAAGATAATTAAAGTCTTTGTATAGTTAAGTTTCAATGACAGCTTCCTCAGGAATGGTTTCTGTTTTGTTTTGTTTTCCCCCTGTAAATGGACCATACCTTCCTATGGCTTTGCATGATTTGTACTTTTTTGAATATTGCAGTGTGGTAACTGTAGAAATCAGAATCTTCTTCATCCCAGGGATTATTTTTGTTATTTAATGAAGTCTGCAGTTGTCTGTTTGTTGAGATTTTTTTAAATTTTTTTTCAAACCTATATTCCTTGTTATGCATGGTCGCTAAAGTATATGTTCCGTGGTCAGCGAGTGATCTTACAAAGAATTCCTTTAAAGCCTGAATCCAAAAAGAAAAGAAAAAATTGTCCTGTCTTTCTAAATTCTTTTGACAGATGCTGCCTAGGAAAGTACTTTAGCCCAATGAGAGCTGGCCTCTGTGCCAGTTCCTCAGTGAATTGCCAGATGGATCAAAATACACAACCTCTATTTTTGTTGGGCAATGTCCTTATTGCCTGGCACCAGTAAGCTGCACCAAGAACAGCATCTGCTGTCCCCGTGGCTTCCTGCCATGGGGCTGGGACTAGAGGATGGTAACTGCTATGTGAAATGCCAAAATTTGCTAAAATTTCCCAAGAAATTTACCCCTTTTTCATTCAGTACTCCCTTGGATGCTGCAAGTGTTTCCCTAGACCTTAAAGTTCTTAAATAGTTTACTCTGACAGTTCTTGACACCTCAAGAGTTGTTTCTATAGAGGGACTAGGTTCTGGAGCTTCCTACTCTGCTATCATCTATGATGTTACTTTGGTCCAATTTTTAATTTATTTTAACATTTTTTTTCCTGCAGATGAATCTTATGTGCTGTTTTGTATAACTTGTAATTGCACTTAAAGTAGTTAAAATTCATTTAATAGCAGAGGTGAAGTAAAATGATTATATGATATGGGGTAAAGGTCATAGTTCATGACCTTCTTGTGTATATATCACTGATATGATAATGATGATACACAGCCATATTTATTTTCCTAAATTCACTCCACTCCACATTAAAATTAGTGAATATTTCAGAAACACTACTAAATAATAAATGACAGTTTTATAGAATGAGCTATTGAAGCTAATCTTAAATATATTCTTCTCTATTTTTATGTAAAACATTGTTAAACAGATAAATTAAACAGATTATTAATCCTCATTAAAATATCAAATTTTAGCAATGACTATGAAAGTGATTGATTGCATGGTAGGCATTCAAAACTTTTCATGATGAAGAAGACAGAGGAGAAAAGACTTTTTTCTTATCTGTAAAGACTATTGTTTTACAGAATAACAAAGGAACTAAATAAGTAAAATCTGGTGAGGAAATTACTTCTTTATACAATATAACATATGACAAAGACAGAGCTTTTTAATTAACTCTATTTTGGCACTAAAGTCATGAAACTTTTGGTTGGGAAGTCAGTTGTGAAAAAAGATAGAAGGAAATATCTGTATTAAAATATGAAATCTGTAGTTTTCAAATCTAAACCTTCTTTTCAAGTATAAATTTTCTGCCCTAGGAATGTGACTTTTCTCATTTTCTTCAGTAAAAATATTCCCCTATAATACTTCTCTAATTTTTTTTAAATTATCATTTTCCTTCCACAGAGAACATTTTTTATTTCATCAATGCCACACACACAAAAAAAATTGGACTTTTAATGAAGTTCCAGATAGAAACTTAGATATCCTTAATTAGATAATTGGACTTGACATAGTGAATTGTTATATATTTCAAAACTGTACCAATACAAATACATTTTTATTCTTTCCTTCAATCTTTCTGCCTTCCCTTCCTTACTCTCTTCCTCTTTTCTTCTTTCTTTCCTCTTTTTTTAAAGGCATGGCACATTGTAGCATATATATATATATATATATATATATATATATATATATATATATGCATTTAGACTATTTTCTGAAACTTTATGATTTTAAATGATTATTCTTTTTTAAATAAAGCACTGAATTAACTTCTAAGTTGTAATGAAAGTCTTTTAAAAGGACTGAACTTTCAAAACACAATGATCTGCTTACAGTAATTTAAATAGAAGTCTGTAAACGGAAGCCACAAAAGTGCTTTCCTTTTGGTAGACCAAATGTTAAAAGATCCAAATGAGAACCATTTCCTTCAGGGTTACTATGTTGGGAAGCTGTGCATTTATTTCCTAGTCTGTGCAGAAATTCTGTTTTAGATTTGAATTATGCAATCATCACCTTGAATATTCTTAATTTTTTTCAATTACAGTTGACATACAATATTATAGTAATATCAGGTGTACATCATAATGATTAGATATTTATATAACTTACAAAATAATATTCACAGAGCTACCTGCAATCTGAACACAGCTGCTCTAGAGCTATATGAATAAATATAGATATGTAGATATATACATCTAGTGTTATTGGTTTCTATACTGGAAACAACAAGTTTTAAACTACAAGCCCTGCCTCTTATTGTCTCTGTGACATGCAGCAGCTTTTCAGTTCCTCTCAACCTCAATATTCCTCCTCTGTAAAAACAGGAAAAAGAATGCTCTTAGAAGGATGTTAGCAGATTATTCTAATTAATTTATGTAGATCAGAAACTGATTGCTTTAGTAGAGTTTATAAGCCACTGAAATATCATTTAGTATGTTGAAGTTGGACTTTACTTTGTAATACAAAATAATACTTGACATCAAAATATGTAAATTAATATCAAGAAAACTAAGGAATTTTGTGGATCTATTATTTTAAAGTAATTTTTAAATTTAACAAATTTCTAGTCATCAAAAATATTTTATGATTTTGCCTTCAGTTAAATATTAGACCAAGATGAGTCTTCACTTGTTATAATGTTATAATAATTGCTTGCTCATTATACATAAAAACAATTTATTGGGATAATTTTTAACTCATTTCTTGGGAAAAAAGTCAAACACATAAAATTATTTCTGAGCCGCAGTCTTGACATATGAAGTTTGGTGGTAGAAGTGGTGACAATGGTGATGGTAGTGCTCATCAACATTCTGTAGCCATCATAACCACATACTAGTATCTGTGATTTGAGTACATTAACATTTTTTAAATGTACCATCTTTTATTGTTGCAAACTCTTGTTTCATGTACTGTAATTTACACATTTAATAAAAGTCATGTTGAGGTGTTATTAGAAAACTAGAATGCTAATCTTGGAAAGCTTGTATATTGGTAATTGCAAAATAATAACGTTCTTCAAATTTTGTTAGTTTTTCTCTATTCAATCAAAGGTTAAGATACTTTAGATTTTATGAGTAAAATTTACATTTGAAAACTATGTTGGTTTTATAGAGGGAAGGTACTTTATAGAATTAAAAACAGTAACTAATATAAAATATTGTTCTATTATGCAAAGACATGTTATGAGATTGGCTATCTTATACCAATCCTATATAACAAAAGGCTAATATGCAAATTTTCTTCTCGGGAGTTCAACTGGGAGACCCAGAGTTTGATCACTAGCTATCATGTGCACTGACCACTAGGGGGTGGCGCGGAACATGGTGGGTGACCAGTGACAGTGGCGGAACACTGAGGGAGCGAGGGAAGAAGGAGGAAGGGAGGTGGGGAACCTGATTGGCCCTGATCACTGGCCAGGCCTAGGGACCCTACCTGTGCACAAATTTCATGCACCGGGCCTCTAGTACTTTAGTAATGGTTCAGGTAAGAGAGGAGAACATGCTTGTTGCTGAAATAGATATACATTAATGTCAGACAAAGGATGGGTACATAATTATGTAATTGAAAAAAAAATAAATCAATTTTTAAAAGTTTAATGCTTAGTAAAATTCCATGACTGTGTTTGAAAGAAATGATTAGAAATATATATCTTTTTGGTGTTAATAATAAATGGATTTTTGTCACCTATGTATATAAATTGGAGTAAAATCTTGATGGCTTTTCTATTATGTATTGATACAGATAATACAGATACTAGATACCCTTGATTATGACTTAATGGAACTGCCTCTATTAGAATACTCATTCTTAGATTTTTTAACAATTAGCTATCATATATTACAGAAAACTGAGTGCAAAACATGTTTTCATTATGAACATTTTAAGCCATTTAGAATTAACTCAATTTAGGAAATATTGAGTTTACTGGAATCCATTTTATCAGGGTAGGCATTGATTTATTAGCCTTGGAAGTGGGCTGGTGAATTTGAAAAGTTCCCTGCTGAGAATCAGAATTACAGAGGACTCATTCTAGCTTCATTGAAACACTTGATGGTTTTAGACCTGTGCTCTCCCTTACGGTAGATACTAGCCACATGTGGCTTTTGAGTATTGAAATATGGTTAGTATAAATGTATTGTAAGTGTAAATTACATACAGGATTTTAAAAACTTAGTAAAAAGACACAAACTGTTTCATTAATAATTTGTAGTATTGGTTATATGTTGAAATTATATTTTGCATAGGTTAGATTAAATTAAATATTGAATTAGTTTTAGCTGTTTCTCTTTATTTTTCTTAATGTGACCACTAGAAAATTTAAAGTTCCATGTGTAGCTCATATTTGTGATTTGCATTACATTACTTTTGGATAGCACTGCTTTTAATTGCAATTTAATTGCAATTGGAGCAGTGAAGGAATTAGACTAAAATAATCTTTACTAAAAGATCTATCCTAGCTTTAAAATTCCATTTTTCTCCTATAAATTACTTCGGTTGCTACCTCTGTTTCTAAAACATTTATATTATACTAGAGGCCCGGTGCACAAAAAGTTGTGTACTCGGGGTCCCTCAGCCCAGCCTGTGCCCTCTCGCAGTCTGGGACCCCTCATGGGATGACCACCTGCTGGCTGAGGCCCTCTCCCCGGGGGATTTGGCCTAAGATGGCAATCAGACATCCCTCTGGCAGCCCGGCAGCCCTTGTGGGATGTCCACTTGCCAGCGGGGAGCAGGCCTAAACTGCAGTCGGACTTCCTTAGCGCTGCTGAGGAGGCAGGAGAGGCTCCCACCACCACTGCTGTACTGGCAGCCATCAGCCTGGCTTGTGGCTGAGCAGAGCTCCTCCCATGTGAGAGCACCCTGACCACCAGAGGGTAGCTCCTGCATTGAGCATCTGCTCCCTGGTGGTCAGTGTGTGTCATAGTGACCAGTCATTCCCAGTCCTTCTGCTGTTAGGGTCAGTTTGCATATTACCCTTTCACTATATAGGATAGAGGCCTGGTATATGGGTGGGGGCTGGCTGGTTTGCCCTGAAGGGTGTCCCGGATCAGGTGGGGGTCCTGCTTGGGTGCCTGGCCAGCCTAGATGAGGGGATGATGGCTGTTTGCAGCTGGTCACACCCCCTTCAGGGTGGGTGTCCCCACTGGGGTGCCTGGCCAGTCTGGGTGAGAGGCTGAGGGCTGTTTTCAGGCTGGCGGGTGACTGAAGCTCCCAACCTCTCCTTTTTTTCTTTTTTATTCTGGGATTTATTTAATTTCTATGGCTGTTACTGGAGCTGAGAGCTGGCTTTAGCTCTGAGGCTCAGCTCCAGCTCTGAGACCTCAGCTGCTGAAAGCAGGTATCTGGGCTTTGTTTAGCTTCTATAATTGAAACAGTGTTACAACTCCAGCTCTGAGGCCAGGCTGGCTAAAAGCAGGTTTCTGGGGATTGTTTAGCTTCTATATTTGCAACATAGTTGCTTAGAGTGCATCTCAGAGCTGGGCAGCGGCAGGCGGGGAACCTTGGCTTCCTCCATCACTGGAGCAAGCAAGCTTCCTGTTCACTTCAGCTGCCTGGCTGCCGGCCACCATCTTGGTTGGCAGTTAATTTGCATATCCTGCTGATTAGCCAATGGAAAGTGTGTCAGAGGTACAGTTAATTACCATGTTTGTCTATTATTAGATAAGATTTAGCTATGTTTTACCTTGAAAAGCATAGCAATGTATGATGTTAGCACAGTGTTTTGTCAAGTATTTGGAAGGTTTAGTATCTAGTATATCAGTCACTCCCATTTGGTATTTATTTTAACACAGATAAGCTAATTTTTGCCTAATGGATTTCAGATATTTGGAGATGCTTAATAGCAAATGTTCTGGTCTTAAAGTAAATATATCTGTTTAACCCTAAGGGAATTCATTTTACTGCCATTATTCATTTTTCCTGCTATACTCAGAAAATTCCATACTATAATGGAATTTTGCATTATTGGGTCTTTGAACTTATAGTTTGTCCTCAGAAATTTTTAGATAATTGAATGTAAACTACTTAAAGACAGTTAGGAGATAATAATCCAATATATAATAGGAATTTATTTGGGTCATTTGCCTAATTTCTTGAAGTGGGTAGGTTTGACTAACATAAAAACTAACATAGTGGTTTACTTAATACGGCTAATAATTATAAGGCACTTGTCATTTTGTCTTTGACCCAGGGGTTATTTAGAAATGTAAAATTTAGTTGAAAAGTATTTAGAGAATTATCTATATTTTTCTGTTACAAATTTCTAATTTTTATTGTTATAGGATAACATAGCTTAGTGCGACAACTATTGAGACTTTTGAGTTGCATGATACAAGATGTTGTCTATCTTGATTAATGCTTTATATGTACTTAAAATGTGTACTCTGATCTCATTAGGTGAAATGTTCTATAAATGTCAATTAATTCACATTTGCTGATAGTCTTATTCTATACCCTTACTGAAATCTCTCAACTGCAGATCTATTAATCACTGAGAGAGTAGTGTTGTAATCTCTGATTTTCACTGTAATTTTCTGCGTTTTCCTTGTAGTTTTATCATTTTTTGCTTCATGTATTTTGAATCTTTGTTATTAGCTGTCTAAATATCTAAAATCATATGTCCTTTTGATGGGTTGGTCCTTTTATTATGAAATGACACTCTTTATTTTTGGTAATATTATTTTCTCTGAAATCTGTTTTGTCTGATGATAATATAGCCGCTCCAGTTTTCTTGTGTTAATGTTAGCGTAGTATATGTTGTACTATTCTTTTACCTTTTAACATTTTTGTGTCTTTTGATTTAAATTTGGTTTATTATAGGCAGCATGTAATTTGGTGTTGATTTAAAAATCTAATCTGGCCCTAACTGGTTTGGCTCAGTGGATAGAGCGTCAGCCTGTGGACTCAAGGGTCCCAGGTTTGATTCCGGTCAAGGGCATGTGCCTTGGTTGCGGTCACATCCCCAGTGGGGAGTGTGCAGGAGGCAGCTGATGGATGTTTCTCTCTCATCGATGTTTCTGGCTCTCTATCCCTCTCCCTTCCTCTCTGTGAAAAATCAATGAAATGTATTTTTTTTAAAAAAAATCTAATCTGACAATGTTGACTTTTAATTGGTATTAATAGGCCACTTACATTTAATGTAAATATTAATATGGTTGGGTTTAAACATACATCTTGTTTGTTTTATATTGTTGTCTTGTTAGTTAAAAAAAATAAAAAAATGTATTTTCATTGATATTAGAGAGAGAGGAAGGAAGAGGGAGAGAAAGAAACATCGATGTGTGAGAAACATCCATCAGCTAACTCCTGCATGCCCCCTACTGGGAATCCAGCCTGCAACCCCAGCGTATGCCCTGACCAGGAATCAAACTGGGGACCTTTTGTTGCATGGGATGATGCTCAACCAACTAAGCCACACTGGTCAAGGCACTTAAAACTTTTTTTAGTTACTTCTTTGTAGGTTGCACATTGAAATTATCCCAGTCTACCCTTCAAGTAATAATATAATTCATGTATATTAAGCAATAATTTTCATTTCCACCCTTTTGATCTTTGTGCTATTTTAAATATATTATACTCTTCACAAGGCATTTTTATAATTTTTGTAAATGGTTAATTATCTTTTAAAGAGGTGTCAAAAATAGGAAAAATATCTGGTATATTTACCCACAGCTTTGCCATTTCCAGTGCTCTTCATTCCTTCGTATTCATCCATTTGGTATCACTTTCTTTCTGCCTGAAGGACTTTAATATTTTTTATAGTGCACTTCTGCTGTCAGCGATTTCTTTCAGCATTTATATATCTGAAAAGTCAATATCTGAAGACATCGCCATTTCTTCTTTGTTTTTAAAACATATTTCACTGACTGTAGAATTTTAAGTTTTTGTTGTTGTTGCTTTTTAGTACTTTAAAGATATTTTTTTAAAAAATATATTTTATTGATTTTTCACAGAGAGGGAGGGAGAGAGATAGAGAGTTAGAAACATCGATGAGAGAGGAACATCGATCAGCTGCCTCCTGCACATCTCCTAATGAGGATATGCCCGCAACCCAGGTACATGCCCTTGACCGGAATCGAACCTGGGACCTTTCAGTCCGCAGGCCGACGCTCTATCCACTGAGCCAAACCGGTTACGGCTTAAAGATATTTTTTCACCTAGCCAGAGTGGCTCAGTTGGTTGAGCAACATCCCATGCACCAAAAGTTTGCTGGTTAGATTCCTGGTCAGGGCAACATACCTGGGTTGTAGGTTTGATCCCCAGTCAGGGAGTGTATAGAAGACAACCCATCTTACATTGATGTTTTTTTTTTTCTCTCTCTCTCTCTCCTTTCCTCTCTCTAAGCATGTCCTTGGGTGAAAGAGATTTCTCTGTTGTCCTATGTCTTGCTTTGTTTTCATTGAGAAATCTACCATCAGTCTTATCTTTGTTACTTGACATAAAGTATAATTTTTCTTTAGTTCCTTTTAAGGTTATCTTTATAAATTTTTAAAATAATTTAGTTATAATTCTTAAATTTGCTATAACTCTCTTCATATTGTTTATGCTTGTTGATATAGTTGAGTTTCTTTGTTCTGTGGGACCTTACTTGAAGCTTTTTCTCTGTTATTTTCCAATTTACTTTTGCCCTTCTCATACAACTTCTTTGGGGACTCAATACCTGCAAATTAGGTTGCTTAAAATTGTCCCATAGCTTACTGATGCTCTGTTTTCTCTCTTTTTCCCCCCAGTCATTTTTCTCTGTTTCATTTTAGATAGCTTTTGTTACTAATTTTATTTCTGTATTGTCCCATTAGCTGTTAATCCCATCTGCTGTATATTTTAAATTTTGTATATTGCATTTATCAGCTCTAGAATTTTGATGTTTTAAAATCTTCCAAATCTTAACATAAAATATTTTTTCTAACTTTTTGAACTATGGTATCTATATATATAAAAGGCTAAGTGACCGACTGTACGTACGTCCAACCGTCTGACCAACCAACCAGCCGGTACATATGATGCACACTGGCAATTTAAAAATAAACATTGACTTGCACATGTGTGATACATATAAAGCTCTCAATATATCTATATGTGTGATTCTTTGTCCAAAAAATGAGCACGTTCATAAATTAAATGAATATTTGGATATATTTGATAGAGATTTTCACACCTATTTGAGTGAAGATTCCATCGATTCAATGGATGATGACGAAAAGGAAAATGTTCCCATCAAATTTCTTAATAGTATTACTCCTTCAGGAATGCCATGTCATAAATTAAAATTAAAAGTAGGTGCAATCATTATGCTACTGAGAAATCTTAATAGTAAATAGGGTCTTTATAATGGTACTAGATTTATTATCAAAAGATTGCAGCCTAACATAATCAAAACTGAAGTATTAACAGGACCTGGGGAAGGAGATCTTAATGTGGTATACAGGGAGATATTAGAATAAGTTTAATCAATGTATCAGTCATTGTTTTTATATCATGTTTTTGTTGTTGTAATATCATATTGCTATTGTTTATTAATCAATTTATATATTATTTTCATATACATTTTACTAATTTTCTTTCATCTCTGACACTTCTATTATTGAGAAATGGCAAATAATGATATTAAAATATTTCTTCTAATTAATTTCCTTTCAATATGCATGAACCGGTGCACTGGGCCACTAGTGTATTTATAAAGATTCTTAATGCCTTTGCCTACTAGTTTTTAATTTTTATGATTTCTATATCTTTCAATTGACTAATTTATATTTTATGTGTGTGTATAAGTGTTTTATATGCATTATAATTGTTAATTAGATGACAGATATTGTGAAATTACCATGTTGGGTATTGAATAATTTTATGTTCAATCAATGTCTTCACTTTTGTTTTGGAATGTATTGCAGGTACTTAAAAACAGCTTGACTCTATTGGGATTTACTTTTAAGCTCTGTTAGGCAGGATGAGAGCAGACTTGCTTCTAGGACTAATTTTCCCCACTACTGAGTTTTAATACCCTTAGTGTATTCTACCTGATGCACTGTAAATTATGAGATTTTTGTTTTTAATTCTGGCTCATTGGAAAATAAACTTTTCCCAAATATGTGCTAGTACTAGAGATTATTCCCCTCAGGTAGTTTCATCATATGCATGTGCTGATTAGTCCTCAGCTGAAAATAAGTAGGTGCTCTCTATAGATATTCTAATCTAGCCCTTCTCTATGACTTTCTTCTTTCAAAATTCTGCCAGTGAATTTTGGCTGCCTTGACATTTTTGGATACTGCCCTCCATTTCTTAAATTCAGAAAGACTTTCTGAATCCTTGTTGGTTCCTTCATGTGTTCATGTTTGTTAGAGCATCATCTCAGGGTTCTTATCAAACACAGCCACATTGAGGCAAATCTATAAACTATCAAAGCATTTATGGGATTTAACATCTATAGCAAGTACACACACACACACTCACACACAAATTTCCCCTATAACATGAATCTTCCTTTTCATGTTACAATTTGATCAATACAATTTGATCTTTTTTCTTTTTCTTTTTTTAAAATTTAAATTCTTTATTGTTTAAAGTATTACATAAGTCTCCTTTTTTCCCTCATCAACCTCTCCCCGGGAACCCCCACCCCCCAGCATATGTCCTCCAGCCCCCCCAGGTCTGTGTCCATTGGTTATGCTCATATGCATGCATACAAGTCCTTTGGTTGATCTCTTACCTCCTCACCCCCTCCCCCCACCACCTTCCCTCATAGGTTAGAATAGTCTGTTCGATGCTTCTATGACTCTGGTTCTATTTTTGTTCATCAGTTGATGTTGTTCATTATATTCCACAAATGAGTGAGATCATGAGGTATTTATCTTTCTCTGACTGGCTTATTTCATTTAGCATAATGCTCTCCCATTCCACCCATGCTGTTGCAAATGGTAAGAATTCTACAATTTGATCTTGAACACATTTTATCCCAAAACACTTTTGGGGTTGTATTTCCAAAGCTACTAAAAATTGTAGAGCATATAACTATAATTTAATTCTTTTAGAAAAACAAACCAATACGAGAGAATCACTGCCCATGAGATTTCATAATTTTTAATTCCAGGTAATAAAAATTAAAGCCAGAGACATTAAGCATGAGAAACATATACACTTGCACATATCCACACACACTCACACTTATAGTCTAACTATAATAGCTATTTGTGGCTAGAAAAGCAGCTAATACATACTATGTACTACGGAAATATTTCTGTATGTACAAACACTAAAAGAAGACACTGGGCCTGAAATAACCAGAAACTCTCTAGTTTGTTGCCAAGATGCCTGTTGAGAGAAAGTAACAGCTGGTAGATGTCACTTAGATTTGTGGATCCAAAGCAGGAACTAACAGTATTGATATCCTCTCCCATACATGTCCAGTATAATAGTTTAGCAGAGTGGGAAACAAAACAGAATCATAATCTAGATTAGAAAAAAAGATGGAACTAAAGTATGTGATGGCAGACGTTTGTATTAGGAAAAAAAGACAAACATATTTTTGAACCAACCAAAATACTGTAAGATGCCTTTTTACAGTGCTACCCATCAATGCTGACAGGTGGGGACTTACAGAAGAAAAGGAAATAACATGCTGAGTTTGCTTGGATTGAATCAATACAGATAAACACACTGATCGGATGGATGGCTCTCAAATAAAACAAAACATACCCAAGAAGAAATAAATGTAGCAAACATAGATTTATACTCTGATTAATTTAACTTAAAAAAAGACAATGTTAGTCTTTTTTCTAAAATATAATTTTAAAATTATAAATAAATGTAATATATGTAACTGTAAAATTTCAGGCAGTAAAGAAAGGCATGAAAAAAAGGTAAAAATTTCCCTCTCTCTCATTATATTTCTCATATAGTATATATCCCAAAAGTCATATTGCACATAGTCTTCAACTTGCTTTTTTTCTTCTGACAAAATATTCTGAAAACTTTCTATATATATGAATATAGATAGGTATGTGGTGTGATATTGCAAAGAATAAGTATAATGTTACTTAATAATATTTGGGTCACCACCATATTTTTAATAAGTATAAACAATGCTCTAATGAATGTTCTATAAAGTCCTTTGGGTTAATATCTGGAGACATGCAGGTTGTATTCTGGTGGAGTTTAAGTTTTCCAGAAAATAACTGTAATTCTCTTTATGTTTTCTTATCTTTAGGACTCTTCTTTGTTCCCAGGCCTAGCTCCCTCCATTCCCTCACCCCTCACACATATACATGCACCTGTTTAATTCCGGAGTCCATGCAATCTCATTTAAAAAGTTACTTAATCTAAAAAGTGTTTTCTGATAAGTGTTGTCTAGTAGGATCTTAGTCAGCCAACAACCATACGCAGAAAATTGAAACAAAATCCTCTTCTTTCGAGGAGAAAGAGTTCCAGAGTCTTCATTTTAATCATGTTGTGATAATAGTTCCTTTTGCCAACCACAGAAGGTTGGAGCTGTATTTTACTGTCCAAGAAAGAGGAAGAGGCAGCTGCCTGACTGTAAATGGAGACTCAAAGGCAATAAAATGGCTTTAATACGTCAAAATTGCTTATTTATAAACACTTCAAAATCTAGAATTCATATTTAATTTACAAATATATCACTTCCTCTTTAAAAGTGTACTTGTTTGACAATGACAGAAGACATAAAGAAATCTGTATTTTATTTTGTAATATTGAGGAAATTATTTTATATTGGAATTTTTCTCAAGGTGAAAAAAATGTAGAATTATGCACTTGTTTAAATTCCTCTAGAAATCAAAATAATGACTTCTAAGAAGTCCATAAACAATGCTAATTAAGTTATTGGTTCATTGTACTCCCCTCCAAATTCACTTTACTGTTACTAGGTAATTTTAAATAATTAAGGAAAAAGACAAGTTCTTTCTAGCTTATTATAAATAATAGTTTAGATCTTTCCTTAATGTTTTTTATTTTATTTTTTAAAAAATATATTTTATTGATTTTTTACAGAGAGGAAGGGAGAGGGATAGAGAGTTAGAAACATTGATGAGAGAGAAACATTGATCAGCTTCCTCCTGCACACCCCCTACTGGGGATGTGCCAGCAACCAAGGTACATGCCCTTGACCGGAATCAAACCTGGGACCCTTCAGTCTGCAGGCCGACGCTCTATCCACTGAGCCAAACCAATTAGGGCAATTTTTTTTTTTTATAGGAGCAAAGCATTCTCCACATCTTCCAAAATTGTTTCCTTGCCTAAATATTAAGGCATAATATGGGAATTTTTTCTATCAGCCTAAAGAATATATATGTGAAACTCTTCAGCAAATGATCATAAGTTAATATGTACTTTCTTATGGAAACATACTTTAATTCACTAACTATAAAAGTTGAAATAAAATTGCATCATCAAAACTAGAATTTTCATTCTACAAATGTAAACTAGAATCGGTGTCTTTTATTCCCTATAAAAATAGTATCAAATTCTTATATAACAGAGATACATCTCCTTTTTATAGACTATCCCCTGGAACCAAATACCTGGTTGTCCAAAATGCCACAAAATGAGAGTTGCAGGTGAGCAGTTCCTCCAGATGCCTGAAAAATACAAATCTAATAAGAGGAAAACACTACCAGAGATTCACATAGATAAAGCTCTAAAAAATGAGCTTAAAATAAAAATTTATAAAACATGTAAGAACACAAAGGACCCAAATGATGTCATATATTGGGACCATTAAATACAGAATAGAAATACATATGTTTAATATAATCAAAAAAGTGTTGGAGGAATTGAAAATAAAAGTAAATGGAAACAACCAGTGAAATTGGAAAAAAACAAAAAAAAAACACAAAACATGAACATTACTATAAATTAAATATAAAATAATTGAATCTATAAAGTAGACTGTGGAAAGACATCTAATGAATGAATTAGTGAAATATAGATGTGAAGAAATTCAATAATACAGAACAGAGAGACAAAAGGCACAACACGTAAAAGAGATTAAGAGAAATCAGGGTTAGAGTTAAAATATACATCTACTCAGAGTTCCAGAATGAGATAATGTTGGGGTAGAGGTAGTATTTGAAAATATAATAGCTAAAAATTTTTTAGAAGTGATTTGGGAAGCACATACAAAGCAAGATAGATGAAAAGAAATCTATATCTAGAAACACTTCAGTTGAACTTCAGATCACCAAAGGCAGAAAAAAAATTTAAACAGCTAGAGAACAAAGACAGATTACCTAACAACAATTAGAATGACAACTGGTTTAACAATAGCCACAACAGAAGTAGAAGCCAGTGTAATTAGATTAACTGTTGAAATAAAAAAAAGGATACAAATTTCAAATCAGTAAAAAAATTCAAAAGAAATGAAACAAGAAAATTCAATCCATACAAAAAAAGGTTTAAAAAAATAAGGAAAAGCAGAGCAGATAAGTATAAAACACAACTCTAGTGATAAATCCAAATTTATATCAGTAATTATAATAAATCTATATGTATAAGCTTACCAAATAAAGAAAAGATATTGTCAGAGTAGAGGCAAATTTAAAACTAAACATATCGAAGTTCAAAAGTAGAAAATACAGGAAAAGAAAGATATAACAGACAAATATCAACCAAAAAAAAAAAAAAAAGATGGCATAGCTTTGATTACATCATAAAATAGATTTTAAAGCAAGTATTTACCAGAGGAGAAAGAATTCTAAACTTACATGCACCTATTATAAAATTCAAATACAGAAAAACAAAAATTCACAAATCCAAAATCATAGGGAGACTTTTAAATACATCTCTAACAGCAGTTCATAGACTCAACCAAAAAAGTTCAGTAAGAGTAGAGATTTGAAAGAACACAAGGGTGGTCAGTTAGCATTTGAAATAACTTGATAGTTAAGACAATAGGGCTGGTTATTTAGTGGGAAGACATTAATAAAAAACTCCAGGTTTTTTTTGTTTGTTTGTTTGGTTGGTTGGTTGGGTTTTTTTTTGTTGTTTTTTTTTTTACAAATGGCTACTAAAGGCATCAAATGTCTTTATTTCTAATTATCATGGAAGAATTCGTTAACAGATGTTACAAATGATTTATTTCTTTAGGGACATGACTTGTACATATGTGGGTTTGTTAGAAATATTATACAGACATTTCTATTCAGGAATGAAGACAGTTGAAGCCTAGAGCCCCCATACCTGTTGGAGGGTTTGTCCTGTCCTGTGCTCAGCAGGGCATCCTGCCACTTGAGCTCATTATGATACCCCTGGTCCAAAGGAGTTGAAGCCACTTCCATTAGCATTTCATGCCAGGATGCTTGTCAGAAACAGTAAATGGGCAGAAAGCTGGGACTTCTCTGAGCTTACAGAACAGCTTGCCTGACTGCTTACAAATTAATATTTGTATATATGGTGAAATTCAGTCACAGACCTTTTACTTGTGACATACCACACACAGTTACAGTTTTATTGGAGAAGAGACCTAATTACAAACTGCAGATATTTACATAAAAATAGTAATAATTGTGAAGAATCTAATATCTATAGGTTAGTTCATAACACCATGATTCCAGTTCATTGACTAAAACGTCAAAATTATAAATACCTTCTGTTATTTTACTGGCTGACTTTATCTAATAAAAAACAAACAAACAAAAAAAAACAACAAAAAAAACAGGACTATCTAAAAAAGACAACCTAACTTGAATCATTACTGTGGATTGTAACAGAGTGATTTTAACTGATAGAAAATGAGGATTTTTATGTTAAAACAGGCAAATAACTTAGAAGATATTTTCTTTTGTAGCATTACAAAGACCTGTGACAACAGTTTGCTCATTCTTAACCTATCTCATAGAGACTTCCAACAGTGGATTTTTATTCTTCATCGGAGAGAACCTTTTATTTGCAATGAGGATAGCAGTAAAAGTTCCATAGATATCTTTCTGAAACATACACTAATTATTTAAATATTTACAAATGAAAAAAGTTTGATTTAGGAGTATTCGGATTTTATGTTGTTACTAAGCCAAGACAGAGAATGAGATAAATCAGTAGAAAGAATGATGTCAGGGTGGTAAATGAATTTGAGAACTGGGATAATACTAACTAATGTGTCACCTTGTAAACTCTTTAACTGAAACTGTATCCTAGTTATTTTTTCTTCTTCCTTTGAACTCCTGTAACCTTTCCCCCTTATTATTGTCTGGTTAGCTATCTTGCCCTTATCTATCTTTCCAACTAAATAGATGTTACATTCCTGAAGGATAGGAAGATATTGTCTTTGGCATTTCCTTCTTTCTTCTTTCTTTCTTTCTTTCTTTCTTTCTTTCTTTCTTTCTTTCTTTCTTTCTTTCTTTCTTTCTTTCTTTCTTTTTCTTCTTCTTCTTCTTCTTCTTCTTCTTCTTCTTCTTCTTCTTCTTCTTCTTCTTCTTCTTCTTCTCTCTCTCTCTCTCTCTCTCTCTCTCTCTCTCTCTCTCTCTCTCCCCCTCCCTTCCTCCCTCCCTCCCTCCCTCCCTCTCTTCCTTCCTTTTATTGAGGTATAAATGAAAGACAGCGTTATATTAGTTTCAGTCTTTGGCTTTGTTATAAGCTTATCCTTGCTAGCCTTTCACCATACAGACAGTAAATATCTAATCACTATTTGTTAACTGACTAATTTCCTCAAGTCTACCACCTAGAGCTTTGTCATCATCTTACTGGTCGCTTGATAAACACTTGAGTGTATCACATATTAATCATTGACCTTTGAGAGGCAAAGAGGGTTCCAGTGATTTTATTTCTAACTTTCTGTTTCATTGCAGGGAGGGCTCCACACTCCTTCAGTTTTGCATCCCTCAGTACCTAATAGAGAGCCATTTCTGGAATGGGCCTTAGTATGAAGTTGTTGAATTTGAATGTGGATTCTGTCTTCCTGAGAAACTATGATGCAGCCTTGCAAACAGTTTTACAGCCTTAATGGTCTGCAGGCATTTTTTCAGCTACCATATTTTTCATCCATCCTTTAATCAGAATCTGTACTGTATCTGGTGGCAGTGAAAAAACTACATTAAAAAAGTACAGCACCATTTCTATTGAATGTGGATTTTAGTTTCATTTAAATTCTGTCTTGCTCGGCCCCTTTTGGCTCCATCCTCGTTTTCTCCTAGCATTTCATCTGTGGATCTATACTCATCTATTTGGCAGGTGTAATCTGCCATTCCCTCCCACTCCCCCATCCCTTTGGAAACCATTCTTACTTTGTGTCACCCCTACAGCTGATGATGACTTTGTTTTCTGGCTTCACAGGAGGCTTTCTGCCCTTTTTTTGAAATGAGCTGTCTGCTTACAGCTTGTCAGTGTGGTCTGACTGCTAACATTGATTCCCAGCAGTCAACAACTTTGTCATATTGTTCAAGATTAGGTTTCGATGTGTCATTTTAATAGACTAAACAGCCATTCTCAGTAAAATCGAATTCCTATGAGAATTGTTGTCATGGATGCTTTCAAAATGAAGAAAATTTGTAATGTTTTGGAGATTTCACTGGGGAGGCATCAGGTGACTACATTTACTGAAACTGCCAAACGCTTTAGCTGGATTTTATATTCTGAAAACTTACTTTTATTTAAGCAAAACACGATTCACAATAATTAAACTTTATGAGCTTTTTTATTTAGGCATGTCCGAGATATTTTTGTTTTTGTTCTGACAGAAAGGAAATATTTGCTCTTTCTTCACATTTCTAGGTGTGACCCTAACCAAAATCATGGCTGGGCTAAAACATGTGGATATCTCATTCAGGCTAGACATGTGGTGCTTCCACAAACTAGTTTTATTTAACTATCTGTGATAGTGGTGAAAAGAACAGCTTCTGAAACCAGACTGTGTAGGTTCAAATCTCATCTCTACCATCTACTGACTGTGACTTGTAGTGCTACTTAATTTATTTATACAGCGAGGGTAATAATAGTATCTTTCTTATAGGCTTGTTGAACGAGAGTTAATATACCTGTACAATATGTGTACAGTCATTTACATACCTTATGTTTATTATTTTTTAAAAATATATTTTTATTGATTTTTTTAAGAGAGAAAAGGACAGAGAGAGAGAAACATCAATGTGAGAATGAAACATTGATGGCTGCCTCCTGCACACCCCCTACATGGGATCTTGCCCACAACTTAGGGGTGTGCCCTGACTAGGAATGGAACCCACAACCTTTCAGTGCCCAAGGATGAAACCCAACCAACTGAGCTATACCATCCAGGGCCATACCTTACATTTAGATCTCCGTAAGTATTATTTGTTATTCTTATTATGCTATTGTCTTTGACCTATTGTAGTTGTTAATGTCCCACATTCATTTGGAGATCTTCCAGCTTTACATGCTGGAAGGATGCAGAAGTAAGCAGAGGTCACCCTCTTTATTGACCCAGCAGTTAATCTCTGACACCAGATTTGCATATTCCGGTTAACAGAATGCAAATTCTACAGTAGCCTACACCAGCTCTCCCAGGGTGCCCATGTGAGTCCTTTGTGATTACTTACCCAGGCTCCATTGAAATCTGATTTTTCTCCTCTCCAAGTCCTCTTTGAGAGAAATCTTGCAAATAAAGTTTTCTATACTTATTTGAATTTCCAGTGGCAGTATTTTTCTTCCCTGAACAGCTACCATCCTTAATTACTCCCTGACTTTATGAATTGCCTGAAGCTCAATTGCCAGGATCTCAATCCATTTCAGAGAAAGCCAGGTGTGCAGATGCCACCAAGCATCTGGGTATCAATACTGGCCCATTGACCATATACATGGCAATAGAGAGCTCTGAGTTGAGTGAAGTCTTACTATCTGTGCGGACTTGTTTTATAGGCACTGGCTATTTCAGATAAGGTAGGATTTGCCACTGAAAAGAAATGTAATTGATTTCAGAGAAAGTCTTTATTTCCCACAAGTTTTGGCCCTCATAATAAATTCATCTTAGGGCTGTCTGTAGTATGGGCCTCAGACATAGGCCTCAGTTCAAAGTAACCCTCCTGTTCTACATCTGTGCTAAATAACTGTTGCTGGAGAAATCAGTGGGTACACTAGTGGGAGTGGGGTGGCTCTTGCAATATCTTCAGAAAATGAATTTTCTAAGAATCGCACGAGAGAGTGAATGGTTTTTATTGGTGTGGAATTATATTTCTTGGGTTGCAAAGTCCCATTCCCCTTAACCCATTCCTGAAAAAGGTGTAACTGGGGCTCCAGTAGAGCCAAAAGTAGGGCCAGTGTCTAGAGTTTCCATTCCATGGTGGAGAGGGGTCAGATATAGCATCAGGCTAATTAAAGTCCATTAGTCCACTGTGTGGAGTCCATGGTCTGTGGGCCACATGGGTGAATGCAGGGCCCGAGAGCTGGTAAGCCAGGGGTCAGGGCGGAGCAGCAAGAGAGAGAAGGGTTCCTTTGTTCAGGAACTTAAATATTAAAATCTTCCCACACTTGTAATGGCCACACCTATTCTGGCCACTGACTTGTTCCCAGGTGTGACTGATGACAGATAAGCACTGTTCCATGTTACCCAGACCTTACTGAGCATAAGTCTCATGTCCAATCCCTTCCCCCAGAGATCTGCTGGGAACAGACTAGGAGAATGTTAACTGCAGCTTTCTGGTAATGCTATATAAATGGCATGCCTATATTATCTAGTCTTCCTTTTACTTCTTTCCTGCTATTTAATAATCAGGTTATTATAATAGTATCACAACTACATACTAAGCCTTCATTCCCACTGTAATTCCTGCCCATGTCATGCATGTCTAGAGCTAAGTCTTGCTGGTACATGACACACTTTTTTGTCCCTCTGACAAGATCTTACTTTGCCACATCGGGAATCCTTTATAGTTTGGACTATACCAGAAAGACACTGAGATAAGCATGAGAGTGCAAGTAGTTTATTTAGATGCCAATGCTAGGGAGCATGGGCTGGCTCTTTGCCAGGCTTGCTCTAGACCTCTAGGCTCTGTTTGTTTATTTGTTTTTCCCTAGCCACAATGCCATGCATGGCAAATGATAGGCCCTCAATATATGCTCATAGAACAAAACTGTTGGATCTCCCAGCAGCTGAGCCTGTTTAATTTTCCATGGTGTTGCATTTGGCTTTCACCCCTATCATGCACCCTGCATATATACTTCTCAATGTTCAATGAGCCCTTATAAGTGTTAAGAACTGTGTTTATCACTTTATATTCAGAATCTCATTTTATCCTCTTAAAAACCCTATGTTACAGGTATTTTTGTTATCATTTCTATTTTACAGATGAGGCAACTGAGACCCAGAGAGATTAAGTAACTTACCTATAGTCATTCAGGTCAAGTACCTGTTGAGAAGATGGGATCCAAATCCCCATCTATCCGACTGCAGAGCCAGAGATCATAACCGATATTGTGTTGCCTTGTGTTTCGTACAAGATGGGAGAGAGGATGTCACTACATCCTTAGGTAGAGTCCATATTTCATCTCGCTTGGCTAAGTTCCCACTATACTTGATGCCCCTGCCCAGCTTTGGTGAGATGCCTGAGCGGCTCTTGGTTAGATTCTTATGACCGTGAGGCTAGTGTTCTTAAACACTGCTTGGGTTGGGGGAGGCTTTGTTCTCAGAGTGCTCAAGGACAGAACAAGTACCATATGTGGGATGGAAACTCCAGCTGCTGAGGTGAATCAGGTCTGCATTTCTTTAGGAGTAAAGGAGAGACCTGGAGGTGTAGCAGAGCTATCCTGATTCCCTATCTCCAAGCATTTACCATTCCTGTGGCAGGTAGACAGGAAGATTCCAACTGCAAGTACCTACCACTGGTTGCCTGAGGGCTTTCTCTGGCTCCTGGAGCCAGCTCAGCTTGGAGGGAGAGAAGGAGCACACCAGAAGTGTTCAAAGTTAACATCAGGTACCCTCAATCAATGACTGACAAGAGTCGGTGGATACATACTTAGTTTCTTTTAAACTTTAATGGGTTTAAAAAATCTTAGAGAATTGTTTAAACAACATTCGGTCAGAGATGCGGTCCATGATTTGTACTTTCAACAGCTTCTAGATCAACGGTTCTCAACCTGTGGGTAGCGACCCCTTTGGCGATCGAACGACCCTTTCACAGGGGTCACCTAAGACCATCCTGCATATCAGAAATTTACATTGCGATTCGTAACAGTAGCAACATTACAGTTATGGAATAGCAATGAAAATAATTTTATGGTTGGGTCACAACATGAGGAACTGTATTTAAAGGGCCAGAAGGTTGAGAACCACTGTTCTAGATGATGTTAACCCTTGAACAACACTTTCAGTAGCAAAGCTCTACACCCCTGCCTCTCATTTAGGATAAATACCAGGGTTTATTGTATACTGTCTTCTAAGTTCCTTAACAACAGTTGCAATTTAGCTGTCCATAAATGTAACCTGCTAAATAGTAAATACTTAATCTTATTTCTTTACCTTTCCTTTCTCACTTCCCATTTTTATACCCATGCTCCCTAGCATCGGCATCTAAATAAATTACTTGCACTCTCATGCTTATCTCAGTGTCTTTCTGGTACCGCCCAAACTATAAGCAGATGACTCCACCAGCTCCTGGAAGGGACAGTCCTGACCAAATAGCCGGACTGTTCCCAGTGCTCAAGACGGGCTGACATGAGGTCACCCTCATGGATCTGTTCCAGGAACGTCTCCCTGGGCACAAGTAGCCCAGCTTGAGGCAGCTAGGACTTTGCCTGTATTGATCTTAGAGTGTTTACAGATGACGGCATAGCTGGCATTCTTTCCTTGGGGACTTGCCAGGTTCTTTATTTGATCGAAGATACTATGTTTCTGCTCTAGAAACCCTAGAGCCCATAAACTCAATATGAACCAAGATTCCCAAATACTCTGCAAGGTTGTTTTTTTTCCCCCCTTAAAAGTTAAAAAACAAAACAAAGAACAAAGACTTACATCCCTAACCCTAAGAAGTTCATCACATTCTTGATGATTCATCAGGGATGAGATTTCGGGAGTGGTTAGTCACCTGCTGTGCTTACTCTGAATTCCTATTCCCCACTGAAGTCCCTTTCAAGCAAAGTCCCTTTTCACCTGTCTACCTACTGCTGTGGCTCTGGTTTTCATTAACTCCACCGTAAACATGACTCCTTCTGCATTGTTCCCACTGCATTACTCCCATAATGTTGTTCAGTTTGTTTCACCTATCCTGAAAATCTGAAATGAAAGGATGGGAATTCCTTAGAGGGCACTTGAAATTCAGCATCACTAAGATACCGAATTTCTAAGAGGAATTATCATTATCTGTCACTAAGAATCAGTAGCAGAGTCAGTCAAGTTTGGTATCCATTTCTGTTGCCAGGCTTTCCGTACTGGTGGCCACTCCCGCTGTCCCCTAGATCTGCTCTACTTCACATCTTCTGTGAATCTAAGCTCTTCCCTACCAGAGCCTCACAGTAGAGTTGTACAGGCTGTAAAGTATACCACACTGGGGGCACAACTCACAGAGACCATGATAGGAATGGCATCCCTGGAGTGTGTGCAACTTGGCAGCTCTGCTTGCTCTCAACCCCAAAAGACTCCACCCATGAAAAGCCAAGAGAAGGTGAAATTTTCTCTTATTATACTTTTAACTTTTATTTTCCATCAGTGCCTCCAGAATCCTACCTTAGCATAATCAAAAGTCTCATTGAAGTATCCACCCCCCGCACCCCAAACTAAATAATGATTTTCTTTCTATGAGGAATTCTATCTTCCTTCTAAGCTCAAATCGCATTCAGCTTCTAAGAAACTGTCTTTTTCTCCTATTTAATCCTGTGAAGTGACCCATGTGCTATCTGGGCCTTAATCAAACATAGCACTGTGAGGATGTCTGTCTCAGCTTGACCATATGCTCTCAGAAAATTCCAATTCTGCTCCCCAGGCTCCTCTGGAGTCACCTTTTTATCTTGATGCTGCGCTGCTTCCAAGGCAGCCTTAGAAAACCTTGCAATTGAAGAGATCTCCTTGGCCTTAATGGAAGCAGTTCTTTCTATCTCTCATCTCCACAAAAGACTGACTTTCTTTGTCAATGATTCATAGAAGCCACAGAAGAGTTTGAGATCTAGGCCAGTCTCAACCACTAGGAGCAGTTGCAGACCTCAAGTCAAAAAGATTGAATTCCAGAATCCATAGCCTATATTCACGCCAGTAATTGTAATGGGTGGTGGAACATAAGAATTGCTCAATCAAAGCTCTCAAAGAGACCTAAAGTAGTTACCAGCTCTGTAACTTTGGGCAATTTTCTTAATTTCTTAGTCTTCTCATTGTAAAATGGAGATGATAATCCTAATCTCACAAGGCTTTTATGATGATTAAATAGGCCAATTATAAGGTTCTTAGCATAGATTCTGAGAATTTATAAATTTTCAAAATTCTAAATTCTATTGTTATAGAACCTCTAAATCTGATGCTCTGAGTGGTGTGGCATCATAATTTAGCCTGATATTCTTCCCTAAGTAACTTTAATCCACCAGCAGAATGAAAAATCCCATGAAAGAGGACTCATTGATCATAAGTGAGGTGTATAGCACACCCCTCTTGGCACAACAGTGACCTCAGATTACAATTAACTGAGACTAAGGGAGCATATTCTCCTGGAACTCCTGGGACACTGGGAACCAATGGCAGAGACTCAGGTCCTGTAGGATGTGACAGCATCCATAGATGCAATCATAGCCTATTGTTACTATTTTCGGTGGGAGTCAGCTATACCAGCTTTAGCAGCCCTGAATTATCTCAATAGAGTATTTAGTCCTCAACAACAGATCATCTGTAGTTGTAATTTAAGATTGTATTTAGAACCATTTGCTTTCTAGGTAAAAAGTAATGTTGACAGTATCTAGGGAAACATTTACCTATCTTAAAGGCTGAGTCATTCTATCTGCCTGGTCTTTGTACCTACTTTACTCTTTTTTTGTTTTGAAGAATGTACTCTTACCTTGGTCTTCTCTCTCTCTCTCTATTTCTCGAGTGCTTACTGTGTGCCTGGCACACGTGTCTTTATGCTCTCAGCAATCTTATGACAAGTGTACCAGTATTATATTGATTTTACAAATGAAGAAATAAAATTATTAAAAGATTGGGCTGGTATTAAAATCTAAACAGTCCAACTTCAGAACCGGTGCTCTTAATCACTGGGTTCTTTTGTCTCCCTAACTATGTATATGGAATTACCTATTTATGCATACAAATAACAAGTTATATGCATTTATTTATAGTATATATTATGATATAAATATTATATATAAAGTTTCAAGTTGCCTTATACATAGTTCCCTGCAATATTAATACTTACATGTTTAAAAACCATTTTCTCCCTTTCTTTTTGAACCATGCCCAGGTTTATTTTAGTCTCATGAATGATATCTGTCTGTCACTGGTGCTTCCTAAACTTGAGTATCTTACGGATTCTTTTGAAGGGAATTCTATGGACCCTTAGTATTAATATAAATAATTTTCTATTTTAATCTTACTATAAAATATACAAATATAAAATCAGGTATAAATTCCTTATGCCTTTATCTCCTAAAATTATTTTAAGATAAATAAAATTTGAAACTACTAAGCAATGAAATTCAAATTGACAACATAAGTTCCACAGGACAGATAATGTTCTACGGAAATGCACTTGCCACTTGAGAAATCTATATACTGTATGTAGACTTGTACAAAACAGAATCTTACAGTTCAGTGTGGCAGAAGTACCAAGCTCCATTCGAGGAAAAGCTCTTGCACTGCTCTTTTTTCCCTGTCGCTATGACTGTGAAACCTTCCTGCACACAATGGGCAGAGGCAGCCTTTGGACTTGGTGTGAATGCAGCACCTTGTCTGAGTCAGCTTCTGTTTGTTCCTCTAAAACAATGCTGCTTCATGCACGTTGGTTGTGAACGCAAACACAAATGTAAACCTGCGGTGACTTGTTAGTACCTGGTCAGAGGGGTTGATAAGGTCATGCAGATGATACTAATGAGCTTCCCTTGTACTATCTGCGCTCTCCCTAAGGGGTGGCATCTGGTCTTCTGGTTTTAAATACCAGCCACTCACTGACAACTCCAAATTTATGTCCACAGCCCAGACCGCTCCTCTAAACTCCACTTCTGTTTCCAACTGCTTGATGGACATCTCCACTTAGATTTCTAAATGGCATCTCACAGTTAACAAGTTACCTTTCACATGTTCATATCCCAAATGGATCCCTGATTTCCCTGACCTGCTCCAAACCTTCTTGCCCTATATTCTTCTCTTGTGGAGAAGAGAGGCAGTTTCATTCTTCCTGTTGAAGTTCTAAACCTTGTTAGTCATCCTTTCCTTTCCTTTCCTCTTTTTTTCACATCTTAAAACCAAATAGCCTGAAAATCTGTTGCACCACCTTCATTGCTGCCTCCCAGGACCAAGGCTCCGTATGGAGGTTGTAGTAGCCTCCTAATTTGCTACCTCGATTTTGTAGTACAATATTTATTCTGCGTGGCAGTCAGAGAGGTGCTTTAGAAGTAAAACCCCTGGCAGATTAGTCCATCATCCCCCTTCCCCGTCCCTCCAGAAGCTGTCTCAGAAGGAAAACCAAGCCCTCACATTGCACTTCAAGGAGGGCCTGTCTCTGTCCTCTCCTCAGTCTATTCCAGCCACACTTTTCCTCAGACATGCAAGCCTCATGCTTCTCAGAGCTTTTGCTGAGAATCCTGTTTTCCCAGGTGCACAGCTGGTTTGCACCCCCACATTCTTCTGGTCTCTGGTTAGATGTCACTTCGTCAGAGAGGCCTTCCCTGGCCATCCTGTAAGAATACCTCCTGCTCTTATCAATATATAAATTATTTGTCTACTTGGGAATACAAGTTTCATGAAGGCAGGAATATAGGTTTTTCCTTAGTACCTAAATTACTGCTTGGCACTAGGTATGTGTGTAAATAACATTTGTTGAATGAATCAATGATTGCTTAGTTTTTTAAATAATTTTAACCAAAACAAAAGCACGGAAGAAAATCTGATTAGGGGAGTTTGCAGATCAGAGGATGAAAAATTTTATATCACATTTTGACACAAAGTACTGAATTATTGAGTACATTTTAGATTTTGTAAAATGTTAGAAATCTCGCCACTACAAGATTTTTCATCTTTGTTAGCCTAACAGCGTTTGAATTTTGCAGTTAAATGTGAACTTCTAACTTCCCCCAAATATTTGTCTGTCATTCTCTGCATGGGTATTTACTGATTATTTAAAAGGCAAACTTGGCCAATTGTGTAACCACTGACACCATGCTGGGGTGTTAATACAGTTCAGATTTTCTGAGAAAAAGTCCACTTTGTAAATCAGCCACTCCCGTGATTTTCACTTGGAACTCAACCAAATATTGACACTGCTTAGTTTGTAAAATTTCCTGGACTCAGAGCAGAGGGCAGCAGGTTGAAGCGAGGCCCTGATATGCAGTGAAGATTTACATTCAGAAGGAAACTGTGTCTCAAGCTCTGTAACAACAATCCATGTAGGAAACTAGAACAGTGTCCAAAGAGCAAGTAATTGTGGTGATTCAACTGATAAGCTGGTGACACAGGGAAAGAAAGTACAAATTGGCGTTTCAGTAACAGGTGTAAGGCACATCATCTTTCCTTTCCTGGTATTCTTAGGAAAGTAATAAGATAGCTTAATTACATGATTAACATACTCAAAGTCCAGCTGGAATCCCAGAGTTGCTGCCTGTTGCTTGCTTGCTTTCTTTTCTCTCATCAGAGGTGTTGATAGCTTTAGATTGATAAGGTTTTCCTTTGCTTTCCTATATCTTGTAGCTTTTATATCAAAGTACTGTAAATATAGAATTAATCCAAGCCTATCTTCGCTATCTGTTGTTTTTTCTCCTGGTGTAAATTGATGAATTACTTAAAACAATTTCTAAATTGTTGTAAGCTAAAGTGTTATACATTTAAATTATCTGCACTAATAAAAGAGAAACATGCAAATCGGTGTCACTCTGCTATGCCCACCAGCCAATCAGGATGTGCATGCAAATTAACCCAACAAAGATGGCAGTTAATTTGCATACACAGGCATGGAGCGAAGACTGAAGACTGAAGAGGCTTGGCTTCTCTGCTGCAGCCACAGCGGAGAAGCCAAGCCTCACTGCTGCGGCCTGAGCGGAGAAGCCAAGCCTTGCTGCGGCCTGAGCGGAGAAGCCTAGCCTCGAGACTTGGCTTCTCCGCTGTGGACGGACCAAAGGCCTGGTCCTGGGTGCCACAGGAAAACCTGTGTCGGCAGCCAGGAGAAGTAAGGCCTATTGTGCAAATCTTCATGCAATGGGCTTCTAGTATAATAAATAATGCATTCATAAATACATAGTATGTTGCTATGTAATTTATTAACACGGGCTTTATATATTTGTTTGTAGTATAAGAACATTATGAAAATAAGGGATAGAACCATGATTTAATTTTCATGCATATAAAAAAAGAATCTTTTCTTTCAAATGCAAAATTGAGTCATATAAAAATATACTTTAGTGTTGTAGGAAGAACCTGTTACAAGCATATTTTTTCTTTCCTTCTTTCCTTCCTCTTCCTTCCTCCCTCCATCTTTCCCTCTCTCTTTTTCTTCCTCCTGTTTCAATAGATATTGATTGAGTACCCACTATATGACAAGCAGTAAGCACACCAACCCAATCTGGAGCTGATGTGAAGGCTCATACAGCAATCCTAGGCTGTCCCGGACTGACTCGCTTCTGAAGTACATTGGAACATAGTTGGAGTCAGCCAGCATCTGGCTTTTTAGTTATACATGGGAAGGTGAGGCCCATTTCCATGGATGTGGGTCCTGGAACTTTGGCTTTCTTCAGGGCTGCATTCATTCCCTAAGGCAGTGTCTATCACTTATTAGTGTAGCTTCAGAGACTTTCAGCAACCTGAACTTTACCCGTCTGTTATTTTAACACATGGGCACACACCCTATATTTCTATCTCTATCTATACATCTCTCTCTCTATCTACCTATAATCTGCTAGTACTTAAGGCTTCTTTCTTATGTTTAGGTTCTAGGCTAGTTTTATTTTTTTCTTCTTATTCCTCCTCTGAGTTCTCTGCTTTACTTTTAGAGTGCAAACAGTTTATGGTTTATATCATAGCAAATTGTTTCGAAGGGAGTGCTATATATTGATTCAATATAAAAATAAATGCCTACATGTCTAGAGATATGAAAAGATAAATAGGTTCAAAACTTCCCTAAGATTGGGTGCAATAATAGATTAAATGTTTTAAAAGGAAATGAAATAGGCTTATTAACCCTTAGTTAGATAGAAAATAATAGGATCGCACTGTCACTACCCACCTGATCACTTATTCCAAAGCTTAAAGAAGTCCAGAGGTTGCGCATCCCATGACCAGTGTTTGCCTGGTATATGTCTTCATATCAGTTGATTGTCCACTGGTTTACACAGGGGAGACAGCTACCTGAGAGAGCTCTCTGTTTGCAAGTTTGTTCATTTTAATAATAATAAAAAACCTCTACATTTTAATGTAGAATGTTGGACAAAATGTTTTTTTTAAGTTTTTTTAAAATATGTATTTTTATTGATTTAAGAGATTTAAGAGATGAAGGGAAAGAGAGATAGAAAACATCAATGATGAGAGAGAATCATTGATTGGCTGCCTCCTGCACGCCCCCCAACTGGGAACCAAGCCTGCAACCCTGACCGAAATCGAATTTGGGACCCTTCAGTCTGCAGGCCAATGCTGTATCCACTGAGCAAGCCGGCTAGGGCATGGACAAAATGTCTTTATGGACAACCTGAGAGTCTGAACTTTGTGTGCATTCCCACAGTACCAAAAGAAGGCGGAGTTTTTGACTGAGCCTGTCCTGTATTTAAGTTGAGATTGAGAGCTGTCTTAGTTCTAGTTGGAATCCTCCTTGAAGACATGTCCATCACAGTCAAGCCCAGGGCTCAGCATTCCTCAGGAAGAATTTAGACTGTTAGAAATATACTGTTCCAAAGTACTTAACATATTCCTTGGGAAAAATGATACACGTGAGACATGATGGATTTTGGAAATTATACTAGCACCCTCTAGTTAGTGTTTGTTTACTTCTGTTATAAATCAGAAGTTTGCAATTTTGACAGCTAATTTTTTTCTGCCAGGTAAAACAAAACTGGACTCAGTCTTTTAACTGTAAGCAAACAGGAAATGAAGACTCTTAAGACACTGGTATATATATTTTTCTTGGAATTATAGTTTGAATTGCTGAATTTGCATGTCTTAAAGACTATTGCACTCTGTGGTTAAACAGAAATAGACTACATTTTTTCTCACTTGTGGAATAAAGAGACATCTAAGAAGCTTATTTAGAAATGAACTTGGTTCCACGATAAGCAAAATAGTATTGTTAATTCATTGCATACACATTATTTGAAAACTAATGGTAGAAACTAAGAATTCTTCACACAGAACTGTAGAATGGGATCTATTCTCCTGTCCTCATTCTGACTGAAGAGGCTATGAGGTGGAGATGGGCCAATTTCGGCATGTTGTTAGAATTACCCATTTATTTATTTGACTGAGATCTCAGAATCCTCTAGTTGAAAAGATCTTTGGCACCTATCTAGTTCAAATCTTCTAATTTCAACTGAAAGGATCTTTGGAGAAAGTTATTTCCAAAACTATTATGTAAGAAAGTACAGCATTGTTGTTACTCATTTCATTGCCAGGCAAATCTTTATTAGGAATTTAATAATTCCACAAATACTTCGCCAACAAATAGTAGGCGAGCTTCATATTCATACAAGTTGTCAGGTCACCCTATTTACGAAATAATTTTCCCTAGGAGTGTTTAAACTGTAACACATGGAACCCGTATTCACTAAGAGAACAGCTGGGATTCTTTCAGAAAAGGAGACATTTTGGAATCTGTTGTAGTAAAACAGTGTAATATCACATGTGCTAGGATGTTGCGAGGCCCAGCTTCCCTTTCTGCTTCCACCATTTATATGAACTCTCCCTTCCTTTCCTTCCTCTCTTCCTTTCCTCTTTACCAAGCCTGTTCTCAAAAAGGAATTCTTAGACAATGTATTCTATCCCTCTGGCAATCTCTGCTCACTTTCTCCTTTTGCCTCTATGATACAGTCTTTCTATCCCCCCTCCTTCTCAAGTTCATTCAGCCCCAAATGTATACACATTCATATCCATGACACATGTCAAGTTTTCCTGTTATATAGTTTGGTTACAACTCTTAGAAAAGTTGCTCTATTATGGATGTTCCCTCCTCCTCCTCCTCCTCCTCCTCCTCCTCCTCCTCCTCCTCCTCCTCCTTCTTCTTCTTCTTCTTCTTCTTCCCTATATAATACTTAAAATAATTTTTTATTTATAAATCTTAGACTACTAATTAGATTTAATTAATTTTTTCTGTTTTATAAAATGAAAATAATGCTTTTTAGATAGACATATTGGTGCAGAATTTTATCTTCCCAATATTAATTTTATAATAATTATATATTTTTACTAAGATCAATTTGTTCTTGAAAGTGCAGGTAAATAACTTAAATGACAATAAATATTTTGCAATTAAACATTGGCAATAGGGTTGGTTTGCAGCAGTGTTATCATCTTTGAAATGAAGTGATAATGCCTGCAAGAGTTGTTCATTAGATTCTATTTACAGGTACTTATATTGAATTAATGGAATGTGTATGTTTATTACGAGTGAAAATAAGTATGGTCATTAAAATAGCATGTGAAACACCCAATTCTTAAATTAACTAGAGTCAATAAGTGAGTTTTTATTGTATAACCTAATACACTCCTGAGTCTATATGGAGTTTCACCTTGGTGTTGGCTTGTTAATAGTATGCTTTTGGATGAAGTCATCTTGGTCCTCCAGTAACTAAACCCCTGAAGGGAGGTCTAATATTGTGCTGCAGTGATGAGCTATCTTTTAATATATAATATTTATTGCTTTAAACACTGAAGTGCTCTTCTTAGCCTATTACTAATGAATTGAGAGTTCAGCCTAATCTTCATGAACTATTTAAACCAAGCACATAGTGATATTTAAACTCACTGTAATATTTCACTTAAAATGAATCCCAGAGCTAGAGGTTCTAAGGTTCTAAGAAATCCACAGTGTTCCTGTGTACATGTATTTATTTCTTTTACACCATGCCAAACCTTTGTAATTTATAATCAGAATGATTTCTGTGGCCTTTAAATGTCCATGGCACTTGTTTATTTTCTCCTTGTTTATGATACTGTGAGGTAAAAAATTTATATAAGATTGGCTGCAGAGTTTATGAGCCATACAGTCTGATAGTGTTTAATATCTCCACAAGAATAAAATAATGATCTAATTGAGAGAGATCAAGTAGTGACCAAATGATGTTTGTGAGATCAGAGAAAGCTTCAGGAAAGAGTTGCCATGATCAGGTCTATGAAATTAGTATAAACGGGATTTGGTCCCAGTAGCAGATTGTACAGTGCTCTGCCCACCTGAGTTCAATGGCAGCTGTGGACAGTTCCTGGCATGCGGATGGTTTTCACCTCAGATACCAGCACCTTTAGCTTCTCTGCCTCAGGGCTTTCTCTGGCACCTGAGGAGCTTGCTTGGCTATCTTGCAGGCGCCACAGGGACCTGGAGGGCAGTTGGGAGCTAATATATTTCAGTGGGAGACGCTAAAGAATCCGTGGATGAACTCTGGCTTGTCCAGTCTCCTCGAGGAGTACAATTTGTGCTATGACTCCCGTGTCTGTCAGCAGTGCTCCAGTGGCTTACAGTGGTAACCAGCCCAATGATTGCAGCCATGATTGCATTTTCTCTCTTTTCCCCTTTCCCTTTTCTTTACTTATATTTCTTCACATAACTCCCCAAATAAACTGTCTTCTCCCAAGTCCTTATGCCAGCATCTTCCTTTGGTGTTACACAAACTAAAATAGTTTGGTAGAGATGGAGGTAGAACAGCACGGGTGAAGTTGTAAAGATGGAGTATCAGGTTCCAGGGCAATAAGGTTGGTTAGGTCACAGAGAACTTAATGGCAGAGTAAGGATTTGGAGCTTTTCTTCAGGCAGTGCAGATTGTGTAAAGGCTTAGCAAAGGGAGGGGACATGGTCAGAGCTCTGCTTCCAAACAGGGACCTGGTGGCAGTCTTCACGACAGGTTAGCAGAGGGGAGACTGCAAGTACGGGGGGCACCTGTGAGGCCGCTCTGCTGTGTAAGGGAGGTGGGTACACTCCTGAAGGGTGGTAAATGCCACATTGGCAGTCGTTTGAAGTGGGTGTCAGGCCACTGAAAGGCATTACAATAATGCAACTATTTCCAGCCTTTAATGCTGACTGGGAGGATGGTGATAGTTTGTTGAAATAGGAAATTTAGAGGTGAAATATGTTTCAATGAGATAAAGTGTCTTCAGTTTGCTTCTGTGACAAAATCTGTCCATTGCCTGTACAATATCCATTCTCCCTTTCTAAGTGTTCAAATCCTCATTTTATTTAGGCCCATGATGTGGCAGGCTCAGAGATATTTCCCAGCTTCCTGTACAGCTGGTTGTAGCCATGTGAGTAAGTTGTGAGTAATATAAGTGGGAATGTTGTGTTCAAGGAGCAGACTCATTTGGGAATGTACCCTTCCCCTCACCCTCATTTTCACTGCCAATTACATGGAAACACTGAAGTCCAGCAGCAGTCTTGGACTGTGAGGAGACTTTGAGGATGGAAGCCACGTGATAGAAATTTCTAATGACATAGGAGACCACACCATCTCACACTGCCCACCTTGAGTTTATTTACACAAGTGAGAAATAATCTTCATCTTCTCTGAGCGACAGGTCTATTGGCTATTGGCTTTCCTTTTATGGCAATTGTACCTAATGCTCAATATTGAGCATGAATTGAGAGGAAGTTATCCAGGGGAAGATGTTCCATAGGCAGTTGGAGATGAAAATAAATAATAAATCAAATATTAATAACAGCAGCTAGCACTTGTGCGATAATTTTATGCCAGGTACTTATTTTATATTCAAGGATACACTGAGAGGCTTAACAATTTGTACATGATGCACCACTGGCAAGTGGCAGAGCTGGGATTAGATCTAGATCTGTTGAGGCATAAACTCTTATTTAATAGTTTAGAACTCAGAAGAAAGGTCACAAGAAGTTAGTTTTAAGAAAGGATGAGCTGAGAAAAGAATCTTTAAAACTACTGAAAGCACAAAACTATTGATTTGCATATAAGCATGGAGCAAAACTATTGATTTGCATATAAAGTTGTTTGTATGGAAAATAATACAATAATTAATAAGTAATACAATAATAAACTCTTTTGTATACTCACAACTGTAAACCTACTTTTGCCTCATCCTGTATATTTTGCAAAATTCAGCCTTGTTACTTACAAATACTGTGCTTAACAAATATGAGATCCACAAGAGTCATAAGTAGCATTATGTCAATAAAAGAAATTCAGTCATCAATCTGAATTGTAATAAATGATGAATTAGAGAAGTTTATTAATATTTTCCTTGTTGTTGTTTTTTAAAGAGATATTTTACTAGGAGTTCTGCAAGGCAAAAACAAATTGAAAGACCTACAATAATTTTAAAGTTGGAAAAGAATTTAGAAGTTATTCAGTCTAATGCCCTGCTTTTTCAGATAAAAAACTGATTTGAAGCCATTGAATGACTTGCCAAACTTGTATGTCACCGGTAGAGACAGAACCAAGACAATAATTCTCTCTTCTGATTCACCCTCGAGTTCCCCTACACCAGCTGAGGGAAGCTGTGTTGTGGTTTCCTCTGAGCCCTCACTGACCTGCTTCCCAGACTCAGAAATGGTTCAGTATTACCTTTATAATAGCTCCTAGAGCAGGGAGGGACAGTCAGGCCAGAATCCAGCCATGGTGGCTGTCTGCTGCAAGAGAAATTACTAGTCCCAATTCTCCTCTTTAGGAAATTTGGATTATAGTTTAATGTGAATATTTGACTGAGGAACAAACCCTTTGACTTTCTCATTGGAGGGTTTATGTGATGTGTTCCCCAACTGCCTTCCCTGTGCTTCATTCTGCTCTAGCCACACCCACCTCCTTTGCTATTCCTGGAAAATGTTAAGCAAGCTCCTACTCCTTCCTGAGGGCTATACCAGTTATCTTCCCTCATTATCTGTAGACTTAATACTTCACTTCCTGTAAGTGCGGTTCATATGTCACCTCATAGTGTGTATTACTGCTGTTCTGTTTGGACGGGATCATCTGTTTAGTTGTATATCCATTCATGAATGTGTCCACCTTTGCGAGCTCCATGGCTACATGTCCAGTGCCCACAGCAGTGTCTGCCTGCCTAACCCATAGTAGGTACTCAGTAAAAGATGTGTTGAGTGAATGAAGAGGGCAGTATGTGAGGGACAACTTATAAAAGTAATATTCTATAATAAAGGCTGTAATTTTAGAGCCTAATCAATAGTTTTAGTTTTTTTATTCTTAAAAACCACTATGAAATTACTAGAGGCCCTGGGGTCCCTCAGCCTGGCCTGCAGGGATTGGGCGGAAACAGCCCCAGTGCACAGATTCATCCAGGCCACATCCAGCCTATCTCATCCAGTCCCTGAGGCTAGGGAGGGACCGTTGGAGGGTTCCAGGGTGTGTCCCGCCCATCTCGCCCAGTCCTGATAGGCCAGACCCCAGCAGCAAGCTAACCTACCAGTCAGGGTGTCTGCCTCCTGGTGGTCAGTGCATGTCATGTCGACTGGTCAAATAGTGGAACAAATGGTCAGACACTTAGCATATTAGGCTTTTATCATATAGGATTGTAACAGAGGAGGGTTTAATATGTTAAAAGCCAAATGTTAAAAATCATTTATTTTGAGCACTTCATATATGAGACCTTTCCTGAGTCTTAAATCAGTAGCCAAGATGAGATTTCTTGTTCATCAGCTGTTATAAATTTCTGAGTATTTCTGCTCTTTTGAGCTAGATCTGGGCACTCTGCCACCATTACCTTTTCGTGGTAAATGACCCTCTAGTGGCCAGAGTAAATTGATGCATTTTACTTATTAATAAGGTGTGAGTTAGAAGAATTTACTTCAGAGTCCAAGCCTTCTTTTTTCAATATAGAGGCTGAAAATTTTATGCAAACAATTTTATACTCATAGAAATGCATTTTCTAATAAGATAGCTGTGAAACAATAATGATGATAATGATAATGACAATAGTGATAGTGATAACGTATTTTTTGAACTCTCACTTCAGTATATCCTTGAACTGGGCTAAGCATGTTACATGCATTGAATTTTTAATGAATATGTATCCATCAGCAGATAGGGAAGATTTTCTTGTTAGAGGGCAATGGATTATGTATATTCTTACACAGAAGAGTCAGTGGACAGCTCTACCTGCCTTCCAAGAAATTGTAATTTTATGGTATTAATGAGGGAGATGGAATAAGTGTAATAAATAGTGGTGAACACAGAAATGGTAAAGAGACATAAAATACAGCCATAAGAAAGCCTCAGGTGACTGAAACACAACCTGTGCATAACTAGCAATGAATGTAATAAACAATGTCTTCAGATAATGTTTTCAATATATTTTGTTAAGGGGATAAACATGCCTGACCGGCGAGGCTCAGAGGTTGAGCATCAACCTATGAACAAGGAGGGCACAGTTTCATTCTAGGTCAGGGCAAATGCCCACGTTACAGGCTTGATCCCCAGTGGGGGGCGTGCAAGAGGCAACTGATCAATGATTCTCTCTCATCATTGAAATTTCTCTCTCTCTCCTCCCTTCCTTTCTGAATTCAATAAAAATATATTAAAATTAAAATTTAAAAAGAGAATAAACACAGGCTTTTTATTGTGTTGCCAAGTATTTAATTTTCTAATGTGTCCAATAATATAAAAAATAGAAAAATTGAGTTTCTTAAAGAAAAGGATATAATTTGTGAAACAAAACAAACAACAAATACATGATTTTGAAATGGAACCAAAGTACTTTGGGAAAGAGAGAATTGCAGATTAATCAGAATCATAAAATTCAGTCTTCACCAGATGGAAAGTTGGTCATTTCTAGCTAATCAAAGCAACCATCTTCTTTTGTTAATTTTTCTGAAGAGGTGACATGACCCAAAAAGCAGAAAATTTTGCAACTAGCATATGGCAGCAATGCAATGAAATGGGAAGAAAAATGGCCAGTTTACTTGAATATTCTCTCATCAAGACATTGTGTTAGTATTCTGCAGGAGTGTCTGGAGAACTGATTTGGTTGTATGTGATTTGACAGAGCAACATTTTTTTTTATTTTTTATTTTGCAACCTGGGAAAGCAGTTCCCAGAGGATTTAAAAGAGTTAGAAAAATTCATCAGGCAATCTTTCTGTGCCCAATGTAGCTCTATCTATGCAAATGGCTTGCATACATAGTTAATGTTGTAACATTATGGCAGAAAATACACAATGTTTTTAACCATTGTCATATATCACTGAAGACATATATATCTAGAAGTTATAGGGAATTCATGGATTTTCTAAATATTTAATATGTCATGAATGGCTGAGCGTAGTTTTATTCATTATGTTTTTATTGCCAATAAGTTACAAATACAGCAGATAAATGGATCCCAAATTAATCTTGTGATTGACTTAGTCAAAAGATATGGACCTTCTAATTTAAGTTCTCAAATTCCATAATGCCATTCACTATCTATTTTACATTACTTGCAAAGTAAAGAGAAAAAATACCATAGTGTACCTTGTGAAATGTATATAAGGCACTATCAAGTTAAATGAGGCAAACTGAAATTATTTTGAACCTTGTCTTGAGTTTTATATTTAAGGCTATCTATCATTTTCTAACTCAGCTTAGATATTGGTTCTTCAGAAAAAGCTCCACTGATTCCTACATCCACCATCATCCCCGTCCACAGTATTAGGTCCTCCTGTTATTCACTCTAATAGGACTTTTACCTCTCCTTTCTGGCATGGGGTCCACTTGCAAAGATTGGTTTAAACTCTCTTATCTCATGTTCACTGCAGCATTATTCACAATAGCCAAGATATGGAAACATTTTAAGTGTCCATTGATTGATGAAGGGATAAAGAACATGTCCTTTTATGCCCTTTTTGGTGGCTGAGTAGTATTCCATTGTGTATATATGATTCAGTCATATAAAGATGGAAATTCTGCCATTTGTGACAACATGGATGAACCTGAAGGATGTTATAATAAGTAAAATAAACCAGATAGAAAAAGACAAATACTGTATGACCTTACTTAGATGTGGAATTTTAAAAAGCCAAACTCATAGAACCAGAGAGGAGAACAGTGGTTGCAAGGGACTGGGGGATGTGAAAGTTGGAGAGATGTTTGTGACAACTTTCACTTGTAAGATGAATAAGTTCTGAGGATCTAAAGTACAACGTGGTAGCTAAAGTTAATAATACCATGTTTTATACTTGAAATTTGAGACAAGAGTGGATCTTAAGAATTTTATCATACCAAACAAACAAACAAACTAGAGAAAATGGTAACTGTGAGATGATGGATGTGTTTAATTAGCTTGGTTGTTGTAATTATTTCATAATGTATATGTAATCAAATCATCATGTCGTATACCTTAAATGTATACAGTTTTTATTTGTCAATTGTACCTCAATAAATCTGGAAAAATTATAAAGCCTATCATAATGACTTTGTTGAAAACTCCCCAAAGTCAGGGATGATGTCAGTCTTGTAAACAACCTAAAGTGAATCAAGGACATTATTTTATCAGTGTTTCCTTCTCTCCTGAATCATCAGTTTTACCTTCTCTATTGGCATATACTATCAGCACACAGAGATGATATAATTTTTCTTTTTATAAATCTCTCTTGACTTCATTTCCCCAAATTTTATCTTCCTTACAACTTTTCTTTAACATGGTGGTCCATACTTGAGAATATTCATTTTGTCTTTTTCTGATGCCTCTCTGACACACTGTAATTGGCCTTTCCCCCTCCCCCACCCCATCATTCTACTGAAACTTCTCTTGTCCAGCTCACCAATGAGTGCTAATGGTCATTTCTCATTTTCCTACTTGTACGTCAGGGACTCTTAGTGTAGAGCCCCAATACTTTTTCAATTCAATCAGTTATAGGATAACTACTTAGAGCAGACGTCTTCCACAGATGATATGTTGATAACTGTATTAGTTTCTTGGGGTGGCCCTAACAAAGGATCACAAACTAGGCTGCATAAAGCAGAAATTTACTCTCTCAGAGTTCTGGAGGCCAGAAGTCTGGACTCAGTTGTCAGCAGGGTTGCACTGCCTCTGAGGCTCTAAAGAAGAATACTTCCCTTGCTTCTTCCAGCTTTTGGTGGCTCCAGGTATTTCTTGGATTGTGGCTGCATAGCTCTGGCATCTATCTCCATCTTCACATGGTCTTCTGCTCTTTGTCTGTGTCTTTCCTCTGTTTGTCTCTTATAAGGACAATTGGCCTTAGATTTAGGGTCCACCTAGATAATCTAGGATGATGTCATTTCAATACCTTAGCTAAATTACATCTTAAAATACCCTTTTTCCAATTAAGCTTACATCCGAGGTTCTGTGAATTAGGATGTTGATATATCCTTTTATTTTTTTGGAGTGGTGATGCCACTATTCAACCTACTACAATAATGATCCCCTTGTTCAGTGTTGTGTTCACAGTAGAGGTATGATGTACTATTCTAATCAGGATGGCAGCTTAATAAGTAATTAAGTTTTTATGCAGCAAATAGTTATTGAGCACTTGCTATGTGTCAGGTACTATTCTAGATCAGAGAGAGAGAGAGAGAGAGAGAGAGAGAGAGAGAGAGAGAGAGAGAGAGAGAGAGAGCTCAGCAAATCTCTATTCTCATAGAGTTACATACTAGTCTGGGACGAAATAGAATTATCCATTGGTCTAAGTGTGTTACTTAAAGTATAGAAGTATATTTCCTAAAGTCATAAAAATCATTTTTAAAAGGATTTTTAAATTGAATTTTAGAGAGAGTGGGATAGGGAAAAACATTGATGTGAGAGCAACATTGATCAGCTGCCTCCTGCATGATCCCTACCAGGGATTGAACCCACAACCCAGGCATCTGCCCAGACCAGGAATTGAACCAGCCACTTTTCAGTGCACAGGAAGATGTCCAACCAACTGAACCACACTGGCCAGGGCTATAAAAAAATCATCTTAAACCAGTAATTAAGCTCCAAAGTTATAGTTGTATAAAATCCAGAACATAAAGAACACAAACCAATAATTTTCTACCTCATTCATTGCCAGACTATATCTCAGATGTTTTACCCATGTGCTGGAGCAAAAGAGAAAACGAAGTGCCAGAAGTCTGCCTAAATTTATATTTATCCTTGACAAGTGACACAACGCTGTATTAGTGTGATTATAATGCCCAGAGTAAGGAAGAAAGTGATAGCATGATGATTCTGTTTTCTTCATTAATGTTTTATTTATACCACATGATTAGTCTAATTAAAATAAATATAAACATTGTACCATCGTATCATGAAGCCAATTTCAAACTGACTTCTGTTTCTTTGTAAAAATTTCCTCTGCTTCCCTCTTTCCTGAAGGACTTCATTATGCTTTCCTGTCCACTGGCTCTAAACTGCGTATATGTTATTATTTTTATTAGCACTGAGTGAGCACCTATGATATGCCTAGGCCCTTGGTGCTTCACCCTGTTACCCTGTCACTCACCGTCACCCTGTGCTGTGACAGTGTGCTTCCGTATGCACCCTGCCACTGGACAGTGGGCTTCTTACGAGCAGAAGCCCCGTCTTTTCAGTTTCTGTTTCCTCAGCAGTTACCATGCATATGACATGTAGTAGATGCTTAAAGCCGAATTAAATTTAGTCAGCTGTAGTCTGGACAACTACCAGGAGCAAGATTGCTTGGATGGTGAATGATCTTGCCATGTCATCAGGCCGTCTGGGATCGAATCCTTCTTTGCCACTTTAAATATCTTGGTGTCCTCATCTGTGTAAAACAGGACAATATTGATGAAAAGCTCCATTACTTGCAGGACACAATTTCTGTAAAGCCCTTAGAGTGTACCTAGCTCATAGGAAGCACTCAGTAAATCTTAGTCATTAACATTGCTTGGTTTTATCTTTAGTATTGTTACTTTGAACGTGTATCCTGAAAACACAATGGATTTTTATATCATGCAAATCACTTTTAATTGACACACATGGAAGGTTCAGTTTTGCAGGGCCTAAGGTTTAAAATTATAGCCACATGATAAGTAGAAAGCATAACTAATGGCTCAAATTTTAAAAGTCAGTAAGTATGGTATATTAGTGACATACCTTGGATGAATTATCTCTATAAAGTACAAATTCTTATAAAAAGAAAAATAAGTGGTGATGCTTTCTAAGCTTTCTACTATTTGTCAAAACTACTCTCTTTGGATGTTACCCTTCACTTTTTCATATCTGGCAATTCAACGTATTTTTAAATATCTCTTATATGTATCTCTTCTCTCCTTGTCAGTTTGTCAATTCTTCTTTCATGTTATCACTTTGAAAACTGAAGTCATATAATTTAAGCAATAAGTAATAATAGTACTTATATAAGTGAATATTGCATTTAAATGATAATACTCAAAATATGTTTTAATGAAAATATTTTTGAAAGTTTCCCTTGATAAAAAATAACCTATTAATTTTTCATTTCCCGAAATTATATTGTCATTGAGCAGGGTTTTTGTACAGTAATATTATTTGAAAGTATAAATTTTTAGGACCTACATATAGATACTGCTGAGAGAAAGCACTGCGTGTAAGTTATGGTTGTAGACGTGAGAACCAATTTTTCAGGGCTTGGCTATGGGTTCTGCTACTTGTCTCTGTGTAACTTTGGGTAGAATACTTCATCTCTCTGTGGCTCAGTTTTTTCATCTATAAAATAGAAGATATTATTGACTAATAGAGTTGATGTGAGGATTGAATTAGTTCAATCATTTAAAGCAGTTAGAATAGTGCCTGAGACAGAGAAACTACTGAAGAAATACTAGTCCTTCTAGTTATTAAGTGAGAATGGGTGAAGAGTTGTTGTTTTTCTCTGTCATTTTGAGAAGGCAAAATGGACATGTCACACAGAGAGGCATTCATGGGATTTCTCAGGGATAAGGAGTACTGATAAAGGAGGGTTGGATAAATGAGTCTGGAGCTACTTCTTACGGCAGGCCCTCTAAGACCTAAGGCCTCAACATTCCAGAGGAGAAACTACAACACCGTATCCCACAGGTCATCTCTGAGAATATTGACAGACTTGCCACACTTGGGGATTTGAACTTTGCTCTGTAGACATAAGGAAATGATGAAGATAGTACAGAGGCTAGGACATGGATTTTAGCACCACACTTTCTGGAATTGGTGTCTGGGTCCTGTTTTGTACCTGAGTTTCATCATTGAAAATAATAATGATTCCTGTATTGTACTGTGTTATGAGGATTAAATGATGTAATGCAGGTAATATATTTGGAATACTGGCTAATTGCAACTGCTCAATAGAAATTAGATATTATAAATTATGAGCAGAGGAGTGATGTGACCAGCTCTGTGTCTCTCTCGGTAATTCTAGGCAAAGCAAAGCATATGATCTTCTTTCTATATGAGAACTGAGAGGGAATGAGGAGTTTGCATAAGAGCCATGACTAATGAGTGTCTTTCACTTCAGCTACTTTTCCACAAGGTTAGCCCGAGAAAGCTACAGCAGCTCTTTCTCAGCCTCCAGGGGCTATTGGTACCATGGACCCTCCAGGCCTCTCATGAGCAGCTAGGAAGCTCAGAGCCTGTGGAGAGGACCACATCCAAAGCTCACAGAGGTGACTGTCTCTATGCCATAAGGCACTTTTGTACAAATTTAAAAAAAGATATTCCTTTTTTGGGGGGCATATAGCCCTGTAGCGGGGCACACCACTCAGTGAGAAGAGTCCAGGACTTACCCCCTTGGCCGATACCTTTGGGCAGGACACAGCCTGAGCAACCAAGCACTCTGTCCTGGGCAGAGAACACTTGAGATTGGGAGGAACTCTGCCTCGTGAATGCATTACTTGTATGCATTATTTGTGTCTGTTTACCCATCTCTTGAATTTGAATGGTCTTATGATTTGCTTTGATTAATAGAATGTGATAAAAGTAACTTCATGTAACTTCTAAGGTTAAACTTTGAGAAAATTTAAAGCTTCCATTTTACTCTACTGGAATTCTGCTCTGAGAACACTGTGTACACAAGCCAAGTCTAGCCTACGGGAGGGTGGGAGGCCCTGTGGGGGAGAACCGAAGTGCCCTGGCTGACAGCCAGCACTTCTTGGCAGCTGCATCCCAGGCAGCACCAGAAGAACAACTGTCTGGCCACCGAATTGCTGATCTGTAGGATACTGAGCAAGAATAAATGGGTTTTGTTTTAAACCTACATTTCTGGTGTTTTGTTACATAGCAGTAGATAACTGATACACCCATATAGGCCGAAAGGGAAAAAGCAGAGGTATTCTCAAGCTAAAACTCATCTCAAATCCTATATTCTCTCAGATTCTAGTAATGAGACACTGAGTCAGAATTACTGCATGATACAGATCAGTTTGGTCTGTAGAAGAAATAATATCTAGAGATTTCCATGCTAGTTCTTGATACTCAGATATACTGGAAATGTCTGCTGGCTGATTGCCTTTCTAGTTACTGTATGCTTCATGAACAGTTCAATAAAAGACTCAGAAATCTTAAAAATGAAAAACTGTTCGGAAATCAAGCAGCTTAAAATTTTTCATTTAAACAATTCAGTTGAAACACCAACTAGCCAAATCTCCTTACTTTATCTAAAAACTATAAGATTGGTATGATTTATAACTAGTATCAATGCTTTTAAAAAAGAAAATATAAAAATTGAAAAACAGGACAGTATTATTAGGTGATATAGTAAATAGAAGCATAACAAAGGATTTAAGTAAAACCACTTATAACCTTGCTAAAAAGGAAGAGTATTGTCAGGGAGATATTTTTATCAGGAACTTATTTTATTTATTTTTCTTTTTAAAATATATTTTTACTGATTTCAGAGAGAAAGAAGAGGGAGAGAGAACTAGAAACATCAATGATGAGAGAGAATCATTGATCTGCTGCCTCCTGTATGCCCCACACTGGGGTTTGAGCCCACAATTGGGGCATGTGCCCTGACCGGGAATCGAACTGTGACCTCCTGGTTCATAAGTCAACACTCAACCACTGAGCTATGCCAGCTTGGCTCAAGAACTTATTTTAAATAAGGTCATTCTCATGTGTCCAAATTTTTCAAATTGCTGAATCGAGTGGTTACTTGTCAGTCCTTATCTTACCTGACTTAGCATTTGACACAGCTGAGCACTCATTTCTCCTTGACACACATTCTTTACTTGGCTCCTAGAACACCACATACACCTGGCTTTCTTCTCTCTGCTTCTTATCAGGCTCTGCTGGCTCCTTCTCATCAGCCCAACCCCTAAATACTGGAGTGTCCAAGGAACAGTCTTTGGGTCTCTTTTCTAACTACATTCCTGCCTAGGTGATTTAATTCAGTTTCACAAATTTTATTACAATCTATATTTAAATATATAGATGGATATATATATATATATATATACACATATGTGTATAAATATAGATATATACACATACATACATACACATACTTACTCCCAAATTTATACATATATATGTATATATGTATAATTTATCTTTATTGCTGAAAGTATTACAGATGTCCTCCCTTTTTAATGCATATCTTTACCCTTCATTCCAGATCCCCATACCAACTGCCAATTTTATATCTTCACATGAATGTTCAACTCCACTTAGCTTCTTTTGTTTTCATTCCCATCTCAGTTAATAGTAATTCTTTTAAAAAATTATATTTTTATTGATTTCAGAGAGGAAAGGAGAGGGAGAGAGAGAGAGAGAGAGAGAGAGAGAGAGAGAGAGAGAGAGAGAAACACCAATGATGAGAGAGAATCATTGAACAGCTGCCTCCTGCATGCCCACACTGGGGATTAAGCCTACAACCCAGGCATGTGTCCTGACCAGAAATTGAACCATGGTCTCTTGGATCATAGATCCATGCTCAACCACTGAGCCATGCCAGCTAAGCAATAGAAATTCTTGATTCTATTTTTTTTCTCACATGTAATATCATGTAGTTTATCAGCAAACCTTGGCAGTTTGGCCATCATTGTGTACTGTATATGAGGGAAAGGGGTGTGTGTGTGTGTGTGTGAGAGAGAGAGAGAGAGAGAGAGAGAGAGAGAGAGAGAGAGAGAGAGAGAATTTACCACCAATTCTTACCACCCAACAGCCAACATCCTGGGCCAAGCCATCACCTTCTCTCTCCGGGATTATTGAAATAACCTCCTAACTATCTCCTTGCTTCCACTCTTACATCCTACATTTTGTTCTCAAGACAGCTGCAAAAGTGGTTTTATTAAAATTTACATCACTTCTCTGTTCAACATTCTTCAATGTTTTCCATTTTGCTCAGAGTAAAAGTTCAAGTCTTATTAAGGACATGGGTTATCTGCCTCCCCATTACTTTCTGTTTGTGTGTTGTTGTTTTTTCATCAAATATTACTTAGTTTCTTTGTCTCTCAAGATTATTAACACATCTCCCCAATTTCCCATTTTTCTAGTTGCCCTGGTCCTCAGACTCATTCCTCTTCCCAGAACTTGATTCCCCTTTAATTATCGTACAGTGTAGTGTAGAGTTCTTCCTGTAACTTGGATTAGGCCAGTCAATATCTTGTACATGGCTTAAGAAAAAGAATTAAAAAAACAATTTTTCCTTTTTCATTTTTTGATTATAGTGCTTTTGTAATTGATGATTAAAATCATCTTAAGGAAAAAGCTAGGGGCAAAATTTAAAGTATATTTGTGTAAAGTAATGCCAGTTGCTATAACAGATAATTCCCCAAACCTCAGTGGCTAACAGAATAAATTTCCCCCCTCACTCACATGCCCCAACTTTAAGTGGCCCCCATTCGTTTGCTGCTTTGATGCCAACATTTATCTCCCCAACTTCTAACCAGAATGACTCAAGGCCTCCCAGTTTTAGACCACTGCACCCAAACAGAGTAACACATTGGGGCTAAAGGATGGGGTAAAGGAGCAGAGCCCTGATTGTGTAAAAATTCTTTCAGAGCATTTTATTGTGAGTACGTTTCTCAATTCTGAATTCTCCTAAAAACTTTCACCAAACAGCACTGCAAGTGATATGGTAATTATAATAAACTCCCTGCAAAAAAAAAAAAGGCAGATACTAGCTATAAACAATTTATATACTTGTACAATGTCACCTGTTAATGATATTTAGTGTGAAGGAAACAAAGCCTATAAGTTGTATAATGATAAAGCAGAATGTTATTTTTAGTTCTCTCTGAGCCACCATGATACAGTAGATATCAGACACTGAAATCCCAAGCTGCATATTTTCAATGGAACTATTAAACTACTGGGTCCCATCCTCACCGAAGATGTTAGAAAGGAACAAGTTGATAGAAACTAGAGAGAATTTTGTGAGGATGATTTATTTGGGAAAAAAAGCATGTGCTATTATTTGTCACCTATCGTATCATCTTCCATTAAGGAAAAAGCATGTGTGTGTGTGTGTGCGTGCGTGTGTGTGCGCGTGTGTGCCTATGAGTGTGCAGTGACTCCCCTCACAGAGGAAGGCTTCAGAGGAAACCAATCTGAGAGTTTGTTGACTCCTCTGGACTTTTGGGAGCACCTTTAGTTGAGATGGGATGCCCACCTGGGGTTTCTGAAAGCGAAAGGCTGGCTAAAATCATCTCTAGAAGCTAAGTAGAGAACTATGTCTGGACAGCAACTGAATTCCACTCTAAATGGTCCAAGAGTATATGAATCCTGGAGACCAGATATGGAACCCAGGGAGTAACTTTTACTTTTGCTTGAGAGGACTGCCAGAGAAAGCACAGAACACTGCCAGAGACTTTGGGCAGTGGGCCATCAGGAAACCAGGGGCTGATGGGGGATCATTTGCTAGAGGAACAGAATGGATCATTGAAAACCCTGAAGGTGCAATCAAGGAACTCAGAAAGGAGCATCTGAGAATGAGAACTCATGAAAATGTGTGTGCGTGTGTGTGTGTGTGTGTGTGTGTGTGTGATGAGAGAGAGAGAGAGAGAGAGAGAGAGAGAGAGAGAGAGAGAGAGAGATTATTTGAGAGTGAGAGATTGATTTAAATATGGGCGAAGCCAAGACAAAAGTACCAGTAAAGCCATTGTAACATAGTATCAGTTGAGTGAGAACTTTGCAGCCCCCTTTCCTCTGTCACCCTTCTTTCATTTAGGCTCTAGAAAGGTGAGTTTACTACAGTCCACAGCTAAGGGAGGAGGAATAGTCTGACCTTTTAGTGAAGATAGAAGTGCTGGTTAATGCATTAGACTGAAGATTTTATTTGCTAATTTGAGACTATATTCTGCAGCTAAGCATTTTTGTATTACCTAAGAATGTTCAGAAAGATCATAGAGCCTGCTAGAGTTTTTATTAACTGGTAAAGGAAAAACCTGCCCCAGTGAATATATTTTAAAGAGACAATGGGGAATAAATGTAAAGTTGCTTCTGATTTACATTCAATGATTATATTCCATTGTGCAATGCAATGATTGTGCTTATAAAGAAAATGCTGCTCTCCAGTAAATATGAATTTTATAATATTACTAATTCTTTTTAAAAATATATTTTGATTGATTTCAGAAGGGAAGGGAGAGGGAGAAAGAGATAGAAACATCAATGATGAGAGAGAATCCTTGATTGCCTCCTCCATACCCCACATTGGGGATTGAGCCCGCAACTCAGGCATGTGCCCTGACTGGGAATCAAACTGTGACCTCCTGGTTTATAGGTCAACACTCAACCACTGACCCACCCCCGCTGGGCATCACTAATTCTTAAGATAGTATTACTATTTGCGTGTATCACTTTTCTGCCTTTTAGAGGGTAATAAAGCTATTACTTGAGACATTGATTGATGTACCTTAAATCTGAAATAATTTGAAAACTATTACAAATCTGTAAGTGAAATCCACAACTTAGAGAATCTTTTCTCTGGGACATTATGGAAGTTGAGATTCTAGTTGAAGAGGCTAAACAAAGCACAGGCAGTTTCTAAGTCTTTATGTGGCCTGAGGTTGCCATAACTGAGTAGCTTTTTTTGCTGTGCTTTTTTCTCTCCCCTCATCTGAGTCCTTGGAAAAGAAAGGATGTCTTCAGTGTATGTTAAAAGCTTGACAGATTGATTTCTTTCTGCCTCTCATTTGAAAATGGTGCTCTAAACTAGAGAAATGAATAGATTTCTTTTTTGTAGACTGGCTTGGCATGCATTTTCAGGGACTTCCTTAGATCATGACATATAACAGATCAATCAACAGGCATGTTTTTGTGTATTCACTAAGTTCTTAGTACCGTGTTTGGCACCACATGCATTTGGAATTCATTTCAAATAAATTTGATACATTTTCATTGAGTACTATCCAATGTCAGGAACTGTGCTCAGCTTTGAGAAAAATTAACCTGTATGTTTAAACTGATAGCATATAGTCTAGTTGTGAAGTATGTATACAACTCTAATACTGTGGCTAATGTCAGATATGAATGTCAGATGTGGAATATAAACAAAGCTGAGTAGTAATGATGAGGAGGAAGTTATTCATTCTGACTGAAAGGATTAAGGAATAAAATATATAATAATAAAAGCAAAATATGCTAATTATACCGGAGAGCTGAACGACCTTCCGGATGACCTTCTGGACGAAACTAGGCTGCAAGGGCCTAGGCAAGTTGCCACATCTGGGAGGGCCGAGCCCCTTGCATGACTTTCATGCATTGGGCCTCTAGTTGAATAATATCTAGTAATTATTGATAACCCAAGATGGTTCAGATACTCTATACCTGAATTTATTTTTGATGTTTTTATTGATTTAAAAAATAATATTGATTTCAGAAAGGAAGAGAGAGAGAGAGAGAGAGATCAATGATGAGAGAGAATCATTGATCCACTGCCTCCTGCAGCCCCCTACTGGGGATTGAGCCCAAAACCCAGGCATGTGCCCTGACAGAGAATTGAACCATGACCTCCTGGTTCATAGGTCAACACACAACTACTGAGACATACTGGCTGGGCTTTATTGATTTTTTTAGAGTGAGAGGAAGGGAGAGGGAGGGAGAAAGAAATATTGATCTGTTGCCTTCTGCATGCACCTCGAACAACTGGGGACCAAACCTACAACCTGGCATGCACCCTGAAGGGGAATAAAAACCAGTGACCTTTCAGTGCATGCGATTATGCACATTGGCCATGACTGAATTTATATTTAAAAGGCCTTTTGGGCCTTGTTATATCCTCACTTTTTTATTAGAGATTCTGAATGCTTAGGCAGCTTGCCTATATCACATAGCTAGCAGGTGTTAAAATCAGCAACTAGAATCTAGGTCTGATTTATTTCAAAGCCTGTACTCATTTTTGCTATTGGCTATACTATAATATCTGGGTCTGTGCAGGGCCATTCCAAATTAAAAGGAGCCATATAAGTAGAAGTATAAACTCAAGAAGGTACTTTTCACAGATAGATGGTTGCATTATGGTTGGACTTTTATGATTTAGAAGGCTTGAAAAGACTGGAGGCATATTGTGGAAGATCTTGAATTTCATGCTAAGAGATTAGTACGCATTCTAGGTACATAATGAGAAGCAACTTGAAAAAAAAGAAAAAAGGACAAATAGACAATGGCATTATTTAATCAAGGCTAAGTGTCTGAAATAGCTCAGTGTTCTGAAAAAGTGATTTTAGTATTGGAAAACTTACTATCCAAACAATGCCGTAGAGAATCATTTGGTAAACTGAATTGTGTTGTCTTTGATCACATGAGGATTTTTCACATTTAGATTTGCCTAAAAGTGATGAGTACTTCCAAAAATGCTGCCTTATAAATTACTATATTTGTCTTTTAATGTGCATCTTGCATCTTACTATTTTCTTATCATGGTTGTTGGAGATGGTCTTTGAAAGAACATGACCCCCTGGTCAACTGGAGGTTCCTCACCCATTCCCCTATCTTTAGAATGTATGTTGTGCCCACTATACCCATAGCCAGAGCTGTTTCAAGGACATAACCTTGAGAGAGTAAGGTGGTTTTGAAACCATTTGGACTTAATATGAGACTGAAAATCCAGTTAACATTATGTAACATTTTAAGGTTCTGCTGGTGGGTGTGGAGTTCACTCGTCTTGAGGCTGTCCAAGACAAGCCATGTATGTATATTCCCTTTTCTGTTTAAACTGCCACCTTGTAATTAGAACTGGTCTGCCTCTTTCTTCTCTTTCTTCGGTTTCTCCTTGCCCTCTGTGTACGGGGACCAGTTTTCGAACCAACAGTAGTTATAGATTTTCCTAAAATGGCATCTCCTTACCCGTGGTTGCTGCAAACTACTGCAGGATGTGTGCTGGTTGGTATCATTTCTCAACTATTGATTTCAATTACCTTATCTAGTAGATCCTTAGGACAAGAAGAGAGAAATACAATACCTAATTCTGAAAAAAATAGGGGTTTTAAAGGAAAGCTGTGCTTGAGTGCAGATGGAGCTGTTTTCTGTCCTAACATGAAAATCATGCCCATCTACATTCATTGATGTTGGTATTGATGGTGTCACAGTTCCTATGGACATTAGATCACCAAGGTCGTAATGACACTTGTATTTTCAGCCCTGAAGATGCTTGTAGTTTGTCAGCAGTTTAGGACCTGCAGTTCCTCTCTGATGCTTGTGCCTTTTTAGCCCCCTGGGCTTAGGGTCCTCATCTTGAAATGGTGCCATCTTTCTTTGATCACTGCTGTCATTGACTAATAACCCGCAGCTTCGGGCTGTTTGGCTGTGTTACTTTAGAGTGGATATTTTCCTGCTACCTTGCATGTGGTTGTTCCAGTTCACAGCATCTCACTATGTAAGCAGTTGCTTAAGAATTCTGTTTTAATCTATCTAACTTTGCTTTCCTAACCTCATGAAGCTAAGGCATAAGCAACATGTTTCAGTGACCAGAAGTTGATCAAATGCTTTGAGTACATGTGTCCATTGATGTTCATCCTCCACTTCACCTTATTTTATAATATTTTGAAAAGTGTAATGTACTAAAAAATATAAAATGTGGAAACTCACAAAAAGTAGAATGTACTGTGTTCTTCATTCTAAATAGATATTTTAGAAACAGATCTACTGACTAACATTTTCTTTTATTGTTTTATGTAATCTAAAAAATATATTCATAGGTAATATGTCTATAATTTTATATTCTATTTCTTTAATTTAGCAAGGTATGATTGGTAATTTTAATATATATATAATTAATAAATATAATTTTAATGTTCATATGCTATTTAAAAAGGACTTTCATACCTTAATTTATGCAACCAAACCCCCATTGTTATGTTTTTAATATTTTAATGCATATTAGTAAATTGTCTTCCAAAAGTGCCATTAAAAATTCACATTCTTATTAGCAATGTACAATAATGCTTATTTAATCAAACCATGCTCATCCATAGTTACTCTAATTAAAACCATTGTTTCTGGTAATCTGCTGGACAAGAAATGCTATCTTCTTATTTTAATTTGCATTTATTAGCAAGGGTGAATAATTGACATATGTTTAAAAAAACACTCTATCCCTTATAAATTTTCTGTTTATATTCTTTGTCTCTTAAAATGTTAGTTTCTCAATTATTTTATATTTATGTACACAGTTTCCATTTTAAATATATTAATCCTTTATCATATTAATTGCAAGTGTATTAGTTTCTTTCCTTTACATTCAGAAGCTTTACATTTTTATGTAGTCAGATGTATTCTTTTCCTTGTGATTATTTCACTGCTATTTTCTTAGTGAGACATGTTTACACCTCTAAGTAACAGATACCTTGATTAACAGTAACTTACATAAGATAGATTTTTTTGTTGTTGTTCGTGTTCTTGTTTGCATAAGCAGACATACATAGAAAATTGTGATGGCAGTAGATTAGTTTCTCAGTAATATTCTAGAACCAGGCTCTTTTTTCTCTTTCTACTCTGACATCTTTAGTCATTAAAGGAAACTTTTCTTATATAAATAATCTCTTCATTGAGGAAGCTGAGGCTCAAAGAAGTCAAGTGATTTGCTTCTGCCACTCAGCTACTTGGTTTAGGAGTTTTGTGGTCTCTCTATTCTCACTCTCTACACTCTTTCTCTGACACTGTGCCATTACTTGATCTTTGGTTGTGCATCTCTTATTGGTGCCTGCTAATGGCATATTATACACATACAAATATGCCTGCTCTGCACACCTTCAACATGTATCCAAGCAATATAATGTATTAATAATTAACCTCTAAGTTATTCAAATATTTCATAATAGATACAATACTTTTTGTTATAACATGGCTAAAATTAAATATCTACTAAATTAAAAGCCTCATTTACTCTAATTATATTTTCATAGATGTAACAGCATTTTAGAGAGAAAAGACCCAAACTTTTAAGAGCTCACTTCAGTTCTTATTTTATATATTAAAGCCTAACTCATGGTAGTAGATCCAGAAATTTACTGAAGTGAAATATCAGACAAGCTGACTTTGGCCAAAGAAAGAAATGCTATCAACATCTGTAAGCCTCTAACAGGCAACTCTATTTTATTTTATTTTTATATTATTTTTTAAAAATATATTTTTATTGATTTCAGAGAGGAAGGGAGAGGGGGAGAGAGAGATAGAAACATCAATAATGAGAGAGAATCCTTGATTGTCTGCCTCCTGCATGCCCCACATTGGGGATTGAGCCCGCAACCCAGGCATGTGCCCTCACTGGGAATCAAACTGTGACATCCTGATCCATAGGTCAATGCTCAACTACTGAGCCATGCTGCGGAGCTTTATTTTTATTTATTATTGATAGTATTACAGATGTTTCCAATTTCCCACCTCCCTCCGATTTGCCTTCTCCACCCAGTCCCACCCTACCCTAGTCCTTCCCCACACTGTTGTCTGTGTTCATGGGTTATGCATATATGTTCTTTGGTTAATCACTTCCTGTCCCCTGTACCCTTCTCCCCTCTGAGATCTGTCATTCTGTTCCATGCATCCACATGCCTCTGGACCCATTTTGGTCATCAATTAATTTTGTTCACATATAAGTGAGATCATGTGATACTTGTCTTTCTCTAACTGGCTTATTTCACTTGGCATAGTAATTTCTAGGTTCATCCATGTTGTTGCAAAGGGTAAGAGTTCCTTTTTTTTATATAGCCACATAGTATTCCATTGTGTAAATGTACATCATCTTTTTTATCCACTCATCTACTGATGGGCACTTGGGCTGTTTCCAGATCTTAGCTATTGTAAATAACACTGCTATGAACATAGCAGTGCATATATTCTTTCTGATTGGTTTCTCACAGGCAACTCTAGATCAATGCATGAAGTCTGTATCTATGCAAAACACTCAACTTGAACCAATGGTAACTGAGCTTATAGATTAGTTGGAAAGACAAGAGCAATAGATAATATTTTAATCCAAAAAATGTGTTGACAACAACTCTAAATTAAATGCCACACAAGAGGGCATGTCTACTTTCAAAGTGCAGACACTGCATTCTGTGTTCTTAACTTTACTTATTTAGAATTGACATCATGGTTTTTTACCTATACACACTCTGTACAACTTATTTAATATTATTTAAAATATATATTGATGTAATATTTTACTTTAAAATAACTTTAAGTTGATTTACATTTTTGAAGTTAACTTTTTAAAATTAATAATATCCATGAGCTTCATATTCTAGATAAATATATATTTTTAGCTATACTTCTTTATAGCATCTAATTCTAAATATAAATCTATTGAAATAAAAAAATGGTCTCCATGTACCATCTGAAATCACCATATGTCTCAGTCTTTGAAAAATACTAGCTTACACAATCAATTACTATGGAGTTTAGCTGAGCAACAATGGCACCAATTTGCAATGACTGTGTTAGAAATGTGAATGAAAGAATTCTCTTGCTTCCCTAAGGTCATAATCAAAGTTATGGCTCAGATATGTTATCTGTCAGGTAATAGCATATTAATAAGGATTTCTTTGTTATTAGTAGGTATTTTATAAAATTTAACTTTTAAAAAACAGCCTTCAAATAGAAAGCCTTTCATGAACATTGAAAGAACTTTCATTTAATTCTTAATTTTTCAATAATAGATGCAAGAAGTGAATAAGGTTACACATTTCACTTTTATAATCATCTTCGCTTAATCTACTGAAGTTAGGAATGCATTGATACAGCGTAGCACATTATTTCTTCTGGGCTGCTTTATAATTTGTTCAGAATGATTGCAAATCTTACTAAAAGCAATTCAGATACTTCAAAAGGAGCTCATCATTCATGATTAAAGACACATAAGCCTAAAGAAGTATCTCCAGCTAATTTTGAAGAATTATTGAAAGATTTTGGGAAGCAGCACTCTTAACCAAATATAACAAAATTTAGAATTCTGTTTACAGTTAGAGATATCTAGGCTTTTATTCATTAGCTCATAAAATCTGGGCTACAGATTGAAGGGAAACATTTTAAAATGTTAACATGGAAGTCTTTCAATGAATGAATGTCTTTTCCTTACCTTCTTAAAGAAATAATACAGAGCATAATGTACATTCTCTTTATGACTCAGTGTCATCATTTGTGAGCTTCCATTAGTACTCCATACTCTCATGTGGTTTTTAGTTTCATGGTTTTTAGTTTTTCTGTTTCTGTTAGCCTTATTTTGCAAATATTATGCTTGTCTGTCTAATAAGCCTCTACCTTAACTCTTTAGTTTGCTGCTCCGAGTTTTCTATGGCCTCAGCATTAGATAATGGAGTTATTTAATACTGTAAGTCAGGTAAGATTGTTATAACGGGTTTGTCAAATGTATCATTATAGCATCAGAGAGTGGAGATTTCAGGAACCTTTTTCTTCCTACTTCTAATTCAGGATAGTGTTTGTGAATGGTTTGAAGTTATGAGAGGATTGAAATGTAAGTAAATGAGTTATTCAGTGGGTTATTCAGTGAGTTATTCAGTGAGTTATTTTCTGGGTTTTGTTTGTTAGTTTTGATCCTAAACTACAATGACTTTAACTTGATTAGCACAGTGGTCGCTACAGTTTTGGGGAACTTTTGTATAGCAGATGGAATTTTGCCTGAGCCGTGTGAGTTTACCACTGTTTTTCATCTTTGTGACTGGTGCAGTGAAGACCTACTATAAATATTTGGAAATTTTTAAATTTAAACTTGAATATCTATGAACTTGCTAGGACATAGCAAAGAAATATTGCCTTTCTTTTTTAACTCTATTTAGATAGAGAACTTCTGTCTCTGTCAGTGAACTTCTATATCCATTTATGCTTTACATCCTAGTTGAGTGTGTGTATTCACACATATGCACATACTTACTACCCCCCTCCCCAAAAGAAAAACACCACAAAGAGCAATAACGTTTATTATCATTCCCAGCATTCTCTTGGGAGGAATCAAAATGTATTCAACAAGGAGATCCAGCAAGTAACTTTCCTATGCACCAAGGAGATAGTCTAAGATACCTCTGTTGGGGTACAATTTGGAAAACAGGGATCCATCAGTGAGGTTCATAGCAAGGTGTAAAAGACATCTCATTGAAAAGAAAGGAATAAAAATGGAGCTACTATTCCAAGTTATATCATTTAAAAAGTCTGGGATAAATAAAAGCTTAATAATATTTGCAGAGTTAATTGGAGATGGATCCTAAATGAAGAATGGGAATTCCACAATCCAAAGGGGTTCACAGAAGGTCATCTTTTATTTATTTACTTTCCAATTATTGCAACATGTTATGATTTATATGCAAAGAATGGCATCAATGTGGTTACTTTTATACAATAAAACTTTTCAAATAGTTGGATTCTTAGAATATTCTTTCATGAGATGAAGAATGATCAAGAAAATATTTTCAATTACATTGAGATATGTAGGTTTTTTTGGTGACAAAATGCCAAAAAATGTTTTTATTTAAGGGGAGTTACATAGATTTACATGAAAGCCAGGGTTTGAACTTGGTTGACCTTTTCTGTGATAATCAGTGGTTGTCAGAAAGCAGGTATTTTGAAAAACAAATCAACAACAACACACACGCAGCAATATATATATATATATATATATATATAATATATTTTATTGATTTTTTACAGAGAGGAAGGGAGAGAGATAGAGAGTTAGAAACATCGATCAGCCGCCTCCCTCACATCTCCCACTGGGGATTGCCCGCAACCCAGGTACATGCCCTTGACCGGATTCGAACCTGGGACCTTTCAGTCCGACACTCTATCCATTGAGCCAAACCTGTTTCGGCTACACACAGCAATATATTTAACTGTCCCAAGCACAGTAAAGTCAGTGTTGTAGGAATGAGTAAAAAAAGTAAGTGGATTTCAAAAGGAGAACCAATGGAGAAAGCATTCTGATAATAGCTACTTGAAAATGCTTTCATCATTATGTAATCTTGTTGTTAGAAATGATATATGTCATTCAAGAGTAATAGCAGATCTAAAAATCTTCTAAATAAAAAGTTAACTTTTTCAAATATCTTCCATAGATATGTGGGTAGTGGGTCTATGTTAATTGTTTTTATTCTTCTGAAACCAATCAGATAGTATGCTTTTATATTTTCAACATTTGGAAGACTTTCTTTTTATTTTTTTCCCAATATTTTATTATGAAAAGGTTCTAATGTACAGAAAAGTTGAGAATATTTTATAGTCAACATGCGTACAAATGAGTTACCCTCTGAGATACATAGGGTAGGTGTTATACTAATTTTATAAGGGAAGATACTGAGACTCAAAGAAGTTACTAGTAGGTAATACGCTGGGGTCACACAGCTAGTAAGGCACAGAGGTAGGACTTACATGTATTCTAACTCTGGGTCAGGATCTACCCCAAAGTTAGCTGTAGTCCAGACAAAACTGTGTATAGGAGTGGTTTTTAGTCCTAGATTCATTCAAAGCATTCATTAGAGTCCCCAATTCTTCATTCATCCATTCATCTTTTCATTTATTCTTTTAGTGTAAGCTTTGTAAATTAGATATGACTTCACTACAAATAAGAACAAGCCCCTACTTTACTTACGATGAATGCATAAGCAAATAAATGAAATGTATGTATTACTTTAATTACTATTTTAAATATTATTGTGATTTTAATATTGATCTGAGGGGAGAATGGCCATATTTTAGTTTATTTATTTAGATTTTTTTGAGTTTAAGCCCTATTTTGAGTTAATTTAAGAAAACCGCATGTAAGAAAACCAGAGGTAAATTTTAGGTATTGCATATATATTATTTTCTTAAGAATTTTTGAATCTTAGGCCACTTTACAAATAATCCAAATTAATTAATTCAGATTAATACTGTCAAGAAATGTTACTAATATTATACTTTTAAAACAATTTAGAAGATTTTAAATACATTTAGATGTATCTTTAATTTATTCCTCAGAACCTATTTTAATAACTATTGCTTTATTATCAAAAGAAGAAGATATGAATTTATGAGCTCTGATATTGTGTTGGATAGGACATTTGTAAGAGCTGTCTTTTAATAAAAGTTTTAATTTCCTTTAGAATTTCTGAAATTAAGGATTGCTCTGTATATTCATTTGAAATGATTGTTTAGGAGCTCAAGCAGATAATTTAGATTAATTTACCTTACAATAAAAGGGATTTTGAAAAATTGTATCCTTTGAAAGAAGGCAAATAATCAGATCATAGGACTGAGAATTCTGATACATATACATTTCTATGTGTGTGTGTATATATATATATAAACATATATATATACACACACTAGTAGCCCTGCACACGAATCCATGTGCCAGTAGCTCTCTGTGGGGCCTGGCTGCTCCATGCCCGCTGCCCAGGGGCTCTCTGTGGCCCAGAGGCCCATCTGTGGCCGGAGGTGGAACACTGCCTCATCGCTGGGGCAACGCAAGCATTCCGCGCCCTGGCCTGGCCAGAGGCCCATCCAAGGCTGGGGAATGCAAACAACTTCCCTTCCTGTTCTCAGGAATTCCAACAAAGGGCTTCCTTCCTCTTTCTCGGTTGGCTTTCACCCCTGTGCCTCCAATATCAGCCCCTCCTGTCACACTATCCTTCACCCCCTCCACCCTCTGGCCGCCTGGACTTGACCTTGCCCAGGAGTCAGGGGCCACTCGACTCTGCTCAGCTCACCGGTTCCTTCTCTTCTTATGCAAGCGTTCTGCGCCCCAGCGATGAAACAAGCCTTCTGCCAGGCTGCTCATGCTGCCTACTCTCAGCAGTCGCCCCCCCCCCCCACACACCCCCTTCCCCGGGATTGGGGGACTCTGGCGGGGCTGAGAGGACTGGACGCTGCCATCTTTGTGACAGAATGATGGTTAATTTGCATATTACCGTTTTCTTAGCTAGGATATGTTTGCATATGTATATATACATAAATAAAAGAACTGACTTCTGAAGAAAATACACATATTTGTTAAAAATCTAAGTAGATTAACATATCTGTAATGTATTTATGTATAAATTATATGTAAATAAATTTTATGACATAACCAGATTTACATATGTGTTGTGTGTATTGTCTATCTATCTATCTATTAAATATAATTTTTATTCAGAAGTTAGTTGCTTGGCTTTAAAATTTTTCCCTTAGAAATTAAATTGGCACATACTAGTAATTTTACCAATTTGCAAGTTTTTAGTTTAGAGGTTTTATTGTTTATGAAAATTATAAAATTAAGTTCAAAATCATAAGGAATTATTTAATAGAGTTGATGGGTTTTGACATACTGAATGAGAGCACTCTGAGCTTTTTTTGTTAAATACTTGCATGTGGCTTATAAGTGATATTTAATGGTCTTCACCTTTGTTAGAGGGTTGCTCGGGCACTATTCACATTGGGGATGAGCTCTCCAGGTAATATTTTTGCTGCTTCTACTAGATGATGGCTCTGTTTCCACAACTTGTGGCACAGTATTCCAAGTGCAAAGTAAAAGTTCATGCTGATCATCTGAATTTCTTTTTTTATTACTTTGTAAATTCAAGTACATTAACATTAAAGTAAGCAGAAATGATGGTATCACTAACTGACCTCAAGAATACCTGCTGAGATCATCATGTGGAACATTATTAGGGGGAAAACATGAAACACCTCTTCCAAAATGATTAACTTAGAGTAATCTTGGTATATGTACAAAATGGACACCAATGTTTTAAAAATAATAAATTCTTTTTCTCAGGGGAAAAATCAGGAAATAAAATTAAAAAAACAAATCAGTGTCATTTTATTTTTGTTTGCTATGATGTTCAAATGATTAGAGTTTGAAAGACAAGCAACTATTGGCCTACACTTAATTATTAAAAGCATTTTGTTAAGTACCAACTCAGAAAATCTTAACATTTAGGAGAATTTCAACAAATCTTAAGTTTCTGTTCAATTAAGTTCTTTATACATTTATTTTAATTTCTTGATTTTTATTTGTATGTAATAATGTAGCAACTGATTGCTGTTTAAAATAGCATTCTGTTCAATCTTTGTAAGGAGTATTTAATTTTGTAGTGATAAAGATGGTCACATTAATATTTTTTGTTTGTTTTACTTAGGTCTGTTTGAAATGCATTTTAGAAACCATCATTTGTTTCTTCCTGTTTTATTCATTCAGTAAACATTTATAGAATGCTTACTACAAAATAGGCATGATTTTTTATACTTGAAAAACAACTTCTAATATATGTTGAATACTTTGTATGTGCCACTAAGTGC